>NC_090935.1:225678754-226878754 GCF_040938575.1 Ambystoma mexicanum
GTTTATCATTTTTAAGGGTTCATGTGACATTTTCTTTAAAAAAAAAAAATAATAAAGCAAGGGCTTGGAAGGTCTTAATTTGTAATCGTCCCATAAAGCAAATGTTGGGCAATACAGATTGCGTATAGCCATAACTCTGCTTGATTAGTAGGTTTGGTATTACAGCGCAGGCATTCAAGAAAATCTCTTTGTAACAGACTATGTCTAGGCCACCTGTCCTTAATCCTGGAGTCAGAAAACCATGTGCCAGTGAAAAACGGGAATTAAGGATTCAGGTCAACCGCCCCAAAGCTGGCAGTAGAGGTTATTACTATTACATGTATTGAAATTAAGATCGGATAAGCAGGAGCTAAAAGCAACTCCTGGGTATCAAACATTAATCGATGACCAGGTGCTACTAAGATGAGACAAGGAGCTAGTAAATTGTGTGCTGCAAAGCTAACTTCCACTTAAGATCCCCAAAAATATTTCCATTCATTATTTATAACCCCTAATGCTTTAAATGTTGTATAGATGTGTTCTAATGTTTATTTATAGATTGGCCCAAATGCACAGACTTAAATTCACATGTGTTTGCTCCGCATAAGTTGGCCTGCAGGGCCTAAAGTAGCTCCTGGTAGCTTTGCTGTCAAGCTAACCAGGTTCTTGTAGACTACAAGCAGGAGCTAAATGGCTTCCAGCGCCCCTCAATTTCGAAATCTGCTATTAGAGTGACTGGTAGGAGTTCGGTGGAAGGATATGGTGAGTCAATAGAGGACTGACATTTTTTTCTTTCTTTTGCAGGTCTCTGATGAAAGGGTCTCATTTGTCATTTTATCCCAGTGACATTTGCCCCAAGGTGTTGATGAGTCAGGTGAAGAAAGGGATATTGCACATTGGTCACTCATGAGGTTCTGCAGGGACAGTAGTTACGGTGGAATTACCAAATTATTCTGATACCTGAAACAGAGTTAGCTTTGAATAGGGGCAGATGGCTCTGTGAACCCTGTTGGCGGGTACCCATGGGTCAACAGAATTCTGTATCAAATGTGCTTTCTAAAAGGTCTGTAATGTTGACGAGGGGACCTACCATGTTAAACTTTATTTAGGCATGACCGCCATGTGCAGTTAATGCCCCTGGATCTTGGAAACGAAAGCCAGGATACAAGCGTCCATTGCATACCTGGCCTATTGGGTCTGGGAGACACTGCTGTCATGTTGGTTCTTATTTCCATCTCATGAGCTCTGAAAAGAGTCAACCTCATATAATAGGCCACCATGAGTGACTGTGTCCATTCGGAAGGCAATATATGTTGAATGCAGTCCGGATTTAACATGACCTGGGGCTGCACTATAGCTTTCTCTAATGGTTCTCTGAGCAGAGTGGATGGCAACTTTATTTTCTTAGGCCGGGCACCACTGGTGGGCAGTCAGCAGAATTGTCTATAGGTGCAAGTCTGTGGTGACCGCACTAATCACAGCTCTAAATCGCCAGGCTGCACATCTGTAATTATCACCTTCATGGTTGAGGGTCAGAGGCTGGGCACTGTATGTACCAGTCATCCAATTGGAAAGTGGTCTCAACCTCAGGGACAGGTACCTCCCTTATGTCACTTAGGACTGAGGGATGGCTAGAAGAGGAGTCTTTCCAGGGCTGGTAAAGAGTCCCACTGGGAAATGTCTAGTAGGTCAGAGCAGGGTCTTATCTGGTTGATAACGGCGAAGAAAGGACTTTGAAAGTGCGGTCATTCGAGATTGCCTGCCGGAATGGTCCACAGAGTCATTGGCCTCTATTAATCTGTACCTATCGTTTACAGTATCCAACCTATGAGCCAAGATTTGTTTCTAAGGCACATAATTAAAATGTAGATGTAAGAAAATTGATGCTCCATATTCCCGTTCTTTGTCTAAGGGTGTTCATCTTCCGAACTTTGATACTGTACCTCGCCCCACCCATTGCAAAGCAACCACCTAGGTCCTTTGACTGCCAATGACAGTGGTTCCAATGGGTGGAAGGATTGTCTAATAGTCTAGACGTTTGAACGAATAGAATCAGGGTAAACTCTGAGTATAGTAATAACCCAATGTTGTTGTGGACAAGGTAGATTATATACAAGATCCTCATCCAATGGAAGGTGCATGTTTTCCTGCCAGCCAGCTAGTTTTTTCTATCACCCGTTTGCCCATCCTGCAATTGACCACACAACTTTGTGCATGGTATTCACCATTCCTCCTAATGCTATTGCAAGCTTCCTTCATTTTTAGCTATTTCACTTTCACTCGCTTCCAGTGCTTTGGAAAAAGAGCTTGCAGTGTTCATATGGCCTCATGTGTTCACATGATTCTCTCTCTGCATTTGTGCCAAGGGTTTTTCTCTCGCCTGGGCGTTCACACCAATCTCCTTTTCTGGAGACTCAATTGCACATGCCGTTTTCACTCCTTGGGGTCTTACCACACCATCTTATGTTGCATGTATTTTGTTTTCAGCCAGTCCCCTAAGAAACAATTGTGCCAGTAGTCTAATCACTTAACTACAGAGCCCAGTTGTTAGGATGTTCATTGGCGGAAGGACTGGAAGGGTCTAACACCACACACCCAGTATTTGGAGCACTGAGAATCCAGTAAGCACTGCAACTGTAGCATATCAAACTAAGTTAATCCATTTGCTCTGCTTGGTTTGGTCTTTGATGCTTTCATATTGAGGGAGGTTCCTGCAAGAACACCTTCTATTGGGGCTTCTGAAATTATGGTCAACGATGCCCATGATACACAGATGTTGACTTGTATGGCTTCCCTCGTAAAAAAGGTACTAAATTATTGATCTGTTCAGTGAACCATATACTGAACAATCAGACTTGTAAATCTAAATTTATATTAAGAACTCTTTCAGTGCATTTCGTTCTTTAATCCTAAAGTATAATTGGCTCTATAAAAAATGTATATACTGGCCCCCAGTTATTATGCTAGATTATAAAAACTGAGAACATTGGTATGTGAATGAATGTTTTCAAAATTCTATTGATTGGCTTTTGGCATTTTCTCAGTCAACCAGACTAATATCTTTTTCCTCAAGCTGCCCTAAATCTTCCAGTGTCCTTATTGTGTACATTCTTACATAATGACTACATAGTAATTTAAGCAATGTTCATTCTTTTGTGAATAGAACAAATGCATTCTGTAAAATGATTGGGTTTGCCCATGCTTTTTTATTTTGTACAGCTGACTGCAGTATTAGCAGCTACAACCATTTGTCACATAATTTCAAAAGGCAAATCTATTGCAATGCTTATTTCATACACTTTTACCTGTGATTGGTTGTAGTGATTGAAGTGACGACCATTTCTTTGTCAATGAAGAACTAAAAGCAACAACACTACTGGTGTTTGCAATGCTGGTTATTTCCTATATTTTTATACAATGATTGGCTGTAGAAATTTAAGCTATGACCATTTGTCAATTAATAAACTGCAAAATTAAATAAATTCTCCCAGTGCCATCCTCTTGATAATTAAGAGTCTTTTTGTAAACATTCTAACTTTACACAGTTCAACTCTTACTGTTGATTGGGCCATCTTTGCCTGTCAATTTTAGATAAAAACTGAGAATCTTCAGATATTTCATGGAAGCGTTTAAAAAAATGTATTAATTGGAAAGAGTCTAGCCATCTACGAGTACTTAACTGCTACTAATAATTCATATTTCTGACTATTCTTGACAACTCTTCTCAATGTTTGCACTGTCCCATGGTGCTTGAGAACTGGAGTTTGGAAAGGAAGTGGGTTTTGTACGGAAGGCATGGTATCGACAGTAAGACACGAATGCCCACAGTTCAAGGGTGTTTATTGAATTTCAAAAAGGGTTCGAAAAACACCTATCTAATCCTAAATCTACAGATGGGGAGCAAGCTACGACCATCAAATAAGAATGCAGTCCTAGTGGTGCCTAGTCAAAATAAAAGGGCTTATACTAATTAACCTTTTACCAATCCTTGCTTCTAAATTGTAACGCTCACCTGATTCCCGTAGAGGCGCCGGTCTTGACTGGGCGTATACCGTATCTTCAAAGGTGATGTGTGACACACAGCTGGCTCTTTGGGCTGGACCTCTGAGCACTGTATGTCTGACTCGAAGGGTAAGATGTCTGCAGATAGAAAATATGGGATTAAGGAACTGGGTTATTGAATGTCTCTCTCTTCTTCGCTTTCTCTTCTCCTGTAGAACCCCAAAGGTTAACGCTCTCACCTTAGGTAAGTGAACGCCGTGCTCTCCATCTGCCTCGGGGCAGGGTGCTGTAACCAGTTTCTTCACTGGATAAGGGGAGCAGGCCTCTTGACTTCAGAGGACTGCTGTCCGTCGTTTACTGCACGAACGGTAAGTTTCGAGTAATTCTAATGTCTTTAAAGTCTTTAGTAATGATGTTTCTTGTTTTGCAGGGTTCCGGCGATGGCGGATGATGGGCTGAAGTGAGTTGAAGATGGAGCCCTTGTGATGAATAGAAGCGCCTGGAAGCACGTAAGTAAGCGCTTGTTGCCTGCTTCACGATGCGCTCTAACTGTCTTTTTATTTTGCAGGTACAAGTTCGGAGCGGCTGCAGGGTGCCGGAATACCCACTGGGTTAGATGTGGAAAGGAGTAATGGCACGTGAGTATTAAAGTTCCCCAATGTCTTTAAACACACCTTGTTTTGCCTTTCAGATGCGGGATGCAGCGCCGAAGGCCTCCGGAGCGTGCGAAGAGTTGGTAAGCTTTTGTCTTTCAGATGCCGGAATGCAGTGTGAAGACCTCCGGAGCGCACGAAGAGTAGGTAAGCCTTTGTCTTTCAGATGCCGGAATGCAGCGCGAGGCGTTGGTGACAGCCGATGGACCAGGTAAGTGAAGAGCTGTCACTGAAGACCGTAATGCTAACCTGTTCTTTCTTGTCTTTATAGGTGTTGCTGAAGACTGGATTCAGGATGGTAAGCCTTTTTCCTTAGGCCCAGGATCAGATGCAGAAGACACGATGAGCGTTCTGCTGCAGAGGATGCAGAATAACGCAAAGCAAGATTCATCCATCGGGTGTGGTTTAAATAGCCTCCTGTAGTGCTTAGGTGTCTCCTTCCACAGCCACGCCTAGGTAAGAAAAGAGTTCCTGCTTTCCAGAAGAGTTCCAGTGTTCTGAATCTAGGGAGTGGCTCCTGCCCCACCCAACAGGAAAAGTAGTTCCAAACAGAAGAGGATCAGAGGCTCAACTGGCAGGCAAGTAAGCAGCATGGTCTGCTGCAGGTAAGTCCACCCAAGCATTATGAGCCCAGCGCTTCCAGCGCTGGGACTGGGCATATTTATGAGCCTGGTGCCACTGGCGCCAGGACTGGGTCCAAAAGGTCCCACTTGGCACTCGGAACCTGGGTTATGGATCTGTTTCCAAGGGAGTTGGGAAAACCCTGACCTTTTGGAAGCAGAGATCATGACATAAATACAAATAGCGTGGGTAACAATGCTACGAAAAAGAAGTGTTCACAAAATTATGTTGGGATGTTTAGGCCATCGGCCTGCCTTCCCCACGTTTTCAGCATGGGACAAGGCACTACACTAGCTTAGCACAGTCTCTGGCTTCTCTAGCATGAGGGTACAGTTCAGTCATTAGCATCGGGGTCTTCCGTGCCCAAGTCTCTTTGACTTTAAAAGTCTATTCATTCAGAGGGCCTGATGCAACAAATGATTTTCACAAGGACTCAATTTCTCAGGCGATTCACTATTCACCACAGATTCCCCTCAGCTGAGCTCAGATACTCTCAAAACAATGTTCGTAAATTATTTATGCATCCATTTTCTTGTAGGACATTCGTTCTCGGGCGACTCACGGTTCACCCTGGATCCCCTCAGCTGGGCTCAGATCCCAGATTCTTCTCAGCCGGGCTCACATCCATTTTACACAAGGTTCAATTAGTCTCCTTTTCTGGGCTCGGACTAATTCCAATTTCCTATACAACTTTACACAAACTTGCTTTAACCAAAACCTTTTAGCTGATCTCCCTCCGCTGGGCTTGGACCAACTTCATTTACTTGGTTATAACTTCCTTTTATGTTATTATCGAAGACTTTCAAATGTGCAAGGGGTTTTGCTTGAACCGTTGCACGACCACTTTGATTTCACATTTCTTTATCACTCTTCATATTTGCCACTTTTCAGATGGATAAACAGACTTTCAAATGAGCACCCACGTGGTGCTGGACCACTCTGTCTTAAGGTATTGTATCTTGGCTTCAAAGTGCAATCACTTATCTGCTGTTTTCTTTGATTCGCTTGCCACATACGTTTCATATACTCTTCTCTTCAGCTTTCACTATACAGTGTTGCCGCTTGCAACCTTGGCTTACACACAGACTGGTCTGGTATCAGTATGCCCAACTCAATGGCTGTGCTGACTTCACTGTCGCTGCTTTATTGTAGGAGCCAAGGACAGTACCACGGCGGCAATCAATTCTACCCGCCTCGACTATCGACGAGGGAGCGCCCCGAGTACCTCTGACACACAATGCAGGATTCTTCAGCCTTTATTCCTGGTCTTACGTTTCCTATTATCGAAGCTTCCTGAAGGTAACAATACCCCACATTAGTTTGACTATAAAATTAGTCACGTGAATCCAGGATGGCCCTTGTGAGAGAACCAATGTGGAATTTCGCAGGAGATGCCCCTAGATTCAGAGTGCATACAAGGAAGACAGTAGGATAGCGTGAAGTTCTAACTCCCACTACCTACAATCCCTCTAGTGCTAGGTTGCCCTGGTGTGCCGCTTATCTAAAAGTAGACTGGATACAGAATGGAAATATTTACCAAAATTTCTAGTATGCACCTGAAAGCAAATATTGTATGAGGGCTGGCGCCATCTCCTGTTAGATTAGCACTACACGTCATTCAAATTATATTGTTACCACAAGTAGACCTAGTGTGTGTATGTGTGTGTTTTTCCAAACATTGATTTTATCACTGGCCGTCACTTCACAACCTTGTGTTTTTTTATGCAGTGTGTTTGATGAATTCTTGCCAACAATATGGCATTGTCCCTCTTTCCTGCCCCACATAACGCATAGTCAATACATATATAAGGGCAGTCTCTAAATGGCTGAATCACCTGCTTTCTCCCTTGTTCCTTACCACTGCTCCAAGTAGATAGACCGATGTTAACAACACTGCAACTCCTGGGCCCAGCAGCATTAACAGTAATTCGCCTTGCCGGGGATTTGCTCTCTGCGAGCCGCTGTTTCCAATTCTGCTGTGTGTGCCTTAATTCAAGCACAGTACCTGATGTCCAGTTTAAGTGATCAGCAGGTTTATATGCTCGAGGCAAAGCAGCTCCCACTGCTCTGCATTGTGTCAACACTTACTGTCTACATCTTTCCACACTCCACATGCCCTCTTGAGAAGACTTTCCGGCAACGGAAAAGCCGGCGCTGCTTCCTGATTTGTCATCCCACTGAGGGCAGGTACCAGAGGCCTTTGCTCCAACTCGTGGAAGAAGTGCCCTGCTGTTCTTAATCCCTCACTAAAGAACACGGACTAGGTTTATTGTATTAGCCATTCGATGTTCCCCATACTCTGGAGGATGCATATCATTCGCTTCCCCTTCACAGTAGGGATCAGAGCTATACCAGAGCAACCGTCGGACCGGCCAGTGGCAGGACTCCTACCGGCCGTGCCTGCTCCTCTCACGGTGGAGCCTCCTTATCACTATAGCATGCCTGTAAGACTCACTCCTAGCTTTTATGTGCATTGGTCCCACTGGCTGGGCCACTGTTCCTTGTTGCAATATTAGGGCTGTGCCAAACTTATATTTACATGGAGAAGAGGAAAAAAAGCTCTTGCCATGGCCATTCATCCCTGGGGCCTTAGCCCTGGTTCATCTTCTGGGACAGAGCTCCACCACAGCTCCACGTTAACTTCACTTTGTTGCCCTGGCTCATCTAATGGCCAATTCCATCACCATCTTCGACAACTCTGCCCTTCTTCCTGTTTCTCTCTCTTCTTGTTGGCCACTGGTCCTGACACTGGGATTCAAAGGGGTGCTTCTGCGGTCCCTAGCCAGCTAATGGGCCAGCTTCCCCTTTATTTAGCCCAGCGTACCTTTGTACCCTGGGGCTTCTCCTCTTTCTTCTCTTCATTTCTGCATCATTGCTTGGTCCTGGGTGATGGGGCTTACTTGATTGGGGGCAGTTGTTCCTCCCCTTCTTCTCTGCACCACCGCACCCCCCTAACCCCCACCCCCGCAGCAGACTGGTCTCCTTAATCTTAACTCTTAAACTACGCAGGTCTGTTTCTTGTCTTGGAGAAGACCAACTAGTTGCCAGTGTAGAAAAGTTTGATCCTTGGACACATCTGTCAGGTTCCATAACATAGATTTATTCCTATTACATTAAGATAGCAAGTATGAACACACTGACTCCCATCACCTACGCAGGAGCTCTCCAACTTACATACTGTGGAACCTTCACTATAGGCATTCCAGCACTCGCAACCAAACATTCTCCCAGGCACACCAACATTCTCACATGCACTCCTAATCACCTGCATTCAGACTAGGCACGATACAACACTTTGCAGCTGTGTCAGAAACTGGCTGTCTTTGGATTTGTCTAAAAGTGGGAGAAGTCCTTTGTCACCCCCTATATGCCAATAAGTAAATGCAACTGTTAAGGAAACCTTCCTATAATAGTTTAAGGCTGGAGGTCATCTTAATCTGATATACAATAGTTTCCTTTGTGGAAATAATGATGCAAGCCTCTTGAAATGAACAGTTTATTAAGCTATCATGTGTGTAGTCCCATAAACCTTTAAAGGTTCATAAAGATTAATCTTCTTTGGGCACAGCTGCCAATTAATGGGTAAGGCTTATCTGTTCCACTTAAAAGCCATGCATAAGAAACTGCTCAATGATGCACTTGTCAATTTTTCTGATACAAAAGACAGTGTGTACATCGTGGCGTTTACAACTGAAACAATTGTAGGCCACTATGATCCATACCCCACCCCCTTCAGGCTTACAACATACAGTATTAGTCAGAATGACAGATTTCCCCCATCCCTCCTGCAATGTTGTAGCTGTTCTTGGAATAGAAGGCACCAGATATGCATCGGTTTAGCCTTCAATGATGTGCCAATGATCAGTATGCGTCGTCACCTTTCTTCGAGGTAGCCTCTTGCAATTTAAAATGCACATGCACCGTAGGACTTGTTCAAACAACCATCACAACACATCTTAATGACCTTGTGTGTTGCCTTCTTACCACGTAAGTGCATTTCTGTACTGAAATGTAAACCTTGCTTATTAGTGTTACTATACCTTCACTTAGATGGGGCAAAATCACAAAAACTAATCTTGAAGGCAAAGCCAGGTGGAACAAGCAGTGGCATGGTTTACCATATCATAGAAAGCATAACCTCCCAGTATTAATTGGATTTATCGGAGGCCCTCTAGGTGCTCTTTAACATATCACACCAGTCTGCAGATTGTGGCTCTGCACCCCTAATGGCCAACTTGCATGTCATGTGGAAGACAACCAGTCAGTAACAAAGATCACACAAGTAGTAGTAGCCATTTATATGGTGCTTTTCCCATTTTGTATGGCCTCAACACGCTTTGTTGTAGGAACATTCTCGAAGACCAAAGTCCAGGTATGGGAAAGTGCTAAAAAGGGAGACACTTGCATGCATTTGGCCAGGATTAGGACATAGGAGGGCTGGCTAGTCTCCCATAAGCTACACAAGAGTTCAGGCGTGTGGACTGGTGCTGATGGGCGTCCCACCATACACAACTCGTACTCAAAAAAAAAAAGGCGCGCACACCAGGCAAGAAGCAACGCTGTTTATTACAGCTGGACCCCTCTTGAGATAGGCCTGGCTGCTCAATCACACTACTAACTTGTGCAATACAGAACTATACCAACAGGTGGGTTACCTAACAGCAAGCAAATACGTTGTTTAGTCCAACACATTGTTAGTACCTCAATTCCTACCTAACACCATTGCACCTGGCAGAGAAGATGATCATGTTTTAAAAAAGTCATCTCCAGATGGATAGTGAAATGCATACAGCTCTGCTACGCCCTAGCAAACCATACTCTCCCGTCCACACCAGGAGCTCACTCTACCAGAGGTACAGAAGCTACTTTTGCTTTTATTGCAAACGTCCCTCTAGACACCATTTGCAATGCAGCTACGTGGAGTTCCATACATACTTTTACTCTGCATTTCTGCATTGACACTGATTCTAAAGCAGATTCATGGTGGGACAAGCAGTGCTAAACTATCTTTGTCGCTGTACCTTCTCATTCTCCAGATAATGCTTGATAGTCTATGCATAGAAACCAGATCCGCAAGCCTCAGAAGGGATACATTACTCACTGTAATTGTATTTCAGATGCTTTTATTTGCTTGGATTCACATGTGCCCACCCTTCCTCCCCTTTGCAGTAGAAGGTGCATCAATGTTTTCTGGCTTTACCTACTCTATCTGCTTGATTACATACGTACACGCGCTACACTTCATGCTGCCTCATGTCAGAAACAAAACCATCTGAGAGACTTCGATGTAAGGACTATGGGTACAGGAGACGTAACACTAGGGATAGTATTCCTGGCACGCCATGTCGACGATTTCCCTTTTCGAGTTTCGAAAACAAAAAATGTAATGCTCCGGGCTACCATGTCAGCCTATGCATCGCATGTGAATCTAAGCAGATGCAAGCATCAGAAACACGAGAACGGTGAGTAATGTATCCTATGTAGATTGATAAATGTTAAAAACATTAGGAATCTCTGCAGACTTGCCCATCACCAGCAGCTGGTGTCAACAAATTGCGCAAGCTTAAGTATAGCGAAATCCCAAATATGAGCCCAAGGAAACAGCAGAGAGCACTTTGGGGGAGTGAGTGTCGTGCTGGCATCGGCAAACGCTGTTGCCTTGACAGACGTGTCCACTCGCTGTCACAAAGCGACCCCCAGAACAGTAATTCACATACTGAAAGGGCTCGGGAAACGGCCACCGATGACTGACTGTAATGGGTCTCCAGAGACAGTGCAGGAGCGGGCACAGAGCACCAGAGACTCTTGCATCCAGAATGCAAGGTGCCCTCAGAAAATGGCAGAAACCTGCTTCCAGCCAGAGACTGCTACATAGGATAGGGGCAAGCTGTAGTTCCTTGCCAACTGTGGTATCTTGAATGATGCAAGTAAAGTAATGCTGAATTGAAAGATGTTTTATTAAGGTCCATCCAAATGCCCCTCTCCACGATCAGGCTGCAGAAACTGCCTCAGATTCACAATGGTCCCTATATGTACAGTAATGACACTCTAATATTTCATAATGCAACACTTTGTGCAGGAGGCCCAGACTGGAAATAAACAACCATGTTTGAACAGATACAGATGCACTACATGACCAGTGGCTGCATCTAGTAACCATTTGAAAGTAAATACTGTTACAAATTGTAAGTACATCATTTAACATTTACTTTGTGGTACAGGTCCATACAAAGAGTTGGAGTTTCTGTATTGCCCAAGATATAGTTTTATAAAGCCCCTTGTTTGGACTTGAAAAACTGTCAACACCAGATATGCCTGCATTATCCAAACGACAGAGTGCTATTATCAATCGCATCAAAAGCAGCATAGAGGTAAAGGGGAATCAAAACTCTGACCTCATTGAGGTCCTGAAGCAGAGCGCGATCTAAAACAGATCATAACTGATTCATTACCCATAACTGGTCTGAACCCTGACTGCAATGAATGAAGATGATGCTGAGATTCAAGAAAGTAAGAGAACTGGGGAGTAATAATAGTTTACATTAACTTCATAATGACTCTTTAACTTTAAGAACTGAGTGCAATGACAAAGGTTGGCTAAAATAAATCCTAGAACACCGCCTTTAATTTGTGCAGAACAACCTCTTGAAGTATGGTGCGCTGCAATGCTTTTGTAAGGGACCTTACTTTTGCATATGATTTGAAGTTGCGTCTCATAGAGGACAGTTCATAGGGAGTGGACAAAAACAGCTTGCTAACTAGAGGAAGGTGGTAATTTAATTACACTTGACTAACATTAAACAATGATGTAACTTCTGAAAACCTACCTAACGAAACTGAAGTATCAAATCTGGATCAATGAATTAAACAAACAATTCAAGTATTTTAATCAAAAATATATAAAATGTAATTTACCATTCATGAAAATAAACACATAGATGCTTACAACAGCAAATATTGGAATGAATAAAAAACACTTGACCTGAACACCTAATGAACATCATATCCAATCATAACATAAACACAGAAAAACCACATCCACAACCTACTGTGTATATAAACTAACTCCGACAGAGGGGGAGTTGTGTAGAATTCTCAAACGCATCCTAAATTAAACAATTGTCGTAAAAGCTACCTATCTAGCCAAAGGGAGACCAGATGAATCAATTTGGTGTAATTGTCTTCCGGTTACTTCCAAACACACCGACTGGTTTCGACGTTAAATTATTTGCAAAGTCTTCATCAGGGGAACAAATAAGCAAACACATAAAAATATTGAGGGTACCTGCATTTTACAACAATTTCTGCTGTGTATTACAAAACGAATTCAAATAATATTTAGTGATTCATGAAGGCCTAAACCTTGGCAGGAAACCAACAAACATAAAAGGGGATCATGAACTAAACGTGTACTCTCCATGCGAACATCTGTATCCCCAAAGGAAACAAAGACCAGGTGTAACCCTACTACTACCACCAATTTGCCCAAAGTGTTATGTATATGTAAAACACCAAAACAAAATCCTAGTTTCCAAAGTGGCAGGCCATTAATGATAACACCTCATAAGTGCTTTCAAGAGGCCCCACAAGTAATGATTTTGCTCCATAGAAACATCCATAATTTCAGACTGTGTCTATGTATTAATACAGCACAGAAAAGTACTTACAAGTACCTAGAAAGGGCATCACAATTGCCTCATAGGATATGCAGACCAATCTGCCAGGTTGCGCAGCCAGTCAGCTTATGTATTCAACTGGACAGCGCAATTTGCTGTCTAAATTCATATTACAGCAATAACAATGAAGTGGCATGGAAATGGCCTATTGTGATTATATCGTGCCAGCAGGCGTGTGAGCACTGCGTAAAACACAAAATGAGTAGGAAGCCAAACGCGAGTCCATCATCGGTCATTATTTGGTGACTGAGTGGGTTGTACCAGGCATGCTTACCAAAGGGGAGGCAGGTAACGCTGGCCAGTTTTACGCTTTAACACAATAATGGGCAGAAAGCTGCTGTCTGACGCACTGTCATCAATAATTTCACGACAAAGTACTGCATAAGAGGAGAAAAGAAACCAAGGGAATGCGTGAATGGCCCGATGTGCACGGCTTTACAGTACAAGAAATGTATTGGTTGTCTCAAAACGTGGAGGAGGGAGAAAACTTACCGTTGGTAAGCTCACAAGCAGCAATTCCAAACTGCTACGTCCAAGTACGCACCAGCACCGCTGCATGCAATTCTCCGTCTGTGACTGGCACACAGCTTAATAAAGGTACCTTGATGTTTTTAAACAATGATGTAACTTCTGACACCTACAACTTCACATTTTCAGTTAGTGAATTAATTGGTATCTCACCCTTCTTGTCCATCCATCGCCACACTGGCAACCTTCCTCCACCCATCGCTACATAATCTTCTGTTTTTCCAGGTGTTCATCTTTCCTTTTATGCACCTCACTTTTCTTTTCCAGACATCCATACCATGTTGATGTGCCTGTGCTCCATATTTCATTCTGCTGTTACTCTCCACTCCTATTTTGAGCGTGCCACTGCCCCTTTCTTTCCTTCTGTTGATCACAATATTTTGAAAATGTAAATCAGACAGGTAGAGAATCTGTGATGTTGTTCACCAAAAAGAAACCTCAATATTTTCTGAAAACCTGATACTGCACAATCACGCACCAATTAAAGCTACCAAAAGCTCGAGGCCCACTGACGTTTTAGCAGATTTGGTTTATTTGGTGGTTACAAGCAGCAACATATCTGAGTTCCGACTCCGATGTTATGCACACAATCGTAATCCAGACTTTCTGGTTCCATATTCTATGATCAATCCACTGGACCACAAGTCTTGGTGGTGTAATATTTTTTTTGTTTGTACCGGTATGAAGCGATTTACATAGCATCAGACTCGTTTTGTCAAATGGGGAAAGACTGCATTTAAACCTGGACCATCCGGTTTTTAAACTCTGCAAAGTAGCTGTTGGGCGCCACTGGTCTCCTTTCATCTGAAACGTTTTTTGATTGCATGCAGCACTTTACTCTGATCCCCAAAAAATTAATCACTTCCACCTTTTAGTTGATGGGGCAACTTGAGTACAGGGAGCTAATGTGATGAACGTTGGAACTGGGGTTTTCAACTGAGGGAGCAAGGATTGGAGTGCATAGCTTCTGGTTCCAACATCTCCACATCCCTCCTTTGGCTGGTGTTTTTGGTTAAAAGAAAAAATCATTTGATCAGTGATTCATTTATTTCCTAGCAATCCCTTATTTAGCAGATAAGCGAATGGAAGGATGTGGATGTGATTTGCCCAAGACCATACATTCTTTTCAAGTGGAGCATCCAGGAATACAACTGATCTGCTGTTTAAGTTGCCAGCCTCTCCACTAGACCTTTTTCTCTCGTTCTTTTACCATCACCTTGTGCTTCACCTTTCCTCTCTGCTTGCATCCTATTTGCTCTATGCCCCTGAACGCTATTAAGCGTTGTGGAGGGGTCAGTGGGCATGTAACGATTAAAGTATTGGTCAGATTGGTGGTTGGGGTGGTAGTGTGCCTGCAAGTGGTGTTTTGGAGAATGCACTCTTGTGGTATGTGCCTGTGGGGTGGGATTAGGAATGGCTTGAGTGGGTAACTGCCTTTGTTTGTGCATGGGGTGTAGAAGCATGTCTTCTGGAGCACGTAGAGATGCGTTTGTGGGTCTAATGGAGAGTGGGCGATATGTGACTGGAGGATGCAGGGAAGGTTACAGAGTAGGAGTACAGGAATGTCTGCCAGAGTGTTTGGGTGGATGAGTGTGGTTCTGTTACTTGAGTGTGGTTAATCCTTCATGTTCTCGTTGTGGGGAATCTAGTTTGACTGTTTTTATAAGTATTGAAACTAACAATTGATCATTCTAGGAAATCCCCTTCATTACTGTTGCAATCTATTTTAGTGTTTTGCTGGTCATTAGTACAAATCCGGTTTGACCCTTGTTCTTGAACCTGTCGAACTGGCAGTTGCTCTAATCATATCTGAGGTGATTATGGATCTGTAAGTGTCAGTGATGCGGGTCCGCTTAGTCAATGCACTTGAGAAAACTGACGTTTGGGTCCTAATCAAGAACTTTAATGGACCATGCCGTTAAAATGGTTATGATTGCTTTCTTTATTTTAAAGAGTGCAGTGATTTGTTAGAATTGCTTTGTTTGATGGACGATTTTGCAGGGCTCTTTACTTCTGGTGCATAGCCATTTTCGCTTTCACCAGATTCTTTGGTAACTTCATGCATAGCTTGTTCACCCTTCATTTATATTGCTTGAAGAAATGAATTTTTGGGTAAGGTACCAACTAGGCATTGATGGACCAGGACATAGGCTGTGGCGGAGTACCACACTCTATATGAACAATGAGCCCTCCCTCTAAGGGCATTAGCAGCAGGATTTGGACAGGTCATTCATCATATGATCATCATGATCTGTCTGACTTACTCTGTTCTGTGCAACACATTACATTTTATAACTTTAAACTGGTATTGCTGGAAAGATCCTAGCCTGGCTACCCATATAGGCTCAGCCTTGTATTCTGGTAGGAGCAGTGTCCGCAGTGGAGCTTGAATGCAGGTGACTAAACTTGCATGACAATTTAGGACCTTCTGTTGGATAGTTGACTTTTCACTCTTCCACTGATAAACCAACAAACTGCCAAGTGGCTGGCGCTGTGTCCCTTTCTCGCCCCTCAAAGACAAGTAGTTGCGTTTTAGTCGGGTGTACTGCTTGCTCCCCAACTACCCAGTGGAACAAAACCGCAAAGGATCAGCCCAGGGAAGTTGTTTCAGGGCTCTTTTTTCCATCTTGTCTGCTCTATGGTGAATTTCAAGATCACTCTAGCACAGATTTGGTCATCCTTATCCCAAGGTGACTATGCAGTGGATGAGAAGGATGCCCATGACCCACCCCCATTTTGTGGCCACATCTGCGCTTTCTTTAATTTTGCCCCCCCCCTTTCCTCTGGCTGTAGCATGGGAGAAGGGAGCTGTAGGATGGGATGTTCTCCTTCAAGCAGAATTTGGCATGCACATAATCCTATACCTGGTTGATTGGCTCGCTCCACAATTTCAAGAGTTTTGCAGTTTGTACTTGTAAGATTAATTTTGATATATTAATTGGATTGTTTTATTCTAAATATTCACAGTAAATCTGGTCAAAATCAGATGGCTACTCTACAAACATGTTAATGACCTACTTTCATGTATCTCGTCATGCAAGTTCTGCTGATCTCTTCCTTCTCACCGCTCCTCCCCGGCCTTGTGCCCCATCCCATCTCGGATCCTTTCAACTTCTCACCCCTTTCCACTGGAACAGTCTTCCACTCCCCATACGCTCCATCACCTCCCACGCCTCCTTCCGCACTTCTCTCAAGTCTTACCTCCTCCAATGAGCTCTGCCCCGAAGAAAAGAAGGAAGGCTTCCTCTACCAACGGCGCGAGGTCAAGAGGAAGACGGTCCTCGCGGTGCCGTTGCTGGATGACATCTGGGACGAGGGACTTGCTCACCTGAAGAACCCGTCCATGACGCCTGCCAAAAGGGACTAGTACGAGAAGAAGTACCGGGTCCCCGACGGCGCCCCTTTGTGCCTTAGAGCACAACCGACCCCGGATTTGGTCGTCTCAGCAGCGGCCAAGAAGAAAGCAGGGGGGGCTTCGGCTTCAACTTCCCCACCGGACGGCGAGGGAAAGAAACTAGATGCCGTCGGCGGCAACGATTAAGGCGGCCAACGCCCAAGTGATTGGGGTCCGCTACGACAGGGAGTTGTGGTAAAAGATCGCCCCCCTGTTGGACTTCCTCCCGGACAACAAGAGGGCAGAGGCCCTGGCGATCCTACAGGAGGGTGAGGTGGCATCGGACCACGCCATAACAGTGGCCACGGACATTGCCGACACCCGTTTTTGCCAGTTGGGTAACAGCTTTTGCCTTTGACGGCGGGGATGGCTCAAGGCGACGGATTTCCGCCAAGACGTGCAAGCCAAGGTTTTGGACATATCCTTAGACGGGAACAATCTGTTTGGAAAGACAGTGGATGAGTCACTGCAGGCCATCAAGACCGACACAGAGACGGCTCGGGCTTTGGGAGTTCTGCAGCAATGGCGGCCACCCTTTCGGAACTCCGGAGGCAAGCAAGGTGCCTCAAAAGGATTCGGCGGTGGCTTCTCGACATACCGTCAGGCGGCACGTTCCTCGTCGCAAGAAGCTTACAGGGGGACGAGGCAAGTCAGGTGGATCTCGCCGTCGTCGCCAGGGAGGCCAAGGCAGTAAGGCCGCTTCCAAGCAAGACTGAACCGGCCATCACGTCGGGCCCCCACCGAAGCACCCTGGTGGGAGGCTGGCTGACCAAGTTCGTCAGCGTGTGGGAGTCAATCTCCACCGACCGTTGGGTGCTGGATGCCTTGGCCCACAGGCACACTCTGGAATTTTTAAAGAAGTGCCCCCGAATTCCTCCTGTGGCCAGGAAGGATAACCACATCCCTCAACTGCTGTTAGCGCTAAGGACGATGCTCAAGAAAGGAACCATCGAGCTCGCCCCAAAGAGGCTCCGGGGCTCCGGAGTATACTCAAGATACTTCCTCATCAGAAAGAAGACAGGAGGTTGGCGTCCCATCCTGGACTTGCGTCGCCTAAACAAATACATCAAAGCACAGAAGTTCCAGATGGTCACCTTTCAGCACGTTCTGGGCCAGCTGGAGGAAGGCGACTTCCTATTGTCGTTGGATTTGTAGGATGCGTACTTTCACATGCCCATCCTAAAAGGACACCGTAAGTTTATCAGGTTCGTGGTCCAAGGACGGCACTACCAATTCAAGGCCCTCCCATTCGGTTTGAAGTCGGCGCCCAGGGTGTTCACCAAGTGCCTAGCACCAGTGGCGGAGCGGCTGCGCCTGCAGGGGATCCACGTCTACCCCTACCTGGACGACTGGCTCATCCGGGCATGGACAAGGGAGCTTGCCATCGAACACACAACGATGACCGTCCGGCTGCTCACGGACCTGGGATTCTCCATCAACTTCCCCAAATCCCACCTGGTTCCGTCGCAGGTCGCACTGTTTCTGGGAGCCAAGCTCGATAAAGTAGCGCAGTTGGCCTCGCCATCGGAGGAAAGGACTCAGGCCATCCTGGGCAAGGTACAGCGTCTGTTGGCCACGGACGTGGCCAGGGTGAGGTCCATCAAGTCCCTTCTCGGGATGATGTCCTCTTGCATCTATCTGGTGCGCCTGTGCAGGCTTCGGATGCGTCCTCTGCAGGAGTTCCTCGATGCCCGTTGGATGCAAGCGACGGGCAGCTTCGAGGACAGGATCTCGCTCAACGAGGTATTCCGCCAAGCATTTCGGTGGTGGGGCACCCGCGCGCATCTCGCATGGACTTTCAGACCCCAGCATACTAGGTGACAGTGACCACGGATGCCTCCCTGGAGGGGTGGGGAGCGCACACCGGAGATCTTCACGCGAGAGGTCTTTGGCTGCCGGAGGAGAGGCCGCTCCACATCAACATACTGGAGCTCCGAGCAGTGTTCTGGGCCCTCAAATCATTCCTCCCGTCCCTCAAGGGCAAGGTGGTGAGGATCCTCACTGACAACACCACCACAATGTTCTACATCCGGAAGCAGCAAGGAACCAGATCCTCCAGCCCTGTCCAAGGAAGCCCAGGATCTGTGGCACTGGGCCGTTGCCCAGGAGATGTTTCTGGTACCTTCATCTAGCAGGGATAAAAACCACCATCGCCGACTCACTCAGCAGGGAGCTGCGCTTGTGCCATGAGTGGGAACTATGCCAGGATCAAGTGGATCAACTCTTGCAGCGATGCGGCAAACCCCAAATCGACCTGTTCGCGACGGCGACAAACTCCAAGTGCCAGAGGTTCGCCAACAGGTTTCCCCAGCCAAGGAGCATGGGTGATGCTTTCTCGTTCCCCTGGGACAGCCTATTCCTGTATGTGTTCCCTCTGTTGCTGCTCAGGCTCATCAACCAACTGAAGAGCTCCCGGTGCAGGATGATCCTCTTCGCACCGGCGTGGCCGAGGCAGATCTGGTTCCTGGACCTTCTGGAAATGTCAGCGTCCCTACCAGTCAAACTGTCGATGGACGCAGATCTTCTTTCCAGAGAAGGAGGCGCCGTTCTTCACCACGACCGGGAGTCGCTGAACTTGCAGGCCTGGCTCCTGCAGCACCTGAGTGTGGAGGGTACGATATCCCGGCTGACTGCAGAGAGGTTCTTGCAAAGGCCAGGGCGTCTTCAACTCTCAAGTGCTACGGACACAAGTGGAAGAGGTTTTCTGTCTCGTACCGTGCACAGAAGATTAACCCTGTACGGATTACAGCCCCTCAAGTGCTACTGTACTTGCTGTCGCTGGCCAAAGCTGGACTAGCTCATGCTTCCATCAAGGTACATCTGGCAGCAATTTCCTGATCCTCCAGAACTACAGGGCGGTCGTCCCTGTGGTCGCATCGCCTGGTGAAGGAGTTTATGAAAGGACTGTTCCGATCATTTTCCGCCGGTGAGGGCTCCAGCACCGCCGTGGGAGCTCAACGTGGTGCTGACCAGGCTCATGGGTCCGCCATTCGAGCCTTTGCATTCGGCTCTGTTGAAGTTCCTGTCGTGGAAGACAGCGTTCCTTGTGGTCATCACCTCTGCACGACGCGTGGGAGGGATTCAGGCCCTATCCTGCAAGCCTCCATACTTGACTTTCCACGAGACGAGGGTGGTGCTGAGGACGCTCCACTCCTTCATGCCCAAGGTGCCGTCGGACTTCCATCAAGGGAAGGCTCTCTCGAAGGCTTCATTTCCAGATGGCTCTCCGGCTGCATCATGCACTGTCATCGGTTGGCAAACCGACCCTTGCCCGGTTGTCCGAGAGCCCATTCGACCAGAGCGATCGCTGCTACCACGGCGTTCTTATCTGGTGTGCCCTTGCTGGACATCTGCAGGGCTGCTACGTGGAGGTCGACGCACACCTTCACGAGATTCTACTGCGTTGACCGGGATTCCAGGGAGGAGTCCAGAGTCGGCCAGGCAGTGCTGCGCAACCTGTTCGCTTAAGGTGAGCCTGGTGAGGAGGTAAGACATGCTTAATGTTGAGCCTTGCCACCCCCCGTGGTTGTGCACGTGTGTACTGCTATGTATTCTTATTTTCATGAGCATGTGAATCCATGCCAGACCCCATGCTGGAGAAGGAAGAAGTTACTTACCTGTAACTGTTGTTCTCTGGCATGGATTCACATGCTTCCATTTAGGTAGACACAGTTCTCCATGAATGCAGATTCCACTTAGTTATTCAAACTTATTCTTTGGGTGAAATGTACTCAAAGGCCCAATATGGCTTCTAGTCAGTTGCTTAGGTGACTATCTCGTCGTGGTAGCGAGTGAGAGGCAGAATTATTGACTCCAATGCTGTTTTTTCTGGAGCCTTTCTCCCTTCAACTTTAACCGTCTCCAATGGTCTTCAATTCTCCCTCTGTACACTTAAGTCATCTAGCTCACACTTGCAAGGAGCAGCGCAGTACATTTTGGCACAAGTTTGGGAAATAGAGTTAGATTTATTTCAGCATTGTTGCAGTGTAAGTGTTGTATAGAGCAGGTGAGATGCAGGATCCTTGGGCAACACCACAGGGAACAGTTCGGCAGTGAAATTGTTTATGAAGACCCTTGAGGTGCGTTCGCTCAGGAATGATTTGATCAATTGAGAGACCTGATGTGAAAAGTGGTAGTTAGTAAGGAGATGTTGGCAAAGGATGTCATGGACAACGTGGTCAAATGCTGCCGATGGGAAACGCTGCCATCCTGCTCCTCCATGACCTGAGTCGTAGATGTTGACAAGTTGGATTTTGAGATCCAGGAGCGCAGTTTCTGGGCTGTGGTTTAGGTCTGAAACCTTGTTGTCTGGAGCCCAGGAGCTTGTATAGCTCAAGCTGGAGTTGGATTTGGGAGTCGGCAAAGCGGTCTAGGATTTTGATGAGGAAGGGCACAGTTGTAATGGTCGGTAGTTCGAGAGGTGGGTGAGGTCAAGTGAGGGTTTCTTAATGAGGGGAGAAACCCAGGCAGTTTTGAGGCAGGTGGGGAGATTGTTGGAAGCGGAGGAGGCGTTTACAAATTAAGTGATTGTAAGTGCTATTGTGATTGCATAGAGTTTGATGATGTGTGCTGGGCAGATATTGCCTTTGCATGCTGGACGGTGTGAGGTGAAAGATGCGAGTGGAAAATACTTCGGGGGTGACGAGGGAGAAGTGGAAGGTAGGGGGAGTGGAGAGGCAGACCTGGCCTGCAAAAAATGTTCTCCAGTGCTGGAGCTGGCCTCGGAAAATTCTGCAATTGTACGAGTTGGCTTTGGCCAGGATGAGGGATGATTTGTAGGTTTTGGCCGCAGTGAGTAAGCAGTTAGGCTAGTAGGTAAGGGGAGTTGTCTCCAAATGTGCTCCAGGGCACGTGTATGTTTTCACAGCGATAATGTTCCTCTGAGAACCATTTGATGGGTCTTCTGCTCATTTTGGGGGTAGTAGGTTTCTATGGGGTATATTTGTCAATGGTGTGAGAGAGGGCAGAGAATCAAGGAGGCGTGGGTTGGGCGTCGTTGGCAGCACGGGGGGGTCCAAAGAAGTGTCTAATGAGGATGGGTGAGAGGATAGTTTGAGACTGCTGGTGTTTGTGGTTGAAGGCAGGAGAAAGGGTGGTGACAGTTGGGTGGCTGGCGAGTTAAAGCAAGCTCAAATTCAATGAGTGTGATAAGACAAAGGCAAAAGTGAGATGTTAGTGATGATAGCAGGTGTGTTGAGTGCGAAGATCCAATTATCGGACATTTCCACATGATATGTAGAAGATGTGCCATACTCGTTCCGTACCATGGGCATTGGGGGATGTCTGTTTGTTGAATTTCACCACTCTTTGCAGTGTCATACAAGTCCTGTACAGCACGTTTAATTGTACTTATCTGTGCCTGGTGTTTCTAGAGACCCTCTTCACATGTAGCATCACACAATCCCATTCCGAATCATCAGAACTCCAACTTGAATTTACTTCCCATAGTAATTTTACTTTGCGCGGCTTATTGCACATGCCATACAGTAATCTACCATACAACCTTGACACTGGCTTTCGACCATCTTCTAATTCATGCATCAATGCAGTTGTTTCCTCTGTTTTAGGCTCTACCGGGAATCCTTGCCACTTACTCTTAGCAACATGTCAGTCTTTTCTATAATCGCACTGTCCAAGATGCAGCCCATATTCTGCCATTGCTTCTGAGAAATCCATGAACCATCTTTCAAAGAATCCATCCACGTGGCTAGTCCTTCTATTTTCCCAACTACGAATGCTTTGGCGATCCACCCCTGTTTACCCCACCGTCCCATCTAATGGTCGGCGCTCAACTGACAGCCACCATGTCGGGTATTGCATTTGAGCTGCCAGATGGTATAATTCAAACCAAGGAAGTTGTGCACCACCTTTCTAAAAACGTCTACCTAAGGTTGTTATTGCTATTGCCTCCCAAGCCCCCAAAGGAACCCTCCGACCGTGGAGTCCAGTCCCCCCCCCCCCACCTACACCCCCCTCAAAGAATCTCTACGGATACTGTACTGTAACAAATGAATAAAATAGCCTAGGTAAAACCACTATCTTAACCAACATCACTTGCCTCATTCCTGCCAAAGGGAATTTTCCCCCAGAACCACATAGATCTCATTACCTCATCATATGCCAGGACGTTTTCTCCTTATGCGTATGTTCTATATCATGGCATATGTTGATCCCCCAAAAACCAAAAGGAGTTCCTAATCCACTTAACACCCAATATCGTTGAGTCCTCAGCACCATTCTTACGTAGCGCAGCCAATGGGAAAATGTGAATCATCTTAACTCTCTGTAATACCCGAAAGGCAGTAAATTGTGTGTAGTTTCTTGTACGTTTATACAATATGCATGGAGCTATAAGGTGGCTTGTCCGGTCTACCATTATCCGAGCTGTATCAAACTCCCTTCTCAAGTACACTGCATATGGTTCCAGTGCCAAAATGAACAACATTGGTGATAGTGGGTAGCCCTGCCTTGTGTCCCCCTTGTAGTTCCTATGGCAATGAAGTATACCGGTCTGCCCTGACTCTAGCTGCGGGTGTGGTACCCATCTCAAAAATCCTAATCGAATACCAATTCTCTACGTAAGGCATCGTACATCCATTGCCAAAACACAATTGAAAAATCCTTGATCGCATCCAGTGAAACCACTGCTTACTCTGTAGTGATTCTGGGTCCTACCAATAACATGGTGTACACTCAAGTTTAGCGAGGAGTTGTCAGCTGGCACGCAATAAGCCTGATCTCTGTGTACATTGAACCAACCAACCCCCCCCCCCCGGCACAGCCTTACTTGTAAGAGTGGTCCAAATCTTGATTTAACATTGAATCTTATAGGCCACTCTTGATGTTTCGGAGTTCTTATTTCCTGTGCTTAAGAATTAGCACAATTCAACCCCCCATGTGTTCCCATTTTTCAAGGAAGCGATTACCGCTGCAAGTTCAGCCTCCATCGGTGGAGCATCGAACATTGCAGCCTGCTTTGATGATGGCTTGGGTTACATGATTTGGACAAAGTAAATTTGATCTTTCCTGTCTACATCCCGTCCTCCTGTATAGCAAGCTGTAGTGTCTACTAAACGTTTCATGAATCTCACCATGGGACCTCCACGTTTCACTGCACTCATCTTTAATAGACCTTATGATGATTTTTTTTTTTTCCTATGGCCCAGCCATGGCAACAACCTGCCAGTTAATTGTCTTTGAATAGATATTAAAATAAAACTTCCGAAGTTTTCCCACACAAAAGTCCATTGTTGACTAATGGCTACTGGGTCAAACTCGTTGGAGACACTCGACTGTCTTAAGGCCTCTAATATTTTAATATTTGTTTCAATCGCTTTGAATTCCTGCAGCAGCGATTTCCTGATTCCTCCTGACTTGGCTGTTATTTCACCTCATGCCACAATTTTAAAGGCTTCCCAGAGAGTCCCCCAAGTAACTACTCCGTACATTTTAGTCAAATAACTCAATAATTGGGACTTCTAGGCAGTTTCTAACCCCCCAAATCCCCTTATCACCCCCCCCACCCATACGGCCCCTGCATCTGTTAGTGTCTGCTTGCATATGCCATGTCGGCACAGGTGGTATTGTCCCTCTCACTCTCGGATTGCATGTAGCTAGTAATGGCAAGTGAGCTGGTATTGAGTTACCAAGGTATTCCACAACAGTGAACTTGTGTGTGTGTGTGTGTGTGTATATATATATATATATGCTCCAGACCAGAAATAAATCAATACAGGTATATAATTTATGTAGAACAGAATAATCTCAGAGCATCTGCATTTCTAGTCCCCCAAATATCTACAAAGACCGAGTCTTTCAGTGTGCTGTTAAGGGTCTTGGCCGTCACAGAGTGCCAAATGTAAATCGTATGATCTATCTGACTTTGTCTTCAATGTGCAGTCATGCATCATGCACGTACATCATTTTACTATAGAATGAATGGAACTCTAAGCAGTTGGATTAGGGGAATATGTATTAACCATGCACGCTGCTCTATTTTCGATATGGCCACGCACGATCGCCAGCCTCATCTGGGTGTGCATCTAGCAATATAAACGGGACCGAAGCGGTAATCCAGACAAGAACACCTCTAACGTACACAGAATGAGAGACACAGCCAACCCCTCCCCGTTTACAAATGACCGTGTTCTGCATAGCTTACAGAAGTTCTGCAGCCATGCTTACATTTTTCTTGCGCAAATATGAATGCGCTCTATTGCGTTTAAGAAAACTGTTCAATCCACAAACATTCCATGTCATAATGTTAATGCATGCCATTGAGATCTAACCCAGCCTCCCTCCATCCACACTTTCCCACCATATTCCTTTCATCTCCATTCACTCCTAGCTAATAAGTGCCCAGGTGTTCTCAAAAGTTCAGTTCCACCGTTCAGCCCATAGTAATGAGATGGTATACCCACCCTAAAAAGGCAGATTACATTATTTTTAGACAAGCTGTATAACCAAGGGAAACTTGACACACTAATGTGACCAAAATGCTCAATAGTGTATTGCCATTCGGACGGACCTTTCCATTCCATTCAGCATGGAACAAAAAACCCATCTGGTAATAAGGTACCCAAAACGCAGGTATCCCATAAGAACACCAACAGCTGGGGTTTGCTGGCGGTCGATGTGCAACAAAGTCTAATCGACTTCTATTCGTGTGACCCGTCAGTCTGCAAGCGACCTCTCAAAATCTGTGAGTGCGGCAGTAGCAGCCATCAAAGACCTCTGGTGTCTAATGGAAGCGGTACTCGTGACTGTTTCCCTGCGCACAAGGTATGTCCCGTCATAACTTCCCCCTCAATCTTTAGCAGGAAGTATACGTAGAGCTGCCATTCCATTACTGACATCCAATGATTTGCTTCCTTTGGGTTTTCGAAGAACAGAGCTTTCTCTTTATGGAGCACCTTCAATTTCGTAGGAATAAATTAACAAATATTTCAATCCCAGTTGGCTCATACTTTCTTTAGTAGGACGTGTTGTATTTCCTCTGTACCTTTGCCGTATAATTAGGATAAATTGCCAATAGGAAGGATCCTCGCTTAATATTGCTGCCTTTTCTGGAAAACGTAAGGATCTGTTCTCTTTGAAATTAGGCACACATGCTATCGGCCTCGGTGGAGGCCTACGCACTAGTGAACGATGTGCCTTTTCAATTATGAACTCCTGTGAGCGCTGACACAGGCCTCTTTCTTGAAGCAACATGTTTTGATATACTCAAGTTGGGTTGCGCCCCTCTTCTCCCTCTGGTAGACCTATTATGCAAACATTATTGCGTCTCATCCGCCGCTCAGCATCTCCAACTTTATACTCCAGAGCTTTAGTTCGGGCCTTCAGCTCTTCCACATAATTTTTCAGTATCTCTGTGGCATCCGCTGTGTCAGACAACCTCTTCTCAGTCTTTGCAACTCTATCTACCAGTCTACGAACGTCCTGACGTAAGGCAGACATCCACCTTCCTCTTCCAATCTTGGATTCAGTTGAAGTGTGCAGTGCCGGAATTGCTTCAGGAACTCTGGTGCACAGCCCGCTGATCCAGCTCATCCGCAGGGATTCCCTTCTGAGCAGTCTCCTTCGCATAAGAATCCATTCTGGGCTGTTTTGACCCCCACCCCTATGAGCTCTGGAAGTCTACAAACACGCAGCGTGCGCTAAAATCCAATCGTGAGCAGCCGACTTGTCCTGGATCCGCCTACAGTTCCAAAGACACTCTGGGGTGGTGCAGCGCACTGGATCTCAGACTACTGGGGCCACAGACAGAGGAGATAATGCTCCCTTAAGCCTCTGAGGGTGGTCTGCAGTGCATGCACTAATTTGCCAGTGGGGGTACTCTGGGTTGATGTCCTTTCGCACAGCAAGCATTCCACAAGACAATAAAGTCTGCACCAGCTACTGCACACAAGGTTGGGTCCATGTAAAATGAGCCTATGTTTGATAGACCTTGGTGAAAGAAAATGAAGATATCACTGTGAAGGCGTGCAGTAAGGCCAATCCAGACGCTAACGCTATCCTTGGAATTACTGCATAGGTAATCGCCAATTATCAATTGTGGTTGGTCTTCAGGCTGGTTTGCATGGTTGCAGGGGGAAGGCGCCTTGATTGCTGCAGGTCGAATATCTTGGTCCTCACTTCCTGTCCAAGAATTCCCCCTTCTGGGATGAGCGTCGCCCCGCCTGCTCCAACTAGTCTGAGGGCATCCACAAGGTTTACATTTCCTCCGATCTCAGCCGCTGCTGTCTATTGCAGCTGTATCCGTTCCTGCCCGTCTGCCGATCCAACATACGTGTGGTATGAAATGTGCAATCTATCACAGTTCCAGCACCCACATGTGTTCAGCTTGCTATACAACAGCTCCTTTGTTGGGTGCCCTCATTTCGCAGCTACACTTGCCATCATGTGGCTCACCATGCGTTCTCATATTAGAGCCAGCTCTTGCCCTTCGGCTGTATGCAGCAATCCCCACGCAGGCCTCTGACTGTCTAAAGGTTTTTCCAGCAATGCTCAGTCTCTGCAAACCATAATCATCAAATTTGCACTGATCTAACATAATAATTATTTAGGATCTCGGCAGGGAGTCTCTATCAGCGGCATTCTCGCGACATGCTGGCTAGCCACGCCGGCCAAGTTGGGATTTAAATATTGTCTTAAGCTCATGGGTCTAACATTTGAGCTGATGCATAAGTGGACAAAGACTTTGTAGAAGACATTCCTGGGGATAAAAGCTCTGCAATACAGTTTATATCACTCCTGCAGTTCATCCAGTGGCACATTCAGGCTTCTGAAATGAAAAGATGCCCAGTCCCTGGTGGCCCCTTTACATCAGGGGTCAATTAAAGCCTGACTTTTGTAACTACAACAAGAAAGGGGGCGGGCATGCCCTTGGCCTCTGCTGAAGACCCTCTGACAATAAGCGCAAAACGATATATACACTGGACGGGAAAGTAGCTCACTTGGCTGCATACCAAGTATGAAATGCTAATAACACCATGCTCTTGGGGAGTTACAACTGCCATAAATGGGACGAGATGCTAGAACAAATAGACTCCGTTCCAGATCCCTTTATAACGCAGCTCCTAAAAACAGTGGCTGAGGGTAAGCGGGTTGCCAACAAATCTGGGCGCATCAGATAATGCAGGCCATATAGTAGCAGATGGTAATCTTAATAAGCACCGTGCATGGTTAAGACAATCCGGCTTTAAGCTGGAAACAATCGAACCAAATGCTTTAATTGGGAAGGAAGTCGAGGACGCACTGAAAAGTGCTAACTAAAAGTATGACGCCCTTAAGTCCCTGGGACAGCTTAATAACAAACCTTTTGTGCAAAAGAGGTTTGTTTAATACACGTCGATTTCGAGGACAAAACTCTCCGCTCCTCCGTCTATAGTGGGGGTGGACAGATGTCATCTTGGGGTTCCCTCGCAGGGGCAGTCCTCCCAGCAAAATGTTCAAAGGGGGCACAGAAGGTCTAGGAGTAGAGGCAGAGCCTCCTCAATAAGAGGATCCAGCCCGGTCCACCCCAAAATGACCAGCCGCTCCAGGTCCCTTCCCATGCCCCTCCCGTAGGTTGCATTTGTCAGTTTACCCACGCATGGAACGGGATTACGTCAGACAAGTAGGTACTTTTCCACCGTGGCGGGAGGCTATTGCATTGAATTCATACAGAAACCATCCAGCCACCTGCTAAAACCAAGACAAACGACGCAGGAGGAATAAGGCATTCTGCTAGAAGTCCATGCACAGCTGGAAAAGGCCGCTATAGAACTCATCCTAGCAAACCAGGCAAATAAGGGTATCTATTCAACGTACTTCCTTGTGCCAAACAAAGACCTTACAATGCGCCCTGTCCTAGACCTGCGTCCTGCAAATAAATGTCAAGCCGCAAAAGTTCTGCATGACAACACTACAAGAAGTAATCCCACTGCTAAAACAAGGAGCATGGCAACATTGGATACGAAAGATGCATACTTTTATATTTCAATATTGCCAGCACACAGAAAATTCCTGCGCTTCAAAATAGCAAATCAACACTACCAATTCAAGGTGCTCCCCTTCGGCATAGCCTCTGCTCCAAGTGTATTCACCAAGGTATTGCCGTAGTGGTGGCGCACTTAGGCAGAGAATCAATCCCAGTGTACCCTTATCTGGACTGGCTGATAACGGGGGAATCCCCTCAAAATTTGCAAGCAGAATACCCAAAGAACAATCATCCTTCTGTTCCAATTGGGGTTTTCAATCAATGAGAAAAATCCAGTCTTGTTCCAAGCCAAACCAAGCAGTTACTGGGAGCCATTCTAAAAACAGAGGAGCTAGTCTTCCCCTCAAACGAAAGGTTTCAGAACATATTGCTGCAAATACCTCATTATCTTGGTAGTCACCGGATGCAAAGCAATGCACCTGCTCGGGGCGAGGTCTTCAAGCATTTATCTAGTTCCACACGCACTGGCGCGCATGCGCCCAATGCAGGAGTGGTTAGCGAAACAATGGTCTCGGGCAAGCGGTCAGTGGGACGATCTAGTGGTTGTTTTGCTAACCCTAGTACAAACACTTTACTGGTGATCAAAGGAAAATCTGTTAAAGGGGAAACCCTTTCACACTCCTCCAGTCCACAAGATACTTACTACAGATGCCTCACTCTCCAGATGGGGAGCCCATTATCTCCACCATACAGCACATGGCAGGTGGACACAGATCACAGCTCAGAACCACATCAACCTTTTTGGAACTATTAGCAGTACTCCAAGCCCTACAAGCTTTCGAGCTGCAACTAACAGGCTAAACGGTGCAAGTCCTCAGACGGCACCACTGAGATGTTTTACAAAAACAAGCAGGGAGGTGCACACAAGTCTGTCCAGGCTATCCCAAAGCATTAGGAAGTGGGCACTCAAGCGGAACATGTTCCTATTGTCTCAACACGTTCTAGGGGAACTGAATGCTTTGGCAGACATTCTAAAAATTCTCTACCTGAGTGGCAACTCAACAGAGGAATTCTAGACAATGTCTTCTCCCTCTGGGGTTATCCTCCTTTAGGCTTGTTTGTCACAAATCTAAACGCACAATGCCTAGACTTTGCAACAACCTGTGGATGAGCAGGTCAGGGAAAGGTGCTTACTCATTTCCACTAACACCACTCCTGAGCAGGATAAGTGCACAAGATGCACCAGGAACAAAATTCTGGTTGCTCTTATGTGGGTGACAACCATGGTTTCCACATCGACAGTTTGAGCAGATGTGCTAACCAATAAAACTCCTTTGCCCCTGCAACATGCTATCCCAGCAGGGGGCGACAACATTCCACCCAGATCCTCAGTCTATGAACTTGGCAGCCTGCCTCCTGAAGTCATAGAATTTGGACACTTAAAATTACCTCAATGGTGTATGCATATCCTCAAGGAGGCACGCAAACCTAACACCAGGCCCTGCAACTTGAGCAAATGGAAAAGATTTGGAATATGGTGCTGATCAAAAGATGTAAACCCTGTTGACTGTACCCCATCACACATTCTTCACTACATGCTCCATTTAACTAAACTCAGGCCTAGTATTTAACTCCAAAGTTCACCTCGTGGCTCTGTCCAAATGCACCACTTCTCAAAACAAGGTGTCCTGGTGGGAAGTCACTGTTAAGGCTTTCATGGAGGGAGTTAAAAGACTTTACTCTTCCCACCCATTTCCAACCTGCCCTCAGGTTGGGATCTTAATGTACTCTAAAGCTCATGGGTCCACCCTCTGAGCCTGTGCACAAATCCAGCCTCAAACACTGAACGTACAAGATGGCTTTCCTAGTATCCATCACCTCAATAATGGTTAGTGAGCTGCAACCCATTCTGTGTTATCCACAGGTACTTGGAACATACCCTAGGTTTTCACCTAAATTCATATCCATGTTGACCAATCCTTTGTACTACCCGCTTTCTTTCAAAATTCATCGAACTCAGCTGAGAAAAACCTCTATACACTGGATGTCAGGATGGAGGAAGTTTTGTACAGTTTTGTACTATGTAAACAAAACTGCTAAGAAAAACAGATCAACTGTTTGTCTCCATAGCACCTGGCGGGGTGGGTGATCACATTTCAAAGACCGCCATCTCCAGATGGATAGTGAAATGCATAAAGCTCTGCTATTACATATCAAATAAAATCCACATTTTAAATTCCACACCAAGAGCTCTACCAGAGGTACAGGAGCTACTTTGGCATTTTTTGCAAACGTTCCTCTAGACGCCATTTGCAAAGCAGCTACATGTAGTTCCATACATACCTTTACTTGGCATTACTTCATTGACACACATTCTAAAGCAGATTCACAGGTGGAGCAAGTGGTGCAAGTGGTGCTGAAACATCTATTTGCTGGCGTACCTTCTCACAACCCACCTCCTTCTCCAGACACTGCTTGCTAGTTTATGCATAGCATGTTATTGAAGCAGATCCACATGCCTCAGAAGGCATACATTACTCACCGTAATCATATTTCTGATGTTTGTATCTGCTTAGATTCACATGTGCCCACCCTTCCTCCTCTCTCGGAGTAGAAGGTGCATAGATGCTTTCTGGCTTTATCGCTTATCTGCTTTAATACATCTGTACTGATGCTACACTTCATGCTACCTCATGCCAGAATCTCTGAGGGACCTCGACGTATGAAGGATCATGGCTATAGTAGACGACACACTAGGGGTGGTATTACTGACACGCCCTGTCAACGTCCTTTTTTGAGTTTCAAAAACAAATAATGTAATACTCTGCGACTACCACTAGATGTAGGCCTATCTATAGCATGTGAATCTAAGCAGATACAGGCATCAGAAATAACATTACGATTACGGTGAGTAATGTATCCCATATTTCTGGACCTTGTGGATCTGCTTAGATCACATGCTCTGCATAGTCCGATCTAGTGGAAGTCGCAGATTATTACAAGATCCGTTTTCGAAACTCAAACGGACGTCGATGGGGCGTGTTTAGTAATACTATCTTTAGTTTGACGTTTACTGTACCCATGGTCTTTCATGTGTCGGACCATCAGATTGTTTTTCCCCGTCATTGAAGTCAGTCGCAAATGAGGAGTTCTCTTTCAGGCTGATGCCTTTGATTAACTTAAGTCGTACTTGTAGACTTTCTTCCTTTCCTTTTGTTGTTCACCTTGCCGCACGACTGCTCAACCACTCGACTGCTCCTGACGAACACCCACATCCTCGATGACTGATCGATAGAAGATCAGATGTAGCCTTTACGGGCCTCTTCGGAATTCTCCCCATTACGGTAGGGAGAGAGGGGGGAGGTTCTTTATACTGACCTGTCGAAAATGTTTATTCCATCATCTCCTCCTATTTTTGCCCATTTGCCCTTTTAAAATATGGACCGGGCCCATTTAAATTTTGCCCCACGTGCCACCGTAAATTCCTTGGAAGGGCACGCACTGAGTGTGCAATCAGTCTCCCGAGGGAACATGCCGAAAATCATTTTAAATTCTGTCTGCTTTTTGTCCGAAAATCCTAAAGGATTGGTGGACCAAATGCTGGCCTGCTCACGCCTTGCTGGCTGAGGTCGACATAGACATAACGGAAGACTCCAGTGAGGGCAGCTTTGTGGTCATGAGTGACGCTGAGGGCGGAGTCCGTCAGAACCCCAAGTGCGGGCCCCAGACTATGATGAGCAGGCCGGCGGTCCTGTGGAGAGGACAGCCGGCAGCCACGGCACACACAAACGCAAACACAATAAGGACATACCCCGCGGCCGGCTCACAACAACGATTGTCGAGGCCCATGTGGTGACCGGTTGTTAAAGCCTCGGGTTCATCACTATCCTCTGGGCCATCGCGCACACTTTCGCCTCACGCCAGTACCCAAAGACCGAAAGTCAAGGTCGGTCGGACATCTCATATAAAAGGACCTCCATTTGCGCGCCGAATACAGGGGGCAAAGGCTTTTCGGCTTCTCCAAAGAAAACGCCGAAAATACAAGCCATAATTATGAAACTCGTCGGTGCTTCATTACTTAATTTTATTTATTTTTGCATTTTTAAAGCGCTCGCACAGCCCGCGGACATTGAGGCGCTGTTACAGGAATTGTTTAGTTTTTTTAGTTCCGTAATTTGTTTTTTTTTTTATTGGTCTTAGTTGCGTATTTATAACGCGCTTAAAAACCCAGAGGTTTCTAAGCGCGAACCCGGGGATCGAACCTGTGTTTCTTCGTGTCGTCTTGCTTCCAAGGCTAGCACGTTGCTGCTGAGCTATCCTCCCGGGAACTTAAAGGAAGGTCGCCGAAAAAACACAAGGTTTTGACGCCCTTGACGCCAAAGAACACCCATCTGAGTTTTCTAACCCCAGACAACCTCTCTGGTGCTATGCGCCATAAAGTTACCATTCCCTCCCAGCCCATCCGTGTTGAGGATGTTGCTCCCTCCCAGGCCCCTTTCATTTCGAGCTTCCCACCCTCATGCCATTTCCATTTTACACCAGAACAATTTAATACAATTTTAGGGAGAACGTCCTGTTTTTGTGGACTTCATGGACAAACACCCCGACCAATTGACAGCTCTTAGAGACGCCTCACAGCCAGCGGCATCAGCAGAGCCACCTTCTACAAAGTCGTCTCGCCTTGTGGCACAGCCTAGCACCTCTGCTCTAGGCACTCCAGCCTCTGCATCCTACACCTCAATAAAAAGACCCCTCTCGAGACTCATATTATGACAACCAAACAGACCCAGGGTCTAAAGGGTCCTATATGGCCAAGACCAGTTTTAAGATGATAATGACGACATTTATATAGTATAGTCACCAGATCATCAGGCCGACAAACACTTTGTGGAAGATATTCTGGGGGACAAGAGGTCCACCACCCAGTTTATACCCCTCCTGCAGTCAGTCCAGAGACATATCCAACCATCCCTACTAATTCCTAATCTTACAAGGGTTTTCAACCTGAGGATAGCGAAGCTTTTCAGACTGGGGCCAGCTCTGACAAGATTCCCTACTGGTCATCACCACCACCAGGAAAAGGGCAGGCACTCCCCTGGTGTTGGCAAAAGCCCTGCCAGACAGGGAGAGCAAGAAGATGTAGAGGTTTGAGAGAAAGGTTGCTTCCTCTGCAGCATACCAGACCAAAATTGCTAACAACACTGCAATATTGGCAAGTTATGGCTGCCCCAAAAGAGATGAGTTGAAACGCCAGATAGAAACCTTTCGAGAACCACTAAAGGCTTGACTGCTTAAAACCATCTCGGATGGCAAACAAATCTCGAACTACATCCTGAAGAACAATCTTGATGCGGCGGGTAACGCAGGACACATCATAGGGGAGGGAATGCTCATTAAGCGTCATGCCTGGCTTAGGCAGTCAGGGTTTATGCTAGAGACTCAAGCAACCCTCTCAAACATTCCAGTGGGCTGTAGAGGACGCCCTCAAGAGTGCCAAGGAGGAGTACAACACTCTAAAATCCCTTGGGCAGTTAACAGACCTTAATCCCAACAGGATTCCCCAAACTCTAGGAGATTTTGGGGCCAGGGTGCACAACGCTCCTCGGGCTACTCACAAGGCCAAGGTTCCTCGTCCAACTTTCAAAGAGGGAATAAAAGAGGCAGACGTAGGGGCAGAACCTTACCTGGTAGAGGCTCAGCCCCTCCCAAATAATGACAGTTTCAGGTCCCCACCCATGCCACGCTAGTAGGAGGCTGAATGACTCCATTTACCCACGCATGGGAGGGAATAACATTGGACAAGTGGGTGTTGTCCACCGTGGTAGGCGGCTATTATATCGAGCTGGTACAAAGACCACACTACCGCCTGGCAAGACAAAAGAAGATGACAGCAGAAGAGCAAAGAAAACTGCTGGAGGAAATAACTGCTCGACAAGGACGCCATAGATATCGTCCCTGCAAACGAGGTAAACAAGGGTATGTATTCAACGTACTTCCTTGTGCCAAAGGAAGATCTTACCATGCACCAAGTACTAGATCTGTGCCCTGCGAACACATATTTCAAACCACAAAGGTTTCGTAATTCCTCTTAAACAGGGGGACTATATAGCAAGTTGGATATGAAAGATAAATACTTTCAAATTTCAATGCACCCTGCTCACAGAAAGTACCTGTGTTTTAGGATGGCGGGAGTACACTTCCAGTTCAAAGTACTCCGATTCAGCATCGCCTCAGCACCAAGAGAAGGTCCATCCCTGTCTACCTTTATCTGGACGACTGGATAATGTTAGGTAAGAATTGGTGCAGTCACACTTTGTGAGACTACACCAGACATATCTGCTTGGTATTTGGTAACCCACCTTTTTGGTATTGGTCTGTACTACACAAGTTGGTAGTGTGACTGAGCAGCCAGACCTATCTCAAGAGAGGGAAATGTCAGATGTAGAGCTGTAAAGATTGCATCAGTCAATGCAAGTAGCCAAGTAACACTTCTACTCAAGGTTTCAGTTACAAATAATATATTTTTTATTTAACATCCGTTTTAAATATGCATTCTTTAAAAAGGCAATTCTTTGTAACAATTCAAGTAAGCTTTTGGAAATACTTTACATAATCAATCAAGCTGGTGAATATTCTTTGGATATGCACAATACACTTCTCCTACACCCTGAAGGGACTTCAATTACAAGGATAGTATTTGCATTTATATATTACACCAATATACTTTGTAGACTCTGCGTTGCATAAAGAAAAGGTTATGGAAAATAAAAAGGTTAGAACAGATTCTTAAAAGGGCCATCCTCCAATGACGTGTAGGTAAGCCTTTCCTAGCAGTAACAGTATTCAACAAGCTACAACCTATGGAGGGAAAAGCAATTCCAAAGTCAGTGGTTTTAGAGGAGTGCCTTTATGGAGCCAGGACAGTCAAAGTTATTTGGACAAAGTCAATAGTTCTGATGCACTTCTTGGATCAAGGTCTTTCACAACACCAGATTGTTCAAAAGGAAATCACTGAAGAGACACAAGCTGTTAGGCCTGTGCAAAGGGGAGTTGGAATCAACTCTGAAAGTTAAGCGGGTGCAAATATCAAGTGAGACGGCACAATTTAAGGCAAGAAGGTAAGTACCCCCAAGCCCAAATAGTACCTATGGTTAGAAGAAGTGGTCCAGTTTGATTTCGTCTTGATACACTTATGCAGACCCTGGTTCCTCAGCCTCAATCGTGGGGGCAAGAGGGAGGATGCCTGGAGGGCTTCTGCGGCGGTACTCTGGAAGGTCATCAGCAGCTACGGGTGCTTCGCAAACAGCACTGATGCAGAACAAATCGCTGGTTGGACCTTCCTTGCTCCTGCGGTCCTGGGCTCTGCTGAGGGGACTCTCGATCGTGACTTCCTGCTTCTGGAGTATCCTTGGGAAGCTCCTGTAGCTTTTAGCTGTATTGGGCTAATGCAGCCACCGGAGAGGCACAGCAAGTCTGGGATTGCACCAACGTGGAGTTCATCTCGGGATTAGTTGGCCCCACTCACCCAAGGGAAGAAGTAGTCCCTTCCAGTGCTTCTGTCAATTTGAAAAAGGTCGGCACAGCAGCAGGTCTTCACCGGTACTTCGAGGTCCAGGAGGTTGCAGCAGGCTTCTCTTCACGGTTTCTTCATCCAATGTTTCTTCTAGTGGTTGACTCTGCCTGTAGCCCCAAAACCCTCGCCCTTTTAAACAGGTTTTGCCACTCGTGCACAGCCTAGGCTGTCAAACACACAGCAGGGTGGCTGTCCTTTAAGGACAGCAATCAATCAGGACTGTCTCTAGGAGTCCCTGAACGAAACCAAAGGACAGGGGAGTTTCAGGAACTTCCCTCACTTCCTGCCCTTCCAGACACACTGGATCCAGGGGAAGGCTTCAGGGCTGAAGCCCACGCAAGGCAAGGCAAGACCAAGGGCTCAGACCTGTCTCAGCAAACAAAGTAAAAGCCAAGAAAGACCAAATGGTCACCCATGAGTGCTGTACTGCAGCTGAGGGTTCAGCCTGCAGTAAAGCACAATGGTAGAAAAAGTAAACCTCTGCCACAAGCCATTTAAAGTAGTGAGGGCAGCACAAAATGTTAAATGAGAAAGTAGGATAAGGGGCTACTAAGTTACCCTCCAGCACTCCACAGACAATGGGGTATGCTAGACCTACAAAGAGAAAAGTTAAGATTAATTTCTTTTTACTATTCTTGGGAGCTGTAGTTCACCCAATAAAAGGTATTTAAACCTTAAGAGAAATCCAAAGGGTGAAGGTGCTGTGTGTCACTGTACAAAAAGCAGATGGCTATGGAGTTTCAGACTCCAAAACAGTGAAAACATGAAATCCAAATCGGGGGGGAAAAACACGAGAGAGTGAGAAAAAGGTCCCACTCACTCAGCAGTTAAAATTAAAAAGTCCTAAATCCAGCAAAAAAGCTGGGGGTCTCTAAGATTGAAGGGAATTGGCACAGAAATTAAAATGTATGCCTAACACTTGACCCTCCTCCCCCTAACCCCCAGTCTAAAGGACAGGATGATTTAATACATTACTGGAGGAATCTTATTCGTCGGTCATGCCTTCTGGAGAGACCATCTGCATTTTGGTGATTACACCTATGCTCTATAGTGTAATCAAATCCTTGGAGGCTGATTGACCATCTCAGCAATTTGGGATTTTCCTCCTTCATCTGCATTAACCATCTCAAGGGTTGGTGGTCAGTCTGAATAATGAAAGTAGAACCTACAAGTATGGTCTAAACTTCTTCAGGTACCACACACTGGCAAAACATTCACGTTCTATGGTTGCTCACCTTGTCTCTGTCCTTCAACTTTCTGCTAATGAAACGGATGGTGTTCTGCTTTCCTCATCCAGTTGGCTCAAAACTGCACCTATCCCTGCATTAGAAGCATCCGTTTGTACAATGAAGGATTGGTTCTAATCTGGAGCTCTCAAGACAAAGGGCTTTTTTCACTCCTTCAAAGGCCTTATTGCACTGCTCATTCCACTTGACCTTCTTGGGGAATTTGGGCGAGATTACATTTAAGGGCGAACTATGGTCCCATAGTTCTCTATGAAATTCCTGTAGTACCCAGTGAGACCTAGAAAGACCCTCACTTGGGTCCGAGTAGTAGGGGTGGCACACTCTTGTACAGCGTGTAATTTGCTAGACAGTGGCCTAATTTCCCCTCCTCCTACCTCATGCCCAAGGTAGACCACTTTACTCTGATCAATTTGACATTTACTAGCCTTTATGGTTAGATGGGTCTGTTCCAGATCCTGCAAAATATATCCTAGGTGGTGAAGATGCTTTTCCCCAAGTGGAACCGAACACTGAAATGTTATCCAAGTATGCCATACAGAACTCATCTAACCCATCCAGAACTTGATTCACCATCCTCTGGACTGCATCAGGTGCATTCTTAAATCCAAAAGGCATAACCTTAAACTGGTATGACCTTAAACTGGTATATTAGGTGGAGAATGCAGTTTTCTCCTTGGCATGGTCTGTCAGAGCTATTTGCCAATAGCCTGAGATTGAGTCAAATGTACTGAGGAACTTGGCTGAACCAAGTTTGTCCACCATCTCATCTGTCCTAGGTAAAGGATGAGCATCCGCCGTGACTGCATTAAGAGCCCTATAGTCCACACAGAATCTGAACTCTTTGGTTCCTGCCTTTGGCACTACAACTGGACTAGCACATGGACTGGTAGATGGCTCAATAACCCCAAGGTCAAGCATCTTCTTGACCTCCTTTTACTTGATATCTGACATCCTGTAGCCCCTGCTTTTGACAGAAAGACTGTCACCAGTGGGAATATAATGCTTGCCCCAAGGGGTCAAGCCTGGTGTTGGAGAAAACAGGGAGGAAAACTTATTTAATAGAGTCTTGCACTCCTCCTGTTGCTGCAGAGTCAAATTGAAGGAGTTTTACTCCTTCAATTGTCTCATCTGAAGGTTGTCCACTGAGGATCAGGGAGAGGCTCACTCTCTTCCTCCTCTTGATCAGAGGCTAAAAACAAAGCTCTTATAGTTCTGGTCTGGAAACGTACGCCTTCAGACAGTTATTATGATAGACCCTAGGGACCTCCTTGGGGTTACCCAAGCCCTCTAAATAATTTACCTCTCCAAGCTTGCCTACAACCTTGAAGGGTCCAATACACTTATCCTCTGCCTTGTAGGAACCATAACCAATACTAACTGGTCTGGAGTAAACTCCACCATGTTGGACTTCTGGTAGTGCCAATGCTTGACCAGAGCCTGACCAGCTTTTAGGTTTTCTGAAACTTCTGGCATCAGTGCCTTCCTCCTTCTGAGGCCTAGCACATAGACAGTGACTCCTGTAGGGAAGGAACACTCTCCAACCCTTCCTTAATCAGAGCTAAAGGGCTTCTGACTGGAAAACAATAAAGCAGTTCAAAGGGGCTAAATCCCACCCCTGCTTGAGGGACTTCTCTATAAGCAAAGAGAAATCATGGCAGTAGAAGGTCCCACTTTCTTCTAAGGGGTTCCTCTAAAGCACCAATCATGCTCTTCATTGTATTGATAAACCTTTCCACCAATCCATTGGTTTGGGGATGGTAGGCTGTTGAGAACTTGTCACTCCACAGTTCTTCCACATGGTCTGCATGTAGTGGACTTAAAGTTTGATCCCGTGTCAGAGAGGACTTCCTTAGGAAGTTGGTGGGTCTGGGGGACCAACAATGTGAATCCCCACCCTCTTAAAAGGAACTCGCACCACAGGGAGGGGCGCTAAAGGTGCCACATTCTTGGACCTACTCTACCAGAAGTCTGGCAAGTGTGACAGCTCCTACAGAACTTATAGCCTCTTTTATCCTCTTGAAACTTAAGTGGCCAGCCAGAGGGATCTCATGTGCCAATTGGAACTTTTGTCTCACTTCCTGTAGTTCCCTGAGGTAGACTCTGTAGGCTCACTGTAGAAGAGGGCATCCTCGGGGGCATGGCCAGCCGAGGATGCTTACAGATGCCTTCTCGGTAGGCTCTGAGCATTTCCTAGCCTCGAGGCCCAGATCCCCCTTGTAATCGCACTAAACAGCTGGTCCTGAAAACATCAAGCCCTGGAATGTCCCAGGAATTGATGGCACAAGTTTAAAGCGCCGCAGAGCCCCCTGAATGAGTTACAGGCCAAACTTGGAGCCGGCAGCGGACCCTGGCCAAGATGGCAGTCGGGTCGTGAGGAGCTTCGGCGCTGGCGTCCCGCGGACAAGAACAAGGGTAGCCACTGGATCCCTGGCGGCTCCCAGGGGAAAGCGGACAGTGCCGGAGGCGGTCCTAGAAAGCAGAGTAGCGTAGAGCCGAGCGCCCATCACAGGATGAACCGGGGCAGTGAGGTCTATGTGGGGGAAACCCTTCCCCCACCCCACCCCAGCCACGCGGCTCGCGGAGAGGACCCTTGTGCTGGAGGGTTATCCTGCTTGCCTCTGGACGAATGTAAGGAGAAGCGGAAGGGAGCCGTGGCATGATTGTGGGGCGGGCATGACCGCCCGAAGCCTGAAGTGGGCTCCTGCCTCACGGCCACAAGAAAGAACGGTGCGTTCGGGCTCTGGAGGCTCCGGTGAGCTGCAGATCAGCAAAAGGGAGATTGCAGAATGAGGCAGCATGCTAGTTGGAGCTGGAAACATATGCAGAATTAAGTGGTGGGCAAGGATTACCATGTACAAGGCCTGAATTAGACTAATTGGAAGCATGGTGTTGTCACCACCGACCCCCCCCTGCCCCCCACACCCCCCCAACCCGGCATATATTTGGAGCTCCAAAATCTTAGCCAGACTAGGCATGCAAAGAATTCCAGATGAATTGGCATAGTTAAATCCACTCTAGGCTGCAGTGGCAGCCCATGGAGCAGTAGGAAGGAGTAGCAAGCGCAACTGGAAAGGGACCCCTGAGTCAATGGGCTAGAGCACAAGAAGCAATGCATAGGGAGCAGACAACAGAGTGCACCACCTTTGAGACGGACAGCAATCTGGAATAACTGGAGACTCGGCGGTCCTGAGAAGGGGCAGTTGGTGGATCCTCTGGGCATTCTGGTAAACATGTGAAGATGGCTAAACAGGTGGCGAAGCAGAGGCGCAGCTTCTGGCGATATCAAGAATTTGATGCAAACAGCAGAAATGCTCAGATGCAACAGGGAACTACGCAGATTCACTCCCCACCTCTGGAAGAATCACGAGATCCCGGAAATCGGACTTGCTGGAAATGTTAAGGGAGATTAAAAAAGATGGCCAGGTCTGCGGCGCTGTCATTGATAAATCCATAGCGGACCTTAACAAGGGTGTCCTAGCGTTGGAGAGGAGAGTTGACTTGAAAACAGTGGGCGAACAAAGACGGGAACAGGACGATATGGCCAGGAGGATAGTGGAATTAGAACAATAAACGGACCGCGTCCAGAACAAACAAGAGTATGCCTAAAACAGGTCCAGGTGGAATAATATTTGCATCCGGGGGCTCCCGCAGTCCGTGACGGACGCTGACCTGCAACAGTATGTGGTAGACCTGTTTAAGCAAGTGCTGGGTTCAGAGGACGGAAGGGACATAGTCTCAGATCGCACGCACAGTCTATACCATGTACCAGCTCAACAGGAATCTGACTCCAGATGTGCTGACCCGGATACATGTGTTTCAGCTGAAGGAAGAGATCATGCAGGTGGCCCGTGGAAGAGATCATGCAGGCGGCCCGTAAAAGAGCCGATTTGCTTTCATGATGCACTAATCCAGTTATATCCAGATCTGGCCCAGGCCACTGTCATAAAGCGGAAACGCATGACGGTAGTTACGGACTGGCTGAGAACAAGGAAGGTGCAATATCGATGGGGGTTTCCAAATGGGCTTCGGTTTGAATGGAAGGGGCAACGCTATACAATCTTTGAGGAAGACTTGGAAGATCTCATGAGGGAGGATGGCGCAGATGGGACTAGGAATAAGACGTGTCCCCCACCTGGCAGCAAGGGCGAATCTGATGGGCTTGAGAGTGAAAAATGGAAGCCAGCGCATCCACGTCCGAGAGGCTGCAATAAGAAGACTAAAGCGGTGGACCCTAGCAACGTCATGAGTAGGGGAGCCGGCTCTTAGAACTGGTTTATTGAGTTTGCTGTGGTGGAGAAGGAGAGGGTGCCACAGTGAGACAAAGGGCCGAGTTCGCCTAGAGGATGGATGGGCTCCTTGGAGAGAAGGAAGTGGAGGAGTGGGGCAGAAGTGTTGGGGATGAGAGGCTTCGGACCCCAATTTCCAGGTGGTGGTCGTACATCCGGTGATTAATCGTGGTTATACTATGGTGGTAACTGTTAGTGTTGAAAGTTTTGGGGTTGGGATATGATGGGGAGATGGGGGAGGAATTGGGACACTGGATTCTTTGGTTGAGCGCTGGGGCACCACGGATAGACCTAATAAGGGGACTGGTGGGGTTTGCAATGGACATAATGGCACATACCTGAATTTTGACAATGGCTGATTTGACGTTGTAACATTGAATGTCCAGGGGCTGAATTCCCCAATAAAACGGAAAACGATAATGAAGAGACTTGTTGATCTTCAAGCTTTGGTGGTGTGGTTGCAAGAAACTCACCTGCTCCCCTCGGATGAACACTGATTACGCCATATAGCCTTCCCCATACAATGTTTGCCTCCAGCGGAAACCAAAGGAAAGGGGTGGGCATACTGTTCACCAAGGGTATAAGCCTCAAGAGGCAATTTATAAAAAGTGACCCGGAGGGCAAGTATATGGTGCTGGGAGGGGAACTGATGGGACAACTGGTCACACTGGTATCTATCTACGCGCCCAACGAGAAACGGGACCAGTGCCTACTGGGGCTACTGCCCAAAATTGCAGAATGTGGGGGGGGGGGTGGGCGGGGCAGATCCTTATAAGGGAGGGCATTAAAACTGCATAGTGGATGCATCCATGGACAAGACACTTCCTGCTACCACCGCGGAAAACATCCACAGACAAGCCCTAGCTACATTTCTGAGGGAATTACATTTAATTGAAACATGGTGATTTTTCCATCCCGTGGACAAAACATACTCTTATTACTCGGCAGTGCATAGGGGATTATCCCAGATTGATATGGTACTGAGCTTGGATACTATGGTCCCACAGGTTAGGGTTGGATATAGGGGTACATTGTCTGTCTGATCATGCACCGGTTCTCCTGAAAGTGGAACCAATAGTTCAAGTCCCAAGAGTCCAAAGGCCATGGCATCTAAATGAGATGCTTCTTAAGGATCAAGCCCTCAGGTCAGGGACAGAAGAGGTCCTCAAAAAAATTATTTCAAGAAAATATCACGCAGGGGGTGAATTGGGGAACAATCTGGAATGCTAGCAAAGCAGTGGTACGGGGGGGTGTTCATTGCCCACACAAAAAAACTTCCTGAAACAGGAGTATATGAAGAGGGACTTGGAGGCTAAACTGGTGACTGCCGAGGCATTCTATAAAGACAAAGGATCACAAAAAGATTGGCGGGTGTTGAAGAAAGCTAAGGCTGCGCTACAGACACTTCTCGCAGATGAGTCTGCTCAACCTTTACTCCGTACTAAGCAGACTTACTACATTAAAGGGGACAAAGTGATCCATTTCTTAGCAGCCAAATTAAGGAAGCAGAAAGCCAGTCATTTCATTAAACAGCTTAAACTCCCTGGGGGGGAGAGGATTGATGGGAGGGGAGAAAGAGATTGCTGAAATTATGCACCCATTTTACGCGAATAACCTGAAGGGGGACAATTCTTGATCGAGTGGCACTTCCACCGATCTCAGATGCAGATAGGCGAGTGCTGGAAGCGCCGATTTCGGAGGAGGTGGGAGAGGTTAGAACGGCCATGAAGGGGCACAAATCTCCGGGTCCTGATGGATTATGTAATGCGTATTATAAGATGTTTAGAGTGGTCCTGGTGAGCCCCTTAACGAAACTCTTTAATCATATCAGAGACACTGGGAAGACCTCTGGGGGTATGGGCCCAGCCACCACAGTTCTCCTCTTAAAACCTGATAGAGACCCGAAAGATTGTTCGAGCTACCACCCTATCTCCTTGTTGAACGGGGACGAAAAAATGTACTCCCCGATCCTAGCACGAAGACTGGCGAACATACTCCCTAAAGTCATCCATCAGGACCAGGTGGGTTTTGTGAGGGGGCGTCACACATATGACAACATACGCAGAGCCATAAATACCATTGAATGGGGAAGGAGGATGGGGCAACAGTTCTCAGTGCTGGCGCTGGATGAGTCTAGGGCTTGCGATAGTCTAGATTGGGGCTTTCAGCGTTTGACCCTTGAGAAATTTGGGTGTGGGCCGTTTTTCAACCGCATGGTCCTAGCGAACTATGAGAATCCCCCACGCGCCTGATGATCAACAGCCAACTTACCGACAGTATCTCGATCCGGAAAGGAACGAGACAGGGATGTCCGCTGTCCCTGTTGATTTTCGCCATGGCTATGGAGCCTCTGGCACAGCGGGTGTGGGATGAACATGGGATCTGGGGGGTGCAGACGGCAGTAGTCGCAATCAGAAGATAACCCTCTATGCAGACAACGTTCTGCTGTTTCTGAAGGATACAGCGTGCTCCCTCCCTGAGGCAATAAAACTACTGGATAAATTTGCCACGGTCTCAGGCTTCCATATTAACTATCCCAAGTCCAAGGCAGATTTTCATTTGGAAAAGGAAAAAGTCAAGGGTCCCCAGGAAGGTCCTGTTCCGACCTCCAGCATTAGGTGGGGGTTAGGAGTACCAGATTTTGGCAGGTATCTAGGAGCAGCACAAATAGCGATGATGCTACAGTGGGCTCCCCGTGAATATCAAAACCGATGGGTGACTCTTGAATCGGAAGCAACTACTATCCCGTTGGAGTGTCTGGGGTTCCTGGCGGCGCGGCGGAGGGGGTATTGCTAGAAACCACGAAAACTACAGTATGGTATTGGGAATAAAATGTTATGCGGGCAGGGGATAAAGATAGTTGGGGGTGGGGGGGGTCCGCTCACGCTGTGGCCTATAACCCAGACTTTACACCAGGCATTAAACCCAATTTCTGGGCACACTGGAAAGGGGAGCCATCCTTGAGGCTAGAAGATTTCTACACGTGGGGGGGGGTGTGAGAGGGGTGGTCACCAGTGACATTCCAAGAGTGCAGAGAGAGAGATTCCAAATCCCCGAAAGTGAGTATTTTCCCTATATTTGGGTGAGGCATTGGATCACAAGTACGGCATTAAAGGAGAGAGCAACCCGGGATCCGAAGGGGTTGGAACTCGCGTTAAGAGAGGGTAAGCCAGGGAAAGGTGTGGCAAGACTATATCGATTATTGGATGGTGCGCACCCAGAGGAAATTCTCCCATACAGGCAGAGGTGGGAATTGGATGTGGGGAAGCCAATATCGGGGAAAACATGGAGCGAAGTCTGGCACAGAGCTGCTAAAAGTTCTAAATGTGTGTCTAACAAAGAAGCGGCATACAAGATCTGTTTAAGGTGGTACATGACACCGCAGCGGCTGCACTCTATCAAATCAAGCTACCTCGCAACATGTTGGAGAGGCTGTGGGCAGGTGGGGGTATTTGATTCACATGTGTTCTGCTTTCCCAGTGGCAGAGACATACTGGAAGGGAATTCTGAGCCACATCAAGGGAGTAGTCATGGCGCAATTTCCCCTTAACCCGGCGGTGGTGCTGCTGGGGGAAGCAGTGGAAGGTTGTTATGAATTAAGGGTAGCCAACAGGGCCACTCCTAAGGATTCCTGGGCTTCTCACAAGAAGGAAGAGAGGAAGCAGCACAAGAAAGGATAAAGAGAATTCTAATTCCAACCATCCAAAAGAGGGCCACAAAATGGGGGTAGACCCCATGGGAAGCCTGGTAGGTCTAGTGAACCCTCTGGTGCCAAACCAGAGGGAGGTCAGCAGAAACCCCCATTCGAAGGGATTGTGTCCTCCGACGTATTCCTCATCTTAGATATGTCCTTCCAGCTCTGCTGGCCTCGGAAAAAATTTTCTCCAGAGGGCGCTGCGCGTCGACGTCCCTCGAGTCGATGTCCTTCGACAGCCGCCGTATCGACGCTCGACGTCATCCTGCCTATAAAGGCCGCGCGCAGCGTCCGTTGCTCAGTTCCGTTTTTCCGCGCTACTCGGTGCCTCGGAATACCGTTGCTCAGTTCTTAGTCAGATAATCCTATTTACCTCGAGTTATTCGATCCGTACTCGATGGCTTCCTCGTCGGAACCGACAACTCCTCGATCCGGCTTCAAAAAATGTCGAGATTGTGGGAAAAAGATGTCGTTGACAGATCCTCACAGAAATTGTCTGTGGTGCTTGGGAGCCGAACACCATTGTTCGGAGTGCGAGGACTGTATGTCCATGACAGCTAAGGCCCTGAAGGAGCGTAGGGGGAAGCTGGAGAAAGGTAAGACTTTTAAAGCTTCTTCTTCGTCGACGAAGTCGAGACATTCGTCTCCTCGTCACCATTCGCGCTCCAGGTCTCGGAGTGGGTCTCATCACTCCTCGAGATCGAAGCACTCGAAGAGGAGACGTCGAAGATCCCCTTCTCCGTCTTCCTCTTCCTCTGTTTCGCCAAAAAGAATCCCTTGCCCCACGAAACATAGTTCCCGGGCTGAATGGGAGGAATTCAAAAAAAATATGATCGTCTTCGAGAAAGCGGCCTCGACCCCCTGGAAGACTGCCGAGAGCGATGCTCTGGTCGAAAGACCCGAAGGTCAAAAACGCCGCGAGTCACAGTACCCGGCGAAAGAAACCTCTCGAGCGCGTCTCGAACCCTCGAGTAGGACTGTGACCTCCAAACCTTCCTCGAAGGTTCCGTCGACGCCGTCGACGAAGGTTCCGTCGAGGGCGATGTCTTAGACGCCGGTGTCGAAGGGACCTTCGACACACGGGTCTGTCGACTCGACGCCGAGAAAAGTCACGGTGACCACACATCCAGTGACGATCCCCACGCCCTCGACGTCGATGGCGTCGATATTGTCGAGTAGAATTCCAATTCTGTCGAGTTCCTCGAGGCCTCCACCTCTGTTTTCGACGCCACGCTCGAAGCCTTCGGCGTCGACGACATCGACGTTTTCGAGGCCAATAATGACAAGTTCGGCACCCTCTGCCTTGGAAATGGTATTTACTCCCTTTATGAGTTCAGAACAATTGAGAACTATATCCTCAATTTTAGAAGAGGGTGATTTGTCTGAACAAGACACATTTGAGTTACAGGGACCTGTAACCCCAGTTAGAGAGGAATTTTCCTCTCAAGAGCGCAGATTAAAGGATCTTCATGACTCTTTACATGAGGCAAGTGGGTTAGACACTTCCCCTGAGGTGGATTTTGCTAAACCAGACCCGGGGGAGCATGCTGAAACCCCCTACAGAGCCTTAATGGCCAGGATTACAGAGTTCATGGGGTGGTCTACACCTTCACAATCTTTCCAGCAAGATGACCTCACGGATATTCTTGACAAAGGCCCACAAGAGGATCCAGTGGTGCCCTTTCATAAAGCTCTTCAGAGAAAGATCATGACAAACTGGGAAACCCCAGATGTAATACCAGCAGTAAATAAAAAACTGTCAAAGTACAGGGTATCTTCCACAGACCCAGAGTTCTTGTCTAAACATCCATCCCCAGAAAGTCTGGTGGTACAAGCAGCATCCTCTACCGATGTCAAGACGGCTTATCCTACAGTCCCACAGGACAGGGACGATAAAAAATATGATGCTATGGCAAAGAAAGTCTTTTCAGCATGTAGCATGGCGTTAAAGTCTGTTAATGCTACTTGCACCCTTGCTAGGTTCAGCCATACACTTTGGGAGTGTGCTTCTACAGCGGCTGACTGCATCCCGGAGGGAGAAGAAAGGGATGCGTTCCTGAATATTATACAGGACGGTAAAGACGCTATGTGCGAATCCCTCCAGACGGGCATTGATTCGGCTGACAGTATCAGCAGAGCAATGGCGGCAAGTACATCAACCAGGAGGTTCGCTTGGTTGAGAAAGTCGGGTTTTGCCCCAGATGTGCAAGCCAGGCTCTTGAACATGCCATTTGATGGCTCTTCTTTGTTCGGGAAAAAGGCGGATGACAGTTTAGAGAAACTGCAAACTTCAAAAGCAGCAGCAAAATCCCTAGGAGCTGCAATCCGTCAGACTCCTTTTCGTCCCACAGGAACCTCTGCGAGGGGCAAGTCCTTTCGCTTCTACTCCGCATTCGGAAGAGGTAGAGGACGACCGGCTCAAAGGGGTCAAAGAAGAACTACCCGAGGTGGACGGGGTAGATATTCTAAAGCCGCAGCAACAGGAGGTGCCTCTTTACCATCGGCATCTGCATCAGCCACCCCAAAACCACTCTGAGGACTCCCCTCACAGGACACCTGTAGGAGGCAGGTTGACTCAACATCTGACGGTATGGCAGGCTATCAAGTCAGATGCTTGGGCATTGGAAACAGTCGCCCAAGGTTACTGCCTGCCTTTCCTACGTATACCTCAGAGTCATCCACCGGGGATCAGCTCTCAGAAGGCTCCAGATCCGCGCCTCTTGCAGGAAATTTTGGACCTGCTAGAGAAAGGTGCCATAGAACCGGTACCTGTAGCGGAGAGGAACAAGGGCTGGTACTCCCCTTACTTTCTCATTCCGAAGAAAGACGGAGGACTGAGACCCATCTTGGACTTGCGAGAATTGAACAAATTCCTCAGGAAAGACAAATTCAAGATGGTCACTCTTTCTCAGATCCTCCAGGCCCTTCAGTTTCAGGACTGGTTGGTATCTCTGGACCTTCAGGACGCTTATTTCCATGTGCCTATCCATCTCAAACACAGGAAATACCTGAGGTTCGAAATTGGCAACTCTCACTATCAATTTCGAGTACTGCCATTTGGGCTGACCTCCGCCCGAGGGTCTTCACCAAGTTAATGTCGGTAGTGGCTGCAAGTCTAAGGAGGGAAGGGATTCACGTCTACCCCTACCTGGACGATTGGCTGATCAGGGCTGTTTCTCCGGAGCAAGCTCAGATCCAGCTAAATCACGTGTGCTACTCCCTTCACAAACTGGGCTTCTCCCTCAATTTAAAGAAGTCTCAAATGATACCATCGCAGAGACTCCAGTTCATAGGAGCGATCCTGGATACTTCCCTGGGAAAAGCCTCGCCACCAGAGGTGAGGGCTCAAGATATTCTACAGATGGTTACCAAGTTCCAACATGCCCAACGTCTCCCAGCCTTCGACTTTTTGAGGTTGCTAGGCCTCATGGCATCCTGCATTTTCCTTGTGCCAGAGGCTCGCCTGAGAATGAGATCCCTCCAGTGGGCACTGAGGACTCAGTGGTCACAATTCTCAGGGAGAAAGACAGATCTTCTTCAGGTTCCCGGCAGGGTGGCTCGAGACCTTCAGTGGTGGGCCTGTCAGGAGAACATTCTGAAAGGAGAACAGTTTTGGCAACCCTGGCCGGGGATATAGTAGTCACGGATGCCTCACTCACGGGGTGGGGAGCCCACGCCAACGACTTGACCATCAGCGGTCGTTGGTCTCCATCGGAGTCCAGACTACACATCAACCTGTTAGAGCTGAGAGCCATCAGACTTGCGTTGAAGGCTTTCCTGCCAGCTGTACAAGGGAAGAACGTCCTGATAATGACGGACAACACGGTGGCCATGCATTACCTCAACAAAAGAGGAGGCGTAGGATCACTACCCCTGTGCAGAGAGGCGATGCAGCTCTGGTTTTGGGCAATCCAAGAAGGAATCTCTCTATCGGCAGTTCACCTAGCCGGAGAGAAGAACTTGACAGCGGACACTCTGAGCAGGCAGAGCACAGTCTCCCACGAGTGGGAGCTAGCTCAGGAAGTCCTTCAAGAGATCTTCGCCCTTTGGGGAACCCCTCAGGTAGATCTGTTCGCCACCAGCCTAAACAGGAAATGCGACCTGTTCTGCTCAAGGGAATTTCCTCCGAGAGGAGCTCTGGGAGACGCGTTCATAGTGGACTGGGAGTTTCCGCTTCTGTACGCGTTCCCACCGGTCCCTGTCATTCCTCAAATGATCAGGAGGTTGAGAAGATTCCGGCGAACCATGATCCTAATTGCCCCGGATTGGGCCAGGAGAACGTGATACCCGGACCTTCTAGACTTGTCCATCTGCCCTCCAATTCGACTTCCGCTCAGAGAGAACCTACTCTCACAGAAGGGAGGTCAGGTTCTCCATCCAGACATCAAAACCCTCAACCTTCACGCTTGGCTTCTGAACGGCTGAGGTACAAGGATTGGGACCTCCCTGATGATGTTATGGAGGTGTTGCTTTCGGCAAGGAGGCCAGCAACAAAGTCTTTATACCGCTGCCGTTGGAACAGATTTTGCAGCTGGTGTAGAGAACAGAATATCGACCCATTTTCATGTGGTACACCAATGGTTTTGTCCTTCCTACTATATTTAGCAAATTCAGGCCTTCAAGTTGGCACCATTAAGGGCTATCTCGCAGCGCTATCTATCTTTAAGCGTACTGCGGAGGAACCATCCTATTTCAAATTACCCTTGGTAATACAGTTTCTAAAGGGGTTAACCAATGTTTATCCCCCAAGACCATTCCAAGTTCCCCTATGGGATTTAAACTTAGTACTAACTTTCCTGATGGGTACACCTTTCGAACCTCTCCATTCTTGTTCGTTAAGATTCCTTACCCTTAAACCTGTTTTATTAATAGCACTTACATCTGCTAGAAGGGTGAGCGAATTACAAGCTCTTTCTTGTAAACCCCCTCATACAATCTTTCACAAAGACAAAGTTGTCCTGCAAGTGAAGCCTAATTTCCACCCAAAGGTAGTTTCTGAATTCCATATCTCTCAGAAGATTACCCTACCATCTTTCTATCCTCCTCCTCACCCGGGGAAAGAGGAAGAGAGGTTACACAGACTAGACCCTAGGAGGGTTTTAAGTTTTTACATTAGTAGACTAGCCAGGATAAGACAGGCAGACCAGCTGTTTGTAGGTTACGTAGGTCACAAGCTGGGGTTACCAATAACTAAGCAGACCATTTCCAGATGGATCATTCTAGCCATTCTGGAATGTTATAAACTGGCAGGGAAAGAGCCCCCTCAAAACCTAAGGGCTCATTCGACCAGAGGTATTGCAGCTTCATCGGCCCTCAAGAGGCGTGCCGATTAAAGACATATGTGCGGCTGCTACATGGTCCTCTGTCCATACCTTTACACGTTTTTACAATCTGGATTCCTCCTCTAGTCGAGAGACTAGGTTTGGAAGGGCTGTACTGCATTCTATTCATCAATAGAAGACAGCGTGAAGTCAGTACTCCCTCCTCCGAATATAGAATACTGCTATGGGAGCCTATCTAAGATGAGGAATACGTCGGAGGACACAATCCCTTCGAAGAACAAGTTACTTCTTACCTTGTAACGTTCTTTCGACGGGATGTTCCTCCGACGTATTCCTCATCGACCCTCCCATCCATCCCCGCAGTTCTACTTCCCTTGTTGTTGCAGCTTACGCTCCTTCAGGGTGATTAGTCTAGTCCAGACAGTAATACTGTGGGCTACAAAACGGAACTGAGCAACGGACGCTGCGCGCGGCCTTTATAGGCAGGATGACGTCGAGCATCGATACGGCGGCTGTCGAAGGACATCGACTCGAGGGACGTCGACGCGCAGCACCCTCTGGAGAAAAAATTTTCCGAGGCCAGCAGAGCTGGAAGGATATATCTAAGATGAGGAATACGTCGGAGGAACATCCCGTTGAAAGAACGTTACAAGGTAAGAAGTAACTTGTTCTTCTCTAGAACATTTGGAAAATATTTTGTATGTGGGTCTGTAGATCACCATGTGAAAGGGGATCCCAGATGTAAGGGTAAACCTTCAGGGGACCACACTGCCTTCTTATCCTTCATCCCTGAGGGAGAAGCACAAATGGCTAGTGCACACTCAACTACTGGCTGAAGATCCCATTTGAGAACAAGCCAGTGCATCTTTAGTGTCCCTGGGTCTGTGGGAACAACAGAATGTGGATGTATATAACACCATTCCAGATAACACCAAAGAATATTATAAGGACAGTGTTCTAGTAGATGGCCAGGAGACTCCTGTCATAAGAGACACTGGGGCAAGCATAACAGTGGTTGATGAAAGTTTCTTCAAACCAGAGGATGTAGCTAAGGCACCCGAAGGTCCCACTAAACTTACTGGAGGCCCTATCCAAATGGTTCCTATTCTGCCAGCTCTCATCCAGTGCAATAACCTGACCTTTAGGATCCTGGTTAGTGTACAGAATGAAGTGCCAGGGAGATTCCCGTTGGGGAATGACTTAAAAGGCTCTTGGAGGTATGTCTAGTGCCCCCAGGCATCCCAGCAAAAAGAAGCAGGAGCAAACAAGATTGGCCATAGAGGCAACCTTAAGAGACTCCAAGTTTGAGGTTAAGGAGACATCCAGGGTCTCTAGTAAGAAGAAAGGTCTGAAACCAAAACAAAGGACATTCCCAAGGGAACTGTCCCAAGTCACCCCGTGACCCCTTTGCCAGCTGATGCTGAGTGGGAGGACCACACACATTCTGTAAAACAGCTACTGGTGACACAGAGCTGGAAGAAAGCCTACCCTGCATTGGAGATCAGTATCCTAGAGACCACCCTGAGCTGCAGACTTTACTTGCAGAAGGTGGACCATCTAGGGCAGACTTCAGCAGAGGACAAATAGTGTCCTTCTCTAGAAGGTCTGCGTCAGCAGACCGCTTACCATCAGGAAGGGCAAGAGCCAGGGGATCATAGGTTTTACTGGAAGGATGGCCTCTTTTTTACAAACTTTATTTGTATTACTCATATTAATGTAGTATACATCATTACATCCACTGCCATTTTCTGGCATCTTCCTCGTCCAACGCAAGGTCATGAGTAACAATTATAACTTTATAACATTTCAACTTTCAACTCCCCCACCCCACCTTTCCGCTATTTTGGTCTCGCTGCTGTCGTTGAGCAGCACCACCTTCACTCGCCCCTTGAGTTCATTACTAGTGAGTCTGCACATGGGGCCGATCTTCACAGGATGGGAACTTTGCTCAGCAGCCTAGGTTTGAAAACCATGTGTTTTCTGTCCCCCATAATGTCCTGGAGTGGCATCCACATATTCAGATATTTTGTGTAGGAATCATATGCCAGCGCTGATAACTTCTCCATCGCCAGTACTCCCCATAACTTCACCCACCACATGGCACATTAATTGAGCAGCTTGTACTGGTTTCTCCGGATCAATTTCCTTAGTCAGCCAAGTGCGGTCTCCACTCAGGAGAGTAAGCATAAAAATAGTTTCAAGGATTCTAAGATGGCCACCGTGCACTAGAGACATGTGCAGCAGACTTTTTCCCGGAATAATCGCATCGAGAGGACCCTAAATCAGCTGCTCCCCTTTCCCTGCGACAACGAGGAAGCTCTGCTACAGTCTGGAGAAGTGATCAAATAAGACTGTTGGAAACAGATAAGCAGACTGGCCACGCCCAAGATCCGGCACGGTGGACCCAAGGAACAGCAAGTATGGGTGAGTCTGGAACACAGCTCTCCTTTACTGGGCGACAGACAGCCTCACTGGAAGTTTGAGACATGGTCAGGAATCATTGCGCAACACTGCATCCCTCGCAACCTTGAAAAAATAGGAAATAAAGGTTGGAAGGGAGGAGCAGCACAGCGTGTCATTTCTTTGACATTTGAACTCGCCTTAATACACTGAATGTATAAGGAATAAGGTCCCCTCCTCATAATGTTCTGAAAATACGGGTCAGCGCAGACCTGTGAGGGCACTGCAATGTGACATCCAACGAGCGGTGGAACTCGCCAGTAACCTTCTTGTAAGTGAATCAGTTTCTTACTGGTGCCGAGTATACGATGCCGGGGGAATACTGACTCAAAGGGACAGGAATTGCGACTGATCGCCATAATCATTCAATATTGTGGAGCCTCCATCAGTACATAGCGGGCGCACAGATTATTGGCTGGCCGCAATTTGGGAAAAGATGGTGCACAAGGCTCTGGGCCCCCCAAGGAAATTTAGAAGTTTTGCAACCCTCCGATATAAGGCAGATCGCTTTGGTTAAGAAAAGAGCCCATTTAGAATACGCAACGGACGCACAGGAAGTGCGTGCTCTGAGGAAAGTGCTCTATACCAGGTACAAAAAAGAAAGTCTCATTGGCTGGTCGCTCCAATCCTCAAACAAGTCCACTACAGGATATTTGGGCTCGAACTTCCAGAACCCATCAACCAAGTACCCCCTACTCGAGCTACTGAAGTTCCAATAGAAATGGCAGGAGGCAGGGAAGATTTTGAGAAGTTTCCACGACTTTCAGGGTTCATTCGCAGCTGCATTTTAGATGCAATTTACTGCATTTACATCAGATTAAACAAATGGACCTAACAGACGTGGGTGAGCGTACGCAAATGAAAGGGCGATGCAAGAATTGAAGCAAGTAAATGCACAATTAGAGGAATTAATGAAAGATCTGGCGATAAACGCATAATCTTGAAATACAATGCGAAGATTTAGAAAACCGGTCTCATAAGACAAACATTCATAACGGGAATCTCCCTGAATCAGTCGGAGACACAATCAAAAGATGCAGTTATTTCTGTCTTCAAAGAGCTTCTGGGTAATGAAGAAGAAGAAAAGATACCGCTGGACCGTGTCCACAGGGTGGGCCCAAACCTGGGGTGCGCCATAGAGATGTGTTGGCAATGTGCAGTGATTACCCACAAAAGGAACACATTTTAAGGGCAGCCAGACAAGCAGACCGGATCGCATATAACAGCTCAAATATACAACTGTATCAAGATCTTTCTCTACGTACCCTTCAAAAACCTAGGGAGATGCCGATTGTGGTAAAAACACTACAAATGAGAGAGATAAAATGTAGATGGACATTCCTGTTTGGCGTCACATTTGCAGTAGATCGGAGGCAGCACAGGATCACTTTCGAGGAAGAAGGAATAGAACTGTTAAACATCGATGAAGATGGAGATACATTTGGAGTCGACAACAACAGCCAGGTCATCCACTTCTTGCTACACTGCGTGAAAGACTGAGCAGTGATGTAGGAAGCCCTTGACGCAAAGGATGAAACTGGAACCGCTGGAACTCTTGCCTTAAAGGCCTGTTGGAAATGTCTGAACAAGTGACACCATCTGAGAGAAGAGGGGAATTGATTGAGCGATGTGCTTTTTGTTATGGTAACGGAGGCCCGGGACGAGGCACCCTAACTTGGAATCTGTGTTGAGGAGTCGAAGAGGGTTTTAGGATACCCTATGTGGAACCCTGGAGGAAGTGGTGAACCACAGAGGAGGGCAGGTGTCCGAAGGCTCTTTCGGTACTGTAGGTCACACCAGGGTGAGGGGAGGGAGGGAAGGGAGTTAAAGGTTAAGAGTTACAAAGGAGGGGGAGGAGGGTACAAAGTCTGGTGAGAGTTGGAGGGGTGGGGCGGTCCGCCTGAGAAGGAGGAGGAAGCAGAAATTAAGAACAATGTTTAGGCTGTGGACAATGAGCACATGTACAATATTAAAAACCCAGCACATTCAAGAGTTTATCACTTAATATTCAGGGGTTAAACACCCTAGTTAAACGTAAGAAACTAGAGGGGTTTCTAGCTCGACAGCATCCGGATGTATTGGCATTGCAGGAATATAAGACCGCAGGACAAGCGTAGACTCCATATACAACATTATCCAATAATCACACAAGCTAATGCGCATAGGAAGGTGGCTGGGGTTTTAATAGCGATTAGGATGAGGGTACAATTCAAAATAATAAATACTAAGGCAGACAAGGAAGTCAGTTACTTATTTATTATAGCCGAAATAGAATCGACAATTACCCTGGCTTCCATCTATGCCCCAAACACTGGCCAAAATGGGATTTTGAGAGACTTTTACAGAGGTGAAAACATTTATGGCAGGGAAACGGCTAATACTTGGAGATTTCAATATGGCATGGGATCCACACCGGCACAGAAGCGTGAGAACCCAGTACGATCATTCCCCTCCCTCACATGGGGTTACACAATTAGCGATCTCGAACGTATGGGCAACTTTGAAAGGGACAGAGAAAGGGTATCCTCAATTCTCTCACGTCCATAAATCATTTTCACACATAGATTACATTTGGTCATCAACCACGTTGCTAGGCTATATTACAAAAATGAAGATCCATCTGATTGCACTGTCAGATCACGCACCTCTGGAAATGGAACTCTCCTTTCCAGGAATAACATGGATATGGTCCTGGGTTTGCCCCAGAGAGTTTTTTCGTGACTCAGTGCTGAGGGAGATATTAGGGGGAAATATTGTGGAATTCTTTGGAGCTAAATGACATAGGTGAAACGGCGATCAACACAGTATGGGATGCTTTTAGTTTAGTTTATTATTTATATGGCGCGCCATACCCTGGGGCATCAGGGCGCTAGCAGACAAGGATATGCTCAACTTAGTTACAAGTACTTGAAAGTAGGAAAAAATACAGAGATATGCTGAATTTAGTTAGATATGGTCAGCTAGTTGCAAGTACATGAAAGTAGGAAAAATTACAGACATCAACAATGTTACAGTAGGCAGGTATGTACAAGGAGAGGTCAAGGAACAAGGGGAGCAAGGTACATGCTCCTGCATAGTCATAGGCTAGTAATATACTGTTATGTACAGTGTGACATATCGGGTCAAGCAGGTTAGAGTAATTGGCTGTCATTGGCTCTCAGCCACCTAGTTAGGTTCTGTCTAAAATTGGCGAAAGGCTGAGGTTCTCTGATGTCATGGGGGAGGGAGTTCCATAACTGCGCAGCCTTGACAGGGAAGCTATTTCCTCCTATAGTGGAGAGTTTGAAGCGCGTAACTTGGAGGCAGTTTTCGTTGGCTGTTCTAGTTGGTCTGGAAGAGTTTCTTTTACATGACCTGTCCATGAGGTAGGGTGGAGCTTTATTATTGAGACATTTGTGGGTGAGGGAGGGGATCTTGAGTTGAATTTTATCCGCGGTGGAGAGCCATTTATATTCTCTTCTTATAGAGGATATATGCTCATTTCTGTTACTCTTGAGTGCTGCTCTCAAGGCATTGTTCTGGAGGACTTGAATTTTGTGGATGGTCTGTTTATTTGCCCCAATGTAGTCCATTACAATAATCCAATTTGGGTAGTATCAGGGCTCTGGCAAGTGTAATGCAGCTGTCTGTAGAGAGGAATTGTTTACTCGCTCTGATAAGTTTGCATGTGTATGCTGTGGCAGAGGCTAGAGAGTTAACTTGTTTGGTAAAGTTCATGGTGGCGTCTAGGTAGAATCCTAGGGTTTTCACTTCATTATCGATGCGAACAACATAAAAGTAGCTAACGAAGTTGGCATAATCAGGGCTGAGTTTGGATATATAGGTAGGGGTGCCTAGGATGATGAGCTCGGTTTTATCATCGTTCAGGCATAGGCTGTGTGGCCATCCATGCCTGAACGATGCTATAGATTCTGTTCACTAGGGCCAGGTCCTTGGCGTAAACTCCTGAGACCCAGATGATCCATTTCATCAAAGAGGGGCTTCGTGAAAACATTGTAGAGGGTAGGTGACACTTCGCAGGGAACCATTTTCAGAGGGGGCCCGTAGGCAAAGGGAGCCTTGGAGTCCAAGCTAGAGGGTGAACTAAAGAAAACAATGAAAAAATGGAAACTGACAGAAAGTTAGCCATTAGAAAGGCATATAGAAATATAAGGGGTAGACTACAGCTTTTGCAAACGACTAAAGCGGAAAACCGCTTACTTTATGCGAAACAATATTACATAAAAGTGAATAAAGCTGATCGATTGCTGGCCAGGCAGCTAAGGCAAAACGGGGCATCGCAAACTATTTTATGTTAAGGATTCCCACAGGGAACTGGTTACAAAACCCGACGGATACTTAGACAATTCGGGGAGTTTTACTCCACTCTATATCAATCAGATACTCCAAACCATACAGCTCAAAAGACACATTTACACTCCGTTAAGCTAACATTTATTATGCCTCAGGTACCTGAACAGCTTGAACAAGAGAGAACGATTGAGGAGGTCTTGCAGGTAATCCGAAGCATCCCTCATGGTTCCATGTCCCGATGGATACTCAGCCCCATGGGACTATTGCTCGATACGGCCCCATAGACTGACAAAACTATATAATTCATTTAAAGACACTGGACATATAACTCCCTCTATGGAGGAAGCTAAAATGTTTTTTTCCAAAACCTAATAAAGACCCTACAGCGTGTGGTTCGTACCGACCTATTGCCTTGATTAATCTCGATGCCAAAATCTATACAAAAATCCTTGCTAACAGACTAGTAGATATTCTACCGTCCCTAATCCACTCTGACCAATCCCTGTTCATTAAACATCTACAAACCCACGTTAATATTAGAAGGGCTTGTCGCTTGATAGAGAAAACTAAGAAGAAACGACCAGCGCTTTTTCTGTCATTAGATGCTGAGAAAACGACATAGTTGAATGGTCATTCCTGTTTCAAACCGTAGAGGCAATGGGGTTTGGCCCTCAATCCATGAACATGATTCAAGTGAATTACAAAGACCCCAAAATAAGGTTATTAATTAATGGTCATGTATCTACACCAGTGACACTAGATCGCAGAACTAAACGGGGATGCCCACTATCCCCTCTTTTGTATGCAATACATTTGGAACCTTGTTTAGCTAAAATTATGCAAACCGCCCAGATTCATGGGATACCATTCGAGCCGAAAATCATAAAATGGCATACGATATGCTGATCACGGACACAGATCGGCAGAGTCACTGATGGCGATCACAAGGGAATTTGAGGAATTAGGCAAGGTTGCTGGCTTAAAAATTTATATCACCAAATCTGAAATACTGAATTTCTCCAGCATTGGATCTTTCATGGATTCACATGCTGTGAATATTTCCCGTCATCATACTGGGAAACCTCTGTAACTTAGCGTTTTCCTATGGAAAAGTTTGACACCTTAGTGTCCTTTCGACGTCCCTTTTGGGTGCTTTAGGCTACACCAATAGGACGTCTGGTATACATAGCCCCACCTTGTGGGTTGCCTTCAGATTTCAACCGTCTACAAACAGTTAGCATCACCTCATGTCTACTCTTCGTGTTCTCCACATGGTTTTTGTACTTCGGCATTGTCATCTGTGGGCCATAAAAAAATCGCTCTTTAGGCCTTGTGCAACTTGTGGCCTAAAGGTTTTCGAGAGAGACAGCCATGCAGATTGCTTGTATTGTCTATACCCCAATCATTCATCGGACGCCTGTGAGACCTGTCGTGGATTTTCTCAGAAAGCGCTGAAAGACCGCAACTGCCGGCTGATTTGTTGGCTCAACGAGGGCACTTACCTGGCTTCTGAGGTTTTGTCCCGAGGAAGCAAGTATTTGGCTCTGGTGGTGAAGGCGTCTACGCAATGGAGGGCTGTGTCTGCGGAACCCCCACCAAGAAGCAACACACGGAGGTGCCTGCATCAGAAGTGGGTAAAGGTGGTTCTTCTGAATCCAGGTATTATCGGTCCAAAGGGGCGAGTAGCTCTTCGCTGTCCAACACGGCGAGACTGGAAAAGTCCAAGGGGTCGAGTGATAGGCTGTGAAGTCGGCACAGAAGTCTGCATCGGTGGAGATGGAAAAGGCAAGTGTGCGGGTGCGAAAGTCTTCCTTGAAGCATTAGTCATATAAGGACCAGCATAGGTCCTCTTCTAGCCGAGACTCGTCCAAACACTGTTCTGGCACTTCAACCACGCGGCCCGCCTTGCCAGAGAAGGCCAGGCCTATGGATGCCTTAGTGCCGACGACGAGGTTGTCGACTGAGGTTCCGTTGTCGATGAATCCTCCCTCACTCCTTTCATGGATGTGGGTGTCATCGGCTCCATCGACGGCCGTGACTGTCAGTGGGCCGCAATTGCTGTCGACGGCGCAGCTGGAGGCGTATGGTGGTTTGTTGCCGATGGGAGATCAGTGGCATTCTGGGACCGGCTTCAGTTTGTGGTCCTTGGATAGACATTCTTCATAAGGACCTTGCTCAATATTCGGTGTCCTCGATTCTAGAGGTAGAGGACGAAACGGGTTTCCATCCATCTGCAGGAGGCAGGTCCGTCTACGTCGACTGAGGCCGGGGTGGCTTTGTACCCATTGGTGAACCCTCACTCTCTGTTATCCATGCAGGTGTTAAGTATGCGCCAGTCGCTTTTAGGACAATTTGATGCATGACTTCCAGCGACTCCGAGCCTGGGGGCTCCAGTGGTGCGTAGTGTGCCTGTAGAGGCCTCTCGCCCGAGTCTCACCAGAAGTTGTGCCTCTGGTGCGGCTGCCATTTCCATCACCGGTGGGGTTGGGCCTTCCACAAAGTCATCCTGAGGAAGGGAAGCTGGTCGATTTGGATCCAGAGAGCGGCCTTCGTGACACGCTGTCGACCGTGTCTTTGTCGCCCAGGAGAGACAATAGATGGGATACTGACCCGGAGATGGAACCACCTAGTAGCCCAGCTCAGCCGTCACCGCCGGATGATATTGGGGCATTTCACACTATGATGGCCAAGGCGTGTCCAGAATTTGGCCTTGCTCCAGAGGAGGAACGAGAAGACTGTTTTCTCTTCGATCACATAGGGAAGCGGCGAAAGGCAGTCTTCTCGGCTCCCATTTTAGACTGTGTGGCAGGAGGGCCTGCCCACGATGCGCCATCCTTTTTCGGAACCGGCCGCGAAGGGGCGTCTGGAGAAGTTTAAGGCACCAGAATCGACCCCCAGTGCCTCATGTCTAAGCCCATGCAGGAGTCTGTGGTTTCAGTGGCAGCTAGTTGGAAGGCGAGGAGCCAGCACAAGTGTGTTATGCCCCCGGACAGTGAGGCCAGAAAACAAGATGATTTTGGGAAGAACGTCCTCATGGTGGGTGCTACGACAGTGAAGGCGGCAAATTCCTTGGCCACTATGGCCAGGTATGACAGGGAGATGTGGCACCAGTTGGCCCTGGTCTTGGAACATCTCCCGCATCAACAACGCAAAGAGGCTATGCGGCTGGTTCACGGACTCCAACCATACTTAACATTGCGGTGGACTTGGTGGAGTCGGGCTTTAAGCAAATAAATAAGGGTGGTGGTCTCCGGAGGCAGGCGTGGTGTGCTGCACTGCACTGATTTTCATCCAGAGATTTAGCATAAAGTAGTGGATATGCCCTGTGATGGGGAGCAGCTCTTTGGTGAAAAAATCAATGAGGCACTGAACGGAATGAAGGAAGACACTTGGTCGGTGAAGTCCCTGGGGGGCTCTGCAAACGGGTCGTTCTTTTCACCCCTTTCAGGTGTTTCGAGGAGCCTCTGGTAATGCCAGATTTTCTGTTTCTCGTGACTGAGGTTAGTCACCCTGGTTACTCTTCCCAAGGCTTCAGGCGCTTGTTCTAGTCGGCGCAGAAAAGCATAGACTTATCAGGCGCAGCGTAAGAAAGGTCCTGCCTCCTCAGCTGCGTAGGGTCGGCAGTCTAAGTCTCACCAATGACTGCCATATGGGCAGTTAACTTGGGGGCAGGGTGTCGCGACATGTCGACCAGTGGAATCTTATTACTACGGACCGCTGGGTACTGGATATGGTACGTCTCGGCCACTCGAGTTTCGCCATCCTCGACTCACAATTCCACCGGTGTATGTGTTGCAGCCGCACCTGCCTGTCCTGCGGCAGGAGGTAGAACACATGCTGACAAAAGGGATGATAACAACCAGTCCTGGTGTCGGAATGGGGTCAGGGGGTGTACTCCCAGTATCTTGTCATCAAAAAGCCCAATGGAAAGTGGAGGCCTATTCTAGATCTTTGGCCGTTTGAACAAGAATCTGCAACGCCTGAAGTTCAAGATGCTTACGCTGCAGGATGTGATCCGGGCAGTGCAGCCGGGACAGTTCCTGGCGTCCGATTTGGAGGACGCTCACTTCCACATCCCGATGAGGCCAAACCATCGCAAGTTCCTACCCTTTCTGGTCGGGGACGATCATTACCAGTTCCGTGTCCTCCCATTTGGGAAGAAGTCTGCACCCAGAACGTTCCCAAAATTCCTTGCTCCGGTCGCTGCCTTCCTCCGCAGAGAAGTGGGGGGCGTCATTTGTACCCATATCTGGACCGGTTGGTGCGGGGACTGTCGCCAGAAAGGGCGTTGGAGGCTCTCGAGGCGTCCATGGACCTGTTATAATGGCTGGTGTTCACAGTCAACTTTGTGAAATTCTTTGACGCCATCCAGAGATTTGATCTTTCTCAGTGCTCAGTTTCTCACATAAGACAATCTGGTGAAGCCTTCTGACGAGAGTGGTGAAGTTGCAATCTAGAGCGGCCGAATGGGGCCGAGGAACTGGGTCTCGGTCCGCAGTTACATGTCGCTGCTGGGTTCCATGGCGTCCTGCATCCCACTTATCCCGAACTGTCACTTGTTCATGCGACCAGTGCGGGAATTTCTCGCAGACAGGTGGTCGCAGAGTCGAGGATAATGTTTGGACAAGGTGGTCATCTCCAAGGAACTGGTGGAAGCCCTGAGATGGTAGGCTTGCACAATCTGGCAAGATGCATGCCCCTGCTGGAGCCGAAGTTTCAGTTCACGATAGTGGCGGTTGCCTGCCAGGTGGGTTGGAGGGTGGGTGGTGGCGCTCCTCGACCGTTCTCAGGTCCAAGGCTTGTGGTTCCAGGAGGAGGCATTATTGCACATGAACTTACTGGAGTTGAGAGCAGTGCACTGGGCCCTGAAATCCTTTCTACCTCGCATCCAAGGCGCGGTGGTTCGAGTGTTGACGGACAATACCATCACAATGTTCTATTTGAGGAAGCAGGGGGGCACGCGTTCTCGGCTCCTGTCCAGAGAGGCTCAGGATGTGTGGCATTGGGCCATTGTTGAGGGAATTCACATTACAGCTTATCTGCCGGGGGTCCAGAATGTGCAGGCAAGCACTCTCAGTAGAGACTGGGAGCAGTTGCACGAGTGGATGCTGAAGATTTTCAGGAAGTGGGGGTTTCTCCCCCAACCCCCCTCGACTTGTTTGCCACGCCAAAGAACATGCAGTGTCCATTGTTCGAGGGGATTGGGTCCTCCGACGTATTCCATATCTGACAGTAATCACCACAGCTGTGCTGCTTCGGAAAACCTTTTGGCGCCGACGTCGATACACCGTCCTCGAGGACCTCCTCCGACGGCCAACGTTACCAGATGTTCTAAGGAGGACGCACGACGCCCGTAGCCTCAGTTCTGTTTATTCTGCGAACGTGCTCGCTTCCGAGATCTCGGCGCGCCTCGACTCTTTGAAGTTTCTGTTCTTTCGGTTCTTCGAACCTGTTTGTTTGCAAAGTATTATCGGGATGTGTTCGTCTTCTTCCACCCTGCGTCCGGGCTTCAAGAAGTGTGGGGACTGCGGGTCCAAGATGTCGGTGACAAACTCGCACAACGCCTGTCTCTGGTGCCTCGGGGAGGCCCATGACACGGATGATTGTGTCGACTGCCAGTCGCTTACGTCCAAGGCCTTGCGGGAACGTAATAAGAAGCTGTCATCGGTAAGGTGTCCAAGCCCCGGAAGGCGAAGTCCACTGGGCTTTCGACAGACGATTCGAGGGGCTACTGCTCATCGTAGTCGTAAGTCTAGGGGGGGGGGCCTCGGTCCCGGAGTGGGTCCCGCCACTCCTCTGCCTCTTCGAGGCACTCCCAGAAGCACAGTCATCGGTCGCCTTCCCCGTCCTCATCCAAGGACTCTGCCCGTCGGTGGGTTTCTTATCCCACCAAGCTTTCCTCTCCAGAATATGTTGGCGATTCTTGAATCGCAGGGCTCCGGTCCGTCCGCACCTCCGAGAGGGGTCGGCCGGGACCGTACTAGAGGCACCGCTCGTACGCCTTCGGGCTCGGGTGGTCGGCACGATTCACGGGAAAGGTCCTGCTCGGACAAGGGGAATAGTTCTAGTCATACCCGTTCCAGGTCCTGGTCCTTGATGCACTCGAGCCCGTGTGCACCTGTGAAGTCTTCGAGGAAGTCGTCGACACCATCGGCGCCCAGGCTGTCGAAGGACACACTCGGGGCTCTGCCCTTGAGGCCGTCGATGCTGTCGGCGCCACGCTCGACGTCGACGCCAATTCACTCGACGCCTACGCCAATTCACTCAACGCCTTTCGAGGCTGTGGTGTCGGAGGTACCCCGTGGCACGGGGGAACCCCCTAGAAAGGCTCTGGCCAAGGCAAAACATGTCTTTCTCCCTTATTCAATGCCCACTTTGCACCCTGTGGAGTATATTTCTGAGGTGGAAGAGGGTTCTGAAGATGGGTTGGTTCCGGACACGGTACCAGATGAGATTTTTTCTGGTCATAGCCAGATTGAGGGCCTGCGTCAGTCACTGCATGACGCCAGTGGTCTGGACACCTCTCCGGAGGTGGAGCTCTGTAGGCCTGAGCCTGGCACCCATGCCGAGTCATCGTACCAGCGCCTTATGTCGAGGGTCACGGACTGCTTGGGGTGGTCGGCGGCCCCAGTTGATTTTGTACAGGATGACCTGACGGATATCCTCGACCAAGGTCCACCCACTGACCCGGTATTGCCATTGCATATGGCTCTGCGAAGAAGGGTGGCAGCGGCTTGGACTGCTCCGGAGAGTCTTACGGCAGTAGGCAAGTCTTTGCCGCGAAAATACCGCCCAGCCAGTAGTGACCCCGGCTACTTTACCACGCACCCCACTCCGGAGAGTTTGGTGGTGCAGGCGGCTACGGCCCCAGTAAAGCAGGAGTCTTATCCTGCCATCCCTCCTGATAAAGACAAGCGTTTTGATGGCTGGGCGAAGAAAGTGTTTTCTTCAGGTTGTATGGCTCTTGAGACGGCCAACTCCGTATGTGCCTTGTCACGTTTCATGCACACTCTGTGGCACTGTATTTCCTTAGCGGCTGAACATATTCCCGAAGGGGACGAACGGGATGGTTTTCTTGCTAGTATTCTGAATGGCAAGGATGCCATGTGAGAGTTTGTTCAGTTGGGTTTGGACATGGCAGACTGTATCAGCTGGTCCATGGTGGCGAGCACCGTAATACGCAGGTTTGCGTGGTTGAGGAAGTCGGGGTTTGTTCCTAATGTGCAAGCCAGGCTCCTTAACATGCCCTTTGATGGTGAACATCTTTTTGGCAGCAAGGCCGACGAGAGCCTTGAGAGGTTGCAGACCTCCAAAGTTGCAGCGAAGTCGTTGGGTGCTGCAGTCCGCCAACCTCCGCCTTTTCATCATAGGGGACAGCAATGGAGGGGGAGGTTCCTTTCGATATCACTCATCCTTTAGTAAAGCGAATGGAGCTGCAAGTCAAAGAGGCAACCGTAGTAGTGCCAGAGGTGGAAAACAAGGTACTCGAGGTGCCAAGGCCGCGCAATCAGTTGCCTCTTTGCCCTCAGGCAACGCCGCAACCGCTTCTGCTCAGTCATGAGGCCCATGCTTTGCCGGTTGGGGGAAGGCTGGCGCAGCATCTTGTAGAATGGCGTGCCATTACTTCAGATGTGTGGGTTCTGGAGATCATAGCCCACGGCTACTGTCTTCCTTTCCGGCAGAGGCCTCATGACAATCCACCCGGTAATCTGAGTCTGGATCTGCTCCTTGCGCAGGAACTTCAATCCCTGCTGGAGAAAGGCGCCATAGAGCTGGTGCCTGTAGCGGAGAGGAACAAGGGATGGTATTCCCCTTATTTTTTGATTTCGAAGAAAGACTGGGGATTGAGACCCATCATGGATTTGCGCGGTTTGAACTAGCTCCTCGGGAAGGACAAGTCCAAGATGGTTACTCTCAAGTCTTCCAGGCCCTTCAACTTCAGGACTGGTTCGTGTCTCTCGACCTCAAGGACGCTTATTTTCATGTGCCGATCCATCCCAAGCACAAGAAGCACCTGAGGTTTGCGGTTAGCAACTCGCACTTTGTTTCAGGTCCTGCCGTTCGGATTGACCTCCGTCCCGAGGGTTTTCACCAAGCTCATGATGGTGGTGGCAGCTTATCTCAGGAAAGGGGGGTTTCACGTCTACCCCTATCTGGACGATTGGTTGATCAGGGCGCGCTCTCCCGAGCAAGTCCTGGATCATCTGTCCGTCACCTGCCACTCCCTTCACAAGCTGGGCTTCTCCCTCAACTTAATCAAGTCCCACTTAATGCCAATTCAGCGGCTCCAGTACATCGGAGCAGTGGTCGACACGTCCCTGGGGCAGTGTTTTCCTCCCCAGGTGAGGGCTCGCCACATTCAGCAGATGGTGCACAAGTTTCAATGTGCCCAGAGTCTCCCAGCGTTCGAGTTCTTGAGGTTGCTCGGTGGTAGGGAGAATTCTCTCTTTAGGCTGAATTTCCTAACCTAGTGAGTCCCCCAGCAGCTTTGCTGTATTTCTGGAGTTTGTTTTTTTCCTCCTGCCAAGAGTGAGACACTCTTTCTCCCACTCTTGGACATGATTTATGGTATTCCTTTGACTGATGATGTGTTTTATGGGCTATGGGGACCTTTACTCCATAGGGTCTCATGTGTTTTTCCTGTGTGGTACACAGCACCCTCCGTGCAGTAACACAGGGGTGTCATAGCGACACCCCACCATAGACTCCATACCCTGGGACTGACTACTGTCTCCCAGAGCATGTAAAGTCACCATTGGCTTTACTAGCTCCAAATTATTAACAGAAACCAGTACAAACCATCATATTGTGGACGTACTGGTCGGGGCAATTCGATTGCCTCGGGGTCTGTTAGTCGAGGGGGCACATCTCCATCCCCCCTGATCGAGTTTTGGCTGATGGCAGTGGAAACTACTTTTTATATTCGACCGCAAATATTTTCCTATGGGATTTTCCCATTGTTCGAGGCTACCAACTTTAATTATTTAATTCTCATAGCCTCGAACATACCGCCGGTTTAGTTAATTAATATTAATTCTCCGGTTGGTATTTTTTGCCAAGACTCGATTCTAAAATGGCGTTTGTGTTCTCTTTTGTGACTCCAAACCAAGTCGAGCCCTTTGTTCCACTTTTTGGAGGGCTTCTCCACAGAAGCCTCCAAAAGTGGTGCCACTCTTTCTGGGTACCACAGGGGGTGTGGGAGGGGGATTAGGCACCCTGGACTGAGTTACTTTGGTAACTCAAGTCACACTCTTGTGTGACCACTTAGCATGTTTGATTGACAGCTAGGCTGAGTGAATAGGGGTTTTCTGCATAAAAGCAGGGCTTTGGGGACTCCGACGAGGGAGAAGCTGAGCTGACCTACCATGACGACACCACCGGTGGAGCCCTGCAGAACCGACTCACCACTTCCCGACGACTGAGAAGATCTCCCGGCTGGAGAGGCTTCTTTCCCTGACTGGTGGGCACAACCAGTTTACCTTTCTTTCTTCGCACCCCAGCCCGGTTTGTGGTCAAACTGCCCGTGCCAAGCACCCCGACAGCCAGATATCCACTCACCACTGAACCGCGAATCACCGGACCGCTCCTTGTACCTGAGAAACTCCGCGGCAGGTTTCTTCCCTGGCAGCGATAGAAATGACAGTATTACCCTAGGTGCTGTATTTATTTCAGGCTCTCCCTATATCTATACCGCCGTTGTTCTTTCATGATTTACAAGGGATGATTTTGAAATTTATCTGGAATAAAACCTCACGGATAACAATGAAAACAATGATTCCTACAAATAAAGGGGGCATGGGACTTCACAATTTTGTATTACCAGGCAGCACGTTTACGGGTGTTTACGAGAATGGTTTTCTTCAGTTACCCAGGAAAAAATGGGCTAAACTGGAAAGAGCAATCTGCGGTTCCCATATAGCAGAACTACTTTGGCTTCCCAAACAAGATCGCCCCACGAACATGCATGCGAGCCAAAATACACATTTGGTTGAAAGTGTTTGGGACACAGTAGTAAGACAATATCATATCACAACACACCCCCTCCCCTCTCACATCAATGTTTGGCAATCTGCAGTTTAAGCCAGGCTTCAAAAAGGGCTCCTTTCCCAAATGGAAAGAATCGAATTGCACTTAGTCGTGATATGTTTCAGGGCACAGACCTTAAATCGTTCGAACAATGCAAAAGGGAGTTGGGTTTATCGGAAACCGATTGCAATACTTTCAGGTTCGACATTGGCTGATGGCTCCCCCCGAACAAAGGTGCGGCCTCCACACCGCTAACAGCATTTCAGCAATTCTTCGATCGCTTTCTACAGGAGTGACTTCTAGATGGCAATCTGAGGTATGTCCAAAATTGCCAGCAGATACCAAGGGTATCTGTATCCACGGAAGAATGAGAGACATTATGGAGGGATATTCCTAAACCAACGCAATCCCTACAGATGAGCGAATCATGGTATAAAGCAATGCTAAGGTGGCACTACAACCCATATAGGCCATATAAAATGAAACTAACTAGCACAGACAAATGTTGAAGGCAATGCAATGGCAAAGGTGACTGGTTACATATATGGTTGGATTGTCCCAAATTGGCTAATTACTGGGGAACCATTAATATATATATTTGGCAAATGTTTGGAGGCCGGCCACAGGGTCACAAACAGTCTCCTGATGCGAATCTCAACATCTGAAGAAGGGAAATGGGCCAAACATTTATATAACTTGAAAAGCCAATATAAAAGAATTCAAGCAAATATTTTCAAGCAAAAAAATGGCTCTCATTCCTTCAAAGTAGTTCACTGTGTAACCTGTATCCCAACCATCTACGTTCTTCAAACATTCACATACCCAGGTGTAGCCCAAGGGGTACCACAAGTCTTTTTGAAGGTCCTCAAGCTCTTCAGGTACTGGGTAGGAGGTTTCCCAAATCTGGCTATTAATGTCAGCTTAACTAACCAATAGTCTTTTCTGTCACTGGCACTCAACTCCATAACAGCATCACAACCATTCCGGGGGAGCCTAGACATGAGCCATGCAATCAAATAATTCCCTCTTATTTCTTGGAGACTATAGGTGTATCCAAACGTACTCAGCCAATCCAACACACAAAGTTTAGGATCATGCATACTTATTGCTTGTTTAGGCAGGCAAAGCATCTTGGGACTAGTAGACCTAGAAGACCCTGAAAGGGAAACCGAATCAAGGGGCATCTTTTTCATTTCAATTTCATGCTGCATTTCTTACTCGGAGTTTTACCTCCTGGTGTTTGGTTTCAGAATGTACTTCAAAGTTTTATGAATTCCAGCTCTAATCTTAGCCTTTCAAGATCAAGATACTCTGGGCCTAGATTTGGACCTTGTCAGCATAGGAAGTGGCTGGGGTACAGGGGCAGGCTGTGCAAGAGGTTGGCTCCCTTCTGGAGATTCCCTCTGACTCTTGCAGATTGGAGTTTGTCTCTAAAGTAGCTGAGTCTGCTTGCCACTTCCATTGTTGAGGAGGCGGAGACTCTGACTTGCAGAGACTATTTCAGAGCATTCACAGCGCGGAGCGTGCGCGGCAAGTGGTCTGTCGTGGTCCGTCGGGTGCCAGAGGACGGAGGTGACCTCCATACAACAGCTGCAGGACTATGCACCACCCTTCACCCGGTGACATACAATCGACCACGGTAAGTGGTGGGAGTGGAATTTGAACGTGTGAGTCTTTATACTCAGTGCGTCTGCAAACGCACTGATCTCCCCACTTACAAACACCTGCACGCCCAATCATACAGGGAAATCCACCACGCCCCAAGTAAATGGCGAACAAAACCACAAGAACTATGTCAGTCAATTTGGGGCCCGAGGAAGAGGATGGGCGCTGTCTCAGAAGCTCACGTTCGAAACCTGATGGAGGCAACACATACATCAATCCTCCGAGCGAAAAGAGTACATGCATGCTAAGCACCAAGCAAACTCTTCAAGCCTGCAGCAAATCTGCTCGCTATTACAATCAGCCGAGCGGGATACAAAAGCTGTTAGGCCTAACTGCGATCTCAAACAGAAACACATGCCCTCCCATATGTCCTCCCCACCTACCTGGAAGTTTGGGAGATTGGGAGAAGATGGATGCGAGCTGCACGCCAGCGCCGCTACACAGCCGAGACCCTAGTGCAGAGAATTCGCCGCCGCGGCCGGACGGCTCTGAAGCCGTCCCGCTAACGCCTTCCAGAGGGAGGGTGGAGCGTGCTGATGCAGCAGACGTCGAGCTGGCTGGCAAGCGGCCGGCAATGCTCTTGTCGCAGGGTTTAGGCAGAAGCTCAGTGGTGGACAATCCACTACCCCTGTCATCTAGGCGATCTGATGCGGGGGCCGTGCATGCCCATGAGCGCGCGATGGTGGTCGAGGTCAGTATTGTCTGCTCCAGAAAGGGAGCGGGCGGAGACAAGCTCTGTGTCAATTACAGCTGCACAAGTACACGCCTCATCAGACAGCTCGCCAGAGCTAAGTAATATCACACCTGATCTGGCATTGACAGAGCTTTATCCGACAGAGGCTACCCCAACTCGCAACTCCAAAAAGAGATCTAGAGAGAACAGTGGACAGTTTGCAAGACCTAGGAAAGTGAACAAAAAAATAAATGGACCTTGCCAGGAAAAAAACAGTGGGCGAAAAAAACTAAAATTACAAAACAAAAAAGGCAGGACGATTACCACAGCAAGTCTTGGAACTACAACAAAACCAACCACAATGCGGATATTAACTGATTTTTTCAAAATCCAGCTGCTAACAAAAAACAAAGATTACAGAGAACTTACCGATGCTGAAATGCTCGCCGCTGTCAACGGAAATTTCCCTTGCTATAAACATCGCAAAATCGACGATGGAAAAACCGCAACTCAAGATCCTCTGGAGACATCACAAACCTCTCCATTGGTTGCACCATGTGCGGCCCCGCCAGAAGTACGGCCAGGAACGAACTCGCCCCCTAGGCACAACACTGAAATTGTTCAAGAAAGCCGCCTAGTCTTGCCGCAACAACATATCTCGGCAAAGACAGCGATAAATGGCAAAGCCGCCAACAATCACATTTGCAATAAGGAAAGCCTCAAAGAAAGGTGGCTTGTACCAACAGAAGCCACAATTAACTTGGAACAAGCCGCGGAGATGCCCCGGCCAGCGACCGAAAACTAAGATCTAGCCTTCCCACATCTCAGCGGTCCCTTGCAGTCACATGACAAGCAACACAATGTAGGCTCTTGCCCTGCCGAAGATATCCATAGTGGGCTGGCAACATTAACACCACTGCTTGAAGATGAGCTGCATGCAGTGAAAGTCTCCAACATCACTAATTCACTCGCTGGAAGACCACGATGGGAAGAAGAAAAAGAACAGGCCAGGACCCTTGACAAAAGGAGAAACGCTATAGAGCCACCTGGCCACAGTTCAATTCATAAACTACACAGTTACACCAACCAGTGTCAAACGCCAAGACGAAGATCTAGCAATCAACTTCACACCCCAGGAAAGGCCCACTCTACGCATCATGTTCTCCCCATTCCTGAAACACCAACCAAAAAATCAGACTTGTTGAGCATAATGTCCGCCATCACGATTGCCTTAGCCCCTTTCTGTAAACTTTACGAGGCGATCAATGACACCACAAAAGATCAACACCCCAGGAAAGGCCCACTCTACGCAACATGTTCTCCCCATTCCTGAAACACCAACCAAAAAATCAGACTTGTTGAGCATAATGTCCGCCATCACGATTGCCTTAGCCCCTTTCTGTAAACTTTACGAGGCGATCAATGACACCACAAAAGATCAACAAACCATGATAGCCACGATCCTGACCAAAGTAACTCACCTGGAGGCCTTTATGGTAGCAAACGAAGAGCATAATGCCCACGACAGTAGACTGGACAACTTGGCGAACCATCTAATAGAGAAAATTACAAAAAAATGGCAAAACAAGCTGCACATGACAAGTATCTCACTACAGTGGCAACCAAAGACTCGGGTTCCCAAACGGTACCATTCATTGATTTAACTACAGATGACAAAATGACACCTGTTTCGGTACAGATTCTCACAAAACTAGGAATTGAAACTGAATTAACACCCAATTCAGCTTCCAAACCCAGTACACCCTCGGTGGTATTAGTCATAGACAAAACTGCAAACTCGAAGACCGTCATTGAGGCTCCAGAGACGGCATATCTAATTTTTGGCAAAGCCAATTCAAAGACCAAGGAATCGAAGACTCACAGCAACACCACTCTGTACGATAACGCTGACCAACCAAAACAGTCATCCAACATACAGACACAAGCTCAACCTACGAGCATTCCACACAGCAGCATCACTCCACATTCTATATGCAGTAAAGCCATCCACTCTAACTCCAAGCAGCTGGAAACGGACTCGTCCAATTCAGCAGCAGATTTTCTAAAAGATGACATTTTATTTATTTATTTATTTATTTATTAAATTTATATAGCGCGCAGGCAGCCCAGGGGCATTGTGGCACTGTTACTTGCAAGGAAGACTTAGTTACAATGTGTGCAGGTTGTGCCTTGGGTTACAGTGAGGCAGTGACCTGTGATCAGATATACCACATAATACATCATACAATACAATTATGAGGGCTAGGCCATGTAATTGTTAGATGAACAGGGTCGTTTTCAGGGTTTTCCGAAAGGCGGTCAGTGAGGGTTCAGAGCGCAGGGAGCTAGGGAGGGTATTCCAGTGTGCGGCAGCGAGGTACGGGACACTGGAGCCCCCTGCTCTGGTCCTTAATGAACGTCGGTGTCTATTCAGATGATGCATCGCTAGTCACATCTGCACCAAGCTCAAAAGACAAGATGCATACATCGTCTGATGGCGAAACACCATCAACATCAAAAGGAAAAAAAAAACATGGTGCACTTCGATCGAGATTTCGAAACCTTAGAAGAAAGACGTAATCGTCCATCCCATGAAACATTTCAAGTCAAAATCAAGAAGGCGCAAGCCCATTCTCCCAAACAATCCCAAGAACCGGAAGTACAATGTTACATTTCTCAAAACGAAAGACAGATTACAAGCCTTCACAAAAGGGCTCAAGTTCGCACTCCCAAACAACTGCGAGAATCGGAAGCTAAACGTCATGCCTCTCAAAACAAAAAACTAACTCCAAAGAAAACTAACACGAAATGTGATGGTACACGAAAAAATGACCCTAATGCTCAAATAAGGTCCAGAGAAGAACCAGACAGAGTCAGCAAAAAAGTTAACTACAGATCAAGAACAGACACTCACGAGAGACACGTCAAGTGCACAGAGGCAAAGGGGATACTGCAAATGACGCAACGATCCAGCAACAAGGGCGAACTCACGCAAAACAGAAGAACAGTCATGTTGATCCTACACCAGATCCCCAAACTGAGAGATATAAAGACAGAAGATCTACTCATTGTTGACACTTATTTCTAATGTTTGTTAATCTGCTTAGAATCACATGCTGTGCATAGTCCGACATCCAGTGGTCACTGCGGAGTATTGCATTTTGTTTTTCGTAGTCGAAAAGGGGACGTTGACAAGGCGTGTCTGTAACACTATCCCTATAGTGACATGCGTTGTACCCACAATCCCTCACGCTTCGAGGTCCCTCAGATTGTTTTTTTCCGCCCAGTTATTGGTTGCCTCTATGCGGAGCTCCTCGAGAGACATTGCGAAATCATTTCTTCGACCCTTGGTCGTTTATTATTATTAATATCTAACACATAGATCCCTCCCTCGACGAAGCTGCAAGCTATTTCTCTGCTGAGCAAGATCTTCGACGGAAGGACGAGCGGAGGAGATCCTTCGGCGTTGCCGAACACGTGGCCTGGCCTAGCAGGCCTTACACAGTAGGGAGACTGGGGTTGTGTGATCTTTTCTTTTCACTCCGAGAATGCCTTTCTCTTTGCCCTCCCTCTCTTTCGAGGTCGTAATCCCACTTCTTGCCCTCAACTATGGAGAGGGCGCCCTTTAGGTTTTGCCCACTTTGCAAAGGTAAACATACCTGGAAGGACAAGCCCAAATGGTGCAACCGTTGCTTGCCCCTCGATCACAAGGACGACAGCTGTGCGGCCTGTAAGTTACTTAAGCCCAAAACGATAAAGGACCGCAGGGTCAAAAGGTGGGCGGCCTACGCCATGTCTAGGTCAGATTCTTCACCCGCTGCCACCGCCGCCGAATGTGACGAGGACAGTGATTACACGGCCTCCGTAACTGAGGTTGTAGACCTCTCGAGGGAGCGTTCTCGCTCCTCTTCGTCCGTCCGTCCCCGACAAGCCCGGCTCACGCCCAGCTTATGGGGATGAACACCCCGGCGACAAGGACTCACACAAGAAATCTCATAAACGCATACCCCACGGCACGCATTCGTCGAAGACGAAGGCAACCATAGCGCCAACGGAGGCGCCAGGCCCACCGGCATCTTCCGCCGACCGTAAGGGTCGCCAGCCCTCCCCGCCACCGCTCCCGCGACAGGCGACCAGGCACTCTGGAAATAAGGGCGCTAACCCCAAACCCTCAGGCGGCGACGCGCTTCGTAAGAGTGCGCACGTTGCCACTAAAGACTCGACGGTACCTAGCGCGACTGCGAGCGATCCCTCGGCAGACAGAATGATCGCCGAAAGCCTCGCACGTATATCTTCTAAGGACGGCCAGAGACGGACGTCAAGTGACAAGCCAAAAACCGTGCACAAGGCCAAAGAAACGCAGACGGCGCCGAAAAGTAGGCTGGGACAGCTCCCACCGTCGACGGAAAGCCCTAGCCTGCCAGAACACTTCTCAGAAGGCGAAGGCACCTTATCTTCGACGCTATGGGACAGATCTAAACGAATACAAGGAGAAGAAACTCCTTTTGTACTCCCAGACCGCTCTGGCCTACCTCAGTGGACCTTAGAGAAGTTCTAGTCCTGTATGGACAAGTTGGACAGATTCATGGCCATTCCAGAAAATGGGACACCTAAAAGACCTAGGGAGGTACTCCTAGAAAGTCCAAGAGCTAAATACCCGAAGTTGTTCTATAACCCCTTACAGGAGGACAATGAACTCTTCCGACCTCACCGAAGAGGACACTCACTTCCAGGAAGGAGAGGAGTTCATTAATGATGAAAATCAACAAGAGGGAGAAGGCTTCCATGAGGACACTAACATAAGTGAGGAAGGGTACGAAGAAGACCCAGGTGAGGGTGACCCAAATCCCTGGCAGTCACCATCAGGGTCTACAGAGCGAGACATTATAGACATCCGGTCTCCTCAGACCACACCAGTTAGGAACCCTTCGCCGGTTGACGATCAGCCCACCTTTAACGCGCTGCTGAGGAAGGCAGCGGCACATTTTGAGGTCGAAACTGGGGAGGTCACCCCAGACACTGACTTTGTGGAAAGGACTATCAAAGAAAACCCGCCCACCAGCCAAACAATTCCAATACTCGCCTCTGTTAAGAGACGAATCAACCCTTCACTGGCAACCCCTGCACTAGTAAGAGGGGTTAATCCAAGAATCGAAAAATTGTTCTCACCCTCTCAATCAGACCCACTATATATTAAGGGTCACTCAATCCCAGACTCCTTAGTGGTGACTAACACTAGGAAAAGGGCTGGGGTTCCACTGTCTACCAGCGAGGCACCCCCGGATAAAGGGGGGGAAAAGCGTTATGCCCTAGCCAAAAGAACCACCTCAGCAGCGTTCTCAACCAGAATTGCCAAAAATAATACATTGCTGGCAAGCTACGCTGATGTGCAATGGGGAAAGCTTAAGCAGGACATTGAGGAAGTCCCTGAACCCCTAAAAACTAGATTGCTGGCTGCAGTTAATGAAGGGTCTCTGGTCAACCAATGCATCGTTAAGAATACCCTTGATGCAGCGGAAACAGCTGGCCGCTCTTTGGTACAGGGAATTCTGCTGAAGCGCCACGTCTGGCTTCGCAATTCCGGGTTTAAGGCGGAAACGCAAGCGGCGCTCATTAACAAGCCTATTGAAGAGTTTAACCTCTTTGGAAAGGCAGTGGACGATGCACTGGAAAATGCGAAAAAAGAATTTGATACCATAAAGACCTTGGACCAAATCTCAAAGCCCCCTAACAGGTGGGGATTTGGCAACAAGCGTTCTTTTCGTGGCCAACTCCAGCAACAGAATCAACTTCACTAGTCTGCCAGCAACTACCAAAGTAATAGTGGCCAGTACAATCAGAGAGGTCAACGCCGTGGCAAGGGGAGAGGCCGGGGTTCTACCCCTAGAGGCTCCCAAGCCACCAACAACACCAAGTGACGCGAAGATTCGGGTCCCCTCCCATGCATCGCCGGTCGGGGGCCGGTTAACATCCTCCCTTCCAGCATGGGAGGGAATAACATCAGACCGCTGGGTACTATCCACTGTAGCCCGCGGCTACTGTATAGAGTTCAACAGTTCCCCAACATACAGACCCCCGAGGGGACGACGCATGACACCAGAACACCTCGCCATCCTTCTCCAAGAAGTGGACCAGCTACTGGAAAAAGGAGCTATATAGGTCGTGCCTCTATCTCAGGTAACGGAAGGTATTTATTCAGTGTACTTCCTTGTACCCAAAAAGGATCTAACCATGCGCCCGGTATTAGATCTGCGCCCAGCGAAAAAGTTTGTCAAACTCCAAAAGTTTCGTATGGTGACCTTACAGGAAGTGATCCCACTGCTATCACAGGGAGATTACATGACAACACTGGACATGAAAGATGCATACTTTCATATTTTAATGTTGCCAGCGCACAGAAAATACCTCAGGTTCATGATAGAGGGCAAACACTACCAGTTCAGAGTGCTACCCTTCGGCATAGCATCTGCACCAAGGGTATTCACGAAAGTACTGGCAGTGGCAGTGGCCCACCTGCGCAAGTTATCCATCCCAGTATACCCTTACCTCGACGACTGGCTCATAACAGGGGATTCTTACGAGACATCAAACACCCAAAAGACTGTAGACCTTTTGTTCCAACTGGGCTTCTCCATCAATGAGAAGTCCAGCTTAGACCCCAGCCAAGTCAAACAATTCCTAGGGGCTCTAATTCGAACAAAGGACGGCCTCGTCTTCCCCTCCAACGAGAGGGTCCAAAACATGCTGTTTCAGATCCCCCAATATGTGGCAGGTCGGGAGGTGACGGTGTTTAAAGCGATGCGCTTGCTAGGAATGATGGCGTCATGTATTTATTTGGTACCTCACGCGCGCCTGCGCATGCGCCCAATGCAAGAGTGGCTCAACAGCCAGTGGTGTCAGGCCAGCGGACAATGGGACGATCTGCTGGTGGTCTCCCAGGCCTTGGTTCTCTCGCTACGGTGGTGGACAAAGGAAAATCTGGTAAGAGGGGAACCCTTTGCCACACCCGCAGTGAAAGCCACTCTAACCACAGACGCATCCCTCACAGGATGGGGGGCTCACCTATCCCATCGGACTGCTCCCGCAGTGTGGACTCCGAGCGTAGCATCCAAGCACATAAACCTACTGGAGCTACTGGCCGTGTTCAAGGCACTAAAAGCCTTCAGGAACACCTACAAGGGAAGACAGTGATGGTCCTTACGGACAGCACCACAGCCATGTACTATCTCAACAAGAAAGTGTCTCCAGGACTGTCCAAGCTGTCCCAGAATATCTGGAAGTGGGCTCTCAAACACATGTTCCTACTATCGCAACATGTACCAAGGGAACTCAATCTGCTAGCAGACCAACTCAGCAGAGACTTCCCTCTGCCCTCAGAGTATGAATGGCAGTTGCACGAAGACAAAAATGTGTGGTGTGCGTGCACAGCCTCCTCTTATCGAAAGATCCTTCTGTTTAAACCACTGCTCATTGGAATTCAAAATTGGGTGCAAACCCGCTGGAAAGGTGCCTCCGTGGACTGGCACACTACGAAAACAGGGGGTATGGACCAAGGCCGTGAAGCCAGCTTTACTCCAATCTTAACATAGTAATAACAGTAATGGTAAATCAGCCTGAGCTTCAGGAATAGTGTACCGTACGGAACCGAATCAGTCAGACTAAGGCCGGCCCTCATTGTGGTTATCGGTCTCAGTAGAATTTGTCTTCTCGGGCATGTTCTTTGCCTAGTTATGTCTTTCATTATTTCATTAATTTAACTTTTTTATTAACTATACATTTCTTACAATATATTTTTATCATTTTAATTTTTATAACAACATTTTTTCATATTATCCGTATTTTGCCACATTTTTTACCACCACTACACCCCCAAGTATCACTTTTCAATTAGATATTTCATCCTTAGTTGAGCAATTTCAATTAGACATTTCATCCTTTATAGTATACCCGTTAGGGCACATGTATGATGGAAGCTAGCAGCCGCAGTAAGATGGCCGCCGGCTTTTCACAGAACTCTGTGGCTCTTTTCACGGAGCTAGGCGACGTGTAAGAAGCTTCGTGATAAAGCACCATAGTAACCGAGAACGCGTCCTTAGCCGCGTTCTGCCGATTTTCCACATCTGAACATTCAGGTAAGACGCGTCGTACTGCACGGTCGTGTGCTAGTGAGCCCTAGACATTATAAGCGTTTTAGCAACATCATATTGTTACACAACTGATCGCGAAGCATGTCTTCCCTAGATAAGAATCAGCAGACGTTCACCGAACGCCTTCCAACAAGCCTCAAGCTTCAAAGCGTCGTCTTACGATTCACAGTCCATTCTGCCACTATAGCAAGGTTAGTACAGGTCGATTTCTATGACACTGAAAGTTGACAAGCAGTAAGATTTGTGGCAGTCTGTTGGTGATTTTTTCTACCGTTTTTCTTTCCTTTTCTTAATATGATCCCGCCACCTGTTATCACGCATTAAATATGGGATGACACGTATGTAATTTATACTTTCTATTTTACTTTTTTGCCATGGTTATGTGATACATCCCCTAAACATTAATTATTGTGTAAACAATATCCCCTTTTCCCGGCGTACGTTGGCACCCCGGTTAACTCTTTGGAATTGTGTGACTCGACTTGTGTATTTACATTGGTAACTGGGGCATGATGGACTCACTATCGGCATGCCGAACACATCCATAAATTGAAAATGCAATACTGTATGCTTTAATGGTTTCATCAACCTGTATTATTCATGTGAATATGTTTTGCGATTGATGCATATTTAATCAATTAATCTTGCGTATATGTTTGTGGATTACATTACAGATTCGATTGCTTATCATTTTGCATTCGGATCAGATGCATTTGAGAATGAGCTGGCCCTGACGAAGGAACAAGGTTCCGAAATGCATTGGCCAAAACTAATGTTTTTATAGCTCACCCAGCACATCTGCTGTTCTTAAGATGTACAGTTAACGAGATGCAAAATTCACGATTAAAGAATTTAACATTAAACTATCACACTTTGCAGTAAACCAATGGAAATTTGTTATTTTTAGTTCGAACTACATTGAACTTATACACCCTAAGGGGTGGTTTCGGAGTGCAGCCCGCACCGCTGGCTTCACGGCCTTGGTCCATACCCCCAGTTGCACGAAGACAGCCTTCGACGCCTTCACACAATGGGGATTCCCAGAAATAGACCTGTTCGCAACTCTGGAGAACTCACAATGCCAAGATTACGCCTCCAGGTACCCCCAGAACCAATCCAAGGGTAACGGTCTATCGATTCCATGGTCAGGGAAATTTGCTTACGCCTTTCCCCCCCGACTCCCCTTCTCAACAAGATTGTGCACAAGATGCATGAGGAACAAGTTACCATGATACTAGTGGCCCCTATGTGAGCCCGGCAGTCATGGTTTGCTCACTTGATGGAGATGTCTCTATCTCCCCCAGTGAAACTTCCCTGCCCGCACAACATGCTGTCACAGGACAAGGGCAGGACACTGCATCCATGCCCTCAGACCATGAACTTAGCAGCCTGGCTCCTGAGATCATAGAATATGGACACTTACAGCTCCCACAGAGATGCATGGACATCCTCAGGGAGGCTAGAAAGCCTAACACTCGTCACTGTTATTCTAGCAAATGGAAGAGATTTGTCATCTGGTGTAGAGGAAGAAGCATCGACCCAGTTGAATGCTCCCCCACGCACATTGTCCTATACCTGACCCATTTACTGGACTCAGGTCTAGTGTTCAATTCCATTAAAGTCCACCTAGTGGCACTTTCTGCATACACCACTTCCCAGCTTAGTGTCGTGGTGGAAAGTCCCAGTTATCAAAGCCTTCATGGAGGGAGTAAAGAGAATACACCCTCCGATAGCAAACCCAGCTCCCGGCTGGGACCTGAATGTGGTACTTACCAAACTCATGGGCTCACCCTTTGAACCCATGCACAAAGCAACTCTTAAGGACCTCACTCTTAAGACCGCTTTCCTAATAGCTATCACCTCCATTAGGAGAGTAAGTGAACTACAGGCTCTTTCTGTTTTAGACCCCTTTGTAGCAGTTCACAAAGATAGTGGTTCTACGCACGCACCCAAGGTTTGCACCGAAATTCATCTCAAAATTCCATGTAAACCAGTCAACAGAACTACCAACGTTCTTTCAAAACCCTTCCAATTTGGGAGAAAAAAGTCTGCATACACTTGATGTGCACAGAGCTGTCATGTTCTACATGGAAAGAACCAGACCACTGAGAGAGACTAATAAGTTCTTTGTCTCGGTGGCATCAGGAAGAGAAGGAGATGCAGTTTCAAAATCCACTATATCTAGATGGCTTGTTCAATGCATCATGCTCTGTTACACTCTAACAGAGAACTACCCTTCAAGCCAAGAGCACATTCTACTCGAGGCACTAGGGCATCTATAGCATTCATTGCAAATGTTCCCCTTGAGTCCATCTGCAAAGCGGCAACCTGGAGTTCTGTGCACACCTTTACAAAACACTACTGTCTAGATGCACTCTAGATCTGACTCCCAGGTGGGACAGGCAGTATTAAGACATCTTTTCTCTACTGTTCCTTCTCATAACCCACCGCCAACTCCAGGTACTGCTCGCTAGTCTATGCACAGAATGTGATTCTAAGCAGATTAACAAACATCAGAAGACAATGCATTACTTACTGTAAAAGCATTTCTGATGGTTGTATCTGCTTAGATTCACATGCGCCCACCCTTCCTCCCCGCTCGGATGGAAGGAACATAGACACCTTTCTACATCTCTCTCTTTTCTGTACTCACTAACGTATAGAAGGCTCCCTCAGGGCAGAAAAATAGAGGGACCTTGACGCGTGAGGGATTGTGGGTACAACGCACGTCACTATAGGGATAGTGTTACAGACACGCCTTGTCGACGTCCCCTTTTCGACTACGAAAAACAAAATGCAATACTCCGCAGTGACCACTGGATGTCGGACTATGCACAGCATGTGAATCTAAGCAGATACAACCATCAGAAATGCTTTTACGGTAAGTGATGCATTGTCATACATTGGATCCTCCACAATTTACAATCGGTTTTATAAAAGCAAGCACGAATTCTACAGCCTTGGCTTCAATCTAGAAGCTACAACACATCAAGAGAATCATACAAAAAAAGAGAACAATAGGATGAGTGGAAATAACGACATTCATACTATACGCATAAACAACAACGACAGAAATAATCGGAATAATTCCAAACAAAGGCAGGAAAGACAGCATGTACCGAAAAGCCGACGCAAGGTCCTAGACTCTTCTAACAGAACACATGAACGACGAAACAGTACTCACAGGGCAAACCCAGTGAAACAAAAAAGACCATCTTAAAAACAGTACAAAACAGTTCCACATCACTGGATATGCCCCAACATGTAGACCACAAACAAGGGATCTGGGCCTGGTTTCCAAAAGCCCTCAAAATGCATCGAAAAAAATAGCAATCCATCCACAGAGAGCACAACCCTACAGCAACACTGCAAGAAGAAGACCCGCATCGTAAAGTGAAATTATGCTCGTGGAATACAAGAGGGCATTTGCATCTAACAGTACCAGGAGACGTCAACCTTGGAGAATATGATATCATATGTCTCCAGGAGACATGGCTAACAAGCCCCCCCCAACTATAGAGGGATTCCAAATAATATTGGCCCCAGCAGCCAAGGGCCATTTAGGACGTCCGATGTCGGGGCTCATGATTGCGTGCCGCACCGGATGTGGCCTCTCCATTGGACCTACCCTGATCGCAAATCTGTCCATCTTGGCAGTAAGTGTTACATGGAAACAAAAAAATAACACCAAAGAAACAGAGAATACAATAGTCACTGCCAACACATACTGGAATCCGGCGGCAATTAATGAAGAAAGTTTCATCACAATGTGCGAACATGTGATTGACGATGCAATGGCCAAGCTGTTAGTGACCTCCCTAATGATATGTGGCGATCTAAATGCGGTCTGCAACAGAACACTCGAGCAAAAAAACAGCCCACAGCAGCTGAACAGCGTGGCGGAGCATGGCTCGACTGACCTGACTTAATCTCGCGAACTGCACAATCTCGATGTCGCCTTCCCACAACCAAATAGAATACTGACCTGGGAACGAGCAGACTCGAGTGAGACAATCGACTACATATTAGTTTCCAAACCGCTGCTAAGCGCCACTATCTCCATGTACGACATACAATTGCCAGTGACCACAACCTCCTGGAGACCTGCTGGTTAATCCACAGTGCAAAAAATCTTCGAGCAGGTATGGACATCGAGAACAATGCCCAAGGAACACGGCTCAAACTAATACTGCTGCGATTAAAGACCTAACGCACAGATACAAAGGAGACGTCCAGACGGCATAAATCAAAGCAATAGATTACCAACCACTGCTAGTGGCATACACATGCCCAAAAACAAGCTTGAAGACCACAGGCGTCATCAAAAAACACATCTACAACTTCGACCTGGTAGCCAAAGACGTGAGTATAGAAGAGCCACAAGGAACGCAAAAAAAAACCCCTGCCAACTGCAGACGGCAACGCCACACTCAAAGTCCTGAAATCTGACTATAAAGCCTGGGTACGAGTCCATCGAAACAACCTATATCAGCTGGACGCAGAAAACATCACCAAAGCACTAACAAAGAACAACGCCAGAGACTTTTGGTCCTTACTGAAAGCAACAGAATCTCCAGGAGAAAACCTAATAACAAACAATATCCCCCAAGTTACCTGGGAAAAGCACTTCACTGAAGTGTTCAAATCCGTCACACCCGAAAACATAGGGGAGTGTCGGCACTATAATGCAAAATGGATTAATCTAGAAGACAAAGAGGACATCCTAGAAGTCATCAAAAAGATCAAAAACTCACGAGCGCCCGGCCCAGACGGGATCACCAACTTTGAACTCAAAGCGCACCCCAAAGAATGGGCCGCCTTTATCAGCGCAATTTTTCAATGCTGTGCAGCGTCGAATTCTGTGCCTAAATCTTGGACCGCAGCAATGATAATTCCGATCTATAAAAAGGGAGACATAAAGGACCCTATGAACTTTCAGCCGATAGCGCTGCTCGACTGCATAGGTAAAGTTTTTGGTTCCCTACTTCTAAGGAAATTTCAAACCTGGGCCGCTTCAGCCAATTTCAATGACCATCTGCAATCAGGCTTAAAAAAAAAACGCCGGGACATCAGCCAACATATTAATCTACAGCATACTGAAAAGCCGAGCCCTGCAACTTGGTCAGCGCCTCTTTGTCGTGTTCGTCGATTTCACGCAAGCTTTCGACCGCATTGAGACACTGCCTTTGGACGTAACTGAGAGACTGGAAATGTCCAGAAGACATATTGGCCCCCATACAAGCCTTGCATCATAACACCTCGATGAGGGTGCGTCTAAGTCGTGAAGGTGACCTATCTGATGAAATTCCCATCACACAGGGAGTCAAGCAGGGATGCCCATTAGCATCAGCTCTATTCTTAGCCTACATAGGCGATCTACAAGTAAGTACAACTACTATGCGTGCCTTCCCACCAGAAATTGGAAACACCATGATAGAACGACTCCTATACGCTGATGACCTCACATTATTTGATCAGACACCGGTAGGCCTGCAACGGCAACTCACCGGTCTACAAGAGTATACAAGTGAAAACATTTTGGAAATTAATAGAAGTAAAACCAAGGTATTGATCCTGCAGAAAAGGAAAAAGAAAATAGAAAACCTAAAATGGTTTCTTGGAGATACAATAATCGAAATTGTCCAGAACTTCAAGTACCTGGGGGTACAACTTGACAGCACAAAAAGTGAAATCAAAATCACCATGCAAACAGTTTTGTTCAAGAAGATCAAAAAACTAGCCGCTCAGGCCAAGACAATCCACGTAAATATGGGAAATTCTCACTACAGCCAACACTCGACTTCTACAAAATGAAAGTTGTGCCCGCTGTAACATATGGCACTGAGGCCATGCCAACCATCCCAAAAGTCATCTGGCCCAAATTGGAAGCCTCATTTTGGAAATCGGTGCTCGAGCTCCCGAATTCTACCTCAGGAGTGGCGATAAGATGTGAGCTGAGCCTCCAGTCCATGGAATGCACGGTGAATTGCAACACACCAATGCTTTACAGAAAGTGCAGAATGGTTGATGGCAACGAAATCTATAAAATGATCAAGCGCGAGATGGATGCAGGTAAAGCCGAGATGCTAACAACTTGGCAAAAAAACACCCTGCTCTTGAACACCATTGCCTCGGCCGAAGATGAACTCATCCATAATCCATGCAGAATCCTGCGTAAACTGAAGGAAACAGACTGGGAAAAGACGACCGAATTAGCTGCGACCCAAAGGCTGACCGCTCATCTCCCTGGCAACACAAAAAATTGAACAAGCTGCACATTTTTATAAAGAAATTTCCAAATAAACGTGCACGCAATCTGATTCTAAGAGCACGACTAAATCTTTTACCAACAAATGAAATCTTGCACATAAGAGGTTTATCATCAACAGCAACTTGTCGTTTCTGCTAAGGCACTGTGCCTCCACCACAAGAAACTATTCGACATCTCCTGATGGTCTGTCCCGCGACGCGCTCAATAAAACAACGGTACATCTTGCATGCATCAAGAAATGATCCTCTGATGGAAGAACAAACATGGTGGTGCAGACTCATAGGAGGCGACAGAACCAGCTGGCAAATAATCACAGCAAAAATACTAGAATATATCGTGACTGATCTACTAAAAGATAAAGAATGACTCAGACTTACTGGCGTATAGTCAATGCGCCCAATCGACATGAACTCGAGCATGGGAGGAAAGCTTTGAGACACACGAAGAGACAATCATATTGTAAAAATCTTATTTTTGATTAAAACAATAAAACATTTTTTTTAAAGTAGCACCCTCCTCATTCTATTCCTTATGTTGGTTGGGTGTTGCAGGCCTACTTCCCATACTTTTGTGATTTAACAACATTTTTAATAAGTTCACATTTTCTTCATTTCAGAGGCAGAACCCTAGCTTTACACAGATCATTCAGTTGATCTACAGTCAGGCTAGTGAGGGCTGACTCATTAAATGTATCCATACTAGGCATGTTACATGTTGCTTATCTTTTTGGTGAAGCTAAGCCATGTGGCTGTTTTGGTTGGGCACAAGTGCAACAAATGGTCACTGTAACCACTCTACGCAAATCTCACCACCTGCCACCAGTGTTGTGTAAGAATTGGTGCAGTCACACTCTGTGAGACTACTCAAGACTTATCTGCTTGGTATTAGGTAACCCACCTTTTGGTACAGGTCTGGACTGAGCCAGGCCTATCTCAAGAGGAGTACATGTGAACTTTAGAGCTGTACAGATGAAATCAGTCAATACAAGTAGCCAAGTAACACTTTTACTCAAGGTTTCAGTTACAAATAATATTTTCTTTTTTTATTTAACATCTATTTTTTAAATAAGTATTCTTTAAAAATGCAATTCTTTGTAACAATTCCTTTTGGAAATACTTTACAGAATCATTCAAGCTGGTGAATATTCATTGCATATGCACAATACACTTCTACACCATGAAGGGACTTCAAGTACAAGGATAGTATTTGCATTTATATATTACACCAATATACCTTGTAGACTCTGGGTTACATAAAGAAAGGGTCAGGGAAAATAAAAAGGTTAGAACAGATTCCTAAAAGGGCGAAGGACAACTGAATCCTCCAATGAAGTCTAGGTAAGCCTTTCCCAGCAGTAAAGGTTTTCAACAAGCTGCAATCTATGAAGGGACAAGCAATGCCAAAGTCATTGGATTTAGGAGTACCTTTATGGAGTCAGGACAGGCAAAGTTATTTGGAAAAAGTCAATAGTTCTGATGCACTTCTTGGCTCAAAGTCTTTCACAGAGTCAGATTGTTATATCACTGAAGAGACACAAGCTGTTAGGCCTGTGCAAAGGGGAGTTGACATCAACACCGTAAGTTAAGCGGGTGCAAATGTCAAGTGAGACAGCACGACTTAAGGCAAGAAGGTAAGTACCCCCAAGCCCAAACAGTAACTGCTTAGAAGAAGTGGTCCAGCTGGTTTCCGTCTTGCTACAGCTATGCAGAACCTTGTTCTTGAGCCTCAGTCGTGGGGACAAGAGGGAGAACATCTGGAGGGCTCTTGCAGCAGTACTCGGGAAGGTCGTTGGCGGCTACGGGCTCTTTTCGATTCAGCAGCACTTTGTGGTTTCAGCGCTTCGCAAACAGCACTGATTCAGAACAAATCTCTGGTTGGACTTTCCTTGCTCTCTTGTTCCTGGGCTCTGGTGAGGGAACTTGGGATTGCCTGCTTCTGGAGTGTCCTTGGGAGGCTCTTGGAGCTTTTGGCTGGATTTGTTCCATGGCAGATGTTGCACTTGGTTATGGACACTCGACCCCTGGCATTGGACTTCTGCACCTAACCCAAGGGAAGAATCTGTCTCTTCCGAAGCTTCTCTGTCAATTCAGAAAAGGTCGGCACTGCAGCAGGGCTTCACCAGTACTTCGAGGTTGCAGCAGGCTTCTATTCGCGGTTTCTTTGTCAGGTATTTCTTCCAGTGGTCGACTCTGCCTGTAGTGCCATAACCATCGCATTTAAGCAGGTTTCTCCCATTCATGCACAGCCAAGGCTGTCAATCACGCAGCAAGGTGGCTGTCCGTTCAGGAAAGCCAGCTGGCCAATCAGGACTGGTTTTGTTCAGGCACTCCTAGAGACAAAGGACGGAGGCATTTCAGGAACCTCCATCAATTCCTGCCTTTCCTGACACACTGGAGCCAGGGGCGGGCTTCAAGGCTGAAGCCCGCCAAAAGCAAGGCAAACAGTGCACAGAGTAAAAGTCAAGAATGACCTCATAAACAAAATGGTGAAAAAAGATTTTGACAATATGTTTGTTCACCCATTAGGGCTGTACTGGAGCTGATGTAGAAAAGCACAATGGTAGGAAAATGTAAACCACTGCCACGAGCCATTTAAAGTAGTGAAGGTAACAAAGAAATGTTACATGAGAAAGTAGGATAAGGGGCTACTGGGTAACCCCCATCACCCCACATAAGATGACGGGGGGGGGTGTGCTTGACCTACAAAGAGAAAAGGAGAATAAGGTCAGTTTCATCTTACTATTCTTGGGAACTGTAGTTCACCCAAGAAAAAGTATTTCAACTTTAAGAGAAATCCAAAGGTTTTCTCAGTGACACCACTGAAGGTGCTGTGCGTCACAATACAAAAAGCAGATGCCTATGGAGTTTGCAAGACTCCAAAAACAGTGAAAACCTAAAATCCAAATCAGGCAAACACGAGAGAGTGAGAAAAAGGAGTTAAAATTAAAGTCCAGCAAAAGAGCTAGGGGTCTCTAAATGTGAAGGGAATTGGCACATAAATGAAAATTGTCCCTGGGGAATCTCCTCAAATGTGCAGATTAAATATGCAAAAAACAAACCTTCTCTTCAATCTGGTTTATCCATCAACGAGAAGAAATTAAGTCTAGTCCCCAGCCGAACCAGACAGTTTTAGGGGCTATCCTAAACACAAGAGGAGCTGGCTTTCTCTTCAAACCAGAGTGTATAAAATATGCTGTACCTCACTACAAGGTAATTCGCCAGATAACTGTACGCAAAGCATTGCGCCTGCTCGGGATGATGGCCTCTTGCATTTATTTGGTTCCACATCTGCGCATGCGTCCAATGCAGAAATGGTTAGCTAAACGGTGTTCTCAGGCAGGTGGACAGTGGGGCGATCTAGTGGTTGTTTCGCTAACCCTGGTTTAGGTTCTTCGCTGGTGGTGCAAGGACAACCCGTTATATGGAAAAACTTTTCGTGATCCACCAGCAATCCTAACTACAGACGCCTCACTTGCCGGATTGCTGGACACATGCTACTGCCCAAAGACATATCAACTTCCTATAAGTTTTGGCAGTCCTGCAGGCTCTTCAGGCCTTTCAGCTACATCTCAAGGGTCAATCAGTGCAAGTCCTCACAGACGGCACCACAGCCATGTTCTATCTGAAGAAGCAAGGAGGCACACTGTCTATGCTGTCCCCGAAAATATGGAAGTGGGCACTCAAGCGGCACATGTTCCTAACATATCAACATGTTCCAGGGGGACTAAATTCTCTGGTATACACTCTAAGATGACTCCCTCTACCAGAACATAAGTGGCAGCTCGACAGAGCTCTTGGACAGAATATTTTTAGTTTGGGTCGCCACCCACTAGACTTACTCTCCACAAAGCAAAACGCACAATGCCCAAACTTTGCGTCCATGTTTCACCAGCCAAGGTCCAAGGGGAATGCCCTGTGGATGAACTGGTCAGGGAAATTTGCTTACGCTTACCAAACTGGCGATGTGCAACCTTATCAAGACCCGTACAACATGTTGACATAACACAAGGGGGCATCCTTCCAGCCATGCCCACAATCAATGAACTTGGCAGCTTGGCTCCTGAAGTCCTATAGTTTGGCCACTTAAACCTTCCACAAGGTGTATGGATATCCTGTAAAGAGGCACAAAAACCCAACACCAGGCATTGCTATTTCAATAAGTGGAAATTATTTTGTGATACGGTGCACATCACAATCACAAAGTCAATTGCACTGTTTTCCAGCTAACATTCTACATTACATGCTTAATTCACTAGACTCGGGCCTAGTATTCAATTATTTAAAGGTACATCTGGCGGCTCTATCGGCTTACACCACTTCACAGAACAAGGTGTCCTGGTGGAAAGTCCCTGTCATTCAGGCGTACATGGAAGGGGTAAAGAGGCTATTTCCCCCCCGCCCCCCCCCCCCCCCCACCACACAATTTACAACCCTCACCGGATTGGGATATCAAGGTTGTGCTCTCAAAGCTCATGGGTCCAACCTTCGAGCCTATGCACAAGGCCAGCCTAAAGCATCTTACTTATAAAATGGCTTTCCTGGTAGCTATCACCTCCATAAGAAGAGTCATCGATTTACAGGCTCTGTCTGTACAAGACCCCTTTTTCATTATACGCTAGGACAAGGTTATCCTCCGAACACATCCTAGGTTCTCACCCAAGTTCATTTCCAGGTTCCATGTAAACCAATCCATAGAACTTCCCACCTTCTTTCAAAATCCATCAAACTCAGAAGTTTGGAGAAGCCTCCATACACTTGACGTACGGAGGGTAGTCTTGTACTAGGTAACAAAACCCCAAAGGAAAACGGACTATCTCTTTGTTTCCATAGCGCCTGGTAGAGAAGGCGATCGTATATCAAACGCCATCTCTAGATGGATAGTCGAGTGCATACAACTCTGCTATTCCATATCCAACAAGGTTCTACTGTTCACACCAAGAGCGCACTCTACCACAGGAGCTACCTTAGCTTTCATTGCAAACGTCCCTCTGGACTCCATCTGCAAGGCTGCTACATGGATCTCCATCCATATGTTCTCACACAGCCTTATTGCATTGACACACTCTAAAGCAGATTCACAGGTGGGAAAAGCGGTCCTAAAACATCTCTATGCCACTGTACCTTATAACTCCCCCCCCCCCCCCCCCGCCTTCTCCAGATACTGCTTGCTAATCTATACAGAGCATGTGATCTAATCAGATCCACAAGCTCCAGAAGGGATACATACTCACCGTAATCATATTTCTGATGCTTGTATCTGCTTAGATTCACATGCGCCCTCCATTCCTCCTATACTTGGGTGTAAGATGCATAGATGTTTTCAGGGTTCTCCCTGTTCCTGCTTTCTCATCTGTACTCGTGCTACAATTTGTGCAACCTCATGTCTATCAATATGAGGTATCTCGACGGGTGAAGGACCATGGGTACAGTACATGTCGCATTACTAAACGCGGCCTGCCAATGTCAGTTTTTGAGTTTCGAAAACAAATCTTGTAATATCTCAGCAACTTTCTCTAGATTTCAGACTGCAGAGCATGTGAATCCAAGCAGATACAAGCCACAGAAATACGATTACGGTGTATAATGTATCCTATGTATCACACAAGATATGTTTTGTAGAGTTTTCCTCAAGATCATAAGGCTGCACTGCCATGATGTGCAATGCCATTGCTTGCCAACGGTCACCCATGTGGTACTGACATGGCTTACCTTTTTGTTTATTCTCCCTTTTACACTAGAGTGGTTACATCTTCAATGTACCTTATCCTGCCAGTTTAGGGCCCATTGGCAAAATATTGGTTGAGCTCGAGCCACACATGCTCATATGATTGTTTTGTTTAAGGGCCACCTATAAGCTGAAGCTATTCTGCTGCTAGTAGGGACATAAAGCTTGTTTCTGTTTGTTTATTTACCTTTCCATTGACTGCCAATGGTTTCAAAGCAGTCTTCTGTGAGTTAATGGCCTTATTGGAGCTTTACATCTGCTTTTGGTGTAACAAAGCTGTCTTGACCAAATGTCTTCAGCCACTATATTTAAGCTGCGCACTTGTCCTTCAAAATACAGCATTTGCAATGCCAACGGTTTTTGCTTGTCTATAGGTAATAGATCGGCATTTGCCGGGCACTGCTATTATATTCCCAGACACTCACCATTTTGTAGCTATTAATTGCCATTTTATACCATTACAGCAGTCCCTACAAATGCCTATCCCATGCTTACAAAACGCCAAATCTGTTGGCATTTCCAAAGCTTGTTTTTTTGGGTGGTTGGGGTGAGGGCCTATTGTAACATCTTTCTCTGATGGCTAACATTGCCTCTGGTTCACACATTGTTATATTGCACAGCATAGTATCAAAGCAGCTTTGCCTATAGTAGGAACCACTGGATTTCAGCTACTTTGAAAGCCACATCGGATTGCAGTAGTCTTGGCTGGTAATTTGGCTATTGTGCTAGCCTCAACTTGATTATAATGGGAAGAACAAAGATTTTCCCTTTAGGATAGGAAGGAAATATGTCATGGTTTTAGTAGATGGCTATTAAGAAAGATGTCACTAATTTCCTCTGTGTAATTTTACTCCTACTTAAACCTATATTTATGTGCTACTGTAGAACTAATACTTGGCGATGATGGCCACTGCATTGGGTCATTACTATGACAGTACAGCCTATTGTGGCGACCTTTACAACCATTAATGCTAGCCTGATTCTCCAAATGTATGGTAATGGGCATTCACTTTATTTAATCTGCAGTTCTGTAAACTCTTTCCGTTGTCCTAGTGATGAGAAGTAATTTGCACATTAGTCCAGTAATCTTAATTTTACCAGTGAGTTGTAAGAATGGGTAAAAGGATGCTCAAAGCAGGCATGCCTCACGGAAAATTTACAAAATCGCTACTTCAAAAGCAAAACAAGCTTGCTCATATCAGCAACAGGATCAATAATCCACCGTAAACTCTTTTCTATTATTGATGAACTGAATGAGCATTGCACTGCTAATGCCAACATGGTGCTTTTTCAAAAAGTGGCTGATGATCTGTCCAATGTCTTCATTGAAACAATAGACCTTGTGAAGCGCTGTGGGCAGAATATACTGCATCTAGGGGCCGATATTAAAACTGGTGTTCCAAACTTAAATTTGGAAAAGGAATGCTATAATTCAGTTAGATTTGTTTTCGAGATGTTCTGCATGCAACTAAAGTCATATTTCTGAATCTCTCTAGGCAGTCCTAACTGCTCACATTACTCCACTCCTGCCAATTGACGTGTATAGCAAATTCTGTAACACCAAGACTGCCAGAGGCCCATTATTGTGAATATAGCATTAGGTCAGTATAGCTAATTCACTGCCTACTGCTCAATCTGGCAAATTCTGGTAGTTGGTCTTTACTCCTAATCACTTCTAGTGGCCATTTGTGTAATCCTCCTTTGCCTCTGAGAGGCATTCATGATGACTTTATTGGCCTTTGTATGTGTGTAAGTGTTTTAAACATTTGGGACCCATGTGGGAAATAATCCCTTGGAGTAGAAACTGCCCAGAACCTCATTAAAATGGTTATGCAAGCTTGTCCACGATCCTAATTTTTTGGGCCCAATATGGGATATTTTGCATTGACGCATACTTTGTCCAAATCCCTTTGTTTGTTGGAAGCATTTGCTGGAGAACCATTGTTGCAGGTAAGTGATGCGCTTTACCTTGCGTGTTACAATATTGTCTACATCTGGCATACTGCTTTCCAGATAAGCACTATATGTGTCAGTCTTCCAAATTTGGCAAATTTCCCAAAAAATGCAACCACAGCCAGTAACATTCTGCCCTTATTAGTACTTGCCCTACTGTGTTCTGCCGCTGCTGCCTCTCATCTGGACACAAAACGCACAGGTTTATTTAATGTTAAGAAGGTCTAAAAGATAACTTCTTCTTTTATGTGCACTGTTGGCCACAAAAAAGTACACGTTAATACAAATTTAAATGTTTACTGGATTTGCCTAAAAACACCCAGGTCGAAAGAGATCTTGTTTTTTTCCCCTTAAAAATACTTCTCTCCCAACTTCCAAAACTAGAGAAATTTGCATCGTTATATATCGAACTTGCAGGCATCCCATGGTGCCAGTACAAAAACCATGGGATGCAGGTGCTATCCGGGGCGTTCTTCTGAAAGTACCCCCAAGTAATGAAGTGAGCCTCAACTACCGTTCCCTATTCTGGATCCTTTAGTGCCACTGCTAAGAAAGGCGAATGCTGTGTAGCTGGTTTAGAACCAACCACCTCTTATCACAGGCACCCCATTGTTGCCATGTTTCGCCACGCCTAGTAACTGTTAAATACCTCCAACTTGAGCTAAACAAATACAGACCACGTTGGTTTGACAATGCCACCTGTTTGTACTAGTGTGTAATCCATCCGGTGTAGCTCTGAGACCTCCATCCTCGTACAAGCACCGTCTAGTTGCTCCGGTGTATATACGGGTGCATAAATCCTGAGAATGGACTCTGAGCTCCATTGCTATGTTTTTACACGCATGCAGGATAATGGGTGGTCTGCTTTGTCTGTAGAGACTGGCCCCGCGCTCATCTCTGCTTTGTCTGGCCAGGGTTGTCCTTGACTCAATCAAATATGAGCCATTGTATAGCTGTTTGCTGATGTGCATCTCTCGGCTTACTTTTGGCGCCCTTAAACGCAAGGAGACCAGTGGGCATACGTTCCTTATGGCTTAGTTCTAATCTCTGTGTAAAGAAACACTACTGTACCTTTCCTCTCTGCGTCCGATTAGCGTTACGATGTAAGAAATGTCAACGCAAATGTAATAAGCAAGATCTAGTGACACCACTGCTCACTGGACGCGCACGAAATGTCAAATCTTTGTAGTACATCTGTTTGTTTTGAAACATGTGTTAAGGGCTGTTGCGCTGTTTGCAGCCACTTCATTCAGTGGCAGTGGGTTTTAGTTTGATACTTACAGTATCCGCTTGTATTGCCGTAGTGTTTTTGTTATGGGTTTTGTTTCACCCAACGGTGAAAGCGGCCTCTGTTGGCGTCGTGGCGGGCAAACATTTTTAGGCTGGCGACTCATAGAGGCTTTCGAAAGCATATGGTTGGTTGGTTACCATTAGAGTTCACTCTGCCCTCTATACTCTCCAACTCGGGCGTTTGCAGCTTTGTGCATGTAGCTGTTCTTACCAGCAAGTGGCGCTGTGGCATTATTTTCTCCCCCTACTACTGACTCCTAGCAACACCTTATCTATCGCAGGTAATCCGATACCATGACTTCCCTTTCTCTGGCCAGCACTCGCATAATTGGTGTTTCAATTCTGGTTTTCCCCACTCGTACACGAAGAGTGCCTGCAGTGCAGCACCCCTTAGTCCAATTTAGGAGATGGTTTTCTGTACAAACAAATACTATGTCCGATTAAACCTCTTTAAGGTTGTTGATTTGGTTGGGGTCAGGTTGGCTTTATTGAAGTTGTTACAATGATGTTGGTTTAATGGTTCAATCGTTTGTAAAATGTCATCACTTCTTGAGTTAGCTTGTCTGTTTGAAATGTGATCTACCTGCTTGCTTAATGATTTCTTGTCCCATGGCCTAAATGTCTTTAAAGCTGGCTTCAGTCGTGCTGGGGGATCCGCAGGAGCGAGCCGGGAAATTCCAGGATTGCTTGACAGGGGCACCGTTTGGGATAGAAACTGCATAGGCAATGTCCTGGAAGAGGCCATGAACTGCTTTGCCGAGATGCAGAGGCAGACCGAAGAGAAGTTCCGCATGTGGATTGAGAAGCTCACCCGTCTGGACACCGATGAAGAAAGCAAGCAGCAACTGGAGCCCAGGGAACCTAAATTGCAAATAGTTGGCCAAAGAATTCCTCCAACCTCACAGTCTGGATCATTCACGCAGATGTCTGACAGCCAAGTACTTCCTCAGCAGCCCTTCAATTCGTATGTGGGCTATCAAAATGTTGACACTACCTTGGAGTTCCCATCACCTTTTAACAACAATTTTCCGACTGACTTCACAGACAATGGCAATATTGCAGAGCAACCTTTAAACCAGCCGTAAACTAACTTTGACTGCTACAAACCTTGCCATCTTTGAATTTTCCTAGATTCATTGTTTTGAGTCATCTTTCGTGTCATTCTGGTCAGACTAATATTCTTTGTTCCCTTTTAAAGAGTACTGATCCAGTATTTAGAATCCTTCACCAAAGCTTGGTCAAATGTAATTTCTACTTATTTCAATAATGTGGGTACATTAGGGCCAGGCCCCGTTTACTTGGTGAACAATATATGCTCAGTTTGCATGCCAGAATACTGCCTTCTTATGGGGACACCTAGCTTAAAATGTAAGCGATAAGCAATCTTGTTGAGCATGACAAAAAGTTAATGGTTTACAATTACAGGTGAAGAAATTATTTTCGACAGTTTAAACCCCATCATCCTTAGCTCATATTAACAAATGTTATTCTATATTAAGTAGCCTTCCAAGAACACCAACTCTTAAACTTGCATGGTAGCTGATGCTGTTGCCACTTAGAAACATAGTTGGTGCTAGACAGATATTTTAGGTTTCCTTTTGTAACCTTGCGTAACTGCTTCGTATAGCTTCATTCTTTGGTCGTGCTTGAGCCAGCCGGTCTCCTTCATTGTGTGCTGGCTTCACCACGAACTTTCTTGCATAGTATCTGCTGGTTGGCTTAAAAGGCTGTGTTTGCAGCTTGGCTGTGGTAAAAACTGTAGATTGCAGCATGATAACTTCTCAATTAGCATAGAATGGGTTGGAAAATGCAGCCTCATCACATTGTTTCACTTTGCTTCTATAATTCTTTTTTAGTTTTTTTCCGCTGATTCTGATCTTGCCTTTTTTCTCAGCTAGGTCTTGATCTCAAGGTCAATTTTAGTTAAGTCCTTACCAGTGGTCAGCTGGCTTTAAAAATAAAAATTCTTGCATCCTTGTCACATCTGCGAACACGTCTCCAACAGAAGGCCAAACATGTAGTGCACTTGTATTGTTCTAGTAACTTGTATTACCCTTTAAAGGTTATTCTGTGTAATGTTAGAATTGACAGTGTATTTGTATTTTCGAGTTTGTTCAAAACAGGCGTGCCAATTGGTCCACCTGCTCTGGAGCTCGAGCTGCTGGCTAGCTTTCATTCAAAGTACTCCCGTCGGTGGTCATCTTAATGTTCCTGCGGTAGTAAAAACAGATTTCTGCTTATGTGTTCATTCGGGTTTGTAGCTGCGTGGGAAGATCTTCATTAGGGTAGCACATTTAGAATCAATGAACCTGCAGCTGGAATGAGTACTTCTGATCTATGAGCATTGTTAGAATTGTTTGAAGAATGAGGGATGATCAAAGTACCTGGCATTCATTTTTTGTATCAGTGCTAACAATGTGTCCAATGGGTCACTTTATGTGTAATCCTTCAAGGTTTTGCCACAATACTTTCCTGTTAAAGTGCTTTAATGTGATTGTAGCTCATGCTCAATTCAATAAGGTGCTTGGCCACAGTGCTGCGTCGAGGTAGATGGCTTTCTTTGACTGACTGGAACACTTTAAAAAAAAAAGCAGATTTAGCGGAAACACATTGCCTATTTCGATGTGAACCAGTGTAGTGTTTTCCTTTAAAAGCTGCCCAAACTGCTGTGAAAGGCATTTAAATACAGAATTATTGATCTGTGAAATTAGGACCCTCCATTAAACAACAAAGTTGATTCCTGCAAGCAATGATGATGTTTCAATTCTAACTTAAATGGTATCCTTCCATTTGAGTTATCAGCACTTAAAGAAGTATGCTCGCTCTGGTTTTCACAAACCGTTGGAATAGCATGCTGTTGTGAAAAGTGGCAATTCTTTTGATTTGACCTTTGAATCCCAAATATGCATCCATCCTCGATTGCGCATCTAAAGATTCATGATGTAGTTAAGCTGCACCTGTATACGAAACTGTTCTCAGCTCTTCCTATTTCAACATTTTCTCTCCCCTTAGTCTATATCCTGAGTTTAGGTGTGGATTTTCATGTATGGGAGTCCAAAGAAGCCTCCGATAATTTCCCAGAGAAGCCAGGGTCCACTGCAATAGTGAAGCCCGTTAATTATATTCTATGCATTACATGCTGATGTTTTTGGCGACAGAAGCTGACCACTTTTAAGCTTATTCAACAGTTGTTGCTCTGCTCTTGGTAGTAAGGTAGATTATAAAGGGTTTTGTTCATTTTGCAATATCCAAGTATTTTTTTAGTTTGGAAGAGTTGATGCTCTTTTGACTTTCCAGTAAACCCTTCTGCCGTGTTTTTGTCCTGTATTGTGAGATTTGGTGGTTTCCCTTTCCAGAGGTTTTAGCAAGTTGACTAAATCAAAGGTTTTGGGAATATAATGTAGTGGTCATTCTTGGTACTAAAGTAATGCTACAAAAGGGAAGACTTTTTTAAATATTATCTCCAAATTAATTTTCAGAGTATTTAGCAACGTTGGTGTAGGTTGACACAAAGCCAGAAAACCTGAAACCAGCTTTTAGTCTAGGTGCCTGGTTGAGTTCTTCATAATCAAATATTTTATTGGATGCAGTTGTGAGTTAAAAGGAAGTGCTGAAACGTCTGCTACCCATGGAAGCCTTCTGCCCTATTGCAATGCCATACTGATGCACTGTCAGTTTCATCTTGACTGTGCCACGAGAGGTGAGCAAGTGTGCACAAAACGGTGTTGATGATAATTTAAAATCGGGTGTTAAGAAAAGTCACATAACAAATCACAAGATATTAAGTTTCAAGTGTCATCTCCTTATACCTAGAGTCTGTCCGCCTCGGACGACGACAATTTCATTGCGATAATGCCAAAAAACTGAAGCTGAATGTCTTTCCATCATATTATCTGTTACCGCTGCCAAGATGTTGGTTCAGTTCAATCTTGTGCTTTGAGGTTTAGCGGACTTCTTTGATCAAGAATAACTATCATTTAAGAATTTGTCTTTCAAAGAAAATATGCAGATATGCCCAGCCCCTCTGACATAACACTTTTTGCCAAGTCTTGTTTAACTTTCCCAGAGGAGCTACCTAAATGCAGCAGAAGACTGCAGTACATTTTAAGCTCCTGATATTGGCCTATTATTACCAGAGCATCTATTGCACCTTTTTGCTACTTTTCTGTAACTCTCGTCGACCAAGACCCTACCAGGCTTAAGATATAAAAGATGTTTGGGGGATTCTACAACTCTGTAGAGTAAAAAAGTCAGCCACTGCAAAGTGCCACCCGACAAACCGAGGGCGTTGGGGAAGAATCCAGGGTGTTGGCTTGTTTCACAAGGTGACCACACTGGAAAGAACCTGAAGATGGCAACTGTGTCTAGAAGCATCTTGTGGGTGCAGCCACTACCCAAGTTAGAATAGTTCATATCTAGCAAGTATTCTATTATGTGTTGTTCTCGAACAGTAGCATAGGGTGTTGCAGTCCGTTCTGCTGTTTTATGGCTTGCAACATGAGGGTTTCTCCTTGGTGAGATGGTAATTTGACGGTTTGCTATTAGTTAAAATACCACTCTTCATGATTTTTTCTTCTTGTTTGAAAATGTTTAGAAGCTGTAGATGTAATGCAAGTATAGACTTTTTCCCTTCCAATTTGTGTTTCAACTTAACCATTATTTTTAGTTTTTTAATGTAATCTGGTAAAGAATCCAAGATTCTGAGGGGAAAATAAAAAATGGTGGCATTTCCTCCATAGTGACAAATGTATCTCCACCTTTGAAAGCACACGCTTCACAAAGGAATTGCATATACCTAATTGCGCGATTACATGTTTTCCCAAATCATTCTAGCTGGAGTACAGAGTTGCTCCTATATGTTTTGGAAACATTGCAAAAAATGAGCATAATTTTTTATCTGCAGGCCTTTGTTGCGCTTTAAGTCTTTCAATAAATCTGAGCACATCTGTTGCAGGTCATATATGCCCATTGTGCGCTCTGTGGGAGCAGCAAATACACATTTCCAATACGTGGTGTTCTTTTTACATTTTCTTTCATTTTACAAGCATGTTAATTATCTTAAGCATTGGAATAATTGCCTTTGAAATTTGTTAAATTAAAAAGGATATGTATGCCGATTCCGTACTCTTAATTGCTTCATGTTGGCATCAACCACCAAAATGGTTTGATTATCATCTGGAGAAAGGAAACGTGCTTGAAACTTACCCCAAACTGCTCCTCGACTGATGGCAGCCAAAGAACGCAACACCATCATTAAAAATACTTTTGCATAACTGTACATTGAATAGTGGTCAGCAATGGAATTTTATATATGGATTTCTGGTTTTGATCTTCTGAATGTAAATATTGTATTCTTTTGGTGCAGATTTTGTTATTAGCATTTTATAGAAGCCCACTGCTATTTTGAAAGCATGTTATTCTTTACCGTTCATACCCAGCCTTTTTGTATCTCCTTTAAATAGAAAGTTCCTTATTTGATGACATTATGCATTTTAGATGGGGCTGCAGCATGTGAATACAATATATGGATGCAGTAACCTGCTCTTACGATATATTACGGTGATATAGCGTGGCATGTGTTAACTTCTGATTTATTTTGTTACATGTACAGGTCCCGAGTCCATCAGTATGGCGCAATACACTTGTAATCCTTTGTAAAGTTGAAAATGGCCACAATTAAGAAACGTCTTTCCATCCTCTGAATTCACCTACAGGCGATCTGCAGGAAAGTAGTATTGTTAAATCTATTCACTTAAGGAAAGTGCCCTGTTCTAGCGAATGCTCAGTGTCGCAGTCCAGTTTCTATGTGGAGTGCAGTCTGAAGTGTTCTTGGTTTTTCTTTTCAATCAAAAGAAATTTTCCTTAAACATGTATTGTTTTGTAACCATACGTCTGAGGTACTAAATGATACCTTATGCAATAGTGCATGAACATTTCTTTTGCCATATAAACAATCAATTCTTGTTACAAGCAAAAGCATAGCATACACTCAAACCCTGTCCTAATGTTGGCTTGTGCTGTGAGATTTTTTTTTTTTGCCTAGTTATTTTACTTTAGCGTATAATTTACTTTTTTATTTCGGGCTACAACATACATGACATTCTGTCTGCTCAAATTATTAGCGTAGTCGTTTGTGAAGTCTGTGGGTAACTAACATTTTCCTTTGAGGCTCACTCTTCATAACATAAAGGTTTACAAAAATGTACCTCGAGACACTAGCAGAATTTAGGAGCAGGTCTAACCTTTTCAATATCTCATTGTGAAGTTTAAGATGACCCTGGAGAAAGTCTGACCTTTTAAAAATCTGATATTAAAAGCCTGCTTCTGCATGGAGTTCATGGATGTCAAACCCGCAGTTTTGGTATATGGTAGCTTATGTGGGTGAATATTGGAAAGCAATTAGCATAGAATTAATTTGTAACTCATTTCAGACACTTTCTGTTCACAAATAATCCGAATTTTGTCAAAGACAAAATATTATTACTATGTAATTAAGTAAAATATGACCTGATCTTTTGACTCAAGTTTGTTTTGGGCATCCTTGCTGGCTGGACCTGAATGTAGTACATTGACCGACTCTTAGTTATTTGGCTGCTTCGGGGTGCAGGAACTCTTGTAGATTCAGTCAAAAGCTCTTAATGGGTAAACTACTCTACATGCAAGCATCGGTTTTTAGCCTTTCTGAAAGATAGTTGCATGACGGAACTATTGCCAAAAGTAGTAGGCTTGAGTTCAGATTGGCAATACGGTGTAGATATAGTAATGTCTTTTGTTCCCAATAATTTAAACAGACGATTATGCTAACAGGGTACCCTGGATGCCTTGAGCCAGAGCGCTCCACTATATTTCAGGGAAAATCTCAGTGCATCGTGTTTGAATGTCCAGTTTCTGGAGGGTGTTAATGAAGATTGTTGCCGGCTAAGTGCCTCCTTTTTGTGCCCTTTTTATTGCACTGCGTTACTTTGTAACACTCTTAAAATGTAAAGCGTTACTGGCGTAGAGAAGTTTTAAACTCCAGAAATCACCAACTTCCTAGTGTAATTTAAGTGCATTAAGAGGCGCTGATTATATGGGCTTTGAAGACCGAAATATTAAGTCTTTCAATAAACTTAGAAATTAAGGTCTAGGACTAGGACATTGCAGACTTTTCCACAATTGGGGTGTTGGTCCTCATTTAAAACAAATTAAAATGTCTTGCGTAACTTACTTGCCGTTTCCCTTGACATCACTGTAAAAATTACAATTAAAAACATCTTTTAGTTTGTGTCTTTGTACAAACCATGCCGGATAACTATCACTAGCTGATGCCACATGATCTCAGAAACGGAAGAGTTGCGAGCATAGTGGCTTGCTGCAGTGTTGCACTGCATTATTATTCCTTCTGTATTAACTGATTCATATTCGTTGTGAACAGAAAGTATTCTGCTCTTCAAATGTATTTGAGAATTCAATGCCTGAATGAAAACTCATTATATTGTGGTAAATGTATAAAGTATATAAATAATTAAATGTAAACAACTTTTTTTTTTACTCCTACTCCATCCCCCACTTTAATTCATGTATTTATGTATTTTTCTTAGTCTTTGAAAAATAAATTGAAAACTGGTTAAATATTATGTAAATCTGCATCTTTTTTCATTGCTTTCGTTCTGAATTTTGGGAGGATCTAGTTACACTGTGACGCTTTTATTTATGTGAAGTGTTGCCTTAACAAAACAGGCATATTTTGAAATGCAATTGCTCTGACCTAGAAGAAATGTCATCAACGCTCATGGGATTTACACATTTTTTCCCACAAATGGTCTTTGCATTCCAAGTCTTTCTGCTGCATATTTAATCACATTCAAGCACAAATGGTACACCTATGTTCTGTTCCATTTTCGCCATATTTGCAGGATGCTATCCATGCTCAGATAGGACCGAGGGATTTTGTACATAAAAAAAGCGAAATATCAATGGCGGAGGGGTGCATGTGTTGTCAGCAGTTCTTACGGCTTACAAACTACCCTGCAGCTTCTTCCGATAACTTCTATTCAACAGAGGTGCGGACTCCTGTCTCACAAGTTTGCTCAGTTCTTTTTTTTGTATGTGTTTTGTTCACAACCACAGTTCTTCCCTAAGGCCATTGAGTTCCTGTGTGCAATGCATGTGCACTCCTTTGTGGGACAGTTTCAAGGACACCTGTCCATTTCTGAAAATGGATTCTAGTGTTGCATTTTTATTCAGAGTGCACGTGTCATTCGTTATAAATGGCAATCTTTCAGGTTCCAGCCACAGCTGCATAGGATTTCAACAATAGAAATGTGAATTGTTGGGTAACTTCATGTCTGCAGCTTGCGGAGAGGATATGTTTTTGCCCATTTACCCTGAGGGGTCTGTTGGTGCTTTCAGCAACTCCAAGACCTATTGGGGGAGACACAAAGGTGGGGCCAAAGTGCCATATGGTAGGGAGGGACACATTCTGGTGCTAGCCCTGAAGGCCCTTAGGGTTCTATTAACTGGAAATCACCCAAGACTCCCTTTGCCCCGGTTAAGAGTCAATACAGGACCATTCAAGGAAATCCAATTACTAGGAGGGAATAGTAACAGGCCCTCTTTTCCTGAAGACCTTCAGTTAATCGGAGTGTTGATGGTGAAGACCATGGGGTGGGTGAGGCAGACATATGTTGGATGACTGGGTTATGGTCTCTTTGGAAAGTAAGATGCATCTCATTCAGGCCCAGAAACCATAATACATTGGAGGGCCCGCAGTCTCTTTACACCCAGAAAATCGAGGGAGGACCAGCACCTACATCTGCTACTGTTTTAGCTCTGGGTTTTAACTGCCCTCTCTAGACTATGTCAACCTCCTTTCTTTACTCTGCTCTATTGAGAGAATTGAGAGTAATGACAGACCTAGTGGTGTCCACCATATGTTTACTATGTGTGCTTGTAAATGATTACTCATCTGGTGTTTGTCTCCATCTTGCCCTCAACTCAAACTTGAGAGATTCTTTACTAAAGGCCTCTTTTGCACGGTTCCCTTCACGTGCCTCCCCCTATCTCTGGAAAAGGTGGGGGACTGCTTTAGAACAAGAAAGTTGTAACAATGTATCCTGGAAAAAAGTATGGAATCCCCCTTCATAGGTATATGGGAATCGGGCATACCTATATTGAATGGGTTTGGCATAGTCCAGTCAAGAATTGACCATTCACCAACCACAGTGGTCTGATTTGGGAAGAAAGGATGGTATGGAGTAGCAATCGAAGACAAAAAAGGTCGATTTTCACACCTTATTTGTTTGAGAGTTCATTCAAGAGCCCAAGTGACTTGCAGATTCATGACCTTTTGCAGAAAAGATGAAATCAACTTGGGACGAGGATGGTGAGGAGGGTCATTTACAAGGTGTTTGGGGTCAAAGAGCATAATTTCTGTTTTTGATGGGTTAAGCTTGTTGGTCAGCCGTAAAATAATCTCCCCGAGGCATAGCTGAAGCTGATCATAGCCACCGGACACCTTGAATAATTGGCATCATTGGCATAAGAACGGTATGCAGAAATGTGTGTGGTGAACGCTCACAACCTTCCTTTGTTAGATAACTCTTATGGTTAAAACACTACTAATTTGGAATTTAAAGAAGGGTGCAAACCCTCTGGAAAAGGTGCCTCTGTGGAACGGCACACAACGAAAACAGGGGGTAAGGACCAAGGCCGTTAAGCCAGCGGTGCGGGCTGCACTCCCAAACACCACTCGTGGTGTATAGATTCAATGTGGTTCAAAGCACAAAATAATTAACTTCTGTCAGTTTACTGCAAAAAATGATAGTTTAATACTTGATTTTCATCATCAATTTAAGTAATTGTACATCTTAGAAAAAGCAGATGTGCAGGGCGAGCTCAAACAATTGGCCAATGCATTTCGGAACACTGTTCCTTCGTCAGGGCCAGCTCATTCACAAACTAATCAGATTCGAGTGCTAAAAATTGAACAAACGAATCTGTTGGATAACCCACAATATGTCAGCAACATTAATTAATTGAACATACAGTAATTATAAAGCAAATCCACAGGGATCATAACATAGCAAGAAAATAAAGTCATCAATGTATACATCATCATCATCATCATGATGATTTAGGAGTTTTTCAAGCATGCTGGGTGTGGATACATTATGCCCAAAGTGGCCATATGGATGCACATGTTCAATGACAATAACCGCAATGAACAACACGATTTCAACACATACCAGGAGAAAGGTTACATGTAATAAAGAGTCCATACATGTCATGAACCATAAGATTACCAACGGATACCAATAGTAAAAAAGTAAAAATAATGTAAAAAATACATACGTGAAATCCCATTTTATGTGCGTGATGATAAACCGTGGAATTACAGCAAAGAAGGAAGAAAAGAAAAAGGTAGAAAAATGACCACCAAAATGCCATAGATCTTTTTATCTAATAGGCATCAAGTAATGACGTGACTATTTCAACACTGACCTTGTCAAAGATACAGCATGGACTTGAATTTCACACCAACACTTCCAAAGTAAACATGCTTGACTGGCGTTTCTATGCGTGTGCCAGCGTTTTACTTTGCGTGCAGACTCTTGCCTGGAAGAGACATGCAACGCGATTAGCAGTGTGTCAGAGTTACCATTTAACTAAAGACGCACGGACGCCTACGAGCATAGTCGCTCATAAGAGAGCCATGCAGCGCGGCACCCGGCGTGTCATTATTTCATCTTATAACAAAGGCTCTAAAGTTGACATGTAGCGCGAGACGCGCCGTGTCAGAGTTCCATTCCATTAGAAGGGTTCAGATGTCTACGAGCACCATAACGCTCAATCTTGCTTCTTACCTTAAGAACGGTATGCAACATTACTGAATGCAGGACTACAAATGTACAATATAAATGTTAAATATCAAAGGGTATAGGACGAACCCTGGGGCACGCCACACAGCTGAGCGAGTAGGTGTAAAGGGCCCTAATTTCAACCTCTTCGCTTCTGTATCGGAAAATGCTGTAGTAATTGGTTTGTTTTTCCAAAGGCCACTTAGGAGGATTGTAAGGTAGGTGTTCAATGTGTGAGGGGCTCAAGAATGTGCTCCATCAAGAATTTCCGAGGCTTATTGGCCCATGAATAGCTAGATGTGTTGTACCTGGTGTGAAGGTGTCATGAAGCAAGACAGACCGCATATTCAAAGTTTAAAACAAAACAGTTTATTAAATCAAATGTCAGGATGGTAGAAGGCATAACTTAGCCTGTATTTCAAAAAAGGTAGAAGGCGCTCCTCTCCAAGGTGAGATTTCCCAACCTGAACAAAACTAAGGTAAGTCTGAGGCAAATAATTCAACTTAAGTCTGTGTCCAAAACTATGCTTGCCCTCACAACTGAAACTAAACCATGTGTTGGGATGTCAGTAATCAAAGAAATGGTAAAACACAAAGTTCTGAGATTCTTCCAGTTCCCAGACCCCTTCTCAGTGCCCCTTCCTCAAGTTCAAGAAAGTTCCATAAAAGTCTCAAGGTTACCTTTCTCGTTCAAAGCAGTAACACAATTCTTTGGGGTTCCCTCCCCCAAGTTCCAAGCTACACAATTCAAAATAAGTCTTGAGGCTTCATTCTCAAGACAACCTTGGCAGTTCCTCAAATCGTGGGGTTCCCTTCCCCAAGACTTCAACTCAGCCACTTTTACTTGTTTTAGTCTTTTCAAAAAGTTCAACAGAACTTTAGGTCAACCCCACCCTCCTTTGAGATTGCATCACCAGCTTGCTTACAGTGCTTCTCCTTGGCTTGTTTCACAATGTCTTTTTGTTTTCGCTTTTTAGGGCTCACTGGTCTAGACTCAGATATCGGACCACCGGTCACGCAACCAGGATCCCTAGGCACTTCCTCCCACACAGTGTCTTCTGTATTTGTCCCTGTGTAAAAAGCCACATTCACTTAGCTCATCTTTGTCGCCCTCGGCTTTGAGCAGTCTTACACTCTTCTGGCATCTTTGTTAGCCTCTTGGCTTTGCCATAACGTGTTACATACCTCCTGCCAATCTTTGGCCTTACCGCACTGCATCCATTCATGAATTTCACTTTGTGGTGGTTTTATTCATGCCCATCATTCTGTTGCACTCTTTTCCACTTGTACTTTTTGCCATAGATTATTCCTCATGGGTACTTTCCTTTTGGTTGTCATCTGCTATTTTGCTTTACCTATAAAGTTTTAGTCGATTCTTTGTTAAAATGGGCTTAATTTCAGGTTTTCATTCAGCTCGGTATTCAGAATGCATAGTTCGGTTTTGAGACTTCTAATTTTCCCTCTTGTTCTCTGGAACTGTTTTATTTATTTGGCATTTATTTACAGTGCCCAAAACCCTCAGGCATCGAGGCATTTAATTGTTACGGGATACAAAAAAGCACTCTTATTGTTTCTGAAACTCTCATACGCGACTTGCCACTCATTCGCCAAGCGATTCAAACAATGATATGCTTTCTTTTCTTAAGGAATCTGCGTTCCATGCATTCTTATAACTTTCCTCGTGTATTCTCAAATGCTTTATGGTTCATAACACTCTGTAAGGCTTGCAAGTGTTTTTGTTATTTGAAACTGAGAGATTCAAAATAATTATTTTCCATGCAAGTTCGTTCACATGCAAGCAGTCCTGATCTGCGGATCAACTGGCTTTCATGCACGGTTGTGGAGGGAGCACTTCGGAGTCCACACAGTGGACTCACTGTTTATGTCGGACTCTCCACCTCTGTATGCCGATGTCTCCTTGATCGCGCTCTGAGTTTCCTTCTCCCGGTCTTCCTTGTTGGGCAGTTCCTTCGCCGCTCGTTGATGCCAGGGAAAAGGGGAGCCCCTTTGTTCCCAAGCAGTCTCTGCACACGGCCACCCCCGAGTCTCTCTCAGACCTATGACAGCCTCTTGGGACGGCCTCTGGCCTGTGTTCCTGTCCTGCTGCACGGATCAGGTCTCCTGCTCTCTCGCGTCCCTCTTCCTATGACTTGTATGCACCTGTGTGTTTCCTTAGCTTGCGCCTCCTTCCTTGCTTTGCCCTGATTGCACCTGAGGGGGATATTTATCCCTCCGAGCCTTAACCAGGTGCAGGTAATTTTCCTTCCATCTTTGATTACGATACTTTTGGTACTCGACGTCCATCTTCCTCGTCCCAGTACCAAAGTGGTTTTTCATTCTCTTTTTCATCCCAGTACCAAAGTGGTGTTCTGAACTTCGATTATATGAAAGGGAGTATGGGAAAGGGGTCTACAATAGCCTATAAAGGGCGGGGGAGGGTCAGGTTGGTTCTCAGTGGGGGGAAAAGGGGATGTAATGTCTCACCCTTGAATCTTCCCTTCTTTGCCCACTTCCTTGTACTTTGAGATTGGTAGGTTTTCCTGGTATTTCCTTGGTCAGTGATAACAATACCCCACAAATGCTTCCGGGATGGAGGGTTCCTCTTGGAATGGAAATGCGGATTACCGCCTCTCGGCTGAGAACCTCATCTCCCATGCCCAAGGACCTTCCACCCAGGTGATCCTCCCTCGCGTCTCCACCCCCAGGGTCAGGATCCAAAAGCGATGGCCTTTCCCTGGCCACCTGAGAAGAGCATGTAAGGGGAGTAGATGCGAGGACGACCTCTCATTTCTTACTGGGCAAAAAAGCCCCTGAAATTCTAGGATTGCCGCAGCACATTCTTAGCTAGATGTTCTACCACATGTCAAATTCCACGATGCTCTTCTGAGACTGTCAAGCCTCAGCTAAGAGGGACCTACTACAGTAATAAGTGTATAAAGGTGAAATCCTTTTGGTAATAGAAGGTAGCATAACAACTAATGCTGTAAATCTATTTTAAAAAAGCCTGGTGCATTGATAGCAAATGAAGGTGGCAAGTATTTCATCCCACTATTTCAACGAGCATTGCTACAGCACATTTATGCTGTTGTAATGTCTTCTGTCATTCACAACTATCTAGTAAGTTGTTCTGGATGCTTGCATGCAGGAGATACAGATTATTAGATGTGTGGGCTGCCTCAAGTTTCTGTGTGAACGGTGAAGTGAGGCTGGTTTGGAGTTGCACATGGTGGTTCACTATATTCTTACCCATCTAATGGCGATTATCCTGCAATTTATAAAAGCTTTCCTTTTGTACTGCTGATTCGAGAAGTTCTTGCTTCAGCCTCCTTACCTTTGAAAATGAGTGGAGTATGTTCAGCTATGCTTGCCTTCTGCTGAGCTGGGGCAGCTTAAGTGATTCCACAGCCGTCCGCCCCCCCCTGCTAAGATTACCCTCTTCATGTCCTGCTACCAGCTTCCCAAAATGTGGACCTAACACTTATGCTGCCCATGTTGTGCTATTATTTATGCTGCAAGCCCCCCCACCCCCCGACTGCCTGGTCTGCTGTCGCTGTTGGTGCTGCCAACATCTGTGCTTTCCGTTCCAATCTCCATTTGTTAGTTTGTGCTACCCATGCCTCCCTCTTAGTAGCTTGCCTCAGTGTTGAAGGCTCTGTGTCTCAGAATCAGAACTGGGCAGTGTCTGTATCCTGCGGCATGGCATCCTGCGGCATGGACCCCAGATCAGTGGTTCCCTTGACTTGCCCCATGCTGCACTGGTGTAATGGGGCCACTGCATTTTCTCTGAAAACACGTTGATAGTGCATTCTGTGTCCCTCAATAGACAGGCACTGGGTTTGGGAGCTTGCTGAACCCTGGGAGAGTGGGGTGGGAAGGTCGCTGGGGTGTGGCAGGTGGTGGAGAGAGGAGGGAGGTAGTACATACATTATATCTATTTCTGAGGCTTGTGGATCTGTTTAGATGAGCAAGAGCTCAGTTTTCTCGTTGAGACATAAACTGTGGTCTGCCTTCCACGCCTGGCTCTCCAGGTATAAGTCATTAATCCGTTTGGAGTCCTCTTCGTAGCATCCTGACAGCGTAATGAGAACCTGAGTATCGTCAGCATAATTTGTGTATGTGACACCAAGGTTGTCGAGACGGTCGAATAGGAGCTTCGTGAATATATTGTAGCGTGTTGGTGATACGCTTGATTCTGGAGGGACACTGCAATAGAAAGGGATAGGGTCAGCTGAAGCCGAAGGTGAGAAGACCCTGGTGGTGCGATTGAATAGAAAAGATTGTATCCATGTGGATGCCTCGCTAGAGAAGATGGCTGCTGACGCCTGATGCAGGGTGAGGATCAGATGGTCAACAAGGTCAAAAACTGCCAAAAGGTCTAGCAGCAGGAGTATGGCTAGTTTACCATTATCCTTCACCTCATCCATTTGGATTTTGATGTGCAGGAGGGCTGTTTCTGTTCCATGCATTGGCCTAAAGCCGATTGTCTGAGGCCCAGTAGGAGGTTATCCTCCAGGTGTTTCTGGATTTGTAGATAGGCCACTGTCTAAAATCTTTAGGATGTAGGGAACGGTGGTGATGGGCCTGTAGTTAGTGGGATTGTTCGGGTCTAGTTTTTTTTTTAAAAGGGGCATGTCCCAGGCCTCCTTAAGGCTGTTGGGTACTGAGCTAGTTACGAAGGAGTCGTCGATTATGGCTGTTATGAAAGGGGTCAAGTCCTTGGCGCCTTCCTGAATGATTATGGCTAGACATAGATCCCCTTGGCATCTGGACGGTTTGAGGAATTTGATATTTTCTACTTCTTTGGGCGAAACCGGCAAGAAGGAGAAGGGTGGGCATTCCAGGGTCTTGTGGCTAGGAGGTATAGAGGTATTGGCATTCTTAGCTAAGCTATTCTTTTTTTTTTTTTCTTTTTTTTGCTTAATTCTGGATTGGAGCATGGCAATTTTGTCTGCAAGGGCTTTTTTTATTTTGGCGCACAAGTCTGCGTCTTTCACACAAGATTCCGACGGTGTGGAAGTTGACTCAATATCTCTAAGGATATTTAAGAGCTCCTTCGTCCGAGATTTTACTTTGAGGATTCTATTGTTGTACGTCTTTCTTTCTTAGCGGTGAGGATAGCTGTTTTGTAGGTAGAAGCGGCTGCAGTGAAGAGCGCTTTGTTAGTGGAATTGGGCTTTTTTCTCCAGGTGAATTCTGCTCTTTTGACGTTCCGGAGGATTTTCAATTCAGGTGTAAACCATTTGTTAAGATGGGCTACTGGTTTACCTTTGGTCAGTTTAATGGGAGCAATGCTGTCAAGTGTTTTGTTGTATAGGTCGACTAGTTCATTTGCATCAAGTCTGTGTAGTTTGCAGGGACTAGGATATTATGTATTAGTGGGCATAAGCTATGCAACATTATGTGATGGTGGTTTCTGGCAAGGGTTTGCTGAGCGGTGGCAGTAGTAGTGCTGGCAAAGTGCTGGTTGGAAGATGGTGGTAGCGCAGTTGTAGTCTACCAACCAATCCAGAGTTCTGCCTTTATTATGCATCAGTGCTGTGACGCGGTGGTTAAATTTGAGTTGGGAGATTTTGTTTTCCAGCGATAAGGCATTTGGTTCATTAGGAACACATAGACCTAGGCTAAAGTCATCAAGCAGGATGATTTGGGATCCTGGTTTGGTATTGGTTAGGTGGTTAGAAATGTCTTCCTCGAAGGAAGAGTTGTGTCCTGGAGGCCTGTAGATAAGGTGCATAAGAATTGTTTGGGACGCTTTGTCTGTGTCTCTCATAATTGAGTAGCCATCTGGTATGGCAAGGGATAGGCCTGCTGCCTGATGCAGCCAGGTGTCAGTGATGGCCAGGAAGTGTAAGTCATTGGAGGAGATAAGGGCTGCAATGTCGGGCACATGGGCGACCAGGGAACGAGCATTGGTGAGAGCGCCTCTGATGGTAGGGCGTTCAGCTATGCTGCGAGTTGCTTTTGTGGTTTGATCTGTGTTAGGGGTTAAGCTGGCTGGTAACGGGTTTGAAGACGAGGGTTGGTGGTCTCTTCTTGTGAGTGTTCTGCAGAGAGGGAGCCGGGAACAGTCTCTGGTTTCTGTTCTGCGCTGGGCATGGGATCCAAGGTGTAGGGGTGAGGCAAATCGGTGGATCCATTCTATAGGTCTAAGAGAAGGACTAGACGAGGAATCCTGTTTAGGGTCATCACGAACCACGGCCTCAACGGGAGTATAAGGTGGTTGTGGCGGTGAGGGTGGTTGTAGTCTAGGAAGGAAGTAGGACAGGGCAATTGAGTTAAATAATGGGAGAATAGTTGCCATGGTTAGTGTAGTTCTGCAGAAGACTGCCATGAAAGCAAGGTCTTAATAAGGTAGGCGGCGAGCGGGCTGGGTGCTAGTTCACTCAAAACTGAAGTTTCCTAGGGTTCAGTAGGCTGGTTTCACTCGGGTGCATAGGAGGCTAGTTAACTTCAATACAGTAGGCTGGTTCACTTAATGCCCAATAGGCTAGTTCACTTCAGTATAGTGGGCTAGTTCACTTCAGTACGGTCGGCTAGTTTGCGTGAGGCACGGTCGGCTAGTTTGCGTGAGGCACGGTCGGCTAGTTTGCGTGAGGCACAGCAAGCTAACAAGCTAATTATGTCATGTGTGAAACGCTAGTCATTACTTCTCAATGAAGTAGGCCAGTATGCAGATAAGGTAGGTGTCGGGCATGCATGCATGCATGCAGGCATGCACAGCATGCTGAGTAAGAGGGGAGGCAGTATGAGTATGCAACCATCCACATACACTGAGAAAGTAAATACAGCGAATATTGATGGCTGAGGACAGTTGGCTGAAGTTAAGGCGCAGGATAGGAATGCAGCAGCTGGGCGATAAGGGCGTAAGCTGTGTGCAAGGTAGTGGCGGGGGTGGTGTGTCTGAGAGCAAAGGTGTGATCAGAGTTACTTACAGCTACTCGGGTTGTAGAATACGCTTGAGGTGAAAGTGTCCATGTTCTCACCAGTCGGGAGTGGCAAAGCGGTGTCATCACCTGCGTATGTAGCTTCCGCTCTCCGAAGTCTACGGATGGAGACGTGCTGGGAAGTGCTGCCTAGGAAACGAAGGAAGATATGGAAGGCTTGCCTCGGCGAACAGACACAAACCGGGCCTTGAGTGTGGGCCTTTGGGGTGGTGCCGTCGTCCGCCTGCTGGCTTCTAATTGGTTCCTTTTGAACTTTGGAAGGCCAATCACGGCAGAGACGTTGCATCAACAGGCACAGCATAACGCGACATCAGGGCGACATATGGTGGCACCACAGATCAGTGCAGCGTTTCTCAATATCGCAGCTCATTGGGTTAAAGAAATAAATCTGCAGGCACTCGCGCTCATCAGGAGGGCTTTAAGGCAGAAACTATGGCATGTTGCAGCAGCAAAATATTTCCTTTTCCTGTAGCAGGGGTGGCAGGCATTACGATGGAAGACCTGGCAGGCTTGGTTCGGATTTCAACCCCAGTCAGACCGTACTCTCCATGCAGAAACTCGATACGTTGACTGGACATGCTAATAATACTGTCCCTAGTGTGACGTCTACTGTATCCATTATCCTTCACGTTTGGAGGTCCCTCAAATTGTTTTTTCCTGCTATCGTAGTTGATCGCTAGTTGCAAAGTTATTTCTGGCTAACCAACGCCTTTGATTAAACCATTTTTAGACTTTCTATCCTCCTTACAACGGCCCATTACCCACTATACTACAAACTGCTTTGGCGGCCTTCGACAGACGGCTCCTTCATTGACCACGCTCAACTGTCTCGACCTACGAAAACTGCGGCCTTCATGAGCCTCACCGGGCATCGGCCCTTCACAGTAGTGAGAGTGGGGGGAGCTCATATACTTTGTACCATTTTAGAAAAGCCCTCTTCTGACCCCTTATCTTCTTTTGTCGCAGCACTGCCCTTTCCATTAGCAATGGAGAATACTCCTTTTAAATTTTGCCCTTCCTGAAACAGGAAATTCCATTGCAAAGACATGCACAAGGTGTGCAATCACTGTCTACCAAAGGACCACCCAAAGCAAAACTGCAAATCCTGCAGACTTTACCATCTCAAAACTCTAAAGAACCGTCTGATCAAATGTTGGGCATCCCACGCCATGCAGGCTCAGGCCTCCATAGACGTGGTGGGGATATCCAGTGGGGGCAACATCAGCTTCCTTAGCAACGGCGAACACGATCAGGGTTTGACAGAATCCCATGTGCAGGCCCCAGCTCCAATACGCAGGCCAGCTCCCCCGAGATAGAGGCATCACCCGGCGGCTCAGGCGCACACACCCCACGGCCGACTGTCGAGAGCCACATGGTGTCTAAGGGATGACTTGGAGGACTGCTCCCTTGACACCACTAAAGAGTGGTTATCTGGTTTTGATGTCTGTTAAAATAATGAGTATATGTAATATATGCATCTTGTATAGATTGATTTTATGAAAGATTTGAACTAGAGGTTTTGTGCAGTATTTGCTTTTTTAAATGTAACTTTTTATTATTTACATTTTTATAAACAACATATTCGAACATGACTGCAAACCGCCCCCCCCCCCCCTCCTAACACCCCCTTGGTTCGAGTGAAGACCACATTTTGCCAGTTCCCTGGATGTACCAATGTTGTGGCATGTCCGTTGATCTTTCTTTCGAAATGTAGATACTCACTGGCTGTTGTCCCACCATAGTTCGCCTTCTTCAGGTCTTTCTGCTATGCCCAAGAGACCCATGACCCGTGGGCACCATACTGCCCTTGACCCGTGCTTCAAATATTTCAGTGGGCACGACAAGTCTGTGTTGAACGTATTGTCCCGTTGAATGGAATATGTGAGCCATTCCACTGCCAGTAAGATCCAGATTTTCCCCACCCATTTGTGGTTCTTGAGGAGGCTCCCTGGTCTTCCATTTGCATGCTAGCACCAGCGCTTTTGTTAATTTGAAACCTGCGCCCCTAGCCACAACCATTCTTTTTCCTTCACTGAGCAGCCCGTGTGTACGTGCCAACTTCTCATATGATCTCATTGGGGAATCCTCTCCTGATTTCAGATATTTATATATTGCCGAGATCAGATGCCTGTCCCCCGGGTCCCTATTGAGATACTTTTGGAAGGGAGTTCATTGGCAAGTTCTTGCTTGTTGCAAAGTGGGGTGATGGAGCCAGTGTGTCAATTTGATATAGCCTTACCTTTCCCCTAGGCCAGATTGTGTTTTGCATTGTTCGTATTGTTTCACCTGCCCTCCATTAAACATAACTCGTACTAATCTGCTTCCCCCTTGTTGCCATGTGTCAAATGTGGTGGTTTTGTTTCCCAGGGTAAATTGCGGGTTGCCAAAAAGTGGTGTGTAGGGTGATGGGTATGTTGGGATGTGAGCAGACTTCACCGCTTCATCCCACGTGCGGCCCACCGCTGCAAGGACACATCTATACATCTGCATTGGCCTATCCCCCTCTGGGTTTCCAAAGGACCACCACTCTGTCCATAGGTCTCAATATTTTCCCCTGATCATCTTTTTGCCAGTCACAGATCACTTTCATTTGGGCAGCTCTGTAGTATGTCCTAAAGTCTGGCTGGCCCATGCTCCCTCTCGATCCATAGGCGCTCTCATCAATTTGGCGGCCAATCTCGTGGGGGGGAAAAGGGGGGAGTTTATTGTTCCACAGAAACGTGCAGGTCATTATTTTTAGGGCTCTAAATAGTGTAGAAGTAGGTGAGAGTGCCCAACACATCTGTAGGGGGAGATTTCTTTGAGAGCCGTTGCCGCCTCCGTCGGGATGGTTACTTTAAGGATTTCTGTCTTGGAAGCATAGATTTTAAAGCTTGCTGCACCCCCGAAATGCGCTAGCGCCCTTTTTATTGCCATTAGGGCAGTCTCTGGTTGGGTAAGGGACAGTATCATGTCGTCCGCGAATGCTGCGATCTTGTGAATTCTCCCTGCGAAGGGGAAGGCCTGTTATATCGTCATTGGATATCACTGCTGCAAGAAAGGGTTCCAAATGAAGTGAGTAGAGAATGGGGGACAGCATACACCCCTGCTTAGTACCCCCTCAACAGTTAATGGTTCCGTGATTTGTCCTTTTACCGCGAGTCAGAGCACTGGGTGCCGGTAGCTGGCTCTAACCCTGTCCATAAATTTGGGGCCAAAGCCCATTCTCTGCATGGTTGCAAAGAGGAATCCCCACTCCACCCGGTCAAAAGCCTTCTCTGCATCCACCGCCATGAGTAGAGCAGGGATTCCTCTCTTGTGGGCCTTTTCTATCAGGTGCACCAGTCTCCTTACATTATCGCCGGTCTGCCGGCCCCGTACGAAACACAATTGATCTGGGTGGACTAGTTTAGAAATTATCTGGTCAGGTCTTGTCGCTGAGATCTTGGCGTGGATCTTGGAATGGACATTTATCAGAACTCTGTGTGGTTATGAGCTCCATTCAGTGGGGTCCTTGGCTTTCTTATGAATGAGGATGACTTTTGCGTCCTCCAGGGATTTGTAATGGCACTGTCCCTGCCTATTTGGTTAAAGAGGGTAGTGAGATGGGGAATCAGTATTTCCTTGTGGGTTTTATAGAATTGTACCACATAGCCGTCTGGTCCTGGTGATTTATTGATGGTTAGAATTTGATCGCGGCCCCGACCTCGTCCCCGGATCTGTTCTGTTCTAGTAATCCGCTTTACTCAACGGATATGTGAACTAGGTTTACTTTGTCTAGGTATTCTTTTGGTGTGCCGGTGAAGGTTTATCTGAGCTATAAAGAGGTGTAGAATTCGGTGACCTCTTTTGATATTGTCAATGTTGACGCTAATCCTCCCACCCCCCCCATGTTGATTTTCAGGATTGTTTTAACTTTCTCTTCCCCCCCAGCAATCCTGCCAGCCTTATTGGCTTTAATATAGTATTTTAGCCTGAGGTGTAGTAAGTTTACGTTCCGCAGCTCGAGACTGGATTAGATGTAATTATCCCTTGACAGCCCCGTACGACCGTTTGATGGTAGGGGTCTGGGTCGTCCCCATTTTGGCCATTATCCCCTTTAGTTCCTCTTCCAAGCGGGCCTCCTCTAGTCTTATTTCCCGGTCCCTTCTCTCTTTGATTTCTATTATTCTCCCTCTTAAAGTCGCTTTGAAGGCATCCCACCTTACCTGAAGTGCAGTGTCCCCAGTTTTGTTGATTGTAAAAAAGGCCTCTATTTAGTCTGCGACCTCCCAGACCAGCAGATGGTCTTTGAAGAGGGACGTCCGGTAACACCATCTCCAGTCCCTAGGGGCGTCTGCTCCTTTTTAGAATGAGGGTTATGGGGGCATGATCTGAAAGTATCATAGTGCCGAGCGTGATATCGTTCACCCCTCCCAATAAGCTACTTGAGACCCAGATGTAATCAATTCTAGAATGAGTGCGATGGGCGTATGAATAGAAGGTGTATCCCTCCCTCCTTCCCTTGTAGCGGCCTCCATGCGTCTACCAGGGCCAGACTGCAAATTCTCCCCTTAAGCTCATCTGTTGGTCTCCCCTGCGGGCTTTCCGTACCAGTGCTCCTATCTTTGGATGGATCCCACACTATGTTAAAATCGCCAGTGAGTATGATGCGGAACTCTCAAGCTTGGCTAGCGCAGTTTGGATAAACGTGTCTTGCGCCATGTTTGGGGCGTAGTGTCGCCACCGTGAAGCCCCCGACCCCTTCAGCAATAGTGCTAAGTATCTTCTGAGCGCATCCGTGTCCTTCAATGTGATATTAAAGTCCAGACCGTTTTTCGGGGCCAGTAGAACCCCTGCTTTTTTGTTGGGTTGCATGGCCTGAAGTGTGATGGAGTACCCCCATATTTTAATTCTACCTCTGTTTTGGGACTGAATGCGGGTTTCTTGCCAGGTGACAATGTCCTAGTGTTCCCGTCTGATATATCGCTCTAGCTTTTTTCTTTTGATTGGGGAATTTAGGCCATTGACGTTCAGGGAAATTAACTTCAGGTTGTCTCTAGTTGCCATGTTGAGCCACAAGGTATTGCTGTGAGCCTTACCGGGGGCTCTCCCCTTCCACCTGGTTCCCTTCTGCCGACTAGGCCTCTTTGAATGAAACCCCCCCCCCAATCCCTCCGGTGGGCCGGAACAACTGGCCAGTGCCCCCCTCAAATCAAATCCTCGAGAGTTGCTCCACAGATTACCCCATGCAGGCTAACCCAATCCCATTCCAGGAGTTGTCCCGCCCCCCCCCCCCAAGGCGCGTCCATGACCATTGGTATGGTTCAAACAGCTGTTCTTATCTTCAAATGCGCCCTCCCCACGCTTGCTTGTTCTGCTCTGGTGAAGCTTCCTCCTGTGGGTTGTGACCTATGGTGTGCGGTGGTCATTCCTGCGCTTCCTGTTCCTTCCTTGGTGGCGAGTCTCTCAGGTATGGTTGGCCGTCTCCTCTCCTTGACATTTTGGACCGCACCGTGGACCATTCCCATGGTTTGTGCTCAGTGCGTTGGTAGGATGATGGAGTGGTCGCTGGTGGTGCTTCTTCATCCAGATCTAGAAGTGACATTCCTTGTTCGCATGACGTGATTTTCTGGCGCTTCCCTTTCCAGTCAAAGCCCAAGCCAAACGGGTGCATCCATCTGTAGCGGATCTCCTGGACTCTCAAGTAGGTCAAAACTGGACCCATTTTCCTCCTTTTGATTAGGGTTGCTTGTACTAGGTCCTGATACAGTGTGATCTCCGCTCCATTTTAGGTGATATGCCTTGACTTCCTGGCTTTCGCTAGTATTTGCTCCTTCACGGTGTAGCTGTGCATTGCTGCCAGGACATCTCTCGGCCTGGGTCTAGTCTTCTGGGGCCTATTCTGTGGATTCTGTTGAATAGTATTTCCATGGGGGCTTCAGTGTCCAAGAGGTCCCCAAAGATGTCCTTAGCGCAGGTCCTGATCTTGTGGATCCTCCGGTAGGCCTTTAATTTGTATGTTCGAGCGCCTGGACCTGTTCTCCAGGTTCTCTGCTTGGAGCTCTAAGTTATATGTGGCCGCCGCCAGTGTTTCCAATAGGGAGTCCACTTTCCTTGTGTCTTCCGCCATGTTGTGGATTGCTCTTTCGTTCGTGTTGACCCTTTCTTCTATTGTCTCTTGATTTCCTGTAGTCCCTTTGCTAGGTCCTCTTAGTGCGTCCATTTGCTTCTACCCTGTTTTAGTGATTGTGTCCACAATGCCGGCCAGGAGATGTTTCCATGAGGATTGTGTGACTGGTCGATAATGATCTTCGTGTTCCCCTGAGTCTGCGAGCCAGTCAGTGAGGCGGTTCCCCAGCACCTCCTCCAGCTCCTTGGCCCATATTTTTGCTAACACACCCTCCTGGGCTTTTCTGGCAGACCTTTGAGCCGGTAGGGAGTCCTTGCCCTTGCTCTTAGACATCACATCACTGTTGCGGCCCTCTCTGGGATGGGAATCGCTTGCTAGAGCTCTTTGCTGGGGCTCTTCACCTAGGTCGTAGGTGCTAGCTTCGCCCTGGAGGAAATTCCGAATTTCAGTCTTCTTGTTAGACCTTCATGTGGTGGAGAGGGAGGGGCCTCACAGCCATGCTGATTGCTCGAGATCAGGCGGGTTGGATGAGGGGATGGGCACCCTCCTTGACAGTACCTTGGGTATTTGGGTCTGCCCCCTGCGTGCCCCTTCCCACTTGGGGTTTGTCCTTGGGGCTAGACGTGGGAGCCGCCCCGTGCTGAAGTCTCGGTGCTGGGCCGGTCCCTGTTAACTACTAATGCCCAGCTCGTGGCCTGTGAAGCGGAATGCTTGTGACCAGCGTCCCTCCTTGCTGTGCTTAGGACTGGTCAGCTGGGTGAAGGTGCCACCCCTACTGGGTGGCCTTAGTGGGCCTTGTTGCTGGTCTGGTCCCCTCTAAGGTGTGTTGCCCCACACTGTCCCTTTGCTGTGCTTGCTTGGGTGCAGGGGGGCTCCTGGGTTCCTGTGGGCCTGTTGCCTCTGTCTGATGTGGAGGCCAAGCGGCAGGAAGCGTGGAAGTCAGAGGGAGGGACCCCCTCTGCGTACCTGTGCCTGACGTTGCTGTGTCTTTTCGCGCCTCCCGGGAACTAGCCGGGTCGTGTCGTGGGTGGGGACTCACTCCTGAGGGGGCAGGTCTGTCCAGGCAGCGAGGTTCCTGGTGTGCTTCAGCTTCAGTGTGCTGTTGGTGCACTGGAGGCTAGGGAGGAGCTGATCAGAGGATCCACTTGTCCCTGTCTCAGCAGCTCACACCGCCCCCAAACCCCACCCTGCCCCCCTTGCGATCAGATCCACAGGGGGCCTGCACAGAGACCTCACAGTTGCGGTCTCTGTCTCTACGAGGGCTGAAGTCTTCACTTAGAGATGCCCTTTCTGGATAGCGGGCCCCACCTCCTCCGGTGCTGAGGTGAAGCCCCGGGGTTCCGGCGCCGCTGCAGCCTGCTGGTGCTCGCTTCCTCACCCGGGGCCGACTCCCCCAGCGGTCTCAGTCCTGCGTTGGCTGTATGGGGGAGGGGGCTGGAGTGCTAGCCGCTCCCCGCTCTTGGGCTGTGCTCCGGCTTCTCCCGGTCGCTCGTTCATGCAGTGGGTGATCCTTGGAGCCCTGTGGTGGGCCGGATTCCCCCTCTCCGGTTCTGTGCGAACTCTAATGTTCTCATCTGGGCGTTGGACGCGCCGACGTCTCCCCTACCAGTATTCCTGAGGGTGCAACGCTGGGAAGGGTGAGCTCCTCCTGGGCCCCCATTGTGATCCGGGGGTGTTGCGAAACTTTCCAATGCCTGAGGATGGCTTGTTGGATCAAGTCTGCATGCAACGGGGTCACGTGGATCGGGAGCTCGTTGGCCGCGGTGTTCAGTGCATCACGGCCATCTTGGAATCAGTATTTGCTTTCTTAAGGTGCAATTTCCAGATTTGGTTACTTGGTCTACACACGAGATGGAGGGGTAACGTTCTCGAGGCTCCACATCTTTTCAGCAACATCTAATGGGTCAGATAGTGCAAGTCCTCACAGACAGCACCACTGCCATGTTTTCCCTAAACAAGCAGGGAGGCACAAACTCCAAATATGTCCAGGCTATCCCAAAAAATTTGGAAGTGGGCACTAAAGCGGAACATGTTCTTAGTATCTCAACACGTTCCAGGGGAACTCTATGCTCTAGCAGACACTTGAAGCAGAAACCCTCTACCAGAGGAACACGAGTGGCAAACAAACAGAAATATTCTAGACAAAATATTCTCCTTGTGGGGTTATCCTCCCTTAGACTTGTTCGCCAAGTATTTAAGTCCATCAAAGTGCATCTAGCGGCTTGTCCTCATGCACCACTTCACAGAACATGGTGTCTTGGTGGAAAGTTCCTGTAAGCAAGGCTTTCATGGAGGGAGGGTTTCTATCCCTCCACTAGGTTGGGACCTTCATGTCCTGCTCTCAAAGCTCATGGGTCTGCCCTTCGAGCCTATGCACAAAACCGCCTTTCTGGTAGCCATCACCTCGATAAGATGAGACTGTGAGATGCAAGCATTGTCTGCATAAGACCCTTTCTGTGTAATCCACAAGGAAGGACAAGGTGGTCCTTGGAACATATCCTAGGTGTTCACCTAACTTCCTCTCCAAGTTCCATGTCAACAAATCCATTGAACTACCTACCTTTTTCCAAAATCCATCGAACTGCTGAAAGAAGTCTCCACATATTAGATGTGAGGAGGGCGGTCTTGTACTACATAAACAAAACCTCTAAGGAAAATCAATCAGCTCTGTTTCCATAGCACCTAACAGGGAGGGTGATCACATCTCTTAAAACGCTATCTCAAGATGGTTAGTGAAATGCATACAGCTATGCTATTCACCATCCAAAAAGATCTCATCTTTCACTCCAAGAGCTCACTCTACCAGTATTGTAAACGTCCCCCTAAATGATATTTGGAAACCAGCTACTTGGAGTTCCATTCATACCTTTTCGCAGCATTACTGCCTTGACGCTCTCGGACAGATTTATAAGTGGGACCAGCAGTGCTAAAACATCTATGCATTTGCTGCTGTACCTGCTCACAACCCTCCTCCTCTAGGTACTGCTCACTAGTCTATGCACAGCATGTGATCTAAGCAGCTCCACAAGCCTCAGAAGGCATACATTACTCGACGTAATCGTATTTCTGATGCTTTTATCTGCTCAGATTTACATGTGCTGTAAGGAACTCATGGTGGCAACAGTAAAGACGGTGATCACAGTTCAAGGGTGTTAATTAAACTGTATGCCGATTGGAAAAATGCCTAATGTAAACCTAAATCTAATATGGGTGCAAGCTTCGTCCATCAAATGAAAAATAGGGCGGTCCTTGCGGCGTCTAGTCAAAGTAAAAAGGGCCTATACTAAAAAAACAAATTGCCAATTCTTACAACTAAATATAGAAAGGTGTGGCATAGGGTTCACAAGAAAGAAAGCAGGAAGTGTTCACAAATTTTAAGTTGGGATGTGGAGGCCTGGGATGTCCTTTCCCCACGTTTTTTAGTACGGGACAAGGCGGGACTACTGAGCATAGCACACGCTCAAGCTTCCCCAGCACGAGACGAAAGTTCTGCTTCTCAGAGATCAGGACCTTCGGTGGTTTTCTCTTTTCTATTAAAGGTCTCTGGCCTCCGAGGACCTGATGTGATCCAAAAATAAAAAGATCCTTCTGTTCCGATTGCATTTGGGTGATGTTTCTTCACCCTTGGGTCCCCCTCTGACCGGTTCAGACCCCTCTCGAAGATCAGTCTCCCTTTGTCAGCTTCTCTCTGGCTTTTCATAAAAAAAGAAACCGGTTCACCTGTTGACTTTCACAAGTCCTAATGTCTTTTAAAGAACGCTCATTGGACACCCCTTCGTCGGGTTCACTCTTGTCCTTATTAACAATCATTAGGGCATCATGCTTCGCCCCCTTCTTGTTGGCATCCCTCTGTCGGGTTCACTCTTGCCAACCACAAAAAGTTATTTCAGCATTTATACTAAGCAGGATTTGCTCCCCTTTGCTTTTCAATGGTTTGTCAATCAACCCAACTGTAAAGAGAATTTTGCTAGACTGCTGTAGGCCCACTTTGACCTGTTTTCGGCTCTCCTAAGGCCTTCTGGTATCAGTAGTTTCAACGAACGCGGGATAAACCAGAGTTTCTCGAGTGAGCACCCACGTGGTGTAGGACCCTTCTCCAGCTGGTTTTCCCTTAATATCAATAGTTCTTTGAACTTCCCTTAAGTTGCTACTTTGGCGGCTTTCGTTATACACACTCCCGTTTCTTACCGGCCCTCCCCTCGACTCAATGGCTGTGATGAACCGCTTGGCCTTTCTTGTATAAGGGCAATACCACGGTAGCAGGCTTCTCTGCCCTGCTTAAATGTAGGCATGCTCTGTGTACCATTGACATCTGCTGCAACAAATGCTGGCTATTTGCAGTCTTAAGTTTCCTTGCAGGGAGGTTGCGCAGGTCTGGCTCGGAAAGGGCAAGGTCGCTTCTCTCCTTGTCGCCCCTTCAGTTTTCCTCCTTGAATTGCTGTGCTTGGATAGCTGTGTCGTTGTGCTGTCTGCCTTGCTCGTATTGTGCTCTTGTGCTCCACCTTTTATCTCTGTGGGGAAAGTGAAAGGGCAGTCTGGTGTGAGATTCTGGTCGATTGCCTGACTTTGCCTGACCCTAGCATTGGGACATGTCAGTTAAACGGGTCTGATGTTAGTCCGTTGTCTTTTGTGGTGTGCAAAAGTATTGGTGTTGGAAAAAGGAGGGGGGCAGTGTTTATGGATATCCTATGTGGTAGGATGGGGAAAAGGTGTTGAAAGAAGGGGGATACCACGTCTCACGCATTGGTGTATTGGTGTACCAATTCCACTTACTGAGGACGCCCCCCCCCCAGCCAGGTGATGGTACCTCACTGGTCCACCCCCAGGAACTGGATCCAATAGCGATAGCCGTGTCATGGCCACCTGGATGACAGATCCCCGGGGACTAGTTGGGGTGATACCTTCGGGTTTCTCACAGTGGCCACCCTTCCTCTCCTCATGAGTTGAAGGTGCATAGATGTTTCTTGCTCTATCGCTATTTCTCTGCTTCTTTACATCTGTACTCGCGGTACACTTCATGCAACCTAATGTCAGAAAATAAACCATCTAAGGGACCTCGACGCTTGAAGGACAATGGGTACAGTAGACGACACGCTAGAGATAGTGTTGCTAACGCACACAGTCGATGTCGCTTTTTGAGTTTTGAAAACAAATCATGTAATACTCAGCGACTGCCACTTGATGTCAGCCTATGCATTACATGTGAAGCTAAGCAGATACAAGCTTCAGAAATATGATTACAGTGAGTAATGTATGATCTATATATTTGAGGCTTGTGGAATCTGCTTAGATCACATGCTATGCATAGGCTGACAGAGTATTTGTTTTTTTCGAAGCTCAAATAGGGACGTCGATAGGGCGTGCCAGTAATGCTATCCCTAGTGACATCCAATGTACCCATGGACCTTCACGCATCGAGGTCCCTCAGATTGTTTTTTTTCCGCCATCATTGTCTGACGCTAAACGCAGAGTTAACTTTCGGCTAACGCCATTTATTTACAAATAAATTCAAACTAGTTCTCTGTCCTTTTTTGAAGCTGCTTGTTGACAACTTCAACGGTTTTCAAGGACATAGATAGTCTTGACAAATAACTTGCCCCGATGATCCTATGGCCTCTGAAGGCCCCTCCGGGCCTCGGCCCAGACAGTAGGGAGAGTGGAGAGTGGGGGGTACACCTCTCGGCTCACTAAGAGAAAGCATTTTTTCACCTTCTCCCCTGTATAATCGCCAGGCTGCGCTTCCAATTAATCATGGAAAAAACACCCTTTACATTCTGTCCCAGTTGTAACAAAATATTTCCCTTGAAGGACTTGCACCGGGTGTGCAATTTTGCCTTCCGAGGGATCACAAGGGTCATCGTAAAGCTTGTAAGCTTTTTAAACCAAGACCCTAAAGGACCGAAAAACAAAGCGTTGGGCCTACAATGCCATGCAGGCAGACGGCGCCATAGACGTGGAGGGTGTTTTTCTTGCGACTGCAGCATCAGTGTCTTTTCGGACGACGAAGACGATGGGGAACCTTCTTCTATAACATCAAACGGCAAAACACTTGCACATCACAATTGTTGCACTTGGTCAAGAAACATGTCCCTGAAACACTGTTTCAAGGGCGGACTTCGAAACACCATACTTCGAAGAACCACACCCCATAGAGAAAGAGTGCATCCCATGGGGGGGGGGACTGTTTTTCCCGGGGTTTGGCGGGGGGGGTTACTTTGTGTGCAACTATGAAACGCAAGAAGCAGCCTACACCAGAACTACCCCCTGCTCTAGTCAATATCCTAAGTTCCTCACAGTGGTCTGCTGAGGATATAGACCGAGTGATGAGACTTATGTCCTTTTATGGCAGATATATATATTTCTTTTCTTTTGTGAGAGAAAACAATATATGGCTAATATTCAGAACACACCATCAGCTACCAGGGCAACAATGTCTCAACCCCAAGCAAAAAGAGCTTGGCCAGACCCCTTTCAAGACACCCCTCGGCAGGATCCAAACCAATTTGATCTCTGAGCTCAATACATATTCTGAGGATCAAGAGAACCTAGGGAAGGTAGATCATTATTTTGAAGACTATGAAGAAGACTGTCTTAACCCTCTACAGATCATGTAGAACCTCCGGTGGCAGATTCACCAGTGGACAACCAACTTCAATTTAATGACTTGCTGCTACAGGCAGCAGAGCATTTTCAAATTCAAACACAGGAAACTGAGGTCTACAAAGACTTTGCGAGGATATATTGGGTGACAAAAAAGCAGTAACCAAATTTATCCCATTATTAAAATCCGTACAAAGGTTTCAACCCTCTCTAGAAACCCCTAACCTTACGCAGGCAGTAAACCCCAGAAATGAGAAGATGTTCCGCCCAGCCCCATTAGACCATAAGGGGTCCATTGAAACCAGATTCACTCGTAGTTACCACGACAAGGAAAAGGGTGCAAACACCACTCGCTTCATCGGAAGCCCCCCCCTGATAAAGTGAGTAAGGCTATACACTTTCGGAAAGGAAAGTGGCCACCTCTGCAGCTTTTCAAACAAGAATTGCCAACAACACCAGACTGCTTGCCAGTTACAACTGCCACAAGTGGGAGGAAACCGACACCTTAATGACCTCCGCCCTAGAACCATTACCATCTCAATTGTCCGTTGCAGTAGCAGAGGGGAAGGCTGTATCTAACTGTGCATCTTAAAAAATAATTTATATGCAACTGACAACGCTGGCAGAATTTATAGTAGATGGCACAATTATAAAGTGCCATGCATGGCTGTGCCAGTCAGGATTCAAATTAGAGACACCGGCAACCCTCCGCAATATGTCTGACGTGCTTTTCGGGGAAAAACAGTAGAAGATGTATTAAAGAGTGCAAAGGAAGAGTATGACACCCTAAAGTCTCTGGGTCAACTCACCAACAATTGCTCGTGCCAAAGGGGAGGAAATAATTTTCGTAGTTTCAGGTGCCGTAATTCGCAGAGGGGATTTGGATACAACCAAGTTCAGGGTTCATCCTGGGGTTCCAATCAGGACAATCATCTCGAGGTTTCCAGAGGGGCCATCGAAGATCTCGCAGAAAGGGCAGATCATCCTTTTTCATGGGTGCGTTCAAACACCAAAAGCAAAGACTCCCCGCTTCAGGTCCCCCTCCCATGTCACTCCAGTAGGAGGACGCATAACCCACTTCACCCACGCATGGGAGGGAAATCACCTTGGACAAGTGGGTGCTTTCTTCTGTAGCAGGCAGTTATTGCATTGAACTGCTACAGCAACCCTCCTTCCACCCCACGCATCGGAGAGCCACCACAAGGACGAACAGCGCATACTCCTGGAAGAGATTTCCTGTCAATCGTTCCGGCGAACCAGGTAAACAAGGGTATTTATTCAACGTACTTCCTTGTGCCCCACAAAGATCTGACAATGCGCTGTGTATTATATCTGCGCCCTTCAAATGCCTGTCGAGCCACAAAAATTCCTCATGACAACGCTACAAGAACTGATCCCCCTGCTAAAGCAAGGGGACTGACTACATGGCAACCTTGGATATGAAAGATGCTCATTTTCATATTCAAATGTTCCCAGCGCACAGAACATTCTTGCGTTTCAAGATAGCAAACCAGCACTACCCAATTGAAGGTACTACCCTTCGTCATAGCTTCGGCTCCAAGGGTATTAACCAAGGTACTGGCGGTGGTGGCAGCGCACCTGCGCAGGGAAGCAATACCAGTGTAGCCTTACCTGGATGACTGGATGATCATGGGGGAAACAACCCAAATTTGCAAGCAAAATACACAATGAACAATCAACCTTCTCTTTCAATTGGGCTTCTCGATAAACGAGAAAAAATAAAGCCTCCTACCGAACAAGACAAAACAGTTCTTAGGAGCCGTCATAAAAACAGAAGAATGGCTAGTCTTTCCATCAAAGAAAAGAATCCAAAACATACTTCTGCAAATACCTCAGTATCAAGCCGGTGACTAGATAAGTGTACGCAAAGCTATGCGTTTGCTTGGCATGATGGCATCTTGCATTTCCCTGGTCCCACACGCACGATTGCGCATGCGCCCAAAGCAGGCGGGGAGTGATTGACGAAACTGTGGTCTCAGGCAAGTGGTCAGTGGGCCGATCTAGTGGTGGTTTCGTCAACACTAGTACAAGCCTTACGCTGGTGGACAAAGGAGAACCTGTTGAAGGAAAATCCCGCCCACCACCCGGCAGTGCAAGCGGTAGTTACAATAGACTCATCACTCTGCGGGTGGGGGTGGCCCATCACCTTCATCTCACAGCACATGGTCTGTGGACTTGCATCACAGCACAGAACCATATCACCCTGCTGGAACTTCTAGCAAATTTCAAAGCTCTCCAAAACTTCGAAGCACACCTAACAAATCAGTATGTATACGTTCTCACAGACAGCACCACTGCAATGTTCTAGATCAACAAACAGGGGTGCACACATTCTCCAAATTTGTACACGTTGGCATAGAAAATATATATATAACATTTTTTCACAGTGGTGTTTCCCCACGCTAGGCTTGTTCGCTATAAGAGAAAACAAGCAATGCCTAGACTTTGCGTCCAGGTTTCCCCAACCAGACTCCAAAGGGGAACGTCCTATGGATGAGTTGGTCAGGGAAATGTGCCTACGCTTTCCCCCCCCCAACTCCACTTATGAACAGGGTAGTGAACAAGATTCACAAAGAACAGATGATGCTGATCCTAGTGGCTCCCATTTGGGCGGGACAGCCTTGCTATCAACATCTGCGCAAACTGGCGATGTACGATCCAATCAAGCTCCCCTACCAAACCAACTTGCTTTCCCAACACGGGGGGACAAGATTACACCCTTAACCTCACTCGCTGAACTTGGCAGCATGGCTCCTGAAGTCAGATTTTGGACATCTTCACTTATCTCAAAGGTTTATGGATATCCTCAAGGAGGCACGTAAACCACACATCAGACACTGTTATTTTGATAAGTGGATACAATTTGTAATTTGGTGCCAGTCAAAACAAATAACCTGATAGAATGTACACGAACTCACGTTCTTCACTACATGCTTCACTTATTAGACTCAGGGTTAGTATTTAACTCCATAAAGGAACACCTGGCGGCGCTATCCACTTACTCCACCTCTCAGAGTAAAGTATCATGGTGGAAAATACCTGTCATTAAGGCATTCAAGGAGGGGGTAAAGAGACTCCACCCTCCAATATCAAATCCATCGCCAGGATGGCACCTTAATGTTGTACTTGCAAAAATCATGGGAGCCACCTTTGAGCCTTTGCATTAGTCAAGCCTTAAACATCTCACATATAAAACAGCTTTCTTGGTGGCAATCGCCTCCGTAAGAAGACTCTGCCAACATCACGCATATTCAGTGCAAGACCCTTTCTTTGCTATCCACAAAGACAAATTAGTTTTAAGAACACACCCTAGATGTTCACCTAAGTTCATTTCAGAATTCCATGTAAACCAATCCATCGAGCTTCCAGCCTTCTTTCAGAACTTGACTAGCTCAGCTGAGAAAAAACTCCATACGCTAGATGTAATGAAGATGGTCTTTTACTATGTAAACATGACAAGACCGTTCAGGAAAACAGACCAACTGTTTCCGTAGCACCAGGCAGAGGAGACTGCATCTCCAAGAATGCCATCTCCAGATGGATAGTCGGATGCATACAGCTTTGCTACTCTTCTTTATCAAACAAAACACAGCCTTTCATACCGAGCGCTCACTCCACAAGAGGCACAGGAGCTACTCTAGCCTTTATCGCAAACGTCCCGCTGCTACATGGAGCTCAGTACACACGTTCACTCAGCACTATTGCATTGACACACTCTAAAGCAGATACTCGGGTGGGGCAAGCGGTTCTAAAAAATCTATTCGCCGCTGGACCTTCTCACAACCCACCACCTTTGCTCACTAATCTATGCATAGCATGTGATCTAAGCAGATTCCACATGTATCAAAAGGGATACATTGCTCACCATGATTGTATTTCTGATGCTTGTATCTGCTTAGATTCACATGCGCCCGCCCTTCCACCACTTGCAGTAGAAGGTGCATCGATGTTTTGAGCGTCATTTGGCTTTATCTGATACATATCTTCTTTAATACACCTGTGCTCGCGCTACACTTCATGCAACCGCATGTCGGAAACCAAACAATCTGAGGGACCTTGACACGTGAAGGACCATGGTACAGTGGACGTCGCACTAGGGATAGTATTACTGGCACGCCCTGTCGACGTCCCTTTTGGAGTTTCAAAAACAAATGTAATACTTCCACTAGATGTCAGCCTATGCACTGCATCTGAATCTAAGCAGATACAAGCATCAGAAATACGATTACGGTTAGTAATGGATCTCTCCTATTCTGTATTAGATTTTTGTGTTTTTTGTGAAGGCACACTTTTTTTCTAAAGCAGTGTTCTTGACTTTAGAACATAATCCAGTTAGAACTGAGGTGTAGTCTTGCGTTTGTCTAAGGAAATCCAAACGTCCTCAGTGCCCGTAGCAGATATACACTAAAGAATTCTGGAATTGATCTTCTATTTATGGATTGTCTGATTTTTAAGTATGCCAAATATTCACTAACCAAAACTGTTCAGAGTGCAAGAAAACATGATTTGTAGAACTGCGTGTGAAGCCTCTTGAGCTCTTGCCGGTTTTATGAAAAGCAGGCTTTCTGCTTGCTGCTGCTACAGGTGTGAAAGAGAAGTGCAGATGTGTGCAAATTAATGTCTCGAATCTTGATGGTAGATGTAATTGTAGGTGGATTTAAATGTAAGTGTAAGAAGTATATTGATTTGAGAAAGACTAAGACTCCTGTATTCAGTACTAGGCTTCATGTAAAGTTCATTTTGAAATTGTATGCTTGTAGCCAGGATGAATAAGTTAACTTGCCAACTAATGCCTTTTACTGACAAGCTTTGTATTCTGCTTGCCTAGCAAGTTAATTTAGAAATATGCTTGCACTGCCAAAAGTATACCAATGTTTCATATACGGAAGCGTCTTCAAACGGATGATGATCGAGAATGAGACTTAATTGTATTGAGGGTGTACATCTGTGCCAGTTTTGGATGCTAGAATTTCCTGCCTCCACAAAGACCATTGGACTAATTGGGAGGACTGTCATAGAGTCTTCCATTAATTGTTTTGAAGTCTGTGTACTGAAAAACCTATCCAAGCTGCTGGTAAAGAGCTGGGGTAACAGTTTGGGATAGCTTTCATTGTGTGCTGTCTGTTCCTGTACTCACCCTGCATTGTTGATAAAGATTTACGGAACTTGCTTCACCTGAGATGTCAGTCGGCATTGGATTTCCGCAACAGTTTTGGTGCAGTTGGCCTCCGATTCATTGACTAATGGGCGTTCCAGAGGTGTGGTGGATGACGACACCAATCATCACTCCAGGCCGACTTAATGGTAATGTGGATCTCGCTGAGGGGAGTGCATGTTGGTTTGAGAATTCTTTAGATAATTGAATGGGCTGCCTTTATTCAGAGGATGGGTCTCAAAATGTTTAAGATTCTAAATGTTAGCATTTATGTATTGTTTGTCTATGGTAACTGTTATTGTGGTCTGTCAGAGAGCTCTTAAATACCCCATCTGGTCTTGGGGATAGCCGGCCGTCAACAGTCAAAGCACTTCTATCCATACAACACATTTAATAAGGGGTATAAGTGTAGCGAGTCAGTATTCTTGTAAAAATGGCCCTTGATGTAAGGTTTGTGCAGAGTTCAAAACCTATAGACAACTGTCATGCTTTTCCCATGCATACCACAAGACGTTAAAACTTGGAACAGGTTGTCACTCTCTGTTCGTGGACGAGCATTCTATTCTGTACGGTTGCCAAAAAGTGAAAGTGCGTGTTCTTTGTCGCAAACCACTTTCATTTGTTCATCGATAAAACCTGATGGTTTGGCCTGCCTGGCTTTGGATGAAGAATTTTTCTTTCAAGTTGTCTCTGCTGGTTTCTGTTTGAAGCACCCGTGACTGAGATTCCCCTTCTAGTCACCACAGGTCCAGCCTCCTTTGTAAAGGACACACCAATGACGCCCTGCATTAGCCCTTATATGTCTACGTTTCAGCCAGGTCTATTTTAGCAAAGTAATCTGACCAGGATGATCTGTTTTCACTTTTGTTTGTATCCCTGGTCTGTCCTGGACCCACTTTCTGCATATAGACTGTCTAGATGCTGTAGCATGGGCATGGTAACTCATCTGTTGTCATTTGCTGTGTCTTGGTGAAAGATAACAAAGGGAAACTCCAAGAGCAGTTGAAGGTACAAGTGTGAATTTGGCAGTGTCCAAAAAACAGAAAATATTACAGTAGACTCTATCCAGCACTCCCAAGGGAGCCACCACTGAAAGAAACTCTTAACAGATTCCTTGGTTATAAAATCCAGCTATTTTGAACCCTGTTTCCGATCAACCCCAAGCATCTGCTATGCCATCTCTACCAGGTGGTCAGGTTCAATTTCTGATCTCGGATTTAATTCCTCCATGAACCACTGATCAAGTCAATCCACTCCTTTGCTGTCACTTGGAGGCACTACATTGTGATCGCTTTTAGCCATTGATGCAGTGCATGATAGAGGGACAATTTCTAATCTTTTTTTTTGCTGCTCACTCACGACTTACTGCAGCATTTTATAGGTGCCTTAATACGTCCTTTCGTGTTGATGCTACAGCTAACATTTGTAGACCTTTTCTTGGGGGCAGATATTACGATGGTAACTTTGCTTGCACATAGAACTTCACTGATCAATTTCATATTTTGCACAAATGTCCTTATATTTGTCATGATCCTGTTGAGTTTCAAGTAAAATTGCAAGTTATTGGGCCTCATTAGTTTTGCCGGTTCAGTAAAAGTGCAGTTAGAACTGCTGGTAATTCCAACACAAGCACTTTTGCAAAAACTACTGAGGTCAGAGTGATGTTACAAATTCAGCTACTGCTGCGTGCGCAAGGGGGCACTGAGCAGGACCCAGCTGCCGGAGAAGAGGCAGCAGAAGAGTAGTCCCTGTTAATGTAGGCCAAAGAAATGATCTCAAGATGTGGATGTCAAATGTGTACATTGATTATTGTAAGATATTTGGTCAAAGTCTGAATGCCCAAACAGACCAACTTGGCAGTCTGCACACTCCCTCTTTTTCTCGCAGTCTGTTTTGCCACCACATATAATACACAATAGCAGAGTCTGGGGTCCAGTAGTATTGTCTCACTACGGATCGCAATGGATCCCACTATTCCTCATCTAAAGTTTGCTATTAGTGGAAATAGGTTTTGGAGCTCATTTAATACTGCATCTAGTTACACGACCTCTGGAAGTCACACTGGGCTCTATTTCTGAGCACCGTACAGTTCTATTGAGCTTCTACGCTAGTGAATTTATTAGGATTTGATCTATTGTGTAAAACAAGTTTCTCCTGATGCTATTTAGATGTTCTAGTGCATGAACTATATGTTAAGAGTCTCCAAATATGAAAGATTAGCCATGCAGCATCAGCATCACTCTTGTTGCAACAGGGATTGTTGGACTGAGTTTCCTCTTAATTTTGGTCAATGAATGCAAAGAAAGTCCCTTCCATCCATCCCACTGTACACAATTTCAGAAGAGGGGAATACAACCGGTCATTGATTCATTGTACCTGCCTGTAGTCCTTGCACTACTCCATTTTGCCAGCAAAGAAACCTGGCAAAAAAGACACATTGAATGTGAAAAAGACCTCCGCTGTATTAATGCAGCTTTTCTGTCTGATTTTCCATGCGTTTCTAATCCTGAAAGTATATATATTTTTGTAATATTCTTTATTAGAATTTTACAATAGAAGTAAAAAAGATACAATATTAGTCAAATAAGAATCAAGTAAATAAATGCAACACAACCTTTGTACAGCATTTATTACTGCAGTGTATTTTACAGTAGAAATGTTCTACATTCTTTTCTAGAACTGTACATCCTGCCAATCCAATATTTATTTCCTTTTTGTTTCTAAAGCTTGTAATATCAATTTTACTAGTTTACCACAGAGGTATGTGGACGTTTTAACTCCTTTCTCTGATTTTAAAGCGAGAACTTGATGTTTTGGCCTTCAAAGGTGTGGTCTGTTTTGATTCAGTACAACTATGACCTATTGGCACGCCCCTCATTGGAAGCTTGCAAACCAGATTCTCTCACTGTACTGACTGCTCTTTCTTTGAAGGGTCATAGAGCCTCTAACAAAAGGCTTGGCTTGTGTCAGATCGTGTCCATTATATTGGTCATGAAATCTCTGCTGGGGGGCGACATCTGTCTGAAGATCTAATTAATATGTTACTGGAAATACCCAAAATCAAATGTGGATTCTTCGAATGGTGGCTAACTCTCATCCTAACCACTATCCTTACCGTAATTCCTATCCTAACCCTTAAACAGGCAAAGTCGAGCCCCCAAAAATACCTCCCTGTCAATTATTATAGCAGCACTTCATTTTTGGCTACTTCTCAGCTGCATTTTTTTAGCCTACTTTTTGCCTGGCTGCTTTTTCACTGCAGAGATATTTTCACCACGACTTTTGCACTGACTACATTTTTTCTGGCAACATTTTCACTGGATAACGAACGTATGCATGGCTACATCTCACGATGCACAACACAAACTACGTTCCTGCTCATCCATTGAAACATACAGATGATCATTTCGGTTTTTGGTCTGCACAGTGCCTTTTTAAAAAAAAATGTTTTACTTCCAGGCTTATACGCTGCACATCAACCTCTTAAAGGCCTCTGTGGACAGAAAAAAACGTTTGAGCCGTACCTCGTGTCTTGCATCAAGAACATTTCTGATTTAACTTGAATTAACTGGTGTTTCAAGATGAATCTTCCATGTTTTCTAATGTTATAAAAGCATTTTACACTGCCTGTTATGAATTATGGACCTTAATGCTCATTGTTGTGATGGATTTTCTGAATCTGCCCTGTGGCTAATTTGTGATAGGCCACCCTATTCTGATGAATTGGTGCAAACACTTGATTCTAGCAAACTATATCTGGGTACTGTGATTGAGCAGCAAGGCTTAGACTTGCGAGGACGTGAGAGTGGTGAATGGAAGTTATGCACACACAACACATGTATTTATTAAGGTCTTGCACACCTTAACAATTCAACTTCATGGGTAAGTTACATACTAAAACTTTAACTATTACTACATACACATTCATCTTGTAATCTAAAACACTAACACTTCACAATACATTTATAATTACATTTATACTGTAAGTGTAGCAACACAAGTGATTAAAGACATAAAAGGGTAAGTAATCCAATACATTGGGAACAAATAGGTTGAGGAGAAAGAAGCTACCAAACACCATACAAAACCTTGGTATTAAGGTTCTAACCTTAAAAGGTTCTTCCCTAGCTAGAAAAGAAAGGGTCTAGTGTCCTAAGTCACAGGTCCCAATAAGTTGTTTAAGGATTATATTAGTTCCTTTAAAAAGATTGCCAAAGTCTTGCCTTGAGTCAACAAGTAGTTGAGAGTTTTCAATGGTCTGTTAAAAAAAGAAAAAAAAGTAATTCTTTAAAATACCCTCTCCCAATCTAACCACTTTAGGGCAGACCCATGGGAGATACCAGGCAAAAACACCACTGTTCAGGGCTAGGCTAAGGTGAGATGGGGCTAGAGCTTTGCACCCCTGCAGCCCCATATAGACTGGGGTGGTGTTTGGGATCAATGGGTATATTTACTCACCCCTGGTGTAACCTGGGACCACCATTTCACTCGACCTTCTGGATGTGTGCCTTGGTTCCATTGGAGGAAGCCTAGGGGGACTGTGTTGCAGAGGTCACGTTGGGCATCTAGTTCTTTGGTCTGACTAGCTTGTGGTTCCATGCTCCGACCAACTGGATTCTGGACAGCTGGACAATATTTCAGAACCACCACTCCAGTGACGACCTAAGGAAACTCCCAGGATGTGATGCAGGTGGCGAACAGCGATGGCCACTTGACGGACAGGGCAGAAATCTTTCCTAACACGTTTGGATTGAAAGCAAAAGCACTTTTCTGCATGCCATGTGACAATACCCCTTCATATAGAATGTGCTTGAACTGCTGGATCTGCATCCATCTCCCCACATTATTGATTGAGGCTTTCCTATGGCACCATTCCCTTTTAGTAGGGCATCATCTGCAGTGATTTGTGATTAGTTACCAGATCCAACAGCGGTAAATCTTGTTCTCGTCATTATTCGCAGATGGGCTTTACTGACCATTCTTCCTCCTTTGGAAGAAACCTGCTGCAATTCGGTTATCCTGTCCTTCCACAGGCATTCTCTGCTACACAAATGGTGGTTCCCCGTTTATGGGTATTGGTAAATACAGTTATCCAGTATCCACCAGCACTATTGATACCAGCAAAATGTCCTTCTCTTTCGATAAAGGTATTTCTTTTACTAAATCTGCTTATGAACCCTATCATGGGACCTACTTTATATGTGAATTCTCAAACTATAGTTGTACCTACGATTGTGATGAAAGATGTTATCTACCATTAGACACTTTTCCAAATGCTCACCTCCAATCCGGCTTGGAAACCTTTTTATGTATGTGATTTTAATGTCTGGTACAGACATCAATCTGAATCATAACTTTCTCTTTGTCTCCGCTACTAGAGAAAGTGGCAAATTACACCTGGTGCCCCCTTCACTGATTATTAATGAGCATTTATGGAAATGCAGAATCAAATGGCCATTAATAACATCCTGGCCCCAAAAGGAGGTATATTTGCCTTAATTGTATGAATGTTGTACATGTATCCCAAAATAGAAAGTGTTTCTACTACACAGAGAATAAGTATACAGATTTGGTCCCTTTGGCCATGTCTAACCAATTCTATTGTCTCACAAGGAGCTTCTCAGATCTGTGGCATCCTGTGGGTATATTGTTGCTATCCTTTAGTAAACATTTGCAATACATTCCCAAATCAGATGAGTTTTCAATTATTTGTAAATAAAAACTGTTAATACTTTTGAGTTCAAGAGGATTCTGTTGATGGACAACCAAAGATGTATTAGGCCTGGTTTCCTGAATAAAAGTGTTTAAAGGTGCAAGGCTAGTTGTATTAGCCTCAATAGGGGGAAATGTGTGGAAGAAAAATTGAGATACTTTTATGTTAATTTTTTCATTAATTTGCATATGAACGGAAGATGTCTTTTTCAGAGACTGCGCCCTTATACAAAAGGGCCTCATGTAGACTCCCTTTTCAAATAATATGCTTGTAGCCAGGATGGAGAAGTGTAACTTGGCGACGGTTTACCTACAGTATTTCAAATAACTTTTTTTCGAATGCCATAATGTCAAACATTTGGCCGAAGGAAAAAAAAAATGTGAAATGTCTTTTTTTTAAAAATTTTCTGTTCGAAATGGGGGGGGTTCCACCCAACCCCCCCTTTTTATTTTAACCCTTTTTTTTACTACCGAAACCAAAAAGAACATGTAAATAAAAAAACACATTCGAAAAAACATATTTTCGGCCAAATGTTTTCGACATTGTCATTCGGAAAAATGCATTCGACATATTAACTGGATACCCTTGGCGACTTATACTGTGTTTACGGACACATTTTGTATTCTGCTGGCAAGTTATTTTAGAAATATGCTTAAACCACCTTAACTGTAGCCATATTTCATATACAGAGGCAGATTAAAGTGACTGGTGATGGAGAATGCAGGTTTTAATTAAGATTGCACATCTGTGCTCTTAGATACTTGTAAAGTTACCCACCAGGCTAGGCTTGCCTTGCGCTAATTGGAAGAACTGAAATACTCCTTAGTGAAGTCACAGAATCATTCATTCTTAGTCAATGTACTGAAATACCTATAAAAACTGCTAAACAACTGGTGGGGTAACAGTTTGGGATTACTCGGGGAGTGTGTCTGGTCTAGTCTGGTGTTCAACTTGCAGTGCAGCTATTAAAGGTTTCCTGAATGAACCTTACCCAAGATTGGAGACACTCGTCCGATTTCCGCAACATAGGGTTGTTGCAGAACAGATATTAACTACTCAATCTGCAGGCCTAAAACAATTTTAGAGTTTCTCATTCACCAGGAGTTTATTAATAATTTGTCCATTCACGTAATGTTTGGAAGCCTGCTCCTGCAGAAGGCCATTTTGGAAATCTGCAGCTTAGAATAGCAAAATAATTTGGTATGTCAAACCCTGGAGTCACCTATATAACCGGCCCCAACTGCCAGTTTCTAGTTTTCTACCTAGCTGTTGGATGTACTCGTACTTCCTGGGTCCATCCCTTTTGCGAGAAGTATTTTTACAATTGTCCTTTTTTCTTTTTAGAAAGGAGACTTAATTTTGTGTTTGGATGTGAGGACTTCCTTCCTATTTTTCTCAAACAAAATCACTCTAATTTGGATTGTTTTAAAGCTTGTGATTACCTCCATTACCTTAAGAATGTATGCTGTATTAGCTTGGCTTCACAGCATACATCTAGCACATTCCCTTACTCGGCTACACAGCAGGTGCGTCACATGTCTATTGTCCCTAAATGTGTCACAGTAATTGTAGCTTCTGTGCCAGAATCGCTCTGACTCCTCTCCGGTCTTAAGCGTGTGCAGCTGTAAGGAAGAGGAACCGTGCTAGAGTATAGTGTGGAATTGGTCATAAACCGACTTTCGGATGTAGGTAAAGGGCATTCCTCTTTTGGGGTCTTAGGAGAACATTGGTCCATGGCAGAAAGTTTCATCGCAGCTTTGGGCTCAGAAGGCTGCTCTGAGATGGCCCGCCCTTGTTCTGGACACACTGGACTGGTTTCTTCCATGGCTACTAATGTACTTGATATGTGCTGGGACCCTTTTCTATGTGGACATGGTAATGTTACCGACAAGTGGCTTTAAGAGCTCTGCTCTACACAGTTGATCAGGGGTATTCAGGCAGACCGAGCCTGAAGAGTCAGTCGTGCTGTTACAGGCCCATCCTTTGGAGAAATTCTCTGTTGCCGGAAGCCCAGAAGACTTACATTTATCTGGCAGAAACTCTGGGATTTTGTCATTTTATTATGCAGGCCCAGGAAGAGTCATAACCGACCCGATACATGGGCACCTGAGTAGTTTATTTTGAAAAAAGATATTAAAGACCCTGCTACCACATTTTTATTTTCAATGACTGTGCACTAGCCACAGCTAATTATTTCCAACATCCAGCAGGTTTTGGGCACTTCTGTGTCATTCTAACCTCCTGCAGATGCCATGACCTCATGAAGTTTTTCTTAACTTCACCTGGCACATTGCTCATCTGTTTAAGAGGTGGGTGGTCTGCCCACTTCCTGATGTAAATCGTATTAGCAGGTAGATGTTCGGCCCTCTGACAGGTACCTGCACCTTTTTTCTATGCAGTCCAGTCACTCCTCCGGTTCAAGCTCTGCACCAGTCCCAATAGATGCTCTGCTGAATTGCCTTCTTCAGCTCTGTGCCAGAGGATCATTTGAAGGTTGACATTATGGATAGATTCTATTTGGATGAGGAGTAGATGAATAGACATTTTAGGGATGTGATGTCTATGGCATTGACGGGTGTCCTGAGAAGAGAACAGGCGTGACTTAGTTCAAATTAAAAGAATGGGTTTGTTTTATTGTGTGTTAAGGGGAGCCTATGCTGGGCTTTGTGGCTAAGCCATGAAATAAACATTACTCTGGGCATGCTTTTTCAAAAGGTCTTGATAACAAATAAGAATAACCCTTTTGTAATTGGGGGCAAATTTTAATCAGCCCTAACAACAACTTTGAAGAATATGGGGCCTTGCCCTTTCCACTCAGGAAAAATAAGAGCAAGTTGTTGGATGTGGCAATTTTAACTTGTTTCTCTCCGTCACAATTTGGGCTTTGCACCGAGATGGGTCTACAGTGCCTCCATCCTGCGTAGTTGTTTCTCATTTCTTGCTTTAGAGACAAGATTCCTATTTTTTTCTTCTTTTTTTATTTACCGCAGAATGCTGCAGAGGAGTTTACTTTTCCTTCTCAACCATGGGAATGAGCACAACAGCTCTTCGTTATCGGGGCATGACTGATGCAGTGGCCCAGTCTATTTCCCAAGGAGTGGTGATGCCTACTTGAAAGGTTGAAATTTGACCTGCAGGATAAGGTTTTAGACCTGCCTTTTGATTGAAACCCCCTCTTTTCTACCCAGCATGCACAAGGTATTGCAATAATACTTTTTGGTCTTCCAGGGATTCATTTGTACTTCTGTCTTCTGGAAGATTGGCTGATCAGAGTATATCGCTCCATCTAATCTTGAATTTCCAGTAAATTAGAAATACAAACTGGACTGCAGTGCAAAGGCTTGAGGTCTCTGGACATTTTGTTCGGGTGGCCTTTGCTTACAAAGAGGATTTTGTCTGTCAAGGCAGCCACCCATGTATTCCCGTTAAAGTCCTTAGTTCAGGGGGCAAATTCAAGCTGCAAACTACCAGCCATCCACAGCAAAGTCACCTGCCACCTCAATTCTATACAAACACAGAGCACACTGTCACTTGGCAAAAGTCAAACGTCACTATCCAATGGCTAGTGTACATTTTGTATCCTGCCTTTTTGATTTCGGCCTTAATGCTGCTTGCACTCATGTGAGGCCATTTGCAAGGCTATGGATGTCGAAGCTTCAGTATCCGCTGTGCAGATAGTGGGACCAGCATAGTGATTCACAGCACAATCTGTTGAAGATATCCACCTATCTGTTGCAAACTCTGCGTTGGTGGCCTCAGAGGAGCCTTTATACCTGTGGGGGAACAGGGTCCACTTTTGGAGTCCATGTCAATTTACATTGACAGCTGGCTTCGAAACCCATTGCTGCATTCTTCTGGCACATATCCTTTGATCTCCACAGGAAAAAGGGGCACATGTTTAATAGCTAAGCCATTTTTCTGGTCATTAATGCCTTTCTTCATGTTCTCTCTGAAAAAGTGGTGTAGGTTCACAAGGCCAGTATCGGTGCAATGTTTTATGTGAACATACAGGCGAGCACCTACTCACTCTTTAATTGTGGCAGGTCAGCGTTGGTCTTTGGCTATTGCAACCCTTTACCTTTCCAGTGGTGGTTATGTTCAGGTTGTCATCAACAGATTCACTCTTCGTCATCACTCCCCCATCTGCCCCCCAAACCCCACAACTGGGATCTCTACCAACTAGTAGTTCTGAGCATTCAGATTGTGTGCTTTATTAGAAAGCAGTACAAAAAAGTTGAGTGCTGTTTTATCATTGTGGATTAGCATCAACCCTCTGAATGCATCTGTAGATTATGAAGGTTCTCATCTGACCAGCACTGGCATTACTGGATTATTCAAACACACTTTGAGCTATCGGATCGTATTTGAGAAGTTGTGAACGTCTTTTTTCTTTGTAGATTAGTCATTGTTTTTACTGCTTCATGTTTACCAACAAGTCTGTTTTTCTGTAAGCTTCCCGTTATCTCTGAAAGACTACCTTCCTTGTTGCTGTCCCTTCTGCCTGGAGGGTGAGTGAACTTAAACCTTTCCTATTTAAGGATTCTGGTATGCTTTTCCATGTTTATAAGGTGATTTATTTATTTTTGCTTTTGTTACAGCGCACAAAACCCTTGGGTATCTAGGCACTGGTTGATAAGGTGGTCTTAAGGACAGTTTGTTCCTAAAGTGCTGTCATACTTCCGTTTGAACAGAGCAGATGTTTCAGATTGGGTGCATTCGGGAAGGATTCAACTAGGAAGCGTAACAAAAGCAAGTTGATGTTTGTCATAGGTATCTGTGGAATAGCATTAACCCTCTAAGGAATCTCTGTACAGTTTGGACATGACATTTATTTGTACAGTATTAGAGCCTTTCGCAGGACTCAATGCAGCAATGGCCAGGTGGAATGTAATGCATTTTAAAGACGTATACCTCCATGATCTTCCTGTTCTAGTGGGACCTTTGAACAGGAGGTACTAATATTTTTCGGTGTTCTACCTTGACAAGTTGGGAAGGATAGAGTGATTGGTGATTTAGCTAATTCGTCTGTGGCTCTCCTTCCTTCATGACTCCCCAGCCAGCCCCACCTGTGTTTGTGTGTGTGGCATTGCTATTACAATGACCTAACATAAATTGGAACTGGAGTTTTGGTAGCTGGTGTTACATGGTGGTGTGGATACCCAGGCTCCTAAGAATATTTTTCACACCAAGGCTTCCACATTACAACTTGTTGCTTAGTGCAGCGTCTTTTGGTCATTTCTCCAACCTGGCCTGCTCGAAGCATCATCTCAAGCTTTGAAATGGTGAGCTACTGATTCATGGTTTCTGAATAATCATGACTAATCTATTGCTCATTCCGTCTTTCTTTTGTAAACTAGTCTGTAGTCTGATTAGCTCAGATTGTAAATATTGGTTTAGACATTAACCTTTACACTGGTATTTCCTATTTCCTGGTCACCCAAGATTACATTTGGTTTGAAATGTGATGGTCCTGTCTTGAAGGGATTCCATGCTGATTTTTATCCCGGATAGGAGTATCCGTTTCTGACACAGAACATTCCCTTGATCAACTGTTAATTATGCATAGGCCTTTAGGAAGCACTATACTTTCTTGCACTTGCAGAGATTCCGACTGTATCACCATGTCTGCCTACCCTCATTTTACCGCATGCCACTTCATATAGAAAGTCTTGGATTTCTGTAAGCCACGAGTGTGACTAACTGGGTTCAAAATTAAGATTTAATGAGCAGGAGGTAAAACTATCTCCTGGGTGTCAACATGCTACTTTAACATTTTGCCCATTATGTATGATGCATTGTCTTTTAATGTGCAGTAGATATGTCCCAATTCTTCTTTAACAACATTCTCAAATACTCAGTTAATGTTGCATATGCATGTTTGTAAGACTCGAGTTAGCCCTAGGAGCCAGATGTAGTTCCTGGTGGCTGTTGGTTTCAAGCTAAATAGGCTCTCCTAGGCTAAAAGCAGGAGCTAAATAGCTCCCAGCAATTTCGAACCCTGGACTAATCTATGCATACATAGCTGTACCACAATAACTCCACTAGTTAGTCCAGTGTTGTGTACCCATGCTAAACCCACGTTGATTTTTATTTCCAGGCAGCTTATTTTGGAGTAAGGGGGAAGAGTTCAGTGCTGTAGAGGGTGGCGGGGCAGGGTGTGATCATAGGACCTCTCTGTAGTTTCCCGGTTTGATAACCTACAGTACTGCTGAACTATGTACTTATCCACTCGGAATCAGGGTATTTGTGCATGCTAGCTGCAAGATCTTTCTGCCAAATTAGGTGTCTTAAATTGCAACATACACACTGTTCATGTCATTAGGGTATGGCTACCTCTGCAGGTAATTGCTGGACCATGCAGAACATGGCGATCTTCGTTTGACTGGGTAAAGCCAGAAAGCACAGAATAATTCTTGATAGAAGCCTGCCAATAACATGAATAGAGAATGCTGATTACTGCTTTCCGAGTGGTTAAACCACCCACTTCTCACACTTAAAATAAACCCCTTCAGACATAAGTGCCATGCTTTCACGCCATCTGAAAAGACAAAGCACCAGATCTATACCTTGCAGTCAAATGGCTGTATACGAATCCCTATTGGAGAAGAGGAAACACTTTATTCAGAAAGTAGTCACCACCACCTAGCATGGTGTTTACACAAAGCCTCCAACAGATGGGACAGTGCCTGAGCTACTATAGGTTCTTTTCAAAAACACTTCTTGGGTTTTACTTTCTAGATGTGCAAACACCCCCATCTATTATGTCCAGCATTCCAAGTTCAAAAATGATTGGCTCTTGCAGTTTTCATTCACTATTATCCCTGGATAGTTTACCAAATAGATTCCTAATTTCATACCCAAGAGACTGCTGTACCTATTCTGCTTTCCCCTAATACAGGCAATCCAAGGAATTAGTACGACTCCCTGCCTATGTTTACTTGCCAATTAAGACTGGGTACTGTTGTCTGAGTTTACAAGTGAAATTCAAAATCTACAAATGCTCAAACATAAGACCTTGGATTGTACCAGAATATGTATTGTACCCACACAATTCTATTGTGAAATGTGCTCCTAATGTATACAATTAACTAAAAATTTCACTAACCAAATTGTTTCCAGCGCACCGTTTGACTTTATTTTGGAGCCATGTTCATTAACAAGAAGACAAACTAAACACTAGTATGTGTCAACATTGAATTGGTGGACATGTAATGGTCACTCCACCAGTACTAAGTACCTGGCTGAAAACATGTTAAATGTATTGTGTACTTTTCTTCAGTTTCCATGAACCATAAGCTACAAAGGGAATCCCTACCTCTGCTGCAGCCATGTACCTGTACTTACATTGAAATGGTTGAGGAGAGGAAGTAGCTATGCCCAAGAGGCGGGGTACATTCACTCTTCGTTCTTACACATCTGTACATTTGTATATATATATATATCGCTTCTATGACATACCTGTATCTATACTTTTCTTACTGTGACCACCCTTGTAACTATGTAAGCTTTGCATTCTCTTACTGCTGCGTCCTGCTACCCCTGGGTTTGGTGTGTATTAGAAATAAATAAACAAACAAACATTGGATTTGTTTCTATTTGAGGAAATGGTAATTTGCCTCTGCCAGTGCTCAGGTGTTTTAGCCACAAGTCATTTACGACTGTGCAGTCCTTCAACTTTCATCCTAATTCAAGGAATGCTAGCTAGACCTTCCTCCCAAAAGAATTTTGCAAATAGTTTATTATTCTTTCCCAGAACCACTGACCCTTTTCAACATTATGACTTTGAAATGTATGCAATATTTGCTGTCTATGATGTGTACTAAATTTAAACTGAGTTATAAGGTGTGCTGTTTGGAAGTGTGGAAGATACAAGAGTGGAGCTACACATCACAAGCTTATGTTTGTGTTTCCTACTGATGAAGATTTGAAGTAGTTCCTTTCACAAGTTAATTAAATGGGTAGGTGATACAAATATCACTCTGCATGTATATACATTTACTATACATTTTTGCATGATTATACATGTAGGAGTGGTACAATTTTGACTTGAGACTGCTGAAGCCTTTAGTCTAATTAAATCAAATTAATATAGATTACATATAGTCACGGTAATCAAATCCTGATTGAACACATGTTTTTGGAAGTTCAACTATCTGGCTATTCGAAACATGGTCCAATAGTCAATATTGTACTTGACCCTCGTATCTTCTGCACTCTACAGACATGTTTAACAAATCTCTCAAAATGTTAACGCCCTAAAAATAACATATCACATAGAAGGCTGACTAATGCTTACAAGTATTCATTTGCTTACCACAACATCCTATGTTTGGTACGTAATGGATGGATTTAGAATCTTCTTACAGTAATTTAAATTTTATTTGGACATTACAAATGTTTGGCATCTTAAATACCAGCAACAGGAATGCCCAGTTCCATGAAACCTAAACATTGAATTTGCTTTAAGTAATTTCAGCACATTGTCTTTGTAAAAATCTGAGAACTCTGCAGTGTGAATTATACATGCCGAGCGCTCCAAACGTCTTTGGGTTGGAAATGTTATCTAAACAGTCAATGTTCCCATCAAAATGTTGACCTTTTCAAAATTCGGTGATGTGAATACTTCAGCACCTGTCAGCTTTTTGTGACCATTTTTAATCTTGCACATTATCATGTAACTTTCATATATCACATTCTATGCTGTGCATGCTGTATTGTGTATTTTCATTAAACTGTGCAATATAGTACTTGATGTATGATTGCAAACAGTCATAGCTTGTCGGTTAACATGTAAAAACTGCCATTGCTCCAGGAATAACATTAACTGTGCAATATGATGTATACTAAGTGTGACGTAGATTTTAAAGATAATCTGTTCATAAAACTAGTTTTGACCACCTCCTATTTAAGTGCAGTAAACCTGTCCGCTGTAGCCAGTTTGTGATTGTGGAAATTTTTGTTCGTTCATTCAGCAGGCTGGGTAAGAAAGAGTGTTAGCATTGTTTAAGCCTTTTCCCCTTTTTCTTTTCTTTTTTAATAAAACATATTTTTTGTATTTGACTATGTAGAATCTAATTTTATGTTCAGTCATTTGAGCATGAATGCCTCAAAATTGCCCTTTTTGGATGTGTTGATAGTGTCTTGTGTGTGTTATGTACTTTTTGACTTGAGTTCTTCTGACTAATTGCATTATTTAGGACGAAAGCAAAATATGCCTAGGTAACTTTAGATTACAACTCCTTGACCATCGACCATTTGCACAGTTTAGAAAAAATCTTGTTGGCAATTGTTGTTTTTGCAGTTTCTTTTACTTAACATCAAATCAGCTTGTGTAAGTTGACATCGTAGTATCAGTGGTCATTCTGTCTTTCGTTCCTTGCTTTATGTAATCACAGGTCATTCTGTTTAGTCGTTTGTCCATCGATGTATATGTTGCTACAAACTGTAAATCTTCAGACTAGAGCAGGGAGCATCTTTAGTTCGTAATATTTCCACTACTTGCCAACTAAAGTATGGCAGGATAATTCTAAAGGATGAATTATCCAATGATTGCCTGCTTGCCAACTAACTTTGGACCTGTAGAAAAGGTGCACGTTATTGTGCTTGGAAGTCGTTTAAGGAAATTTAGTGGTGCTTTTTGCACTCCTTTCTGTGGAATATGAGTGGCCAACCATTATTTGGAATGCACACCATCAGATATTTTGGATTTTCTGGGTTTTGTTTCGAGAAGTATTTGAACAGCATAAGCAGCTATCATTACAAACCCAAAACCACCCTCCAGTGGTGCAATTGAAATGGGTAAAGCAAGGCTTTTTGTTCATTATTTTCCTAATTGTGTATGGATGGTTTAATTATGCCTTTACTTTCTTTCACAAAACTCTCCCTTTTTGAGCATGTGTACTCACGAGGGTAATATTAAGAGGGTTCTCATTTTAGCAATAAACACTACTCTGCTCCAAAACCAATGTAACTAGTAAAAGTGTTGGTTCAAAAGCTTCTGTGAAAGTCGCAGAAAAGAATATCAGGCATTAAGCTGCTGAAACTCCTGGTAGGTCTTAGTCCACTATAAAACCAAACACTAGGCTTGGAAACTGATTGATTAAATCGCTTTACTTCAGGCCGCCTTTGGAATTCTTCATTCTGTGAATTCCAGTGCCATTTGTGTTTTAGGAAAAACAATGTCTTTATGGGTAACCTTTTTTGCTCAATGATAATTTGTATAGCTATCGTCAACTACTGCAACAACGTTATCCTCTTGGAGAAAAATCATCATCATTATTCTCACTCTGGTGCCATCTTTCTATGAAGGGCTTTGAACACTTAAAAGGAGACCTCTACACCATCTTTAGAATGTCTTCTTTGGTCATTGGTAGCTGTATACAAATGACTTACCATGACTCAAACATCTTTTGTGGCATTCAATATACCACTGCTTCCCTCTTACCACCTCCTCTCCTGGAAGTCTAAACACTTGCTGGATATTAGCTAGTGGTTCTTAAACATTTATAAACACTGTTTATTTGTAACTGCTTCACAAATCTCGCCATTGCTTTTTCTGAACTTTACTGACAACCATAAGGTCTTTGTGCTGGAAAGTCCCCATTCTAAAACTTCTTAATTTGTGATTGTAGAATGTTGTCTGAGCGGGTTCCAGTTCAGGGCCACAAAGTAGCTTTCCGAATGCAGGGACAATGGTGGCTCGGTCTCCAGGAGCATGTTTTTAATCTGGTGTTCCCTGGACTAAAATGTGCAAGTTAGGATTCTTATCAAAAAAACATGGACTACTCTTGCCTTTGTTGCATAGCATCAACTGTGGAACTCTCTTTAGCACCTTCACACGTGTCCGCCTCTCTGTTCCACAAGATATTTCAGTGCTGATCCCATCAAGCAAAACATTCTAAAACTAGAGGTGCTTGCAATGTCAAAATTCTATTTTTTCTGTTAATTGAAATGATATAATCTGCATTGTCCGAAGTTAGCTAAGATTGCATTTCAAAGAAGACCTTTCCTTATTTACTGCATTTATGGATTTGCACCTTCTAGCGCAAGGTTGTTACTTAACAAGGTCCGGATCCAGAGCAGGCTTTTGATACCTACATTAGCATTCTACTCTATAGAGGATGTCTGGGCCCTTGACTTGTAAGCTGGGGGACTCAGTAAGATCGAAATCCAATGTTAATGAGCAATAGCCTAACACAATCACACTGTCTGTATTCATCCCAGACCTGTAGTTAAGTTACAGATGTTTAATGCTTGAGTAGGAGAGTCTATTGACATTTTCCCGCAGGTTGCTGTTAAAAATATGTTCTGTTATTTGATTGTCTCTTTTGCGTATAGCAAGAATTTCAGAGCAGAACCAGCAAGATGGTTGTTAAGCAAGGCATGTTCTTTATCTGTTATTGCGTTCCGTGCACACACCTCGCTTTCCTGTGCAGAGATTGCACCATTCAGTGTAGTTCTTTTGGAAAAGAAAACATTGTGCTTTTCTACTTTCACATCATACACGTGGAATTGAGCAGGTTTACTTCTTGCTCTTGTTGATTTAGTCTTCAATGTTGACCAATTCATGAATGCTTGGTTCATGTTCATTCCTTAATACTTGCCCGTTTGTGTCATATAGGTTTTTCGTGCTGTGGAGTAAACCCCTAGTTAAAGGCGCCTCTACATGTGTGCGCCGTTAGGGAGTCACATTTTCATTCCTATGGAGAGGGCCTTTGCGTGGTAGGTTTCGTGATGCTTCAATAGCTTATTCTGTTAATGTACATTTTGAGCATTTCTCATCTTGCTTGGTTTGTTTTAAGAATTGATGCATTAAAGCTTGCCAGAAAAGTATGTTCTTCCAGTTTGAGATTGTAGAGTTTTGATGACTTTTGGACATCACATGATCTTATGGCAGGTGCATCATTCTATTTAGCGGTAGATGGCCCACTGAAATCTCATTTGAAATTGGATTACTTTTCACTGCAAAACGTTGTTGCGCTGAAGAATTTGTTTTCTATGTAGTATCAAGTTAACATGGCGTTTTATATATGTATTTCTGTGGCATTTGTATGCGTTATTGGTTAGGAGCTTCAAAGTTCTAGTGTTTGCCTCCAACACCACTGTTCTAGATCTTTCTGCCATAGTGTCTGCCCTGAGGCATGTGGCAGCCATGTTGCTTTTCTGAAGTTGTTTTTTTTTTTTTTTAAACTTGCTTTCGCATTACTGGCCAACTATGCTTTTCATTGCTACCTAGGCTTCCACCAATTACGATAAGAGAATTCCTGGAAAGTGTAGCAAGAGAGCAGCAAGTCCTGTCAATTTATATAATGAATTTTCCTTAAATTGTCACATCCCTTCGCTATCCCTCAGGGGCGCATCTTGGTTTTATAGCTTTCCTTTCGGTAAAGGACATTAACTGATGCCTAAACCAAACAACTGAGAAACAATGCACTTTTTATGTAAAAGCACCTGTCCAAAAACATCCGGAAGTGTTCTAGACATAGATAATATTCTATTTAGGAGGGTCTCTTTTTATGAAATTCTGCTTAAACCTGAAAGGTACTGTTTCCTTTGCTGTAGAGAAAGGTTCACTTGTGCACTGTGCATAGGTGATGAGAGACCATTTCCATATATTTTCAGTTATTCCAGGCTCTAAATGTACCATAACCTTTTATTGAGTCATATTAAACATTAAAAGCCTTTTTCTGGATCAAGTTCACCACATGAAAAGCAGGTGTTTCTGTGGTCCAGCAGCATCAGCACAAAGTTGTGTGAACATTTGTTTCTAGACTGGCTAGAAGCATAAAAGGGTGGGCTAGAATGTGATAGAACTGCATTTGAGCAGTTGATCTGCAAAACTGCATCTTTTCAGACGCTAAATAGGTTACTAATATTAATGTGCTTATTGTGGCATACTTTTCAGCTTATTCGTTCCGTTTTTATTGAGTTCAAACAGCCATGTGACCATCCTGGCTGTATTGTGTTTTGTATGACTGTTGTGGGTAACCACAGAAATGTCAAACGTCATCTGACCAACGTTCATTATATATTTTAGCACAGCGTTTAGATGCATATTCTATTTTTCCTCCTCAGATGGAGCACCAGTGGTAGCCCATTATGATATATCTGACACAAACTCTGACCCGGAAGTGGTAAATATGGATAACCTCTTGGCAGCTGCTGTGGTTCAGGAGCACAAAAATTCTGTAATTCATCATAACACCGGAAGAACCTGGCGTACAACTGGGTTGTTGGAGGAGTTGAATGCTGACACAGGTTGGTCCATTTAATCAGAATTGTAAGAGATGCACTCATCCGTTGAAGGCATTTGCCAATTGCTACTTTCCGATCTTAATGAATCAAAGTTCCTTTAACAGCCACAGTTTTTGTGCTCTTTGGCCTGTAAAGAATAGGTCTTTGCAAAACTGAGGTGAAATGCACATACTGGAGTTGTTTTCATATTTAAGTTTTCAAAATAATTATTGTTTGGGGTCAGTTAATTTATATTTAAAATTATTTTTGAAGACAAACTGCTCTGCAATGCATCACCATTTTTATAATGGGTAACAATATTAATCTAGTTTGAAGTTTACCCCAAATTAACACTTGTTGGTCCCTGCTCTTTTCCACACCCTCTTGTTTTCATTCAGTTGGATGGATTAACACATTTTATAAGACATATTTTGTATAGAGGTGAGGGGGTTGCTTGTAGGATAGTGCAGGGAGTTAATCTCTTACAGTATAATCCAAGAATATGTCCTCTGCATTATGGGTTATGCAAGTTTAACACCACAACCGGCACATTTCATGTTTGCACCCCGTGTTAAATATGGCAGTTTAGTTTATTTATAGAGCGCTTCAATCCCTTAGGCATCTGGGCGCTTGGCTTCCAAGTTGCATAATTACATTTTACAAAGTTACATATATACAATTGAATTGACAGGATAATAGCAAGTTACATATAAACAGTAAATTTAACATGAGCATAGAAGTGAGGTAGTAAGAATGCCAAGGAGCGCCTGAAACCACAATTTCAAATTTGCAGTATTTGGGTTGAGTGAAAGTATATGCATATAATATTTTTTATAGTTACAATATCAGCAGAAAACTCTACACGATAGGCAATGTTATGTGGATGGGCTACGTTCTTGCTCATGTAGCCAAAGCTTGACATTTTTCCTGAAAACGTGGTAAGAGGGTTCTGATCTTATTGTTATGGGGAGCGCATTCCAACTTTTCGCTGCTAGGACAAAGAAGCTAGTCCCTCCTGCTGTTTGTAAATTGAACCGTGGGATCTTAGTGCAGTGAGTCTGAGCAGTTCTGATTGGGCGGGCTGGTATGTTACGTGTGAAGCTGTTGGACAGGTATTGGGGTGCCAAGTTGGCGAGACACTTGTGAATAAGACAAGATTTTGAGTGTGATTCTTTGCTTGACGGCAAGAAACTTCAGGTTACAACTGGTTTCAGAGATATGTTGTGATCTCGGGATATTCAGAGCTGAGCTGATGGCGTTATTTTGTATGACTTGCATCTTAATTAGGTTCCGTTGAGTGGTGCCTAGATAAACGTGCATTACAATAGTCCAGTTTGAAGAGGACTACGGTTCTAGCTATAGTGATGCAATTAGCTGGTGTTATGAATGGTCTTCAAGCAGTGATAAGTTTGCAGGTATAGGCCGAGGAGGATGCAATAGCATTGGTTTGTCTTGTTAATGATAGAGCCGAATCAAAGTCAATGCTGAAGCTTTTTACATCTTTGGAGATTTTGATTGTTTCAGTCAATGTTGAAGAATTGTTCATCTAATTTGTACAGGTGACCCAAGAAGGAGCAGCTCTGTCTTATCGTCATTAAGACAGAGTCCATGCTTAGCCATCCAAGCTTGTATAATGAGGTAGATGGTGTTAAGTGTGTTACTGTCTGTGGCATAGTCACCGGTGATGGGGATGAGTATTTGAGTGTCATCAGCGTAATTAGTATAGGTGACACCCAAATAGTCAAGGTCATCAAACAGTGGCTTGGTAAACCTTGTATAGTGTTGGTGAAATGCAGGACCCTTGAGGAACACTGCATGTGACTTGTGTTGGTTCTGCGGAAGCTGATGGTGCAAAGACCCTCAAATCTATAATCGAGGATCCAGGCGTTGGCTTCATCTGGAAATGCGCAGCTGATGTTAGATGGTTAAAAAGGATTTTATGGTTCACAAGGTGAAACGCAGCCGACAGGTCAAGTAGGCGGTAACTGAAGGGACTGCTCGGTTAAGTGGGAGGACTTTAAGAGCTAATAACTTTGGAAACAAAAGGTGGCGTCCTGCCACGTACATTTAACTCTTTACATAAACATTCTCTGTAAAGGCTTTCTATTTTTCATGCTTTGTATTGCTATAGAAAAATCTGTTTTAGCTAGCTTTCAATCAAAGTAGAAGAGCGAAAACAATATGAGTGCACATTGCAGTTAACACTAGCTAAATAATAAACGGCTGATATATCCCAACACTTTGCTTTTTTTAGATTAAGAAAGTTTTTTGGGGGAAATCAAAAAGTTCTGCATTTTTGTTGTGTTCATACTTTGTAAATTATAAAGAGACAGAACCAAGTAAACAAACGGGTATAAAAATATACAAACATTCAAATCAGTATCTGGACAGTGCAAACAGTTTCAGTGAGCCTTTTTTACAAATATGTTTTTTGCAATCAGTACAATAAAAGGCAAAACAGTGCTAAGTAAAGGGACAATCATATTCAAAGGTTTCATTAATATGTCCGTCATTGATGTTTTTAAAGGGCACTAGGTGGTCAAATTTGTTTTTTGACAAGCAGAGGGCTGACCTAGTCATCGGTCTACGTTTAGATGTAGATCAACTAAAAAAGGATGTGACAGAGGTTTTTACACTCAAGGTGTTCCTTCCCTTGACGTTTCGGCAGGATGGAAACAGCCTTCATAATAGGCCTAGACCGGGTCTCCCTAGGAGGGTGAACAAAATAAAAGGGAACTCAATTAGTGTCGAGCTCTCCTTTGCTGGGGCCTAAGGGCTCAAATACACGCATGAACAGATATGGATAAAAAGCCGTTTTCTGGGAGATGTGGAATTAGAGCAATTCCCATCCCACAGAGGCTTGTACTGTGGTGCGTCTTCCTAAAATGGGGAAGCTTGGGAGCTTGTATCCTTATTGTTAGGAAGGCTCCTAATTTGACACAAATCATGTGGTACTCTGGAACAGATGACGGATAGGCAGGGGATAGAATCATTTGCCTGGGTTGTTGATATAACACACTTTTTAATGGAACCGACTCAAGAGAGTAAGTACCTGTGCAGCCTCTGTAAAGGAAGTAGTGCGGGCCATGCAGCTGGTACAGGTGAGGTCTGCAGGGCTGTAGCCTGATGGCTGTATCCTATGCAGGGAGAAGGGTAAGGAGAATTAAGGGAACTTAAAGCCCCAGATATGGGAAACTCATCAGAGTACTGCTGTATAGAGTGTTTAAGGTACCTTCCTTTTAATGTTGTTAATCAGCTGGACTTATTTGTAATCCATAGAAGTTAGTGAGGTATGGGTATTCCAGGCAGTCCTGGTGGAGCGGAGGGAGTTATCTCTCTGGACGTGCCGAACCCTATGGTATGTTGGAAAAGTAAAAGGAAAGAAGGTTGAGCTCGGGTGACTGGGAGCTGGCTTGGAGAGCTACAGTGTCTCCGTTTTGAAGTAGGTGGGGTCACGACCTGCCTAGAGGTCTGAGTTAATGAAGGGAGCTGGGTGCTTACCTAGTATCCGGACCCGAAGTGGAGTGGTCCGCGCCACATTGTAGCCAGCGGTCTGCACGGGGAAAGCACAGTTTCCTAGGCACTGTGTGTTTAGTGAGCTGTGCAGAGGCAATAAACTGCGCGCGGGAAAAGTGTCTCGGCGCAGAGTGCATGCGCATATGGGGCGGTTTGCCGTTGTCAACGGCAACCAGGGGAGTGTCCCCCGATTGCCGAGCGGACTTCAGGCAGAGGAGCTTATGCCTGATCCAATGTGTATAGCCGTCCAAGGTAGGCACGCATGTTGGTGCTGGGCCCCCACGCGCATTTCCCAATTATAAAATTGTGAAAGCCCATATAGTAACGCTGGGCAGCGCAATCGGTGGGCTCTATGGTTGGGATAATGTTGCTGCTCATGTCGCGTGCCAAATATAGGAATTAAAATGGCCAGCTTCCTCGGTGTGGGCAAGTTGGTTGTCAAAATGTTAATAGAGCATGCTAGACATGGGGGTAAATGACGGAAGGCTCTGGGAAGTAGTACAGGGAGCATAATGGTGCTGTGTTGCTGTCTGAAAATGCGCACACCTGATGCTAGATGCCATTTAAATACAATGAACAGAGAAAAACCAACAAAAATTCCAAACCCTGTTACCACTGGATCTAGAGGCTCATATAAATCTGATTGTCGTGCCCTCATGACTAGAATAGCAGTCTAGGGAAAGGTAATAAGGAGGGGTAAGGGCCGAGATAGCGTAAGAACTGAGGGGCCGTCCATCTCTAAAAGAGGGGTTACGCATGTCAACTCATGAATAGTGTCGGTATAGCTTCATTCAGCCCTTCAGCCCTTCATCACTTCATCAATGGAAGTTATTTTTCAAAGCCAATTCAAGAAGCTCCGCTATGAAGTTAATAGGGACTGTATTCTGCGTCATATGATGAGTGAGATGGTGGCGGATACATTCTATTGCTAAATTTTGAGGAATACTTGTGTACAGGCCAATAATATCCATTGTGACCAATAGTTATTTCTCTCCATCCGAAGAACTACTGGTCACAATGGATATTACAAGCCTGTACACAAGTATTCCTCAAAATTTAGCAATAGAATGTATCCGCAGAAAAGAGTCCATATTAACTTCATAGTGGAGCTTCTTGAATTGGCTTTGACAAATAAATTCTTTTCCTTTTGAAGTGTTGTACCTGCAAATCAGTGGAACTGCGATGGGGGCAGCCTTTTCCCCATGAATGGCTGTCATCTTTATGTCCGAGTATGAGAAGCAATACATCCTCAATACCAACAATCCTTTTAGAGACAAGATCTCCCATTTGTTTTGATATATAGATGACATCATTATCTGGCAAGACAATGACGCCACTTTGGCCAGCTTTCTAGACTGGGTTAATGAACAAAATCTTGAAATCAAATTTAAAAGCAATCAAAAAATGAATTTCCTAGACCTTGAAATTGGCATAAGGGAGAACAAACTAACATGCTCATTGTATAAGAAAGAAACGGACAGGAACACACTCCTATGCTATAGGAGTAACCATCCTAAAAACCTAAGGGATAACTTACCCTTTGGACAGTTCCTGCGACTTAGAAGGAATTGTACAGAACTAGATCAGTTCAAAAAGCATGCCAATGAACTCCAAATAAAACTACAAACTAGAGGCTACCCAAGGAAATTGGTCAAAAATACCAAAAAAAATACACTCCACGAGAGTCCTTACTCACACCCAGAATACAGAATATGGAAAAAGAACTAATAATGACGTGTCACCACTTTCGGACCCACTACCACAAAAGTTAGTCACCGATGAAAAAATTCTGTCTCCTTGCCAGACTCAATAAAAAAATCACAAAGGACCGAAATGTGGAGCATGAGAGCTTGTGGGCCACCACCCGTGTGGGACCTTCAATGTATGCTGATTGACCTGGAAAACAACGTCCTTCATGATTGAAGATAAATAATGGAAAAGCAAACCCTTCTCAAACTGCAAAACCACGAATGTAGGCTACATAATTGAATGCCCAAGCAGGCTTAGATATGTAAGGCAAGCCAAACGAAAAGACAGGTGAAACGGATCTGGGAGCACAGATCGAGGATCCGTTGCAGAGTACATTGAGCCCCACTGGTCTTGCATTATCTTGAACATCAGCATAATGCAGACAGTATGCACTGGTGGGTTGCAGACATAGTTCTGAACACCATGAATGCCACCAACGCATTAAATCATAAAGAATCCTGGTGGATTATTAAATAGAAATCAACCACCAGAGGGCTGAATGAATCTATAACAACACTATGCATGAGTTGACATGTGTAACCACTCTTTTAGAGACGTAGGGCCCCTCACTTCTTACACTATCTAGGCCCCCCCTTACCTATTCCCATCACCTAGACTGCTCCACCCAACACTAGTCTAGTCATGAGGGCACGACAATCAGATTTATGAGCCTCTAGATACAGTGGCAACGGGGTTTGGAATGTATGTTGGTGTTTCTCTGTTCATTTCATTTTAATGGCATCTAGCATCAGGTGTGTGCCTTTTCAGACAGCAACACAGCACCATTCTGCCCCCTGTACTACTTCTCAGAGCCTTCCATCATTTACCCCATGTCTAGCAAGCTCTATTAACATTTTGACTACCAATGCACCAACTTGCCCACACTCAGGCAGCCGGCCATTTTAATTCCTAGATTTGGCACAAAACATGAGCAGCAATGTTATTCCAACCATAGAGCACACTGATTGTGCTGCCCTGCGTTACTATATGGGCTTTTACAATTTTATAATTTGGAGTGCGTATGGGGGGCCGGCACCAACGTGCGTGCCTACCTTGGACAGCAAGACGCATCGAATCAGGCATAAGCTCCTCTGCCTGGTGTCCGCTCGGCAACCAGGGGACACTCTCCTGGTTGCCGTTGACAATGGCAAACAGCCCCGTATGCACATGCGCTCTTCGCCACAACACTTTTCCCACACCCACGTGCAGTTTATTGCCCCTGCACAGCTCACTAAACACAGGGTGCCTAGGAAGCTGTGCTTTCCCCGTGCAGACAGCTGGCTACAACGTGGTGCGGACCACTCCACTTAGGGTTCGGATACTAGGTAAGCACCCAGCTCCCTTAATGAGCTCGGACCTCTAGGCGGGTTCTGACCCACCTACTTCAAAACAGACTCTGTGTAGCTCTCCAAGCCGGCTCCCAGTCACCTGAGCTCAACCTTCTTTCCTTTTACTTTTCCAACATCCCATCGGGTTTGGCGCATCCAGAGGGAGAACTCACTCCGCTCCACCAGGACTTCCTGGAATACCCATACCTCGCCAACTTCTGTGGATTACAAATAAGTCCACCTGATTAAGGTACCTTCCTTTTAATGTTAAACACTCTATATAGCAGTACTTTTTGATGTGTTTACCGTATTTGGGGCTTTAAGTTCCTTTAATTCTCTCTTCTCCCTACATAGGCTACAGCCTTCAAGCTCCAGCCCTGCAGACCTCACCTATACCTGCTGCATGGCCTGCACTACTTCCTATATCAACAACCCAGGCAACTGATTCTATCCCCTGCCTATCTGTTATCTGTTCCAGAGTACCACATATGTGTTAAATTAGGAGCCTTCCTAACAATACGGATACAAGCTCCCACACTTCCCAATCTTAGGAAGACGCAAAACAGTACAACTCATTCCAGATCAGTATCTGGTTTCCAAGCCTCTGCGGGATGGGAATTGCTCCAATTCCACGTCTCCCAGAATACTGCCTTTTATCTATATTTGTTCGTGTGTATTTGAGCCCTTAGGCCCCAGCAAAGAAGAGCTTGACACTAATTGAGTTCCCTTTTTATTTTTTTCCCCCTCCTAGGGAGACCTGGTCTAGGCCCATGTTGAAGGTTGTTTGACCATCCTGCCCAAATGTCAAGGGATGGAACACCTTGAGTGTGAAAACCTGTCGCATCCTTTTTTAGTTGATTTACATCGAGACTTAGACCGATGACTAGGTCACCCCTCCGCTTGTCAAACACCTTTGACCACCCAGTGCCCTTTAAAAACATCAATGAAGGACATATTAATGACAACCTTTGAATAGGATTGTCCCTGTACTAAGCACTGTTTTGCCTTTTATTGTACTGATTGCACAAGCCTTTTTTGTAAAAAAAAGGCTCACTGAAACTGTTTACACTGTCCAGCAATTGATTTGAATGTTTATTTTTGTACCTGTTTGTTCAGTTGGTTCTGTACTGAATGTCTCTTTTTATAATTTACGGAGTATGAACACAACAGAAATGCAGAACTTTTTTGATTTCCCCAAACAACTTTCTTAATCTAAAAAAGCAAAGTGTTGGGATATAGCTGCAGTTTAAACACTAGCTAAATAATAAAAAGCTATGTGCACTCAATATATTGTTTTCGCTCTTCTACTTTGATTGAAAGCTAGCTAAAAACAGATTTTTCTATAGCAATACAAAGCATGAAAAATAGAAAGCCTTCACAGAGGATGTTTAGGTCAAGTAGGAGGTGCAGGGCTAATTCTGTCTTTGAGGGCTTGAATTTGGGTCTAAAGGTCGATCAGCGCTGTTTCGGTCCCATATCTGGGTGTAAACGCTGATTGAGACCAAGAAGATTGTTGGATTCCAGGTAATGTTGAATCTGCAGATAAGCTGCTTAGTCCAGAATTATTTAACAGAAAGGATACTGTGGTGATGGGTCTTTAATTCAAGGGGTTATTGGGGTCGAGGGTTGGCTTTTTTAGTAGTTGGCTGCTGAGGTGATACTTTTCCAGAGAGCTTCTGAATTTCTTTTCAGTTTCCGTAGGGATCTAAGGTGGGGGGTGTACCATGAATGAAGGTGCGCCCGTGGTTTAGATTTGCTGAGTTTGAGTGGTGCTATCGTATTAACGGCATTGAGTAAGATACGGTTATAGAGGTCAACTAAGGCAGTGGGATCCGTGAGTAGTGGAGGGGTTGATAATTGGCTGGAGCAGGGGTAACAGCTTCTCCATTGTTATATTGCATTTGTTTCTGGTATTCATAGGTGGGGCCAGGATCCTTTGGTTAGGTTGGATACCTACTTTTATTGGTGAAGGAGATAAGGTGATGGTCTTCCCATGCACAGGGTGTATTGGACAGGATGTTTGTCAGTTATGGTCAGCTAACCAATCGAGGGTTCTGCCTTTTTGTTGTGTTGGTTCAGTTATTCGGTGTAAGAATCCTAATTCAGTGATGGTGTCGGCGATGACAGAAGCCTTTGGGTTCCTGAAAGCCCAAGTTAAGGTCACCCAGGAGGACTTGAGATTTAAGTTTGGTGTTAGTCGATAGGAGGAGCGAGATAACGGCGAAACCCCCTCCTTTTGACCGGTTGAAATCTCGGTCATGCCAGATGATGGAGTATTTTTCAGGGATAGCAAGGGCAAGAGAAGGTCCTGATGCAGCATGGAGCCACGCCTCTGTGATTGCTATAAAGTCGAGGTTATGTAATGTTATGTAATCAGCAATATTTAGTTCATGGGCTGACAATGATCTTGCATTTATGAGGGCACCTTTCATTACTGAAGGGGCATTGTCCAGTTTGCGTTTGGATTATGGGGGCAATGTTGGAGAGTAGGAGCACTGATTACCAAATCCTTGGAACAGTTGGCTGCCATGGTGATGCATTTGCGGGTGGGAGAAGTGTGCAACAATGTTAATCTAAAGTCTAGTCGAAGATTCCTGTAATTTAATGGGCATGGTGTTAGATAAGGATGTTAAAGTCTCTTGGCTTAACTTTAGGAAAGGTGTGATGCGACTAGACAAGCCTTTGGGAAGTGGCGCAGTTAGCAATGGTATTAGGGTCACCCGAGAATACGACTGTGGGAGTCCTTGTAGGGGTGTGAAGTGCAGGGAAAGGAAGCTCAGAGGTGTCATATCTTTAGCTGAGGTTTGTAGGCAAGGTGGTACAAAACCTTTGGGTGTGATGTCTTTAGGTGCTATTTGTAGGCACGATGGTAAGACTGTGGGTGGTATGGGCCGATAATGGTAAGCTTAATTCTATGGAAATGCAGATGCATGGCTTTCTGGGAATGGGGCTAAGGTCCATGGAGGGTAGCATGTGAGGCTAGTTCTAGTAATGGGTAAGGTAGATGGGTACGTGATCGTAAGGCAGATTATGGTGAGGGCTGCAACAGGGAATAGCATACGCATGGCTATTCACTTTATGTAATATACTAGGGCCAATAGTAAGAGGAGGCTGGTATTGGTAGCTAATTGCTAGGGTCGAGTTAGCATGATGACTAGAAAAGTATGATCGAACTATAGGAACTAGACACTTTAAGCTGGCATAGGCTGAAGAGCAATGCTAAAATAATTCCAATTGTAAGTGGCAGTGGAGCAGATCATGCAGTACACTTATGAACAAAGTGAAAGTGGAAAAATGATAAGGCATAATTGTCATGGCACAGATTAGAATGCAAATGGCAAAAACGTTTCAAGTAAAGTGGTGAAACGTTACAGGTACAAGGGAGTCGAACACTCATTAAGTTTGAAAAGCAAAATGCGATTGGCAGAGCGTTTTATGTATGAGAGATAAAGAGCGAATCACACAGTGCAATCATGTCCCATGAAGTGGAATTAGCAAGGAATTGGTCATTACAGCTACTATATACTAGGGAACAATACTAACATACTAGCAATACTAACGTACAGGCATGTGAGGCATAGTACAGGTCACGTTGTATAGGGCGTGAGTAGCAACTTACTGTAGGTAGTGAAGCTAACCTCATTAAGTTGATAGGTTAGGTGCAGTGCTGTAAATTAGATGAAATAGAGTGTAGTGAATTAGGCGTAGTGAGGGCTGTATGTCATATGACAAAGGTAAGGCAGGAAAGGTGGCCAGTGCAATCAATGCCGGGCGCAACGTTGTCAGCTGCAGATAAAATGACGTTAGGTACGAATCATAGACGTATTAGCAGGCTACATGGTAGTAGGCAAATACGCTTTAATGGTGAATGATTGAACTTGCTGGGAGAGCGAGTAAGTAAGCAACAATTATAATGCAAGGTGTAAGAACGCGGTGGCCACTGGCAAATAGTCAATTGTCAAGAGTGCAATGTCTGGGACTGCGTGGGTTTGCGGTAGGTTGGGGACAGATGGAATTGGAAGAATGGATTTTTGCTTAGCCTTCTATAAGATATTGTAGCTGATTTCAGAGTTTGCATGCAAAGTGTATGACCCCTTGGACTTGTTGCGGCCCGGACAGGCCCAAACAGGATCTGGCTTTAGGCTATAGGCCTTTGATGTGGGGCTGGCTTCCACCGCCTCAATGGACCTATGAGGGCTTGGGAGAGGTTGCTAGGCAACCAAATGTAAACAATCAGCAACCGGAGTTGCGGCGGCCATTTTAGGAGAAACCTGAAAAATGTTGCTGCTGCCTAGTTTCGCGTGGGGGTGCCACAGGGGTATGTATGGTGGTGGTGGTCACCTGTGCTGGATGGGGTTGCTAACATAAATGAAAAGCAAAGGAGAAGAAGAGGAATAGTGTTATGAAAGCTGGAGGGATGCTCTATAGATAAGCATCATACCAACCACTTTTACTCGCTAAAAACCAGCAAATACTACCAACAAAAAGTAAACCATGAACAGTTGCCCGACCGCTGCCGCCACCGAAACAGCTCCAACGGATGTGTAGAGATTCTGTGGTACCTGCATAGCACCACAAAGGAGCTCTTATTATTGTTACTTGCAGATCAGTCAGGCCTCATCCAGTGGACGGAAGAAGGCTTGTATGTAGGTACAGATAGGCCCAATGGATTATGCAAAAGAGGACACTACAGATCTATACTGTAAAACTTATATTTTTTTATAAGAGTACACAGTAACAAACTAGAATTTCAAATGGGTACACTAGGAACAGTATAGTTCAGGCCTCAAAATAAAGTCCTGCTTGTAGGATCTGTAATTAGAGTAGCTTAGTTAATCTATTTGACCGAAGAGAAATGTACTTAACATATTATCTACCTGGCATAATTTCCCTATATGAAAAAAACCCAGCGACACATGGAGCATTGCCTGCACCACTCGCTGAGATACCTTTTTAAAAATAAATCTCCTTTCCCTGGTCACTTTGGAAGCAAACTTCCTCTAGATTGTAGACCACACAAGATTCCATGTGTGAAGTACCAATAGGCAAGGCTAATATGAGGGCTATAATACTTTTGGATTACAGTTGGCTTTAGAGTTTGCAATTGCTTTTTATTTCGAGTTTGGCTTAGAATGAAATAGTTTGGATGTCAGTTAGGGTCAGGCTAAATGATCTATACACAACAGACCTTCTGAAGTTTCTCTGGATAAGACTAGATTATGAGTTAATGTTTGATAAACAAAAGGAACACTAAATGATGCAGGATGTTACCTGAAAGAAGATGGGTGGCTTCAAATGGACTTGTATAGGGAAATAAGTAACATTGCATGCAGTGCTTTTCAAGAGTCAAACCTTTCTACCCCACAATGGAGTGGTCTCTCTGGCCAAGTTTTCACTAATTTAATAGTGTGCAGTAGTGTGTGTGTGTGCGCGCGTAGAGGCGAAAACTGCCCATAGCCTACTTTGGCTCAATATGCATCCATTCAAAATGAGCAGGTCGATTTGTGATAAGATACTGTGCTCCAATGCAGCTGTGTCCTCACTGACCACTCGCTAATCTTTTTGTTGGCCAGCTGAATTGGTAATTCTAACAATCACTCATGGTCTCCCAGGTTCCACCTAGACTGCTGCTGGCAGCTTTGTCCAGCAAGCCTTTGCGGCCAAGCCTGGCCTCGCAGCTTGAGCCCCATTCTGTGCTATGACCTCTCCCGGCTCCTGACCTCTGCATTACGGTAACTGTTTTTGTGGACTATGTTCGTTTTTCATAATCCTTGCTATAGTCTCTTCCTCCACTGGAGAGAATGCCATATGACCTGTTTGGTTAAAACTTGCAAATATACTAAAATTCATAATAATTTTTCTAATTAATCAAATGACTGTTGTGCATACCTGAATGGCCAACATAAACCACTGTCAGCAACTTGAAATGTGGTCATGGGGGCTCTGATGTGTAGTATTCAGTTCTAGGTCATTTGGCTACATTTACTGTGCGAACTATGTAAGTCTCAGTTCTACTCAACAGCTGCCACCAAAATAATGAACCAATCGACAGAAGACCCAGAAGGGGACCCAGGAGAACAGAGTAATCGAGCCCAGGGTTTTATTCAGCTAAAGGGGGCAAGAGGGGGAAACTAGCCAGTAGAGAATGGTTTTGTGATCGGAGAAATGGTTGGAGGTGACACAGGATGGCCCAAGAATGAGCAGCAGTGAGTAGCTACCCACCACCAGTCTTCCGGTCCAGGGAAACTCCCCACCTCAATGTCCTTGGTCTAGGAATATTTCACGGGAAGGCAGTCACGGTAGTGGCCATGAAAACATCACACTAGAGCGTCCAGTCAGCTAGGAGGATGGCAGAAAAGCAGAGATGCACCCGAATCTTGATCACAGCAGCAGGAAGGTACAGAGATGCAGACACAAAGGATCCATGTCCCATCTAGTATAGCCAATCTAAAGATCCTCCGAGCATCCCATCTTAGCAGTAGGCCTCCAGGAGTTTATAAAGAGCAAGAATAGCTCAGGGTCTCCCACTCATTGGCTTTCCCACTCTTGCCAAGCTTACCCACTAATCACAACACAGGCAGGCCCACAAAGGTTTTGGTGGTCAGCCAATCGCGCTGATTCTAAACGTTCCACCAATGCAGGCACTTTTATTGGTACTGTGTGGGGCTGAAAACTAGGGTAACACTCTTTAACCCCCTCAAGAGGATGTAAGGCTGGGCTCAGTGAGCATACACGAGCACAAAATCTCTTTTGGATTCTCTGCGAACCTTGAGCTACAGCAACTGCACTCTGACACTATAGCCAACCTCATAATTTGTACTCGCAATTAGCCAGTTTCTAGTGATAATTGGCAAGTAGGAAATGGTGTGCTCTGTGCATGTAAAGTTGAGGGGTGGGGCAGAGTGACGTTTTATGCCTGGCTAGTAGCTTGCATCTTGAAATTTTGACTCGTGGATGTATTTTCAGAATTACATTGTCATCCGCCGCTGCGATTGGCGAATTCTTCCGCGTTACAGATGGCGGAACAGTGGTGGTGTTTTAGTCCTCTTTCTATGGTCGTCATTCTCGGCCGTTCTTGTGTGCAGTGCCTGAAGGGAGTTTAAATACTTCCTCTTTCCCAGCAGACTCTGCGTTGCAACCCGCTTCGGAAGTCTCTTCCGGGTTTATGCGCTCCAGAGGCTTGGCACTCCTTGTTTTAATGCAGCCTTTCCTCGCTCCTCTGTCCACCACTTCGCTCTTTCACAAAGTGTTTTTCTGGCGCTTTCCTTTGAGCGTTCTTCAGTGTTTCGTTGGGTCCGGGTCTTTATTTTCTCCGGACCTACCTTTCTCCTTCTTACCTGTTTCTCCCTCCCTTCTCTCCGCCTTCTGGCTGTACTTCCCGGATTTCTCTCTGCCCTCTCTTCCTTGCTTACTAGATTCGGCTCCCTCTTGCGGAGCTACTGGGCGGACTCACCTGTTTCCCGCTTGCCTTCCGGAGGTCCCTTCTGCCAGTGTTTCCTTCATTGCCTCCTTCAGAGGCGCTGCCGATCTTCAAGCCATCCTGCTCGTTCACTTCCTGCTCAGCCTTCACCGACACCAAAGAGAGGAAAAAGTGCTACGAAGGGTTTTTTTTCTTCCCGATTGTGTTTTTCCCTTCCTCTGGCTTGATTCCGGAAAAGGGGCCACGGAACTGCTGTTTCCTAGCGGTAACGGTGGCTTCCTTCCGTGACAAGCACTTTCATCCAAGAAGGGAGAAGGATTACCTGGACAGGCGGAACCTACAGTCTACGAACAACAATTCCGGCAGCTCACGTGATGAGAGTGCAGAAGGAGGGAAGGAGGAGGGAATAAAAGGAGCTAAGGGAATCAAATTAGCCCAATGATTCCCTCCTACTGCACAAGTCCCTAAGCGTGTGGCTATCCAAGGTGCTCTATGGGGGTGGTCCACACGCCCCACACATCAAGGGGATGCTTTAGCTCTTCTCAAGCCCATCATGCCACAACCTACTCCTTTTAGTACTTCCCTGTAAGTACAAACAATTACCCAAAGCAAGAAAGCCGAACAATAATTGAGGTGGAAAATCATTAATGAATATATAAGCAGTGTAGTTGCATGGGAAGATTGGATTTCATGAATAGTCTACAAAAGCAATCGACAAGCTCAAGCAGTATTAGAGATCAGTTAGGAGAGAAAAGAGTAACCTCTAGATATTGTCAAGGGAAATTTAGGGAGAAGAAGAGGAAATAGGTGTTGGTAGTGGAGGAGGGGATTAAAGAAGCAGGGAAGAAATAAACGTTTGTTTTGGAAGCGTTCATGTGGAGACTATTAGTAAATTTACAGGATTGAATGGCTAATAGTCGACAGTTGAGAGAAGAGACTCTGAAAAAGATTAGGGAATCATTTGCGGAAAAGTGATCGTACATATTGAAAGAAAGAAAATAGCAGGTAAAGGAGTAGCATTGAGCAGACAAATTATGGCCAATAACCTTGACAGAGTTGATACGATGGATACAAACAAAACCATTGATAAAGGGTACCAGAGAAGCCCAAGGAGGAAAGAGTAGAGCGAGGAGTGGAGTGGTCGACCGTATCAAAAGCACTGTAAGATCGGGCAAAACCAGAAGAGGATTGCTTGGCCTAGCAAGCAGAAAAAGAATTGCCAATTGTAAAGGTGCAGAAGTAAGACTGACACGGAGGGGTCATGCTGTTGGCTATAAACATTTATTCAAAGGTGAAAAGGAAAAGAAAACCCTAACTCGAAGAGGGGTTTCCCTGCCTCAAAAGAAATAACAAGTGTCAGAATCCTAACTTTGTCCCTTACACACTAATCTTCTTACTAAATAAAAGGAGATGTCTTCTTGATCCGAGGAATTACTCCATTCCCCTGGACAAAAGGCAGTTCTTGTATTGATCAGATTCTCTTCATGTGATTACAGCCACTCCTTGGCTTTTGGACAAATGTTCGGCTTTCCCCAGCCTTTGTCAGGCTTACAAGTTAGTTCCTTGAGGTCACAGACCCTGGTTTGTAGCTTTGGCTGCCTCACGCCAGCTACTGCGTTGAACAGCCTGGATACTTCCCAAGCTGTAGTCGGTCCTCGGCCCTTGGGTGCAGACTTGGTTCCCTCTCACCAAGTACTGCAACGAAGAAGCGTTGCCTGGATGCACTTCCCAGGCTGTAGTGGATCACAGACTGGGTTCACTAACCTGACTAACTACTGTGTGGACCATCCACTACATTCCAATTGTCCTTATTTGGGAGCAAGTCCCAGACCCCCAATTACGGTCCTCCCACTGTTAAGAGTCCTAGAACCTTTTATCCCAGCTTTGCGACATCAACCTTTTGTCATGACTTGCGCAAGTGCTGGCTCCCTTGAGGAAGCTGGGCTCGTTCGTGGCACTCCGATATCTTTCCAGAGCTTCCTTCTCCCTGCGGTGGCTCATCAGGCTTCTTCCATTCCGGTATGATTTGCTTTCACATTTTCGCGGTCCCCCCAATCTCTTGCCTTGAGTCTTGGTCCTCTTGTGGGAGGCACAGTCCTTGGGTCCTGGACCAGCCTCTGACTCCTTTTCGACGTCCTGGTCAGCTCCTGTCGCGGTTCTCCAGGGTGGGCTTGATGATCTGTCAAGTCCTTTATTGATTTTTATTTTGCTTCTGCCAATTGCTGTTCGTGAACACTAGCCAGGTGAAAGTAGTTCCAATGCATACTCTGTATTTCTCTGCGTTTCCCCCCCTCATCCCAGTACTAATTGAGTGTTGATGTGGTAACTCATTAATACTCCTTCTCATCTCAGTTCTCTCCATTTGCCTTGGCAAAATACAGATTGTATGAGGGTAGTTGTGAAGAGGAATGAGGAGAGGAAGTTAACTGGGAAGGGTTACCAGGGTCATGTGCTTGGTGGGGTACCGCATCCTCCCAATGTGGTTGTCACTGGTCCCAAAGGGCTTTTCCGCTCCCATAAGATCCACCTGCTGAGTACCACCACCAGGGGGAACTAACTGGGGTAGCCTCACCACCCTGGCCTCATGGAAAGGGGCTCCTCCTTCGGAAGCGGTGACATCATGGGATTCGTCACACAATATACAGTAGCGCTGTTTCGCTAGCGTGAAACTGGTGGGGAGCTTGATTGATAAGTTAAAAAGGAAAAATAGTTGGGATATTTAACTACATGTTCAAGTTTTGGAGTAAGAAGAGCAATCTGAAGTGGAGTGATAATGCAAAACATTTTGATGAGGCGATTAAAAGCATGTTTGAAGTCGGAAGACTGTGGTTAGAGAGGAATACATTATAATTAGCTAGGAGAGCAGAAGAAGACCTTAAAGGTAAGATAATGTTAAGGGCTCAGAAGGAGACATTGAGATGAGCATGGTCTGGATGAAACAAGTAACAGTTGGAATCGACAGTAAAATGAGATGCTTTCTCGCACTCTGTCCCTAACCCCACCCTAACTCCCTTTCTTAGCAGTGCAAATCTCTCACACTCTAGCCTTTCCCCTTCTTTGCTGTCTGTTGCCATTAAAATAACTCTAAGAATGAATGAGCACAAACAGCCTCAAACTCAACCCAGGCAAGACAGAAATTATGATGGTCTCCAAAAACCAGAAAAATAACCACTATATCCCCTGGCATAAAGAATTAGGAACAGCGCCCACACCATCGAAATTAGTCAAACACCTTGGAGTCCTAATGGACAACATGCTGACACTAGAACCTCCCAGTAAACGCAATTATCAAGAAATGGTTCTTGCTCCTACACACGATAAAAAGAATCCTACCATTCCTCTTGTTCGCTCAAACACAGACCATCATCGCACTCATGTCCAGGATAGACTATGCCAACAGCCTTTACCTTGAAATGCTGGAACATCTACTGAAGAAACAGCAACGTATCCAAAACACAGCAGCTAGACTTTGCCTCAAACTGTCAAAGAGAGACCACATCACCCTGCGCTAAAACCGCTACACTGGCTACCAAACAGCAAATTGAATTCAAAGCAATGTGCATTACGCACAGAGCTGTTCATGGTGAAGGGGCAGAATTCCTACAAAAGATAACCATACATAAGAAAAAACTTGAAGTTCATCATAGTCCCACCAGTCAGCCAAAACATGGAACACCATTTCGAAAAGAAATTTGTGATACAAATGACCACTTAAGATTTAGAAAATCACTTAAAACCTGTCTCTTCAGCTCACAATCGTATGAGACCTAATAGAAACACTAAAACTGCATTAAAAATAAAAAATTGCACATGGAGGGAGCAATCCGAGGACATGCACGCTCCCATACCACCTCCCAACTCTATGCTTTGCCCAAGGACAGACACCCCAATTGCAGGCGAGAGAGCACTAAGCTGTGAAGGGAGCCAGTGAGGTGGGGAAGAAGCTGGGGAGGGAGAGAACCCAGAATATACCCACTCCCAAATCCCCACCCAACCCTTGGCATCGCCAAACGACAGACACCTTAACTACAGGCGAGGGAGCACTAAACCTTAAAGGGAGCCAGTGCGACAGACACGGAGGGAGCCTGCCATAGTAACCCAGCTAGGCGACGACGGGCAACCGCATGGAGACCCACAAACGATCCTAATACCATACACCTTTCGACCAAAAGGGGAAGGGGCTTTCACCTCCACCCTACGACAATTTGAGGGAGGTGATGACAGGCAATCCCATGGTGAACCACCAGATACCATACACCTCTCCACAAGGGGGAATGGGACCCTCTCCTCGTTCCTACCTCACCTCCAATCAGCTTATTGAGACAAGCCCATTGGTCGCAGAACACGAGAGACCCGATGAGTGCCGAATGTCCAAAGCAACAAGGTAACAAGAAAAGCCCCACTAACCCAATTGCTAAGCCTCAACCACCACTCTGCATACACCTCTCAAACGCTAAACAAACACAAATAACTTCGTTGCGCAGCAAAATCATCCACTTTACTGCAACAACAAAACAAATCACACATTGTCTCGCACAGCAGCACATAGGAATCTACCAATCCATTAACCGCAGCCATGCTCGGGCAACTGTTAACCGAAACTGAAGCTGCCAACAGTACATCACTTGCTTTCTCGCTGTACCTTTGTCCCGCCTTGCTATACCAACACACCCCACACTCTGAGTTCCAGGGGACCACTCTGGTGGTGATAGTGCTATATATATATATATATATATATCACTATCTCCCTGATGATGTAACATTCCTCCCCTTTAAACAACCGTGTTTGCTGTTGGCATAAAGCTTATCATTTCTTTAGGATGCATAGAGATTTCATGGGAGTGCATGGTCATTATTGATCTTTTCTTGGCACAGTAAGAATCTTGATGTGCACCACCGTTGCCTCCCACACTGTATTGTAGGTGCCCTGTAGTAGGCAGTAGATGTATGAACTACTTTGTTGTGGATGTCATCTGTTGGTCATTTCAAAGACGATCAGGGTACAGCTTCCCTTGGCTTAATTGTACCATGCAGTGCCCATGTTCTCAATTGATATTGCAGGTGGTCTGACTATTCAGGCGGACATCTGCTTTTAATTACCCAACCTGCATAATCCCATCACCCTATGCCCTAATCAATTTACCACTCAACCAATTTAACCTCTTTCTGTCTCCATCTCAGAAACGCTGCTACCTCTGGGATACACTTCAGATTGTTGAATAACTGTCAAGTGCGAGCACATTCATATTCATATTTTCTAAATGCCTTGTGCTTAAATTAGCAATTATAGCAACGCCTCCTATGAAGAAATGTTTCCTTGACCCTGTTCATTACCATTCTAAGAATTAGTTGAACTACCTTAAGACCATCCGTCTGAAATTATTTTCTGTTTCAAGCTGTGCAAGCTGCAAAATACAAATGAAGTCTAAATTCGATGCCTCTAATATGAGTATTTCCACAAGAAGGCAAGGATTCTTAACATTACCTTTAAAAAGATGTGAACAAATATACGCATGCGCTTCTGTCGTCTTGCTCTCCGTCCTTTCAGCGTTTTGTTCGGATCAGAATCCATGCTCGGGGTTTCAGGAAAAGTAGATTAATTAGAGACGCTGACCCCTTAAACTTTAATCGCAAGGTCTTTTAGTGCCCATACCTACCCAGTGCAACATTGGAGACCACGGTACTGATATTTAGACTGCACTCAGTTTTGGTGAATTACTGGTCCATTCAGGAGCCGAATAAATCCAAGAATGCCTCTTGCTTCTAAAACGCAAGCACTGCTAGATGGGAATGGAACTGGTAAACTGAAACTGAGGGGCTTGGGGGGCTGTGCATCACCACTTTGGTTGGGACAGGTAAACCAACCAACCTTTGGGCATGCAGCTTATAAGGGTGGATGCTAGGGGTGATTCTACCCTAGGGGCAGGGAGAGGGAATTGGGAGGGCTCAGTCTCTGAACCCCTTAATGCTGCCGTGTAGATCTGTGACTTTGGACTTTGGTGGACTGTTTCACCGTGCCTTGCAGTCTTGTATCTGTAGGAAGTTCTTTCTGGTTTTTTGCCTGCCAGTTGGAGAATGCAGCTCCATCCACTGCAGGAGGTTCAGCAAGCTGGAGTGCTGAATCTGATAGTCTCACGCCTCTAGATTACCAGCTAGGTCACAGACCATGTTGGACAGCAAGAGGGTGAGTGGCCGATAATAGGACACGGCCACAGCCGCAGCGACTCACCCCTGCCCCCCACATACCTAAGCGGGGAAAGGAGCATGGCTAAGAGGTTTGCTTTTTAAGAATGGGACACTGACCTGGCCCCTGAAAGAACCACAAAATGGACTCAAATCTGCAGCAGACAGGAACCAATGGGAGAGGGGAGGACGCAATCTGGAAGGAAGTTTTGGGTACAAAAGGCCTGTCTAGCCATAGATGGATGAATGGTTTTCAGGTGAGGGCAGGAAGAGAGTTGGTGGGCAGAAGGTGAAGCGAAATGCTGAGAATGTGGAGGAGAGGTATAGTGTGTGTGATATTGAAGAGCTGTTGTGAGAGTGAGTGTTAGCGCTGGCGATGGAGAGAGGGGAAGCTATGAAGGAGTAAGATTGAGTCCGAGGGAGAGATGTGTACAGGGTGGAGGCTGGTGAGGAGAGACGTATCTGAGGGACAAGAAGGTCGATGAGAGAAAGGGAGGGAGAAACGGGGTAGTGTGAAAAGGGGAGATTAAGAAAAAGGAGGGGAGAGATTGAGGAGCAAGGAGATACAGGAGAAGCAGAGAATAAGAGGAAGCGAATTAACTGATGAGGGGAGAGAACAGGAGAGTGGAGCATTTCTACCTTAGTCCATGTCTGAATCCATAGTTCATCTTCCAGTATTTTATCCCAGACTCGTTTTCATCTTTGTAAGAAGAAATTCTTCACGGCCTTTTTCCAGAGTAATACAATAACACGATGAGTCATTTAATTGTTTGTAACGTAAGGTCGACTGAATCCATTGCCAGATGAATGCCATGTATATTTAAAGCTCACGACGTTGGAGTAAAGGTTCTGCATAGTCTATGGACTCCACTTTAGGGATGAAGCAGAATCTGTTGCTTTTCATAGGGTTGTTCATATTTCGAAAATTTGCACGGAACTTTACCTGCCCCCGTGGCTTTTTTGAAACCAATAAATGTTTTCGTATAATTTAAATGTAATTCACAATAGCATTCCTTCATAAGGTATTTAGTCTGAATTTATGAATGAATGCTATTTATTTCCATTTAACATGTTGCAATAAATGCACACACAGCTGTGAATCACACTTGAAAAGCTATTGGAGTTCAAAATGCATGACACAGGTTGTGGTGGAACACCACACTGATTTTACTCGGTCACTGCCATTTCTAATACTGAGCAGCACACAGTGCTGTTCCCGGTCAATCAAATGAGCACTCAGCAGCGCCTTTTCCATGTTTGATTTTAAAACACTGCGTTCACAGAATAAGTAACTAAATTGTGCAAATGTGCAGGGTTTTCACTTACAAATCTATTTGCCCATCTTGTTAAATTGTTTTATCCATTGTGATCCATTTTTGCAAGTGGTAGATTTACAAATCCGTTCGCTTTAAACAGATTTGCTGTTTAATCTCGTCATTGTATGTTACGTGTAAATGGAAACAAATGCTTACTGTATTCTGCAGCTCCAGGTTTTAATATGATGTAAACACATTGTTCTGATTTCACGAAATGCCCATTGCATTCCCTTTTTGATGGTGGACAGTCTAAGCTTTGATTTGTGCTGGCTCTGTTTTGTGAGGAGAGATTTCGGTGTTGGGCAGGAGATCTAATTTAAAGACCATGATGGATTTATATCACTTGAAAGTCAATATGAAATGGAGCTATCTGGCCTTTTCAAAATGCAAACCTAGAGATTTAAACATTGCCCATATTTTAGATGGCTATACAAATTGCTAAGTTGTAAGCTTTAGATTTCTAGAAGTGAATGGGGCAAGAGTAGGACGCTAGGAATTCTGAAACTGTATTATTGCTAATGTTGGGGACTGCATATTGTTTGAAAATAATATTTATAATGCTCATATTGGCTCGAGGCTAAATATACATAAATGCTAGACGAGTGGTAGCATTCTTTGACTTTCGAGTTCAAATCGGTAATTGCAGGTGTAAATGTTTTCACTGTTTAGGGCGTTCTTGCTGACATCTAATGTTAACCATATACATAAAGATAACAATTGGTTCGCAGATGCAGGTGTGAGCTCACAACAATGTTGCTGCCCAGTAGTTAAACTCGGGCGCAATGCGGATGTGTGAATTATCTAGAATTTTAATGTTAAAAGACATTTGTACCATGCACTATCACCACCGGAGTGGTCCCCTGGCGCTCTCACGGATCTGAAAAGAAAAAGGGGTGGTGCGAGTTAGTGGGATCGAGTGGGAAAAGTGCAAGAGAGCAGTGATGTGCTGTTGGCAGCTTCAGTTCGGTTAGCACCTTCGCTGAGTTAAGGTGTGCTTTTCGGTTGGTAGCCATTGTGTTCTGTTGTGCATAGCTATGTGTAATTTGTTTTGTTGTTGCAGTGTAGTGAAAAGCAGAGCCAACTCTCTCCATAGCCTTGCTTCACATACAACACTAATCTCTACTGCAAAACCTGATGCAGAGCCAGATGGGCACTTTGACTCTGGCAAATAGGGTATGATCTAAATTGGATCACTTGCATCTTCTCTAGAACATGTATTCATCCTTTGGCTAAGAAGCTTGTCAACTTATCTTTTAAAGTCTGCTCTATATATGCGGTCTCCTCCCCATTATGTGGACTATATAGTGTGATCTCATTCAGTTAGAAAGGAGGGAAAGCAGGAGTTCTGATAAATGAAAAAATACCTTCACATTAATGTAGGTTCCTGGTGCTTCCTCTTGCTTCTTCAGAGCACCCATTCTTCCACCGTCATTAAGATTGTGCTGCAGCCAAGCTATCAAAATGGGGGAGAAACTGGTTGTGGCTGTTGACTAATGGAGGGTCGTGGCTAGTGCACACAGTGAAACATGGTCCCAGCTATCAACCAAATGGTATTAAGGTGATAGTTTGTCCGTTTCTCACTTTTTCCCGACCAACCTATGGATACAGGCTTTTTGAACCAATTGAAGGAGTGAGATCAAGAATTAAAAGCACCTGAACCATCTTGAGATTTTCATTCATTTTACTTGTAAAAATAGGTGAAGCAAGGAATGTGGGTATAGGTCACCAATCCAATATGTGCTTAATTTCTAAAGTCCGATCAGACTAAAATATTCCTGCACCACAAACGCATGCATTGCCAAGGACTTCCATTGGGAATGTCTAAAAATTACAGGATGCTAAATACACATAAACAATTAAGAAATTCAGACCTATTCTTCCAAATGTCGAGTCTTTCTATAGATGAGTAACCCTAATGGGACAGACGGATGGTTTAGGTTGAACATATGCTCCTGTGTCTTGACTCTCTACCATAGGATACAATAGGCTCATAGGCTTCTCAAAGCGGTTGTTCGAAAGTCAGTTAATGTAGAAAACAATTGAGCTGTAAAAGACTACAGTCAGTTTTCCAGCTAAGGAGAATTTGGAATATTAGTCCTTGCGTACTAAGCGACAGTAGAAAAGGACTTTGGCCCGGTTAAAGGTAGTTACTTTCAAATGTGAGGCTTTGCTTCCAATGTATTCCTATGGGAATAGGGGCAGCTTAAGAGAGAAGCATTATCAGACCCCAGACAGTGAAGGAAGTGAACAATGACACCAGGCAGTGGTGACTCACTGGGGACGATGGTGCTCTGTTGCATCTGCAGAGGGCTCCCAGGCTGTCTCTTCAAGGCACCTTCAGACTATTAGGTCTAGCTCCTTGCAAGACCCCAACAAAGAATGAAGATGGTCTTATTTGGGATTTCATAGTATAGGAGGTCCCCTTAGGTGCAACAGACTTTGTTGGGCCCGTGTCAGTAGGCTCTCTGGTGCATTGCAGGTCGTCTTTGGATTCCAATAGGCCCTTGCTTGTGGTGATGGACGACAACCATAGGTTGGCATGTTCCCAGTGATGAGGTTTTCCACAGCGTTTCCTGTCCCAAGGCTAGAAGGTGCCCATGCAGCAGTGCAGTCCTGTCTTAGCCAGAGCAATGTCAATTGTAGACTCTGCAGCTTTTCCAGCTTAAAGGATGCAACAGATGCACATCAAGGCTTCAGACTAGTTTGTCCCACCATTAGAAGAGGGAGAAACACCCAGTTCAGGCTCTTCCAGATGAATTAAAGGCAGATGTTCGCAAACTAGTCGTTAGCTTCAGCTAAAGCTGGCTGTAGCTGCAGTCTTCTGGTGTTTCTCAGTCTTCTGGTGTTTCTCTGGCAATATTTTGGCGTCTGATGATTGTATCTTATGGGTGATTCTTCAGAATGGCACTGGACCACCTCCTATTTTCAATTATGGCTGGAGGAAAACTGAACCCTCCAATCGTGTGCTTTACAACATTCACACAGGTAAACTGGCCAATCATGGACAGCCAGCTGCTCCATCATCTGCACAGCAACCAAGCATACCCTGGCCCTTGATTTCGATTGGGACACAACAGCCTCCATCCTCAGTTACGGGCTGTTTGGTACATAACGCTCTGACCCTGAGTTCTGTGCAGTATGCCTGTGAAAGTGCATTCTCGTATATGGCCATTTCTGACTTGTAGCAGGAAGAATGCCAAAAAGCAAGATGCCACAAAGATTAGGGCTTAAGCCGAGAGGGCAGCCATTTTGAGTATATGCTTCTCAAAAAGGCATTTTCACCTTCGATATAAAGTTGGCAAGTAGTGCAGTGGAACTGAGAGAAAATCAGTTTGTCATCAGCCTGTTCTGTAAACAGTAACACCTGAGTTACTTTTGGAAAGAAAGGAAAATGGGACACAAGTATAACTGCAGCAGGCCACTGGAGGTACAATGGAAAAGGAAATGGAATAAGTGCTGCTTGCAGTAGGCATCGAAAGGACTACACAGTGCACCCCAAATAAATTTAGTTAAATGAGTGGGACTTAAAAGAAAAGGCATCTTTGATCCTTAAATTCTGTGCCGTGTGGGCAAACGATCCAAAAACAGAATTCTTTCCTAACACTATGCCAACCTGTTCGGGAATCTGTGTGCTTTGAAAACTGTATTTGAAAAAAAGCACCTCCACAAGTTTGCCCTCTTTAAAAACGTTAGAATGGGCCCCTAGTGCACTGTGTGCCTCATGTCTAGGTCCCACCTTGAAACATCATTCCTCTGTGAACAGTGTGCATATATGCAGTCCAGGAAAGATGATCTGTGACCTTCCCTTCCCTTTCATTTTAAAGAATTTTCTCATCTACCTTTTTATATTTTTTGTATTCAATCCCCAGTGGTAATGCACACTCAAAAATGAAATGTAGTATCGGAGAATCATCAATCACTGTGCACCCAAATCTGAGAGTATTGCATTTTGAAAGGGCAACTGCTGAACCATAACTAATATTGGGAGAATATAATTCGTTATCTGGGGTTGCGAGGGGTCTCTGTAAGTAAGCTCTTATGACCAGATAAAGTACTTTTCTCTGATCACCACTCACCCGTCATCCCTCCACCCCTCACGCACACCCATTCACCCCTCCCTCCACCAACACCCACATGGCATCAGTGTTCACATCGATTCCAGTGGTACCTAGGTGGATGGCCTTGGCCATCCACGTAAGTGCCCCCTATTTCCCTATGCAGAGAAGGATGTGAAGAGGAAACCTTTTTCTCCTTTTGAGTTTACATTTTTTCAAATGACTTGCCTGCTTCAAGTCTATTTTGACTCTTCCTATGCAGGTAAGCACAATCCATCTTGCATTTCACCACTCCATTGATGTTTCTTTAGCTTAAAGATGGCAACAATATAATTCATTTCGAGGGGATTGGGTCCTCCGACGTATTCCATATCAATGACATGTAATCACCACAGCTGTGCTGCTTCGGAAACTTTTTCGGCGTCTGCGTCCTGCGTCGATGACGTCGATGCGCCGCCGTCGAGGACCTCCTCCGACGTCCGACGTCATCCGATGTGATAAGTAGGACGCACGACGCCAGTAGCCTCAGTTCCGTTTTTTCCGCGAACGTGTTGCTTCGTGTTTCTCGGTTCTAGCCTCGACTCATTAGAGTTCTGTTCTTTCCGGTTCTTCGAACCTGTTCGTTTGTGAATTGTTCCTTCGACGATGTCTTCCACTTCGTCTTCAACCCCGCGTCCGGGCTTCAAGAAGTGCGGGGAGTGTGGGTCCAAGATGTCGGTGACTGACTCGCACGATGCCTGCCTCTGGTGCCTCGGGGAGGCCCACGACACGGATGACTGTGTCGACTGCCTGTCGCTCACGTCCAAGGCCTTACGCGAACGTAAGAAGAAATTGTCGGTAGGTCGGGTGTCCAAGCCCCGGAAGTCGAAGTCGGCGGGGCTTTCGACGGATGATTCGAGGGGTGACTCTCCGCGTCATCGTCGGAAGTCTCGTCGGTCTTCTTCTAGGAGTCGGTCTCGCCACTCCTCGGCCTCTTCGAGGCATTCTCGGAAGCGCCGACACCGGTCGCCTTCCAGGTCCTCTTCAGAGGACTCTGCCCGGCACGTCGGTTTCCCCACCAGCCGTGCGTCGCCGGAGGAATAGGCTTCCTTCGGGAAGAAGATGTTGGCGATTCTTGAGTCGCAGGGTACTCAACCGTCCGCGCCCCCGAGTGGGGTCGGCCGTGAGAGGTCGAGAGCCACCGCTCGCAAGAGTGGTCGGCGCGAGTCACGGGAGAGGTCCCGTTCGGACAAGGGGGCTCGTTCTCGCCGTACCCGTTCCAGGTCCCGGTCCTCGACGCGATCGAGACCGTGTGCACCTGTGATGTCTTCGAGGACGACATCGACGTCTGAGGCGTCGAGGGCGTCGACAGGCTTTCTCGAGGCTCCGGCTCCGAGGAAGTCGTCGAAGCCGTCGACGGTCAGGTCGTCGAGGGACACGCTCGGAGCTCCGGCTTCGAGGGCTGTGTCGACGCCGCCGATACTGGAGGCGCTGCATCTGACGTCGACGCCGATTTCCTCGACGTCGACGCCGATCCTCTCGGCGCCGTTGCCGGTTTTCTCGACGTCGGCGCCGATTCGCTCGACGCCATCGACGCCTTTCGTGTCGGAGGTGCCCCGTGTCTCGGGTGTTCCCCCTAGGAAGGCTCTGGTTAAGAGCAGGCACTCTCGGGTGCCTTTCCACCACTTGGATTATATTTCGGAGGCGGATGAGGATTCGGATGGCCTGGTTCCTAGTCAGGTGCCGGATGACATTGTCTCGGGCCATAGTCAATTTGACGATTTGAGGCAGTCGCTGCATGATGCCAGTGGACTGGACACCTCTCCGGAGGTGGAATTTGGTCGGCCTGAGCCTGGCTCCCATGCCGATTCCTCATACCGGCGCCTTATGGCTAGGGTGTCGTGAGTATCTGGGATGGTCTGCTCCCCCAGGTGAGTTTGTGCAGGATGATCTGACGGACATCCTTGATGTTGGTCCCCCAACTGACCCGGTACTGCCGTTCCATATGGCTTTACAGCGTAGGGTGGCGGCGGCTTGGACTGCTCCGGAGAGTCTCCCGGCAGTGGGCAGATCCTTGTCGCGAAAATACCGTCCAGCCAGTGGCGACCCCTGCTACTTGACCAGGCACCCCACTCCGGAAAGTTTGGTGGTGCAGGCGGCCACGGCCCCGGCAAAGCAGGCGTCGTACCCTACCATCCCTCCTGATAGGGACGACAAACGTTTTGATGGCTGGGCGAAGAAGGTGTTTTCTTCTGGTGGTATGGCGCTTCAGGCGGCCAACTCCGTTTGTGCCTTGTCGCGTTTCACGCACACTCTGTGGAACTGTGTTGCGTTAGCGGCTGAACATATTCCCGAAGGGGTCGAACGGGATGGTTTCCTTGCTATGGTCCAGGATGGTAAGGATGCCATGTGTGAGTCCGTTCAGTCGGGTTTGGACTTGGCTGAATGCGTCAGTAGGTCCATGGCGGCGAGCACCGTGATACGCAGGTTTGCGTGGTTGCGGAAGTCGGGGTTTGCTCCTGATGTGCAGTCCCGGCTCCTCAACATGCCCTTTGATGGTGAACATCTTTTTGGCAGCAAGGCTGACGAGAGCCTTGAGAGGTTGCAGACCTCAAAGGCTGCAGCGAAGTCGTTGGGCGCTGCAGTTCGCCAACCTCCGCTTTTTCGTCCTAGGGGACAGCAGTGGAGGGGTGGCTCCTTTCGCTATTACTCGTCCTTTGGTAGAGCGAGAGGAGCTGGCAGTCAAAGGGGCCAACGCAGGGGTACCAGAGGTGGACGACAAGGTACCCGTGGTGCCAAGGCCGCTCGGGCAGTTGCCTCTTTGCCCTCTGGTAACGCCGCAGCCGCTCCTACTCAGTCATGAGGCCATGTACCATGGTTCGCCGGTTGGGGGAAGGCTGGCGCAGCATCTTGTAGAGTGGCGTGCCATTACTTCAGATGTGTGGGTTCTGGAGATCATTTCCCACGGCTACTGTCTTCCCTTTCGGCACAGGCCTCGCGACAATCCACCGGGGAACCTCTCTTTGAAGAGTCCGGATCCGCTCCTTGCGCAGGAAATTCAAGCCCTGCTGGAGAAAGGCGCCATAGAACTGGTGCCTGTAGCGGAGAGGAACAAGGGATGGTATACCCCTTATTTTTTGGTTTCGAAGAAAGACGGGGGTTTGAGACCCATCATGGACTTGCGCGGTTTGAACAAACTCCTCAGGAAGGACAAGTTCAAGATGGTTACTCTCTCTCAAGTCCTCCAGGCCCTTCAGCTTCAGGACTGGTTGGTGTCACTCGACCTCAAGGATGCTTACTTCCATGTGCCGATCCATCCCAAGCACAAGAAGTACCTGAGGTTCGCGGTTGGCGACTCGCACTTTCAGTTTCGGGTCCTGCCGTTCGGTTTGACCTCCGCCCCGAGGGTTTTCACCAAGCTCATGGTGGTGGTGGCAGCGCATCTCAGGCAAGGGGGGATTCACGTCTACCCCTACCTGGACGATTGGTTGATCAGGGGGAGCTCTCCCGAGCAAGTCCTGGATCATCTGTCCGTCGCCTGCCACTCCCTTCACAGGCTGGGCTTCTCCCTCAATTTAAAGAAGTCCCATTTGACGCCAACACAGAGGCTCCAGTACATCGGAGCAGTGCTCGACACTTCCCTGGGGCAGTGTTTTCCTCCCCAGGTGAGGGCTCTTCACATTCAGCAGATGGTGCACAAGTTTCAGCATGCCCAGACGCTCCCGGCGTTCGAGTTCTTGAGGTTGCTCGGCCTCATGGCATCCTGCATTCTTCTGGTGCCAGAGGCTCGCCTGCGGATGAGATCTTTGCAGTGGGCACTCAAGACGCAATGGTCGCAGTCCTCCGGCAGGATGTCGGACCCGGTTCAGGTGCCGCCCTCGGTCGCCCGGGACCTTCTGTGGTGGGCTGTCGAAGGCAACTTGATGAAGGGGGCTCCGTTTTGGCTACCCTGGCCGGAGGTGACGATCGTGACGGATGCATCCCTCACGGGATGGGGAGCTCATGCCAACGGGCTGACAGTCAGCGGTCGTTGGTCTCCGTCGGAGTCCAGACTCCATATCAATCTGTTGGAGCTGAGGGCTGTCAGGCTAGCCCTGAAGGCTTTTCTGCCGACTGTGCGAGGAAAGGCTGTCCTGATCATGACGGACAACACTGTGGCCATGCACTACCTCAACAAAAAGGGGGGGGCAGGGTCACTTCCTCTGTGCAGGGAGGCGATGCAGCTCGAGTTCTGGGCCATCCGGCAGGAAGTTTCGATCTCGGCAGTTCATCTGGCCGGAGACGAAAACGTGACGGCGGACGCTCTGAGCAGGCAGAGCGCGATCTCTCACGAGTGGGAGTTGGCTCAGGAGATTCTCCTGGAGATCTTCGCCCTTTGGGGGACCCCTCAAGTGGATCTCTTCGCCTCCAGTGTCAACCGGAAGTGCGAGAGGTTTTGCTCGCGGGAATTTCCTCCGAAAGGAGCCTTAGGCGACGCGTTTGTGGTGGAGTGGTCATTCCCGCTGCTGTACGCGTTTCCTCCAGTCCCCGTCATCCCGCAAGTGCTGCGGAGGTTGCGGAAGTTCGGTTCCCGGATGATCCTCATTGCTCCGGCGTGGGCTCGGAGGACGTGGTACCCGGACCTTCTCGACTTGTCCATCTGCCCTCCACGTCGTCTTCCCTACCGAGACGATCTGCTCTCACGGGAGGGGGGTCAGGTTCTCCATCCAGAGGTCGGATCCCTCAACCTTCACGCTTGGCTTCTGAAAGGTTGAGGTATAAGGATTGGGACCTCCCTGAAGACGTGATGGAGGTGTTGCTTTCGGCCCGAAGGCCCGCAACTAAGTCTCTGTACCGTTGCCGTTGGCGTAAGTTCTGCGACTGGTGCAGAGTTCAGAATGTGGATCCTTTTGCATGTGACATCCCCATGGTTCTGTCCTTTTTGCTTTCTTTGGCCCACAGGGGCTTGCAAGTGGGTACCATTAAAGGTTACCTGGCGGCGCTGTCCATCTTTAAGCGCTCATCTGAAGAATGTTCTTACTTTAAAATCCCTTTAATTTCACAGTTTCTGAAAGGGCTCACTAATGTGTTCCCTCCGTCGCCTTTCCTGGTGCCCGGTTGGGATTTAAACCTTGTTCTTAGGTTTCTTATGGGTGCTCCGTTTGAGCCTTTACATTCTTGCCCTTTGAGACTGTTGACTTTGAAAACTGCGTTTCTAGTTGCGGTTACTTCCGCTCGCAGAGTGAGTGAGTTACAGGCACTTTCTGTTAAGCCACCCTTCACTGTATTTCACAAGGACAGGGTTGTCCTTCGAGTTCGTCCTTCTTTTCTTCCAAAGGTAGTGACGGAATTTCATTTGGCCCCGAAGATTGTTCTTCCGGCTTTCTATCCTCCTCCGCATCCTGGTAAGGAAGAGGAGAGGCTCCATAGGCTTGATCCTAGGAGAGCTTTGAGCTTTTATGTTTCTCGCATGTCCCGGGTCAGAGTGGACGATCAACTCTTTATTGGTTACGCTGGTAAGCGCTTGGGGCAAGCTGTGACGAAACAGACTTTGTCACGCTGGATTATTTTGGCCATCTCGGAGTGTTACCGCTTGGCGGGTAAGGACCCACCGGCTGGCTTGCGGGCCCATTCTACCAGGGGCGTGGCTGCATCTACTGCCCTGCAGAGGGGTGTTCCTATTCGCAACATCTGTGATGCTGCCACCTGGGCTTCAGTACATACATTTGTACGGCATTATTCCCTCGATTCCATCAGAGGGCAGGATCTGGCCTTTGGCAAGGCGGTCCTTTGCTCTGCTATTTGATTGGCTATTCTAAATTTTGTTTCTAAATTCTTTCCCTCCTCCTTGATTTGGTACTGCTTTGGGAGTCTGTCATTGATATGGAATACGTCGGAGGACCCAATCCCCTCGAAGAACAAGTTACTTTCTTACCTGGTAACGTTCTTTCGATGGGATGGTCCGACGACGTATTCCATATCGCTCCCACCCTGCCTTCCCCGCTGCAGAATTTCTGTTGCGATTGCAGCTTCCGTTCCGCAAGGCTTTGTGTCGGACTGGCAGTTGACTAATGTCACACGTTCTGGGGGAAAAAACTACAACTGAGGCTACTGGCGTCGTGCGTCCTACTTATCACATCGGATGACGTCGGACGTCGGAGGAGGTCCTCGACGGCGGCGCATCGACGTCATCGACGCAGGACGCAGACGCCGAAAAAGTTTCCGAAGCAGCACAGCTGTGGTGATTACATGTCATTGATATGGAATACGTCGTCGGACCATCCCATCGAAAGAACGTTACCAGGTAAGAAAGTAACTTGTTCATCTCAGAACACTTGTTTATGTACACTGTATTATGAATGTGTGCTCTCCTTTAACAATAACTAAATGTGGCCCAGAGTAAATGTGGGCACACCATATACCCTACCTGTACCCCCACTCCCTTACCACTTATACAAACATTTGCCACTAACCAGAGTCAAGCTGAGACCTATTATACATCAACTCTGAAAAGGAAGAAAACGAACTTGAATTGAAAGTGCCAAGATTCTCTGATAATCCCAACCTACCACACGGAGTAGCCATGAGCCAACTGAACCTACACTAGAGGAGCTCAGACAAGAATCATGATGCATTGCATTCCTGCACCACCACTATGAAAACTGATACCAAACTCACTAGCAAGTCCACCACCATCGGTTGACTCTTCAGACAATATTAATATGATTTGCAACATGAGCATTCAGGCCCGATCCTACATAATGAAATGCTATATAGACATTGTTCACAAACTTCTTGTGGTCATTTTTAAAGCTACAGAGGCTGTCCTTTGGCAACAAAATAGTTAATTTCCCTCTGATCATTGTCTTCTAGTCTTTTGTGTGACATGGTTATCATCAGGGATATACTGACAGTTGACTAAGGTTCTCACTGGACTGTCCCAGATCTGTGAGGCGCGGTCTTTCCTCTCAAAGAAGCTGAATCGGCATGGGCTTAGTGGGAAGGACTGCTTTTCGTTTCTTTTGTGCAAGTATTTAAACCCTATACAGAGATATTGTATTAATGCATCTTTATTGGATAAGCATTTTAATGAATTACCCGGTCATTATGTGCTTTGTGGCCTCTAGTAGGCAGTGCAGGCATTATTATATCGTGTGATCCTCAAAGTCTGCCGCCTGCCTAGGACTTTCCGTCTTAAGTTGTAGAAGAGGACACGCCCTTCTAATTTCTTTGTGCTCCAAAGTGTACCAGCTTTTGCACCTACAAAGGGCATTGCCTTCCAGAATTAGTTTCCTCAGTTTATTAGTCGGTAGAGAATGCATTTGCCCAATTCACAAATTCCAAAGGAGTGTTCTGAGCTATGCTCATGTTGGCCATGATAGGCATAGCCGGTTATACTTCATCCAGTCGAACTAGACAACTGGGAGGCATTTACAATTTCACCACACAGGCTTGGTGCTTTAAACCCTGCAGAACTGATCAGATAACATTGGGCCAGAACAACGATCCACAAGTATGTGCTTGATGTACCACTGGTGGCAATGGTGGCACTCTTTGGAAAAAATAACAGTGTGTTTAATAGACTTTTGGTGTCCTTTCGCTTGCCAGTCCCTTCTCTTGGCCACCTTCTTAACCATGACCCAACTAAAGTGTTATTGCTTGATAAGTAATACATATGTTCTCTTGGATTAGGGTTTCTTAATTTTTCTTCTTGGTTTCAAACTTCATATCTTAACAAGGGAGTGGTTGTGACAGCTAATTTACTGTAACTTGTGTACTACTTTTCACGTTCCAGTGAAGGTTAATACTAAACATGCGATGTAGTTGAAATTATAATGCAGGCTCTATATTGATTGTATAGATTAAATTTGACATCTTCTGACCTACTGGTTTAGACATTGCACTTGGAAAATCAACATTGCGTTTGACACTGGAGCTCTGGAGAAAAGAAAGGTGATGGGTTCCTGCTTAAAGCTAATTTTAATCTAATTCATACCAGATGGTGCATCACATATTCGTCTTAAATAAGTATGCACAATGTCTCCTAAATCGCCAATGTATGGTTATGTTCAACTCCATCACCAGTCACCCTACCAACACTCTCAGTCCATTAATGGGTAACTCGTGCTCTAATTGGTTCCTCCTTTATGGCTTTTGCCAAAAGGTTCTAAATATCTTCAGCAAATTCATGGTATTGCTGTTTCATGCTACTGTTCAATGTCGAGAAAGCAATGTTTACTGATATGACTGCAACATAGTAGCATACGTTTGTGCTAATACCATGAGTCCACATTTTACTTCCCCTTTCCCTGCCACAAAGATAGCTGTCCATAAATCATCCGTTTGTTTGGTCTTGTTGGCCCACTGTCTTTTGTGTTTTCAGTCATGTAGCTTTCATGGTTTTAGTACATGGTTTACATATCCTGCCATTCCGGTGGCGAAATTTTAGTGAATGCCTGTTTAATTTGCTGTCTGTGAATCTGGTTCTTGGTTTTGCAGACGCCTCTGGGGGAATGGCCACCCGTATGGTGTTTGTTACCGTCTTACCATAACTCAAATTTTCTCCCATTTTTGTATCCTAGGTCCTTTGACTACAGGATTCCTAACAGGTGGGAAGTCAAATTCTGGCACGGCACAAGGCAATGAGGAAATCAAGATCGCCTCGTCAGATAGTGAAGTGGAGATTGTGGGAGTACAAGAACATGCAAGGTACAAAATTGGCTTATTTATTGTATGTAGAGATGCACTTTTGACAGTTGGTAAAGTATGCCCTAGTGTGCTGTGCAATATTCCTTGCAGAATACTTCACAAACCGGCTTGCTTAATTAGCAAGTCTGACCTACATTCCGAACAAGAGGGGTGGTCATTGATTTTTCTTTCCAAACTTTGATCTCTATTGTGCATCTAGAAGAACTGTGTGCTAATTTGTTCTCCTTAATGAGTAGTTGGTGTTCTGTATCTTCCCATCATCTCCTTCCCGGGATCACCTTGCACAATTTTGATGTTTGCCTTTTTGAAAAACTGATTCTGGTTTTGGCAATTGTGACCTCTTGTCTAGGAGATTTATTGTGATTGTATGCATTTCACTGCCGTCTTTAATCTCAATATCTGAAAATATCTGCTGCATTTGTATGAAAATAGCGTGTGGAGTTTTGGACTTGCTAAGATTTAATTTGGAACATCGTCAGGAAATCCAGAAGAGAGCTAATCAGTCTTCATATTAAAGCTAATTGCTTTGATACTACCATTTGATTCTGGCTAAAGAAAGCAACGCTTATCCTGTGTGCATAGAACTCCCATATGATAACTTTGTGTGATTTCAGGAGCAGACGTATATCGCCTCAGTTAAATGAATAATCTATTGTGCGTGATCCTATTTCTTAGCATCATTCCACATCTGGATAAGTGGCACTAGCTTTTTTTGAAGCAAATTCTATTCTCTTGGCGAGTGCTTAAAAGAGAAATCACCTTATCTTCTGGAAAATAAATGCACAACGTTTTAAGGCTTCCAATGTCCCCCCAGACCTCAATCCCGGATTCCATAGTTTCAGTATGTGGTATACTGTAAGGCTATTGGAGGCCTCTCCTTCATTTGTATTTTAAAATCATGCACAATATTTGCATAATTCATGTCCTTTCCGGCTTTCTGTATTGATGCATAAAAATACTTCATTATATTGCATCGCCTCTGTGTAGTAATTTTCAGCATCTGACCCACCACAGTGACACTTTCTAAATAGTTTGGGGGTGGTAGGCTACGCCAATCTGGAGGAATCTCAGAACAAGTGTGGAATGGGTTGGTGCTAGCTATTGCGCTAAAGGTCTATCTGGTCCTTCAGTCATCTGCTTTGAGGTGTTGCACTTGCAGCCTAAATCCCACACAAGTACTAACAACTAGGGCGTTCTCTTCTAGGGCTATTCACCGATTTCTGTCGTTTTTCTCAGGGTTAGGGTTTCCAGATCTACCAGGGTTCTGCTTGATATTTTGGCTGAGTCCAAAGCCACTTCAAGGAACGGCCACACACTAGAATTGCCAGTCAACTTTGTCTGTGAGCGTAATCCGTAAAATGGCAGCCAATGTTGAAGGAAATTAATCCTAGATGGAAACCAGTTTAAAGGAGTCAGCGATTGACATTGCTAACCAATATAGCCTTTTATAATGTGTGGGTGATGGTTGCTTTGGTCCTTGCTACTACCGTTTTCCTAGGCAGTTGATGTTTTTGACTTAGTTTGCTGAGCAACCATGCCTACAGCCGGGTTGGAATCCTTGTGGACAGAACAGTGGCAATCTACTACAAAGGCCACTCAACTGTATCCATCCCAACCATGGGTCACAGTAGGATCTGCTCCTTCACAAAACCTCAAATTCCTATTAAGCCTCCGGCCATGAAAGGGTATTTAAGGGATCTAATCCAGGAGGACAGGGTTTCATTAGCTGCACAACGCTCCTCTTGTTCTACAGCTGCTAATTGTGTGACGTCCTGTTGTTGTCCATTTACCAATAGAGCCTTTTTCGTTCAGTTTCAAAGCCTTGGGCCTCTTTGGATCCATCTCCAGCTTCTTTAAAACCGCTGGAGTAGGGGTCAATTAATCGGGGTGGCTCTGAAGAGGCAGCTTCTTTCCGTAACCATTTCATGATTTCTTGGAGGGCAGTTCGACATTTCCTAGGGGTACCTGAAAACCCAACAATGGAGAGCATCGAATAAGCATCAGGTCTGCCAAAGATGAGCATACAAATGAAAAGATGTTCTGAGAGAGGCCCACATGATTTGGGCAAATCTGCATTATGGGAGGCTGCAGCCCAGGGCGGCAAACCTTCCACTGCAGAGAATATCTCTCACAGTTGAAGCACTGCATGAATGTATGAGGAGGAAAAGCTGTCTAGTGACTCATTCACTGACTCAGTCTGCTATGAGTAGGGAAGAGCTCCATAGATTTAACTTGGAGCACTGCAAGTGTTGGTGTTCCTTACATAATTCAGACCACCTCCCCTCCATGGGATTGGTACCGCTATGACGCAACCACAGTGGTGATGGGACCCATCACAGGAATTTGGGCTCTTATATCCGAGAAGGGAAGTGGAGATTGTGGGAGTACAAGAACATGCAAGGTACAAAATTGGCTTATTTATTGTATGTAGAGATGCACTTTTGACAGTTGGTAAAGTATGCCCTAGTGTGCTGTGCAATATTCCTTGCAGAATACTTCACAAACCGGCTTGCTTAATTAGCAAGTCTGACCTACATTCCGAACAAGAGGGGTGGTCATTGATTTTTCTTTCCAAACTTTGATCTCTATTGTGCATCTAGAAGAACTGTGTGCTAATTTGTTCTCCTTAATGAGTAGTTGGTGTTCTGTATCTTCCCATCATCTCCTTCCCGGGATCACCTTGCACAATTTTGATGTTTGCCTTTTTGAAAAACTGATTCTGGTTTTGGCAATTGTGACCTCTTGTCTAGGAGATTTATTGTGATTGTATGCATTTCACTGCCGTCTTTAATCTCAATATCTGAAAATATCTGCTGCATTTGTATGAAAATAGCGTGTGGAGTTTTGGACTTGCTAAGATTTAATTTGGAACATCGTCAGGAAATCCAGAAGAGAGCTAATCAGTCTTCATATTAAAGCTAATTGCTTTGATACTACCATTTGATTCTGGCTAAAGAAAGCAACGCTTATCCTGTGTGCATAGAACTCCCATATGATAACTTTGTGTGATTTCAGGAGCAGACGTATATCGCCTCAGTTAAATGAATAATCTATTGTGCGTGATCCTATTTCTTAGCATCATTCCACATCTGGATAAGTGGCACTAGCTTTTTTTGAAGCAAATTCTATTCTCTTGGCGAGTGCTTAAAAGAGAAATCACCTTATCTTCTGGAAAATAAATGCACAACGTTTTAAGGCTTCCAATGTCCCCCCAGACCTCAATCCCGGATTCCATAGTTTCAGTATGTGGTATACTGTAAGGCTATTGGAGGCCTCTCCTTCATTTGTATTTTAAAATCATGCACAATATTTGCATAATTCATGTCCTTTCCGGCTTTCTGTATTGATGCATAAAAATACTTCATTATATTGCATCGCCTCTGTGTAGTAATTTTCAGCATCTGACCCACCACAGTGACACTTTCTAAATAGTTTGGGGGTGGTAGGCTACGCCAATCTGGAGGAATCTCAGAACAAGTGTGGAATGGGTTGGTGCTAGCTATTGCGCTAAAGGTCTATCTGGTCCTTCAGTCATCTGCTTTGAGGTGTTGCACTTGCAGCCTAAATCCCACACAAGTACTAACAACTAGGGCGTTCTCTTCTAGGGCTATTCACCGATTTCTGTCGTTTTTCTCAGGGTTAGGGTTTCCAGATCTACCAGGGTTCTGCTTGATATTTTGGCTGAGTCCAAAGCCACTTCAAGGAACGGCCACACACTAGAATTGCCAGTCAACTTTGTCTGTGAGCGTAATCCGTAAAATGGCAGCCAATGTTGAAGGAAATTAATCCTAGATGGAAACCAGTTTAAAGGAGTCAGCGATTGACATTGCTAACCAATATAGCCTTTTATAATGTGTGGGTGATGGTTGCTTTGGTCCTTGCTACTACCGTTTTCCTAGGCAGTTGATGTTTTTGACTTAGTTTGCTGAGCAACCATGCCTACAGCCGGGTTGGAATCCTTGTGGACAGAACAGTGGCAATCTACTACAAAGGCCACTCAACTGTATCCATCCCAACCATGGGTCACAGTAGGATCTGCTCCTTCACAAAACCTCAAATTCCTATTAAGCCTCCGGCCATGAAAGGGTATTTAAGGGATCTAATCCAGGAGGACAGGGTTTCATTAGCTGCACAACGCTCCTCTTGTTCTACAGCTGCTAATTGTGTGACGTCCTGTTGTTGTCCATTTACCAATAGAGCCTTTTTCGTTCAGTTTCAAAGCCTTGGGCCTCTTTGGATCCATCTCCAGCTTCTTTAAAACCGCTGGAGTAGGGGTCAATTAATCGGGGTGGCTCTGAAGAGGCAGCTTCTTTCCGTAACCATTTCATGATTTCTTGGAGGGCAGTTCGACATTTCCTAGGGGTACCTGAAAACCCAACAATGGAGAGCATCGAATAAGCATCAGGTCTGCCAAAGATGAGCATACAAATGAAAAGATGTTCTGAGAGAGGCCCACATGATTTGGGCAAATCTGCATTATGGGAGGCTGCAGCCCAGGGCGGCAAACCTTCCACTGCAGAGAATATCTCTCACAGTTGAAGCACTGCATGAATGTATGAGGAGGAAAAGCTGTCTAGTGACTCATTCACTGACTCAGTCTGCTATGAGTAGGGAAGAGCTCCATAGATTTAACTTGGAGCACTGCAAGTGTTGGTGTTCCTTACATAATTCAGACCACCTCCCCTCCATGGGATTGGTACCGCTATGACGCAACCACAGTGGTGATGGGACCCATCACAGGAATTTGGGCTCTTATATCCGAGAAGGGAACTGCTTACCCAACTATGGAACTAGTTTCGGGAATCCTGCTGCCGGCAGGACATGGTATCTGTCTTTAAGACTGTTGGAGGTTATTCTTATGTGGCTGAACAGATCAGTACTATTTGCTGGGTTGTCTTTTTCAGAGATTGGGATCCATGCAGGCTTATGACCTGTGGTGACCACAGAACTGGATTATACACATCAGAATATTTTAGTGCACCTCAAAGCCATCTTTTTGGTTCTAAGAGAAGTGGTGCAAGTGTTGATCTTCACCGGCATCCCTACTGCAATGTTGTATATGGGCAAACTGTGGGGCGAGGAGGGGAGTGAAGTATAGAGTTGTGCACTCTCCCCCTCCAATTGTGGCACTGTTTTGTACAGAACAAGATATTAGTTGCTACTTAATTGCCGGGCCATATCAACCTGATGGTTGATAATTTGGACAGACTCACTCTTGCCTCTTATGAAGAGTTATTGAGAATTTAAGTTGAAAGCCTGTTTGGATTCTGAGGCTGCCCCTTCCTAGACTTAATTGCTTCCAAAACCAGTAGGAAGCGCTCCTTCACTGAAGGCAGGGTTGGTTTAGGGATTCATGGGAAATCAGAATATCTTTCGTACTATTCCTCCGATTCTGGAACTAACTTGTGAGCTTAAGAACCGCTTTGGTTGCTAAATGATGTTGGTGTTTACTGATTGGCCAAACAGATTTTGCCACTGTGACCATCTGCCACTGACAGCCCTCATACTCCACTGCTCCCACACAGGAACCTACTTTCACAGCAGGGGGGTGGGGATTCATCTTCACCCTTCCTTTCAATTTCTGAACTTGTCAGCCTGTTGCCTGTGAACCTGGGATTACTTATGTTTAAAAATGGGGAGAAAGCAACTAGTTCCCAATATAAGAATAAGCTGGCTAGATATTGCTCCATTTAATCTATTCCCCTCCAGTGTGCTAACCTGCTGTGGAAATCTGCCTCTTGTGCCTCGCATAAGGCAAGGAAGTTGAAAGTCCAAACAGACTCCCCAAGAAGGAATTAGAAGTGCTCTCATCTATGGTAACTTCCAACAGAGGTACTGCAGACAGTGAGTAATGTCAATGTCGCAGGTAACCAACCACTGAGTTCTCCAGTAAGTAACACAGGCAGCAAAGGTAGTCAGCATTTATTTCCTACAGCTTCTGGCCAGGACTGGTGTATATCATCACAGATTGATATGAGAGGACCGTTGAGGTAATCTTGCACTTCCCCGCAAGCGATGTCCAACTTTCTTTTTCTACCTGCAGTTGTAATATTTGATACGTTGTGGCTGGTGATACTAAAATCTTTGAACTGAAGATCCCCTTGGTTGATTGTGAGCCTGGAATCATTCTGGTAACCTTTTCCATTTTCCTTAGCCTTTTCCATTTTCCCTCTTCTTTTATAATGGATCACGCCCCGATAAACATTCTAAGCTTGGGCTACTGAATAAACTCGATCCCCATATAAAAGCCTCTGGATTTCTCTGTGCCTTGCCTTTCAGAGTCTGCATGTGTCTGTTATGCTAGTCTTATTGCCGCTCCTGAAGAACAAATTTGGAAAATGTGATGGAACTTGAAAATTTAAGATCGGCAGAAACAGCATGAGAATAGCTGGTAGTGCCACCCTTAAATCTCTCAGATTTGTAGCATTATTCAAAGTTCCTTGCCAGGGTGTTCAATTATTCAGTACAATCGCTCTTGCAACAGCTTAAAGTACCCCTTTGATCAGATACTAGTAGTTTGAGAAACTAACAAACTGCTTACTTATTGGTATGCAATAGTGTTGAGTGGACAGTTCAAAATTACTTTCCAACACAAATGTCAAGTGCCTCCCTTCTGGGACTTTCTTCTCCTCAAAGGGCGTGCAAACCCCTGGCATTATCATTCTTTATTGCTTTCGTCAATGAAACGCGCCCTTTTGATTGAGCGCGGACCTAGCTTTGAGAAGCACGGAGCACTTTACAGAGGTATACAACAGTACAGATGCATTACTGGCGCTTTTCAGAGCTAACGGATATACAGCAGGGGGTAGGAGACAGCTATAAAGGCTGGCTGGAAGGCGAGGACTGTATTTAGCGGGTCAGGAGGCACTGGGGGCGACGTGATGGTCTAGGTGTTGAGTAGACACTCCTTGAATTCATGTGCTGTTATTGGATCTTTTACCTCAGTCATGCTGTTATTAGTCATCCATTGAACTGCTTGGTTCTGAAAGTCACCCCGTTCAATAAAATGTAGATGAGTAGAACAGAAAGTTTTAATTCGTCTTTTGACTGTTTAGGTTATCCTAAAGTTCTCTTTTTTTTTAATCCCTTTCTTTTTGACCCAATCTAAAACTGGTCGATCTCTCGCCGTAGCCTCTCTTCCCATTTATTTGGGACATGATACAGTAAAATGATACAGTAAAGTCTTACATGCAGATGGTACTTAAACAAACCTGCATGGGCTGTCAGGTGGATAAATCCCAAGAAATGTGCAATGCCTCAATCACATGATGCAGTCTACAATGTCCTCCCTGCCAGGTGACAATTGTTACTGGGGCAAGTTTCGTAATCTATTAAGTGGTGATCTCCTGGGTGCTCCCAAGTTCCTACTGAAATATCAGTCTCATTAGCAGCAAAGTACCTAACATGTCTCACCAGAGTTTCAGCTCAATAGGATAGCTACTATGACACTAAACAAGAGTACCACCGGAATTTCCAGATGCTTTAGTCAACATGCAGCATTGCTGCTCCTTAAAAGCTTGCATGCGTTCAGGCTAGGATATTTCTGGAGCACAGTACAGTGTAAACAGTAGGGCCTCATAAGGACTACACCCTACCTTGGTTACAAGCAGTCCTTTCTTCAGTGATTGTATGGATGGACACCGGGAACCCGACTGGAAGGGGGTGAAACGCTGCTGGGAATTCTCTTGGTAGAGCCTATTGGACCTGATTGTGAATGTTTTACCATCTTTAATAGTTTGTGGCAGTATTTCAACAATGATGTAATGTGCAGCTTCTGCACTATGCAACTTAATGGCACCAGTGGAAATTCTTGCAGGCACGTGGGTCGGCCAGTCAACAGTTTGTATTGGCTTAAACCAGTAGTTGGGTTTGCAATCCCTTACGCACTCGTCATAGCAAGCTATCTACTTCAACTCACTTTCAGCACCTTTTTTGGGTATCTAATTCTTCAGAACACAATGTTGCCTTTCCGCCGCCTCCTTTGATGGGGAGAATGGAGCTATTGCTGAATATTGAGTGCCTTACAGAGCTCGTGAATTAACTTCCATGTGAAGTGTTTTCCTCGATCGTGGTTAGTACTCACTGGCACCACTTTCGCTGGATAAAGAGATTGGGGTCCAAAGCCCATAAACAAAAGGCCTTAATTGCGGATTCCAAGTCGATAAGACTGCACCTGCAAGGTCTGCCTTTTGGTAACTGCCCTCTGTCCCTGTCCATTCCTAGTCCCTGTCTAAGGGTAATCGGGGTCATCCCCTCATGTATCGGTGCGTCAGATCTGACTTGATGAATTTTATTAATCTTTAATATGTCAATTGCCAACAATTGTTGAAGTCTTGCCACCATCGACAGTTTTGAGAACTCACATTGGATCTGCGCAAAGGGCACATAATGGAGAGGATAGGCCATTGGTTCAGCGTTTCACACATTTAACTGCTAGCTGATTAAAAGCTGGCAGAATAAAATCTAAGGCATACCATTATTTTTTATATCTGAGCCACCATTCCCCTATTCCCCCCACTGGCAGTCAGTGCAATGCCATGGAGCATGTTTTAAAATTATTCAAGCGATTTGGGAAGACATAAGTGGCCTTTACGTCAGTTCTATAGCTTATCGTGAGGCGTACAGTATGCTTCACTTATTTTGTTTCTCAGGGCCTGGGGCACATTCCTATAGTTTTTCCCTTGGCTCATTGTGCATCCAGAGGCTTATGAGAAATAGCATACTATGAATGTTGACAGAAACTTGACATTTTCTCCATCATATAATATATATAGGTAACATATTATTTACTGTCTGCAGCCATAGAAAAGTTGCTTTTCTTCACCAAGAGTCACTATTTAAAAAAGAAAAAAGCTGACTGGTAAAGATTTTTTTATTTATTTTTTTGTTTTGTTCCTCACTATACTGTATTCTTATCATTAATGAAGCAATCTCATTTCTTTCTGTGCATTTCTCAGTTTTTGGTGTACTTCAGTCTTTTTTCAGGGAACAGGTCGGCCGTTTTTCGAGACACTCCCACCATGTGGCTGGAAGCATTCTAAAAGGGATTCTCAAGCAGTATGCATTGGTCTCCATGTTCTATTGTCTTTCTGAATTGCTAAATAGCAATAGGCACCTGAAATATAGATTGCTTCTAATTGAGAGCCAAGCAAAGCCCTCAGAGTGCATTGGATATTCACACCCTTCATCCAGCGAGCTGTAACCCCTTGATTCATCCTTCTTTTGGACAACACTTGTGGCTGCCTCGGTCACCACAGGTGTTACTCCGGGCACTGGTGCCATTACAAACACTATTTCAGTTACTGGTCCAAGTCAAAAAGTATGGCAGCAACCTTTTTACCCTTTGGGACAAGTTTCATCAAATACCAGCATCAAGAGATCTGTCAATTGTGAGTTGATAAAAGTTATCATTTGATGTCGAGAAACCTCCTCCATACTTTCTTTTAGTGCTGACTATGTCCAGGAAGCAGTCATTAGATTTGTGTTCACCCTAATCAGCCCATCCAGAGCAGGAAAGCGGGAAGGTGGAGGCCCTTGGCAAAGGGCATGTACTATAGACTCAACTATTTATGGAGATGTAAGTTCCTACGCTTTGCTGGAAAGATGCCTAGAACTATTTTAATGGCCTTGTATTCCTCTTCCATTTCTAGCCTGAGCTGACTTGCCGAATAGTGGACTCCCAGCAAAAGATCTGGGACCTCCATTTGGAAGGCAATATCTCTACAGCCTTTTTACCAAGTGTGTAATTTGCATGAAGATGGTAGCATGCACCTAGAAATCCATTGGCTTAGAACTAAAATGGAGGGACTACCCCAGGCAGTGCTCCAGATAAAATGTTGAGGTGGGAGTATTTTAATGCCTATTTTTAGAATTCTAGAGTATAAATTAGTTTCTCTTTTGCAAAAGAGTAAAAAGGTTTATAACATTCATCCAACATATTCTCACATGTATAGAAATCATTAGAAACAAGGTCGATCAGCACATTTCTTGTTCTCTATATCAAAAGTAATCTGACTTCAAAGAAGGTATTATGTTTGTGGAAATTGGTCTCCTACACAGTAACTTGTAGCCACGGCCCGCGTCTAGATGTTATTGTGTAGGCCACAATTTACTAAAAGTCTAATGCACATGACACATACCTGCATCTTAATAATAGGTTGGACAAACTGTTAATATTAGCCATTTTAATAGTATCTAAGCTATAAGCCCATGAAACATGAAAAAACTAGTTTGCCTTGGGACATATGGCCACAAGTGTGAACATAGACATCAGTAGCAAGTCCCTGCCTCACTGAGATGTGACCCATATGTAAATACAGCTATCTAGATACCAGTCATCAGTTTTACCAGGTTACTCACCGTAGTGACCACCTTACTCCTAGTCCATAGTCCCCTTTCCTCCATACTTGTGGGACATCTCTCCTTCCTGTGGGACGGGACCGGAGCACTTTGTAAAAAGCATCCAAATTATTTTCAACATTTTCCCTCTTTCCTGCGTGGGGCCCGAAACGCGGCCGTAACCCTCCCCCCCCCCCCATGCCCTCCACCTTGGCTCTGCCCCGCGCATCGCCCATCAGTCCTTTTCTATCGCCGGGTCAAAGACCCATTAGCAATAACAGAGGAACCTTATTTGAGTGGACCGCGGGTGGCCGTATGGAGGAAAGGGGACTATGGACTAGGAGGAAGGTGGTCACTACGGTGAGTAACCTGGTAATACTCCTACGTCCCGTCTCCTTTCCTCCATACTTGTGGGAGATTCCCAAGGACTCCTTACAGGAACTACAGGTGGATGGAAATACCCCTTACTGAAACAGGTTCTTCAGCACAGCATGACCAAACTGAGCGTCCACTCTAGAGCTCATGTCGAGACAGTAATGCTTACAGAAAGCAGATGGGGCGGCTCAAGTAGCTGCCCTAGCGATGGACTCCCAGGGAACATATTTCTGAAACCACCTGGAAATAGTTGCCGGCTTGCCCTGAGGATTACCGAAGGTCACAAAAAGTTGAGAAGAACTCCTAAGCTCGGAAGTCCTGTCCAGGTAGAACTTAAGAGCTCTTCGGACATCAAGACAGTGTAGAACTCTTTCAGCCTCTGAGGCAGGGCTCGGAAAAAAGACCGATGGGAGATCGACTGATTCAGATGGAATTCGGTCACTACCTTCGGTAGGAAAGCCGGGTTTTTCCGAAGGACTACCTTGTCCTTGTGAAAGACCAAGAAAGGATGCTCCTTTGGAAGGACGCGCTTAGATACTTTGGGTGGGAAAATAACACTGGCCCAACCGTTGTGGAACAATTGTAACCTTCCCGAAGTACGAAAACTACTGAGATGGCCCGAGTGGACCCAGCGTGGAATCTCTAGCGTTGGGGATGTGGTACAGGAGGACAACCTGGCAACATTCGAGATAATGCAAGAGAGGTTCTCCCTGCCGGACACTGAGAGGTTCCACCACATGCAGCTGAATCATGCTTGGGTGACCCATCGACGGATCACACAAGACCTGCCGGAAAGATCCCTGCCGGAAAGATCCCTGCTTGAATGAAACATAGTCCTGGATCGGGTAGAGCGGAAGGTCACCTCCACCATGTACACTGTGATAACTTCATTCACGACACCGGAACTATCCAGTCTGAAATCAAGATGTGGGTCCACTCCTTCCGGAGGACTGGACGGAGGCCCTGATTACCCGCGTGAAACCCACCATCTCCTAGAGGCTCCGACTCGTCCAGTTGAAGATCCTGCATCGCACTTACTACCCGAGAGTAGCCCTCTTCCTTTGGGGCAGGGCCGCGGACACAAAGTGCCTACGCTGCAAGCGAGAGGAAGGTACCTTTTTTTTCATATCCTGTGGGAGTGTAGTAATATTCAGTTGCTCTAGCGGAAATGCTGCGACAAACTGTCTAGCGTCCTGGGAAAGACGATACAGAGGTGCCGAAACAATTGCTTCTGGGGCTCTCCGGGGAATCTGACTTATCCCGCTATGAGAAACTGCTGTGGTCAACCTCGTTTGCAGTCCTTAGGCGGAACATTGCACAACTGTGGGGCTCGGAGCGCACACCCAGCTATGACCAGTGGGTCACGGACGTGGACACATGTGCGGTAATGGAGCACCGGGTATATAAAGCAAGAGGGTGCCCGCAAAAGGCGGGGAAAATATGGAGAAGATGGGAAGAGGACGGCTGACGACCAAGGCCGACCCTGTAGCCGCTGAGACTGTGTGAGGCCCACCGAAAGGGAAATATTGACTCTGTTAAGAACACCCTGTGTCATGAAGTCATCCTATGTTAAATTCGACGGTCTGTCGGACCAAGGTCCCTGAAGCTGAGTTTGTCATTATTATTTCTTCTTTTGATTATTTTGCTCTCTTCCCACCACTACCTTTCCCTGGAATTTGCCCCTCCCTCCCTCCTCCCTCTCTCCCCCTGTACCCCCCTCTCTCCCGTGTCCCCTCCCTGGAATGTAGAGAGATGAATGTAATGTTTTAACCTTGAAAACCAATAAAAGCTTTGGTCAAAAAAAAAGAAATGATGCTCCACAGACAATGCCTGGAGCTCACTCACTCTCCTCGCTGACGTAACGGCGACCAGAAAGGACACCTTCCAAGACAAGTACTTGAGGTCTACCGTAGCCATTCGTTCAAAGGGTTTATGGCACAGCGCCATCAGGACTACATTTAGATCCCATGGCGGGTGCGGATTACGAACCGGAGGGTAGAGGCGTGTCAAGCCTGCAAAATGCCTCCACCACTGGGTTAGTTAGAGAATAAGAACACAGGTCTGTAGAAAGGTAAGTGGAAACCGCTGAGAGATAAGTCCTGCATGACAGAACATGAACCCCTGACTGTGCTAGGGAGGACACAAAGGACAGCACTGAGTCAATCGTGGCCACCGTCAGATCCAACTTCTTCTCCAAACACCAATGACGGAACCTGAGCCATTTACTCCTGTATTGAGATCTGGTCGAGGGTTTTCTGGCTGCCTGGATAATGCGCATGTTATCCGCAGACAAACTCAGATGCTCTAAAGACTTGAACTCTGGCACCATGCCGACCAAGCGATTGTGGTGAGGGGTGCCACATCTGTTCCCCTTGGTGAAGATCGGGAGTTACTGGTAACCTGATCGGCTGATACACCGACAGGTGTTGAAGTTCTGATAGCCCTGTGGTGGCTGGCCAGGTTTTGGTTATCAGTAGAAGGGAACAGTTTGCAGAGTTCTTCAACTTCCAAATTGCTCGAATAACTAGAGGCAGAGGCGGGAAGGCGTAAGCTCTCATGTTGTTCCATGGAATCTCGAGAGCATCCCCTAGAGAGGAGGCTCCCAGCCTCCCTCTGGAGGAATACTGAGGAAGCTTCTTGTTTACCGCCGTAGTGACGAGGTCCACCTCCAGTGTGCCCCAACGCAAGAAAATCCATGAGAGGACCTCCACCTTCAACTCCCACTCGTAGCTGACCACTGTCCGCCAGCTGAGGGTATCCGCTTTGACATTCAGCTGGCCCGGGATGTGCACTGCAAGCAGCCAGACACCATGAAGCACCGCCCACTCCCAAATCTGGATGGACAGGTCCACGAGGGAGGGGGGGGACTTTGTTCCCCCTTGTTTATGTAATACATTGCTCCCACATTGTCCGTTCTTATGCGGACCACCTTGTTGACAATGAACTGTATGAACGCCCTGAGCGCTAGGAAGATCGCCAGAAGCTTCAAATGATTTATGTGCAGGAGCTTGTCTTGAAGCGACCAGAGGTCAGAGACCTGAAGATCTAACGTCGCACCTCAAACCGAAGAGGGAGGAGTCCGTTGTGATCGTCACCGCGGGGACCGGGTCCTGAAACCCGCGTCCCCAGACAAATTGCTGAGAGATGACCACCAATGGAATCCGGATCCACTGCCTGACGCCATGAATTCCGAAGAGCCATCTGGGTCCGTCTCATTTTGAGACGAGCAAGAGGAAGAGCCAGTACACACGAGGCCATGAGGCCCAGAAGCCTCTGGAACCACCTGGCCAACATGCTCTCCGACTTCGCAAACATCTGACACGTGGCCAACAGATCTGCCATTCTGTCCCTGGTCAGATGCACTCTGCAGTCAATCGTGTTCCAACGAAAACCCAGGAAAATCCGGTCCTGTCCGTCATGGAGGATTTCCATCAGTTCACTGACAGCCCAAGATGGAACAGGAGCTGAACGAAAGACTGGAGGTTGCCCGCTGGTGCCAACGGACAAGGGCTGTGTAAGAGCCAGTCGTCCAAATAAGGATACACATGGATACCCTGGAGACGAAGATAGGCCGCAATCACCGACATCTTCGTGAAGACACGCGGCGCCGAGCTGAGGTCAAAAGGAAGCACCCGAAACTGGAAGTGCTCCTCTCCCAAAGAGAAGCGGAGGTATCTTCAGTGTGGATTCCAAATCAAGATATGCATGTATGCATCCTGAAGATCCACCACGCTGAGCCAATCACCCATCTGCAAAGAGGAGCGAATCTGGCCGGGCGTGATCATCTTGAATTTCTCTTGGGGTAGGAAAATATTGAACTGGGAAAGGTCTAGGATGGTGCGCAGGCCAGCCTGGTTGGGTTTGGGCACCGTAAACAGCCGGGAGTAGAAGCTCTCCCCTTGCTCCCCAAGGGGAACGGGTTCCACAGCTCTGAGGTCCAGAAGTTTCTGAACCTTGGCCTTGAGGGAGGGTGAGCCCGACAGCTGAAAAGGAGGGTTGAGGGGGTGGGGTAGAGGGTAAAGGTAAGCGGAAGCCCGCTCGAGCGACTGACAAGAACCATCTGTCTTCTGTGATGGTCAGCCACGCCTCCCAATGAGACGCAATGCGTCCTCCCACCGGAGTCTCGTACGAGCGCGGAAAACCCTCATTTGGCAGGCTTATCGGTGGCGGTGCCACCTGAACCTGTAGAGGCTGAGGAGCGGGAGAAAAACCACGTACGCTGTTGTCTACGGCAGTTATTCCCCGCAGGAGTATCCACTCTGCGAGATTTGCGGTCGAGGAAGCCCCTAACCCCAGAGGAAGGTCGACTTTGCGACAACGGTCTCTGGGATTTGAAAGGAGCTTTAACCAGAACAGACAACGATTTAGCAGTCTGAGTGCTATCCTTGGTTTTGGTGAGCTCTACATCAGTAGAAGTCTTACACTTCCTTAGAAAATGTAGTGGCATGCAGCCACGCCTGCCTGCCATGAGGTATCAACCCCAAGCATCAGGCCCCGAGCCGAGGTGTCTACGTGATGAGCCGCAGCCTCCAGGAGATCCTGGGCCAAGACCCTGGCATCGGAAAGGCCTCCTTTGAAATCTTCCAGCTTCTCGTCCGGGATGTGCTCCTCAAACTCTGACAGACCTTTCCGCATGTTAGCTCCCGCCAATATCAATTCGGCGTTGGCCTGCCTGAGCTGCAAGGCCGTATTGGTGAAGATTTTCCTCCCGAGGGAGTCGAGGAGCTTGTCCTCCTTTCCCAGAACCTGAGTAGCCGTTGTGGAAGAGGATGCTGCAGGCCTGGACTGCAAGGTGGCCGCAGCCACCACTGTAGAGGAGGGAGGCGGACAAGACGACAGGACCACCTCTTCCGAAGAATGCAGCCTGTACCTCGCGTCAATCTTTTTATTGCCAGAAAGTCCTGAGTGTGGCTTTTTCCAGACTCTTCGGACCTCGGCCAGAACGTCCTTCTGCAGGAACAGGCCGGTATGCTCCAAAGGAGACAGGGTGAACGCCCCAGAAAGCACGCCCTCCTGCAGAGCGGGTGCATCGGGCACCGGAAAATCTAAGAAACTAATCATGTCCAGTACCCGGTCATGAAAGGCTCTGATAGAGCGGGGAAGGTCCTCGTTGTCCTGATCGCCTTGAGGGTCATCTGACAGGTCAGGATCCTGCTGAGCCGTGTCAGGCAGTGCCTTGGATGGCCCTAACACAGGGCAGATGCAGTTTCTCCATGGGGGAGATACTTAATTAGGCAGAGGGCTTGTTGCTCCTGGGAGGAGACTTCAGTATGTGGGCAAATCGGGCTATGGATCGCAGTGGGGGCAGGATACAGTAGGAGCTGATGCAGGCAACAGGATCAGGGACTCCTAGGGTACATGCGGTATCAGGAGCTGGTGGATGTATGGAGGGAAGGTCACCCCGCGGAGAGCAGCTATACTTTTTTTTTTTCTCCCCAGTCCATGGATCACAGACTCCGATTGATTTCTGAAACAGACATGTCAGTAGGGTCATCTCTAGCGAGCATTCACCGGTTAGTTGGTCAGACCGCGACATGGTGGTCATGGGAATTGTATTGACAGGATTCAGACCCGGGGAATCTTTGTGGCAGCGCAACGACAATCTGTTGAAGGATGCAGTTTTTGCAAAAGAAATGCAGGAGGCAATAGAGGAATTACTTAGCCTGAACAATACGGGGGAAGTGGAACTGGGCGTGACTTAGGACGCAGTTAAGGCGACATGGAGGGGCCTCATCGGCTAAAAAGAGACTTGGAACCCTGCAGGTGGAGAAAATTAGGGGCAACATCCAAAAGTTAGACGCTGGAGGGTAAAGGGGAGGTGGAGATAGGTGTAGACCCAGAGTTAGCAAGGGAAAAGCGACAGGAACTGCGGGACTTGGAGATGGGGAAGGTGATTGCCGGCTTGCAATTTCTGAAGCAAAGGTACTATGAGAAGGGGGATAAGGCAGATGCTCTACTGGCGGCCAGATTGAGGTGCCAACGGTTGGAGAGGTGTGGGGATCGAGTCCGGGGGTCAGATGGACAACTGTAACCATGCTCTCTTGCAGGAGTTGTGGCCCAGGAATATGCCACCTTCTATGCGCAGCTCTAGGGAAAAGAGGGGAGGCAACCGATGAGGAATTGCATAGATACTTGGGGAGGTGCCCCTCCCGAGTCTCCAGGGTAATGAGACGGTGGGAATGGAGAGGCTGATTACTCAGGAGGAAGTGTTGAAGCGATAGTGGGGTTGAAGCTGGGTAAGGGTCCCGGAGAAGATTGGTACACAGTGGGGTTCTATAAGAACTTAGCTGGGTCCCTCGCACAACACCTGGCAAAACTAATTACATTGTGGATACGGGAGGAATGGAGATGCTGATTACTCGGGAGGAAGTGTTGAAGCGATAGTGGGGTTGAAGCTGGGTAAGGCTCCCGGAGAAGATTGGTACACAGTGGGGTTCTATAAGAACTTAGCTGGGTCCCTCGCGCAACACCTGGCAAAACTAATTACATTGTGGATACGGGAGGAGCCCTTCCATCCTTTCGGAAGGCACGGATTACAGTAATGCCAAAAGAGGGCAGGAACCCGGAATGCTGTAAATCCTACCGTCCCATCTCTCTACTTAATGTGGATGCAAAGATTTTCACCAGAATATTAGCCACGCGTATGGAGGACCTAATGCCCAAATTAGTCCACTCAGATCAGGTGGGATTCATTCAACGTAGTTGGGGCGCGGACACCATGCGCTAGACACTACATTTGATGGAGGCTTCAGCAGGGATGGAAGGGGATCCGGTGCTGGTGTCCCTCGATGCCGAGAAGGCTTTTGATTGGCTGGATTGGCCTTTTTTGAAGGGGGTCCTACAGAAATGTGGCTATCGGGATCGAATCGTGAGTGGGATACAGGCGCTCTACGTGGCCCCAGAGGCGAGGATGACGTGAATGGGTGATTGTTGAGGGCTTTTGCTCTACAGAGGGGGTTTAGGCAGGGTTGCCCCTTTTCACTCCTCCTATTCGTGCTAACGATGGAAGTGTTAGCTGAGCGGTTAAGGGGGGGCCCCCACAGGTGTAAGGCTTTAGGGTGGGTATGAGGGAGTTCAAACTGGGACTTGGATGACGTGCTATTGCACCTGGTGAATCCTACCAGCTCTGTCCCTGCCGGATTAGCAATAATTGAGGAATAGGAGTCGTTCTCTGGCTTTAAAATTAACAAAGACAAGTCGGGGATCTTTCCGATCGCCGTCAGATTCCAAGCAGTCTGAGGTGCTTGAGCCTCTAAGACTGCAGATACAGCTTGAGAGTATTAGATATTTGGGAATCAACACTGTCAGACCAGGAAAGGACTTGGGTGGAGCTAACTACTCCCTTCCCCCTTCCACAAATTATTCGCTAGATGGAGCAAGGGACAGCTGTCGTGGCTGAGGAGGCCTAACACAATAAAAATGAACCTCCTCACTGGAGTACTATATCTTTTTCAGATGTTGCCGGTCCGGGCTCCGGAGGCGCACCTAAGAGAAGCTAAGTCACAGATCTTGCGAATCCTTTGGCAGAATCAAAAACTCAGGGTGGAATACGAAACATTAATATTACCAAAGGACCGAGGTAGTGCAGGGCCCCTAGATCTGATGTATTATAGGGCGTTGCAGTTTAGGCCACTGGTCCCGTATTTTTTTTTTTTATCAACTGTTTATTTTCAGCAGAGTTAATTACAAGTAACCATATAACAAGAAAAGATCAAGTATTGATGTCGCCAGCATACCTCTCGCCAAATACCCCATCAGGGGTGCAATTTGCTGCTGAGATTTAACTAATACAACAATGCAACTCCCTCGCCCCCTTCCCAGACCTCCCCCCCGCTTCAATAACACTAACATTTGTGTGGAATATAGCGTCTACAGTCAACCACCTAGAAGAACCCCCTCCAACCCCAAACCATATCGCTACTCGGGCGTCCCCAGTTACAGGATAGAGACATTGCGAAGCAACCTGTGTTTAAAGTACATTTGATCCTTGTCGTACATGAATTCATGTAGCGGTGCCCACTGGTCCCGTATTTTAAGGGAGGATCCGGAGAGATGGTGGGTATTTCTGGAAAACCAACACAGGCTCCAGGCAACGGTGGGAGAATGGCGTTGGGTCCCCAAGGGGAGGCCCCGAAGGAGAATCCGCGACATCCTTTTCTTGAGGTCCATTTGGAGGTGTTGAGCATGGGAGGAAGAAGAGGCGAGATTACCACACAGCCCTCACCGATGAGCCTTATTTGGGCACCACCGGTTTCAAAATACCAGACATGTTTTGAGGGCGGGCTCTCCAGGATGGGACAACTGTGGATGGGTGGGAAATATGTGAGTATCCAAGAATTGGAGGAAGCCTTGGCTATAGGAAAACTTTCAGTGCTTCTCTACCTTAGATTAAAGGGCATCCACACAGCGGAGAAGCCAAGGGAGCGGGATCTTGCACCGGTAGAAAGGATCCTGGATGGACGTAAGGACATGAAGGGTCTTATTTCACATCGTTATGGGGCCCTGCTAGAATCGAAGAGGGGCGCAGTCCTAGAGCTGCGCCAGAGATGAGAGATCTGCATATAGAGTTGGAGGAAAGCCTCTGGCAACAGATGTGCCGGAGAGCTTTCAAAACAGTGATTTTTTGCCAATATAAGCTTCACGGCCTGAAACTATTGCACCTATGGCAGTACAGCCCAATGTCGCTATCCAGAATGTTTCCCAGGGTAAAGCCACAATGTTTGCATGGATGCAGCAACGCTGCAGGCTATTGGCATATGTGGTGGGGTTGTCCTAGGTTGCAGATGTACTGGGCAGAGGTCCTGGGGTGGATCAAGGATGCGGGAGGGGAGGAATTTGTGCCTGATACAATGCTGATACTCTTTGGTCTTGAGAAAAGGGAAGACAGTTTGTGTGCTCTCCCCGGTTGGCACATGTTCTTTTGTCAGCCCGGGCAAACAGAGCCAAACACTGGAAAAGGGCGACTCTCGCTACATTGAGTGGGCAAGTACGGCAAAGGATGTATGCTTGATGGAAAAAATGACAGCAGCAAACCATGTAGGGGGTGCAACTGTGGAAATGGAGTGGCAACAATTCTGTAATACCTTTTGGATTAGGTGGGAAAGGGTAGAAGACACAGGCCACGGGCCAGGCCCGGCCCAAGTAAAGATTTGACAATGGACATGCAATCTGAAGGAGGTTAAATTGGGACTCACGCCCTGGAAACCACTATGTGTTGATTTATTTGATGGTGAACCTTAGAATTGGTGTGGGGGTGTTCGAGCTTGTGGGAACTGTGGATCCTCGTGCTATAGGTTTGTTGGCTCAAAATGCCTACGTAGGCTTTCTCCGTTGGTTGCCTGCTGCCTGTATTTAGATCACAGCAGGACAATGCTCCTATTCAAGTTTTGTGTGGTGTTTGGTTTGGTGCCTGAGATCCAATGCTCATACACTGGCGCTGTCAAAGTTATGCCTTTTTATAAAATAACTGTACATTTCCACACTTGGTACGTTTTTACAATCCTTGTTGATTTATTTGTCGTTTACGATCAGCTGAACACCGCGAGACCACGTACGCGAGATCACACCCAGCCGGGACAAGTTACTATGCAGTACACACATTTCCAATGACATGGGCCCTCCCCAACCGGGACCACGCTATTGACGTTACTGCCTTGAGAAAAACCTTAAGGTTGAAACGCGTATTGGCACCAGCAAAACGAAAAGCATATTGCTTTTTGTCAAATACATGGAACAACCTTGACATATCTATTGATTGACACTGATTGTGTGAAACACGGATTGAAAAATAAATCAAAAAGGATTGTAAACACTTACCAAGTGTTGAAATTTACAGTTATTTTATAAAAGTTATCACTTTGCCAGCACCAGAGTATGAGCATTGCACCTCAGGCACCAAACCAAAGAATTGGTTTCAATGAGAACTGTTCACATTGAGGGGGGTGGGGTGGGAGGGCAAAGGAGGGGTTTTGGGGTTGTAAGGGTAAGTTACAATATCAGATTTGTTATGAGGGGCTGTCCCTTGTATTGACATGTTATGTTGGACTGTGATCACAAAACCAATAGAATTCAATTTGAAATTAAAAAAAGTTGTTTAAGTTCCCTATCCTTACCCCCTAACAAATCCATCACATGTAAGGGAGCTTATTCAGCCATGGTCCAATCTATAAGCATGTCTCTATGCGGGTGGACAAAGCAGTCCACCATATGCTGTAGCACCGAAGCCCAGTAGTACTATCTGAAGTCTGGTGCCCCTTTACCCTCCGGTAGTTGGGATGTGGGGAGCGCTATTCTCAGGGAACTGTCTTTATGCAGGTGCTGGTACATGCTAGCCAGAATCAGTGTTGGGCATCCTGCCAATATCTAACACAAGATCTTGACAGCCACATTTATCATTGATAAAAGGTGATACGAGGCACAATCCCTCCCTCCCTTCCTTGGGGAGGAACATCACCAGTGCTTCCAGCATTTCTTGCGGCAGCCCACCGCTCTCCTTGGCCTCCCTGAAAGAAACAAGCGTGGGTGCCAGCAGATCATTGTGCTTTGTATGCCTCCACTGTAATACCATCCAGACCTGAGGAATTACCTGTGGCTAGATCTTAGATTGCCTGCCCCACTTCATGCACCCCGATCTCCTCACCCAGCTGGGTCCTTTGTTCCTCCGAGACCCAGTTGAGGGCCGCTTCCTCCAACCATTGTGCAGCAAGCTGCACATCCAAATTATCCCCAGCATACAGGGAGGCATTGAACTCCACACAAACGTCTTCCCTTTCGGTAATCTGTCTGGTGCTTGTCCCAGACAACCTCACAACTCTGCGCCCCCCGTCCCTCTTCACTAACCATGTCAGCAGCTTGCCGGTTTTGTCCCCGTTATGGAGATTTATCATTTGTATGCTTCATCCCCTCTCCGCTCCTAGTGAGACCCCCAGCACTTTTTGCTGGACTTCTGGGTCTTTTTCCTTATATCCTGAATGAGTGGAGCCTTTTTCCACTCATTCATTCTTATGGGCCCCACCTTTTGGAACTCTAGTCTGTGTTTTGCCTTTACTGTGCAGTCTACTTTCCTCCATATCTCTTTTGACATCTGTGTTTAACATTTGCAGCACACAGCTCAATATGGGCAGTGATGCTGGGAAGCCTTTGGGGTCTCCTTTGAGATTCTTTATCCTCAAGTAACTGCAGTTTTTAAGGATAGAGGCATACCTTATATCCTCCTAAAATATTATACTATGAGAGATTGGCACACACCACCTTATGTGGAGTACCAAGGGGATACGTAGTGTCCCCCTTCAATCTGCTCCTGTGGCTTTTTAGTCACATAGATAACCTTAGTTATGGTTGGTCACAGTGGACATGTACTACCAAATATTGTGCTATTTTTTTTTTACTGCAGACTGTATTCAGTCTTGGTTGTGCACAATAGGGTCACCTATGTTCTAACTTGGTGGCTCCTTTCTTTTTTCACCATTTTCTACCGCTGTTGTCCTTTGTTGGCCCGCCTTCTGCCATTCTAGGAGGGGGAAGGTCTGCGTTTGTGTTTTGCCTTTGGCGGGTACCTTGGGTTTCCCCGCCTAGGCTCCAGTATCTAGGCAGGCAGAAGTTGGGGAGACGTTTTTCACTCCCTTGCCCTTTGTCTGCTTGAGTGCCTGCATGGATCCAGCTCCCACTGGGGGGGATGGCTGTCCTGATTGGACAGCCACCCACCCCTTTGTCCACTGGAAGCTGAAGTAATCGAAGAAGAGGACAACCAGAGACTCCTGCAGACCCTTTGCAATGCCGTGAAGCGGCCACTGCTGTCCTGACTCAGTTTTCAATGCAACAGCGGAGCTTCGAAGAGGACTCCTTCCCTTTGGCTGGTGGGACCAACTAGCCCTGACACAACTACCTTCTCCAGCATGCGGTCTGGCATGGTTTCACATGCTCATGAATATTCCCTGTCGTCAGGCCGTGAATTCTCAGTAAAAGAGAAGTTTCACTTACAAACTGTATTTCCCCTCTATACTAATCACAGTTCTGTTGGTCATACTGTCCCCAGCCAATGACTACCCTCTCCCTAAGCCCCTCCTTTGGCAGCCATCTTCAGATTTTTAACGCACATTAGAGTGTGGGAGTCCTCGAATTTTGCTCCGTAAGCTATTCCACGTTTTTTGCACTTTTTCAACGGAGAGCCTGTGTGGTCTTCTCTCAATCTGCAGAGAAACAGGGATCCGTTTGTGAGTTTTGAATGCCTCTCAAGGAAAAGGATCGTCTAGTTTTGAACAAGGTTTCCAGAAAGGCCATCAGGCCTACTCCACACCACCCATCATGACGGAGGAGAGGAAGGAATGAAGTTCCCTTTTCAAGATCTGCACCAGATACAGATTGCGTAACATGTTTGTGGAGGACAAACCGCTTCAATGCTTCTACTGCCTTCACCCGAACCACAAAGAAGATTGCGAGATCTGCCTCAGCTTCTCCAAGAAAACGATGAAGCATCGACACAGTAGACTGGTGATGTGGCTAAGTGCCAAGGCCTCTGAGCCAGGATTATGTCTCACCCAGGACTGGCCGGTCTGAAGAGCGGGCTTCAAAGTCCTTTGAGGGTGCTCCATCAGTGGGGGCCCAAAACAAGGCCAAGCACAGAGTCTGCTTCCGTTTGGGTTGCAGCGCATAGTGGTCCCTCGATGTGCAGTGCGCGATCAAGTTCACCATCTGCCTCGATCGCCAGCCATTGCTCGAGCTCCTCCTCAAAAAGAAAGTCGCCCAACCCGGCTAAGCTGCGGGAGAAGCCAGAGAAGCCTAGGGTGGAGGAAAAGACATCCGACCTGCCCAAGAAGGCCTAGGCAGCGCAGGAGAAATCGTTGTCGACGATTGAGCTGGTGGCGGCTGCTCTCTCGAAAGCCAAAGGGGCTGACCCTGTGAAGGTAGCCCCTACTGCGCCCAGGAAGGCCCTGCCCCTGAGGCAGGAGGCCTCGGCCAGGGCAGTGACTAAGTCTCCTGGCACACCTGAGAAGAGGATGCAGTCGCTAAGGCCGGCTGAGACCCTCTCAGGGTACATAAAGGGCTGGTGGAGGGGTGATTAACTCCCAGCCCAGACATAGGCTGTACACCAAAACATGGATGTTTAGTCTTTGGATGATGAGTACCGGGAGTCCCTGCATACGGTCCACGAGGATGTTGGGGGGAAAGCGGCGTGGGGCCCATTGTGCCCACCATGCCTGCCCAGCTGAGAGATGTATCCCTGAACATCCTTTCGATCCTACACACGCTGGTGTCAGAAATCTAGTAGAGGATGGTACAGGCCCTGGATCAGCCTCCAGCTAAAAGGAGGAAGCGCCATCCGGCAGCCCCCGGATCAACCGCCACACTCACGCCAGGTTCCCTCCACCCCGATGGGGACGGGCATGGCCACGACGATGACATTGTCACGGCAGGCGGATTGCCGCAACCGAGGGCAGCCCCACCAGATGAGGTGGGGTTGTTTCATGCCATAGTCGCCAAAGCTTCCGAGCTTTTCCAGCTGACCAGAGGCGTGAGGACAAGAGCAAGACAATCATGGCAGTGCCCATCCTGGACGACGTGTGGGAGGAAAGCCTGAAGAATCCTTGCACTTTCCCCAACCAAGCGGGACAGGCTGGAGAAAAAGTACTGGGTGCCAGAGTCTGCACCAAAGTGCCTATGATTGCAACCGTCGCCAGACTCGGTGGTCTCGGCAGCTGTGAGGAAGAGGTTGTTTTACCCCTCAACCTCAGTCCCCCCGGACAGCGAGGGGATGAAGTTGGACGCCATAGCGAGGAAGGTCATCTACTCTGCAGCGTCTGTCGATCTAGGAAAATGGATACCTCTACTTTGTGACCGCAAACGTATTTTGGTGGCCGTGGGCCAACCGTCTCATGCACGATATGACAGAATATAGGTTTTCGAGTTTGCCAATGAATGGCCATTTTGATATAACGAGAATCACCATTTGGTTCTCTAACCATTGCTCATTGCTTTCTGTTCCTATTGCTTCGCAGTATATTTTCCGCTTACACTGCTCGACTGTAAAACATATTTTTGTCTGTATGTAAAAATGGACAAGGCCGCAGCGCCGAGAGGATAACAAGAGTTTGTTGAAACACAAACGTAGGCAGTGCCAGGAAGAATGCCCGGCTCCCTCCCGAATGTAGCCTTGAAGCAGAGCTGCAGGGCATTCAATTATTTCGCAGCTGCCAGCCAGTCTCTTTATATGGTAGAATATGTTAGAATGATATAGCTAAAGGCTTGAATTATGCTTTTCTTATGGCCCCCCCTTTGCTGAGCCCGCTAGAGCGTGTCGGCTCCCAGGACACGAATAGCACCTAATAGGGGGGTGTTAAACATGTCATAGCTGATTGTTTCATATGCATTTTGTATATATGTAACTGATGTACGTAATTCACTCTTGCGTCCCTCGAGGTCTAGAGATGCACGTCACGGGGCATGAGACTGAGTTGGCCAATAGACTTTGCTTTGCAATAAACCCTAGCTTTGGGAATACAACCTCGTGTCTGGCGTATCTATCGTGTGTGGTGACTCGCCTTTCACGTCGACCAAGGCAGCCAACGCATTGGCGAGCCTGGCCAGTTACGATGGGGAACTATGGTACAAGCTGGCCCCAATTATGGAGTTCCTTCTAGACGACAAGCAGGTGGAGGTGATCATACTCCTCCAGGAAGGTAAAGTGGTGTCGGACCATGCCATTGCGGTGGCCCTGGACGTTGCCGACAGTTTTTCAGCTGATGGGGGAACAGTGTCTGCCTCAGTTGTCGAGGCTGGCTGAAGGCCACCAATTCCCGCCAGGAGGTCCAGACAAAGGTACTGGACATGTCCTTCGACAGGGATAACCTTTGGGAAGGCCGTCTACTAGTCCTTGCAGGCCATCAAGACAGATGCAGCTCGTGCCCTCAGTACTCTCCAACAGCACTACTCTTCCTTTTGCGCCTCCAGCAGAAGGTCAGGCAGATCGACGGAAGGTTTTGGTGGAGGCTCCTTGTCGTGCCGTCAGCCCTCCTGGTCCATGACCCAGGAGGCTTACGGAGATTGTTCCAAGGCTTTCGGTGGAGGTGGACAGCGCCGCTGTCACCCCCAAGGTGGAACGCAGGTACCGAATAGGACTGAGCCAGCCAGGATGTCGGTGCCCCCACCCATGAACCCCAGTGGGAGGCCGGCTGACCGGCTACATCAGTGAGTGGGAAGAGATATCCACCGACAGATGGATGATGGACACTCTCACCCACTGACATACCCTGGAATTCCAGCAAGTGTCTGCGGATCCTTCCGGTGACCATCCCTCAGCTCCTGCAGGAGGTATGGGCCATGCTAAAACAAGGCGCAACAGAGCTAGTACCAAGACTTCTCCAGCATGGGGTCTGGCATGGATTCACATGCGCATGAATATTCCCCGTCGTCAGGCTGGGAATCCTCGGTAAAGAAAAATCAGTATCAGTTTTGTTTCTGATCTGTCTTTCGTAGTAGTAACCAATCACTGATCTCTGCATCATACTGACCACAGCCAATGACTGCCAACTCCCTAAGCCCCGCCTCTGGCAGCCATCTTCAGATTTTTACCGCACGTTCATGTGTTGGGATCCTCGTGCTATTGCTCTCGAGCTATAGTGCGTTTTCGTGCTTTTTCATAGGAAAATTCTCTTTTTTCGGTCAAGAGCCTCAAGCTCCACTGTTTCTTTATCCAATCAATGGGGACCCGTGTCGGATTCCTCAACGCCCATCAAGGGTAAAGATTTCATCGAGCCACGCTTTTGGAGGACTCCGGAAGTTTCTCAGGCCCATCTCGGACATGGCCCAGGAGAAGGGAAGCTCGACACCAAGAAAGCTGTTCAGGGTCTGCCCTGGATGCCAGCGTCAGAATGTCTTTAAGGAGGACGAACACTCCCTTTGCCTCTACTGCCTGCATGAGGACAAGACGCACGTGGAGAAGGACTGTGCGTTTTGCAGCAATATGTCGGAGCGGACCATGAAGGACCGCCATCTGCGTCTCGCCAACTGGCTGGAAGGGAAGAGCCCGTCAGGCAAGAAGAAGTCGTCCAAGCGGTCTTCTAAGACCTTTGAGGGCGCCCCGGCGACGGGAGCCAAACAGAAGGCCAAGCACCGCGAGTCCGCTGGCACTGGGAATGCCGAACGGTCGGGCTCTACGGTTGCCGGGCAGGGCGCATCCTCCCCGGCGCCATCAACCACGAGCCAACGCTCTGGCTCGGGTAAGAGGAAGGCCGAGCACCCGGCGAAGCTCCTGGAGAGACCCCGGTCGAGCTCGAAGACCCCATCGGAGGGGGAGTGAGGCGGTGACCCTCCCCCCACGGAGAAGGCGGTGAGCGCACCTAAGGTGGTGAAAGCATTGATTCACCCTGCCAAGGCCTCTATCGAGACAGTTGCGGCGGCCCTGGCTCAGCCTGTGGAGGCGACTTCGGGGCTCAGTCTCCCTGCCACCGCGGAGGGAGTCCTTTTCACGCCCATCGCCAGGACCCCCGTGAAACCTCCGACGGAGAAGAAAAAGAGGGGGCAGGAGGTCGTCATGGATTCGGCCTCAACCTCTGAAGAGGAGCTGATCGAAGTCTTAAGCCACAGCATTGGCGTGGAAGAAGACCAGCCCGTCGGGAGGGATCCCAACGTAGACGACGAGAACGTCGAGGGTGCCGACGAGGCTCCTGACCGCCCGTCGGAATCCCCTCAACCTGTGCCGCAAGACAACTCTGCAGCCATTTTGTTGGCTATACAGTCCTTATGCTCGGAGATAAGGAAAAGATTGCCCTTACCACCAACGGAGGAACCGCTCCCGACGGGGGACCCGGAGCCAGGCCCTTCTGGGAGCCCTCCTCCTAAGAGAAGGATTCATCCTCCACCTCCTTTTCAACCATCGCGCCCTGCTCAGCCCTCCTCCCCTTTCTCGACCCGTGGGGATGATACGGGGACGGACACGGCCGGGACGGGTAGAGACGACGAGGTTTACGACGAGGATCTTCCGTCGTCATCTCCTCCCCGGGCTTCCCCGCCCGACGAGATTGGATCGTTTCATGCCATGATCGCCAGGGCATCCAAGCTTTTCCAGCTCTGCCCGGAAGAGAAGAAGGAAGGTTTCCTTTATCAACGGCGCGAGACCAAGAGGAAGACGGTCCTCGCTGTACCTCTAATGGACGATATCTGGGATGAGGGTCTCGCCCTCCTCAAGAACCCATCCACAACGCCTGCGAGAAGGGATCGGTACGAGAAGAAGTACCGTGTCCCGGACGCGGCCCCCTTGTGCCTTCGGGCACTGGCGACCCCGGACTCGGTCGTCCCCGCGGCGGCCAGGAAGAAAGCGGGGGGGGCTTCAGCCTCTACGTCAACCTCCCCACCGGACGGCGAGGGGAAGAAATTGGACACAATGGGACGCAGTCATCTCATCGGCAGCTACGACGATTAAGGCTGTCAACGGTTTAGCCATCGTAGCCCGCTACGACAGGGAGTTGTGGTACAAGATCGCCCCTCTGCTGGACTTCCTACCGGATGACAAGAGGGCAGAGGCCCTAGAGATCTTGCAGGAAGGAGAAGTGGCGTCGGACCATGCCATTACGATAGCGACGGACATCGCTGACACTGGTTTTCGCCAGTTGGGCAACGGCGTGTGCCTTAGACGGCGTGGATGGCTCAAGGCAACGGACTTCCGGCAGGACCTGCAGACCAGAGTTTTGGACATGCCATTCGACGGGAGCAACCTGTTTGGGAAAACAGTGGACGATTCCCTACAAGCCATTAAGACGGACACGGAGACGGCCCGGGCTCTTGGTGTTCTCCAGCAACGACGGCCTCCCTTTTGGAGCGCCGGAGGCAAGCAGGGTGCCTCCAAAGGTTCCGGCGGCAGATATTCCACCTACAGTCAAGCGGCCCGTTCGTCGTCGCAGGAAGCCTACATGAGACGAGGCAAGTCGGGCGGACCCTGCCGTCATCGCCAGGGAGGACAAGGCGGCAAAGCCTCGTCGAAGCAGGACTGAACCGGCCGTGGGGTCGGGCCCCCACCGAAGCATCCCAGTGGGAGGCCGGCTGGCGAACTTCGTCAGCGTGTGGGAGTCCATCTCCACCGACCGTTGGGTGCTGGACGCCCTGGCCCAGGGTCACGCGCTTGAGTTTCTAAAGTGCCCGCGAGTCCCCCCTGTGGCCAGGAAGGAACATCACATCTCTCAACTTCTCTTGGAGGTAAAGGCGATGCTCAAGAAAGGCGCCATCAAGCTCGTGCCAAAGAGGCTTCGGGGCTCCGGAGTTTACTCAAGATACTTCCTCGTGAAGAAGATGACGGGAGGATGGCGTCCCATCCTGGACCTACGACGACTGAACAAATTCATCAAGGCACAGAAGTTCCGGATGGTCACCCTCTAGCACGTCCTGGGTCAGCTGGAGGAGGGCGATTTCCTGTCGTCGTTGGATTTGGAGGATGCCTACTTCCATATCCCCATCCTAAAGGGACACCGAAAGTTTCTCAGATTCGTGGTCCAAGGGCGTCACTAACAGTTCAGAGCCCTTCCCTTCGGATTGAGGTCGGAACCCAGGGTGTTCACCAAGTGCCTCGCACCGGTGGTGGCGCAGCTACGCCTGGAGGGGGATCCACGTCTACCCCTACCTGGACGACTGGCTCATCTGAGCAAAGACAAAGGAGCTCACCGCGGAGCACACGTCGAGAACCGTCCAACTACTCGCGGACCTGGAATTCTCCATAAACTGCGCCAGGTCCCACCTGGTGCCCGCGCAAGACGCACTGTTTCTGGGAGCGAAACTCGACACAGTGGCGCTTCTGGCCTCGGAGGAAAGGACGAGGGCCATCTTGGGCAAGGTGCAGCGGATGCTGTTTGCGGACGCGGCCAGGTTGAGGTCCATCAAATCCCTCCTCGGAATGATGTCTTCTTGCATTTATCTCATCCGCCTGTGCAGGCTTCGGATGCGCCCGTTACAGGAGTTCCTGGACGCTCGCTGGATCCAGACGGGCAGCTTCGAGGACAGGATCACACTCGACGAGAGCTTCCGACGAGCGATCCGGTGGTGGGGCACCCGCGCGCATCTGACGGCGGGCATGGACTTCCAGACCCCGGGCCACCAGAAGACAGTGACCACGGATGCCTCCCTGGAAGGGTAGCGAACGCACACCGAAAATCTGCACGCGAGCGGCCTTTGGCTGCCGACGCAGAAGTCCCTCCATATCAACATCCTTGAACTCTGTGCAGTGTTTTGGGCCCTAAGGCCGTCCTTCCGTCCCTCAAGGGCAAGGTGGTGAGGATCTTCACCGACAACACCACCACCATGTTCTACATCAGGAAGCAGGGCGGTACCAGATCCACAGCCCTGTCCAAGGAGGCGCAGGATCTGTGGCATTGGGCCGTCGCCCAAGGGATATTTCTGGTGCCGTTTCATCTGGCAGGAATAAAAAACACCATCGCCGACTCGCTCAGCAGAGAGCTGCGCTCGTGCCACGAGTGGGAACTACGACAGGATCTAGTGTACCGCCTCTTCCGACGGTGGGGCACACCCCAGATCGATCTGTTCGCGACGGCGACGAACTCCAAGTGCCAGAGGTTCACCAGCAGGTTTCCCCAGCCGAGGAGCATGGGCGATGCTTTCTCGTTCCCCTGGGAGGGCCTGTTCCTATATGCGTTCCCTCTATTGCCGCTGCTTATCCGGCTCATCAACCAGCTCAAGAGGTCACGGTGCAGGATGATTCTCGTCGTACCTGCGTGGCCGAGGCAGATATGGTTCCCGGACCTTCTGGACTTGTCAGCGTCCCCGTCAATCAAGCTGCCAGTGGATGCGGATCTTCTCTCCAGGGAAGGAGGCGCCATCCTCCATCACGACCCAAAGTCGCTGAACTTGCAGGCCTGGCTCCTGCAGCGTTAGCGTTTGGAGGTTACGACATACCGGCCGACTGCAGAGAGGTTCTTGCAAAGGCCAGGGCGTCCTCAACTCTTAAATGCTACGGACACAAATGGAAGAGGTTCTCTGTCTGGTGCCATGCACAGAAGATTAACCCTCTACGGATTACGGCTCCTCAAGTACTGCCGTACCTGCTGATGCTGGCCAAGGCTAGACTGGCACACGCTTCCATCAAGATTCATCTTGCTGCGATCTCCCGATACACCAGAACCACGGGACGGACGTCTTTGTGGTCTCATCGTCTGGTGAAAGAATTCATGAAGGGACTGTTCAGATCGTTCCCGCCGGTGAAGGCTCCGGCCCCGGCGTGGGAGCTCAAGGTGGTGCTGACCAAGCTCATGGGACCTCCGTTCGAGCCTCTGCACTCAGCTCCGTTGAAGTTCTTGTCGTGGAAAACAGCGTTTCTTGTGGCCATCACCTCCGCACGACGGGTGGGAGAGATCCAGGTCCTTTCCTGCAAGACACCGTACTTGACTTTTCATGACACAAGGGTAGTGCTCAGGACGCACCCCTCCTTCATGCCCAAGGTGCCGTCGGACTTCCACCTCAACGAACCCTTGGTGTTGCCTGTTTTCTTCCCGTCGCCGGCTGAAAGGCCTTTGCACTCGCTGGATGTGGCTAGAGCGCTGAAGTTCTACGTGGACCGCACAAAGAATTTCCGGAAGATGTCACAACTTTTTGTGAACTTTGGACCTGTCAATCAGGGGAAGGCTCTCTGGAAGGCTTCCATTTCCAGATGGCTCTCCGGCTGTATCATGTACTGTCATCGGTTGGCAAACCGACCGCTGCCTGGCCGTCCGAGAGCGCATTCCACCAGAGTGATCGCAGCTACCACGGCGTTCCTATCTGGTGTGCCCTTGCTGGACATCTGCAGGGCTGCTACGTGGAGGTCGACGCACACCTTCACGAAATTCTACTGCGTCGACTGGGATTCCAGGGAGGAGTCCAGGGTCGGCCAAGCGGTGCTGCGCAACCTGTTCGCCTAAGGTGAGCCTGGTGAGGAGGTAAGAATTGCTTAATGTTGAGTTTTGGATGTAATGCTTAATGTTGAGCCTTTACCACCTCCCGTGGTTGTGCATGTGTGTACTGCTATGTATTCTTTTATTCATGAGCATGTGAATCCATGCCAGACCCCATGCTGGAGAAGGAACAAGTTACTTACCTGTAACTGTTGTTCTCCAGCATGGGTCTGGCATGGATTCACATGCAAACCCTCCCGCCTACCCCTCTGCGGCTCTTTACTTGGTCATACTGCCACTTCACGTGCTACCAAATCTGAAGAAGGCTGCCAGAGGCGGGGCTTAGGGAGATGGCAGTCATTGGCTGTGGTCAGTATAACGCAGAGATCAGTGATTGGTTACTACTACGAAAGACAGATCAGAAACGAAACTGATACTGATTTTTCTTTACCAAGGATTCCCAGCCTGACGATGGGCAATATTCATGAGCATGTGAATCCATGCCAGACCCATGCTGGAGAACAACAGTTACAGGTAAGTAACTTGTTCCAACTCCGGGGCTCCAGAGTCTACTCCAGATACATCTTGGTCAAAAAGAAGCCTGGGGGCTGGAGGTCCATCCTAGACCCGCAGCGTCTCAACAAGTACCTCAAGTCCCAAAATTTCTGGATGGTCATGTTGCAGCATGTGCTTGGCCAACTGGAGGAAGCAGACTTTTTGACGTTGCTGGATCTGGAGGCCGCCTACTTCCACGTCCTCATTCACAGGAAGCATTGAATTCTCCTACGCTTCGTAGTGCAAGGAAGGCACTACCAATTCAAGACCCTCCCTTTCAGCCTCAAGTCAGCTCCAAGGGTGTTCACATAGTGCCTGGCACCAGTGGTGGTCCATCTACGTCTACGAGGATACATGTGTACCCATACCTCCACGACTGGCTCATCCGGGCCAATTCGAGAGAGGTAGCTGTCGAACACACGGAGATGACCGTGCAACTGCTAACTGATCTGGGATTCCCCGTCAATTATCCAAAATCCTGTTTGACACCATCGCAGAACGCACTGTTCCTTGGAGCCAGGCTCGACATGCTCTCCTGCCTAGCATCGCCCTTGGAGGAGAGGATAGCGGCCATGCTGGGCAAGGTGCAACAGCTGTTGTCACTGAATACCGCCAGGGTGTGGACCATCAAGTCATTGCTATGCAGGTTGCGGATGTGGCCTCTTGAGGATTTCCTGAACGCACGCTGGATACAAGTGTCTGGAAGCTTTGCGGACAAGATCCTGCTTGACGAAGAGTTCCGTGAGGTGGTGGGGTGTACACTCCAACATCGCCCAGGCACAGGGTTTCAAAAAGCCCCCCATACCACGAGACGGTCACCAGATGTTTCCCTGGAGGGCTGGGTAGTCCACACCGGACGTCTGCACGCCAGAGGCCTGTTGCTGCTGGAGGAGAAGTATCTCCACATTAATATCCTGGAACTGCGGGCAATGTTCTGGGCCCTCAAGTCATTCCTTCGTCCAGAACGCAAGGTGGTGAGGATCTTCATGGACAACACCACCACAATGTTCTACATCAGGAAGCAAGGGGGAACCCAATGCCCGAAATATGACAGCAGGTGAGCATGGGGCGGGGGGGCGTGTTTGCCTTTCTGTGGGAAGGCCTGTTTCTGTGCGCATTTCCCCCGTTGCCTCTCCTGCTTTGAGTCAGCTCAACCTGTGCCGAAGAATGATGCTCATCGCACCGGCGAGGCCGAAGGCAGATTTGGTACCCAGCCCTTCTCAGCCGATACGCGACCACTGGTAGCTTCACCGGAGGCGATGCTTATCTGCTCACCAGAGAAGGAGGCGCCATCCTGCATAACGCCCCAGGATCGCTGAACCTGAGGGGTTGGCTCCTGCAGCCCTAGAGGTTGGAGTATACAAGTTGCCGACAGACTGCAGGGAGGCGCTTGCTAAGGGCAGAGCGTTGTCCACTCTTAAATGCTACGGTCACATGTGGAAGCGTTTAGCTACGTGGAGCCGTTCGCAGAAGATCACCCCTCTGAGGGTCATGGCCCTGCATATTGCTCAGTACTTGCACTTGGCAAGGGCGGGGCTGGCGCACGCCTCTATTAAGGTCCGTCTGGCGGCTGTCTCTTCTCTTTGGTCCCACCGTCATGTCAAGGAGTTGCCCAAAGGACTGTTTCAGTTTGCCCCGGTGTTGGAAATCAACGTGGTGCTGATGAGGCGCACGGGAGCCCCCTTTGAGCCTTTGCATCAGGCCCCTTTCGAGTTCCTCTTGTGGAAGACTGCTTTCCTTGTTGCCATCACCTCTGCCAGGAGGGTGGGTGAGATCCAGGCCCTATCCTGCAAACAGCAATGTCAGACTTTCCACAAATCGAGAGTGGTGCTACGGGCGCACCCCTCCTTCATGCCAAAGGTTCAGGCGGAATTCCACCTCAACGAGCCTTTGATGTTACCTGTGTTTTTTCCGAAGCATTAGTCACCTGCTAAAAGGGCCTTGCACTCGCTGGGCATTGCTCATGCTCTGAAGTTCTATGTGGCATGCACAAAGTTTTCGGAAGACGTCTTAACTGTTTGAGAACTTTGGTCCTGTGAACCATGGGAAGGCCTGGTCCAAGGCTTCCACCTCCAGGTGGCACTCTGGCTGTATCACACACATCAGTTGGCCAACCGACCGCTACCCGGCTGTCCGAGAGCCCATTACACCAGAGCGATCACTGCGACAACAGCATTCCTGTCTGGTGTGCCCCTGCTGGACATCTGCTAGGGCTGCTTCATGGAGGCCTATGCACACCTTCATGAGGGTCTACTGCGTCGACAGGGATTCCAGAGAGGAGTCCAGGGGCGGCCTCCTCCAGGGTCTGCCTAGCAGTGCTACGCAACCTGTTTGCTTGAGGTGAGTCTGTTCAAGAGGTAAGAGTAATTGCTTCTGTTGAGCCTTGCCACCTCCTGTGGTTGTGTAATGTTGTACTGCTACTTCATTTTTAACGCATTTTATTGGCTTTTGTATTGGGTGCTTACAAATACAAGAAAATTAAATAAAACATTAAACATAAACAGTCTTCATGTGAAACAGTTCATCTTTCTCAGGTGGGCATGGTTGCAGATAGGGGGTCCGCTATCTCGGGGAGTGGGAGGGATCTTGGTCAAGAGGATCGCCATTTTTAGGCGAGTGCGAGGGATCAGCTATGGCAAAGTAGTGGGGTTTCTCAAGGGGGTATATGGTCTGGACTTGATGTGTATATCTCTCAAGAGGGCCTTCCAAGAGTCTAGAGTGCCACTCGCAATGTCTCCACTAGAGATTATTCCATCTTGCCAGTCTCTGGTTTCGGCTGCAGTCCATCTCTCTAGTTCTTTCATCCAGTGTTCATGTCTCGGGCCTCCTGGTGTCTTCCATGCCATGGCTATAGTTCTCTTAGCAAGTATACATGCAATGTCTATCAACTTGACAACATGTTTGTATTTGCTTGGTCTGGGGTAAGCCCCTAGTAAGCATTCCCCAGGTATCCAGTCATATCCGCTTATTCCGGCATCTGTGCAGGTCTGTATAACTTTGGACCACAGCGCCATTGTCCTGGTGCAAGTCCAGAACATGTTGATCAGATCAGTCTTATCGTTCTCACACCATGGGCATGCCGGGGAGGCCTGTTTGTTGAAGGAGGCCACCCTGTGTGGGTCATATACGTCCGATATAGGACGTTTAGCTGTATCTGACCGAAACTAGAGTTTCTCGACACCTTCTTGGGATATAGTAACCTTCTTTCCCATTCCTTGTCTGTAAGCGTAGTTTCAAGGTCTCTTTCCCATTTCGCCTTCAGTGCCGCACTTTTGGGGTTGGGTTTGTCGTTGAGCCTCTTATAGAGTCGAGAGACCGGTTTCCAGCCATCCGTAAGGTTGTAAATATCTTGTAACAGTGGGTCTGGGGTGGGTTCCTCCAGGCAGCTGCACCAGTTCTTCCTGGCGGTTTGTTTGAGCCGATGATACCAGAGAAACTGGCCGCTTGATAGCCCTTCATTAGCCTTCAGTGACTCAAAATCCCTGAATTCGCCCTCCTCAAACATATCTCCACATGTATAAATTCCAGCGCCCTCCCATCTCCTAGCTGTGGAGAGATCCGCTTCTGTTTTGCACACGTCAACCAGAATGGGGTTGTCTGGAGAGTAAGGAAGTTTCACTTGCCTGATGTAGCAGGTTCTGGTCCAGATCTGTCTACCCAGTTCGACGATCAGGGGGGCATCTGGGGACTGTCGTAGAGGGTTCCAAAGAGAGTGCCTGGGGAATATTTCGGGGGGATTGGGTCCTCCGACGTATTCCATATCTATGACAGGTAATATCCACAGCTGTGCTGCTTCGGAAAATCTTTGGCGTCTGCGTCCTGCGTTGATGACGTCGATGCGCCGTCCCCGAGGACCTCCTCCAACGGCCGACGTCAGCCGATGTGATAAGTAGGACGCACGACGCCCATAGGCTCAGTTCCGTTTTTTCTGCGAACGTGCTCGCTTTGTGAATCTCGGTACGCCTCAACTCGTTGGAGTTTGCTGTTTTCAATTCTCGGTTCGTTGAACCTGTTCGGTTTGTGTGAAGACCTGTTCGTGACGATGTCTTTCTCATCTTCAACTCCGCGTCCGGGCTTCAAGAACTGCGGGGACTGTGGGTCCAAGATGTCGGTCACGGACTCGCACGACGCCTGCCTCTGGTGCCTCGGGGAGGCCCACGATACGGACGACTGTGTCGACTGCCAGTCGCTCACGGCAAAGGCCTTGCGGGAACGCAAGAAGAAGCTGACGGTAGGCCGGGTGTCTAAGCCCCGGAAGTCGAGGTCTGCGGGGCTTTCGACGGATGACTCGAGGGGCGACTCTCCGCGTCATCGTCAGAAGTCCAGTGGGTCTCCTTCCAGGAGTCGGTCTCGCCACTCCTCCGCCTCTTCGAGGCATTCCCGGAAGCGCCGGCATAGGTCGCCTTCCCCGTCCTCTTCCGAGGACTCCACCCGTCGGCGGGTTGCTTATCCCTCCATGTAAGCGACACCAGAGGAATAGGCTTCCTTCGGGAAGCAGATGCTAGCGATTCTTGAATCGCAGGGCACCGGTCCGTCCGCGCCTCCGAGTGGGGTCGGTCGGCACCGGTCGAGAGACACTGCCCGTGCGCCATCGGGCTCGGGTGGTCGGCACGGCTCGCGGGAGAGGCCCCGCTCGGACAAGGGTAGCCATTCTCGCCATGCCCGTTCCAGGTCCCGGTCCTCGACGTGCTCGAGACCGTGTGATCCTGTGCCGTCTTCGAAGAAGACGTCGACGCCTGTGGCGCTGAGGGCGTCGATTTCTCTAGAGGCTCTGCCTCCGAGGGGTTCGTCGACGCCGTCGGCACCTAGGTCGTCGAGAGACACGCTCGCAGCTCCGGCTTCGAGGCCTGTGTCGACGCCGCCAATGCTGGCGATGCTGCAGCTGACGTTGACGCCGATTCGCTCGACGCCGACTCGTTCGGCACCCTAGACACCTTTCGAGGCAGTGGTGTCGGAGGGGCCCGTGGCACGGGGTTTGCCCCTAGAAAGGCTCTCGCTAAGGTCAGGCACTGCTTTGGTCCCCAGAGGTCTTCCTCTCCCCACCTGGAGTACATTTCAGAGGGTGATGAAGGCTCTGATGGCGGCTTGGTTCCGGTTACGGTTCCTGATGACCTTATATCGGGTCATAGCCAGTTTGATGACCTGCGGCAGTCGCTGCATGATGCCAGTGGACTGGACACCTCTCCGGAGGTGGAGTTTTGAAGGCAGGAGCCTGGCACTCATGCCGATTCTTCTTATCGGTGCCTTATGTCTCAGGTTATCGAGTACTTGGGTTGGTCAGCTCCCCCAGGGGAGTTCGTTCAGGATGATCTCACGAACATCCTTGATCTCGGTCCACCCAATGACCCGGTTTTGTCTTTTCATATGGCTCTGCAGAGAAGGGTGGCGGCGGCTTGGACTGCTCCGGAGAGTCTCCCGGCAGTGGGCAAGTCTGTCGCGAAAATACCGTCCAGCCAGTAGCGACCCCTGCTACTTGTCTAGGCACCCCACTCCGGATAGTTTGGTGGTGCGGGTGGCTACGGCCCCGGCAAAGCAGGCGTTGTATCCTACCATCCCTCCGGATAGGGACGACAAACGTTTTGTGGGCTGGGTGAAGAAAGTGTTTTCTTCAGGGGTGTATGGCGCTTCAGGCGGCCAACTCCATATGTGCCTTGTCTCGTTTCACACACTCTGTGGAACTGTGTTGCATTAGCGGCTGAACATATTCCCGAAGGGGACGAACGGGATGGTTTCCTTGCTATGGTTCAGGATGGCAAGGATGCTATGCGTGAGGCCGTTCAGTCGGGTTTGGACTTGGCGGATTGTGTCAGCCGGTCCATGGCGGTGAGCACCGTAATGCGCAGGTCTGTGTGGTTGTGGAAGTCTGGGTTCGCTCCTGATGTGCAGTCCCGGCTCCTCAACATGCCCTTTGACGGTGAACACCTTTTTGGCAGCAAGGCTGACGAGAGCCTTGAGAGGTTGCAGACCTCCAAAGCTGCAGCGAAGTCTTTGGGCGCTGCAGTTCGCCAACCTCCGCCTTTTTATCCTAGCGGACAGCAATGGAGGGGAGGTTCCTTTCGCTCTTACTCGTCCTTCAGTAAAGCGAGGGGAGCTAGCAGTCAGAGGCCATCGTAAGAGTGCCAGAGATGGCAACAAAGGTACTCGAGGTGCCAAGGCCGCTCGGGCAGTTGCCTCTTTGCCCTCAGGCAACGCCGCAGCCGCTACCACGCAGTAATGAGGCCAGGTCCCATAGTTCGCCGGTTGGGGGAAGGTTGGCGCAGCATCTTGTAGAGTGGCAAGCCATTACTTCGGATGTGTGGGTTCTGGAGATCATAACCCACGGCTACTGTCTTCCTTTTCGGCAGAGGCCTCACGACAATCCACCAGGGAAACCTCTCTTTGAAGAGTCCGGATCCGCTCCTTGCGCAGGAAAATCAAGCCTTGCTGGAGAAAGGTGCCATAGAACTGGTGCCTGTAGCGGAGAGGAACAAGGGATGGTATTCCCCTTATTTTTTGATTTCGAAGACGGACGGGGGATTGAGACCCATCATGGACTTGTGCAGTTTGAACAAACTCCTCAGGAAGGACAAGTTCAAGATGGTAACTCTTTAACAAGTCCTCCAGGCCCTTCAACTTCAGGACTGGTTGGTGTCTCTTGACCTTAAGGAGGCTTACTTCCATGTGCCAATCCATCCCAAGCACAAGAAGTACCTAAGGTTCGCGGTTGGCGACTCACACTTTGTTTCGGGTCCTGCCGTTCGGATTGACCTCCGCCCCGAGGGTTTTCACCAAGCACATGGTGCTGGTGTCAGCGCATCTCAGGAAAGGGGGGATTCACGTCTACCCCTACCTGGACGATTGGTTGATCAGAGGGGGCTCTCCCGAGCAAGTCCTGGATCATCTGTCCATCACCTGCCACTCCCTTCACAGGCTGGGCTTCTCCCTCAATTTAAAGAAGTCCCATTTGACACCAATGCAGCGGCTCCAGAACATCGGAGCAGTGCTCGACACGTACCTGGGGCAGTGTTTTCCTCCTCAGGTGAGGGCTCTTCACATTCAGCAGATGGTGCACAAGTTTCAGCTTGCCCAGAATTTCCCAGCGTCCGATTTCTTGAGACTGCTCAGCCTCATGGCATCCTGCATTCTTCTGGTGCCAGAGGCTCATCACATGCGGATGAGATCTTTGCAGTGGGCACTCAAGCTCCAGTGGTCTGTCTTCCGGCAGGCTGTCGGACCCTGTTCGGGTGCCAAACTCGGTAGCCCGGGATCTTCTGTGGTGGGCCGTCGAGGGTAATCTGATGAAGCGGGCCCCATTTTGGCTGCCCTGGCCAGAGGTGACGATCGTGACGGACGCATCCCTCACGGGATGGGGGGAGCTCATGCCAACGAGTTGACAGTCAGCGGTCGTTGGTCTCCGTCGGAGTCCAGACTCCATATCAATCTGTTGGAGCTGAGGGCCGTCAGGCTAGCCCTGAAGGCTTTTCTGCCGACTCTGCGTGCAAAGAGTGTCCTGATTCTAACGGACAACACGGTGGCCATGCACTACCTCAACAAAAAAGGGGGGTGGGGGGGCAGGGCCACTTCCGTTGTGCAGGGAGGCGATGCAGCTCGAATTCTGGGCCATCCAGCAGGAAGTTTCGCTCTCGGCTGTTCATCTGGCCAGAGACGACGACAAGACGGCGGACGCTCTGAGCAGGCAGAGCTCGATCTCTCACGAGTGGAAGCTGGCTCAGGAGATTCTTCTGGAGATCTTCGCCCTTTGGGGGACCCCTCAGGTGGATCTCTTCGCCTCCAGTGTCAACCGGAAGTGCGAAAAGTTTTGCTCGCAGGAATTTCCTCCAAAAGGAGCCTTAGGAGATGCGTTCGTGGTGTAGTTGTCGTTCCCACTGCTGTACGCGTTTCCTCCAGTCCCCGTCATCCCGCAAGTGCTGCAGAGGTTACGAAGTTTCGGTTCCCGGATGATCCTCATTGCTCCGGCGTGGGCCCGGAGGACGTGGTACCCGGACCTTCTCGACTTGTCCATCTGCCCTCCACGTCGTCTTCCCTACTGAGACGATCTGCTCTCACGGGAGGGGGGGTCAGGTTCTCCATCCAGAGGTCAGATCCCTCAATCTTCACGCTTGGCTTCTGAAAGGTTGAGGTATAAGGATTGGGACCTCCCTGAAGACGTGATGGAGGTGTTGCTCTCGGCCAGGCGGCCGGCAACTAAGTCTCTGTACCGTTGCTGTGTGAGAAACTTCTGCGACTGGTGCAGAGTTCAGAATGTGGATCCTTTTGAATGTGACATTCGCATGGTTGTCTTTTTTGCTTTCTTTGGCCCACAGGGGCTTGCAAGTGGGGACCACTAAAGGTTACAAGGCGGCGCTGTCTATATTTAAGCGCTCGTCTGAAGAGTGTTCCTATTTTAAGATTCCTTTAATTTCGCAGTTTTTGAAAGGGCTCACTAATGTGTTCCCTCCGTCACCTTTTCTGGTGCCAGGTTGGGATTTGAACCTTGTTCTTAAGTTTCTTATGGGTGCTCCGTTTGAGCCTTTACATTCTTGCACTTTAAGGCTGTTAAGTCTGAAAACTGTTTTTGGTTGCTGTTACTTCCTCTCGCAGAGTGAGTGAGGTACAGGCACTTTCAGTTAAGCCACCCTTCACTGTGTTTCACAAGGACAGAGGGTTGTCCTTAGAGTTTGTCCTTCTTTTCTTCCGAAGGTGGTTTCGGATTTTCATTTGAGCCAGAAGGTTGTTCTTCCGGCGTTCTATCCTCCTCCACATCCTGGTAAGGAAGAGGAGAGGCTCCATAGGTTTGATCCTCGGAGAGCGTTGAGCTTTTATATTTCGCGCGTGTCCTGGGTCAGAGTGGACGATCAACTTTTCATTGGTTACTCTGGAAAGCGTTTGGGACAAGCTGTGACGAAACAGACTGTCTCGTTGGATTATTTTAGCTATCTCCAAGTGTTACCGCTTGGCGGGTAAGGACCCTCTGGCTGGCTTGCGGGCCCATTCTACCAGAGGAGTGGCTGCGTCTACTGCCCTGCAGAGGGGAGTTCCTATTTGTCACATTTGTGATGCAGCCACCTGGGCTTCAGTACGTACTTTTGTACGACACTATTCCCTCGATTCCATCAGAGGGCAAGATCTGACCTTTGGCAAGGCAGTTCTTTATTCCGCAGTTTGATTGGGCATGCTAAATTTGTATTCTAAATTCTTTCCCACCTCCTTGCTTGGTACTGCTTTGGGAGTCTGTCATAGATATGGAATATGTCGGAGGACCCAATCCCCTCGAAGAACAAGTTACTCTCTTACCTGGTAACGTTCTTTCGATGGGATGGTCCGACGACGTATTCCATATTGCTCCCTCCCTGCCTTCCCCGCTGCAGAATTTCTTTTGCGATTGCAGCTTGCGTTCCGCAAGGCCTTGTGTGTCTGACTGGCATAAAACTGGTGGCACACGTTCTGGGAAAAAACTATAACTGAGGCTATGGGTGTCGTGCGTCCGACTTATCACATCGAGAGGTCCTCGGGGACAGCGCATCGACGCAGACGCCAAAGATTTTCCGAAGCAGCACAGCTGTGGACATTACCTGTCATAGATATGGAATACGTCGTCGGACCATCCCATCGAAAGAATGTTACCAGGTAAGAAAGTAACTTGTTCTTTGGAGGGAGATTGTCGCAATAGCCCCAGCTCGGCTGACAGATCGTCCGAGAGCCACTTCGTCACGTGGCTAAGCTGTGCCGCAAGATAGTACAACTGGAGGTCTGGGAGTTGTATTCCCCCTTCCTTGTGTGGCAGGGATAGGGTAGCCAAAGTCAATTTATGCCTGGTAGGTCCCCATAGGAAGTCCTTGATAAGTGCCTCTAATTTCTTAAAGAAGGGCGGTCTGACGTAGTGGCACATGTTGACAAAGAAATATAGAAATCGAAGGAGAACTATCATCTTAACGATTGCTGCTCTGCCTACCATTGCAAGGGGGAGTCTAGACCAAAATTTCCTGGATCTTCGAAGGCCGGTTATTGCTACTTCTGTCTTGTGCTCGTGTGTGAGCATCGGGGTGTGACTCACATTAATTCCTAGGTACCGAAACGTGTCAAGTTGCCTCTTTATACCAATGTCCGGGAGATCAGCTTCTTCTAGGCCTCAGGCTAGCCAAGGGGAAGGCAGAGGATTTCAGTCTGCTGAATTTGATCCCAGAGTATTTTGCATAGTTGTCTAGTACATCTAGTGTGATTGGTGCATTGACCTGGGGGTCTTTCAAGTATAAAAGGCCATTGTCCGCCTATAGTGATATTATGTTATGTTCGTTACCCACCTTGATGCCAGCGTCAAAGAACTGTTTCCTAAAATATATGGCAATCGGCTCCAGGCCCAATATGTATAGCATGGGCGATAGTGGGCACCCTTGTCTGGTGCCCCTTTGTATTTTCCAGGATTCAGACACTATTCTGCCGGTCCTTACTCTTGCCACACGAGAATTATAGAGTACTGTGATCCATCTGACAAAGCCTTCACCAATCCCGAACCCTCTCAGCACCTCGACGAGCCACTCCCAGAAGATAGAATCAAAGCCCTTAATGGCATCAAGCGATAGTACTGCTAAGTCTTCTTCTCTCTCATAGGTTTCGGCCATAATGTGTTGAAGCCTTCTCAGGTTGGCTGTGGTATTGCGTCCTGGAACAAAACCGTTCTGGCCTTCGTGGATTAGGGACTCTACCACCCTAGCAAGTCTGCTGGCCAGTATAGTGGTGAGAATCTTGCTTTCATAATTTAACATGGCCAGAGGGCGATAAGAGTCAGTCAGTGGGTGATTTGTTTGGTTTGAGCATGGGAATAATTGTCTCTTTCATAGCGTTAGGTAAGACCCCATTTTCGTAGGCCTCTTGGTAGACCTCTTAGAGAATTAGGGTGAGGGTGGATTCATATGTTTTGTAAAATTCAGGCGGGAGGCCGTCGCTTCCGGGAGCCTTACAGGTGGCCAGCGATCTGATTGCTCCTGTCACGTCTTCTGCTGTGATTTCCATCTCCAGTGCCTCTCTGTTCGCTGGATATTTTGGGGAGGCCTATCTATTCCAGTGTTTCTTTAATTTCATCTCTGGCTTTTTGTGTCATGGGAGTACAATTTGGAGTAGAATTTGGCAAACGCTTCATTAATTCCTAGTTGTGTCTTGTGACGTATCCTGTTTTCGTCCAGTATCTCCGTTGGGAGGTGCTTGGGGTGTTCACGCTTGCACAGCCAGCAGTCTGCCGGGTTTGTCGGACTCCTTGTGAGACCTGGTAGTGTATGTTGCAAAGTCAAACTTCTCTAATCTGTCCCAGGAATATTGGCATTTCTCGCGGGCTTCCTTTCAACCTCTGGAGTAATGCTTGACGTGGATTCTAGATTCTCGTGCTTCGAGTTCAGTCATCAATTGCCTGCGAGTACCACCAGCTTTTGATATTATTTCACCTCTAGCCACCACCTTCATGGCTTCCCACAATGTGCTCCAGGTAGATACTGAGCCTTTATTAATGTCGATGTATTCCTCTAGTTTTTCAGCGAGGTCCTCTCTGAACTCAGGGTCGGCAAGGGCCGCAGTAGGCATCCTCCATATGGGGATTGGTGGTCTAGGTCCCGTAAATTGCCATTGCATGATCAGTGGGGAGTGGTCAGAGATTGATCTTCCTAAATATGCCGTAGTTTCTGCCAGTGGTATTTGTTCTCTGTCGATGAACAGATAATCAATTCTTGTGTGGACCTTGTGCGGGGCTGAATAATAGGAATAGATCCTTTCATCGGGATGCTGTTCCCTCCAAATATCCACCAAGTTGAGTTGTTCCAGCGTTTGTCAGTGCGCATGTTGCGGGGTTACTTGGATGGGGGGGTGGTACTGACCTGTTCATAGAGCCATCAATGAAACAGTTGAAGCCCCCTCCACCCCCCATATAAAGGTCCTATTTCGGTGGTGTGCCATCCGTGCGCATATTGCTCTGAGGTGTGATGGCATTCTATGCTGCGGGAAGTACGAATTGACTAAGCAAATTGGAGTCTGTTCGATAGTGCCCCACATTATTACATACCTTCCTTCCTTATCGGACTCGAATCCTTGCAATTGAAGGGTACATTCGGGTTCACCCATGTGAACACTCCACTTGATTATTTAGAGTAGGGGATCCTCTCCCGGTCCCAGCCCATCGATCTGTTAATTTTGACATGGTGTCTTCCGTAAGATGCGTCTCTTGCAGCATCGCAATTGAGACCTTTATCCTGCGGAGATAAGACTGTATTCGGTTCCTTCTCAGGTATGAGCTCATCCCTCTCACATTCCACATCATCACTTTGAGTTGTGACGCCATCGGATCAATATTTCGAGCCCGGCTGGCAGCTCCTCATCTGGAGCCTGGAGTAATGCCAATCTGAAGTTATGAGACTGCAGACGGGAGTAACCGGGTTCTTCGCCCCCCGATTCGTAGCATGCACCCATCCTGTGTTTCTTCGGCAGTAGTGGTTTGAAGACTGTATAACTAACAAAACAGTTAACAAAACTCGAACTGGCGCGCCCAGTGACTACATCTTTGTTGTGGTGCTTGTGTTGTGGGTGCTCTCGAGCCGTCTAAACCCATCCGAGTATCGGGCGCGAGCTGGGTCAGGCAGGTGACTGGCCCGACCTGGGATGTTTGCGGGGGATAGGGCTGGTGTCCGGCGGAGAGGCCGAACGAGGGCCGTTTCTATATAGCTAACTGTTAGTTGGATTACCTTCTGAGGTCCGGTTGCTTGTGCTTACTGTGGCCATTTATGGCAGCATGTGTCGTGTGTCGATGGTCTGAGAGTCTCAGTGCTCCATCTGGGGAGCATCTTTACCATCAGCAAGGTTGTTATCTTCTAGCCACATGTTGGTGGCCGTTGGGTTTTCTAGGAATATGGCATGCCCATTGAAGGTGACTTTCAAGCGCGATGGGTAGAGCAGCCTGTATTTCAGTTTTAGTTGTCTTTTATTGGGACGAAAGAGTTCCTCTCCCTCTGCACTTTCTGAGTGTAATCAGGGTAAATGGTTATGTTAGAGTCGCCACGTTCGATGGGGCCTCCTTCCCTGGAGTGTCTTAAGATGATTTCCCTATCCTGAAAATTGTATTTTAGCAATTATTGAACGAGGAAATGAGCCAGGTGGGGGCCGCTTCTGGAGGGACCTGTGGGCCCTTTCGACCGCGAATCCCTGCGACAGTTTCCCGGCCCCAATCTCCTGTTGTAGCAAGGATTCTACGTAGGCTGTAGTGTTTGGGCCTTTGCTTCCTTATGGTACTCCTAGGATCCTAATATTGCCCCGTCTAGCCCGACCTTCGGCCTCCTCAGACCTCTCCTCTAGGATAGCCACTTTCTTTCTTCTCGAAGTCTGCAACCTTGGACTTCAAGGATGCTGTGGCCCCGGCCGTTTCTTCTATTGAAGTCTCGGTATTTGTCACCCTCTCGGTAAAGTTGCGGGCGTCCTGACACATGAGTTGAATGTCCATTTTAAATTCGTCAATCTTGGTCTGTGTGTCCTTAATGAAGCAATAGCATCCAATATTTGGGAGTGGTTATCTGTGGTTTCCCCCCTCTCATCTGAGTAATCTCTGGGGTACTAGAGCGAGCCTGTATAGGGGTTTTTGTCTTGGCGGATAGAAATTAGTCCATGGTGGCTGCTTTCGCTTTGTTCCTGGCGGCCATATTGGAGTATCAGTGATGCTGCCCCTGGGGCACTTTAGTTGAGTTACCGGTGGGGGTATCAGCTGTCTCCCCGTGTACAGGGCAATGAGTGGTGTTCCCAAGGTGTCAGAAGCCAATTAATCCGAATCTGCGGGGGGGGGGTAGGGGTGCCCCTTTACTGGTGCTTATAACTTCTCCCGCACCCAGTCATGCAGTTTTTGTGCAGCCGCTATATCTGTGATGTTGCCGTTGCTGCCCTTACCTCTAAGCGTCCGACTCGCCAGGACAGGGAGATCTGGGGGTGTGGAATGCAGGCTGGGGCCGCCGTAGTCGCTCGTTTGCTGCTGAGGTTCTCGCTGTCATGCGCCCCGGGGCGGCGCTGGGGGGGAACCTCCGGTGGTCGTGTGCGCCCTCGGCGGGCCGCCCTCAGCGACGGCTGAGCCCGCATAGTGTGCCCCGGGGACGGTGCACATGTCCTGCTGTGGCGGGCTTCGCCTACTCCCGTCCGATGTTCCGCAGGCGACCGTGCTCTGATGTGTTGTCTCTGCTCGGTCTGGCCTCTTTAATCTCCCGACGCCGTCTGACGGCGGCTTCCTTCTCGGAGGCTCCGCTAAGTGGCGCGGGGCGCCATCTTGGATGCGTATGGGAGCGGGGGAGGGAGTGTGATTCGAAGACAATTTCACCGACCACAGGGTCCGATTTCCCAGCTGGTCAAGCAGATCGTTTTGGGGTCAGCTTCTCCCACCTCTGCATCAGCTTTTCGTGGTCGGAGGCACTTCTTATGCCGGCAAGAAGGATCGAGAAACGGCGTCTCGGCCGGAGCTCGGCTATTCAGCCTCTGTACGCCATCGGCTCCAAGCCACACCCCCCCTAATGTTGTACTGCTATATATTGGTTATTCATGAGCATGTGAGTCCATGCCAGACCCTATGCAGGAGAAGCAACAAGTTACTTACCTGTGACTATTGTTCTCCAGCATGGGTCTGGCATGTATTCACATGCAAACCTTCCCTCCTACCCCTCTGTGGCTCTTCTTGGTCATACTGCCATTGTATGTTCTACCAAATCTGAAGATGGCTGCCAGAGGAGGGGCTTAGGGGAGTGCATTCATTGGCTGAGGGCAGTATGGCTCAGAGTACAGTGATGGGTTTAGAGGAGAAATACAGTTTGTAAGTGAAAGTGAAACTGTTTTTTTCTTTTACCGAGGATTCTGGGCCAGACAACGGGGAATATTCATGAGCATGTGAATCCGTGCTGGAGAACAAAAGTTACAGGTAAGTAACTTGTTCCATCGGAGCCATCTCCTGAGGTCGTGTGACTTTCCACGGCTGCAGACCGCAAATACCAGGAGACCTCCGACCCAATCAGTGCATCGTCTTGCCAAGGCTGAAGCATTCCAAATTTTTGAGCTCCAGGTGAACCTCCAAAAACATAATCCGACTCATCCAAGTCCCCTCACTACTGGACTCCAGGAATCGAAGAAGATTGACCGGGCGAATCACAGACTTTGTTGGTGCTGCAGAAAAGGCACCAAAACAGCAGAGTGACCAGAAGATTTGAAGAAATTCGTATCCCGTTCATTGTCCTGCCTTTCATCACCAGACCAAGGAATCCGGAGACTTGGTGGATCACTGCCGCACAGTGGAGAATCCAACCACAAACCTTTCCTCTAACCTAATGGAACTGTGGGGTGAAAGCGTGTTGCTTACCTTAATCCAAGAAGTCGTTCCAGAGTGTTGAGTGCACATAGCGGTGTACACTCTTACTTCTGACCCAAACTGCTGATTGCGTCCCTTTTGCGAGTTCTGTAACAGGGTCTCCACAGTTACGTTATTATTCTTGTATCCTTGCCTAGAGACTGAATGTATCTACAAGAACATTTGCTGTTTTGCTGCTTCATAAAGACTTTGAGCCCTCTCCAAACTGCCTGTTAGCTAGGGTTGCTGTTGAGGAGATTTATCATTTGTATGCTTCATCCCCTCTCCTAGTGAGACCCCCAAAACTTTTTGCCGGACCTTTATCTTTAATCCTGAATGAGTGGAGCCTTTTTCCACTCACTGTCTCTTGGAACTCTATTCTTTGTATTTTATCTGTTCTATCGAGTATATTTGACTCCCTAACTCTTAAAGGAATCTATATTTTACTATTGCAGCGCACAGCTCCTTATGGACAGTTTTGCTAGATGATGCTGGGGACCCTGAGGGCCCTCCTTTTGAGATGAATTTCTTTATCCTAGAGTAGCTACAGTTCTTGGGTATAGAGGATGGAGAGATACTCGGTATCTCTCCTAAAACGTTAGTCTGAGAGATTGGCACACACCACCTTGTGTGGAGTGCCAAAGGGATACCTAGTATCCCCCTTCTCTCTGCTCCTGGGACTTTTTTGTAACATAGATAAACTCCTAGTTATAGATTGTGGCAGTGGACGTGCCATACCAACTATTGAGTGATTTTACTACTGCAGGTTATGTCCATAGCCTCGGTAGTGCACAATAGGGACACCCAAGTACCAACTTGGTGCCTCCCTTTTTTTTGCCATTACTAGCGTGGTTATTCTTTGTGAGACCTTGTACCATTCTGGAATGGAGAGGCTGGTGTGTGCATTTTTTTCTCTCCCCCTTTGACTGAAACCCTTGGGTGTCCCCACCTAGGCTCCAGAGTGTCTGGTCACGCAGGAAGTGTGGGGAGGAGTTTTTCACTCCCCTTTGTCTGCCAGAGTGCCGGAATGGGACCAGCTTTCACTGGGAGTCTGGCTGTCCTGATTGGACAGCCAAAGACCCCTTTTGAATGGATTGTGTCCTCCCACATATTCCTAATCTTTTTACATATCTATATTCAGCTAATGCTGCCTTAAACACATTTCTGCAGAGGCGCTGCACACAAATGCTGGTCGACTCGATGTCCCTCGGTCCCGATGTCGATGCCACCACTGTTACATATAGCATGCGCACTGACTGGTGGCTACAGTTCCGCAAGAGGTATCACTTCGGAAGATTGTTGCACTTCGGTTTCTTCAGAAACCCTATTGAGTGAATAATGGCATCTTCGTCGGCATCATCCACTGCAAAATGGGGGTTTAAAAAATGCCATGACTGTGTGGCAAAAACTCCCTTACTGTTCCCCATCAGGTGTCTGTGGTGTTTGGGATCCGATCATAAGACTATGTAGTGTGGTGCTGCCTTTCGATGATCGTGAAGGACAGTAATGGGAAGTTAGCTGCAGATAGGTCACATAAATCCCCTTGGACGACTCAGGCAAAAAAACGATCCTCCGAGTCAAGGGATGACTCGCCTCATCGGAAGAAAGCTAAGTCATTCTCAATCCAGGAGTGGATCTTACCACTCTTCTTCGTCTTTACGAAAAATGAAGAAAAGGCGTCACAAGTCGCCGTCCTCTTAGAGTTCCTCCCCTGAACAAGTAACCTGCCTGACGAAATCGGCTTCACGGGCTGAGTCAAAAAATGCTCGGTCTTCAAGAATGTGGGCTGACACCCCTCGAAGCAGAAGAGTAGGAGCCATTCCCCTGTTGCGGGGAAAACCAGACCAACAAAAGGCAAAGGACAAACCCTGTGCGCCCTTTAGCCGGGGTGTCCATGAGAACTCCTCAAACCTTCGTAGGTCCTTTTCAGTACAGAACCTACTCCTTCGAAGCCAAAATATTCAACACCTTTGACAACTAAGATATTGATGCCCCTACCGACTAAATCTTCAACGCCATTGTTGTGTAAGCCCTGAATATCGACGGCGCTGAGAACTTCAACGCCATCATTGGCAAAAATGTTGAGATTGTCGAAGGATGTCGAGAAATCTAAATCATTTACTTCACTTCCAAGAAAGTCTCTTTCTGTAATAATGAGAAGCGTGAGCTATCTGAGGATGAAGCATAGACTTTTGGCTTGGAGTATGGGACACTAGACGTTCCAGAGGCTCTAATATCGGAAAAGTCCAGGATGAAGGATCTTTGAGACCCTACAGATAGCAAGTGGGATAGACCCTTCTCTCGAGATTGAATTTGACAGACCAGACCCCTCCTGTAGGCTATTAATGGCTAGAGTCATTGAAGTTTTAGGGTGGGGTAGGCCAGCACCACCTTTTGAGCAGGATGACTTGACAATTTTGGACAAGGGACTCCAAGAGGACTCAATTCTTCTCTTCCATATAGCCTTACAAAGGCAGATCAGTGCAAACTGGAATTTCCGGCAGTGAATACAAATTGTCAAGTGAATTACAGGACCTCCGATTAACGATTATCTATCCAAACATCCCACACCAGAAAGCCTGGTGGTACAGGCCGCCACATCTACTTAGAAACAGACTGCCTACCCAACGATTCCCCGAAACAGGGATTTCTAATGCTATGATGCCTTGGGAAGAAAAGTCTTCTTGGCTGGGAGTATGACCCTTAAGTCAGCGAACGCCACATGCTACATTCACATTTACCCTATGGGTCTGTAGAGCAATGGTGGCCGATAATATTACTGAAGGGGAATAAAGAGACCGATATGTGAACATTATTAAAGGGTTCCATATCTTTTCATCGCGGGATGTTTTTTCGCTGGGCTTTTTACTGCAAATTGTTTCACGAAATAACCCTAGTGGGCTTGGGGGGGGGGGTTCCGTCCCCAAACATCCATTTCCTTACTCTTTTATCTATTCCCAAACACCCACATCCCATATATATAATTTTCTAACACCCCCAAAAACATTAAATGGGTTTTTTTTCATAAAAGAATTGATGGTAAAAAACCCTGCGGAAAAACATCCCGCGATGAAAAGACGTACCTTATTAAAGAATGGAAGGAGGCTATGTGCGGGTCCCTTCAAAATGGTATCGACTTTGCAGACCGCATCAGCAGTGCTTCTTAACATGCTCTTTAAAGGCACACACTTATTTGGCAGCAAGGCTGGCGAGAGCATGGAGAATCTGCAGACCTCCAAAGCGACAGCCAAGTCCCTTGGTGCTGCTATCGGACAACCGCAATCTTGCCCCAGTGGAACAGCTTGAAGGGGCAGGTCCTTTCGTTTTTTATTCCTCAGTTGCAAGATAGAGAGGACTGTAGCTACTTTAACATCAGCCGCCTCAAAACCTCTCTGTGGCCTTAGTCTACAGAACCCCAGTGGGAGGCACTCTCAAAGCATCTGCAAGAATGGCAGGGTATTACTTCTGATACATGGGCATTGGAAATGGTAGCCCAGGGTTACTACCTTCCCTTTCTAAAAAGGCCTTGGGATCATCCATCGTGGATTAACTCTTTGAAAATTCTAGATCTGCTCCTTTTGCAGGAAATTTTGACCTACTAGAGAAAGATGCTATAGAATCAGTACCTGTAGCGGAGAGGAATATGGGTTGGTACTCCCCTTACTTCATAATCCCCTAGAAGGACGAGGATTGAGACCAATCTTAGACTTAAACAAGTTCCTCTGGAAGGACAAGTTGAAGATGCTTACCATTTCTCAGATCCTTCAGACCCTCCACCTTCAGGGCTGGGTGGTATCATTGGACCTTCAGGATGCTTACTTTCATGTACCAATTCATTACAAGCACCGAAAGTACCTGAGGTTTGCAGTTGGCGGTTCTCCTGATCAGTTTCGAGTTCTTCCTTTTGGGCTGACCTCCGCCCGAGTGTCCACTAAGTTAATGGCGGTGGTGGCAGAAAGTCCCGGCAGAGGAGAGATTCACGTCTATCCCTTCCTGGACGATTGGCTGATCAGGGCCCGTTCTCCTGAACAGGCTCTGGAACTTCTTGGCATATCCTGCCACTCTTTCCGCAGACTGGCCTTCTCCCTCAATTACAAGAAGTCTCACATGATACCATCTCAGAGACTCCAGTTCATTGGAGTAATACTGGATGCATCCTTTCGGGGGAGTTGTGAGGGGGGAGAGCCTCGTTACCCAAGGTGAGGGCTCAACGCTTTCTGCAGATGGTCACCAAATTTCAGAGTGCCCACCGTCTTCCGGCCTTTGACTTTTTGAGGTTGCTTGGACTCATGGCATCCTGCATTTTTCTGGTCCCTCAGGTTCACGTGAGAATGAGATCCCTCGAAATGGGATCTCAGAACAGTGTTCTCAATTCTCCGGCAGGATGACAGACCTCCTTCAGGTTCCAAACAGGGTTGCACATGATCTCCTGTGGTGGGCCTGCGTGGACAATATTCTGAAGGGAGAACCTTTTTGGCAACCATGACCAGAGATCACTGTAGTTACGGACGCCTCGCTTACGGAGTGTGGAGCCGACGCCAACGATCTGACAGTCAGCGGTCGTTGGTCTCATCAGAGTGCAAACTACACATCAATCTTTTGGAGGTGAGGGCTATTGGACTAGTGCTGAAAGCCTTTCTGCCCTCTGTACAGGAAAAGAATGGCCTGATGAATGACCACAAGGTGGCCATGTACTATCTCAACAAGAGAGGTGTAGGATGCCTTCCACTGTGCAGAGGCGATGCAGCGCTGGTTTTGGGCAATTCAAGAGGGAATCTCCCTATCAGCAGTTCACCTAATCGGAAAGGAGAATACGCGGCAGACGCTCTGAGCAGGCAGAGCAGTCTTCCATGAGTGGGAACTAGCTCAGGAACTCCTTCAAGAGATCTTCACCCTTCGGGGAAGCTCTGAAGTAGATCTGTTCGCGACCAGTGTCAACCGGATGTGCACACTATTCTGCTCCAGGGAATTCCCCCCTCCCCCCAAACCCCCCACCCCTGCCCAGAGTAGCATTGGGGGACAAGTTTGTGGTGTGCTGGGACTTCCCACTTTTGTACACGTTCCCTCCAGCCCCCGTCATTCCTCAAGTCATCAGGAGGTTGAGAAAGTTTGGGGAATCCATGATCCCTAATTGCTCCGGACTAGGTAAGGACGTGGTATCCGGATCTTCTGGCCCAACTGCCCTCCAATATGTCTTCCGCAAAGAGGATCTTCTCACGCAGGAGGAAGGTTGAATTCTCCATCCAGCCGTCAAGACACTCAACCTTCACGCATGATTTGAGAGGTTGATATATAAGGATTCTGACATTCCAGATGTTATGGGAATATTGCTTTCAACCAGAAGGCCAGCAGAAAAATCCTTGTACCGCTGCCATTGGAACAGGTTCTGCTGCTGGTGCAGGGACAAGAATGTGGACCCTTTTCTGTGCAGTACACCTATGGTGTTATTGTTGTTGTTAATTCTAGGTAATCTGGGGCCCCAGGTTGGCACAATTAAAGCCTATCTGGCAGCTCTATCAGTTTTAAAGCACTCATCTGAAGAGGTATCTTTCTTCAAAATGCCACTAGTGATGCTATTTCTGAAGGGACTGATGAATGTGTTCCTTCCGATTCCATTTCAACTTCCACTTTGGGACCTTAATCTGGTTCTAAAATGTCTTGTGTACTCCCTTTGAACCACTTCATCCTTTTCCTTTCAGATTGTTAGCCTTCAAAACCATTCTTTTAGTTGCTCTTACATTGAGCCATAGGGTGAGTGAACTTCAAGCCTTGTCTTGCAAGCCTGCTTATATAATTTTCTTTAAGGACTGGTCCTTAAAATTAAACCCACATTTTTGCCCAAAATTGTCTAATTTTCATTAAACAGAAAATTGTACTACCTTCTTTTTATCCACCTCTTCCTGGAAAAGAGGAGGAGAGTTTGGCAGGCTTGACCTAAGGCATGCACTTACCTTTTATATTTCTAGAATGTCGAAATTGCGAACGGTTTATGAACGGTTTGTTGCTTATACAGGCTATAAATTGGAGATGGCAGTGATAAAACAAGCCCTGTCTAGGTGTATTACCTTTTCTGAGTGTTATAGACTAGCTGCCAAAGATCCTAATGATCTGAGGGCTCATTCGACCAGTCGCATAGCTGCATCCTCTGCTTTACAGAAAGGAGTCCCAATTCAAGATATTTGGGCGGCGGCCACATGGTACTCTGTTTATACTTTTACAAAGCATACTCTTGCGTCCCACCCCCTTCCATACTATATGTATGAGACGGAACCTTTTCCGCCAGAAAAATATTAGGCGCGGGGGGCGTTCCGGGGAGCCTGTGCTACCCTGACTACGCCCACCGGCGCCACTCCTCAGTCCCCCTTTTCCGCGCCTACTGGCACGGGAAGATTTCACCAGTGTTCCTGTGTTTGGCATTGCCATGCAATTCCACACGCTCTTGCCTGGATTCTTCACTTATCTTTTTTGTCTTTATCATCTAGGTACTTGGTCCTCCGGCGTCGCGCTCCTCCCCGGTGCATGTTGACTTCAGCGGGTTTCAGCAGGTGTCTCCAGCCTGCGAAGAACTCTTTCCCACGTCTGGCCCCCACGCTCTTTGCCTCTGCTGCCTTGCCCCTGACCATGGCTGGGAAGGTTGCAACTCTGGCTCCATGCGCACTGAAGAACAGGCTAGCTAGGTGGAGAGAACTCTTCGAAGCGTTGACTCCCGAGGACTTGAAGAAGTTTTTCCAGCAGCGATCGAGGCCAAGGGAGGGTCGTTATTTTCCATTGCACCTTGTAAGGGCGACTCCTTCCCAAGGAAACGCCCAAGTGAGAGGAAGTTCTCGAGTTCTGTTACCAGCACATGCACCAAGGCTAGCACAGCTACCGTCCTTAAAGGCGAGTGGTCTTCGGACCCCATCGGTATCAGTGCTGAGGGACTGCAAGGTTCTTCTACCGGGTCTACACACACCCGAGGGGCTATGCCCTATTACCGGCTCCAGGGGGCGCCTGCACTACCAGCGACAATGCCGAGGGTGCTACTACGTCTTCCAGGCCTAGACCTGATGTGCAGGATAGGCCTCATGTTCCAACACCAAGAGTCTTGGGTGAGGCCGTGTCTGGAGGGCCATGCACCACGACTCTGGCACGCAGCTAGACAAAAAGGCCGCTGCGCCAGACAACATGGCCACTCGTCTGATGCCTCTCCTTGGTACAGAGCAGGTGGGTGAACGAGTGACAACCAGGTATGTGGCCTACAGTTTATCCATCACCTGTGCAGGGCAGATTTCCCCTGCTACCTAGACAGTGCGGTCTGCCCTCAGCAGCCCCCAGCCACTCCATCAACATCCCCTGCCTCAGCTTCTGCCTCCGAAGACTGGTTCTTCAAAAGGTTGTTGGCGCTAATGCAAACCCCCCCCCAAATGGGGGCCATCCTAAGGGATGCTGCCAGGGACTTGGTCACTCCACCGGCGCCCATAGTCAATCCTCACATGGCATCGACACCACAGGCCCCAGTGCAGCTCCGCTGGCTCCTCCGACTCCCCTGCCTCCCACAGTACAGGCGGTTCCACACCAGCCCTGACACGCCGTCGTCAGCAAAAGCCTTCCACGACAGGCTTGCAGGTTTGGCAGAATATCTGGGCCTTCCTCAACCCAAGATCAAACAGCCCGAGGAGGGGGTCTTGGCAGAAGACCTCACCCTACGACCCCCTACCAAAACATGTATCCCGATGCAGAAAGACGTGGAGGGGGAAACACTCGTGTTATCAACGCACCCCCAACCTCATTCTTCAGTGATTGCTGTGGCATCACTCTACTCTAAGCCTCAGTTGCCACCTCGTCCTCGGCGCTGCTAGGCAAGGAAAAGAAAATCTTGAAGGTGTACAGAAAGAAGCTGTATTCTAACGCCTCCCTGCAGCTGCGACAGACCAACGCGGATGCCATGCTGGCAGCCACTAACCAGAGGTTGTGGTTGGAAATCGCAGACTTCCTTCTGGAACTTCTGGTGCACAGCCAGGCATGCTTCGGGGTGGTGGGGGGGGTTCTAGGAGAATCCAGGCTGGTAGCGCAGGACATCATGGAGTCCACAGTGGCCCACATCAGTACCTATTGCGGGGCCATCTGCATCGACACTGACATGAGAAGGATGGCCTGGCTTCGGGCTACTAATTTCCACCCCGAAGTCAAGGATCGCATATTGGACTTTTCTTTCGAGACTAGTGACCGCTTCCACTCTACCACCGACTAGGAATTGGATAAGAACAGCTCGCAAACCGGAAGTCTTTATTCTTACGAAAGCCACCTCCAAGGCATAAACCTACTCGCATCAATGCTCTGGAGAGGGGGGGGGGGGCGGGCATTTGTCGGGTTCCGGGGCTTCCAGGAATGGAGGTCGAGACAACCTGACCGCTCGCCGAGTCAACACTGGCGCAAGCAACAAAAAAGGGGTGGGGGGAGTAGCAAGGGCTTCTTCCAGTCCCCCTCCTCAGCAGCAGCCTCAGAGAACAAAATGGCATGACTTGTCCCTCCGGGTCCAGGTGTCGCCAGTGGGGGGGGGGGCATACTGTCCTCTCATGTGCATTTTTGGCGCCAGAACTTAGTATCCATGGGTTACCGCCTTTCTATACCGCCCTCTCCTTCCTTCCCTCCGCTCCCACAGATTGGGACGGCAACTCTGTTGGCGGAGATCCGGTCGCTCATCGCGAGCCAGGCAGTGGAAGAAGTACCAGCCTCCCAGACAGGATTAGGCTTCTATTCCAGGATTTTTGCCATACCAAAAAAAACAGGCTGGCCCGAAAGTTGTTGGATCTCTCCACGCTCAACCTCTTCCTCCCTCTTCAAAGGTTTTAGATGGTTATGCCGGCACTCATTGCAGAGACACTAGACCAGGGAGATTGGCTATGCTCCCTGGATCTGAAGGACGCCTACCTACACGTCCCGATTTGGCAGCCCCATCGCTCCTTCCTATGCTTCCGGATCATGGTTCTGTCATTTTCAGTACAAGGTGCTACCCTTTGGCCTCAACTCAGCCTCCAGGGTGTTTACCAGACTTATGAATGCAGTGGCAACCTTTCTCAGGGCCCAGGGCCACCATGTCTACCCGTACCTGGACTGGCACGTCGGGGGGGCGAGCTCCCCAGAGGGGGTTGTCAACACTTCCTCTGCACTTATGAGTACTCTCCACGACCTGGGGTGTACAGTCAACCTCAAGAAGTCTCAGCTGCAGCCCACGCAAAGCCTCACCTTCCTGGGCCACATCTGGAATACAGGCTCCGAGAAGGTATATCCCTTAGAGGACAGGATTGTGTCCATCAAGAGGGCCTCTACGCACTTCCTTTCCAGACCAGTGACGTTGGCTTGGTGGTACCAGCACTTACTGGGTATCATGGCAGCGGTCCTCTTGGCCGCGCCACATACAAGGCTCCGAATGAGGAGAGTGCAGCTGCACTTCACAGCCTCATGGAATCAGGAAAAAAACAAAGTAAAAGACACATCTTTTGAAACTGTTTATTTTGGAGCATTTATAAACGCAGCCACATGTTTAAAGAAACATGTGGTTAGTAACGTGTTTTTTGCCCAGCAAGCCGCTGTGTATGTTCCTGATTTGTGTGCCTTTTGCCCTCCATTGTTGCTGGATGGCCGTTTCTAAGATGGCTGCGTGATGTTTTGATCTGCCTGTGCAGCCTGCCCCTGCCCCCCTTGCTCATTGGCTACCTTTGCTGACATCCAACAATCGATGGGAGGCGGGAGCCGGCCTGTTGTTCTAATGCCCATGTCTGCTCCCTGTCCACTACCAGGTCGCTACATGAAACTCCTACCGAAACCTGACCCTCCCTGGTGCTGCCAGCTCACTATGCTATGAAATTGGACCTTAAAGACTCTTACTTACCTCTTCATGTGTTAGTTCCCTCCTTCTGCCTACCCTTTCTTTTTCCCTTCGGGATCTTCCCCTCTGCCGGTTCCAATCTGGTCTCCCTGTATGCTCTCTAATGCTCTTGCTTCAGCACTCTCCTCTAAATCTTACCTCGCTTCTCTTAACCTATGGTGCCTTAGTAATTCAAATTTGGGTGCGTTTCTAGAATTCAAATTTGGGTGTGGTTTTGGGAAAGTCAAATTTGGGTGCGTTGTCACCTTACTTTGGCCCTCAAGTGTATCCTGCTAGCCCAGGGACTGCGCTACACCACTGCTCTTGCATACTTCTCCTACTGCCTTCCCTCTACCTACGGCGTTATCTGTTTTTCCTATGTACTCCAACTGCTTCTCTATGAACTATCCTTCCCCTCTCAGTAAGTCTAGTAAGGAGAAATTCAAGCTGGATATCCTGGCCTCCAACCCAGGTCTCCCCATCGCTGATACTTATTCCAGCGCCTCTGCCAGACAAACCCTCACTGATATCCTCTATTTAGTTCCTTCACCATATATCTGGACAGCTCATATGATCTCTGTGCTCTGTCCTGTCTCCTCCGCTCTCATTAATGGTGGAACCCGCTGGGAAGTCCTCATGGATTCCTTTGACTCCTCCAGAGTCATCATTAATGTCTACCTAAACGGCACTGTCATGGTGCAAGTCCCTCAGGCTAATCTCCTCTTTGACAGGCGGTTCTCCTGCCTCATCAACTTCCTCTCTTCTCTAGCTGTCCCCTACTCTCCTCCCTTGGCTACCTTGCCCTTCTTTCCTTCCTCCTCTACCCCATCTCAAGCGCCCTCCACAGGGCGTAGCTCTGATTTGTACCCCCATCCCCGGAAGTTCTTTAAGGCTGGCAACCTTATTCATCTTGCCACTCTCAACTCTCGCTCAGCTGTCCAACAATCCTGACATCTGCCACCTCCTAGAAGAACTTAACCTTATTGTCCTCGGTCTTACCGAGATGTGGTTCACGGCCTGTCCTGTTCACGAGTTTTGACACTCTCCTCCCTGACTGCTACAAGATCCTCTCCGTCCCCAGATCTAACAGGCCCGCAATGGTTGTTGCCCTGATCTTCCCAGAGTGGATTCCTGCCTCTATCATCCCCAACGAGACTTATTCCTCTTTTGAATGCCTTGTCTGCAGGCTCTCTCTCACCCAGTTACTCTTACTGTTGCTACTCTCTGCCGGCTACCTGGGCAAATTACCTCTTTTCTCTCTGAGTGTGCAGATCTCTCCTCCTCCCTCCTGGCCTCAACCACTCAACTCCTAATCCTTGGTGACGTCAACATCCATCTTGATTCTCCCTGTTCCTCATCTACGCTCTTTCGCAACCTCTGCGATTCACTCTCCCTCTCTATCCTCCCCTCCGGCCCGACTCACTCTGCTGGGCACTCACTTGATGTCTCGATCTCTTCTGGCCTTCCTTTCTCTACTCCCCCTCAATACTCCTCTCTCCTGGAGTGATTACAGCATCCTCTCATCTTGCCATCTTTTCCCCTCAAGCCAAGCCTACCCCAAGACTACCCCCCACTTTCTTGGTTATCTGGCTCATGAAGCGTGTGATTCCACGTTCCCCCCCGTACCCCTGGCTGACTTACACCCTGACACAGCCCTTTCCCTGCTCTACTCTATTTCTGCTACTCTTGATGCTCTTGCCACTGAAATGAGGATCTGTTTGAAGCCAAAAACCTAGTGCAATTCCTGGTATGACTCTGGCCTAGCTACATTTAAACGCAAGTGTAGTGTGGCTGAGCGGAAATGGAGGCCTTCTGGCTCATCCTCTGACAAACTGGCCTGCGGCCTGCTCCAAAGGCGATACCAACTCGCTGTCTGCACAAAGAAGAGTCCACATTTCAAGCCTGCATCTCTGCGGCATCTATCAACTCAGCCAAACGCATTAAAATCTACAAAGAGCTGGCCAACCCTTGTGTAGTCTCCACCCCTCCTCTCGCCCCTCTCCACTGCTCCCCTGCCTCTCCCCTTCTCTGTGCAGTGACCACCCTTCAGCTACCCCGCTCCCCCCGTTTCTCCGCCTTTCCTCTTTTCTTCCCGGATGAGGTTGCTAGACAAGTCCGATCTATGAAAGCCTCATCAAAACAGGTCCATCCCTGATCCTCTAAAACCATCAAGGACCACATTCATACCCTTGCTCCAGCCCTTGCCGATTCCTGCAACCACTTCTTTACCTTTGGATCTTTCCCCTCTGAAGCACTCCCTTGTGTATCCTCTCCTCAAGAAACCCACTGATGATCCCTCTTGTCCGGCTAGCGCCCTATTTCCATTGCTCCCTTTTTGGTTGAGCTTCTTTAAAAGCTTGTCAACTCTCAGCTTAACCTTCACTCTGACGCTGTCTGCTCTCTCCATGATCACCAATCTGGTGTCTGAGCTGCCAGAAGCATGGAACTGCTCTCCTGGACATCCTTGGAGACTTGCTCTCCAACCTTGACTCCAACATTTCCCTCTGTCGTCATCCTACTGGATCTCTTCTCTGCTTTTAATACGGTCAACCATACCACAGTGCTCAATCGTCTGTGACAACCTGGGTATCACAGATCAGGCTGTGGCCTGGCTGACCTCTTTCCTCTTTGATCCACCCTCCCCCGTACAACTTGAGTCCTTCCTTTCTTCCATCTCCCTCTCTACCTGTGGTGTTCCTCAGGGGTCTAACCTATCACACTGGCTTTTCATCCAATGCCTGGAAACTCGCCTACTGCATTTCCATTTTCTGCTCTAACTTCCAGTGCTATGAGGATGACATCCAACTCATTTTCAGGCTTCCTTCAGCCACCTCCCCTCCTTCCCTCATCTGATTGCCTAATCGCCATTCAAAATTGGTGTGCCACTGATCTTTGTCTAAATGCCACCAAGAACAAGATCCTCCTCATTGGCACATCTTCTCCATCCTTTCCTCTCACTCTCTGACCGGCCTCCTTTGGTCCTCCGCTTACCCCTACCTACGAGGTTAAAAACCTTGGGGTCATCTTTGACTCCACACGTTCCTTCTCCGCACACATCTGTCTCAAAGTCAAATTTCTTACTTCCTCTCCTTCCCCCAGAAGCTCACGGTCTCCCAAGCTCTGGTTCTCTCTAGGTTGGACTACTGTAACAGCCTCTTTCTAAATCTTCCTGCCTCTACTCTTCGCCCTTTATAACTAATCCAGAACAGGACTGCGAGACTTGTCCTTGGCCTCAAGCCCTGGTACCGTATCTCTCCATCTCTGAAATCCTTTCACTGGCTCCCAGTGGACACAAGGATTGCAATTAAAACACACTGTATTGTCCACAAGGCATTCTGGGGCCTGGGTATATAAATAAAATATCCATTTAATTTCATTTACCAAGCGGAGCGGGTCAGCATACCACAATTTCTCCACTCGGACCTCACGTGGTGGTCCAATGACTGCAGTCTGCGGACGGGCAGGCAATTCCGGCCACTGACTGCAGTTCGCCATTACTACAGACTCCTCCCTAGAGGGCTGGGGAGCCTCTATGGACAGCTACTGCGTCCATGTAGTCTGGACCCGGCAGGAGTCGCATATCAACTGGCTGGAGCTCAGAGCCATTTGGCTAGCCCTCCGGTCCTTCCTTCCGCTCATCGAGGGCAGGACCAACCTGATCCAAACCGACAACTACACAAGCATGTACTATGTGAACAAGTACTGGGGTCCCCTCCGCTGTGCAACCTAGTGGTCAGCATGTGGGAATGGGCCCTTGAAAACATCTACCTCTGGGCCGTCCACCTCCCGGGGGAGGCCAACTTGGAATCGGGCAGACTTGGCAGGCTGGGAGCGGACAATTACGAGTGGCAATTGAACGACCAGGTGGTGCAGGTGCACATGAGGCCATCTTCAGGTTGGATCTATTTGCCTCCTGGAGGAACAGGAAGTGCCATCACTTAGCGTCTTGGCAGGGACTGGGCCCCAGCTCCCTGGGCGACACCATGCAGATTCAATGGGAGGGCATGACCGCCTATGCCTTTCCACCTACACCCCTGATCCCCAGGATACTCCGCAAGATAAGGGAAGCTTGTCACCTCAGCATCTTAGTGATAGTACCTTGGTGGCTGGCGAGACTGTGGTTCTGAGTTGCTCAGCCTCTCGGACTGACCACCCATTCACCTGACGCTGGGCCTAGCACCTCTCCTGTCCCAGCAGGGTGGCAGGGTTCTCAACCCCGCTCCTCAGAAGCTAGCCCTCGCAGCAGCGTTCCTTTGCAGATCAATCTCAAGCACCTGAACCTATCTTGGGCTAACCTGGAGATCATCCAGGGCGCTAGGAGCAAGGCCACTAGAAGCCAATACAGAAGTAAATGGAGCAGGTTCTGTCACTGGGCAGATTCTAAGGAGATCATCCAGTGTACACGTCAGGAGGTTGAAGTGCTCTTTCTCGGCACACCTTGCCCGCTCATGCGCACAGGTTGACACATGTCGCACCTATCTCGCAGCCATAGGGGCCTACAGCAATTCGGAGGAGGCGGTGGTCTTCTCTTCCAACCAGTCAAATATCTGGCTGGCTTGTCCAGGCTTTACCCGCCCATCAAGAAGCTACACCCTGTGAGGGAACTCAATGTGGTGTTGGCGTCTTGGCGCATAAACCCTTCAAGCTAATGACATCCACAGACATCAGGCTGGTCCCCATCAAGAGAGCTCTGCTAGTAGGTCTCACCTCCACTCGCAGAGTCGGCGAGATCCAGACTCTGGTGGCTTCAGAACCCTATACCACTTTCCACAGGGATAAGGTGGTCCTGCAGACTCTCCCGATGTTTCTACCTAAGGTACCCTCCACGTTCCATCTAAATGGTACTACCTACATTCTTCGCTGACCCTAAGGACGAAGCTCAGAGTCTTGCACTGTCTGGATGTCAGACATGCTCTGAAATTCTATCTGGATAGGACCGAGGGCTTATGCAAGTCGGACACACTCTGGCACCTTTGGGGCTCCAGACACGGTTATCAGTGCCGTTGGGGCCACGGCCATCGCATTCCAGCAGCAGGTTCTGTGTCGGGTCATAAGTAGGGCTACTACCTGGGCCACACAGTCAACTTTCTGTAAGCATTACTGTTTGGAAGCCGGCTCGAAGTTAGACATGGCCTTTGGACAGGCGGTACAGAGGAACTTGTTTGCTTAAGGAGGGTCTCCTCTCCACACTGGGGCTACATTCATTGGTAATCGCCTATACCATATGGTGGAAAGGGGACGGGACGTAAGAGTAATTACAAGTTACTCACTGTAGTGACGAACAGTCCCCTTTCCTCCATACGTTCCACCATCCTCCCCCTTAATACTGGTGTCATTAGGCAATAATGAATATTGTCGACGCGTCCGTGCAGACTGAGGAGCGACGCTGGTGGGCTGAGTCAGGGTAGCGCATGCTCCCAGGACCGCACCCCTGCACGCCTCGAAATTTAAAGGGAAGATTTTTCTGGTGAGACACGCACACAGTATTCGTCACTACGAGTAACTTGTTATTTATTGTCTAGACTTTTACTCCGGCCAGGAAGGAGGATTTGGGAAGACGGTGTTACAGTCTGTTCATACAAACCCATAAGGAACTCCTCAATTCCTATTCCCTCTTCCAAATTAAATACTGTTTAAGAGTCTATCAAAAGATGAATAATATGTGCGAGGACACAATCCTTTCGGAGAATAAGTTACTTACCCCGGGTAATGGTCTTTCGATTGGATGTTCCTCCTACGTATTCCTCATCACCCCTCCCAACCTACCCCGTAGTCGAATTTCCATGTTACACTTTGCGTTCCTTCGGGCCAGAATACTGTCTTGTGCAAGGTAACACCATAAAGTATTGAGGGAACTCCTCAAAACGGAACTGAAGCAAACAGTTGCACGCACTATATGTACCAGTGGTAACGTTGACATCGGGATGGAGGCCCTTGAGGGACATCGAGTCGGCTGGCATCGACGTGCAGCGCCCCCTGCTGAATTCTTTTAATCAGGTGGCTAAAGCTGAATATGGATATATCGAAGGATAGTACGTAGGAGGAACATCCAATCGAAACAATGTTACCAGGGATAAGCAACTTGTTCTTCTGTAAATTGCTGAGGAAAATCGCAGAGGTCTGAGTGCTGGAACTGTATAAAAGGTGAGGCTCCTGAAGTGAAAAGCAAGTCGACCACTGGAAGCTGAATCAACCGAAGGAGACAATCAGACGCCTGCAGACCCTTTGCAACACTGAAGCGACTGCTGCTGTCCTGACCTTCTGTTGCACAGAAAACGGGAACTCCAAAAAGCACTCATTCCATTTGACTGGTTGGAACAACCATTCCAATGACTAACTTTGATTTGAACCGTCTGTGGGATATATTTACCCACTCAGCAGTACTTCCCCACATCACTAAGCTGCACTTCAGCAGAACCGGCAAAATAGCTGTGCTGGCTCCTGTGACCACTATTGCCTCACACCAAAACTGTGTTCTGCAACAGCAAAAGCATGGCTCCACTGTTTTGCCAAAGCGCCACGTGGCAAGATGGAACAGGGAGCACCCAGAGAAAGGCTACTAGGGTGTGTTGTTTGTCTTAAAGAAATGGAGTGAAAAAGCAGCGCTGCTTTGCTGGAAGCCCAAAGTTCCTATTGAATATTTCACCTTTAAAATGATGGAGTCTGCTATTTTACCCTGTCCTTCATCACACTACCTTTATCAAAAAGACCCTGTCATGCCAAGCCATATTCACATTGTGCTCCTTCAGAAAAGAGCATTAATCTTAAATGACAGGCTCTGTGCCAGCCAAATCTGAGAAAATCAACAAAAGCTTTACTCAGCTGCATGGAAAAATGCTTAAACCTTTGCTACAAAATGTCAAAAATCACAGCTTGAAAAGAAATGTTAGCTTGCTGTGCACATGTCAAATTCATGGAGACCTTTGCCTTGTACAGACTGCTGCCTACAAGAAACTAACTATGGCTCGAAATAATATTGGGAAGCAGGATGGGAAAAACAAATTTGAAAGTAAAATGCTAGCAGTTTGCACCACATGTGTCAAAATGGGCTTTTGCAAACTAAAGAAGAAAATGCCTGCTTGAAAGTACTATGGTTACTATGGTTAACAAAAGCTTCTCCTTGCCTAGCAATGTGAAAGGGGATTGTGTTGTGAAAATACATGTATGAGATGGTTTTATTCAGCAGGATTTCTTTTCCAATTCCGAGCAAAAATAAATTAAATAAATCAAACTCTAGTGGCTGCATGGGGGGGGAAGACAGCCCAAAAACAGGTCTGCTGGGAGGATGCAAGCAACAGAAGGACCCCACAGTAGATCCTCAAACACACAAGTGATAATTACTAGGTTGGACAGACTGTTGTCTGTGCTCCAGCCTCTTTCAATACATTCCAGGACACTGATGTGCGAAGTGAAAAAACACACCTACTCGTGACTTCTACAGGAAGCTTCAAAGGAAATCTGACAACCCTGGAATGAGGGGGTAGCTTGGAAACTATGCACATATATGTGAAAATACTGAACATTTGTTTCCAAAAAACTATTTTATAAATAAAACTTGTAAGACTTTTTATCTTTGCCACAGGACTTTTGCAAAAATTTGAAAAGTTAACAGTTTAAATGTGATTTGATGGGCTTTCATTTAAGACATCATAGACTTCACTAACACATGAGAAATAGAAATGGTAGAGAATTGGGTATTATAAGGAAAGTATCCATGATGGCATTGCACATTTTAATACTTGCATGCGTAATGATGATCCACACCCATGTATAAAGTTATAGAATTTTAAGTAATTCTCACTGAAAAGTGCCAAAAACAGGTAGAAGGGCGAAACAAGGTCCCACAACCGTGAGGATTGGACTGCTATGCTCTACCTACAATAAGTAAGGTTCCCATGTGATTGGTTAAAGTGCCACACATTTATAAATGTGTAAATTAGGTTGACTGATTTTTGGAAAAAAGGACTATTGGATGGCTTTTCACCTCATAAAATGCAACCTCATAAATAGGGACTCTTCCTCGAGTAGGCAACCAACATTGATTGTCCTATCTGCCTCTTGGAGGTAGGCCTAGCTCAGTTCTGCCCACCAATAATTCTGTGATGTCACCATGCTCTATAAATAAGAGTGGTTGACAGAGCTCCGCACAGACTCCCTCCTGAATTTCCAGCACCTGTGTTCCTGATCTTCCACATTCATCCTGCCAGACTCCAGACTCCACTACAAGACCAAAGCAAAGCTCACTCTACTCCAGAAAAGGCCTCGATTAAGAAAATTCCACTAAAATCCCATTAAAAAGGGAGCAGGCTGCGGTACCTTAGCATCCTGAGATCAGACTGGCTTGTGTATTACCTGTGCCATCCAGTGACCCGAATTGCCCAGCTGCACTTGCCATCTGGTGACCAGACCTTTGCCCAGCTGTCTTTTGCCAGGAGAGCCTGCTACCTGGTGACCCGAGCGATGCAGTGACCAGAACCTTGCTGACTGTTCCAAAATTCCCAAACCTAAGCGTGGACTGTGAGTATCCCACATCCCACAAGTCTACCCCGTCTTGACCCTTTGTCTTTGTTCTACTCTCTAAGCCACCCTATCCATATCCTTTTTTTTTCTTTAAACTTTATTTTTGGGTTTTCAGATAAATACAGACCAAAAAAAGCACCAATGGGGTGTTACAAGTGCGCCGCTAGCTCACCACCTGATACTTCTCCCCCCACTCGTATCTTTGTCTAAAGTAAACATTACTGTTATTACGCCTTCCTCTCGCAGTTCATTTTTGGCTGCGCTACGAGTTAGTTCGTGTCCACTTTGGGTATTTACGGGGTTTGCGTTTGTGAATCGTTATCTTCTGATGTTGAGAGTAGGTATGTTACGTATGGGCCCCATATGTCGGGGGGACGTGCGTGTTGGGGTAGCGTTCTTACAAATTCTGTTTCCACAACTTGACAGTACAGTATGTCCTTTTTCCAGGCTGCTAGATTGGGGACTGATCCACGACCCCAGGCGATTCTTCTACGTGCTAGTACAAGGAGGAGAGCTGCGAGTTTCCTCGTTGAGGAAGGCAGGGTTTTAGTTAAACTAAGGAGGGACACTGTGGGAAGTGGTGATAGTTCCTCTCCTATTGTTGCAGCTATTATGTGTAGGACTTGGGTCCAGAATTGGGACACCTCGGGGCAATCCCAGGCGAGATGGAAAAAGTCGGAGGCCGCGGTGCCACACCTTTCACAACTTGCTGTTGATTCTGGATGTTGTCTGTGTTTTTTGGCTGGGGTAAAGTATGTTTGATGCACCAAGTGAAAGTGAATTTGTTTGAAGCGTGTGTTTATCGCCACTTTGAGTTTGACGGAGGATATAGGCCCAGTCTTATTCAGATATTGTTGCTTGGATAGCTGTTTCCCACCGTGTTTTCGTCTAGGTGTCGATGGTTACTGTATCTGTTAGTAGGGATTTGTATATCAGTGAGACCAGCCTCCCCTCTTCCTTCGCCTGGATTATATTATGTAGAAGATCCCATGTGGTTGGTTGTAGAGGGAATGACCGGAACAATGACTGTAGGGTGTAGCGTAGTCTGAAGTAGATAAATGTGTCGAGTGATGAACTACTTCCTTTGTCTCTGGCCTGCTGGGGTGTAAGGAATGGGCCTTCGGGGAACAGGTCACCGAGGGTTTGAATGTAGACTTATCTAGCCATTGATGGAACACCTTCTCAGCTGTCAGGGGGACAACTGGGATAAATTTGATTGGCAGCAGGGGAGAGAATCTGATTTGTATATCGTATTTCTGTGCCATTTATTTCCAGATTGCGTAGGTGGACAAGACAGTGTTCGTCGTGTTGTGTGGTACCGGGATGTGACCAATAATGACGGCTCTTAGGGGATGCGAGGGCCCATTCTATCGACGTGTGGTCGAATGAAGTTTGTTGTGTATCAGTGACTTAGGAATTGTGCCTGGGCTGCCCAAAAATATCTCTCTATATCAGGGGGTGCGAGGCCGCCGTGTGACGTTAGTAATACTAGTGTTGTATATGCAACTCTTGCTGGTTTTCCCACCCAGAGTAAATCCAGAATTAGGCTTTTGACTTTTTGAAAAAAGGACCGTGGGAGCAGTAGTGATATGTTCATGAATAGGTAGAGGAGTTTGGGGGAGAATCACCATTTTGATCAATGAGGCTCTGCCCCACAGTGTTAGCCATCTGTGTATGCACTCTTGGAGCGACCCTAGTGTTGTCTAGTAGTTGTCCTTCTATATATCGCTGTGGTTGAGGGACATAAAGATACCTAGCTAGCGAACCCGAGAGCTTTCCCACTGAAACACGTGATCGTCTAAGAATTTTGTGGTGTTCTGTGTCGGGGGGGAATATCACTGACTTGGAGTGATTTGTCTTTATACCAGAGATATTGCTGAACTTAATCACTTCTCGTATTATAGGATTGAGGTTAGTTTGGGGTTCATGAACAAACAGGATCACATCGTCAGCATAGAGGGAGACCACCAGTCTATGGGGCCTGAAATTGAGGCCTCTGTGGAGTTGCTGAGAACGCAACCGCAAAGCTAGGGGTTCCGTTACTAAGGCAAAAATTAGGGCCGATAGGGGACAGCCTTGTCTGATTCCTCGTTCTAGGCTTATGCTAGCTGAATTTGTGTTACCTAAAATGATGGAGGATTGAGGGTTATTGTAAAGTAGTGAGATCATTTTAATGAAGAAGTTCCCTAGCCCCATTTGTTTCAGTACCGCAAAAAGGTAGGGCCATTCCACCGAGTCGAAGGCCTTCTCAGCGTTAAAACCGTCTGATTCCGAATGTTGTGCTATGGCCGGGAATGAATCCTGCCTGGTCACCCAACACAAATGCGGGCATAAGGAGGAGTAGTCGTGCTGTTAGAATTTTGGCAAGTATTTTGTTGTCCAGGTTAATCAGAAATTGGCCTGTAGGAGGCGCAGTCTTCAGGGGGTTTGCCTGTCTTGTGTAAAACAATAACGTTGGCTTCTCGCAGTGTTGGTGGAAGAATTCTTGATCTAAGGGTTCTTCGTAGACTTGGAATAGTAGCGGGCGTAAGTGGCCGCGAAGGCTTTATAGAATTCACCTGTGAGGCCGTCAGGGCCTGGGGGTCTTAGTATTGGGTAGGCTTTTGATGGCCAATAGAAACTCTTCCATCGAGATGGGTGCATTTAGGAGTTTGTGAAGCTCGTTATCTACCCAGTAAAGTTCAGTGTCGTTTAGGAAGTTTTGTAACGTCTCAGGGTGTGTGCTGTGTTTAGAGCTATATAGATCTTGATAGAAGGCACGAAACGTGGCTACAATTTCTTCCTCTGTGTACACTAGTGTTCCTTATGTGTCGCGGATTCGTTCTACGGGCGTGGGTTTCCTATCGGTAGCTATTAAGCGGGCCAATAAGGCACCTGGCTTCTGGCCTTCGCCGTATTGTCGAACCTGTTTTACGCCCCATGAACTTTAGCTCTCGGTCAGCCGTTTCTCTGAATCTTAGCAACTCTTCTTTTAGTTCGGCTTGGGACTGCGGTACGTTAAAGTCGGTGCATTCGAGTTTGAGTTTTTTTCAATCAGAGCTCACTGTTTCTCAATTCACGTCTTATCAGTTTCAGGATTCCATTCTCTTATGATATGCACACTCCTCGTATATAACATTTTAGCGTTTCCCACAAGGTGCCTGCAGAGCTGACTGAGTCTTGGTTTACCTCTAGAAAGGAAGTGATTTCTTGCTGTAATTCAGATGCGAACACTTGGTCTGTCAGCGATCTGGGCTTGAATCTCCAGTTGAGCGTTGTCGGTTCAGTATTGGGTAGGATGTATTCAAGTGTCACCATGAAGTGATCGGTGAACGATCTGGGGAGAATTTGGCATGTCCTCCATTGGAACGGGCTTCAAGCTGACACCATAAGGCAGTCAATACGTGAACTGGTGGTGTGGACAGGTGAGTGGAACGTATAGTCTCTAGAGTCTCAGTTGGAGTGTCTCCATGCGTCGATCAGGTCAAATGCTTGGCAGATTTCTTTGACCTGGAGACTAACTTTGGATGGCCGGCCAGGTGCATTCTGTGATTGGTCTTTTTGCGGGTCCATTGGTGTTAAGATCTGCTCGCCAGATGATTGTAGCTGAGCTGGATCTTCCCAGGTGTGTCATGACCCAGTTGAAATTATTAGGGCCATCTGTTTTGGGGGTGTATGAGTTCACTAGGACTAATTCTTTCCCCACGAGGATTCCCCTCACCAGTAATGTTCTTCCCTTAGTGTCTTTCTTGGACTCCACCAGGCTGAAGTTAGCTTTTTTGTAAATCAAAATGGGTACCCCTCTTGCTTATGAGTTTGATGAGAAGTACCTATGACATCCCCATGTCCTGGCCCAATGATGTTTGGATTCCGGAAGGAGGTGGGTCTCTTGTAGCATGGCCACATCAATTTTGTGTCTCCTCATATATTGGAGGATTCTCAGAGTTTTCGCTGGCTGATTGCCCCCTCTAATATTCCAAGTAGTTACCTTGAATTGACCTGGTGGATATTATTTCAGCGCTCATCTGTTGTCGAGTGATGAGTGGCGAATCTCGGTGGTACCACAATGATGCATGAGAAGCCGTTAATTTCCATGGTGGGTGTGGTGAGAGCATGAGGCTTAACCGGGTTGGGGGATAGGTGAGTTGTCGAGGGCGTCTTCTCGTAACTGGTGTCCCTCCCTTGCGCAGGCAACTCCCAACTGGCCCACGTTAATACTCCCCTTGTGAACAAGAGTTAACAGTGCCGTGCTCGGGGGGAGGGGCTCCCTTGAATTATAGGATTATGGTTCTGTGGTAGTGGTTACCGCCTGGGACATTCTTCTTTGTGCAGTTGAGTGTTGGTTTATGGTGGTTCTCTCCTCACCTCGTCTCTGCGTGGCAGCCGCAGGTTGTTAGAAGCAGGTCTGCAGCCGGCCCTATCCAGTTAGCTGCTAGCTCGGGTGAGTTGAAAAATATAACTTTCCCGTCATGTTGGATGCGTAGTTTTGCAGGAAAAAGCATTGAGTACAGTATTTGGTTGTCTTGCTGTCGACGTTTGACGGCTGTGTATGATCTTCTTTGTGCTTGGACGACCGGGGAGAAATCTGGATAGAACCGAATGTTGTCTCCATCATACTGGAGGTCTCCCTTTTCCCTGGCTAATTTGATTATTGTATTGCGGTCTTTGTAATTTAGGAGTTTCGCTATGACTGGGCGTGGGTTTGCTCCTGGGATTGGTTTAGTGCTGGGAACCCTGTGTGCTCTTTCGACAACAAACAGTTCAGAGAGGGCCTCGGCTCCAAAGAGTTCCATGCAAATTTTTCGACATGGTCTTCCATTTTGATTATTAACTGTTACTCTCCATTTGACTCCCAACTATTCTGACGTTATTTCTGCGAGAGCGCCCTCCTAGGTCCTCGCTCTTTGCACTCATAGCCTTCATTTGATTTTCTAGCAATGAGACCCTGGAATTCATAGATGTCGCGCCATCATCCAGGTCCGAGATGCGTTGTTCAACTGCATCCAGTCCATCTGTGTGCAGATGTCCAGGCGGTGCTGTAATTGGTCGACTTTTGAAGACAGTGAGTCGAGTTTGCAGTCTAGGCTGCCTATTCCAGCCTTCAGGTCTAATAGGATTTCTCTTATATCGGAGTTCTGGGATTGTTCTGTACGGGCGGCTCCTGCCTGCTATTAGGCCTGTTTGACTTGGTGGAGGAGCCGGTTTCGAAATTCAATTTCCACTGAGACTTGTTGGTTTTTCCCATGGTAAACTGGTAGATGGTGACTGCTGTGTTGTGGTGACTGCCTGATTACTTGGATATTGGAGGTAGGAACCTGATGGAGTTGGTGATATTTGGCGGGACACTCTTGTGTAGTGAACGTCCCGGGAGAACTGAACGAGAAACGCTGGGTGCCTTTGGTGGGTTTGTGTTTGGAGGGGCCACAGGGATCTATTACTGCAAGTCAGCGCTGATGTTCTCTGAAGTGGTCTCTTCTCAGGTTGCACTGGTGTTTGGTAGGCTGCTGGGGGGTGCTATGGGGGCTGCAACCTTGTCGGTTGTTGCTGTCTGTTAGCTTTGCCTCCGTGGGGTTCACAGTGATTTAGTTGTGGCGGAGATGTTTTGCCAGAGTTGGGGGCATGGGGGGCACCACCAGGTCTGTGGGTGCCTTTTTCGGCCGTGAATATGACTCTTAGCTGTGTTTTACCGCTGATTTGGCTTTTGGGAGTGGTGGTTAAGCGGTTTAGCATGGGTCTAGGTCTTTACATGTGGTGCTTTGTCTTGGACTTGGAGCCTCACTGGTAGTGGCATTGGTTGTGCCTTGGTGTAGTGGCGTACCTCATCCTCACTCTCGCCAACTTGGGGTGGGGGGCTGTGGCTTGTCACACGCCTTATCTTTCGTAGCTGTTCAGGCACAATGGGAGAACAGGGAGAGCAGCGCTCCGCCACTTGGTTAGTGGCTCATTGCCTCTTGTTTCTGGCATTCTCTTTGCTCCGGCACACAGGCTAGATGCGTAGCGGGTCACGCGTGGGGGGGGGGGGTTAGTAGAGGTGTCCGATGAAGCACGACGCGGTCCCCCGCTCGCGAGCTGCAGTGTGTCACACGGGAGAGCCGGGCGCTCGTGATATCGGCCCGTGCTGGCTGGGCATAAGTTGGGAGGACATGTGTGCGGTGTCTGCCGTGCTCAGCCCGGAACCCCCTTACCGTCTCGCTGTGGCGGACGGTTGAGGATCAGTCTGCGCTGGATGCATCCGCATCCCCCCCGGACGCCCAGCCTGGTTTTGTTTGCGGATGTCGCAGGCTCAGTCGGGGCTGCTAGGCGGGCCTCTCTCAATGGCCGCTGGCGTCCTCTCGGCCAATCAGCGATTCCTCGCCTCGGTGGCAGCACAGTCTCCTGCTGGCTCCTTTTCCACCGGTTGCTTGCGGCGCTGCTGTTGCGGCCGTTGCAGCTGGGGCTTTCAGGCTGCACAATCCGGGCCTGGGCAGCGGTTCACTGATGTGGGTATCTCAGCGTAGGGGGGGCCTGACAGCGACGATATTGTATTCAAAGCGGATGGCAGTGTACACTGCAGATTTCAGTCAGCATATTGGTTGTGGTAGCACAGAAGCACAGATTATTCAGGATTCATCTGGAACTACACAGAGCTCTTTAGGGAGCCGCCATCTTGGTCGGTTCTCTAGCGCCCTCATTCGCCCACCCTATCCATATCCCGGTAACTTATCCAACTGTCAGAATTCTCTGTGCTCTTGCCCTTGATCTGCAAGCACCACTTTTCTCTTCATTTCTGTCTTGCATAGATCATAATTCATTAGCGATATTTTGTTTAAATAAGTTAATTTTTCCTAAAGAGAAGGGGTACACTGCATGAAGGGTTACAACTGCAGCGTAACTTTTATATTCACGGGTGGCGTTCCCCTTTTCTTGGCCATTAAATCTAGTTTAAGTAAAATGTCTCATTTTAAAACAGATTTTCTCTTTTTCACTGCTATATTTTCCTAAAAACGAACCTCGCTCTACCTTCCAAATCTCTCTGAATGCACCAGCTATACACCTATTTTCACCTCTATATTGTCCCTGTGATATATATCTATCCACAGCCCAAAAACCGCATTGAGAAATAAAGTATTTCGCCCGTTTTTCCTCAAATTAGTTTGTCATTTTAAACGGGAATTGAGAAAATTGCAACTTTCCAACGTGTCATTCGGCTGCAGCATGTTCTAATTTTCCACTTGTGTTTGACTTGTATGCTTCTTGTTGATCCCTTGCCTTGTGATTGCTAGGGTTTATGCATTACTGTCGTCGTGAGAAGTCATTGAGAAGTCATATTTGTCTCAAAGATTTAGCTGCACATTAATTATTTTTTGGCAATTTCCGAGTGTCATTTCATGCTATTACAAAGGGTCCTGGTCCAGTGTGTGATGCCGATTGGCATCCTCAACACACCTCCCGTGGTCCTGTGGGTTTCCAGAGCTGCGGAACCCCAATACCAGGAGACATGCTGCCCATTTCGAGTAAATCGTCGTGGAAAGGACAAATCTGTCCAAGTCTTTACTGATCCCTCAAGGACACTCCAGAGACACAAACCAACTCAACCAGACCCCCTCATCAGAGCGCGGAACTGCAAGAACTGAAGAAGATTGACCAGGTGAATTGCATCCTTTGTTGGTGCTGCAGAAAAGGCGCCAAAACCGCAGTGACCAAAGAAGTTGATGAAAGCCGTGCCAGAGGTCCTCCCCCGAGACTGCTGCTGTGAGATCTTGTCCACTACTTGTGTACAACGCTCTCAACACTATTTGCCTGTGAAATATAGTGTATGTATCCTATCTGTATTGAATCCATAGGCTGCTCAAAGGTCTCGTGTAACTAAGCCCTTGACAAGTAACAGCACCTCGATGCCCAAGGGCTGTTTGCGCGCTATATAAATTTAAATATATAAATACTTTCTGATGTTTGTTAATTTGCTTAGAATCACATGCTGTGCATAGTCCGACATCCAGTGGTCAATGCGGAGTATTGTATCTTGTTTTTCGAAAGTCGAAAAGGGGACGTCGACCTAGGCGGGTCTGTAATACTATCCCTATAGTGACATGTAGTGTACCCAAAATACCTCACGTGTCGAGGTCCCTCAGATTTATTTTTTTCCGCCCAGAATACTGGCCGCCTTATGCGGGTAAAATACATTGCCATTTACCATTTACTCGACTCTTGGTCGATTTGCCAGTTATTATTAACTTATACCACCTCCAGCCCTCTTTCGATGACCATTCAACGTCCCTGCCGAGTCAAGATCTTCGACAGCGGTGGTTGCGACAGAGGTGATCCGATCGGCGTTGCTGAACACATGGCCCGGCCTCACTGGCCTACACAGAGAGTATGGGGGTTGGTGTGGACATTTCTGTTTTTCTAGAATGCCTTTCCTCTCCCCCCCCCAACTTTCCTTCCGGGTCGTTATCACTGGTTACGTCCTCAGCTATGGAGAAGACTCCTTTTAGATTTTGCCCACGTTATAACGGCAAATTCCTGTGGAAGGACAAGCATAAGCGGTGTTGCAGCAACCAATGTGGCCAAATGTGTGGCCTGTAAACTCCTTCGTCCAAAGACTTTGAAGGAACGCAGGGTCAAAAGGTGGGCAGCCTACGGCATGTCGAAGGCTGATTCTTCACCCGCGGCCGCCTCTGACGAGGGGGATAGTGATAACGCTACCTCCGGAATGGAGGTTGTTGACCTCTCACTGGAGCGCTCCCGCTCCATCGTGTCTGTCCCTGGCCCCGAAAAGCTTGGCTCCGGCCCTACTTATGTGGATGTATACCCCAGCGACACTGACGCACACGGAAAAGTCAATAAACACACAACCCACGGCCATTCGTCGAGTAAACCGAGGAAGACCTCAGCGCCAACAGAGACGCTGAATCAACCGGCTGCCTCCGCCGACCGTAAGGGCCGGCCGCCCTTCCCGCAGCCGCATGTGCCCCCAGCGAATGGGCCGTCTTCAACTAAGGACGCTACCACCAAAACATCCGTCGAACCGCCTCGGAAGAGGGCGTTCGGCGGTAAGGTTCCGGCTCCACCGAAAACTATTCACGACCAGCCCTCGGCAGAGAAGCTAGTCGTGGAAAGCATAGCTAGAATAGTCTCCAAAGACTCTCAGAAACAGGTAGTGAAGGAGTCACCAAAACCCACTCAGAGGGTCAGGGAGACACCGAAATCTACAGAGGGGACGCCTGAACCTCCCCACACGTCGAAGGGAAAACCCAGAGACATCCGCATCGCCGGGCCCACGAGAAGGTTTCTCAGAGGGCAACGGGGGTAGATCTTCCATGCTATGGGAGAGATCTCATCGCCTAGAGACGGAGGAGCAAGCCTTTCTGCCACTAGACCGTTCAGGGTTATCCCAGTGGACTAGGGAAAGATTTGAATCGGGCTAGATAGGTTTCTGTCCACTTCTGAACACCTACAAGGACAAGGGAGGTACTCCCTGAAGACCCTAGGGCCAAATTCCCAAGACTGTTTGACCCACTTGAGGAAGAAATAGATACATATGACCTCACTGAAGAGGATCCACACTTTCAGGAAGAGGAAAAATTCCTTAATACTGAAGATCTGCAAGACCCTGTAGGGGACTTTAAGGAAGACCCAGGCATATGTGAACCACAGCCCTGGCAGTCTCCAAGGGCGTCAACAGACCCTGATGTTTTAGATCTGTCCTCTCCTCAGACAAAACCGGTCAGTGAACCTTCGCCTATGGACGATCAACCCACATTCAATGCAATGCTACGCAATTTTCAAATTGATACAGGGGAGACTACCTCAGAAGTTGATTTTGTTGAAAAAATTATCAATGAAAAGCCACCTGCTAGCCAAGCCATACCCCTCCACGCCTCCATCAAGAGACTCCATCAAGAGACTCCTCGTTCCCTCTTTATCTACACCTGCATTAGTTAGAGGTGTCAATCCAAGAATCAAGAAGGTTATTAGCCCCTCACCTTCTGATCCCTTATATATTAGGGGTCATTCCATACCAGATTCCCTGGTAGTAACCACCACGAGAAAAAGGGTGGGAGTTCCGCTATCCACTAGCGAAACACCTCCGAACAAACGGGGGAAGAAGTTTTATGCCTTAGGTAAGAGGATTACATCCTCGGCAGCTTTTGCCATGTGTATTGCCAACAATGCAACTTTGTTGGCTAGCTGCGCCGATGCCCAATGGGGACTGTTGCACGAAGGCCTACAAGAAATCCCTGAGCCCTTGCGAACCTGCTTATTAGCCACTGTGACAGAAGGTACTTGGGTAAACCAAAGCATCATCAAGAACACCTTAGATGCAGCGGAAACGGCTGGCCGTTCCCTAGTCCAGGGCGTACTTCTTAAGCGACATGCTTGGCTCACAAACTCGGGTTTCAAGCTAGAAACACAGGCGTCCCTCATAAACCCCTTGAAGACTCAAACTTGTTTGGCAAGGCGGTTGATGACGCACTGGAAACAGCTAAGAAGGAACACGAAACATTAAAAACCCTGGACCAAATCACGAGACCTCCTAATAAGCGAGGTTATGGCAACGGGTGCTTTTTTTGTGGCCAACAACAAAATCAACAATAATACACCTCCACCAGCAACTAGTCCTCCCCTCAGGGAACCAGTGGACAGTATGCTCTAAGAGGATAATGTTGTGGCAACGGAAGAGGTCTGGGCCCACTCCCAGAGGCTCCCCGGCTACCACCACCAAATCCCCCAAAGGTTCAGGTCCCCTCCCATGCATCTCCATTCGGGGGGGCGGTTAACATCATTTCTGCAAGCATGGGAGGGAATTACCACAGACCGTTGGGTACTGTCAACAATAGCCCACGGTTACTGCATCGAATTCAGTCAGTACCCAACATTCAGACCCCCAAGGGGAAGACGTCGATCACCAGACCACCTCTCCATCTTTTTTCAGGAAGTCGAACTGCTGCTGGAAAAAGGAGCCATAGAGGTCGTGCCTCTATCACAGGTAAAGGAGGGTATTTATTCACTGTACTTCCTTGTACCCAAAAAGGATTGAACCATGCGCCCTGTATTAGATCTGTGCCCAGCAAACATATTAGTAAAACTTCAAAAATTTTGTATGGTGACTTTGCAGGAGGTAATCCCCCTGCTTACACAGGGGGATTACATGGCAACACTGGACATGAAAGATGCATACTTTCATATTTCAATGTTGCCAGTGCACAGGAAATACTTCAGGTTCATGATAGAAGGCAAACACTATCAGTACAAAGAGCTACCCTTCGGCATAGCCTCAGCACGAAGGTACTGGCAGCGGCACACCTGCGCAGGTTGTCCATTCCGGTCTATCCTTACCTCGACGACTGGCTCATAACGGGATTTTTGCGAAACATGCTTCTCAAATACCCAAAAGACTGTAGACCTCTTGTTCCACCTGGACTTCTCAATCAACAAGAAGTCCAGTCTAGACTGCAGCCAAGTCAAGCAATTCCTAGGGGCTCTAATTCGAACCAAGGACGGCCGCGTCTTCCCCTCGAACAAGAGGGTCCAAAACATGCTGTTTCAGATCCCTCAATATGTAGCCGGTCGAGAGGTGACGGTACGAAAAGCCATGTGATTGCTAGGAATGATGGCGTCATGTATTTATTTGGTCCCTTACTCGCGCATGCGCCCAATGCAAGAGTGGCTCAACAGCCAGTGGTGTCAGGCCAGCGGACAATGGAACGATCTAGTGGTTGTCTCGCAAGCCTTGGTTCTCTCGCTGCAGTGGTGGTCGAGGGAAAACCTCGTGTTGGGGAAATCCTTTGCCACCCCCGCAGTGGACGCCACTCTAACCACAGACACATCCCTCACAGGATGGGGTTCTCACCTATCCCATCACACTGTACACGGAGTTTGGACACCAAGTGTGGCGTCCAAACACATAAACCTGCTGGAATTGTTGGCGGTCTTCAAAGCACTGAAGGCCTTCCAAACACACCTACAAGGGAAAATAGTGCTGATCCTCACACAGCACCACGGCCATGTACTACCTGAACAAGCAAGGGGGCGCTCACTCTCCAGGACTGTCCAAGCTGGCCCAGAACATCTGGAAGTGGGCTCTCAAACCCAACATGTTCTTGTTATATCAACATGTACCAGGGGAACTCAGTCTTCTGGCAGACGGACTCAGCAGAGACCACCCTCTGCCCGCAGAGTACGAATGGCGCTTGCACAAAGACATCGTCTCCAATGTTTTCGCAGAATGGGGCTTCCCAGAGATCGACCTGTTCGCAACTCTGGAGAAGACCCAATGCCAAGATTACACCTCCAGGTACCCCCAGAACCGCTCCAAGGGGAACGGTCTCTGGATAACATGGTCAGGGAAATTTGTCTACGCTTTTCCCCTGACTCCCCTTCTCAACAAGATGCACCAGAAACCACTTACCATGATACTGGTGGCCCCCATGTGGGCCCGCCAACCCTGGTTCGCTCATCTGATGGAGATGTCACTATCTCCTCCAGTGAAACTAGCCTGCCCGTACAACATGTTGTCACAGGACAGGGGCCAAACGCTGCATCCATGCCCACAGACCCTGAACTTGGTAGCCTTGCTCCTGAGGTCATAGAATTTGGACATTTGCAGCTTCCTCAGAGATGCATGGACATTCTCAGAGAGGCAAGGAAACCAAACACTTGTTACTGCTATTCTAGTAAGTGGAAACGGTTCGCCATCTGGTGTAACTCAGAGCATCAACCCTGTTGACTGCTCTCCCACACATTGTTCTATACCTGACTCACTTGCTGGACTCAGGGTTAGTCTTTAATTCTATTAAAGGTCACCTTGCTGCACTCTCCGCCTACACTATGTCTCAACATAAAGTGTCATTGTGGAAAGTTCCAGTTATTCAAGCCTTCATGGAGGGATTGAAAAGAATTCGCCCTCCTATATCTAACCCAGCTCCCGGATGGGACCTGAACGTTGTTTTAACCAGGCTAATGTGCCCCTCCTTTGAGCCCATGCATAAAGCGACCCTTCAGGATCTCACTCTTAAGACTGCTTTCTTGATAGCTATCGCCTCCATTAGGAGAGCGAGAGCGCTTGTAGTTCACTCAATCTTAGATCCCTTTCTAACAGTTCACAAAGATAAGGTGGTTCTACGCACACACCCTAGGTTTGCACCGCAATTAATTTCAAAGTTTCATGTCAACCAGTCTATAGAACTACCAACGTTCTTTCAAAACCTATCAAACGTGGGAGAAAAGAGTCTGCACGTGGTGGATGTGCGCAGAGTGGTCATGTTTTATATGGAAAGAACTCGACCACTAAGAAAGACTAATCAGTTCGTTCTCTCAGTGGCGGCAGGAAGATAGATGCAGTTTCCAAATCCACTATATCTAGATGGATTTTCCAGTGCATCATTCTTTGTTAGACTCTTGCTAAGAGAGAACTGCCCTTCAAGCCTAGAGCACATTCTACTCGAGGCACTGGGGCATCCATAGCATCCATAGCATTCATTGCAAATGTTCCCCTTCAGTCCATTTGCAAGGCGGCAATCTGGAGTTCTGTACACACCTTTACAAAACACTATTGTCTAGATGCCCATTCTAGATCTGATTCCCAGGTGGGACAAGCAGTACTAACACATCTTTTCTCTACTGTTCCTTCTCACTACCAACCGCCAACTCCCGGTACTGCTCGCTAGTTTATGCACAGCATGTGATTCTAAGCAGATTAACGAGCATCAGAAGGGGGCATGGAGAGCCAGCACGAGATGAGGACGTGATTCCTCGGTGCTGTGAGGCCGCCAGCCGTATCATGCTAAATATCCTGGAAATTCTTCCACAGACCCAAAAAATCATGATCCAGTAAATATCACCAACAACTGCCTGACTTACGGAACCAAATCGGAACGCAGAACCGAAGATATCAGCTGCGGAGACCGAGAGTACCCGACGCCGAGCTCAAACCAACATAGCCATCGCAATAACAGTGTGAGGAAAGACCTGATGGCGTTATAGTGGCGCAACACCACCTCTTGGCCGAGCCCTCCCAGCGGCTGAAAACGAACACTGAGGGGCTGGTTGCGGTGCCCACCCGCACAACATAGGGAAACAACGGCGAAAGAAAGCGCACAAGCCCCTAGTGCGGAGCTCTGATCCCGGACCTCCGCCAGCGCTGATACGTGCTCTTCCCCCCTCTCAGTTGGCCAAGTGGAGACCTTCTGTGATTGAGCGTGGGGGGGAGAGGCAGCTGCTAGTGCCTGGCAACACCCGGCTGCGAGGTGGAAGAGGCAACTACTGGTGCTAACGTGGTGCCGGATCGATGCACTAGACCTGAGGTGAGCGGGAGCCCTGGGGCACGAGGGACTGACTGACGGCCACTGCACGGCTGGGGGTGAGCCGTGGCCCCTGGGGGCACGAAAGAATGAACAATAAAGCTGTGTGGCACTGAGGACCCTACCGGCCGAATCTCCCGCGAGAGAGACACTCATGGAGGCCTGGAAAGGGCTGCTGTGAGTGGCGAGCTAACACACCGGCCCATCTCACGAGGCGCGGACCATCTTGGCCAGCCCCGGAGTGGAGGGAACTGAAGCGTTGCTGGGGGTGGCGGCTTCCCGACGCGGCCAGAGGATAAGCAGGCGCGAGTCTGCGCCGTGAGCACATCTTCCATTCAATACCTTGCTCGCCCGAAAGCACCCACAGGTTGCCAGACAAATCTAAATATAAACACCCAAACAGTGCCCCTACTAGAATCCAAACAACAAGGCATATAACGTGCCATTCATGGCCGCTGCAACTGCCCTGTGTGCCTCCCTGGGTATCTGCTGATCAGAACGAGAGAAGTGGGGACAGTATAGAGAACTGGATGCGATCCGATACCGGTCAAAGGGCGGAAATACACGGCCTCGGTGGAGCCCACGGCGAAAGCATTGCCTGGCCTGCTGCGAAACCGATTCCCTTCTGAAAACTCAGCGGAGGAGTAAGAACAGCACTGTGTAAAAGAATTAAGACAGCAACTGGCGCACTGATCCCCCAGCGCGGTTGAGGCCGGTGGAACCCACACACTATAACCCTTTCCACATACGTGTTGGACCGTGTTGACTCAGGCTGACCGCGCCTGCCCACGTAGCTGCACTAACACAACTACTGAATACCACCAACATACGATTCTTACGACCAGACCCCAAAGAGGCCACGACAAACCTGACTCGCAAAAGGGACATACACATCACTAACCTTAAAAGCAGTGGAGAGACCTAAATCTATATGCGAGCTCAGTGCTCAAATGGGAAAAATACCTATTGCTTCGAAGATCTGACCCGGTACCTCCTAACAGAACACTGCGACCCACGACCCCACGAATTGTGCTCCAGACCACTGTAACAACAACCGAACGCCGACACCAGACGCGCTTCGGCCCTCGCACATAACACTGCCGTTTTAGAGACGATGTCTGCCACTGGAGACTTCTCCCCCTGACACTTATGGGTAGAGCTGCCCTTTTTTAAGATGTTCACCCTGCCCAGATTTGTTTACATATTACAAAATGCCCCACTTGAGATTCAAGATGCCGAATTTGACCGCCTTGATAGTCTCCTTAGAGACCTCATATGGGGGGGGAGGTAAACCCTGCATTGCACTTGCCACGCTTGAGATCGATCTGGGAGGGAGGTATCAGCGTGCCCCACCTCCGGGCTTACTATTGGGCTTCCCAACTAGCGGTGGTCAACGATCTATTACACGGGGACCGGGAGTTGCCACATATAAGGGCCGAAATCGCGACCATGCATGACCTAGACCCATTACATCTGCTCTATCAGCCCCTCCACAGGCCCCCTCCACAACCAATGGCAGCACACTTAACTATGGTCTGGAGATGGGAACACGCCTTTGTGGGATGGAAAGATAAGCTCTCCACTGCATACACCTGTGGCACAACAGTATCCTGACTGAACTGGGGAAACTCAGACCGTGGTCCAAATGGGAGGAGGCCGGTATCACAAAGATCGGGGATGTCCTGGTAAGTGGGGAAATTTGCTCTTTCGAGGCACTGCGGCTGAAATTCCAGCTCCCAACGACCGAATAATATCATTATACACACCCATAGAATGCAATATACTCCCAGCATATATCCCTGTTAAATGCACTTCTATATTGTATAATGCCATGTCCTCCTTTGCCACTCCGGAACTCCCTCACCTTAAATCCAAATCGGAAGAAGATGTGCACCATAGACCCGGAGGACTGGATCCTGATCCTAATGCATCCTAGGGAAATCGCTATTTCTTCCAGGCTCCGTTTGGTGCAATTAAAAATCCTGTACAGGATCTATTATCATAGAACTATGCTACACAAATGAAAGCGACCCCCAGGCCCGCACTGCCTCTGATGTGGTGGAGAGGCTGGAACATTCATACATATCCTGTGGGAGTGTCCTCGAATTCAGACCTTCGGGGGGGGGGGGAATGCTGCAATGAATAGTCTGGAGTGCTGGGCCAAAATAGTGTTACTGGGTAAACCCGACAAGAACATTGCTAATAAATGTGAGGGATTGCTCCTAGCTAAGGCTGCAGGGCTGATGAAGCAGAACATCGCACAGAAATGGGGCGCCCGAGATTCTCCAACACTGGAGCAATGGGCAGACGATATTAACACATGTGCAATGTTGGAACACAGAATCTACAAGGCAAGAGGTTGCCCCACTAAAGCCTCCAAAGAATGGGGGAAATGGGAAGATCGTGAACCTTAGTAAACTTAGATACCCAAAAGAAAACGCTCAAATATCGCAGGGAGGTGGCTGCATATGAAAACCAATTGACTTTAGCCATGCTTTATTACTGATTCACTCTTTTAATGCGTATGTTTTGACCTTGTTTCTTTGTTTTGTTGACTGTGATTGTTGTTAAAACCAATAAAATTTATTATTAAAAAAAAAAAGCATCAGAGGACATGCATTACTTACCCTAGTAGCATTCTGATGATTGTATCTGCTTAGAGTCACATGCGCCCTCCCTACCTCCCCGCTCTGGGTGGAAGGAACATAGACGTCTTACTACTTCTCTTTTTCATGTACTCGCTCACAATAGCCTTGGGCTCCCTCATGGCAGAAAAAATACAATCTGAGGGATTTTGGGTACACTGCACATCACGATGGGGATAGTGTTATAGACACGCCTATGTCGACGTCCCCTTTTGGTCCCCGAAAGACGAGATGCAATACTCCGCCGTTACCACTGGATGTCGGACCAAATGCACAGCATGTGAATCTAAGCAGATACAATCATCATAAACGCTATTATGGGAAGTAATACATGTCATATGGATTCGCCCCCCTCCCTCCAACCATTACGTCAGGCATCACCTGTTGATGACCAGATGGTGTTTAACGCCCTCTTAAAGAAAGCAGCCGAACACTTCCACGCAGGAGGCAGTGCCAGATTCAGATTTTGTTGAAGACATTTTAAAGGAGACGCCTCCTGCTAGTCAGACTATCCCATTTACTTACTTCTAATAAAAGATGCATTGCTCCTTCATTATTAACACCCTCTGATGATACAATCATCAGAAATGCTATTACGGTAAGTAATGCATGTCATATCGGGTCACCAACCCTCTTCCAACTGTTAAATGTCCCAGCTCCCTTATTTCAGCTTATACTCTTCACTAACAGTACGCGGCATCCATACTTAAGTGCCCCAGTAGCCCAATCTTTCCCTCGGCTAACCGGTTGTCTTTTTGACAGCTTTGGCATACCTTGCATCTCACTGTTACCTCTGCTGCCCATTTGCTGACTGGGAGAGCGTCTCATAGACTTCTCAGTACCTGTCTTCTCTTTCGCTCTGCAGCTCCTGCTGTCCATGATGACAGCGCAGCGAACACTCTTTTGCCTGACTTGCCTAGACATCGCTCTCAGCAGTTTCCTTGCTCTGGTCTGCATCCTGCTTTCCTCCAATATCCCAAACACCTCGGGAGGATGGAGCACACTCCAGAAGCGGATGGGAGGGACGGCTTTCTGGCTATTAAGGACTCAAAGAAGCCTTGTGTGAGTCCCTCCAGTCTGGATTGGATTGTGCGGATAGTATCAGCAGATCCATGGCTACCAGCACTGTAATACGCAGGTTTGCGTGGTTGCGGAAGTCGGGCTTTGTACCTGATGTGCAGGCTCGTCTTCTCAACATGCCATTTGACAAGTCTCATCATTTTGGCAGCAAAGCTGATGAGAGCCTTGAGAAGTTGCAGACCTCTAAGGTGCCAGACAAGTCTTTAGGCGCTGCCGTTGGGCAACCTCTACCTTTTCGTTCCAGCGGACAACCATGGAGGGGTAGATCTTCACTACTACTACTCATTTGGAAGGGCAAGGGGAATGGCCAGTTAAAAGGCCAGCATAAGTTCCCTCGTAGTGCACGAGTTAGAGGTGCTAAGTCTGCTCCAGCAGCAGCCTCTTTACCATTGGCTGCTGCAACAGCCGCTTCAAAACCACTCTGAAGGCTTCAGTCACAGTTCTCCAGTGGGGGGCAGGCTGTTTCAGCATCTTGAAGAATGGCCAGCCATTACTTCAGATGTGTGGCCTCTGGAAACAATAGTCCACAGCTACTGCCTTCCCTTTCTATCAGACCAATCCACCGGGGAAACACTCTTTGAGGATTCCAGATCGGTACTTGTGCAGGAGATTTTAACCCTACTAGAGAAAGGCGCAATAGAACCAGTGCCTGTGGCAGAGACGAACAAGGGTTGGTACTCCCCATATTTTTTGATTCCCAAAAAGGACGGAGGACTGAGACCATCTTTGACTTAAGATACTTGAACAAGTCCCTCAGGAAAGACACATTCAAGATGGTCACTCTTTCTCATCCTTCAGGCCCTCCAACTTCAGGATTGGTTGGTGTCATTGGACCTTCAGGATGCTTAGTTTCGTGTGCCGATCCATCTCAAGCACAGGAAATACCTGAGTTTCACTGTTGGCGGCGCACACTATCAGTTTAGAGTCCTGCCATTCGGGTTGACCTCCGCCCAAGGGTATTCACCAAACTGGTGGTGGTAGTGACAGCGCATCTCAGGAGAGGTGGGGGTTCAAGTCTACCCCTACCAGGATGATTGGCTGAGCAGGGCACATTCTCCCGAACAAGCCATGGATCATCTCGACGTTACCAGTCACTACCTTCACAGATTGGACTTCTCTCTCAATTTCAAGAAGTCCCAGATGACATCTTCCCAATAGCTCCCGTACATCGCAGGATACTTTGGATACTTCCCTGAGAAAGTACTTGCCTCCCAAAGTGAGGGCTCAAGACATTCTCCAAATGGTAACAAATTCCAGAATGCCTAGAATTTTCTGGCATGCAAGTTCTTGAGGTTGCTCGGCCTCATGATAACCTGCATTTTCCTAGTGCCAGAGACCAGCTTGCGAATGCGATGCCTTCAATGGGCTCTCCGATCACAATGGTCCCAGTTCTCGGGATAAATGTCGGACCGCCTTGTGATTCTTCCCTGAGAGTTTCACAGGATCTTCTGTGGTGGGCCTGTGAGGACAATGTTCGAAAGGCAAACACTTTTTGCAACTTTGGCCGGAGATCACTATAGTGACGATGCCTCACTCTCAGGGTGGGGAGCTCATGCCGAGTTGGCTGTCAGCGGTCGGTCTCCGTTGAAGTCCAAGCTACACATCAATTTTTCAGAGCCGAGAGCAATCTGACTAGCGCTGAAGGCTTTTCTGTAGTCTGTACGGGGAAAGAATGTCCTGATAATGACGGACAATACAGTGGCCATGCACTACCTCAACAAGAGAGGAGGCGTAGGGCGACTACCACTGTGCAGAGAGGAAATGCTGCTCTGGTATTTGGCTATTCAAGAAGGAATCTCCCTCTCTGTGGTTCACGTGGCCGGGGAGGAGAACACAGCAGCGGATGCCCTGAGCAGGCAGAGCAGTCTCCCACGAGTGGGAACTAGCTCAGGAAGTCCTTCAAGAGGTCTTTGCCCTTTGGGAAACCCCTCAAGTGGATCTGTTTGCGACCAGTGTCAACCGGAAGTGCGAACTGTACTGCTCAAGGGAATTTCCTCCGAGAGAAGTTCTAGGAGATGCGTTCATGGTGGATTGGGAATTCCCACTGCTGTATGCGTTTTCTCCAGTCCCTGTCATTCCTCAAGTAATCAGGAATTTGGGAAGCCACATGATTCTCATTGCCCCTGATTGGGCCAGGAAAACGTGGTACCCGGACCTTTTAGACATGTCCATCTGTCCTGTCCTCCTATACGTCTTCCACAAAGGGAGAAACTGCTCTCGCAAGAGGAGAGTTCGGTTCTCCATCCAGAGGTCAACACCCTCAACCTTTGCACTTGGTTTTTGAAAGGTTGAGCCTCAAGGATTGGGACCTCCAGGATGAAATGATGGAGGTGTTGCTTTCGACAAGACTGCCAGCAAAGAAGTCTCAGTACCGTTGCTGTTGGAATAGGCTTTGTGACTGGTGCAGAGCCAAGAATGTTGATCCTTTTCAATGTATGACACTGGATGTTCTATCCTTTGTGCTCTCATTGGCACACAAAGGTCTTCAGGTTGGTGGTACCATTAAGGGTTACCTGGCAGCGCTTTCAATTTAAGCGCTCTTTTGAAGAATGTTCCTATTTTAAGATCCCTCTGGTCACTCAGTTTCTAAAAGGGCTCACAAATGTGTTCCTGCCTTCTTCATTTCAGGTTCCGGTGTGGGACCTCAACCTGGTTTTAAAATTTCTGATGGGTGCTCCTTTTCAACTCTTGCACTCATGTCCATTGAGGTTGTTGACCTTTAACACTATATTTTTTAGTTGGTCTTGCATCTGCAAGAAGAGGGAGTGAGTTGCAGGCACTTTCTTCCAAGCCACCCTTTACTATATTTCACAAGGATAGGGTTGTTTTGAGGGCAAAACCCTCCTTCTTTCACCTTCGGCAGAAAATTGTGCTGCCAACATTCTACACTCCTCCGCATCCTAGAAAGGAGGAGAAAAGGCTACATCGGTTGGACCATAGTAGAGCTCTGAGCTTTTATAGTTCCAGGATGTCCAAAGTGAGAGTGGACGACCAGCTCTTTGTAGGGTATACCAGACACATACTGGGCCAGGCTGTTTCCAAGCAGACCTTGTCTAGGTGGATCATCCTCACTATTTCTGAATGCTACAGGCTGGCATGCAAGGAACCTCCTAAGGAGGGTTTCCGTGCCCATTCCACCAGGGGCATAGCCACCCCGACTGCCCTGCATAGAGGGGGGTCCCTATTAAGAACTGAGGCGGCAAAGTGGTCATCTATACACACGTTTACTAAGCATTACACTCTAGATACTTCCCATGCTCAGGATGTTGCATTTGGTAAAGCAGTCCTTTATTCTGACCTCCTGAGAATTCTGCGTATCTAAATTCTTCTCCCTCCTCCTATCATGGATACTGCTTTGGGAGTCTGTCAAAGATGAGGAATACATTGGAGGACACAATCCATTCGAAGAACAAGTTACTTACCCCATGTAACGTTCCTTCGACTGGATGTTCCAACGTATTCCTCATCGCCCTCCCAACCTACCCCTCTGTAGAATTTCCCAAGCTATTGCAGCTGTCGTTCCCACAAGGCTGAGTACTGTTCTGCCCATATTTTGAGTGCTTCTGATACACGAGGAGGGAAAAACAGAACTGAGGCACAATGCGTGCTACTTATAACATTGGATGACGTCACCCTCAACGGAGGCCTTCTAGGGATATCGACTCAATGCCATCCACGCTGGGCGCCCTCTGCTGATTAAAATTGCCGAAGCTGGATATTACATGCAAAGATGAGCAATAAGTTGGAGGAACATCCAGTCGAAAGAACGTTACCAGGGGTAGGTAACTTGTTCTTCTAGTGATCTTCATCACTCCATCCCTTTTCCTTATCTGTGTTATTAAAGGGGGAGGGGATATACATAAGGTTAGTGATCAGTAGACTGTGGAGATTCTTTATCCACACTACAAAAGGCCAGAATGGGGAAAAGGTAAATTGTTATCAAGTAACCCAGGTAAACAATTATTCTGTTCTAGTGACTTTACTCTGCCTCCCTGTAGTTTGTCCTCTCCCACATGATCCACCCGCAGGGTCAGTTGGGTAGCTTCTGCCTTTCCCTGGCCGTGGGAGAAGCTTCCCTCTGGGGAAGAATTGACTACATCGCTAGATTCTTCCCCCCCCAAAACCACCCCTGCACCCGCATCACTTGTTCTGATGCACAAGGCTGACTTAAAACACCTGGAAGGTAGCCTTTCTGAACATGATCACATTAGCTAGACGTATAGGGGAAATAAACGCCCTCTTGTTTGCATGCGCCTTTCACTGTCTTTTTCAGTTGGTCCTTGGGACCTATCCCAGATTCGTACCCAAAGTGGTGGTGATCTATAGTACTCCCTTCATTCTTCTCCAATCCAACCTTTTCAGTGGAAAGCTTTCTTCATATGTTGGACATTATAAGATCCATTTGCTATTTGGAAAATACAGAAGCAACAAATGAAAACCCCTCTTTAATATGACTCTGTAAACAGTTACCAGTCTCAAAGCAATCTATCTCCAGGTAGTTTACTGTATTTTGTTGTGCCATAAAGCAACTCTCCCTCGTAGGCATAGTGGCCACTTTACAAAAGGGAAAGCTGCTACAGCTTTTCTTCCCAGGAATGTTCTGATTGCCGAAAATTGTAATGTTGGCAATACGAAAATGCATCCATACGTTTGCTAGGTATTGTCTGGATTAGATTGCAAAACAAGGGGCCAAGGTTGGGCAGACAGCCTTGTATTTGTATTTTGTTCATTTGTGTAGCGCGCCTAGCCTGGGGGCATCTGGGCGCATTTCTTAGGAAGATTAGTTACATATATGTACACAGTTACACAGGCATAGTATTTACATATTTTGCAAGATGTTGCATACGTATTACATGATCATTACAAGTAACAAGGCAGTTAGATACAGATAATATTTACAGCAGCATAAACCTTGTCCGGAGCACAGGTTAATTTGGGCATGAGCATTGTGGTCCTAGGCTATCAGCCAGCTTTTGGCTTTGCTCCTTAAGGCATGGATGGAAGGTTCGGTTCTGAGGGCAAGTTCTCTAAAAACCTTTCTGGCAGACACACAAGATCCGCCCAAGTGAACCAACTCACTATCCCGAGATACAAACTGGAAAATCTGGAGGCAAGAAGAGCCTGGAGTAATTTATTCAGCTTCAGTATATTAGTGACATCCATTGTGCAATTTCTTTTCTTCTTCCTAGTGTAGGAGTAAGTATACATTTCTATTCGTGTTTGTATTAATGGAAATACCATGAAAAGTTAAACTTAGATTTTCATATTCTTCACAAACATTTCTATCCCACCCACCTAAAAAATGCAGGACAAGGTGCATTACTCAGTCAAAAGATCTATTTTGCTCATAACACCAAACTTAAACGGAGACTCAATTGTCACTACGTTGCATAATGGGATACTCGTGAAACCTGGCTGGCTGAAAGGGACTGCTTCCCATAACATCATTCCTATTATTCTTTTCTGATCTATTTTTTCTTACACATGTTTTATCAGTGCAGAAGTATTCTAAACATGCTTGTATTGAGGTTTTTTTTGTATTAATTGAAAAGTAAGCCAGACAGTCGGTTTTATGAAACAAAATGTATTTTTAAGTATGTACATTGTTGGATAAAAATAAATGGTTCATGGGCAGAGGTTAAAAGTAACTCCTGGGTGAGCCGAAGCTACCTCTGTTTGTTTTTATAAAGCGCTTGTTAGGGAGAGTTCTCATGTGCTAATTCCCTCCACCTTAGAGACCCCCCAGCAACTTTGCTGGATTTTGAGGACTTGATTTTTTTAAACCTAGAGTGAGACCCTTTTTCCCACTCTCTCGTATTTTAAAGTGATTTTGTACATTGTTTCTTTTAATTGGAGTCTGACAAACTTCATAGGCATCATCTTTTACATTGGGTCACACAGTACCTTCAGTGCAGTGACACAGGGAAGTCTTTCAGATTTCCCAAGGTTTAAATACCTTCTCTTGGTTAAACTACTGTTTCCAGGAGCAGTAAAGTAAACTTGACTTTACTTACATTTGTAACTTTCTAGACCCAGCACACACTATTTTACAATGGGGTGCTGGAGGGGTTACCTAGTATCCCCTTTGTCTAGCTTCTCATGTAACATTTTTTATGTTACCCTTTTCTCACAGAATGGCTGGTGGAAGTGGTTTCGTTTTAGCTACCATGGTGTGCTTTTAACATGGGCTACGTTTGCAGCTGCCGTAAAGCACCCAAGGGTGCCTTTTTTGTCATAATGGCCCCAGTCTTTGTTTCTCCATTTCTTTGTGGAAAGATCCTTCTTGAGATTTACTGTGCGCGCCATACCATGTTTGGTCTCATTGTTCGCTTTGCCTTTGGTGGGGATTCACAAGTGGGTAGACAGGAAGTGAGGGAGGTGCCCAAAACTCCCTATGGTTATTCTCCTAGGAGACCCAAATGCACTCTGTGGTGATTGGCCGGCTGACTGTCTGGCAAGGACAGCCACCCTCTGGGTGACTGACAGCTAGGCTGGAATGAATGGGAGAGAACTGAATAAAAGGCAATTCTTTTGGCTTAGAAGGCAGTCGACCACTGGACGAAGGAACTGAAGAAGAACTTGTAGAGAACGCCTGCTGCAACTCCTGGACCGTTGGTTTGCTTGGGGAAGCCCTGCTGCAGTGCTGAAACGGCAAGTTTGCATCAACAGAGAAGCCCCTCCAAGGACGAGTTCTCCCCTTGAGTTGGTGGGACCAAACAACTCCAAAGTAAGCCACCTGGACATCCATCTCAGAGCTGGTTGAATTTCCACAGAGTTGCTGCTGGAAACCGTACAGCCAGGGAGAGGAACACGAGATTGTGTTTGTTGCTTTTAAGCTGGCCTAGAACTCCAGGAAGATCCTCTGAAATCCCAGGAAGCAGGACTGACCGAGCCTGTGCCCCCTCAAGATTGCGGGACCCCAGAAGCAAGGAAAGTCCATCTTGACAGCCAGGAACCGCAGTGTTGCTATTTGGGGTAGACACGAGGAGCTGAAATACTTAACAGCCACTGAAAGTGAAGTTTGCCGGGTGTGAGTTTTGACCGTCCCAGTGCATTGCAGGAGTCCCCGACGTCCTACCTCTTGTCCCCTTGACTTGGGCCCAGGAACAGTGAGATCTGCAGAGCTGCACAGGAACAGGGGTCATCCACTGCATCTTTTCTTAATTTTAAAGGTACTGTACAAAGTCTGAGAGAACTTGCCTCTTGCTGTAGAGTTGCTTGCATCTTCTACTACTCACAAGTCTAATCAGCTTGTGGTCCTACATTTGATTCTTCTTTTCTTCAAAGACTTCCGAAACATTGCGCACACACTTTTCCATTTACTTACCAGAAGTGCTTCATCCTATATAAGACCTTTGCCCATTGACTGAGGCCTAGCCTTTTGTACTGAATGAGGCTGTCCTAGATAATCGTTTCCTTTTACTTATTACTATATGATCCTAAATGCAGCAGTAATATATTAATGTCCCCCTGCACCCTAGCAATTGAAGTCATCTGAGGGTGTAGGTAGTGTCTGTGGGCCTTCCCAAAAGGGTATATACTGATCTAGAGATATTAAGAGTGTGCATTTCATGAAGGGTATTGGAGTGTTACTATTATATTGCTTTCTTCCGAAGGTGGCTTATTCTAACTGACTGATAAATGAATTACTGTTTATTCGAGAAACCTTGAGTGTAAGAGTTTATTTGAATCCTTCTAACTGTAAATCTCTGTGTAACTCCACTAAAGCTCACATTGACCCCTCTTGAGATAAGCCTGTGGCTGCTCAACACACTACCAAAACTGTAGTACAAGCTTATACCAAAGGTTGGGTATCCTATACCTGTAGTCAGAGTTGTTTGTAGTGTTCTTAGAGGGTACTGCATACAAGCTTTGCCTAACAGCACTCCAAACCCAAGGGTATCTGGGCGCAAGTTTACAAGTTGCATAAAGAGTACAATGTTAATGGGTTACAATACAGTTGACCTTGGCCTGCGGCTTAGGAAGTTGTGATTGGAGCAAGGGACAAGCACAGGGTTGCAGATTTTAACATATCACAGCTCAGTGTTACAAGTTTGAGCAAATCCAAGTACAGTTGTCACGGTTCATACATTACATAGCAGTTGATAATACAGATAAGAGGCTAGCCTGATCCTTAGCGGTTTGCAGTTGGACATCATACTCAGGGTTACATGTTTGAGCAGTTCACAATGCAGGCGGGATCTGCTTCTTGGACAGATTATTCCAAGTTCTCGGTTTAGTTCGAAAGAGCTGGTATGCTGTCTCAGTTCTAATGTCGGAAGGCATTGCGTTACACATTTTGGCGGCTAGGACCGGGAAGCTCTTGCCTCCAGATTTTTCCATTTTGTATCTTGGGATAGCGAGTTGGTTCACTTGGGCGGATCTGGTGTGTCTGTCAGAAAGGTTTTTAGAGAACTTGCCGTTCAGGTATTTGGGGGCGCAATTGGCTAAGCACTTTTGTGTCAAGGATGTCTGGGTAAAGCAGAGCCGTTATGCAAACTATAATAGCATTTTCCATCATTATAATTATACCTTATGAGTTTTAGATTTTTTCTACCTTCTATACATACACCTTTCTAAAAGAATAAAAGACTCCTAGGTCTGTTGGCATGGCACCAGTTTGACTGGGTGTCCAAAGCGGCTCTTTGTAACTGCTGGTGTAAATATAGCAAAGCTCTTCTAGGCTATAAGTATGTGTCAGCAATTTCGATCTCTGTCCTTAATGGAAATGTGTTAAGTTTCCTACATGTAGTTGGGGCTATTCAATACTTCATGAATACTAATGCACCTAACCATGTGGTATAATTAAGCAAAAACCACACGTTCTGGGTGCTACCTGGGTGTTAATTGTTAGGGAGAATTCTCATTACTGTGCTAATTCCCTTCAACCTTGGAGACCCCCAGCTCTTTTGCTGGGCTTGGGACTTTTTATTTTAATCTTGGCATGATTCAGACCTTTTTCTCTCTCATGTGTTTGGAACTGATTTGGATTTCGTGTTTTCACTGTTTTTTGAGTCTGATAAACTCCATAGGCATCTGCTTTTTGTATGGTGACACACAGTACCCTTCATTGCAGTGTCACAGAGAAATCCCTTTAGATTTCTCATAAGGTTTAAATACCTTTTCTTGTGTGAACTACAGTTCCCAAGAATAGTAAAGATTGATTTTACTTACCTTTTTCTCTTTGTAGGTCCAGCACATCCCATCCTATGTAGAGTGCTGGGGCGGGAGGGTGGGTTACCTAGTAGCCCCTTATCCTACATTCTCATGTAACATTTGTTACCCACCCTACTTTAAATGGCTAGTGGCAGTGGTTTACTATTTCCTGACATTATACTTTTCTACTGCAGGCTGAACCCTCAGCTGCAGTAATGCACCCATGGGTGACCATTTCGTCAAAATGGCCCGTCTTCTTTTTTCATCATTTTCTGTTTGTGAGGTCTTTCTTGGATTTTACTCTGTTGAGACAGATTTGAGCCCTTTGTCTGCCTTTGTGGGGGGCTTCAGCCCTGAAGCCCACCTCTGGCCCCAGTGTGTCTGGAAGGACAGGATATGAGGGAAGGTCCCGAAACACCCTTGTTCTTTGTCTCTAGGAATGCCTGAGTGCAACTGTCATGATTGGCTGGATGTCCTTTTAGGACAGCCACCCTGCTGTGTGATTGACAGCCTAGGCTGTGAATGAATGGAAGAAACCTTTTTTATAGGCAAGAGTTTTTGGATTACAGGTAGTCGACCACTGGGACAAACACCTGATGAAGAAACCGTGAACGAAGCTTGCTGCGTCCTCCTGGACCTTTGAATTGCCCAGTGAAGCCTTGCTGCTGTGCTGAACTCCTTTTTCGCCTTGACGGAGAAGTTCGGGATGGAACAACTTCTCCCTTTGGGTTAGTGGGACCAACTTACCCCGAGGCGAACTCCACTGGACCATCACCCCCGACTTGCTGTGCCTCTCCGTTGCTTTGGAAGCCCAATGCCAGGGGTCGAGTATCCGTAGTCGAGTGAAACATCTGAAGCGGTAACAAATCCTACTAGAATCTCCATGAGTCTCTTAAGACCCTCCAGAAGCAGGACGACCAGATCCCGAGTCTCCTCACCAGAGTGCAGGAAGCCCAACCGGTATTCGAGATCCACAACAGTGTTTGCTAAGTGCTGAAACCGCAAAGTGCTGCTGAACCGAAAAGAGCCTCTTGCTGGCGACGACCTCCCAAGTACCGCCGCAGGAGCCCTCCAGATGTCCTCCCTCTTGTCGCCACGACTGAGGCTCAGGAACAAGTCTGCACAACTGTAGCAAGACCAAATCCAGCTGGACCACTACTGTTTAGGCTTCGGGTACTTACCTTATTGCCTTTTTAGCTCTGCTTTTCCCAGTTGGGAATTGCAGTGGCTTCCTTTTTTAGAGTTAATTCCAACTCACTTTTCAGTCTTAACCTCTTGTGACCCTACAAGTGATTCTCCTACAAACTCTCTAACTTTGTGCAATACTTTGATTTAAGAAGTGCAACGGATCCATAGACTGTGTCCCAATTGACGTTGACTGTCCTGGCTCCCTGAAGGCCCTTCTAGTCCATTGAATTTGATACTGTTTGTCCCTCATAGGTGGCAGCTTGTTGTAGACTGTTACTGCTGGGAAAGGCTTATCTAGATTTCATTGGAAGATATAAGTTGTCCTCACATATTCTGAGAAACTGTCTAACCTTTTTCCTTAACTAAACCTTTCCTTCTTGCAACCTCAATCTGCAAAGTATAACTGGTGTGATTATATAAATGCCATTACTGTTCTTGCGATTGATGTCGCCTCAGGGTGAAGGAATTGTGTAAGAAGCGTAGCCGAAGATTATCCACTAACTTATTGTGATTCTGAAAAGTAATTTTAAAGTATATTTACTTTCTTACACATTGCCCTTTTAAAGAAAGCTTATTTGATACTTGATGTTAATTAAAAAAAATAACCGTTTATAACTGAAACCTTGAAACTATTTATAACAAAACTTGAGTGTAAGTGTTAATTGGCTACTTGTATTTACAGATTTAATTGGTACAGCTCACATTTACTCCTCTTGAGCTCAGTCACACTACCAACGTGTGTACTGCAGACCTATACCAAGGATGGTTATCTAATACCAAGCAGATAAGTGTTGTGTAGTCTCACGCAGTGTGACTGCATCAATTCTTACCCAACAGTAATAGCCATGGGCATTGTTATAGGCTCAATCGAAAGGTGGGCCGTGGCACCATTACTACCATGTGAAGCCCCCATAACAAGCACTTATATTTTATTAGCACCCCGAAACTGAGGTCTCTAATGACAAGTTATTTGTGAGAGCCTGCAATCAGCAAATTGAGCCTCACCTAACATGGCTGCCATGGAAATGGAGGGCTGAGCACTATGCAGCGTCACTCTTCCATTTCCATAGCAGCAATGGATGTGTGGTGAGGCATGGCCCTGTGGTAGAGGCTGGGAGCAGGAAGGAATGTGTCCATGGGTGCCTCCACTTATCTGGTTCCCAAGAATCAGGGGTTCAGCCCTGGTTTGGCACATTCTGATTGATGGGTGCACCCACCGAGGGTGCTAATTAACCTTTCCTTACAAAGCTCTGTACCTTTTTATAGAATGGTTTTAAAGAAATGTCAGCAATTTAAAAAACATGGTCAAAACATTTCCTTTTGCAAAATGTAGAATTGTAGGTTTTGGAGATCACCAGCAGAGTGTACTCCAGCAGGCCAGGCTGGAAAACTGCTAAAAAATAAATTAAAAATAAATAAATAAATACAGTACGAGATTTTTTTCACCCCAAAGTTTCGTTATGCTTTTATTCAATTAACTTTCACAGTAACGTCATGTAACAACTTATATTTCTCAATTCCTCCACCTCATACATCTTTTATTTATTTATTGGACATTTGTATGGCACCTATATACAAGGTTTTCAAGGTGCCACAAGACAATGGGAGGGGAACAGAGGAGAAAAGGATAGCAACGATCCTACTATGCCTTGTGACATTCGGATCGTGGAGGTACAGTGAGAAGTGCAGTTGGGGAGGGTTAGGCTGGGGAGGAGGTGAGGGGGGAAGAGGAGGCTGAAGAAGGGCAAGAAGGAGGGGGGGGCAGGACTGGGCATGTGCTGAAGGAGACCTTCGAGGATAAGTGCCAAGGGTAAGGGAAAAATAGTGCAGGGGAACGGTCAGACCAACTACAGGCAGTTTGTGGAAGGGTGCCCAATGGCAATGCTGCTGTGGGGGGACTGTGGAGGACTGGGTGAGGAGGGCCTGACTCCGGAAGGACACATGGGTCCAGGCACCAGGGGGATGGATGCATTAGCTGGGGGGGCATGGGAAGGAGGAGGTGAAAAGGAAAGTATTGAGGAGTTTCAGGAATTTAAGGAGATCAAGCTCAAGTCTTGAGAGGGGCAAGGAGGCCATTGCAGAGGGAGGCTTCTGCCAAGGAAAGAGCTACCCCCCCACTCTCAGCTTGGAGAAGCATCTGATTAACAGAGAGTTGAGTTAGAGGACCACAGGACTCTAGCAGGGAGGTATTTAGGAAGAGACAGTTGGATGTAGCAGGGTGGTATTTAGGAAGAGACAGTTGGATGTAGCAGGGTTGCATGCCCCAGTAAGCCTCATGAATGATGCAGAGGGTCCTGAATTTGATCCTTGCAGCAACCGGGAGCCAGTGGAGACATTTTTGGGCAGGAGTGATGCGGTCCCTGGGTTTGAGGCCAAGAATAAGTCTTGCAGCCCTATTCTGGATTAGTTGCATAGGGTGAAGGGAGGAAAGAGTAAGATTGAGAAAGCCACTGTTACAGTAGTCAAGCATAGAGAGAACCAGAGCTCTGGAGACATTGAGCTTCTGGGGAAAAGGGAAGGGAGGAGGAATACATCTGTGGAGGTGAAGCAGAAAGTTGGATACTGACTGCATATGTTAAATCTACTTCCTCTTTTATCTGTCATCTGGTTGAACGCCACCACTGAGTAATTCTTTTGGGAGAATGTGTAGTACCATCCCATGCTTCTTGGTATGTGTATGTAGCGTTGGGACATCTGATGACCATGCACGATGGCATTTTACTAATAAAAAATCTTCTGCAATATAAAGTGATCTTAGACTTTGCAGTATTACTAAAATGGTACTATTTACACTTTTTTCGAAGTACAAATGAGCATTATCAAAATTGTAAATACAAGTTACTGCACACTTGAACATTTTTGAGTATTGTTTTAGATTACTATTCTGGGGTTTGCTCCGTCTGTTAAATTACTAACTTTGCTAAAACAATTCATTCAATTTTAACGCAAAGAAATAAAAATAAAAAAATTACTATACAAAGCCATTTTTGGCTATATGTATATTAATAAACGAATTGCAAATTAAATGAACAATGGAAGGAATCTTAGTCCATGCAACCAGCTTTAAAACCTAAATGAATTAGAAAAGACTAGCTTCCGTTTCGTGCTTGGTGTCGTGGGAAAATGCTGGCATGGACAGCACTGTGTGACCAATTGAATCTGTAGTAAGAATTACATTTTTGAGTCAAACATGCCCTGTGCTGTGGATGTGTATATGGGACATGTGGGCTCACATCAGATTGGCAGTGCTTTTGTTCTTGTGTGTTTGACTCTGCTGCTTTTGATCTGCCAGGCACCCGATATATAAAGAATGCAACGGCTGTGAGCATGCATGTAGTGTAATGTCTTAAGTTGATATACATTTTGATAAATTGCCAAAGCGCTAAATGGCATTAAAAATGTTATGTTGTGATGACAATAAGATGGTAACCGTAGGGGATCATGTGCTGACTAGAAAGAGTTGTGCCATACCCTCGTATTACCACGTCCTTGTAGGACTGTCTTCTGAATTTGATTAGCGAGCACTATTATGTACAGTGGTCTCTTCATGTAATTATTCAACCATTGGGTGGAGGCCCAAAGGGGCATTTTGTGTATTTTTGATCGTCTGGATTTGCTCAGCTATACACACCATATGTAAAGATGTTTCGGGATTGTGGCATCTGTCGGAAGCCAAAATAACTTTAAGCAAATGGAAGCAAGAGCACAATGTACAGTAAATTACCACAGCTAGCTAAGTGGTATAGTGCTGTCTATGAAGAGTTCTTAAAGCCCAGTGGGACATTCTAGCCAATTCCCAATGTAATAAAAGCACTATCCAAAAACCGAATATGGTCTAACATCTACTTCAGACAACAGATCTTCATGTTTGTTTAACCAGAAGCCGACATTCTGGCCCCTGATACTTCATGGTAAAGGTGGGGGAAATCAACAGTCAGCTTTTGGATTACTGACCTTTTTCTCATCTCATATGTAGTCGGACATCATGGCATCGAATTGTCAATGAAAGATAGCATGCGTTTCGGTTTACACCTTCTTTCAAATTATAAAGTGCCTTGTTTTTTTCGGTAGAGGCAACCATGTTTTGAAGTGATGTGAAATATTTAGAAGGTGCTACAGGGTTATTCTCAGTGAGTGTAGTACATACCACTCATTGCTCCTACCACATGCCATGATGTGAAGACCCCAAACCATCAAATTGCCTGGCATTACATTAGTCCTTTTTCATTTTTCATATGTGGCGTTTCCTTGCGTACACATATCCAATCTCCCCAAACCCCCTCGCAAAATGCCGGAACTGCTTTTAACTTCTATTAAAGGGAGTCACAATTCACTATTTTCATAGTGCCTCACGCATCCACACCACACACTGGCCTCCATGGTGAGTAAAGGGGATGATCGGTAAGCCACATACTTTGGGGACCACTTTGCTAAAGACTGTTTTAGCAGTGTTGGTGTGTTTGAACTCTGCACTAGTTTCAAGAACTCTTTTAGACCAGACAGACCTGCTGTGTGAGCACTTGCAAGGCTTGGGCGAAGCCAATAAGAATTAAAAGTAATGTGGTTACTTATTTGTTGTGCGTACTAGCTAGCAGGCTATTGTACAATTGTTTACACGTTCATCTGCATTTGCAACACCTCGTGTGCCTCCTGGAGGGTACTAGTGGTGAAGGGTTTTATAGGACTCAAATGATTTCTTACCACTGGCAAGAATTTCCCCAATATGGAATCTCTGTATGGCACTTCATATGCTAATGCTTCCATGTTTTGCGTCCATGCACAAATGTGATCTACAATATCTTTTTAAAGTTTTGTTTATTTAGAGAAAGTTGCAGGCATTGTACTGTAAAAATACATTTCTCACCTTAGGTCATACGTTTTATTTTAAGTCCATCTATTGACCTGCCTACCCTGGAGTTTTACTGATTCAAATTCCCATACTGAAAGGTCAGATGTTCAATGGGCAATACTGTATTACATTCGTAAGACTGAAGTCATAAGTACAACTTTCATTCTTTGTAACCCACAGCCCCTCATACAAGGCAGTCACTGGATGGCTTTCCAACGTCTCATGCTGAACTTAAAATAAATAACAATGTAAAAAAATAATTTTAATGGATTTCTTTTTTTCTCCCGTCTTCCAGTGTCGTCCCTACCACCATCTACTTCACCACCTGACATTCTTGATCCCTCACCACAGGGGTTGCAATCTTGGGGTCCTCTCTGATAGCAACCTGAAACAGTTCATCACTGTTACTGCTGCTTGTATTAACCTCCTCATCGCTCAAATATCCATCCTTTCTTACTAACCATTCTACAAAAACTCCTTCTCTTCTCGTGATCAGCAATTAGACTATTGCTCAAGCCTACTCCTTGGTCTTACTCCTGCTGCAAACATATCCAGATACTCTTCCTTTTCTACCTACCAACAACATGCTGGTTGGCTCTCTCTGCACAATTGCACCTTTCAAATTCCTTCTTTCAGTCTACAATACGATCAATTGTTTTGCCCCTCGGTGCCTGTCTGATTGTAGCTGTTTTCTCACCATCTCGTTCCCTCTGATCTTCCTCTGCACTCCACCTCGCCGTCCCATACCCTCCCTATGCCTCCTCTCACTTCCGCTCTTTCTCTGTATGTCCACTGCTCCACTGGAACACACATGCTATAACAATCAAAGCCAGCCCTATTCGAATAGTAATCCTCTTCAGTTTGAAGCACTTGCCCCGTTAGGTTAATATTACCATTTTAAAAGTTACTGTTTTCTTATATACCTTTTCTTGTTTAGTCCCTGGTATATCGCCCACTTTTTTACAACCTCATAAACTGGTTCACCCCTTGCTCTCATCTTTGTGCTATTGCCCAGTTACCCTTTGTGGGAATGCTTCTGCAATCTGTGCATGTGCTATAATAAGTAATTTCTGGTCCACATTGACATTCCAAAATTTTATAAGTCTGAATTGGCCAGATGGATGGTACAGTGTATACAACAATGCTTCACATTGCGAAGTAAATACCAATTGTTAAGCCCCAATCCCATGGTACAAGGATTATTGACAACGGTTACTTTTCTATGCAATATACTGTTAGCTAGTACATGTAAATTAGCAAACTGGACCTCGGTGCAGACATTCACTAACCCTTACTGTATAGAAACTTAAACAAGGACTGGCTTGCAAGTGGAACAATCAGAGACACTACCATTTCTCTCCTGAAAAATGTAACACAGCAAAACATAAGCAGTGTCGCATAGCAATTCGGTATATAATTTTGTGCATTTGTTAATTAAATTGACACTTGTGTAGCTCATCTGACTATTTTTAAATTGCCCTGTTCAATGAAAGCACAGCTCACCCTGCATTCCTCTCTTGCCTTCGGTGCTCCCCCTTAGGCCCCCTACTTATCTTTGTTCACTGCAAGTTCAAAAGGGGTAACGGAGAGCGAGTCCAGCAGTAATCATCTCTTCCACTCTTAAGCCTTGGATGGCAGTGCTAGCCAAGAAAAGTACTTTCTATTCCAAATAATTGCAAAGCAGAAGTAATCCGGATGATACTATATTCTTATTGGTAAAGACGCGTAGGTCTTATTTTTATTTTATTAAAGCTCCTGCAATTCATTCCTTCAAATGTAAACTTTTACATAATGCATAATTACAGTATGTCCACTGTAAAACACTGCATTGCCTCCATTTATTTTTCTGTTAGGTTAGTGGATCTAAAGTTCACTGTCCACTATGAGAGGGGAAGGTGCATCATATAGAAGAGTGAACACTTTTGAAAATGTACATGATATCGCGGCCAAATGTTTTTGATGGAAAACCTAGTTCTGTGCCCTGCTAGATCCATACATCTGTGTTACTGGTGCTCAAGCCATGAGCTGATCCAAAACCCTGTTGATTTATACCAGCTACCATTATGTCTACAAATTACAATATTCCATATAGCATGTCCAGTTCTGGCTGCTACACCACCCTTTCTGCTTAGTCTTTAGTTTTTCTTTTCACGTAATGAATACACAAAGCTAACCAAATGTGTACGCACAGTATCAATCATTTGTTCCATCCAGTTTGTATGGTTCTATGTAATTTCTTTTTTTTTTGTTTTTTTTTTAAACTGCGAACACACTTCTTTAGGCCGATTTTATGTGCCTTTCAAAATGCTGAAAAATGACATTCTGAATACCCCCCACGCTTCTCTGCTGACCCACCTCCTGGAACTCAATCACATCCCCTCCCTCTTCCATGCTGGTGGGATTGCTAGAAAAGCAGGGGCATTCCCCCCCCTCTCCCCGAACCACCCCTTAAATCCCCCACCACCCTCTTCCCAGCCCAACGCATTCCCCCGCCCACACAGTCACGCAAACACACATTTGGCCGCTCACCTGTCCCCACTCACAAACACACATACATTGCATCCCAAAAAGCACTTGCCTCACCTGGCCGTGCCCATCAGCCCCAGCGTACGCATGCATGACAGTTTGATTTAGAAAGTCCGCTCGAAATAAAAAAAATACCTTTTTTACTTAATAGCCTGTACATCTACAGACCAACTGCTATACTATACAATGTAGTTGGTATCCAGTGCTTTCTTTGCTCTATGATTGCATTATATGTTGGCACCTGTGGGAGAGAGGTGGCTTATAAGGGGGCCGCGAATGCAAGCAAAATCCTCAAGTAGATGCCTGAATGTCATTTTGGCATGCTGCGTCTGTCTAGCCATCATCTTGTCCTTTGAGACTGTGCCCCAGACCGAGTCTTCACTGGAGGGCCTCACCTCGGACCCCCATCTGAGTTCCCCAGCCAACCCTCTGCCAACTCAATGCACCTCCTGACCCACCTCCAGGTCCTGGAAATAATTATTTGCAATTGCAGATATATGTGTAATTTTCTTTTTAAAGGGAGGCATGAATTGAGCAAAGCCTGGTTTTCCTTAAAAGCAAAACAAAAAAACGTGCCAGTACCCCAGAAGGCGGATCAGAGTGCTAATAGAGATAAATGCTGCATTTGTGGGTGCACGGGGCTGGAGTGCCGTCAGAGGGGTTACCTGGCTTGACGGCCATTACCAGCCCTGCCCTCCCCGAAGTGGCATTTCATGTTATATTGAAAACCGTTAATCTCATTGACAGGAGAAACAATCTTGTTTACCTGAATATGACAATTGCCCTGGTTGCTATAACACCATACCACGAACTTGGTCTCCAACTTTGCTTCCTTTAACACTGTGAACCTAGTGGGCCCTTGAGAGTCCGGCCAAGATGACCACAAAGTTAACTGGTTTCAGCGGCCGGTTTGATATTCCTTCTAGGTACCCCTTCTGAGCTGGAACGGGACATGATGTGTTTAATGGGGCATTCTCCAGAACAATGAAGTTCCTGCTGAAAGGACTTCAGCAGAGTGAGCAGCAGGGCTACCCAGAGGGATAGACACACGGGGGGCTGGCTGCGTGGGAATGCTAGCACCTCGCCTTGTACATGAGCAAAAGCCGGGCAAACTCTAATTGAAAGAGCAATGTGTTTGGTAGGTGGCTGTGGATCACTTGCTGAGGACCGTGTTCAGTCACTGCCTCCCTTTTGTGGTGTGAACTCTGGTGGTGGGAGAAGGAGAGAAACCACAGAGCGAAGGTGAGGCGAGATGGAAAATAAATAAATACAAATGTACCTTTGCAGATCGGATTCTGGTCCGGCCCAGGAGTCTTGCCGGAAGACGTTTAGAGCTGGTGTTATTGGCGCTTCACTGTTGTGGAGTTATAGGTGGCAGGCATACTGCTGGCCAGATAATGAATACAGAAAAGGGACAAAGACTGTCACCACATAGCGGCTGTTAGTATGGCAACTTGCTGAAATGAGAGTTCTGACTTACATTGAGTGCAGGCTTTGACTGTAAAGTGGAGTACACTTAGCCAATTTAGTCTCAGGAATAGAAATAAGTAAACCTACTTTTGAGATCTTTTTTAGCAGGGCGAATTCAAGAAAAAGGGGTTTGTAAGAAAACGACTCTCATTTGATCTTGTTGCAGAAAACCATCTTTGTAACCCAAAACATTTCTTGGAAATTCAACAAAGATGTATGTTAGGATGGAGCCAGTGAACAGATGTGGACGCTGTAGAGAAATATTCTACTTTGTCAACCTTGCAGCAGAATCCCATATAGAGGCAGTGAAGTGCTCCTATGATGGCCTCTGGGGAAAAATAAGAAAAAAAGAGAAGCTAGCCTATGTGATTTTCTTCCCCTCCACGTGGCTCAACTGACAAACATTGCTCCTCGAATCAGCCGTCCAGGGGTTCGTCGCGATCTCAGAAAAGCCTCATATCAGTTCTTGGGTGCATCGACAAAATAGTGACACGCCAAGATGGCAAACTTTGAGTGAAAGTAGCTGAGCTAGAAACCGAACGGCGACCCTGGAACCGAATACCTCAGATAGCAGAATACCCACACTGATCCAGTGGTGAGCAGATGAGCATGGAGTTAAAGGCAGTGATAAGGGGGAAAGAGGCCATGGAAAGGAGTGGAACAACTTGAAAATGCTGTTCTCGCTGTGCAAATGAGTGCTTGACTGATGACCCAGTAGCCTTTGTCTGCTCCTGTCACCGAGAAGTGTTAGACCAGAACATGGAAGACCCTTATATATCAAGTGCTATAGAATCAAACCCAATTAATGTAACGGTGAACTCTGAAGTGGGGCCACCACTCCTTGTCAAACTATCTGACGCTAGAGACAATTCTAAAAGCTGCTAAAGAGAAGGTGTATCAACAGAAGAGGTTTCTTCTATTCCCGGTCTTGGCGCAAGACACTGAAATAAGTAAACTTGTACACACCTTGAAAAAGAGATTTCTCTCCAGGGGAGCCAAAGGCAGGAATTCTGCACACTGCAAAACTCAGGGTAGGGGAAAGAATAAATTCTTTGGAAAAATGAACTATTTTACCAGAATGGTCTGCAGAATAGGATTAGAGTCTGGAATACAAAGTATCCCAGACAAGTGGCTTCAGTGATGAGTGGTATATCAACCACATGTGTCTGTGTTTTACTATCTCAGCAGATATCCGTTTGGCGGCATAGTGTTTTTGAGAGGGTTACATGGCCCAGGTGGTTTGGCAACCTGTGGGGAAAATTGTAAACTATTCTCCCATGCGCGTGTTAGATGTATGAAGGGTTTAAATAAGTGACAGTGGTGTTCTCTAAAGATGAAATTTGACTCACTCCCTTACAGTTACAGGGGACATCCAGGAGGACCTCAGATTGTTTTAAAATGATGTATATGAGGCACGATGGCCCTTCACATGGCAGGCACATCTCATGTAATATGACTATTAAAACCTTTAGTAAAAACTGTTATCAAAATGATGAGATTGGATAATGAGCCCGGGGATAAAACCAGCAGCGGGAAGAGAGTTAACCCGGTTTGAGAAGTTTATTACTAAACGTACTGGGATAAGTAGATGTTGTCTAGGCTTCACTCAATCCTAATGGAATCGGGGATCACTCCTATATGGTGGTACATGAAGCAATGGGAGGCCATGCGGGAGGGTGGGGGGGGGAAGGATATCCCTAGGGAACACTGGGAAAACATATGGAGGAATATCCCTAAACAAACAAGATCAATCGGCCCATGAGAGGCCTGGTATAAGGTTATGATGCAGTGGCACTACACAGAGGATAGGCTGCATAGAATGTATCCCGCAACTTCACAGGAATGCTGGAGGGGGTGCGCTGAAAGGGGAGATTGAAAACATATATGGTTGGAGTGACCGTAACTGAGAACATTTTGGGCATAGGTTAGTGCTCAAAATCAATGATTGTTTGGTGGGGCTCCAATCCCCAGTGAGTGGATGTGTAACCTTTTTGATCAGCGATTAACTTGCAATCTAAAGCACACCGTAAAGCCTTTATGATGATGCTGATAGCGGCATGGCTAATGATGGCGAAACACTGGAAACGGACATGCTCCTGCGTGTCTATAATGGATACAGAAACTGTGGGGGATACTAGCATTGGAATGGGTTGCCTACAACATAGGAGACGCAGTGAAAATTCGGCAAGTTTGGGGAAGGTTTCTGGAGTATCTACAAGGGGACTATATGGCACAGTGGTGCCCACGCAATGTGCGTATATTGGACATCATGTAATGGACTAAATTCCTCCATAGTCTCCATGGGGTCGAATGGATGTAGACAAGATGTTGCTGCCAGGGGGAAGGAAGCGGGGGTGAGCTTGGGAAGAGAGGGAGGGTTACTGTTTGTGTAATCATAAATGGCAATTAAAAAATACTTCAAAAATATGAGTACAGTATATGGGACGCTGCCCTGTGTAACACTGACTGCACACAGCTGAACAGAGCCTGTGCACTGAAAACTGTTTCCAGAGCCTTTTTATAATGTAGTTTTATTTATTTGAGCAGACACTCGTATCACTCGTGTCTTACTTCAGAGGTCCACAAAAATACTGTCTTGTTGCTCATTTTATGTCTTGTATACAAATAACTTCTAGTAACATTACAGATATTAGTACAGAATTGCTAATCCAACAAGTTGTTTGCTAATCAATGCAATTTTAATTTGCAAACTCTACTAATCAACTTTTTGATAACTAATTTATGCCTTGATCGGTATTGGACATTAGCCAAGCAGCAGTTGACAATTTCAGGGGGCTTTGCTTGGATTTGAATTCCAGAGAAGGATGCCCATGTAGGACAGGCATAGCTTTAACATGTATTTTGCTAAGAGGGTAATGGTAAGCAATGCTTCCTCTGTTCTGGCTTCCTGGGGTAATGATCGAGCTATTCTATGAAATGTTTCTGAATATTAAGATCCCATGAAAAAATCCTAGTTCTCTTTGATCAGTGACCTGCCCAGTGAGTTCAGTTCAAGTGAGAAAGTACCTTTTTAAATGGGAGATGCTCCATTGTCACTAGGTTGCATGATGGAATACCTGTGCTGCCTGACCAGTGTGAATGCACTGTAGCGCACCCTACCATGTAAGCGATCTGCTGGCGCTGATGACCTCTCAAGACTGCTGTAAAAAGGCAGTGTGATTTAGAGTAAGGAAATTTACCATGGATTAATCAAAGTCTGAAAGCCTGCAGAGAAGTTTTTTAGAATTCTAGGAGTAGGGCATTTCACATCACGGCTGCCTTCTGAGAGAAACATTTTCCAACATTTTCAGTGTAGCTTAACCAGAAGTTAAACAAAAAGGAATTGATCTTGGCTCTGTAGAGGCCGTTTGGGCATGTATTTTTGTATTTACTAAAATGGTACACAAAATCTATGTTAATTTAATATGCAAGAGTAAGGCAATCTATTTCCATTTTAAACCTCATGAGATAATTGACCAGCAACCAGTCAAGAGATTGCTTGACCTTTGAGACTTGGTGTAATTACTTGAGCCCACATGTGAATGTCAGCGTTCTGAGCTTGTATTTATTTCCTTATGATCTCATTGGCAAATTGCAACACCCTCTAAATGTGGTCCAACTGGTTTGCATATGCATTGCCCAACTGGCTGGCATATAATGCATTGCTTTAATCCAATTGTGAAATAATGCCCTGTGCTACGGTGATTAGAAGAAGGGGGAGGAATAAACCTAGTTACTTATTTCCAAACTGATTTGTGAAGCTTTTTATTTGTGAAAATAAGCTCCAAGTTTTTACTTTGAATATTTAGTGTGATTCGCCTGCCCACCCCACTCAACTATCTTTATGCAATCATCCACCAAAAAGCACATTCTTGATTCCATGACTGGGCTGGAAGTCTTAATGTAAAAGGGAAAGACAGTGAGGTTGATCCTGAAAACTGTTGTGCTGGATAACCGTTTTTACCAGGACCATAAAATAAAGTCTTAATTTGCAGACAGACTGAGGTAGTTGCTATGGCCTTTTTGAGCAAAGGTGCTATTTCTCTCATTTTTAGGGGCTGTGATTTGGATATCCCTGTAGCATAAATTTCCCAACCCTGAGACGCCTGGAGCAAATAACTGGAATTTGTTTAGCGAGGAATCTTGTCTGGCTGTTGTGGAAGACTTGGTAAACTGGTAAGCTTGAACTGGGCTAGAACGATCTGTTCCTCCTCTGAAGGAGGCACACCAGAATAGCATGGCATATTTAGGAGAGGGCAAATCTTGGTCGTTTATGTCCTGTCCTTATATTTTCAATTTTCCAGACAAAGAGATTGCATTGTGCCAAGAGTCTGATGTTGACAAAGTAGTGTTTTGATGTCAACATAGAGCCCAGTCAAATAGGCTTTGCCTATTCTCTAGCCGCTGCTTCAATTGTTTAATCCACAAACATATTCGGCGTGTCATTTGGGGATGCACTGACACGCCGAAGGGCTGCTCACTCGAGCTGGTCCTACCGCACTGTCGGGTAGATATTGAATAAACTTGCAGATTGCTCACATTTATTCTACGTAAGTGTGAATCTATGAATTATTTCAGCCTCGAAAAAGACAGTGAGGTTGAAAAACGTGTTGGCTGTTTTTTTTGGGAATAAATGTAGCTTCTTGAACGGAATTGATTTTGTCTAGCGCAGCGTGGTTGTGCTTTTGTCTAATTGCATAGTATTTAGGATACCTGGGACATAGGTTCCTTTCTGCAGGATCACCCGCCGCAGGCATTCAATTTACATACAGACAATTGTTACAGTGGTGAAGTGAGCAGTGGGTTCCAGTTGTGGGTTGAATAGTGGTTCTACTATTTGGATAAGCAAATTCTTGGGAATTTACATTTTGGATCTTTTTAAAAATGTAAATCGGCAGCTACGAGTATGTGGTGCAATCAGACAAATTTAGTCCTACCAATGCGACGGTGACTAAATGGTTTTGATTATTTGGTCTGATATGGTACAGCACAGACTGAAATGCCTGCGATGTTGGGAGGCAGACTAAGCAAGGACAAAAAGGCTTCCTTGAAAGTCTGGGATATGATTGGACAGTTGAACTAATGGGATGTAATCTTTAAAAAGGGCTGCTACCCCCACCAATAGGGGGAGGATGGTGTGTACCAGGTTTCCGAATGCCAAAGGTAGTCAATATTTTAGCATTCTAGTAGATCATGCGATCTCTAAGCCATGCTGACTGCAGAACGAGTATTGAGCAGTTAACCTCATACTATTGTGTGGGGACTGGGAAGGGGCAAAGTTCCGGATTAGGGTGATTATGGGTTATAGTTAATATTTCGAATTTAATAATTTCGAAGGCAAAAATGTCACATTGGGTCAAAAAAAAATTCTTTTTTTTTCTTTTTAATGGGGGGGGGGGGTTCCCCACAAACCCCTGGTTTTTTTACACTTTATTTTACTTACCAAAACCCCAGAAAAAGTATTAAATAAAAAAATTCTACATCGAAAAAATGCATTCGACATATTAACTGGACACCGGTGATGCTTTAGAGCTAGAAGTGGAGGCCAGTGTGTCGGCTTGAAGAAGTGGGCATGCGTTATATAGAGGCCATCCCTACTGTAAATGGGAGGCCTAATGAATACTTTTGAAGAGCAGCCTTGCCCAGATGATCCAAAATGTATTTGGTGGAGGAATCCTGGAGAAGGCTCCATGACAATCACAGTACACTGGAAATGAAGTAGGTGGTGTCCCTTGTGATGCATTGTCGGAAGTCCTGAGTGGGCCAGACTGTGTGGGGTAATGTTCACTTCAGGTTAGGTCCCCACTTCATAGGTGCGTAGCTTAACTTGAGGTGTGCAGTTGGAAGTATGAGGGCTGAAGGTATATCTCCCTTTAAAAGTGGAAGAACAGGGACAGCAAGTGCCAAGTTTGTTCTGTCTTCCCTTTACCACCCAGTCTGCAACTTTTGGCTTTCCAGATGTTTGGGGCTAGAATTCATTGAAGACCTAGCCTGCAGAGTCAATAGAGGCAGATCATGGGAGTTAGTCCAAAACTACGGCAAGGAGCAGGTTGAAGATCCGTGTTCTTAAAGAAACTGCCACCAAGGATTCGAGTAGCAGCAACAGCTTTTTCTCTCCTTATTTCCACCTATTTCCTTGTCGACATTTGTTTTATAGATTGGCATTAGTGTGTTGGGGATGGAAGTGTTAAAAACAGCATCAATTTGCTTTTTATGGATGAGCCTTTATTAAAATAAAAAAGCCTAATTGGCAATTGATGCCAATTTTATGTAATGGGCTGTAAAAGTGAAAAAATGTTTTTGCGTGTTCTGAGATTACACATACACACGTACTTAGCTATTCAGTAGTCCTTAATGAAGAACCACATTATGGTGGACAATGATTACAAGTATTTTTTCCTTAACCAAATCCTTGTCCACTGAGCACAAGTGGTTTATTCAAGAATAAACTGATTTTCTCTTCAAATAATGTTTTTTCCTCCATGGTATTCGTTGTGGTGAAGTTGTGCCTAATGAGCAAATGAAAAAAACTGTTTGCATCCCTGCACAATTCTGGTTTTAAAATTGTGTCTGAGTAGTTAGTTACTAAAGTTTCTGTGGTTGAATTCTAACTTTGGCTCCTGATAACCACCACTGCACCACTTGAGAAATGTTTACGTTCTATCACTATGTAATAAGGGTAGTCTATCATTCCTTATATTTGGAACTATAAATTACATATGTGTAGATCTTGTATCGCAATCTTTATACTCAAGTTTTTTTTCCTCTTTCCTTTAGATGTGTACATCCTCGAGGAGGTGTTATTCAAAGTGTGTCTTCGTGGAAGCATGGCTCTGGATCTGCATACATAAACACTCGGCATACACAATCGTGGGCGGGTGTAGCGCCTCAGCAACACTGGTCTTCACCTTCAGAAGTTGTGGATCTCACTGTGGATGAGGACACACGGCGCAAATTCTTACTATAAGTCGCTGTCCCTGCTCCTTTAACCTTCCTGTGTAATGGAATTGTGTAGGGAAGACTTTCCCTGTCCAGCTAAATTAGTTTATATGCTGGCAATATGGTTCATCTTTTGCGAAAGAGATAGGACACTTTGTTTCTGATCAGGATTATTGAGATAATGCATTTAAATAGAAACTGGAGCCTTGTTTGTTTTTTAAATGAAGATGCAGTTTTGGAACATAAAGTTCTCCTACCCACAGGAAAGTAAATTACATCTTAATTGCTCTTTTTGTTTCAGTTGCATTTGTGGTTAGACTGCTAGCATTGAGAATATTGTTAAGTGTTCAAACCAGGGTTTACTGCTAGCACTCCCATGTAGTGTACATTCATTTTAAGGATTCATTTTGGTTCTTGAGCAGTTTATTCAATTCTGCATCCACTTTCTTGACCACTTGTCAGCTGGTTACTGCCTTGACATAACTTATTTTTAATATAAAATGTAGCCTTTTTTTATTTAATCCTGTTCTGGTATTTGGTCGCACAGAACACCGATCAAAAGAGGATTTTTAGTTGCATATGTATGTTTAATGTTGTGGTATCAAGTGCTTCCCTCAAAATGATTTCCAGATGAATGTTACTTATTGTATTTTTTTATTCTGCCAACCAAGCACAGTTTTCACTGGACACAAAGCGGAATTATCACTAAATTGGTATGGAAGCCTGCATTTTTTCAGCCGTAAAACAGTTAATTCAAATTAAAGCACCTTTTGGTTTTTTAATTATATTTCCTTGGGGGCCACCTAGGCATTGTCTGATTCCTAAATTTAGTGAACCCCTTTCTCCATTTCCATGTATAATTTCACTATTAGGAAGTTAAATTACAATATACATATATTGCAAAGTACATTTTCATTCCGAAATACTGTAAATTGTGCAGTTTTAGCTTCAAAGCCGTAGGTTCAACTGATTTGCTGCTTTTGCCCTGCTTCAATAAATCTAAGACACAATGGCCATCCTTCCTATTTAAATATAAATGGCAAAATAATGTTTTGTATGTATATGATGTGACTTCCATGTGTATATATAAAATGACTGCATTAATTAAACTTCCTCAGTTTGTGCACTGTTATTGTTTAAAATCATGTATTTTCGTCTGCAACAGTTTAATTTTTTTTTATTTAAAACACTAAATCTTTGTTTTAACATGTTACCTTTAAAGCTTAAAACACAATCACTGGATCCATATGGAAAGTGTTTTATCGAGTGTAAACAATGTCTAGATAGAACGTTTGCTTTTTGTAAACCGGAAAGTGAATCTTTAGCCATTGTATGGCTGAGAAGTAATGCACTTGATCGTTTCACAGTGTGGCTGTTGCTGTAATTTTAACTTGGAATCTTCTGCAATGTTAACATATCATTGCCGAGATTTAATGCTTAAAATGTGCAACTTTTCAATAGTTAATATTTAGTTTGTGACTTTTTTTGGTTCTTGTTTCAACTAGTATTTAATGGTTCATTAAAAGAAATAAACAGAGTGTTATATATGTATATATATATTTTTTGGTGCAAGATGAGACCTTCTGTTTTTTAAACAAGTTCTGTAGCATAAAGGTTGAACTATTTTAAGAAAAAATAAAATAGAGTGTATAATTTAACATAAGGTTGTTTGCTTGACTTCTTTCAGTACTATAGTACCAAAATTGAAAAACAGCTTTTCTCTCATTAATTTGCCTGAGCTTATTTTTTATAAGAGTTTTGTAAAGTAAGAAATCAATCGTCGAGTGCAAAAGAGGTAGAGAACATTTTACGTTTTGACTGGAAGTAAGACTAGTGTTCGGTCACAAGATTGTGCAGGTGTTTATCTGAAAGCCTCATCACTTGAATATTGGGTATGGGCCCTCCGAGCTATGATCACATCACGTTGGTCCCTTCCATGCTTTATTGGTTAACTTTGAAAGCTAGATTGATCATTTAAAGCAACCCACCTAAAAATACCTTGTATGTACTAGGGGTTTATTTCAAAACGTATCTTGCTCTGGCTACCTACCGAGGGATCTTGCTTGTTTTGTCCCTCGTGTTCAAGAAGCACTGCAATACAAGTCTGTTATGGCCATGTTGAGAAATAGGCAAACTTTAGCATGTGGTTGCCAAGGATAGATCAAGTAGTAGTGAGCGTTGGGTGCTGCAATTCTAAAAAGGTGTGGGACGCTAGGTAGCAAGTCCAGCAATTCACTTGCTACCGCCATAGAGTTCACCTTTAAAAAAAATATATATATATTTTCTTCATGAACTTGCACAAGATATGAAATGGGAACTTGCACGGTAGTTCTTTGTAAACCATTATCTTGGTGCGGAGAACTTGCCAACCCAGAATGGTGAGAAACATCCCTGGTAACAACTATACAGGCTGTAGCAAATTGATTCCAATCCCACCTGCTTACCTTCTCTATTAAGTGTGTGTCCTCTTCCTCAAAACATTTTAACAAGAATTCAATTGTGCTGAATTATAATTGGTATATAGAATGGTTTGAGATTTAATCCGCCACCCTCTTACTTATACTTTCAGCTGTCCAGTTTGTCTTGAGGTTGATATTGTATTAAATGGGGTAGTGAGAATGGAAGTAAAGCAGCACATCTGGGATGCTCCTTCACTCTTAAAAAGATACCCAAATAGGAAAACAAAACAACTTTTTAGGCCACCGTTGTCCTCCTATTTTTTGATGAGCTGTATTTTACTAAACTGATGGAAGATAACCACTGACGTAAGCAATTACAATTTGAACTTCATGAGTGTATGTGCATATATATATATATATATATATATATATATATATATATGTTAAAGCTTTCATTTTGTTTCCAGTTGGAATTCAAAACAATGGGCCTCATAACGAGTCCGGCAGTAACCGAGCCGGAAAAACTGGCAGGTTACCGCCAGACCTGTATTACCATTCCACCTCTGTGATTCCTGGAATCACCGGGGCATCACGACCCCGGTGACCTGGGAATTCCGGAGGAGGAATTGTGTAATTCCCCATTCCCATGGAGCCCCATAGGACTCCATGGGGATGGGGACATTGGAAACACTGGTTCTGTTTATGACAGAGCCGGTGTTTCCATGTCCGCGTGCAGGTGGGTGGTGTTAAACCCGCCAGGTCAGACCTGGCGGGAGTGACACCTCCCGCCTGCAGGACTCTTAATCAGCCGGTCCGGAAAGACCGGTGGCGGCGGTTTTACTACCACCATTCTTTCCGGACTGGCAGGGTCGTAATGAAGCCCAATGTAATGTTAAATTTGCATACATTTTGGATAGAAGTTTATCTTCTTAATAACATACTATTGATAACATACTATTCATAGAAGAGGCCAAATGAAAGTAATGAGTCTACCCCAAATTATCAGAGTTCTTGTCTTTGGTCCCTTAGATAAACCAAATGTTATCTTAACCCCCTTATGTATCATCTTGTTTCTTAATTCTCAATGTATAGTGGGCTTTTTAGAGCTCCAAGGGTTCTGTCTCCCAAAGTTCCCACAAGAACGATTCTAGGTGCTGGGTTTGGAAACCACCAAGCGGAGCAGGTCCCAGAAGCACTACTTTTACTTTTGTGAGTCCGACGCCCATGCTAATTTTTTAGTCGCATTTGATTGAATCCCCTAGCAAAATTGACCAAGTCAAAACCTCCAAAGCATAACCTTCCGATCTGTGATAGCAAAGCCATCGTATAGGGTTAGCCAGATTGTACATTTTTGTTGCTTTTTCAGAGTATACCATTGCATTAAGTCTGCAATCCATGTCGGTTGGAGAGTAAATTTCCACATCCTCCTACATCCCATTCCCTTTCTTGCTCACTGACCTCGCAGTCCATCCAATGGTAATGTGAAGGGAGCATGTTGTGGTGTGGAGCTGCAGACATTAGTTTAAACGTTACCTGGGGCTCATGTTTGGCCCCTATAATGTTCAACACATCCATTGTACATTGTTATGGCCCCTAGCAGCAGTCCCTTTCTGTCTGAATGGGGTTGGACCACCTGGGACAGTGGTGCTCTTTCACCAGGGGGGTTTGGTTAGTGAAACCGTTTTTTTTTTCACAGGCTGCACAACAAAAGTGCTCCCTGCGGCCATGAATACAGCTGGTATCCGCTTGGTAGATTCCTATTGATGGACCTTCCACACAGGCCTCCTGATAAGGTGTGTACTATGCCTTTTTACGCATGAAAATCTTGTAAATACGACAGCTTTATTGTCATGTGTACATTTATACACAAGTTTAGGGCAGTGCAGAGGTCAGGTTACTTGACAGAAACCAGAAGGCTGCTTTTGATTTTTCGCCACATGGATGTAATTGCGAGCCATGGAAACAGAATGTATTTCTCTGAAGCCTTTCAAAGAAAACTGCACACTGTGATAAAATTAATGGTTTCTTTACATTCAGCTTCTGCTGTGTTGCTGCTCATGGACGAACAGAAGCACTGTGCATATTTATTTTCCTAGCATTTTAGGATTGTAAAATTAATAAGATGGAAAACTTAATTGCAATTGAGAATTTATATTTTGTAACAAATTAGGCTTTTTTCCCCCCAGTGAAAGCAACCCAGTATTGCACAATTGTATTTTTAGGAGTTCTTGGGCTGTGTGCATAATCAAGCTAAGGCAGATCATTTTTACACTTATAATGTAATGTACACTCTAATTATAAAAACAATGTGTGAAATTATGACTATGCACGAACTAGTTTACATACATTCCACTTTGCAATCAATGGGGTACATTACTATAAATGGTCAATGGCAGCAGGTTCTTTGCTCAAGGGTGAGTGTTGGTCATTACACCAATCACAGGTGTTCTATCCTCTCAAATCTTCCAAGACCACAATTAAAACATGCAAAACCTTACTCGGCAGGAAGTGCAAGAGCTGTGCAAAAACAAATCAATGAAAGTTGCATTTGTAATTGAAATAGAAACTCAGCAAAACCTGGCACTGTGATAATCCAGATAGTTATTTAACTTAATGTAGCTCTTCATACATGGTTTATCCAATATCTAGGCACTGTGATTATTATACCTCAGTTGATACTCAGTTAACCGACCTCTGAAGGATGTTAGCCAATAAGATAGCTCAGCTGGTTGAGCACTCCTTGCTGCAATATGTGCGTGATCTGTGGGGTTGCAGGTTTGAATCCCGGCAAGGCCAACTCCGCCTTTTATCCTTTCAAGGTCGATAAAGGAATACGGACTTCATTTTGGTGATAATTGTGATAAATATGTTCCATGTACAGTTTTTTACCAAATGCGCTATATAAATGACCATTTGATCATGAGATTAGATATAGAATTTAGCATGGAGTCCTTGCCTCTCTGCAATCTGCAATGTTGTATCGCAACATTGGCATATTTTTTTTTTTTTTACCAGCATGTGGTTTACTACAAACCTTGACCAACATTTCCTAAAATAAATCTTTTTCTTGTGATCATTGCAGTTATTTTTGAAAAATTAAGCAACGTTTGTATTGGTTTGGCCCAATACATTCTGTTGACATACCATTAGGTTGTAATAGCTCCAGGAAATGAGGACTTTCATTAAACATCAAAAGACAATTCTGCTATTGAACCTCAAAACACACAATACAATTCATCCTTGCTTTATTATGTAATGGTTAGTTTTTTGTGTTTTAAACAATTAAATATATACAGGAGAGATCAAATGGCCAGGCCATAGAGAAATAAATGTGTATTCTGTCAAAATGCAGAAAGCTGCCGGATATTGATGCTTTCCATACAGTTTTTGCACATGTCGGCTGGATGTCACATACATCTTAATCTCTTGCAGTGGAGAAAAGTAATTTTCACTCTCAATCAGGTTTACTCTCAAAGTTAAAAAATAGGGAGTAAAAAAAAAAACACCTCAATATTATGTGGAACAGTGCTTCCAATTGCTGCAAAGGCCCAATATCTGCTAGGTTAGTTTGCCAAATATTTAATAGCCGCACTGCAGGGGAAACACTGACCAGAATTCCATCTAATCCGAATTGTTAGCCAGCCCCTTTGTCAACCAGCTGTTATAGCTTTTCAGTATTGATTTCACTGGTAAGAGTGGATGATTTATGAGGAGGATTTCAGTTGCACCACATAACGCAATAGATTTGTCTGCAAAGCAAGTCAAATGCGGACACCCAATGCCATTTTGCAGTCTTGAGGTGATGAACAACACAGATATCTACCTCTAATACAATTAAGCCTTTTCTGCTTTTAACACCATTTGCTTGAAAAATCTTTCAGTATAGATAAATATTCATATTTGATGGTGTAAGCATATATTTAAATAGTGCTACATCAGCAGTATAGAAAGGCGTGAGCAAAAACATGGTTGGTTGCCAAGTTTCTTCTCTATTCCAGAGGCACATTTGAAAATAGATTGGTTGCCTCACTACATTGGGTTGAAATGAGCATGCTCTTTGCACTTAGATTTTAATTCGCTTATATTTCCCATCTAGTCGTATGCATATGTTTGCATTTTCCTCCACACAGCCCCTTGCCTGGGTGAGGCTATATAAGGCAAGCCCTGTGTGTCTAAATGATTTGAATGATCAACTACAGATAATCTGGTTCATTCCCTGAAATCCTGAGCCACTCCTGAATCACAATAGCTTTAACAGTTTTCTTTCCCAAACAATTCAAAATGCATCTGGTTGATTTATAAAAATTAAAAAAATACATTCTTCTGTGGATCAGGAGTCATTGGACACACAGTTGACATTCTGATATAAATAATGAGGAAAAAGGCCTATCACTGTATCGCTATAGGGCAATCTCCTACCGAACTAAATCAAACTAAAGTCTTGTCTGTTGTCATGAAGTCCAAACTCAAAATGACTTCAGTCCAAACCTAAATCTACCTTACCCTACCACTAATGGTAACAACTAAGTGTCCAAAAGACAGTTTCTCTTCTGGCTGTTGCCCCTTGGCCATTTGTCTTTAGGCTTTCTCGCAGGGTTTTGGTGGTGTACACCAGTCTTCAATATGCAAATGTCTTTTAGAAAATCTGTCCTCTATGGTAATTTATTCTGATACATTTCTCAGGTTGTATTCATGAGCTGTTGTAGCTCCTCCCAACCGTTCAAAGGTCTTTTCTTCCTGGCAATGACACTTAACAATAGTCTCTTTGAGATATTTTGTTCGACAGCTTGCCTTTATTTTATGTTGTTCCCTTGTTTTATTAGCGTTGAGGGTACCCCACTCTTGGTGTCTTTTTAAATCCACCCTCTCTCCTTGCTTAGTTCATTCTGCGTTTTTAGCTCACTTTCAACAGTTTCTTTTTAAGTGGTCTCCCCACTCTTCAATAATTCTCTGTTGTGGCCTTCTCTCTCTCTCGCCCAGTATATTTGTTTCCACTTAATGATTCACAACCATCCTTAGCCTTCAGGTTTTTAAATAGTTCCTCGAATATCAAGTTTTCCAGAATCAATGTTCCGTTATCACAATCGTAGCTCCTTATATTTATTGCATCATCTTGCCTCGGCTACCTTGCACTACTGCAGTTTGCCCCTTTATCTTCGTTTGCTATTGGGACCTTGCGGTGCTTGGTGCACGCTTGGGTACATTGGTTTGCTTTCTCGCTTCTTCCTTTCGGGCTTCACACACCTACCGTCAACACTCCCTGTCCAGGTTTCGGCATTTAGACAGGTGCCTAGCCCACCATGGTACTTACGTGGTCGCACCACCACCACGTCAGACAGTTCCTAGACCTCCGTCCTCATAACGGCTTAGTAGTTGTCTGTTTTGCAAGCCTCCGGCGATATTGCTTGTCGTTCTCAGCTTCTTGCAGTCTTGTGGTTCAAGTTTGCTCTTTCTCTACATGGCATTCTGTAGTGGTATTCCCCTGCGCACCGCGCTCTTTCCTTATGGTCTACTTGTCCGACTTTCATGAGTTTCTTCTTAGATGGGTATACCCTTTGCCTTCAGACGGCATACCGGATTCAACATTGCCTATAGCCAAACAGGAGGACAGTGATTTTGATGGAAGGTAGTCCATACATGCAGATAGTGTCATGCTTAGGGTGTTCCTGTTGGGAATGGGAGTCTTTGTCCCTTAAGGGGGAGTCACTCCCAGTGAGGTTCCACTTGCCCAGACCCCTAGCGAAGGCCTGGCAGAGCGGGCTCACCTCCCTAGTCTCTCCCTTGGGGAGAAGGGATAAATCCTGATTCGTCACAATTCACAAAAGGTTAGCAAAAATCAAAAGGGCCACGTGGGTTATGGAAGTTCATCACAGCCAATACAATTGATGATCCAGTACCCAAAGGACCCATTTCTGTTTTAATGGAGCTACAGATCTTCCTTTGTATGTAATAGTGAGGTGGTCTGCATAATTTGGGACAAACGTACAACTTTCTGACTCTTATCAGGAACTTGCGTATCACTGCCGCTCACATGAGGGCATCTGTGGCCTCTGAACCTGCTCTGTGCCACAGGTAGAGCAGCTCTTGCGAATCGGGATACTGATGCAGCGAGGCAAGAGTATACACTATGCCTTGGCATGGAGCGTATGAAAGGAGAATCTGATTAGCAGATTTCCCTTTATTTTTACATTTAAAGCAGCGCACAAAACCCTCAGGCACCTAGGCGCTAGTTACAGTAATTGCGAAACAGTCCCTGGGTGGGCAGGACCAAACTTAAAAGTTAAGACCATGTGTATATCTTGAGCGCACACACCAGACATCCTCGCCTCATGGTACGGGGGGGGGGGTACGTCAGTTGTGCAAGAAACAACATTTGAGGCAGTCTGTTTCAACCACTGATCGCCAATGTCATGTATTGACTTCACCCCCCATCCCCTGGAGTACAAAGATGAGTATAGGTTGAACCGCCAGCTCATCCCTTAAACCTCTACAAGCCAGCACATTCATACAGGTGAATCGGGCACAGTCAAGAGATGTATATCTTTTGCCTTTTGTAGTAACGTGGGCCTAGGCAAGGCTATATTCTCAAGAGGGGTGTGAATGTGGTTCAGTAAGAACCGAAATGGTAAAGCGGAACATTCCAAAATAAAAGAATGTCCAATCAAGGTTTCTATAAGACTATATACACTTTAAACGCACCAGGTACAATAATACTAACTAGAAAAACTACACCCCACCGCTGAGGAAAGAACACAGAATAAGAAAAGATAGATGCAGTAGTCTGGGATTGTCATGAGCACTGCTCCCGAGAAGCCAAGTCAAGCCCAGCATCCCCGGAAGCAGGCTCACGACCCTCGTCCCCGGCTCCAGCAAACCCCTATTGGGGCCCTTTGGACCATGTCCTGGCGCCTCTGGCGCCAGGCTCATAAGGAACCTCAGTCTCGGCGCCAGGGGCGCCGGGCTTATAATTCTTGCAAAGGTGCTTGGGTGGACCTACCTGTAGCAGACCATGCTGCATACTCACCTTTGCAAATGCTGGCAGGATGAAGTCCCCAGCCTTCTGCTGGGAGGAACTATTCCCTGAACTGGGACTACTTTCTTACCTGGGTGGGGCTGGTGCCACTCCTTAGCTCTGGAACACAGGAACTCTTTTACCTGGGCGAGGCTGAGGAAGAAGACACCCAATCACTCCAACACTATTTAAACCACACCCGATTGGGAAAACGTGCTTCGCGTTATTCTGCATCTGCAGCAGGACGCTCACCGAGTCAGCTCCAGCATTCCAGTGACATCTCCAGCTTCAGCTCAGCAACCTGAGGAAGAAAGACACGAGAACTATACTTACCATCCAGGAATCCAGACACCGGCAGAACCTGCAAGCAAAAGAAACATAAGGTTAGCAAGTTGCAACACGTTCGCAGCCGCGCTCGCTTACCGGATCCATCTGTGCTTTCACGGATTCTTCGCGGCCTTCTCTTCAGCAGCCTAACGGCACCTGTAAAGACAAAGAACATTGTTAAGTAGGAATCGGGTGAAGGCGGCCGCATTTACTTTTCTTACCTGCTTTTGTGCGCGTAGTACGATCTCTTCAACCGCAGCAGACCGGCACCTGAAAACAAGAAAAGACATTATTTAAGTGCCATTAAAGACTGCAAGAAAGCCTAACACTTACGTGTTTCCCCACGTGCACCCGCGACTGGGAAAACGCCCGCAAGGTCCCGACACCTGCAAATAAGAAAAGAACATTGTTAAAGGTGCTATAATAAGGTCACAGATCATTATACTCACGTACTTCGCACGTGCAACGGCAACGGACGAACAACGCCCGCAACATCTCATGACCTGAAAACAGAAAACAAGGGACATTATTGAGGTGTCAGAAATTCCCATACCTACGTACAACCGCACGTGTCGCGCTCTCAGTGACCACGCCCTCAGCATCCAGGCACCTGAAAAAGACAATGCAAAGACTTCATTAAAGGTGCCCATCTCTTCAAGACTATAAACTCTTTATACCTACTGGCATCCGCTCGTGCAGTAACGGCGGCATCACCTTTTGGCATCTCAGCACCTGTGACACTTCTAAGGCCACAAAAGACTTTGAGGACCTCCAGTGACGTAACTGGAACCCACGCACCCCTGCATAAGTCGCAGGATGGAGAGCCCAGCATTTATACGCCTAAGGTGAGAGCTCACCACAACATTGGACTTTCGGAGAGTTGGCGATTGGTGAGGAGGAAGTCCAGCCAAACAGTCATTAACCCTTTTTTCTTCCGCCTGCAGAAACCTTTCCCTGCAAGCCAGACGGTCAATAAGAGGAAGCCCAGTCCAGAGAGTCATCCGAGCTCTACACTTCTCAATTGAAGAGACTATAACAGTTCAGCCGGGACCAGCGCCTCCGTGGGAATCAGGTGAGCGTTACAGGGATAAAAGGCAATCGGAAGCAACAATGTTCTTGGAAAAGGATATGTACATGTGAGCAAAAAGGGTTCGAAGTGACCTAACGAGTCTCTAGTGCCCAAACATTTACCATGGGGGCAGTAAGCTGTCAATGGTACCTTCTTTAGTCTTTGGTGGTTCGGCAATGCAGAACCAGACTTCTTGCTGCTATGCTAAGATCAGGAGAGAGCAAAAGGCAGTAATGGAGGGACCTGCTCGTTCAAATGTATTGAACAGTTCATGAAACGGGGGTCACGCAGTTCAGTGACGAGAGACTAGGATCCCGGCTTCTTGGCTCTCTGGGTGCTGAGAGTCCCACTCCACAAGGACTCTGGATAGGATGGGTCCTTGTTCTCTGGTCTTCCAACCATGGAGGAAGCTAGGACACAACTGCAGGGGTCTTCCAACACAGTGAGGTCCTGGATACTGCTGTGGCTGATAGAGAGGCATGTCCTGTTGCAGCAGCAGATCACCCATAATGGTCCCTGTGCATGGTTAATAGACAGATCTGGTCTCTGCCTTGGAATACTTGCCTCAACCTCACAACTGGAGGACTTTAGAGAGGACCACTTTCTCAGCAGTGTTCAACAAAATATTCCGGATGGCTCAAGATGATTCCAAGAAATGGTGTTGGACCCCTTTCACAGGCGAAACCCCACAGGTGATTGGACTAAAGCTAACCTGCTGTAAGGGTCCAATCCCTGCTTTTGAAATGAATGGACTTTGCCCTTCTGACATCACACCCAACGTGCTTTGTGCTACAGGAAGTGGAGGGGTCAGGAAAGGGGGTGAGAGAGGCAGAAAGATTCAAAATGGTTGAAGTTTCCTTCTCTTGAACAGTGTCCCCTGACTTCTCTTAACGCCTCCCCCTTCCCTTCTCAATAGAAGCAAAGGTCTTTATAAATGTACCCTCCGCCCCCTTGTCAGCCTGGCTCTTTGTGAATGGGTGTGCCCTTTGATTTCTGTTATTCCTGTTCCAAGGCCAGCATCCAGTGGAGTGGCTGTCCTGAGAGAGAGGTTAACTGCCCTTATAAAGGAACAAAGAGAAGCAAATCCCCAAGGCTATTCCTGTCAGTGGACAGGGGTGATCCTTGTCTGTGAGGAATATACATAATCCTTCCACAGCTCAACTGGGCCCACCGGGCTGACGCGTGCAAAGTCAATGTAATGTGGCTGGGATAACTCTAAATTCTGATGTTTGTCAATCTGCTTGGAATCCGATGATGTGCATAGGCCGACATCCAGTGGTAACTGCAGAGTATTGCATCTTGTCTTTCGAGAATCGAAAGGGGGCGTCGACATGGGCGTGCCTGTAACACTATCCCTACATGACGCGTAGTGTACCCAAGATCATTCAGGCGTCGAGTTCCCTCCGATATTTTTTTCCGCCCCGATAACTGCTCGCCGTTATGCAGTTCGTGTAACGCTTACCTGGTATCCACGGGGACGTCACTCAGCCTGTTCTGACCTCTTACGACCTCGAACCCTTCCCTGGAGTCTACTCGACTGGAGACTGGACCTGAAACACATGATTGGTAGAGTTTAACTCCCTATTGTCTGTGTGCTTGAACCCCTTCTTCCCGGGGCCCAACCCTTCCCTTTGATCCACAGCTCACTTTGTTTTCTTGGAAAGTGTGCTCTCCATCCTGCTTTCAGCGCAGGGGCGCGTTGATTGATGCAGGCTTGTTGCTGCCTAGTTACTTCACTGGCAAGAGTCCGACAGGTAAGTATAATGAGTCTTTTGAACAGTTCTCTAACTTTGTTCCTTTCCTTCCTTAGATGATGGCTGCTGTCCGGGGACGGCGACGTGCTGCTGAGATGAGTAGCGCTGAAGGTGAGTGAGAGCGCGATGCAACCCTTTCGTATTTGTATTGAACCAAATTTTTTTTCTGTGTCTTAGGTGCCGCGACGTTTTCAGCGTGGATGCCGGTTATGAAGAAGAAATGCGGCAAGTAAGCGCAGTATGCGGCGCCTCTAGATGTTTCCACGCTAACCTGGAGTGTCTCTTCCCTCTTGCAGATGGATGAGAAGTTCCGGAGACAGAGTTTCCCCCACAGCGGCTGGGATTCAGGTAAGCGTTTGAAGCGCATACAGCCTTTAAAAATAAGCAAAGATCTACTGAATGATTACTAATGCCTTTTTTCTGTTGTTTTCCCTTTTCCTTAGGAAGCGGCGTGCCGGGATGGGAATGACACCGCCGAAGATTCCCGCAGAACAGAAGAAGCGATGAATGATGGGCAGAAGCGCCGCAAGGTAAGGCTGTTCCTAACTGTGCTCTTGTTCTTGCAGGAGCTGAGCGCAGAAGAAAGATGCAGGCCTACTGGAGATCGATCCCAACACAGTGAGTGTCACGATGCAGGTGCAGAAAACACAAAGCATGTTTCTCAGCCTGGGCGTGGCTTAAATAGTCTCTGGGTATCCCAGGTGTCTCTGGGCTGAACCACACCCAAAAGACTAGACTGCACATGCAGTTCTGGGAACTGAAATATGTGGGGGCATCCATCTTGTCCCCATCAATGCACTACAAGTCCAATCCCCAATGTTATCCTATGGGAGTGAGTGAGTGAGTCTGGTGCCACAAGCGCCAAGTCTGACTCTTTGGAGGGATGGAGAGGCCCTTGAGGGCCATGTAGGTGATCGTGGCCTGGCTCCAGCCTGACATCTTGGAGGGCTGGGGACATGAGGGGCAGGAATCATGACAGTTCGACCTTTGGTCGAATTATTCTATAAAAATATTCAGTATCACCCCTTCCGTCCCTTGTCTCGACGGCTGTTCCAGTTTCCGACAAAGACCTGCGAGATTCGACGTAAGGTGATCCTGTCGCCGTTGCCGACCACATGGCCGGGCCTTCGCCGGCCTATACAGTAGGGAGAGTGGGGTTTGGGGTGGACATTTCATTTTAAACTGAAAATGCCTTTCCCCGTCTTCCCTCTTTCCCAGTTGGTCTTAGTCACTCTGTATAACCTCAGCTATGGAGAGGACTCCATTTAGATTTTGCCCTATTTGTAAGGGCAAATTCCAGTGGAAGGACAAGAACAGACGGTGTAACGGGTGCTTGCCGCTCGATCACAAAGAGGAAGGGTGTGCGGCATGTAAGCTCCTCCGCCCCAAGGCTTTGAAGGAGCGTAGAGTAAAACAGTGGGCGGCCTACGGTATGTCCAAGGCCGTAACTTCTCCCACTGCCGCTACCAACGAATGTAACAACGGCGAGAGTGACTATCAGGCCTCTGAACCAGAGGTTGTTGAGCTTTCGACGGAACGCTCTTGCTCCGTATTGTCTGTCCCTGGCCCCGATAAGCATGGCGTAAGCCCTGCTAGGGGGAAATCGCACCCCGGCGACAAAGACAGACACGTGCATGATACTAAGCACACAAACGGTAACCTTATTTTGACTACGTCAAAAAAGACTTCGGCGCCAACGGGTGCACCGGTACTTCAACCTACACCCCGCAGGCCAAGGGATGAAAGCCCTGCTAACCCTAGATCTAAATTTCGAAGGCTTTTTTACCCCTCTTTAGAAGAGGACATTTATAATTATGACCTTACTGAAGAAAACATTCTACCATTTAGGGTACCGGAGAATCCTTTTTATAACGAGGAGGAACATGAGCTCATTGAGGATGATCCTATTGAAGGCTGGGGGGAGGAGCCAGATGTGGGTGACCCTCAACCTTGGCAGTCCCCAGAACCACAAGACCCAGACCCAGATGTTCTGGCCTTGGACTCTTCTCAGAATACCCCAACAAGAAATCCTTCTATTGATGATCAACTAAAATTTAATGTAATTCTACGTAAAGCAGCTGATCACTTTAAAATTGCCACTGAAGAGACAGCACCTGAAGCCGACTTTGTTGAGAATATACTCAAAGAAGCCGCCAACCAGCCAAGCCATCCCTTTACTCAATTCAATAAAAAAACGCCTTACTCCATCTTCATCTACACCGGCTCTTACGAGGGTGTAAACCCAAGAATTGAAAAACTTTTCCACCCCTCTCCATCAGACCCTCTATATATTAGAGGTCATTCCGCTGGATTCTTTGGTAGTCACTATCACAGGAAAAGAGCAGGGGTCCCTTTATCAACAGGCGGGGCTCCCCCTGACAAAAAAGGTAAGACTTTATGCCCTGGGTGAGAGGGTTACCATGGTGGCAGCATACTCCACACATATCGGCAATAACACTATATTGGCTAGTTACGCAGATGCGCAATGGGCTTTAATTCAAGAAGGCCTACAAGAGGCTGCGGAACCTCTACGAACCCACCTACTTCCCACAGTCTGACGGTAGGCAGGTTTTACCAAAGTATTTTAAAGAACCTTTTGGATTCTGCCTAGACAGCCAGCCGAGCCCTCACTTAAGGCATTCTCCTCAAAAGACACACGTGGCTTTGTAATTAAGGGTTTAAACCTGAAACAAAAGCGCCTCTTGTAAACAAACAAGTGGAGGAATCCAACTTGTTTGGGAAGGCGGTCGATGATGCCTTAGAGACCGTGAAAAAAGAACATGAAACCCTAAAGAGTTTGGACCAAATTACTCGGAGACCTTCCACAAGGCGAGGATTTGGGAACCGTTTTTTTCGTGGCCAACGCTCCACTCTCCTTCGATACCCTTCCGGAAACAATTGGAACTTTCTACAGGGAACCAATACTTGCGTGGATCCCTTGCTCACTATTCTTAGAGAGGCACAGCTCCTCCCTACGGATGAGGTCCAACCAGACCGAAACACGTGTCTGGGGATGCTGTTGGTACTCTTGTTCAGAGGAGAATTGCCTAGCATTTCGGTGCTGGACTGCCCCAGGGGAGTGACAAAGACGGATATGTTCGGGGTATTTCTTCTCTGTGAAAGATAGTGAGCTAAAGACTCTGGGTAAGTCTCTCGTAACCAGGACTAATGTCTGGCAGAGGGACTCCCAGGACCACCCTTGTTAATCCCCATCTGGGCCCGCCAACCCTGGTTGGCTTATCTGATGGAGATGTCCTTAACTCCTCCAGTCAAACTGCCTTGCCCTTACAGCATGTCGCAAGACAAAGGGGAGATGCTTCACCCATACCCACAGACATTTGTATTTTGTATTTGTTTTATTTGTAATGCGCACCATCAGGCTCGCGGGCATCAAGGCGCAACTTGTGCAGAGTTACATACAGAGCATATATACATACAGAATTTAAGCATAGTCGAATGTACATAATTAAGGGTATATCAATATACATAATTTACAGAACAGATATTTTACATGAGAAATAGACACACAAAATGTACAGCAGGCGGGAAGAGTGAGCTGATGCTAGAAGGGCTGTGGTGTGGAGAGCATGTTTCAGTGCTGATTGAAAAGCCAGGATTTAGTTTTGGACTTGAATGCGTTAAAGGAATCCTCAGATCTGATGGAGATAGGGAGAGCATTCCAGATCTTGGAGGCAAGGACAGGGAAGCTTGTGCCCCCCGCTTTTTGAAGTTTGAACCTAGGGATAGATAAACAGTAGGTCTGGGCAGTTCTTTGAGGTCGGATAGGCGCATGGCGGGAAACCGACTGCAGAGGTACGGGGGGCCTTGTTGGCCAAGCATTTGTGCGTGAGGGCAAGTTATTTCAGTGTAATTCTCTGTTTGACGGGTAGCCACTGTAGGTTGGTTCTGGATGATTCAGAGATGTGGTGGTTACGAGGGATGTTTAAGGCAGCTCTAATAGCGTTATTCTGGGTGATTTGTAGCTTATTCAGGTTCTCTTGGCTAGTTCCTAAGTAGAGGGTGCTACAATAGTCACTTTTAGACATAATGAGGGTTCTGGCTAATGTGACGCTGTTCGGAGTAGTCAGAAATGGCCAGGCAGGCTGCAATGAGTTTGCAGGTGTATGCAGAAGCTGATCTGACTGCATTTGTTTGTCGAGATAAGGATAAAGTGGCGTCAAGGTAAAAGCCTAAGGTTTTTGTGTCTTTCGAGACTTGGATGGTGTTGCCATCAATGATAAAGGACTGGTAGGATGGCTCAAGTTTGCTAAGGCGTTGAGTGGTACCCAGGATGAGGAGCTCCATCTTGTCATCATTGAGACATAGCTGGTGTTGGGCCAGCCAGGCTTGGATGACCAGGTAGATGTCATTCAGGGCCTTGGTATCAACTATGTAGTCTCCAGTAATGGGAATGAGTATCTGGGTGTCGTCGGCATGGTTTGTGTAGGAAACACCCAGATAGTCAAGTACATCAAAGAGGTTTCGTAAAGACATTATAGAGTGTGGGTGCCACGCAAGAACCCTGAGGGACGACACAGTGAATTGGGTAGGGATCTGCAGCTGCGGACTGAGAAAAGACCCGCATAGATCTATTACTCAGAAAGGATTTGATCCAGGCCGTGGCTGATGGAGAGAAGTGGGCAGCAGAGTGGAGGTGCCTGCATAAGATTTGGTGATTGACCAGATCGAATGCCGCAGAGAGGTCGAGGAGGAGTAACATGGCTAGTTTGCTCTTGTCCTTCAAGACTTCTATTTGTGTTTTGAGATCTATTAGAGCCGTCTCAGTCCCGTGTCTAGGGCTGAATCCCGATTGTCTAAGGCCAAGAAGATTATTGGATTCCAAGTTCTCTTGGATCTGCAGGTATGCTGCATGGTCTAAGATTTTTAGCAGGAACGGGGCGGTAGTTATGGGTCTGAAGTTGGTGGGTATGTTTGGGTCTAAGGGAGGTTTTTTTGAGCAATGGGATCACCCATGCGTCCTTAAGGTTGTCAGGTACAATACCTGTTTTAAAGGAGGAGTTGATAAAGGACATTATGAATGGGGCTAAGTCGTGGGCAGATTCCTTAACGATGGGAGCGGGGCACAGATCACCTTGGTAGTTGGAAGGTTTGATCCTTAAGATGTTTTCCACCTCTGCAATAGTAAGCAGTGAGAAGGCAAAAGATTTAGAGTTAGGCGAGTCAGGAGAGAGAGCCCATGCAGGGGTGAGAGGGTGATTATCCAGTTTCAGACTATAATGTTTGTCTTTAATTTTGGATTGGAGCATAGAGATTTTATTCAATAGGGCTGCCTGAATGTTGGCACACCATTTACTATCTTTAATGCAGGTGTCCGGGGGTGTGGCTGGAGTTTCAAGCTCTTTTAGGATCTTAGAGTTCTTTCGTATTCGAGTCAGCTTGCAAGATACGGTTATTAAGGGAGTCTTTTTTCCGCCGCGATAATGACTTCTTTGTAGGTGAGCGATGCCAGGAAGAAGCTGTCTTTATGTACATCAGAAGGGTGACTTTTCCAGCGGTTTTCGGCACAGCGTTTAGCTTTGCAGAGCACTGTTAACTGTGGTGTGAACCAGGCGTTAAGGTGTGCCCGTGGTTTAGCCTTCCTGAGTTTGATGGGGGCAAAATGTGTATAGCTGTGAGCATACTATGGTTGTAGATGTCTGCTAGGGTGGTAGGATCATTACAGGAATCCCTGGCAACATTAAGGAATGGGAGTATCAGAGGGAGAAGTTTCTCCTTGGTTATGTCCCTTTTATTTGTGGTGGATAGGGCTGGAGCTATCAGTCAGGACACAAGGGGAGGCTTCAATGGTAAAGGGGATGATGTGGTGGTCGGCTCTTGAATGTGCAAGGTGAAACCAAGGTTGGTTAGAGTTCTCCAGGTCCAGTGCAGTGGGATCTTTCAGGTCACCAAGTCCCAGATTGAAGTCACCTAGGATGATAATTTGAGAGTTGGTTTTGGTATTGTCGAGGAAGGTGGATATTTCGCCGACAAAGGATGGTGCAGGGCCTGGGAGCCTGTAGATAAGGTGGAGGGTGGCTGTTTGATTGGGGGTTTAACTGATAAGTAGTTCAGCTGACTCAAGTTTGGGGTTAGTCGACACTCTAAAATAAAGAGTGTTTTTATGGATGATGGCCACGTCACCACCTCTGGCTTGGGCAGTGGTGTGGTCACATCGTGTGATACCATAGTTAGCTGGTAAGGCAAGGGACAGTCGGGGGCTGGATGCGGCATGTAGCCAGGTTTCAGATATGGCAATAAAGTAAAGGTCAGAGGATGTGATGAGGTCTGCAATGTCTAGTGCGTGCGCTGGAAGAGATCTGGCGTTGATAAGGACGCCCTTGATGAGAGGCAGTTTGGCCTTTGTAGTAGATGTGCTGTTAGTGGTTGGAGAAGTGAGCACGGTGGTGTATGTATTGTTTGCTTGGAGATGTTACTGCGGGTAGGTCGTATGCGGAATCTGGTGCCTAATCTCTTGTTTCTGAGAGATAGAGCACGGTTGATTCGGAATAGGTTTCCTAGCGAAGTGTTCCAGCCATAAGGCTGGGTCATTAAGATAGAGGTTGGTGTAGTTATTGATGTACTGTGGGCCTATGGGGGTGGTGCGGGGGGGGAGGCATTGTAGTGATCACACTAGGCAGAGTAGGGTGGAGAGGGCTAGAGTGAATCAGGGTGTCAGATAGGTGATTTATTATCAGCCGTGGGGGAGGTGTGGGTATCTGAGTGGCAATGGCTGCCAGAAAGGGCAGTACGTGGTACAGTATCAGGAGCACCCTAAGGAGCATGGTGGTAATACGCGACACCTAGATACAAAATAAGGCGCGCTAGGCGGTGGGGGATGCTGACGTTTAATTGCTGTAAATGCGATCCTGAACGCAGGTGATAGGCAACCTAAATTCAGGATCAGTAAAATGGCTTAAAATCACTATAAAAACAACCATGAACACAGGCTAAAAATGCTGTAGATGCGACCATGAGCACAGGTAATAGACCACCTAAATTTGAGATGAGCAATACAATGGGCCACCTTGATTCCAGATAAGCAGTATGTGCTAAAATCACTATAAATGCTACCATGAACATAGGGTGAAAAATGCTGTTAATGTGACAGGCAAATAGTGGGTAGCCTAAATTGCTGACAGAGTTTGGGGGACAGGGATAGGACAGCCAACTACTGAGATGGTTGACTGATATGTCCTAATATGGGGCATAGGGTCATAGAGTACAGGAAAAATTGAAGTTGTCAACTACATGCAGACATGCGCAGTATAAGCAATATGTGATATAAGCAGGCATATACGTTGTGAGACAATAGTTTACACATAGAGATGTAGTTATAAATTACCGGTAATGGTGTGAGCCGCCAAGGGCTACAGTGATAATGCACTATCATTGTCCAGGTATAATAGCTGAATGTCTCGGTACGAATGATGGCTTGTTGCTGTGAAGAGCACGGGCCAGCGCACAGGGGATGAGAAAGGTAATAGCGTAGACTAGACCGAGTTACCTTATTTTGTAGGACTAGATGAGCAGGATCAGATGCGGGTGCTGACGGGGGCTGGTCGTCTAGGAACAGGCAGCACAGGAAACTGGAGTGCATACGCAGAGCATGTGAAAAATGACCATGGCTGTCAAATGTTTCCAGCTTAGAGCGAGTGATGCGGCATGGCGCAAACAAACGCAGAACCGGGGCAAAACAGGGCTTTAAACTGGCCTTGCAGTGGCCACTGGCTATTCCGCATGCCGGCGGAAGTTGGTGATTAAATAAAGCTTGTTGCTAAGCAACCAGAAGAAGCTGAGCCTCGTTCTGGTGCCGCATCACACCCGACATTATGATTTTCTGAACAATGTCGGCGCGATGCGGTGCCTGGCCAAATGGGGGCAGGCCTGTCGTAGGTGCGGCGTGAGCAGATGGGGGGGGGGGGCATGGCAGGGCTGCTGGGCTCACCTCCAAGCCTGGGAGGGATGGGCCATTGTGGGTGATCCTTCTGGGCCGCATTGAACTTAGCGGCCTGGCTCCTGAGGTCATAGAATTCGGAAACCTGCAGCTCCCTCAAAGATGTATGGACATCCTCGGGGAGGAAAGGAAACCTAACACTAGATATTGCTATTCTAGTAAATGGAAACGGTTTGTCATATGGTGCAACTCGAAGAGCATCAACCCTATCGACTGCTCCCCCACTCACATTGTCCTATACCTAACTCACTTACTTGACTCAGGCCTAGTCTTCAACTCAATAAAGGTGCACCTAGCGGCCCTTTCAGCATATACAACATCACAACAGAAAGTGTCTTAGTGGAAGATACCAGTGATTAGGGCTTTCATGAAAGGGGTAAAAAGAATTCACCCTCCCATTTCTAAACTGGCTCCCGGATGGGACCTAAATGTGGTATTAACTAGGCTTATGGGAGCTCATTTCAAGCTCATGCACAAAGCAAGTCTTAAGAACCTCATCCTCAAGACTGCTTTTTTAATAGCAATCACCTCCATTCGGAGGGTAAGTGAACTGCATGCACTCTCTATTCTAGATCCCTTCATAACAGTTTACAAAGACAAGGTGGTTTTGCGCACTCGCCCTAGATTTGCGCCTAAATTAATTTCCAAGTTCCATGTTAACCAGTCAATAGAGCTACCAACGTTCTTTCAAAATCCATCAAGCCTGGGAGAAAGAACCCTTCACACACGGGATGTATGCAGAGCTGTCATGTTCTATATGGAAAGAACTTGTCCACTAAGGAAGACTAATCAGTTTTTCGTGTCAGTGGCCACAGGAAAAGGAGATGCAGTCTCCAAATCCACTATTTCTAGATGGATTGTCAATTGCATTACTCTACCATCTTGCGAAGCGAGAACTGCCCTTCAAGCTTAGAGCCCTTTCCACTCGAGGCACTGGGGCGCCCATAGCATTCATTGCAAATGTTCCCCTTGAATCCATTTGCAAAGCGGCAACCTGGAGTTCTGTACACACCTTTACAAAACACTATTGCCTAGACACTCATTCGAAGGGATTGTGTCCTCTGACGTATTCCTTATCTTTGATAATACGTTTCCAGCTTGCTGGCCTCGGAAATTTTTTCTGTAGAGGGAGCTGCGCGTCGACGTCCGCCGAGTCGATGTCCCTCGACGGCCACCGTATTGGCGCCGACGTCACCATGCTCATAAATAGCCACGTGCTGCGTCCGTTGCTCAGTTCCGTTTTTCCGCGCTTCGTGGGGCCTCGGAACGTCGTTGCTCAGTTCAGTCAGGATAACTCTATAACTCGAATAATACCTACTCGTTCTCGATGGCATCTTCATCGGAACCGACGACGCCGCGATCCGGCTTCAAGAAATGTGGAGACTGCGGTAAAAAAATGTCTATCGGATCCCCACAGGATCTGCTTGTGGTGCTTGGGATCCGAGCACCATTGTTCAGTGTGAGGACTCCAGGTCCATGACGGCAAAAGCCTTGAAGGAGCGCAAGGGGAAGCTCGAGAGAGGTAAATCAATCAAAACCTCCTCGAAGGTTTCTTCGGCTGAGTCGAGGCATTCGTCTCCTCGCCGTCAAAAACATTCCCATTCTAGATCTCGAAGTAGCTCCCACCATTCGTCGAGATCAAGATACTCAAAAAAGAGACGTCGAAGATCCCCTTCCTCGTCTTCTGTGTCCCCAGAAAGGGTCTCCTGTCCCACAAAACACAGCTCTCAAACTGAGTGGGAGGAATTCAGAAAGAAAATGTTAAGCGTCTTCGAGAACGCGGTCCCGACCCCCTCGAAGACAGCTGAGGGTGATACCCCGGGTGAAAAACCCAAAAAAATCAAAACGCTGCGAGTCGCAGCACCAGGCGAAACATTCCACCAGAGAGCGCCACGAGCCATCGGGTAAGAAGGCACCACCTTCGACGCCGTCGTCGAAGATTCCTTCGACGCATGGATCGGCGCCATCAACGCCGTTGTGGAAGGGTTCCTCGACGCATCAGTCGATCAACTCGACATCGACGCTGATGAAAGAGAAGACCAAGGCTACTCCACAGCCAACAGTGATTCCAAGGGCCTCCGGCACGACGCGGAGACCGTCGTCGATGTCCTCGAGTAGGATCCCGATCCTCTCGAGTTTTTCGAGACCCCTTCCAGTTTTTTCGACGCCGTTCTCGGCGCCTTCGAAGCCTGTCACATCGGCATTGACGTTTTCTCGCCCAATAATGACGAGTTTGGCTCCTTCCGCCTTAGAGATGGGTTTTACACCATTTCGGAGGTCAGAGTACCCTGGACTATCTCCAATTTATGAAGAGGGAGAAGATTATGACCAGGAAACATTTGGGTTATAGAGGACCACACTGCCTATTTCAGAGGATTTCACCTCTGAAGAAAGAAGGCTGAAGGACCTACAAGAGTCACTACATGAGGCAAGTGGGCTGGACACTTCCCCAGAAGTGGAATTTGTTAAGCCAGGCCCAGGGGAACATGCCAAAACACGGTATAGAACCCTTATGGCAAGAATTATTGAATTTATGGGTTGGTCTGCGCCTTCCCCTGTTTTTCAACAGGATGACCTAACAGACATATTAGACAAAGGTCCACAGGAGGACCCTGTGGTCCCCTTCCATGCAGCCTTACAAAGGAAGATTACATCTAATTGGGAAACTGCTGAAGTTATCCCTGCGGTCAATAAAAGATTGTCAGCCAAGTATAGGGTAGCGGCTGCTGACCCTGAATACTTATCAAAACACCCGACTCCAGAGAGCCTGGTGGGTCAAGCGGCAACTTCATCTAGCAGTAGGACCGCTTACCCTACTGTCCCACAGGATAGAGATGACAAGAGGTACGATTCTATGGCGAAGAAAGTCTTCTCTGCTTGTAGTATGGCGTTGAAGTCCATCAACGCCAACTGTACGCTCGCCAGGTTCAGTCACACACTATGGGAGTGTGCTTCATCAGCGGCTGACTGCATACCCGAAGGAGAGGAAAAGGAAGCCTTCCTTAACATTATTAAAGATGGCAAAGATGCCATGTGCGAATCACTTCAAACGGGCATCGATTCAGCTGACAGTATCAGCAGGGCCATGGCGGCAAGTACAACAATCCGCAGGCATGCGTGGTTGCGAAAGTCTGGCTTTGCTCCAGATGTGCAGGCCAGACTTTTGAATATGCCCTTTGACGGCTCTTCACTATTCGGAAAGAAGGCTGATGACAGTCTGGAAAAGTTACAGACTTCTAAAGCAGCAGCAAAATCTTTAGGAGCTGCTATCCGCCAAACTCCTTTTCGCCCCTCAGGAACCTCTGGGAGAGGAAAGTCCTTTCGCTATTATTCCGCATTCAGGTAAGGCAGAGGACAGCCGGCTCAAAGAGGCCAAAGGTGTTCCTCCCGAGGTGGACAGGTCAAAATTACTAAGGCCGCAGCAGCAGCAGCAGGTGCCTCTTTACCCTCGGCATCTGCATCAGCCGCCCCAAACCACTCTGAGGCCTTTCCACACAATACACCTGTAGGGGGCAGGTTAACTCATCTGACGGAATGGCAGGCTATAACGTCAGATGCTTGGGCATTGTAGACAGTTGCCCAGGGTTACTGCCTACCCTTTCTACACATCCCTCAGTCATCCACCGGGGAACAGCTCTCTAAAAGTTCCAGATTCGCTCCTCTTGCAGGAAATTATAGACCTGCTAGAGAAAGGTGCCATAGAACCGGTACCTGTAGCGGACAGGAACAAGGGCTGGTACTCCCCCCTACTTTATCATACCAAAGAAGGATGGAGGACTGAGACCCATCCTGGACTTACGAGAATTGAACAAGTTCCTCAGGAAGGACAAGTTCAAGATGGTAACTCTCTCTCAGATCCTTCAGGCCCTCCAGCTCCAGGACTGGCATGTATCTCTGGACCTTCAGGATGCTTATTTCCATGTGCCAATCCATCTAAAACACAGGAAATACCTGAGGTTCGCAATTGGCGACTCTTATCAATTTCGAGTTCTGCCATTTGGGCTGATCTCCGCCCCGAGGGTCTTCACCAAGCTGATGTTGGTAGTGGCGGCGAGTCTAAGGAGGGAAGGGATCTACGTCTACCCCTACCTGGACGATTGGCTGATCATGGCTGTATCTTCGGAACAGGCCCAGGCCCAGCTAGATTATGTCTGCCACTTCCTTCACAAACTGGGCTTCTCCCTCAATTTAAAGAAGTCGCAGATGATACCATCACAGAGACTCCAGTTCATTGGAGCGGTCCTGGACACTTCCCTGGGAAAAGCCTTGCCACCAGAGGTGAGGGCTCAAGATATTCTACAGATGGTCACCAAGTTTCAAAATGCCCAACGTCTCCCAGCCTTCGGCTTTTTGAGGTTGCTAGTCCTCATGGCATCCTGCATCTTCCTTGTGCCAGAGGCTCGCCTGAGAATGAGATCTCTTCAGTGGGCACTGAGAAGTCAGTGGTCGCAATTCTCAGGGAGAATGACAGATCTCCTCCGGATTCCGGACAAGGTAGCCCGCGACCTTCAATGGTGGGCCTATCCAGAGAACATCTTGAAAGGAGAACTGTTTTGGCAACCATGGCCGGAGATAACAGTAGCCACAGACGCCTCACTCAAGGGGTGGGGAGCCCATGCCAATGACTTGACCATCAGTGGTCGTTGGTCTCCATCGGAGTCCAGACTACACATCAACCTATTGGAGCTGAGAGCGATCAGACTGGCGCTGAAAGCTTTCCTGCCATCAGTACAGGGGAGAAATGTCCTGATAATGACGGACAACACGGTGGCCATGCACTACCTCAACAAAAGAGGAGGCGTAGGATCACTGCCACTGTGCAGAGAGGCGATGCAGCTCTGGTTTTGGGCAATCCAAGAAGGAATCTCTCTATCGGCAGTCCACCTAGCCGGAGAGAAGAATTTGACAGCGGACGCGCTGAGCAGGCAGAGCAGTCTCCCACGAGTGGGAGCTAGCTCAGGAAGTCCTTCAAGAGATCTTCGCCCTTTGGGGAACCCCTCAGGTGGATCTGTTCGCCACAAGCACCAACAGGAAGTGCAATCTGTTCTGTTCAAGGGATTTTCCCCCGAGAGGAGCTCTAGGAGACGCGTTTGTAGTGGACTGGGAGTTTCCACTCCTTTACGCGTTCCCACCAGTCCCTGTTATTCCTCAAATGATCAGGAGGTTGAGAAGATTCCGGAAAACCATGATCCTAATTTCCCCGGATTGGGCCAGGAGAACGTGATACCCGGACCTTCTAGATATGTCCATCCGTCTTCCACTCAAAGAGAATCTTTTCTCGCAGAAGGGAGGTCAGGTTCTCCATCCAGACACCAGAACCCTCAACCTTCACGCTTGGCTTCTGAAGGGGTGAGGTACAAGGATTGGGATCTCCCTGATGACATCATGGAGGTGTTGCTTTCGGCCAGAAGGCCAGCAACAAAGTCTTTATACCGCTGCCGTTGGAACAATTTTTGCAGCTGTTGTAGGGAAGAGAATATCAACCCTTTTTCATGTGGTACACCAACGGTGTTATCGTTTCTACTTTCGATCTTCAAGCGCACTGCGGAGGCACCATCGTATTTCAAACTTCGTCTAGTGGTACAATTTCTCAAGGGATTAACTAATGTTTATCCCCCAAAACCATTCCAGGTTCCCTTATGGGACTTAAATTTAGTCTTAAACTTCCTAATGGGCACTCCATTCGAACCACTTCACTCTTGTTCGCTGAGATTTCTCACGCTTAAAACTCTCCTATTGGTAGCACTAACATCTGCTAGGAGGGTGAGCGAGCTACCAGCTCTCTCCTGTAAACCCCCACATACAATTTTCCACAAGGACAAAGTTGTCCTACAGGTGAAGCCCAATTTCCTCCCAAAGGTGGTTTCTGAATTTCATATTACTCAGAAAATTACCTTACCTTCGTTCTACCCTCCTCCCCATCCGGGGAAAGAGGAGGAAAGGCTACATAGGCTGGACCCAAGGCGAGCTCTCAGCTTTTATATCAGCAGAATGGCTAGGATCAGGCAAGCAGACCAACTGTTTGTAGGATACTCAGGTCACAAGTTGGGACTACCCATAACAAAACAAACCATCTCCAGGTGGATTATTTTGGCCATTCTGGAATGTTACAAACTGGCAGGGAAAGAGCAACCCCAAAAGCTCAGGGCTCATTCAACCAGGGGTATCGCAGCCTCTTCGGCTCTCCAAAGAGGGGTATCGGTCCGAGACATATGTGCGGCTGCCACATGGTCGTCCGCACATACATTCACAAAATTTTACAATCTGTATGCCTTCACTACTCAAGAGACCAGATTTGGCAAGGCCGTATTACATTCGGTTTATCCCTAAAGGGATACATAACATTCTCACTCCCACCTCCAATTACATGCCACTGCTATGGGAGTCTATCAAAGATAAGGAATACGTCGGAGGACACAATCCCTTCGAAGAACAAGTTACTTCTTACCTTGTAACGTTCTTTCGATGGGATGTTCCTCCGACGTATTCCTTATCGCCCCTCCCATCCATCCCCGCAGTGATACTTCCCTTGTGGTTGCAGCTTACGCTCCTTCAAGGTCAATAACCAATTCAGGCATGACTTTTCTTATGCTACAAAACGGAACTGAGCAACGGACGCAGCGCGTGGCTATTTATGGGCATGGTGACATCGGCGCCGATACGGTGGCCGTCGAGGGACATCGACTCGGCGGACGTCGACGCGCAGCGCCCTCTACAGAAAAAATTTCCGAGGCCAGCAAGCTGGAAACGGATTATTAAAGATAAGGAATACGTCGGAGGAACATCCCGTCGAAAGAACGTTACAAGGTAAGAAGTAACTTGTTCTTCTAAGTCTGATTCTCAGGTGGGACAGGCAGTACCAAGACATCTTTTCAATACTGTTCCTTCTCACAACCTACCTCCAACTCTGGCTACTGCTCGCTAGTCTATGCACAGCATGTGATTCTAAACAGATTGACAAACATCAGAAGACATGCATTACTTACCGTAAAAGCATTTCTGATGGTTGTATCTGCTTCGAATCACATGCGCCCACCCTTCCTCCCGGCTCAGATGGAAGGAACATAGACATCTCACTACTTTCTCTCACTTTTCTGTACTCGCTTACGAAAGTCATAAGGATCTTGGGTACACTACACGTCACGTAGGGATAGTGTTACAGGCACGCCCATGTCGACGTCCCCTTTCGAATCTCGAAAGACAAGATGCAATACTCTGCGGTTACCACTGGATGTCGGAATATGCACAGCATGTGAATCTAAGCAGATACAACCGTCAGAAATGCTTTTACGGTAAGTAATGCATGTCATATGCTGGCCACTTTACCCTAACTCCAGTAATGGCTAATATTTACAGTTCAAATGGATTGTGTCCTCCCACGTATTCCTCATCTTTGACATGTAATGTCCAGCTTCAGCTGCTTCGGAAAAACATTTTCGGCAGAGGGCGCTGTGCGTCGATGGAATTGAGTTGATGTCCCTCTAAGGGCTCCGTTAAGGGTGATGTCATTGAAGGGTATATATAGCTTGCGCCGTGCCTGTTGGCTTCAGTTCTGTTTTTCCACTGTGCATTTGCTTCAAGTGAAATTCGGCGTGCCTTTTCTGTGACGTACATTACAAAAATCTTCGGTAATATGTTGTCTTCTTCGACTCCATCGGTGCCAAAGTCCGGCTTTAAGAAATGCGGAAATGTCACTTACTGACCCGTATCGCATCTGCTTGTGTTGCCTCGGGGAGAGCCATGATACAACCCAATGTTCCAAGTGCCAATCCATGACAGGAAAAAGGGAACGGATGGGGAAACCTATGGTAGGAAAAATCCTCAAAAAGTCACCTACCCGAACTGCTAAGCCTTTGACCGACGAGTCGAGGGAAGACTCCTCGGAGGAAGAAGGCCAAGCGTTTTAGGTTGAGGAGCTGTTCCCACCACTCTTCCTTGTCTTCGAAATGTCGAAGAGGAGTCACCAACGGTCGCCTTCATTGTATTCTTCATCGGACGATTCCCCTAAAAGGGTTGCATGCCCTTCTAAAAATTCAACACCGGGTGAATCGGAAGCCTTCAGGGTGCAAATGTTGAAAGTATTTGACAAACAAAGCCATGCTCCGACTGTGCCTTCGGATGAAGCTGGAAAGGAGAGGTCTCGGTTGAAAAGCTGCATGCCCTTGAGCCTGGTTAAAAGACCTGATCTGCCTTGGGAGCCCTCGGGCCCCGGTCTGAAAAATAAAAGGCTCACAAGAAACATGGTGAAAAGTAGAGGTCATTAATGCCATTGATGCCTTTGACGCCCGCCAGGCCCTCGACGCCTATTAAGTCCTTGATGACAACATCAGCGCGAAGTTTTCGCCGGCTGCGCCACATTTGCCAGCCATGTTCCTCATATATCGACGTCAGCAAAGAAAATGTCGACAACTTCGACAACGTCGAAGCCTGTGGTTCCAAAACCGGACAAAGTTTATCCTCCTCTCCCGATGAAGGATTTTTTCAAGTCCCTTGTATTTTTGAAGAGGAGGAACATTCTGATAATGAGAAAGCGCCATTTGGGTTACAATATGGTGCACTCAATGTACCAGAGAGCTTTATCTCTGAGGAAAGCAGAATGCAGGATTTATATGAAACTTGCAAACAGCAAGTGGGGTTGATGCTTCCCCAGCCTGAACCAGGGGAATATGCTGACTCTTCCTATCGTTGGCTTATGTCAAAGTTGGTAGAGTATTTAGATTGGACTAGCCCCTCATTTTGCCCTTTCATGTGACACTACAAAAAAGGGTGGCTAGGAACTGGGAGACTCTGGCAGTTGACAAGAACCTGACAACAAAATACTGCCACTCCAGTAGCGACCCCGACTACATAACACCCCACTCCGGAGAGTCTGCTGGTGCAAGCAGCTATGGCTACTTCAAAACAGACAGTTTACCCTACCATCCCTCCTGATGCGGACGACAAGCACATAGATGGGTGGGCGAGGAAGGTATTTTCTGCAATGGCACTGATATGTGACCGCCACTTGTGCCCTCGCAAAATCTTTGTACACTCTGTGGGACTTTATCTCCATGGCGGCAGAGCACATTACTGAAGGAGATGAAAGGGACAGTTTCTTAGCTTTTGTTAAGGACAGCGAAGAGGCCATGTGAGTCCCTTAATCAGGATTGGATTCTGCAGATAGCATCAGCAGATCCATGGCTACTAGCACTGTCATGTGCAGATTTGTGTGGTTGAGGAAGTCTGGTATTGCACCGGATGTGCAGTGTAGGCTTCTTAACATGGCTTTTGACGGGTCTCATCTTTTTGGCAACAAGGCTGACAAGAACCTTGAAGTTGCAGACCTCAAAGGCGGCAGCCAAATCTTTAGGCGCCTTTATTAGACAAACTCGGTCTTTTCGTCCTAGTGGGCAAACTTGGAGGGGTAGATCTTTTCGCTACTACACCTCAGTTGGAAGGGCGAGAGGAATGGCCATTCGGAGGCCAAAAAGGATTTCCACGTGGTGGATGAGGTAGAGGTATATGCTATGACATGGCATTTATAACACACCTATACTCAAGTGTTTCAATGCAAAGCCAGCTCAAGCAGCACCCTTCTTACCATCGGCCTCTGCAGCTGCTGCCACAAAACCACTCTGAGGTCTTGAGCCACAGTTCACCAGTGGGAGGCAGACTGTCTCAGCATCTGCGAGAATGGTGAGACATTACTTCGTATGTTTGGGCTTTGGAAACCATAGCCCACAGTTATTGCCTTCTTTTTATAAGGAGACCTCGGAACAATCCACTGGGTAAACCAATCTTTGAGGATTCTGGAACCGCTCCTTGTGCAGGAAACTTTAACCCTGTTAGAGAAAGGTGCTATAAAATTGAGTACCTGTAGCGGAGAGGAACAAGGGATGGTACTCTCCATATTTTTTGATTCCCTAAAAGGACAGAGGACTGAAACCCATCTTGGACTTAAGATACTTGAACAAGTTCCTCAGAAAGGACAAGTTGGGTCTGTGGCTCAGTGGACTAATGCATCCACTACAGGGACCTGTGTTTGACCTCATGGTCACAAGTTCGAATCCCGGCAGTTCCACTCAGCCCTTCATCCATCCAAGGTCAATAAAATGAGTACCATTAAGTTGGGAAACAATCAACATCTGTTATTAGCGCCAAGATGCCCCTTCAGGGGTGAAGGTGCGCTTTACAAATACGCCTGTTGTGTTAAGATGGTCACACTTTCTCAGATCCTTCAGGCCCTCCAATTCCAGGATTGGTTGGTGTCATTGGACCTTCAGGATGCTTATTTTCATGTGCCAATCCATCTCAAGCACAGAAAATGAGGTTTGCGGTAGTGGCAGAGAATCTCAGGAGAGTGGGGATTCACGTTTACCCCTACCTGGACAATTGGCTGATCAGAGCGTGTTCTTTCAATCAAGCTATGGATCATCTCAGTTACCTGCCACTCTCTTCAGACTGGGCTTCTCCCTCAATTACAAGAAGTCCCATATGACACCTTCCCAAAAGCGCTGGTACATCGGAGCTGTACTAGACACATCCTTGGAAAAGAGCTTGCCACCCGAGGTGAGGGCTCAAGACCTTCTTCAGTTGGTTAGAGAGTTTGTGTGCCCAGAATCTGCCAGCCTTCAATTTTATTTATTTTAATTTTTTAATTTTTTATTTGTTTTTTGAGTTTGCACGGCCTCATGGCATCCTGCATTTTTCTGGTGCCGGAGGCCCGTTTGAAAATGAGATCCCTTCAATGGGCTCTAAGGACACAGTGGTCCCAGTTCTTAGGAAAAATGTCGGGCCGACTTCAGATTCCATCCAGGGTCTCGCAGGATCATCTGTGGTGGGCCTGCAAGGACAATATTCTGAAGGGAGAACCCTTTTGGCAACCATGGCCAGAGTTAACCTTGATGAATGCCTCACTCTGGGGGGGGGGGGGGGGGTGGTTGGTGGGTGGAGAGGGGGGGGGAGGTTGGTGGGTGGAGAGGGGGGGGGAGGATGGTGGGTGGAGAGGGGGGGGGTGGTTGGTGGGTGGAGAGGGGGTGGTTGGTGGGTGGAGGGGGGGGTGGTTGGTTGGTGGGTGGGTGGAGGGGGGGGGGGTGGTTGGGGGGTGGAGAGCCCATGCCAACGATATGAGTCAGCGGTCATTGGTCTCCAATCTACACATCAACCTTTTGGAGCTGAGGGCAATCAGACTAGCGCTGTCTGGGGAAAGAATGTCCTGACAATGATGGACAACACAGTGGCCATGCACGAACTCACAAGAGAGGAGGCGTAGGGTCACTACCACTGTGCAGAGAGGCAGTGCAGCTCTGGTACTGGCCAATTCAAGAAGGAATCTCCTTGTCTGCATTTCACCTAGCCTGATAGGTGAACATGGCGCCAGACGCTCTGATCAGGCAGAGCAGTCTCACACAAGTGGGAACTAGCTCAGGAAGTCCTTCAAGAGATCTTCACCCCTTGGGGAACCCCTCAAGTGGATCTGTTTGTGACCGGTGTCATGAACTGTACTGCTCCAGGGAATTTCCTACAAGAGGAGCTCTAGGAGACGCGTTCGTGGTGGACTGGGAGTTTCCACTCCTGTACGCGTTTTCTCCGGTCCCTGTCATTCCTCATGTAATCAGCAGGTTGAGAAGGTTTGGGAAACACATGATCCTAATTGCTCCAGATTCGGCCAGGAGGACAGGCCAGGAGGACATGGTACCCGGACCTTCTGGACATGTCCATCTGTCCTCCGATGCATCTTCCACAAAGAGAGGACCTTTTCTCGCGAGAGGAGGGTCAGGTTCTCCATCCAGTGGTCAAAACTCTCAAACTTCACGCTCGGTTTCTGAAAGGCTGAGATACAAGGATTGGGACCTCCCGGATGACTTGCTGGAGGTGATGCTTTCGGCCAGAAGACCAACAACAAAATCCTTGTCATGGGAATACGTTTTGCAACTGATGCAAGGAAAAGAATGTTGATCCTTTTCTGTGTAAAACACCTGATGTCCTATCTTTTCATCTATGGTTGGCTAATTTGGGCCTTGAGATAGGTACCGTCAAAGGCTACTTGACAGCGCTATCAATCTTTAAGCGCTCTTCCGAGGAATGCTCCTATTTTAAAATACCATTGGTGACTACATTTGTAAAGGTACTCACAAATGTGTTCCCTCCATCTCCTTATCAGGTTCCGGTTTAGGACCATAATCTGGTTTTGAAATTCCTGATGTGTGCTCCATTTGAACCTCTGCACACGTGTCTGCTAAGGTTGTTAACCTTTAAGACAATCCTATCGATAGCTCTGACATCAGCCCATAGAGTGAGCGAGTTGAAAGCACTTTCATCCAAGCCGCCCTTTACCGTCTTCCACAAGGACAGGTCTGTTTTAAGGGTCAAACCCTCCTTTATGCGAAAAATAGTTTCGGATTTTCATTTGAGTGAGAAAATTGTTCTGCCTGCCTTCTATCCTCCACCGCATCCTGGTAAGGAAGAAGAAAGACTCCATAGGTTGGACCCTTGGAGAGCGCTCAGCTTTTACATCTCCAGAATGTCTAAATTGAGAGTTGATTACAAACTTATTATCGGATACACAGGGCACAAGGTAGGTCAGGCTGTTTCCAAACAGACCTTGTCTAGATGGATAATTCTCCCAATGTCAGAATGCTACAGGCTGGCAGTTAAAGGCCCTCCTAAGGGTTTGAGAGCTCATCCCACCAGGGGCATGGCTACATCTACAGCCCTTCAAAGGGGTGTTCTAATTAGAAATATCTGTGAAGCTGCAACGTAGTCTTCCATCCACACGTTTCCTAAATATTACTGTCTGGATGCTTCCCATGCCAGGATGGTATGTTTGACAAAGCAGTACTTTGCTCGGCCCTTGAAAATGTTTAAATTGTTATCATACACCCTCCTCCAAACATAATACTGCTTTGGGAGTCTGTCAAAGATGAGGAATATGTTGGAGGACACAATCCATTCGAAGAACAAGTTACCCCTGGTAACTTTCTTTCTACTGGATGTTCTTCCCACATACTCCTCATCGCCCTCCCAACCTACCCCTCAGTAGAATTTCCCGTGCTATTACAGCTTCCGTTCCACCAAGACTGAGTACCATCATTCCCGTATTTATGGGCATCTCTGCTGCAAGAGGGAAAAGTAGAACTGAGGCTAACGTGCGCTGCTCAAGCTATATATACCCTTCGATAACATCATCCTCGACGGAGGCCTATGAGGGATGTCGAATCGACGCCATTAACGCACAGCACCCTCTGCCGAAATAATTTTTCCAAAGCATTTGAAGATGATTACATGTCAAAGATGAGGAATGCCTGGGAGGAACATCCAGTCGAAAGAACGTTACCTGGGGTCACTGACTTGTTATTTTATGTGCCACCAGAACATCATCTTCTTAGTTCTGTAGTTTTTGGAACAAGGGGGAATATTTGAAATGCAGCCCCGTTGCTGGAGAGACCTTGGTGTCATTGGAGCTGTCACAAGGGCACCTGTGGCCTCTGAACCTGTTCTGTACCACTGGTAGAGCAGTGCTGCGAATCACGATACTTATGTAGCAAGGCACGAGTATAAAGTATGCTTTTGGCATGGAGCATATGAAAGAGGAACCTGATTAGCAGATTTCCCTTTCAGATGGAATTGCCCGCATCATTTCATGTAATATAAATCAAAAGAAGAGGGTGCTAGAGAGCACAGCCAAGAAGGCCGCAAGCCCATGACATCCTACGCACCTCCATAGATCCGGCCACTATTCGGAGGTTCCCCTGCTGACCTACATCCCTTTGTGTAGTGTCGTGTTGTGGGAAACCTAGGTCAGCACTGCAGTAACATTTTGGATTGTTCCATACCTTACGCACCCGGTTTTGGATGTTACAGAGGAGGCCCCTGGAGGCAGTGACTCAGAAATGGGAGAGGAGGAGGCATCTAAGTGTGCCATTGCCTGGGCAGACCTGCCGTACGGCGGAGCAATACTGCTGGGGAAGCGCATTGGCTCGTGAGGGCCTTGCAGCAAGCTTAAATCTCAGCTGGCACCAGTCTGCTCCTTGTATGGAGGACAGCTGCTAACTCCAGACAGAGCTGCAAGACTTGTCGGGGATGCGACTGGGAGCAACCACGAGGAACGGAGCGTCTGCACTGCCGAGCACTCGCTGCAGCTGAGCAAGAAGGCTGCTGCGTGGGAACGTTGGACCCGGTCCCCCCTGTGCGGCTGGCAGTCTGCACTCTCAGACACTGAGCGGGCTGGAGAAGCGCACTTGGAGGGAAACCGGAGAGCTGCTTCCAATCATCCAACGCAACACTTGAACTGCTTCTGAGGAGGGACACTTCCCTCCATTGCTGGGCCACAAAACTCTGGGGTAGACCAGAGAACTCTGCTGTGGGGCGGGTCGAAGCCCCCTCCTAAGCACGAGCCCCTGACCCGGAGGTAGAGGTGCAACCTGAAGTGTGTGGTCTGCTGGAGGAACCGGCTGCATCACGTGGTGCATGAGCACAACGCCAAACTTTCCGGAAGGTGAGGCGCGAGGGAGGCATTGACTGCTGGGTGCTGGGGTTGCGGATACAACCGCCCACACAAAAGTTGAAGGACCGGCCATCGTCAGAGACGAGCAGGACCCTGCATGAGGGATGTTACATGTGAGAAGTGCAAATTAAATAACAGGCGTTCAGTGATAGGAGAGGGCCCACCAACAACATTGCCCTGAGACTTGTAGTGTAAATCTAGTGAGGAAACCTTGGGCTGGGTGCAATGTGTGTGCATCCGGGGAGCAGGGCCCCCTCATATTACCGGCGACGCCATGGTCGTGTGCTACTGAGGACAAAAACATCACAAGCAGAGCATCTGGGAGGGATCACTGCTGCATGGCATTGTGGACTGCTCTGGAGCATGGCCAGAGATAAGGTGAGAGGTGGCATTCAACGTGGTGATGCCCTCTGGACACAATGATTAATGTGGTTAAGCGGGTGCCCTCCTGGTGTCACTTGATAATCGGTTGCAAGTTGTGGGACCACAGCCATTGATAATCTCTCAAGAGGGTGCCAATCTGAGAACGCTGATGTGAAATAGGCTGCCAAACAAAGGGGGACAGGAGGCACAATATCAACTGGCCTAGACACTCATACTGCCAATGGATAGCCCCTACCATCGTTACATACACCGGGACTCGGCTTTTTGAAGGGTGAAAGGAGGCAGTGGTCTGAGTGACCAGAGAGTGCTTGCTGACCATAGTAAATGAAGTTGGGGACATCCAGTAACATTGGGTTCCCGATAAACAAAAGGCAATGCCAGGCTCAGGCCTGATTTAGAGCGAGATTCACCTATAGGTCACCGGAGGGACAACCGCAATGGGGAGTGATATCCTGCAGCGTGCAACCCTACCAATCACGAGCAGCCCCAACAACGGGCAGATTACAGGGGACAGCGGGCTATGAAATAAAAGGCAATACTACATCAGGATCCGTAGCAGGAAGGAGTCCACACGCTTGACTACTGGAACAAGTCGAGTCAGCAAGGAGACAACAGGAGGGGGTACACAACCCTACACTCCGGGCACCCTGCTTGTTCACGTGTAGCCCTGTTAGTGGCCATACCAGACTGTGTGAGAGGCCCTAGGTAGCAATCGTGAGATACACTGGGTGGGTGGGGCTACATCAGGGGAAGACTGTAGTGTGGAGTGGCTTCCAATGCACTTATGCACACACTGAGATTGATACGACCCTGTGTCCCTCTACGTACAATCTGAGCACGGCGGAGATGTCAAGTCTGGCAAAGGGGGTAAACAGCAGTCCAAGCTGCATTTTGACAGTGTCACAATCTAGAAATAACAAACCAATGGATGACTCCCCGGAAACACAACCCCAAACGATATCTCAAGATCCAGCATTCAATCACTGGCTGGGAGAATGGACATACTTACCTGCAAGGTCGACCACATGCAGGTCCGATTGGAAAAACACGGCAAGAGGCAGGACAAAGTGGAGGGAAGGGTGTAGACTGTGGAGGATGAGTCCACTTCAGTGAACAGAGACATGACTCTTGTGAAGCAGGCGTTGAAGGAGCTTCCCGACAAGCAGGATGACCTGGAGTTGCATTCCAGAAGGAACAACCGAAGGTTAATCGGGGTACCGGAGTCAGTGGAGCGGAGGAACATGGAGCTCCTCATGCAAGAGTTGCTAAGAGAGGGGCTTGGGCCAGAGACTTCTCAGCGGTGTACATAGTTGAAAGAGCACATCGAATCCCTAGTAGGAAGAGACCTATTCTGGGTGCACAACCTTGCCCAATCATAGCTCGAATGCTAAATTATCGGGATAGGGACACTGCCCTTCGCAAAGCCTGTGAAAAAGGTACAGTGACACTATAAATCCTTTCCCAGACTTTTCGGACAAAGTTCAAGCCTCCAGGAGGGCATTTAAGGAAATCAAGAAACAACTAAGAGACAGAGGAATTCACTATGCCATGCTGTTCCCGGCAAAACACCGAATAGAGCACGAGGGACGGGCAATCTTTTTTCATACTCTGGAGGAGGCTAATGCCTTTTTGGAACTGCAGCCAAGACATCCTTGGCAACGAGAGAACAATGGGTGATAATGTGACCGGCAACATATATCCTTTATCAATGGATGACACTTGAAAACTGGTGATACTATACGCTTTGTTGATGTGCATGCCTGCTAGCTGGGGTATGCCCTCCTTGTCCATCCAAGAGTGGGCCTCAGCGGTGGTCTCAAAGAAATGGGGTCCTCCATTGTGTAGCACTTTTAGTTTGGCTCGGTATAACAGCATGTATCAAAGGTTCGCTTGCCTGAGGTGCTCCTTTGTCGGATCAAACATCACCCTGCACTTCTAACCAGCCTTGATGAGTTTCTAGTAATTATGCCACCTTCTCTTGAAAAAGTAAGGATCTTTTTCCGGTCTTTAAAGTTCATGATTATGGCAATCATAGGCCTCGGTGGGGCACCTAGAGGATCTCTCTTGGTCAAGGATCTATGGGCTGTTTCTACTGTGAAGCCCTGTGACGGTGTACCAGAGGCGACTTCCTGCACAAACAGGTTGTCTATGTAATTGGTGTGGTCTCTGCCCACCTCTCCCTCTGGTAAACCCATTATCCGGACATTGTTTCTTCGGACTCTGCCCTCCGCATCCTCAGCTCTGTGTTCTAAGGTTTGTATTTTCCCAAGCATGTTCAAGATCTGTCTTTCAGCACTTGTGATGTTGGTGTCATTTTCCTGCACTTGGTGTTCCGCAGTGCCTGTTCTGTCTGCCAGAGCTCATACATCCTTGCATAGCAGGCCCATGTCCACAATCACTGCATCCATTTTGTTCTCTAGTGCAGGTTTTAGTGCTGCAATAGCCTCCAGGATGTGGCCATCTTCTTTGTGCTGTGCCTGCAAGTCTGGGCGCATCGTCTTGGCTTCTGTAGAGGTGTGTGGGCCATTTTCACTCCTTCGAACGTAAGATTCCATGTTTGTTTGGCTTGGCTGCTGCGCTGTTTATCTGGTATTTTGCAGTTATCCTGTTGGGTCTTCCAGCTGTGTTGTCGGTATCTGTTTTGAGGAGGGCAGGGCGCAGTCTGTGCCTGGAGTTCTTGGGGATCTTGCAGTCACTTGTCCTGTGCATGGCACGAGCCATGGGGCTGGCACGGTTTCTGGCATGCTCAATGTGTTCCCCCTAGTACTTGGCTTGACTGTGGTGGTGCGGTTTGTTATATTGTGTGCGCTGGGGGGTCTGTGTTCCCTGGTGACCCCTGTCGCTCCAGCTGGGCTCCGTTGGCACTGCCCAAAGGGGACGTAAGGCTGTGCGCCCATTCTGCCAAGGTGTACTCTCTGCTGTTTGACTTCCGTGGCAGGAGGACCGGGGGGAAGTTGTGGTCCGCAATGCGCGTTCACTCGCACACTTGTGCTGACAATGTGCTTTTTTCCGTTTATATAGCTCAGGCTGTCTGCCCACAGTCCAGGGGTCTAATGGACTCCGTTCGCAGTGCTGTAGGTGGACTGCACAGCTGAACATGGCTTGGTAGTGGTGGCGCAATATGTTTTACGCAGCTTGAGTTTGCAATGTCTGTGTGCCAGGTGGCCCCTGCCACTTCTGCTGGGCTCTGCTCGTGCTGCCCGAGGGGACGGGAGGGTCTGAGCAGTGCACTCGCTCTGCAGGGGTGCACCCTGCATTGTTTGGCTTCTTTGACGGGGGGTAATGCGCTTCTGCTGCGCGGGCCGGTTACATGCGCCAACCGGTAGTTTGCTTGGCCCTTTATGTGGCTGCCCACAGTCTGGGGGTTCAATGTGCTTCGGCTTACATTGCGGTAAGAGGACTGCATAACTGACTCGGTCCGCAGGCGCCTCGCCGTATGGCGGCTCACGCTTCCAGTAGTACCAACCTACTCACCTGTCAGCGCTTTAGTCACTGCTTCCTTCTCGCTTACCCCCTGGCTGCCGCACAATGCTCAATCTTCACCGCAAACAGATTAACGCTCCGTTGCTATCTTGGTTTTTTGTGCTCTCTGTCATGCAGGCTGTTTGCCTTCTGCATATGCTGGAACTCCTCTTCAATACTGTGGTTTTTGGATCAGCTGTTCCTTGAGCTTTCCAACACCATATCTTTCAATTTCTAGTCGAAACAGACTAATTTCAGGATGGAATCTCCAGATCTAGCGGGAGCTCACGGGTTCTGCTGCCTTACTGCATGGCTGTTGGCCATGCCTCCTGGGTTCTGCATAGTTATGTTAGCCAAGCCCTTGAAGATACAGAGTTTGGTGGTTTAGAGAAAACAGATGCAATTGCTGCAGAGACCATGGGACTACACAAAAACATTGAGCTGCTTACTATGATTCAGAGACCTCACTCCCTCCCCTGGAAGGAATGATTGAAAGGACCACTAATCGAGTAAAGATGTAAGGCTTGAAAAAGAAGTTGAGTGCCTCCACAAACCCCCAAACCGCTCCAGTCACAACTGCACTCTGGAGGTCCAACCAGAGGATACAACATTCTGGAGCCTCTGATCAGTCAATGCTGGAAGTCCTGGAACATTCTATTGACCGTTTATGTGAAGATAATTATCTAGGTCAAGAGAACGAGGACAGGGACGAGAGCAGCATTCCAGAAGATATGCAGTGTTTTTGCGATTAGTCACCCACAAATCACTCTGGGGGCAGTAGGTGTGACAATCAATAATGACCACAAGTAGGCATCTGGTTATAAGCCACAGCATGTGTAGGGGACAAAAGGTGTTACCTCAGATTCCTAACCTACTTGTGGTTATACTGATGCAACAAATCATTTGCGGGAGAAGGTTACATCAATTAACAGGACCGCCAACATGTCAGACTAGGTTGGCCTCATCCCAGTTATTGACGACAAAATATATGGCCTGCCATCTAGGTTTACTGACAAGGAATGGATAATTCTAATGTCCCAATGACCAACACTAGCTCTACAGCAAACGGCCACAAAAAATACTTTTAAATGATGGATGATAATGGAGCCAGGCAGTAGAGCATAGTCTTTAGTGGTTATGAACTTCTTTGCTTGGTTTATACAATTGGAGGAATTGATTAAAGATGATTGACAATCTAGTGTCCTTTGCACTGAACAGTGAGAAAATGTGAGGGACCAACTGGGGGAGGGTGTTTGCAATTAAGAATATGATATTTCCAGATATCAAGTTAAAATATTGCCAGCTGCATGACGCCTGAAACCATGAACCCAGAATTGGGCTCTAGTTTGGAAGAGGTGAGACAAATACCCAAGTATTATCCAAGTCCTTAATCGATCTATTTAAATTTGGATGAGCAGGATGAACGAAAAGGTAGGTTAACTGCTTCAGAGCAGGCACTCGAAAAGGTTTGAGAAAATGTATTTTCAAAATCCAAATGACCTTTAGACTCAATGGGGGGAGAATGGGTCCACTGTAACTCCTCATGAGACCCTACAGGGAAAAGGTGGCCATCTTGCAGCTTCATATTCGCACTGAATCTGTTGGTTGTCTCCATGACCATCGGTCTGGCTTCAGAGCAGCAGAAGCATGGAAACTGCTCTCCTGAACATTGGTGAAGACCTGCTCTCCAACCTTGATTCCAACACCCCCTGTGTCCTCCTCTTACTTGATCCCTCTTCTTCCTTTGACATGGACAACCATGCCATCCTGCTCAACAGTCTCTGTGATAACCTGGGTATTGCCAATCAGGCCCTGGCTTGGCTGACTTCTTTCCTCTCCGATTGACCCTCCCAGGTCCAACTTGCATCCTTCCTCTGGGTCATCTTCGACACCACACTCTCCTTCTCTCCTCAAATCTCTGGCGTCTCTAAGAAGTCACAATACCAGTTGCACCTCCCCAGAGGTATTCTTCCTTTCCTCTCCTTCTCCCAGAAGCTCGCTGTCTTCAGAGCTCTGGTTTTCTCTAGGCTGGACTACTGCAATAGCCTCTTTATAAATCTGCCTGCCCCTACTCTCTGTCCTCTGCAACTCATCCAGAACAGGACTTCAAGATTTGTCCTTGGCCTCACGGACAGGGATCGTATCTCTCCAGAACTGAAATCCCTGCACTGGCTCCCAGTTGCAGCAAGGATTAAGTTCAAAACCCTCTGCATTGTCCACACAGCCTTCTGGGGCCAGGGGCCTCAATATCGTCAACTCTCTCTTTCCAAATATCTTCCTCCTTGAGCTTTTTGCTCATCCACATCCAACATCCTCAGGGTCAGTCACTTCTCCAAACAACAAGTTGGTTTTAGATCTTTTTCTTCTGCTGGGCGTCCATCTGGAATAGCCTCCCTGCCTCTCTGAAACATGAGGAAAACCATCTCCGGTTCCGGAAGTACCTCAAGACCTTCATCTTGGCTTCTGCTTTCTCTCCCTTGCTGATCTCCTGGCTGAAACTGAAACTGCACTGGTTACCCTCTGATCTCAGGCCCAGGTCCCCTCCCTGCCAGTTGCAAATCTGCACTGCCCCCTAGCAACCCTTGCACTCATGGACTGTGTCTGGATACATACAGCCCCCTACCAGCACTTGACACCGGATGTCTGCACTTACCCTTACCCTTGCACTTGCCACCAGCTGGCCACACTTTTTATTTATTGTCTTTCTTTATTTTTACTGTTTATCCTATGCACTGCACTGCTTCCCCCCCTTACCCCCTGCGCTTACGCAATCTCAATGTCACCTGGCCTAGTAAGATTGTTGTCTCGTCTTCCCTCTGTTCCCCCTCCCTTGCTTTGTGGTGCCTTGAAACACTTGTGTATAGGCGTGTTATAAATGCCATAATCATATATCCCGAGATAAAGCATCATGAGGACAATTCGAAGGTGGTGTCAATAGAGTAAGATGTCCAGTCAACGGAGAGGGTCAAAATGTACAATGTAAATGTGATTTGTCTCCAAATCTGGGAATGTTTTAAATGGTAGAGTTGGTGGAAGTAGAGCAATAAGTTGAGGGGGTATGAAGTTTAAATATATGAGGCAGCGGGAGGAAGGGAGTGAAGCTCTGTGTTTGGAATCGCGGGGGGGGGTCACAGGTACAGGTAGACCCGCACAAATAGTGTCTGGGTGCGTAGTACAGCTCAATCTCCATAGTGCAATGTGTGGGAGAAAGGGGTATAGGCTGGGCTTGATCAGGGAGAGGAAAAGGGCAAGTGAAGTGGTGTTAGGGGAGGTTTATGGGGAATTAGGCTGGTGGGGGAAAAGGGATGCTAAAACAGTAATCCATGTCCTAACTTTGATTATTAGGGGCTTGAACTCCCAAGTCAAAAGACGTAAAGTCTGTTCATTTTTTAGCAGAGAGCAACCGGATCCAGTGACATTTCAGAGACACATGTATCAAGCAAAGATGCGAATAAATTGAAATTTGTTGGATATGATAGGTTATTTATAACGTGCTTAATACCCAGAGGTTTTTAAGCGCAGACCCAGGGATCGAACCTGTGGTGCTCCGTATCGTCTTACTTCCAAGGCGAGCACGTTGCCTACTGAGATATCCTCCCGATACCAACATGTTATTCAATCTAACGATCAGGGGAAAAAGGGAGAGGTCTTAATTGCCTTGAAAGGTCAGACTGGTCAGAATATATTAGCTAAAGAAATGGACAAGGAGGGACAATATCTATTAAACTTCAAATGGGGAGAATGCTTATTTTTTAAAAAAATTTTTTACAATTGCCACAGTTTATGCTCCGAATTCGGGGCAAGATGCATTCTTGCAAGGGGTCCTGGGCAAGCTAGAGCAGTTTGCAGAAGGACAAATTATTCTAACGGGTGATTTCAATATGGCTTGGGGTTCCCAAGTGGATAGGAGTAGGATTGGACAGAACTTGCAATGACCCCCTACTCAAAAATTGAAAATGAGAATGGCCAATTTAGCATTGATAGATGTTTGGAAAGAAACCCAACAGGAAGACAAAGTGTACACGTTCTATTCATCCATCCATCAGACATTTTCAAGGATAGATTGTGTGGGTATCAGATTCATTATTACGAAGAATACATCAGATGGATACGGGTTTAATAGCCCTATCCGACCATGCACCATTAAAATTAACAATTATCCAGGAAAATGAAGGGATAGGGTTATGGCAGTGGACATTTCCACAACATATAATAAAAGATCAGGTATTAGCTGAAGAAATTCAGAGCAAAATCAAGGAATATTTAGAATTAAATGGGACTCTGGGTACACCGGAAAGATGGGTATGGGATGCCTTCAAAGCGACTCTCAAGAGAGAACTAATGGCAAAAATAGTCCAAAGGGAGAAGATAATAGCTCAACTTGAATTGGAAACACAATTAAAAACAGTTATGAAGCAGATGGAAACCAACAAGGGGGCAGGAATACAGAAAAAATATAGGCACCTTAGAGGACAATTAGACTTGTTACAGACGAGATGCGCTGTTATATTTAAGACATCATTATTATATTAAAACCAATAAGGTGACCATCTTTTGGTACGTCAAGTCCGAATGAGGGAAGAAGCTAGGATCTTTTGCACTATTAAAACTGGACAAGGCAAGATTAACGCATCCTCTAGAGAAATAATAGAAGCATTTACAGAATACTATTCTGTGCTTTGTACCTTGGATTGTCCAGACCCCCCCAAGTACAAATAACTTATTTGGAACAATGTTTACTAAACAGATAAGAAGCGGGTGACAGGGAAGAGTTGAGGGTGAGAGAACAGTGGATGAAGTACGAGAGAAAATAGTCTCTACCCCTTAATAAGGCTCTGGTGCTGGATGGTTTCCCAGCAATATTTTATAGGACCTACATGGAGGACTTGACTCCGGTGTGACCTCACTTTTCAATTCTTTTAGGGGGGTGAACAATAATACAGCCTCAATGGAAGAAGCAAAAGTGGTTCTTTTCCCAAAGCCAGGGACGGACAAGACCTAATGAGGATCATATAGACCCATAGCTCTCATCAAAATAGATGCCAAGCTTTATACCAAGATACTAGCAACCAGACTGGGAAGGATAGCACCATTCTTAATCCATTCCGATCAATCTGGGTTTGTTATGGTTTGGCAAACATTTGACAATAGTAGACGGGTGAGCCACCTGATTTGAGAAAATAAACAAAGCTGAATTATCAGCGGGAGTTATAACGCTTGATGGCGAAAAGGCATTTGACTGTGTTCAATAGTCTTTTTTTTTATTTTTGACAATGGAGGTTATGGGTTTCGGTCCTAGGTTTATGCAAGTGGTAAGAGTGAACTACAAATCCCCAATCCTGTGATTGGCCATCAATGGGGTTCTTTCCCATGAGGTTAGGGTTACACACGGGACCAAACAAAGGGTGCCCACTATCTATGATATTATATGCTTTACATCTTGAGCCATTGTTGTCTAGAATCAAGGATGAGGAGAAAATTAAAGGTATTCAATTCGGGGGAGAAGACCATATAGTAATGGCATTTGGGGATGACTTATTGTTGACAGTTACTGAGATGTCTTCTCTACCAGCCCTAGCAATGGAATTAACACGATTTGGGGACGTGGCGGGCATAAAAATAAACATTAAAAAATCAGAAATTATGAAATTTCAAAAAGGGAAAATATCAGGTCAGAAGGAAGGCTATGAAGAACAATTTGTATTAACAATTTACAGATTCCTTGGAGTCAATGTACCGAGTAAATGATCTCCTTTTCCTGGAGTCAATCAAAGAGTGGCTTAAGATGCATCATTTTCTGACAACATCGTGGATGGGAAGAATAAATGTAATTTAAAATGATGGTTTTTCCAAGCACTGTCAATAATGGTCCACCTGAACTTTAAGATACTTAATTATCTAACAAGGTAAGAAATCTAGGGTTGCATGGAAGACATTAATGGCACCTGTACTTAAGGGATGGGGTCCCAGTTTTGAAAATATATTATCAGGCGGCCCAATTGAGAATCATTAAGGAATGGTTTAAAGGCGACATGGAAATAATTTGGGTCCTAATGGACAGAGTAGTGGTGGGTAAACCCCTACAGGGTGTACTTTGGTGTCAAAAGCAGGATGTCCTATCAATATATATATAAAAGCAGAATTACAGCGTTGATGGCACAGGTATGGGATGCGGTGGTGAAGCGGTCAGGTATCACTAATTTCCCCTCCCCTTCACACCAATTCCCAGTTCATTCCGCAATTTGAGCAGAATGCATTTAAGAAGTGGGAGGAAGGGGATTCCAAGCTGGCGGTCAGGTAGGGTAGACATGCTGACATGGGCTATGTCCCTGTTATGCTTACCTGACTCCCACAGAGGCGCTGGCCTGGTTCGCGCTGCTGTGACCTCTTCTATGGTGATGCGCAGGGTATGGAAGACGGACTGGGCTGGGCCCCCAAATCTGGCTTGTCTGGCTCGCAGAAGTATCCTTCTGTAGGCGAAAATAGGGGATTAACTGTCTGCGGGGTAATGCAATTGGCCTCCCACTTTCCCCTCTCACCCTCCTTGAAACCCTTCTGTGATTTCTCGTAGCGTCTCACCTTAGGGTCTGGAAGGATGAGCTCTCCATCCTGCTTCTGATGCAGGGGCGCGTTGGTATCCAGTTACTTCACTGGATTTTCGGATTGGTGAGAACCAAACTTGCTTGGCTTCCAGGTAAGTTTTTCGATAAGAGGTTCCCCTTGTGTCCATGCATTAATGTACTAATGCTAGTGTCTTTTTCCCCATAGGGGCCGGGGTACGGAATGCCGGGGAACAGGCACCGACCCGAGATGAGAGGTGAAATCCTTGTAGAAATCAGTCTTTAATGAGCGTTTTTTGGTAATGTCTTTTCATTCGCTCACTAACGCTGATGTCTCTTTTTCCCCTTAGGGGCCGGGGTCCGGAAATGCCAGGATGCGGCGCGGACCCGAAATGAAGAGGGAATGAATCAACAGGTAAGTCTTAACATGGAGATTTAGCTTTCCTTATTCCCTTCTCTCTCTCTCACCTTTTGTTCTGGTCTTTTTCTCCCTAGGCGCTGGGGCGTGACTGCGAATCCGGATGATCGCTGCTGAACATGGAGGCGCCCTGTAAAGGTGAGTGGAATGCGCCGCTGCAGCGATCGACGCGATGAGCTTTTAAATTAAAGTCTTCCTTTTCAGGATTGTCGGCGAGATGTCTCCGGGATGCGGATTTAGCAGGTAAGGACTTTTCCTTCTTCTGTTCTCTTCTTCTCTTCCTTTGCAGGTGATCCAGGATGCTGGCAGGCGTGGCAGAAGTCAGGATGCAGGAGCAGACACGGTGAGCGTCCAGCTGCTAGATGCAGAACAACGCAAAGCACGTGTGGCTGTTCGGGTGGGGTTTAAATAGTCTTGGAAGAAGTTCCAGGTATGTATCCTTCCTCCAATCAGGTATGTATCCTTCCCCGACCACACCCGGATGGTAAATAGTCCCACAGGTAAAGTAGTTCTTTTCAGGCCTCAAGGAGGCCGGGATCCTGCAGCATGGTCTGCATCAGGTAAGTGCACCCAAGCATTCCCATAATGAGCCTGGCGCCTATGACGCCAGGACTGATGTCTTTTATAAGCCTGGCGCCATAGGCACCAGGACACTGTCCAAAGGGCCCCTATATGGGGTTGCTGGGTCCTTCCTTGGGGACTGGATGTCCGCTTTCGGGGACGCCGGGCTTGAACCGGCTCCCCGGGAGCGGGCATCATGACAGTCCCCCTCTGAAGCGGGCACAGTAAAGGCATAAAAACAGCATCCCCACAGTGTCGTGGGCAGCCGCCGACTACGATTCATTGAGCAGCACCGAGCCACATACTTTGCTGCACTTCTACAGTGGCGCCCGGAGGAGGGAGGCGAATTTGCTCAGCGGGAAGTGTGCATTCGAGCTGTGGATAGACACAGCGATTGAGGGACGCAGGCCAGCCATTCCGAAAAGACTCGCCGGAGGAAAATAACACCCTGGAAAATTAAGGAGGTACCTCGTGGTGAAGAGAATCTGTAGGCGGCTCGAGGAGCGAGAGGAACGGTCGGACAGCACTCCCACACTCCGGTAACGGACACAGCACACTCCTCCTCTCTGGCACGAAGGGCAGCGTGCAGCCGGAGGGAGATGGCAAAATAAGGTCACTGAGTACCGTTTCCCCAGACCTGCAATTCCCTAGCAAACGCGGACCCAAGAGGACAAAAGCACAAATGTTTGCCTAGGCACGGATCCTTGGCAGAGAGGAGTACACTGACTTAACTCCTGAACTCTGGCAACCAGACCCAGTGTGGCTCCTCCTCTCCAGCTGTGGGAGCAGTGAGCAGTCTGCGGCTGGACGGGGACACAGTGATACCCACAGATCCAGGGGGTAAAACAAGGTAATTGTGTACCTTGTCCCTGGGCTTGCAACTCCTTATTGGACATTTGGGCCCCGTGGAGACACATGCACCAACAAGCATATTTGACCCAGGCAAGGACTCTTGGTGAGGCCCTAGCTTCCCCAGGACTCTGAGGCACTTACCATTAAAAAAGGGAACCAGCATCTGAAGGAGCTTAAGGGGACACACTGGTCCATAGAGAAGGGACCCGGGCCTGAGGGGACAACTATCACCAGCACCCCCTAAGCCAATATATATGGGGACACATACTGCAGGCAGTAAACTCGGAGGCCAGGTGGGGAGAGGATTGCAGGCTGGAGCTAAGTCCCCTGCCTGCTTAGACAATTTGGCACATGGACCCTAAACACACAACAGATATGGAACTCCATGCACCTAGAAAGGAAAGGTTGGGACAAATCAGGGGGGCATTCCATGTAAGCGGAACCCAGAGACTGCAATCAAATGTCAGGAATCAAAGGCAAAGCCGCGGCAAGCAGAAAGCAAACCCTGATACCCACCCGAGACAGCATGATCCAACACTGCCCGTCCAGAGAATCAGAAGCCAGGGATCCCTTGCATAAAACTCCGGAACTGTCAACCCCTTAGGAAGGGGACCCAAACACCACAACCCCCAAAATGGCTGCCTCAAAAGAAGATATGGATGCATGCTTCCAGGACTTCCAAAGCTAGATTACTCAAGCCTTCCAAACGCAATTTGCGACATTCATGGGGGAAATTAAACAATCCATAGTGGAAATTAGGAAGGATATCACGGACCTGGGAGAACGGATGGACAACCGAAAGGGTCCTGCAGGAGGCTGTGGAGGATGCACGCTCCATAGACCTTGACCCCGAAGATCTGGATAGGAAAACGCTTTACATTGAACTACAATGTGAGGACCTGGAGAACAGGTCCCACAGACCTAATATTCGCATTCAGAACCTTCCTGAGACAGTGGTGGACTCGGACTTGAGAAATACAGTCACCCGAATCTTTGAAGATTTAACAGACAAGCAACATGACGGAGATGTCCCGATAGACAGGGTCCACAGAATAGGCCCAAAAAGACAGGAGCCAGACTCCAGAGCAAGGGACGTGGTGGCTGCTTTGGCAAGATAACCACAGGAGGAGGCGATCCTCCACGCAGCCTGCCTGGTGGAACACATACTATATAACTGGGTGGAAATCCACCTGTATCAAGACTTGGCCCAATCTACACTACTCAAAAGAAAGGAAATGGGGCCGATTCTGGAGCACCAATGGGCTAAACAGATCAAATACAGATGGACCTTTCCCTTTGAGATGCTGTTTCAGTGGGAAGGCAGACAGCACCGGATCACCACACAACAGGAGGGACTACAGATTCTTCACCTTGAGGATGAGGAGGACTCCACCACCACTCCTGAGACAAGGAGATCGCTGTGACGATCCTGACGCCCGCAACCCTGGAAATGGTCACAAGTGAATGCAGGACGCCAGTGACTAATGCCGTGGGGTCCGCACCCTATGATACACCAGAAGAACTTCCAGGGGACTACAGGCAAGACATGATGACAACTGGGCACAGTCATAATCTCTTAAGCTGCCTTTCAGCCCATATGTTTAAGCTACTCTCTCTGAACGTATGAGCGCTGAAAACCCTGATGAAGCTAAAAAAAGTTGGGAAGGCTCCTGGCACACCACACTCCCGATAGTATAGCCCTTCAAGAAACCCAAATTCAAAAAACAGATTCTCACCGCCTAAAATTGAGTCGGTTTCAGCAGGTCTTGCAGGCTAACAGTGGGAATAAGGTGGGGGGGGGGTTCCTGATCGCAATTAAAAAAGGTCTAGCCACACAGATCTTATCCACAAAAATAAACAAAGAGGGGCAATCTCTTTTCGTAGTATTGAGGATAGACAGGCTCACCCAAAAGGGACAGAAGATATAATGCACTACACCCACAATCCCCACCATCCTCAGCCCTGCAATGGAGGATGGAACATCTAGCACTGCACGATGTCTGGGTACAATTAACAGAACAGATCCGGGGTACACTTTTTATTCCCATGTACATCGCACTTTTTCCCCACATTGACTATGTCTGGGCCGCTCCCACGCTATTGGGCATAATACAATACTTGGACACTCTCCCGATAACCCTCTCGGTTCATGCTCCATTGGCATTAACTATTAATCTACACAGACGGCGGAGGGGTCTGTGGGGCTGGGCCTACCCAAAGGAAGTGCTCACTGACACCACACTATGAGCGGAGGTGGAATCCAAAATCAGAGAATACTTCGAACTTAATGGTGGGGATGGTACATCAGAACCTATGGTTTGGGACACCTTAAAGGCTAACCTCAGGGGAGAGCTGATAGCACTGCAGGCATGCTGATGAAAGCAACAACGCCCCCTGGAAGCCCAGTTAGACCATCAGGATGTCATGGATAGAATGATGCACATCGAGATAAGTGGAGGAACCCCGGGTGTGCACTCTTTGAAAAAATATGAGTGCCGCCTCTATCTGAATCCGGGCGTGGGTTAAGTCTAAGATAAAGAAGCTAGAGGCAAGTCTGAAGGTTTAGGAAAAAAGCAAACTGAAAGGGGGGACTGCTTTCAGTAGTTTAAAACTAATTTAATCAACATATAAACATTTACCATTGTGCAAAACATTTCCTAAAAATGCATAAAACGTATCAATTTACAAAAATAACATATTAAAAAGTCATATTGCCATACACTATCACTTCTGTGGCCAGGGTGTCTTATCATACAAGGCTCATGTGCTTTGTTGGTCCCAAGTTTTTCTGCTTCTGAGAAAATGCTGATATTTTGCATAAACAGTTTTTTAGTTCATTGCATTTGTTCTTTTTACTGTATTAACATTATGCAGTGGTGTCTCAACATGTTTCAATTCTCATAGGACGGAATCCGGAACTTTCATCAGGAGTGGTGCCCTGGTATTTTATTGTGCAGGCATATAGATTATGCTATTGTCCCACTGGTGGTTTATTCCATTTATAACCTTCCCCTATCAGACAAAATAAGAAAAAATAGTATGAGATTATTACTTTTCAGTTACGATTGTGCCCTCTAGTTGAGGGCTACACTCAGGTAGGTTAATAATTACCAGTACTTGTGTAGTATGAGGGCGAGCCGGTCTAGGTTGACGGCGGTAGATGCAGAATGCGTACTTCCCAATCCCTAGAGGGTGAAAAGTTTTATTAAGTATACTTTTCTATTCGCTAAAAGCAGTGCCAAACAGAGACTTTCTCAATGGGCTACACAGAGTTAATTACAGTAGGAACTAGTGCAGTTGGAGACTGGTATGTCCCTGAGCTGTGAAGAGTTTTAAGATGCACTCACCTTTATCGGGCGAGCCGCTCTTTCCTTAGCGTGGTAAAGGTAAATGCGTCATGACTCCTAAAAGTGCTGCGCTGATGGAGAATCGCTGTAGGTAAAGACAGTCTATATTGTAATGATCTGTCTCAGAGTACTACCCAATCAATCATATAGTGAGAGTCTTACCTACCTGTAAAGTTAGTACCAGTTAATACTGTGAGTGTGTCGCACTAAATGTATGTTTGGCTGATCATCGCGTCCTTTCTGCGTCTGTTGGGAAAACATAACAGAAAGGAGCTTAATTGTTTCTATAGAGGCAGAGGGATTGTACCCTGTGTGGGTAGCTAACAGTCCGCTTACCTAATGTGCGAGGTCCCGAGGATTAGTACGATCTCTGGCGGTGGTTTGGCTGTGTGTGCCTTTGTTTGTGCACGTCTGTCTCCGTTGGCAGCAGTTGCTATGGAGACGTGGCGGACGTGCTAAAGTAGACCTTTTCTATTTCGCCCATGAGTAGCTCCAGAGGGGACAAAACCTGTGCACCATCTTACAGTGGATATAGGGTCTAAGACCTTCTATGCCTTGTGCTAGAATTTCGGCTCGAAGAAATTCTAAAGGATACTCATGGTGGATAACTTCACCATGGATTTAAACATTATGGAATTTAAATAAATAAAAAGATATTCGTGCTGAGGACTAGGGGCAGTGCATGGAGACTTGTTAATCTGTGCGCCTGCATAAGTGGAGATGGTCGTAATTGTGGTGTAGATGGCAGTGTCTCAAGCAGAATCACCATTAGGTTTATGAACAGATAGGCAGCTCAACTAGTTTTGGTACGAGTCCCTCAATCAGTGCCATCAGTTAGTTTAAAGACAGTTTGCCAAATCAACAGTAATACAAAATAAGTCTGAGTTTCGCTCCATCTTGATCATTTGAATACAAAATATAACCTTTTATTATAGGGGAGACTCCCGTTCCTCATGAATTCTCTTCAGCTAGTTGATAGAGGGAGTCTTATTGCTTGATCTTGTGCCACTCTATTGCTTTAAGTCCTTGTGTGTTGCTTCTCATAGTGTGGATCATCTCTTGTTCCCTTTTTACGGGTAGATTCTCAAGACGGGTACTGTTGTCGCCCTTCAATACAATGAGGACCGTCCAGGTAAATTCTTCGAAATTATAGTTTTTTTCAAAGAAATGTTTGACTAGGGTGTCAGTCTAGAAAAGTAGACACCCCTTGAACAGAAGGCAATGCAGGATAATTGGTTGGCCGAAGACCAACCACCTCATTTAAAGTATAAAGAATATATGACCATTACTTATTATGTAGCTATTAGTTTATCTAGAGTGTGGCCATTTTAAGGTAACCAGAATCGCCATTTTGTTTTCTCTGTTTCTCTTTAACATCGCCACTTTTGCCTCATGTAAAACTGCTTTGCTGTAGATATTATTCCGCTTCAATGGTCCAAGGGCGCAAGGAGCCAGACAGAAAAGCCCGTTTTCCTCCTTCACATATCCTTGGAAGCGGGGAGCAAGGCATTCTTATCAGTACACGGATGCCAGTGAGTCTCCTTAAAAGAATAGCAATGCATGAAACTAATATTAAAGGGTTTGAATTCTGTTCTTCTTTGTGGCCCCCTTTCTGAGCGCTGTGAGCCCCCGGAGAGCAAGCTGACCTCTAGAGCGTGAATCGAAACCAGGAGATATTAAGGCCTGGAATGTGCCAGTCCCCCTACGCACAGCTTGTCCATGAAAACAGAAGCGCTGTGTTCTCACAAATAAAGAATAGTGTCTGTAAATTCGAGATTGCAAACTGTTACTAAATATGGTGATCTAAAGTGTCATATTCGTCACCATGGTCAATCATCGCCTCCACTTCAAAGGGGAATGAATTAGGGGCGGCATCAAATGTGTCAAATGTGTCATTACTGATTCTAAGATGCTCATTTTGTATATATGTAACTGATGTATGATTTTCGCTCTCTTGCATTCCCCGAGGTATTTTAGTTACATGTCGCGGGGAGTGGGATCATTTAGCCAACTGGGACTATTTGTTTTTGCAATAAACCCTAGATTTTTGGAATATAACCTTGTGTCTGGCCTATCAGTTTGTGTGTGGTGATTGTGCCTTGTTTCCACATCCGAGGGTCCCTCAGAGGCCCCTTCAATATGGCGCCCGAATAGGGACCCTCCCCCACTTGTTCCATCGTGTACGTTGCAAATTGAGGAAGGCGGCAAGAACGGCGAGGACGGGAGCGATCGAGCCGGGATCAAGAGGTGGTCGGGGCGCCCTGCGAAAGTGAAGAGACTCCTTTGCAGATCTGCACACAGCTGATGCCTGATCGACGTGCCTGGCCAGCAAACAAGGGGCGAGGGTCCTGAAACGAGGCAGTGCCGAGATACGCAGACACAACATCATTAGTTGTGTCAGTATACGGACGAATTGTGTCTTGAAAAGACAAATTGACTAATTGGGTGAATCGTGCCCCGATTCGTAAGTAATCCTGATTTTGGTTGAGAGTTGATTTTGCAAAATCAAACGCACAGAGTAAGTTTGATTAGCCAAGGGTAAGGTTAAAACATGCCTGGGGTGTTGTCCACCTTAGCAGGTTTTTTCCGTTGCGGCGAACAATCTTTGGAAACTGGCCAGGTTGCGCCTCCAGGGGGGAACGTCGGCTTATGATATGTGTGAAGTATGGTGTGGGAGCGATAATGTTTTGTGAAATTTGGCATAAGCAAACCAGAAAGCAGGAAGACCTTCAATGGCCGAGGAATGGTAGTTTTGAGATGGATCGGATAGATAACCTGGAAAAGGTTTTGATAAGTAAGAAAGCGCGTCCTGCGGCACTTGATATCCTTAGGGATTGGAGGAGGGAAGCAATGCTCCGATTTATAAGTAGAGCGAAACATGCGCGCAGGCATAAGCCAAAAGCAGAGATAGCGAAGGAAAAAGAGGAGGAGGAGTGGAGCAATAGTTTGAGAAAGGCAAATAGACGCGACCAGTTGAATATTGAAAAAATATATCCACAGAAATAGTTACATTCATCAGATGAATTGATAAACAAAATACTAACCGAGACAAAACAAGGCCTGAGAAGTGAAACTAAAGATCATGTCAGCAGCCGTCATCCAACCCCCTCCTATTGCTCAGCCTGTCCCAACTCCAATACAGTCACAGGCAGCGTTAGTAATTGTACCACCCTCTAGTCAGCCAGCCCCGAGTGTTTCGCAACCATCGCAGCCCCAGCAGATCTCTCCCGTGCCCACTGCCTCTTCCACACCTTCCGCTCAAGGGGGTATTTCTGTTCCGACTGCACCCCCATAAGCGAATTAGAACAAAGGGTGTGTGTGAGAGTGACCCGCAGCACGATTAGCAAGGAGAGAAAGTGTGAGCTACAAGAGCAGGCGGAAATGTATATAGACTAGAACGATGGGATGGCCACGTTAGCGTCAATACATGACTTCAGGAAGAGCAACGAAAAACAGGTATTGTTGGAATGCATGGGGGAATATTTGTCGGCGCAATGGAAAAAGTTAGTTGGGAAGTTACCACCTCAGCGATTGTTGGATTTGAATGCTTTAGCCCGTTGTAGAGGGAGAGATGAGGAAATAGAAGAGCATGTGAAGCGACTGTTTGAATTAAAGAATGAACTTGATGAAGAATATTCTGAAATACTTGCCACACCGGGGTACAGGCGAAAAGACATTGAGAGGGGTAGTCAGCAGCGATTCTTGTCACCAGCAGTGCAAATTAGTGCAGAACTAAAAGTATGTATACGAGAGGCACTAAAATGGATTTCAGATCCTAGTACTCCCACAACGGAAATACATGTAATATTTGATGAATACACTCTAGTAATGAAAAGGAGAGCGTTACAGACAATGGTTGAATATTTGATAAACAAAGATATAAGCGAGAGCAAGGTCAGCCCTCCTGAGCTGTTGCGGTATATAAGAGGGCAATGGAACGGGGAACAGGAGAGACAGCTTTATCCCTCGATTTGGGAATATTGTTGCATATGAGTGAGGGGGGAGGAACAGTGAGTATGGCATTCCCCATGAGAGAAGAGCCCCCTACCTTTGTACCGAAGGTAGAGACTCCCGGGGTAGGCAATGCGCCACCTCAGGTAATTCCAGCACATTACACAGCCCAGTATGTGCACGTTCCTTTCTCTAGACAGGAAGTGAATATTATAAAACAAACGATCCCTGACATATGGAAAAATCCATCGGGTTTTTATAAAGAAGTAGAGTCTTTATTGCAACCCTCGGTGTTCACTATGAGTGATATAGATCTAATATTCCCTGTGATTCTGCCAGCGGATATATGGAAACGAATAAGGAAGGTAGATGATGAGACGGCCTATAGCGCCACTTGGACAAATTTAATACTGGAGGATAGAAATAACAGCCAGGGGCGAATATGTTAGCATTACCTGCACGAATAGTACAAAAGTTAAGAATTTGTCCCAGAGAAAAGAATTCAGTGGAATAAAATGACTGCGTGCGTTCAAGGTAAAGACGAGCTGGCCACAGATTATGAGAATCGGGTAAATACTGAGAAAGAAAGAGAAGCGAAGGATAGAACGAACTTGAAAACAAGAGTGTTACTTCAGCAGGTAGCAGGACATAACAGGGGAAGGGGAAATGTGCAGAGCAGGGGCAATTTGAATATGCATGGAGGGCCTCTGGGGTTAAACCAATCTGCATATTGTTTGTTTGTTTGTTTATTTATTTGTATGGCGCACCTTACCCAGGGGCAACAGGGCGCAGGCAGAAGATAATTCGAAGCTTACAATGTTGCAGAAATATACACTTTGAGGTAGTAATAAAAATAATCAGAATTACAGGAATGAGAAATATACAAATCTTCATACATACAAAGTCAATATCTATGCAGGGGTAAATATACAGATATGTACAGGGCTGTTAGAGGCGGGTAATCCTGAAAAAAAATTCAGGATTACAGGAATAAGAGGTATACAAATCTTCAAACATAAAAAGTCAATATATATACAGGAGGTAAGTGTACAAATGTGTGCAGGGCTGTTAGAGGCGAGGGCAGAATCACAAACAAAGTATCACTATGTATACATAGGTGTATAAAGTGCAGCTAAATACAAGGGTTATTGGAGTTAAGGTGACTGATGAGGTGTCTTCTAAAGTGCAAGTATGGTTGGTCAGCTCTTAGGTTGTGTGGCAGAGAGTTCCAGAGCGTGGCAGCTTTCACCAGGAAACTGTTCCCACCAAAGGTGGAGAGTTTGAATCTGGGAATTATCAGACGGTTGGAATTGATAGTTCTTGTTTGTCGGATGGAGGACTTTCTCTTTACCTTGTCCATCAGATAACTGGGGGCGGCATTGTTGAGGGCTTTATGGGTTAGGGAGGCCAACTTTAGTTTGATTTTGTTGTCTGTAGAGAGCCATTTCTGTTGGCGTCTGGTGGTTGAGATATGATCTCTCTTATTAATGCCGAGGGCAGCTCTCAAGGTATTGTTTTGTAAAATTTGGAGCCTGTGGATAATGGCTTTGTTAGCACCGCTATAGAGGGCATTACAATAATCAAGCCTACATAGTATGAGTGCTCTTGCCAGGATCAGGCAGCTGTCATTGGATAGGAATGGTCTGCCTGCCCTTATTAATTTGCAAGTGTATGCAGTGGTAGATGCTAGTGAGTTGACCTGTTTAGTGAATGACATAGTGGCATCCAGATAAAAGCCAAGGGTTTTTACTTCCCTGGATACTCTGATGAGATTGCCATCTATGTTGAATTCGGCATATTCAAGGCCTAGTTTGTTGATATTAGCAGGGGTACCTAAGATGATGAGCTCTGTCTTGTCATCATTCAGGCATAGACCATGAGATGCCATCCATGCCTGAATGATGAGATATACCCTATTCACCAACTCTCTGTCCTTACTGTGATCCCCTGAAAGTGGGAGGAGAATCTGAGTGTCATCAGCATAGTTAGTGTAGGTGACACCCAGATGGTCCAGATCGTCGAACAGGGGTTTGGTGAAGATGTTATATAGTGTGGGGGAGACGCATGAGCCCTGCGGGACTCCGCAAGTGATAGGAGAGGGGTCTGCTGCTGCTGAAGGGGAGAAGACTCTCATAGTTCTCTCACTCAGAGGATTCAATCCATTTGATAGCTTCTGGGGAGAAATGAGCAGCTGAGTCAAGGTGTCTGCAGAGGACCTTGTGGTCGACGAGGTCGAAAGCCGCGGAGAGGTCGAGTAAGAGGAGGAGTGCTGTCTTGCCCTTGTCCCTCAGATCATCAATTTGGGTTTTCAGATCGATGAGGGCTGTTTCCGTGCCGTTTAATGGGCGGAAACCTGATTGTCTGGCGCCTAGTAACTTGTGTAGTTCTAGGTATTTTTGAATCTGGACATAGGCAACTTTGTCCAAGATTTTCAGTAGGAAGGGTACCGTTGTGATGGGTCGGTAGTTAGTGGGGATGAGGGGATCAAGCGTCTGTTTTTTGAGGAGGGGGAGCACCCAAGATTGTTTTAAGTTGGAAGGGATACTGCCTGAGGAGAAAGAGGCGTTTATAAGTTTAGAGATAAAGGGCGACAGGTCTCTGGCTGCGTCCTTTATTATGTGTGCAGGGCAGATATCGCCTTTGCAGTTTGATGGTTTAAGAGAGAGGATGATTTTCTCAACCTCAAGGGTGGTGGTTTTAGAGAAGGTGAATGAGTTAGTGTGTGTACTTGGTGAGGCTTTGGGCGGAGATGTGGGAGGGTTAGTGAGGTTTAGGGAGTCTTTTTAGTTGAATTTTATTTTGTAGGGTGTTTGTTTTATTTGCTAGTGCTTGTTGGATGTCTGTGCACCAGGTCTGGTTCTTAGTGCAGGTGTCGGGTGTGGCAATGGGTGACTCAAGTTCCTTCAGTATGGAGAAGAGCTCCTTCATACTTGAGTTGGAGTTGGCAATGCGGATTTTATAGGAATTCCGTTTAGCTAAGCCGATTTCAGCTTTGTAATGACGAGAAATTGTGTCCAGGATGGCTTTCTTTTCACTGGAGGGGCATAATTTCCAATCAGCTTCACATTTTCACTTTTTTAGGCGGAGGGCTTTGAGTTCGGGTGTGTACCATTTGTTTAAGTGGGTTTTAGGCTTGCTGGTGCGAAGTTTGAGTGGGGCAATTTTGTCCATGGTAGTTAACATGATTTTATTATATTCGTGAACTAGTGTGTAGAGAGGAATTGTAGAGAGGAAGGACACTGGCGGGCACAATGTCCACACTTGCAAAATAGAGGCGGATATGGTCAGATGAGACAGCACAGAGGGCATCCAGGAACAAATGGCCATAATAGAAACCATATACAGCAGCACCAGAATAGTCAAGGGAATGGTGCACAAAATCAGGGCCAGGCGCCGAATCAAAATGCTTTTACTCAGTCAAAATCATCAGGCCAATCAAAGTGGAAACAGAGGAAGAGGCGGAAATATTTTTGATACTCAGACAGGTGCATACTATAGTAATAGTAGTGATTACACCTCGGATGATGTGTTGTTACCCCAATAGGACAGTCCAGGACAGGGGTCGGAACCAGTATCCATTCCCGTGAATCAGAAAGGACCCTACGTAGAAATGGAAGTTGGGAATGAAGAGCATAGATTCCTCGTAGACACAGGGGCACAGAGGTGCTAGATAGATCACCTGGTTCCAGATATACCTCTGTCAGGGCGACAAAATATCTCAGTAGGGTTCGCAGGCACCCCAGTAATAAATCCCAAGTCCAAATCAGTAGCAGTGAAAATAGGGCCGTTTACTGAACATTGTCCATTTCTTTTGACAGAGAATTGTGGGGAAAACCTCCTAGGATTGAATTTATTGAAAAAGCTAAGCGTGGTTATCCACTGCACACCAGATGGGGTATTTTTGACTATTTCTCCTCAGAGTGGGCCGACTTCTGAATTTGTGACAAAATCTTTAACAGGGGAATTGAGTGAGATGCCAACTTGTATTTGGGCCATGAATGACAATGATGTGGGATGCTTGAAAATAGAGCCAGTGAAAATTGTTTTGAAAGAAGGAGTGACGTTACCACGTATTCCACAGTATAAAATTTCAGCAGAAGGGGAGAAAGGATTGAAAAGTATTGTTTTTGATTTGGTGACCTTGGTAGTGATTGAAGAAATTACAGGCAGTGTATGCAACAGCCCCATTCTTCCAGTGTATAAGAAAGGGGGTAATGAGGTACCGTACTGTTTCATAATTGATCTCCGTGCACTAAGCAAAGTAGTAGATCCCCAATTTCCGTTAGTGCCAGATGTCACTACGATATTGACAATGATCCCTGCATCGGCAGAATACTTTAGTGTTATCGATTTGAAGAACGCTTTCTTTAGCATTCCAGTACACAGAGAAAGCGGGTATTTATTTGCTTTCACTTTAGGAGGACGATCATTCACATTCACAAGCATTCCACAAGGCTATACGGAAAGTCTGAGCATATACAGTAGAGCATTGAAAGAACAGATAGACATGTTAAAATTACCGGAAGACTCTGTGTTGTTGCAATACATTGACGATTTGTTAAATCGCTGCTGACACAGAAGAAATTTGTAAAAAAGCTACTGTTTTATTATTGACCCATCTAGCTGTGCATGGCCATAAAGCGAGCTTAAAGAAATTCCAGTACTGTCAGAAAGAAGTGGCTTATTTGGGTTACTTACTTTCAAAGGAAGGGAGAAGATTAACGCCAGAGAGGATAGAGAGCATTTCTGGTATGCCTATTCCAAAGACACAGAAGGAAGTCAGAGCTATAATTGGCATGGCTTCATATTGCTATCAATGGATTGTGAACTTCGCCTTAATTGTAAAACCAATGGTGGAATTGACAGAAAAGGATGCTGTGATGCCATTGCAGTGGAATGAAGAATGTCAGAAAGCATTTGACTCGCTAAAAACCATTTTGAGTTCTGCTCCAGTTTTGGGCACACCGAATTATGAAAAGGTTTTTAGGCTGTTTGTGCATGAGAGTGAAGGATGTGCATTGTCTGTCCTAACACAGGAACAAGGTGGAAGAAATAGGCCGTTTGGTTATTTTTCTTCCGCGCTGGACCCTGTAGCGCGCACTACCACAATGTTTGCAAGCTGTTGCAGCGGCTGCTGCGTCAGTGAAACAAACAGAAGGGATGGTATTGGGGCACACTTTAATTCTAATGGTGCCACATGCCGTAGATGTTCTACTCAATAGAACGCAGACGCAACACCTCACCTCTGCTAGATTGACTAGATATGAAATTGTATTGTTCGCCCCTCACATCCAAATCATGAGGTGTAGCGCTTTGAATCCAGCAGAATTAATGCCAATGCCCGGGGAAAATATTGATGAGACTGAATCACCTCCCCATGATTGCTTAATGGTTACTGAGGAAGAAACAAAAAGGAGAATTGATCTACACGATACGCCACTAAAAGAACCAGATGGAGAACTGTTTTGTGATGGTTCTTGCTTTAAATTACCTGATGGCACTTCATCTGCCGCATACGCTATCACCACGTTAAAAAGCATTGTGAAGAGTAAAAGAATCCCATACAACTCTGCCCAAGCAGTAGAGATAATTGCCTTAACAAGGGCTTGTGAAATTACAGAGAACTTGAGCGTAAATATCTACACTGATAGCCAGTACACCTTTGGCGTGGTTCATAACTTCGGCCGACTGTGGGCCGAGAGAGGGTTCCTAACATCATATGGGGCTAGAATTCCACATGGCCCTTTGATTGTGTCATGATGCCTACCTCCAAGGAGCCAGGCCCAGCCCAGCAACCACAGAGGCAGACATCATTTTCCCCAAGGACGTCTCAGCGGGCCCAAGTTGGGGCCTTTTGGACGCAGTCCTGGCACCTTTGGCGCCAGGCTCATTCTGGACCCCAGTCCTGGCGCCCTAGGCGCCAGGCTCGTAAAGCAAGACATGTGTGTGAGTGTTTTAATGTGCACTTACCTGAAGCAGACCGTGCTGCTACATCCAGGCCCTCTTGAGGACTGAATGGGACTACTTTATCTTTTGGACTACTTTATCACTCGGGTGTGGTCTGAGGAAGAATACATACCTGAGTGGAAGGATACATACCTGGAACTACTTTACAGGCTATTTAAACCACACCCGAAGAGCAGCACATGCTTCGCGTTGTTCTGCATCTAGCAGCTGGACGCTCACCGTGTTTGCTCCTGCATTCGGACTTCTGCCACGCCTGCCAGCATCCTGATCACCTACAAAGGAAGAGAAAGAGAGAATAGGAGAAGGAAAAGACTTTACCTGCAAGATCCGCATTCCGGAGTCAGCTCGCCGACGATCCTGCAAAGGAAGACACTTAATTTAAAAGCACATCGCATCGACCGCCGCAGCGCCGCATTCCACTCACCTTCACATGGCGCCTCCATGTTCAGCAGCGATCACCCGGATTCGCAGCCACGCTTCCACGCCTAGGGAGAAAAAGACAAGAGCAAAGGTGAGAGAGAGAAGGGAATGAGGAAACCTAAACCTCCATGTTAAGACTTACCTGTTGGGTCATTCACTTTTCATTTCGGGTCCGCGCCGCATCCAGGCGTTTCCGGACCCCGGCCCCTAGGGGGAAAAAGACATTAGCGTCAATGAGCGAATGAAAAGACATTACCCAAAAAACGCTCATCAAGACTTACCTGATTTCTACAGGGATTGCACCTCGCATCTCGGGTCGGTGCCTTTTCCCCGGCATTCCGTACCCCGGCCCCTATGGGGAAAAAAGACATTGACATTAGCATATTGATGCAAAAACAAAAGGGGAACCTTTCAAGGAACTTACCTGGAAGCCAAGCAAGTTTGGTTCTCATAAAACCAAGAATCCAGTGAAGTAACTGGATACCAACGCGCCCCTGCATCAGAAGCAGGAAGGAGAGCTCGCCCTTCAAGACCCGAAGGTGAGACGCCACGGGAAGCACAGAAGGGTTTTGAGGAGGGTGAGAGGGGAAAGGGGGAGGCTGGTAGCATTCCCCGCAGACAGTTAATCCCTTATTCTCGCCTACAGAAGGATACTTTTGCAAGCCGGACAAGCAGGAGTTGGGAGTCCGCTCCAGTCCATCTTCTGAGCCCCGCGCAACACCTTAGAAGAGGTCACAGCAGCACGATCCTGGCCGGCGCCTCCGTGGGAGTCAGGTGAGCGTAACAGATTGTATGATTACTGTCTGCACTTACGTGTCCAAAGCACCTGGCGATAGTGAAATGCGAGGCGCATAAAAAGGTGACATGCAAAGTGGGAGGAAGAAACACATTTGCAGACAGAATTGCGAAACAAACTGCCACTGATTTGAACACAAAAATGTTAACAGTACAATTGAAGGAAGTACACTGTATGATAGAAAATGGAATTGTAACTGTTAGAAAGATGCAGGCGGAAGCTACTGCCAACGAGATACAGGGATGGGCAAAGGGCTCTGCAGAACTAGACTTGGAGAGTTGTTGGGTGGACAAGAAGAGTGGGAATTGGATGTTGCCGAATGCTTATGGAAATGCGATGGTAACAATGGCTCACAGTCCCACCCACATCTGTGCGAAGAAAATAGTCCAACATTTAGCCACGGTCTGGGAAAATCCTCTCATTAAAAAGAATGCCGAAAGGCTAGTACAGAACTGCATAACGTGCCTACAGCATAATGTGGGGAAGGGAACGGTGACTCCAACAGGAAGTTTCGGACCTCCCTCTATGCCATTTGAAGTGATCCACTTTGACTTCATAGAAATGGAGAGATGCCAAAACCTGAAGTATGTTCTGGTGATCATATGTGCATTCAGCAAATGGGTGGAAGCGTATCCATTGAAAGACTGCACAGCCATGAGCATGGCGAAAGTAATGCTAAAAGAGTATTTCTCTCGCTTCGGTCTGCCCTGTGTCATATGGTCGGACAATGGCCAGCATTTTGTAGGTGCAGTAATATTGCAGATTTGTGCAGGTGTCCAAATTGATAAGCGATTCCATTGCTCCAGGCATCCCATGAGTGCTGGACTTATTGAACCTCATAACGGCATCCTGAAATCCAAAATAAGTAAGATTTGTGCAGGCAGCAAGCTAAGTTGGGTAGATGCATTGCCAATAGCGTTACTGTGTATGCGAACATCAGTGCAAGCCAGAACTGGGCTCTCCCCATACAAAATCATAATGGAAAGACCGGCGAATGTGTGGTGTGCACGCCAGCCGGAAAGATTGAATACCCTGTACTCAGCAATTATTGTAATCTGTTAGTAAAAAAAACTGCGTTTGATTCATCAGCAGGTGCAGGAGGCATTACCAGTGAGGTACACTGGTCCAGGACATGCATTGGAACCTGGAACCTGGGTGCTGATTAGAAATTATGAGCGGAAAACATCGCTGGCACCCAGGTGGCGTGGGCCCTACCAAATCCTTTTGACCACGCAGACAGCGATACGCGTGGATGGGCGGAATGCGTGGATTCACGCCACGCATGCCAAGAAAGTCCCACCGCCATTTGACACTTTGATCTGGACAAAGACCAGAAAAACACAGCAGCGGCTCCAGAAACGAAAAATGCAATTGACAGTTCTTTGCCACAAAAACTGCCTGATCCTGAAACAAAGCCTGATGAGATTGCCATAAGAGAGGAAGGGCAAAGGGCGCCCCAATGTTGCCCAGCAGATTCTGCATCACTGCTGGCCGATATCAAGCATATACCTCTGTGGTGCCCACCATCTTCTGTTGCACCGCAGCCTGCATCGTCGCCTGGGCACTCTGCCATTGTGCCCCAGGCTGACTCCAAGCTTGAGACCGGAAGTGCACCCGCACTATTTGTCGACCACACGATACCAGGAGCAAATCGGTATAACATGCGGAGCAGAAAAAAGGAATGATCATATCTTCAGCTTTTTGTGATTTTATTGCTTCTGTTTCCTATTCTCAGATGAAGTAGGAACCGGAGGCCTAGAGGAGAGTGGCGTGAGAGTTGTGCAAGCTAGACAGCTCAACAAATGCAACTCCTCAGTGCTAAATCCATGTGTCCGGAACCCGAGCAAACGAGCGGGGCGCACATGGTACAAAGGCAACTGCTCTGAAGCTCTAGAACAATGTGCAAATGCGCAGGAATCTTACTAAACAGATAAGTAATCCAGGCTGAACGAGAACTGGCATGGAAGAACTGTAGACATTTATCGAACTCTCTGACATCTCAACAAGTGCATCGGCAGGAGATATTCACGGCGAACACAGCGAAAGCAGAACGTGGAGGAAAGATGCCGGAGCCAGCCAATGTCTCCTTCTGCACCAATGCTGATAGCGAGTTAAACGCAGTACACAGAAAGGTGAAAAATGGACATGGTCGAAAAAATTGTATGTTGGGTTTAACAATAATAATGTGTATAATGAGTATATTAGCTCCAATATTTACCATATCAGTATTATGGTACCTAGAAGAAATGCACCCCCTTGAGGTACTGTTGCCTATTGTGAACATTTCCACGACGGAAAGCCCAGTCCATGTGATTTCCTATACCTTGTCCCCAATGGAAGAGAGACATAGGAAAGGATATGGGAACAACACATTACTATTGATAATGAACATGAGACACTCGATACTAAGAAAGAACAACTGTTGGGTCTGTGCCCACCTGCTGCAGCATGGTGGTAAGGGAATAGGATGGTATGTACAGCCCCTTACATTGACTTCTGCATGTTATGCTTCTTTGAGTGCCTTATATTATGGGAAATGGAACGAAAGTGAAACTGGTCAACTAGACAAAACAAACATGAATGAATTTGAGGAAGTGATTATGAAACCGGTGGGTTGCTCCATATTCCATAAAAGACGATTAATTACACCAGCAATAATGCCACAGGATAGATTGTCTGTACCTTATAAATCTTCTGGTATCACGTTCCACATGAACCCAGAAGGGAATAAGGATGCAGAACCCCCTTCATATACAGTGAATTATAACCCTCATTCTGTCCCATTCTGTTTAAAGAAAAAGGGTTCTTTCCAGGTAGGAACATTTACCAGATGCAGGAACATAGCATTCCTTGATAAAGAAGTGGAACCAATATATGTTGGAGATCCCGTGTACTTTGGAGAAAAAGCATATCCTTGGTTACCTAGGAACTGGGGAGGCATGTGTTATTTAGGCTTTCTGTTTCCTGGGGTGTTTCTTTTAAAAACATCAGACATAACCAAATTGACTAGGTCACGACCTCGCTGGAATATTGAAGACTGGTTGATTGTAGGGGACATAGCAAAATCATTCATACCATTTTGGGGCCAGGCGATAAACTCCTATAACATAAGACGACTGTCTAGAATATTGGAAGAAACAATAAATGGAACCACTGACATATTATATAATATGACTCTTGTGGAAAAAGGAATTGGATTGATGTCACTGCAAAACGGAATGGCCCTTGATATAATCTTAGTTGATCGCGGCGGTGTTTGCAAAATCGTGGGATCAGCGTGTTGCGTATTTGTAAGTGACTCCTCCCCCACGATTTCCGAAACAATAAGAAAATTGCATGTATTAAGCTCTGTCCTACACCCTCCTGAGAGTGGTTGGGAGTTAAATATAAGCTCCTGGTTCTCGGAAGTGTTACGGTCCTGGGGATGGAAGCTATTTGCAATCTTAGTAGCAATTTTAGGAATATTCTGACGTGTTGTTGTTGCATACATTGTCTCCCCATAGTATGCACAGAAATTAGTGAGGAATGTGTTCAAATGGTAGAACGAAAACCCATTACTAGACCAAATACCCACAATGATAATGAACCCAAAACAATTAAAGAATTTGTGGCAATTAATATCGATGATGAAAAGGAGGAATCTGAGAGCGTATATGAGTCGGAGTACGAATCAGATTCCGAGTCTGATCTAAACACTTAGTCGGAGGATGATGCAGTGTATGGATGAGGCGTTTGGCATACGGCCAAGAGGAGGGTTTGTCAGTCTAGAAAAGTAGACACCCCTCGAACAGAAGGCAATGCAGGATAATTGGTTGGCCGAAGACCAACCGCCTCATTTAAAGTATAAAGAATATATGCCCATTACTTATTATGTAGCTATTAGTTTAACTAGAGTGCGGCCATTTTAAGGTAACCAGAATCGCCATTTTGTTTTCTCTATGTTTCTCTTTAACATCGCCACTTTTGCCTCATGTAAAACTGCTTTGCTGTAGATATTATTCCGCTTCAATGGTTCAAGGGCGCAAGGAGCCAGACAGAAAAGCCCATTTTCCTCCTTCACATATCCTTGGAAGCGGGGAGCAAGGCATTCTTATCAGTACACGGATGCCAGTGAGTCTCCTTAAAAGAAAAGCAATGCATGAAACTAATATTAAAGGGTTTGAATTCTGTTCTTCTTTATGGCCCACCTTCTGAGCGCTGTGAGCCCCCAGAGAGCAAGCTGACCTCTAGAGCGTGAATCGAAACCAGGAGATAGTAAGGCCTGGAGTGTGCCAGTCCCCCTACGCGCAGCTTGTCCATGAAAACAGAAGCGCTGTGTTCTCACAAATAAAGAATAGTGTCTGTAAATTCGAGATTGCAAACTGTTACTAAATATGATGATCTAAAGTGTCATATTCATCACCATGGTCAATCGTCGCCTCCACTTCAAAGGGGAATAAATTAGGGGCGGCATCGAATGTGTCAAATGTGCCATTGCTGATTGTAAGATGCTCATTTTGTATATATGTAACTGATGTACGATTTTCGTTCTCTTGCGTCCCCCGAGGTCTGTTAGACACACGTTGCGGGGCGTGGGACCATTTGGCCACTGGGACTATTTGTTTTTGCAATAAACCCTAGATTTTGGGAATACAACCTCGTGTCTGGCGTATCAGTTCATGTGTGGTGATTGTGCCTTGTTTCCACATCCGAGGGTCCCTCAGCGGCCCCTTCAAGGGGTGCCTTCTCTGTTTTGTTTTTGAGGCAGCTCCGGTGTTCCATGATCCTGGTCTTGATTTTTCTGTTTGTTTTGCCTACATAGGGTAGACCACAGGGGCATCTAATCGGGTTTACCACATGGGTTGTGCTACATTTGGAAAAGTTCTGTTTCCAGTTTTTACTGGTACCGATGTCTACTTCCTGACTCTTTTTGGTCAATTTACAAACTCTGCATGTGCCGCAGGGGTGATGGCCCTTTAGTATCCCGGTGTTCAGAGGGTAGAGTTGTGGTGATTCTGTTTCAGAGTGCTTTTGAGCTTGCTGGTGCTGACTCTATTGCCTATAGAGGTACTCTTTTTGTTAGCAAACATCGGACATGCGAGAGGTGTCTTGGATTTCACAAATATTTTCCAATGTTTTTTGAATCACGTTTCGGATATTCAAGCTCAAGTCTGTGAACGTGCTTACGCAGACGAGTCTTTAGCTTGTTTGGTTTCTAGCAGGGATTCTCTGTTATTTCTGGCTCTTTTTTCTGCTTTTCTGATTATTTTCTTGGGGTACCCTCAATGGTGTAGTTTTTTACTTATTATTTTAGCTTCTTCCTTGTAGGTGTCAATCTGGGGGCTGTTCCTCTTCAATCTGAGGTACTGCCCAAATAGTAAATTATCTCGTAGTTGTTTCACGTGGTGGCTAGTGTAGTCCAGTAAAGAGTTATTGTCTGTGGATTTGTGAAATGGTTTTACTCGTAATTCTCCTGATTGTTGGAAGATTGTCAGATCCAGGAAGTTAGTTGTGGTATTCCTAACTGTCATGGTGAATTGGAGGTTGGCGTTACGGGCGTTTATCCAGTTAAGGAAATCTTGAGTTTCTTCTTCCGTGCCTTTCCATATGATCAGGATATCGTCTATGTATCTAGTCCACTTTAGCATCTTCTCTTTATACAGGTTGGTGTCTGCGTAGATATGTTGTTTCTCGAAAACCTCTACATAGAGATTGGCTAGGCTCAGGGCCATTGTTGCCCCCATTGCTGTTCCCTCTACTTGTTGAAAGAACGTGCCTTCGAATTCAAAGTAATTGTTGTGCAATGCGACTTCAATACACTATAGTATAAAGGAGTATAGTACTGGGTCTGTGTCGAGTCTGGTCAGTAGGACTTCTTCGATTGTTTCTGTAGTAGCTCTTTGTGGATGTTGTTGTATAGTGATATTATATCCATCCCCATTAATAGATGTTTATTACTGTCAAATTCCAGGTTCTCTAAACATCTCATAGCAGCCGCGGTATCCTTGAGGTATGACTGCATTGTTTTTACATATCCCTTCAAATAGTGATCTGCGTATTTTGATAGTGGTTCCAGCACTGAGTTGATACCCGATAAAATGGGTTGTCAGTTTGCTTTTTTCCTAAACCTTCAGACTTACCTCTATCTTCTTTATCTTAGAATGATACACACCACTTATAGGAAGCTTAAAAAAAAGAGCACCAATATGTCAGACGGCAATTAAATCTCCTACAAACAAAAAAGGCTCAATGGGGCCTCTTGGCGCTTAAGCAAATGTACTACATACATGCTAACAAAGCAGACAGATTACTGGCACGACAATTCAAGCAGAAGGTGACAACCCACACGATCAAAGGGATCACTACCCCCCACAAGGGGGGTGTGGCTCACTCTATCCCTGATATTGTGGCACAGTTAGTTGCTTTCGTCACTGAACTGTATAAATCTGACAATCCAGCCGACACACTCCAGAATAACTACCTTGGGACACTGTTCCTCCTGAAGATCTCCCAAATAGACGGTGTTGCACTAGATGCAGAGATTACTCAGGAGGAGCGCCTACACACGAACAGAGCCCCGTGCCAGGACGGATACACAGCAGGTTCTATAAAGTATATCAGCACACCCTGGTAACCAGACTGACGTCCCTCTTCAACTCGTTTGCGCAGGTGGGACGCATCAACCCTTCAATGGAAGAGGCCAAAATACTCATCTTCCCCAAGCCAGACAAAGACCCTGCACATTGTGGTTCATACAGATCCATTGCACTGATTAACTTGGATGTGAAACTCTATACTAGAATCCTGGGCAATAGAGTGGAACACCTACTACCACACTTGATCCACCCAGACCAGTAAGGGTTCATACGCCACAGACAAACACATGATATAATCAGGAGGGTCTGCCATATTCTTGAAAAAATGCAAAAGAATGGAGACCCCATGTTCTCCTTTCCCTGGACGCTGAAAAGGCATTCGACAGGGTTGAGTGGGCCTTTCTTTTTAATATCTTGGGGAAGATGGGCATAGGACCAAAATACATGGCTATAGTACGTGCTAACTACAGGGACCCGACTGCACGACTTCTAGTGAATGGAGAACTATCAAGCTTTATCAATCTAACTAGAGGCACTAAACAGCGTTGCCCCCTATCATCACTCGTGTTTGCCATTTATCTTGAGCCCTTCTTGTCCACAATCCGCAGTAAACCCGACACTAAGGGTGTACAGTTTGGGCGGGAAGAACACACGGTAATGGCCAACACGGATGATATGCTCCTGACTCTCTCGGACCAAGAAAATTCCCTCCAGGCAGTGATTCAGGAGATCCAACGATTCGGGTAAGTAGCAGGGTTGAAAGTGAACCTAGTAAAGTCAGAAATTCTGAACCTAACAGTGACAGGGGACAGGTTAAGACAAGCCCAACAAATGTTATGTTATCCATTTTCGTACCAAGGTACAGCACAACCGACGCCCAAAGGCAACCTGGCGCTGAGAGACTGAGCAAGCACTATAAAAGGACAAAAGGAACTTGGAGAGTAATGTTTTAAAGGCCTTTCTAAATTGCAAATGAGTGGCCATAGAGCGAAGTACAATGGGAAAGGCATTCCAAACCAAACATCGCAATTTCGATGGGTCCACTCTAGCATTAAACTTCTGGGCATAAAGATAACCCCAGCATTACAGGGCCTATATGGGGCAAATTAACTCCCACAGATAGAGCAACTTAAGCAGCAACATATCAACTAGGGCCCCCTTTCAATTTCCTGGATGGGTAGAATTAATGCAATAAAAATGGTGGTCCTTCTCAACTCTCCCGCTCACAGTGCCAGAATCATTCTTCCGAGCAGTGCACACAATTATATATCCATCCATCTGGAATCACAATCCCCACGCCCCCTCCCCCCGGTAGCAATGAAACTGCTTAAAACACTGACTAAAAGAGTGGTACTAGGCCTACGGGACCTTTGCATGCATTACAAGGCAGCCCAAATCAGAATCATCAAAGACTGGCTAGGTCCTGATTCAGAGAAAAAATGGCATCAAATGGATCAGGCTGTAGTCGGCGCACCAGTGCATAGGTGGCATATCATTAAACTGGTCGAAAGCACCTGGGTTTTCCGGCCCCAGAACAGGCAATTTACTACTTTTCCATCCCCATGTACCCTGATATTTGGCACCCCCCAGTTCATCCCTGGTGTGGACGTAGGGGCCCTTAAGAAATAGACCGTCGAGTCCGTCGTGAGACCGTCGAGTTTCCGGCGCTGCCAGTCCGAAGCTAACCTTTCGCTCACACTCGCGAGGCACAGCAGAGGCTATCAGCAGTACAAGACCCAGGTAAATTCAGAAACCACGCACATGGTATCTCGCTCTGCACGCCTCATCTAATCTGTAAATAGACATTTCTAACTAAACGCATCCAACACCGCGCCCTTTCATTGTTTATTTTCTCTGTCTCTCATTCAGTTTGGTGCCCTTTGCAACTATCAATCTGAATTATTCGCCATTCTCGAATTATTCGCTAGTGCAGCTAAAGGAACAACAGGTTAGTCCAGCCTGTGTTTAATAATCTATTGATTCTCAATATTGACCTTGTTCTATCTGATGAAAATGATTACAATCATAAGCCATACAGTGGACATCTTCGATATTATGTTAACTTAGTTTCTGTATGTTACTTGCATTTGGGCCCAGCACCCCTGCGTTACCACTCACCGGGTCTGGTATATATGTACCCCACAAACACACTCAATTTGAGATGTGGTTGAACATTGCCAATTATAATTAATTATAGTGGCTAAGAAGTTATGTCATAAAAGTAGGTACCTTGATTGACAAAAAACATATTGTGGTCTATATCTAGGTACTTTGTGCAGAAGCCTGCACAACGTCAGCATCTGCGGTGAGACTGAAGCTCCACAGTCACACATTCAGGACCTTTTCCAAAAGAGAGAAGATATCCAAGTTGAGGGTAAGATATTTAACATACTAGGTGACATAAGGACACACTGTACTGCCTCTTCACAACTCATCTTTGTATTGTGTTTCTCTCCTCCTTCTCTCCCCTCCTCGTGTTCCCCACCCCGTTCTGTATCTTTACAGACTGGTCCACTTGAATCTAAGGGAGCTATATCTAGCCACTTCCACAAAATAACATCAACAGCGTCATTTTTTGACAGCTGTTCTAGCCCTGATGAAAGTGGTCTTTACCACTGAAACCGGTCGGCTCATTACAACACTGTATCTGCACAATTGGACATAATATGCCAGAATACAGTTTGGTCAATCCAAATGAAGACAAGGACTGATCCAGGATCATTACTGTGTACACAGGGATATAGAGAAACATTATTTATTTTGTTAATATTAAGAAAAGAGAAAAAACAAAATAAGTTTAATAAAAGAAATTGACGCGGGGTCCTCAGGTCCCAGATGTATCAAATATACCCACCTCCCAGTAAAGACATCTACTAGGGACTAGTGGATCTTTCTAAGAAAAACCTGCCCTCAAGGGAAACCTAAGAAAGCCTATATATTTTTCACTTTTGATGTCAGCCTTTTATGACAAACAACAAAAGTTCTACAAAACCTTTGTTTTTTAAGAAACTACTTAAAAATAAAAACACCCAAATCCTAGTGTGAAAACATGATATTCAAGGGAAGGTTTGGGTACTAGATTACCCTTAAGATCCAGTACGTGGATACCCCTGTGATCTTTTATGACCATTGGGTTTATGGTTTGTGGTATGGGGTCACATGCGATCACAGAATTCAGGGGTCTTGGACTGGGACAGTTGTGGGTTTCATAACTCATGGTGGGCTGGGTGGGGATTCGAAGTCTGCTTTCGGCCTTACTGCGATAAAGGTGCACTGTGAGGCGCCTGGTACTTTCTTGCGGCCTTGCAGGGCACATTCCTTCTTGGGATAACAGGCATTGGCAAAAGTTATGGAACAAAGAATTTTCTATGGGAGGTAGCAGCGTTGGGGTCTATTCGGGTTTCTACGTTGGGTCTGTGTTTACTGTGCAGCTATGCAGGGCCGAATGTTTCTACCATAGCTACAAAAATGACGCTTACTTATATGTGCGCACTAAGTTTATGCATCTAATATTTTGTTTGTGCAGGGCTTCTTGGCCTCCCTCCGGTACATCGCAAGTGTAGTCATGGAATTCAGCTTACTTTAAAGCACCTAGGGCAGTGGGAAAGGTTCACATCCTTCCCAACAATTCCCCCTTATCGTTACTTCTGTAGCAACAAATTCCTCTGCATACTTTTGCTCATTTTCTCTCCTTACTGCGGCCTCATAAGGTGGAGTTCCTTTTATTGGCATCCAAACTCTCTCCGGCTTGTTCATATTCTTCGGGTGTGCATGTCATATAAATACATCCACCATCCCCAGCTAGATCTACCCAAACTTCATTATAATTTTCAGGGTCAGGGGGTGGGACAATGATGATGTGATACAGGCAATCTACTTCATCTCCATAGTAGATAGGGAGCATTGGGGAATGGCATGATCAGTTTGAATGTGTTTCTTTTGTATTACAAGGTACTTTTGAAACACCAATTGATACTATCATCATTGCGCTATTAGGCACTGCTTTGGCACAACATCGAAGTCCCATTTGGCAAGTGCAGAAGGTGACCAGGATGAACACGATAACGGGGACCAGCGTCATTACGATTGCTCCTAACCAGGACGGGGCCCAGTCGAAGGACAGGTTGAACCAGTCCTCCTCCCTTGTATTCCTCCTTTTTTCATGCAAACTCGTAGTCCATGTACTGCTGCGTTGATATGAACTAGTGACCCATTCTCTGGATCTTCTGGGGGCATGAATGTGTGGCAAGAATCCCTGATTTTGTGGCAAACACCGCCTTCCATCACCGTCAACATATCGAGCACATAGCAGTTCTGCATCGTCATCAGTTGAAGTGCTCTCAGATCGACCTTTGTAACGTTGAATCCGTGTTCAGTATCATTCGCCAGCTGGACCAGTTAACAGTGCACAATTTCAACCACTTGGCGCTGGTTGCTGCCTGTACACCGGGTAGCAGTAGTGAGGCAACAAAATGTTTTCAGCTGAACTGAAAAGTCGGTATTCATCTGGAATTTCGGCGAGCAGTGCGGATGAGTCTTTGGATAGGTAGTTCAACCTCTTTCTTTTCAGTTTTTTGTACTGCCACTTTCAGGGTAGTATGCAGAATTCTGGTGATGGCAGTGGATTTTGTTCTTTGAATTTTAGAGGAACTGTTGGGGCGCTATCTGCGATCGGCCCCCCTTTCAGGTGTTCTTCTGGGACTACTAATAGGGCTGAGTGCAGCGTGGCCAGCGAACAGCTCCTCCATGATGGCCACAGAACCAGTAGAAATCCATCACTTCCGCCTTGCCTCTTTTCAAGTCTAGAATCAACAATGTTCTGCTACATTGTTTGTTGGAGCTGATAAAGACAGTTCCTTCACTGTGGAAGCATAGTTCATAACTCTCGGTGCAACGTCACTGGCTTTTCCATTGTCACAATCCATGTACATTTTTTGATGTGCTCTGTCCATATTTGTTCACAGGTTCGTTCCCCTAACACCACTACTTCTTCTTAGTACCCCAGGTGGCCTTCAACTAGGCAGCTGAAAGTTGTTTTCTTGGCACTTGTTGTTCATGGACTTCAGTCCATCGAACACTAAATATGGTTGTTGTAAGCGATTGAGGTTTTTTGGTTTGTTGCATTGCAGGGCATCTGGATCCATAAACTCTAGTCGCACGCTGTGTGCCTGGAAGGTGCCTTTTATCCTACATAGCGCAAGAGGAACCAGGCATTGTACCTCTATAATTGGAACTTCCTGTGGTACTAAAACCTTGGTGGCCCGGATATGTGGGGTATTAATGAGCATACATAGCAGCTGCCGTTTGCCTGCCCACCACACTGTCCACACAGTGTACCAGCTGTTGGAGTGCTCGGAATGTCCAATATCTTCAATAGCATTCAGGGCTAGGCTGTAGTATGCATCATATTTGGGCCTACTCGCTTGCCTTTTCAGTCTTCATGCTGTGATATGTATCTCTTTGTTAGTGTACTACTGCTAACATTGCTACTAATACTTGTGTTACAAATTTCTTTTCTAAAAATGGTAGGAAATACGTTTTCACACTCTTTCGGCCAGGTATATTTGCTTGTGTTTTATTGTTTGTCTGGGAAATATTATACTTATGAACAGTGGCGTTATTTGTTCTGTTTAGCAGTACACCTCCTTTTATGTTCCTCCTCTCCCCCTCTTTTAGATGGCTTGCCCATATAAAAGATGTACCCAATAAATTCCTAATATAAACATCAGTATAGTGAACATGAGAGCACTAAAGTGTAGGCCACAGGTGTCAGATTATAACCATCTTGAATTAACACATTTATCTACTTTCTTAATATACATTTAATCATTTGATGTAAAGGGTTCCATTCTGTACGCTTCTGTAGGGGAAACAAACAAGAGATTTTTATAAAATGCTTATGCTTTTAGCAGCAATGCATGTTTATTATCTTGGGCATGTAGTCATGGTAGTTTCTTTCGGGTACTGGTGAGGTATTTTGGGGTGCCCACCAAACATAAGAGAGGTGATCCAATACCGGAGCCCCTTCACTTTTACTGCGAGAGGGGTGGAAAACACCACTTCATAGGGACAATGGATTCTAGGGTTGTTCCACTTACGCAGAAAGCTTTTGACGCATATTCGTTCTCCTGGCAGCAGCGATTGTGTGAGCATGGTTTGTGCTAGGTTGCTCTGCAGTGCTATGTGTATCTTGCAGGCATAGTGGTGCAATCTGTCAGGAGACATATTTAATCACACATGTCAGTTTCGTTAAGTAATCCTTGAATTCTTCACCAAAAACCGCTGCAGCCTTATGGGCATCTGATGCCCTCCTTACTGGGGAGATGGGTATATGCATGCATCTGCCTGTTACCATTTCGTGGGGTGAAAGGTGATGGTCTTTACTTGGTTGATTGCATAAGCTGAACAGAGCCAGGGGCAAACAATGCACCCAGTTCTTCTTTAAGGTGGTGCAGAGCTTTGACAGTTTGCTTTTAAGGAGGCCTTTGATCTTCTCAACAACACTGTTTGCTTGGGGGTAGTAAATTGAGCACTTCCAGTGTTTACTGCCAAGTAGTGCTGTGACTTCATTGAAGAGTTCATTGAAGAAGTGGGTGCCCTTGTCGGATTTCAGTACATCGCACATGCCCCATCAATAGAAAACCTTGTGCACTAAAGATTTAGCACTGTATTTGTCATATGGATATGCACAAGGTCCGGCTTCAACCCATCGCAGAAATGGGCACACTACAACTATTAAATATCGGGAACCATTGCATCTTTCCCCCATGTCTGCGTAGTCTAGGTGTAGCTCACGGAACAGCCCAATGGGGCGAGGTATAGTTCCTCGTATTGTATGGAGCATCATGCCAGTGTGGAAGGTTTGGCAGGTGGTGCAGTGTATAATCATGTTTGTGTGGTTCTCTTAAAGTTTTAGTATAAATCAGTGTTCCTGTATGTCTGCTGCAATGTGCTGTTTAGAGCTATGGGATGGGTGGTGCAGCTTTGCGAATGCTATTGTCAGGAGCTCCTCAGGCATATATATTTTTTTCTTTATTTGCATTAATAAAGCGCACAAACAGCCCAGAGGCATTGTGGCACTGTTACATGGAATCGACTTAGGTACAGGTAAGTATACAGTCTTGGGTACATGATGTGTTACATGTGGGGCGATATGGCTACACTAGGTTAAATAGTGTGTAGCATATTGCGACATAGCACATTACATATAGCTGTTATTACCTGTGTTCACATCACAACCTGGCCTGGAGGTACTGCTGGCCTACGTGGGGGTTTAGCAGAATAGCCTTGTTTTGATATCTTTACGAAATGCAAGGTGCGAGGGTTCTGCTCTGAGGGCGAGTGGGAGAGAGTTCCATTGCCTGGCAGCGATGAAGGGGAAGCATACACCACCCTCTCTGGCATGCTTAACTTTGGCTAATATGCTATTGTTGAGGGTGTCTAGTAGGGTGTTCCTTCTGAGAAGGTAGGGCGAGGCTGTGTGATGGATGCACTTGTGGGTAAGGGCAAGTGTTTTAAAGAGGACACCTTCGCGGATGGGCAGCCAGTGGGATTGTCTGGCTGCGGAAATGGTTTCCCTTTTTGGGATGCCTATGGCGGTGCATAGGGCATTGTTTGGGATGATTTGAAGTTTGTCAAGGTTATTTGCCGAGGTGCCCGTAAAGAGGACGTTACAGTAGTCTAATGTCGAACCGATAAGGGCTCTGGCAATAGTCAGGCAGTTTGCAGAGGTGAGGAATGGCATGGCTGTGTTTAGAAGTTTAGTGTAGTAGACTGCGGAGGAAGCAATGGTGCTAACTTGTCTGGACATGGATAGGTTGGCATCTAGATAGAAAGTGTTTTAACTGCCTGGGAAACTGGGATGGCGGTATTGCCAATATTGAAGGATGAGTATTGGTTGTCAAGCTGTTTCAGAATGTCAGTGGATCCTAGCAGGAGTAGGTCTGTTGTTTCACAATTAAGGCAAAGCCAGTTTTTCGGCCATCCAGGAATGGATGGTGGCGTATGTAGAGTTAAGGGTCTTGGCATCCTCCTCATAGTCGCCGGACAGAGGGAGAACTTGAGTATCATCGGCGTAGTTAGTGTACATGATCCCGAGCGAGTCAAGTATGATGAAGATAGGTCTGGTGAAAATGTTGTATAGTGTAGGGGATATGCATGAGCCCTCCGCATTGGATGGTGGCTGGTTTAGCCGACGATTGGTCGGAGAAGACTTGCATGGCTGTGCCTTGGAGGAAAGAGGAGATCCAAGTTATGGCATTGGCAGAGAAGTGTGCTGCAAAGAGGTGTTGACAGAGTAGCTTGTGGTCCACCAGGTTGAATGAGGCCGGGATGTCTAAGAGGAGTAGGTAGGCTGCTTTGTCCAGGATTTTTAATATGAAGGGGACTGTGGTTATGGGTCTGTAGTTGTTGGGGTTGTTCGGGTTGAGTACATTTTTTTTTAAGATGGGGCGTACCCATGCTTCCTTAAGGCTTAGTGGAACGGATCTTGAAGCAAAGGAGGCATTAATGAACCTGGTGAGGAAGGATGGAAGCGTGTCTGCACACTCTTTGATGAGGGTGGCAGGCCAGATAAGCCCTTTGCACATGGATGGCTTACTGTTCTTCATGAGTGAAAAGACTTCCGTTTCGTTGACGTCCTGAATTAGAAAAGTGGCATGTTCGGGGCCCCTTGGTTAACGATGGGCGTGTGAGTGGTTTTGGGAGGGTTAGGTAGTGTTAGTTGGCTAATATGCTATAGTGGAGGGTGTCTAGCTTGTTGATCGTGGCCGATTGTATGTCCGAGCACCAGGCTTCATCTCTGGATATGGCTGATGCGGGGGGGGCGGGGAGCAGGGTTTTCCAGTTCCCCCGAAGATGCTAAAGATCGCTTTGGAGTCAGAAGTGGCGTTGGTAATTCTTGTATTGAGAGAATTGGCTTTTGCATGGGGGATAGCTTTTTTGTACTCCTTAGAAAGTTTATTGGACTCAGGTTTGGGTGTGTCCAGATGATTGGTTTGCCAGGTAGAAAGGGCTGCATGTGTCTTAGACCGTAGGTATAGGAGTTCCGGGAAGAGCCATGTGTTAGAATGTTTGGTAGGTTTGCTTTTTGGGCAGCTAGAGGAGTAGTGGCCTCCATTGCCTCTGTTAGTGTAGTGTTAAAAGAGAGGGCCAGTGTATTGGGGTTGTTGGAGAATGGGGTCCTCAAGGCTGGGGCTTGTAGGTGAGGTACGAGTCTCTCTTTGGTGAGAAGGCTTGAGCTTCTGGCAAAGGAGGAGGCAATAGGCATGGTGGGCGGTTTCTGGTATTTAGGGGGGAGATGGTGAACTGGATAAGGTGGTGGTCGGGCCAAGGGAGGAGGGGTGTTTGCACTGATGACTGGTGGACAGTTATGGTGTGCTAGCCAGTCTAGGGTATGACCTTTTGTGTGTGTGGGATCTGAGATGAAGGGTTTCGAAAGCCTTAACAAGGGATTCTGCTGGAGCGTTGTTGGGGTCGTAGAGTCCTAGGTTAAGGTCACCTGCCAGGATGACCTTGGTGGAGGTCTTCAGGTTGTCAGAGAGGTGGTGTGTGAGACTCCAATGGAAGTCGGCAAAGGGATCAGGGCGGTGGTAAAATATGTGTAGTGTGATAGTGCAATTGTGGGAGGTGTTGAGTTTTAGGGCTAGGAAGTCGCAGTTGCTTGCAACGGAATTTTTGATCTTTCTGATGGAGATAGATTCCTTGGCTATGAGGGCTGCCCTGCCACCCTTAGAATGCAGATGGTCTTGTAGGAAGATAGTGTAGCCGGTGGGGAATGCAAACGCTATGGCTGGGCCAGGTGCTTCATGGAGCCATGTTTCCGTGATGGCAACGAGGTCGAGGTTGTGAATAGTGATCAGGTCATGTAGATCTAAGGCATGAGCTGGGAGGGAACTTGCCTTGAGGAGGGCACAGCTAAGGGTGGTGTGCAGTGGGTATGGGGTGGGGTGCCGAGGTGGGTGGTACCTCTGGGACGGGGCTAGGAGATGGGGTGCGCAGAGCTGTGTGTGTGTGTTTGTGTGTGCGTGTGATGGGCATGTTGGTCACAGTAGGCAGCAGATAGGCCAATGAGCAGACTGCAATGGAAATGACATCATATATGGGCAAGCTGGCAGCAGTAGTTGCCTGCACATTGTATGTAGGTGCGACGGGCATATTGGTGGTTAGATAGTCAGGTTTAGCATGAGGGATGGACATCTGTGGGGTGGGGGCCCGAAATGCACGCGGTGTATGTAGATCTACCCTTTTGAGGTGCATGACTCTAATGCATAGCCTATAATTACAGCTGGTAACACTCCTGGACCGTGTGATGCATGTTTGTGGCAGGTGTGTGCACTGAGGTGCATAGACATACGGCTCAGTGTCACGCTGAGGGGAGGCTTAGGGCAAGTCACAAGAGTTACAGTAAGGCACTCTGGATTACTGAGGGAACAAATGGGGACAAGCTCTTCCTGTGTGGCAAGTGGATTACCTTCAATCGGCTCAAGTGTAATGGGGGTGGACAGGGTTGTGGGCAGCCGCTTTGAGTAGCAGAAAGCTGCATGCAGCTTTGTCAGCCTTGACATCTGGCCTTCACAACACAGCTGTGCCTGCTTATTTGGCATGAGGTGGGGTGAGCTGGTAGCTAGGGTGAATGTAGCATGGCTAGTCTGTAGACCCGAGACTTCGGCAGAAATGGGGTAATTAGAAGGTAGACGGGGCAATGTGATTTCTCTGAGTTTATTCTTGAGTGTTGCCCTTGGTCTATCGAGGATATTGTTGTGGCCATATTGAAATTAAAAGATTCAAAAGCATCAGGTCCTGACGGGATCCCTCCCTATCTAATCAAAATGGACCCCCATTTATGGTCTTTAATTCTAAAAAATAAATTCGACAACATATTTGCAACAAAACAGATTCCCATTTCCTAGTGCTCAGCAATTATCGTCCCAGTTTATAAAAAAGGAAGCACCAAGAAACCTGAAAATTATAGGCCAATTGCGCTCACAGATGCTTCTTATAAGGTATTTTCACAACTAATCCTCAATGACGTACAAGATTTTTTATCAAGGAACAACACTCTTTCAAAATTTCAAATAGGATTCAGGAAGTACATGGGTTGTTCACGCAATGATACTTTAGTTTCTATTCTACAGTGTCAAACTAAGAGCAAACAGACAGGTGCAATTTACATGGCAGCATTGGATCTGTGTGCAGCATTTGATACTGTGATCAGAGAAAAGTTGTGGGGAAAAATGATACTTTTGGGCAGTCCGATACACATCGTTTCACTCATTGCGCTCTTGCACACTAGGACCACTTATAGGGTCCGTTTAAACAATCTTGGTACCCTTACTAAACCCATTGAAACTGCAATGGGGCTTAAACAGGGTTGCTCCTTAGCAGCAGTTTTATTCAATCTATATCTTTCAGACCTAGATTGGTACTGGAAGGATATAATAAGCTTTCCTGCCAGATTGCATCATCTAAAAATAAATTGCATAAGTTTTGCGGACGACATACATTTGATAGATAGAACCCCGTTTGGGATGCAGAATAAATACACTGCACTTTTGAGTATGCCCAATCCCACAATTTGAGGGTTAATCAATCTAAATCCCAGATTATAATCTTCTAAAATGGGAAGTTAAGAACACAAAGGTTTCATTGGTCTATTGGTATGGTCAACCTACAAGAGGTAAAGAGAGTTAGATATTTGGGATATGCCTTAACTGACCAGAACTCGATCAAATGGTGGAAAGAGCTGCTTAATGAAAAGCTGAAGCCACTAACGTCCCAGATGTGTATTATCCATAGAAAATATTGTAACTTTTCCTTACTTCCTCTTGTGCAATTCTATCTACTTAAAATTGAACCTTTTATTCTATATTGTTTTGACATCTGCACCATCGAGATTGATGACATATTAGATACCGCCCAGGGCAAATTATGGAAAAAGACGTTAGGGTTAGCAAAATCAATCCCTAACAATATTATCCGGCATGAATTTGGCCTATTACCACTCTCAGCAAAAAGGAATTGGAGAATGCTGAACAATTATAAAAAGATGCTATCTCCTCCGAAAAATTCATTGTATGAGGATTTAAACATCTTGATTGCTGCAGGTTCTTCAATTTCTCTTACCAAATTTGTAATGAAAATTATTCTGGAATAATCAATGTGTCTAAAAAAGATCTTATAGCATGCTTACCTGCCAACAAGAGGAAATTCCAACTATAATGGTGCATACAGTCAGACAGGATTGGGAATTATAAAGCTTATAATGAATATGCCTTCTATAGAAGGAATTTGGGTGATCTACCAAGCTATATTCTGAACTTTCCAGCTCTAGCTGAAAGGGACCTGTACTAACGTTGTAGGTTAAATCAATTTCTTACCCTTGAACGTGTGCAAAATTGTGCCTTGTATAAATAAAAATTCTCTTGTAAAGGCAGTTATTGTCACTTCTGTGGTACGGTGGATCTGTTTGAGACATTGCAACATTTGGTAATCTTTTGCACCAGATTTGAAACACTGAGAATTAATGAATTTGGGAATTATTGGTACTCAGGATCATATAATTTTAGAACTACATTATGGAATAAATGCATGTGGGAAAAGAACATTAATCTGATTATAAGGTTAACCAAAATTCTCAAGGTTCTTAAAGAACAACTGTTACTAGTTGGAATATGAACAAATGCAGAGCAAGTGAGGTTCCTACCTCTCCTAAGGTCGAGAGGTTTATGAATCGGCATTGATGGCAAAGGATACATTTAGCTTTGATTGTAATCAATGTCAGGTTTTGCTTGAATTTGCACTGTAGTTCTGTATCTGAGGAAGTTTAGCATCTGTTTGTTATAATGAAATGCTCCTATTCCCAATATCTTGAATAGGAAATTGAAATGGAATGTGTATTTATATCTTGCATCTAGTTTCCTGGAATCAGTTGAGAAAAATTAATATGTTATATAATAATGTAATTTGACAAAGTTTATGCTTAGAATTAGGGTTTAGAATCATCTGGTTAAATGAATTGTTTTATTTTGTTAAAATCTCTTGTATCTGAAATTGGTTCAGTAGAATCAGATGTGTCATGAAATACTCTATATTTGAAGGTGAAATTGTAAGAGTTTGTATTGGGAAATAGTTGCTTAGGTTCGGTTGTGTAAAATGAACTGTTTTATTTATGTTTAAATCTTGTTTTTATATAGTATGCTTATAGAATTGAAAGCGATTTATATTTTGTATAAACATTGTAAAGCTTATCTGATTAACCAAACACAATTTTAAAAAAAAGGAAGGTAGACGGTTGTCAGATGGAGTGAAGGATGCTGTGAATGGGGAGGTTTAGGGAGGATAGGAGTGGGTCTGGGTGAGGGTGTGGCGTGGACAGTAGAGGCCATTTCTGATCTGCATATAGGCATCTGCCGTACAGTGCCGTACATTAGGAGGATCTTGTTATGTGTTAGTGAAAGGGGAAGTGTCTTCCCACAGTACATTAGGCTGGCAGCAGGCAGCTATTTGGGGGGCCTTACCGTGTTAAGACTATGTTCCTGTTCTACCAGTTGGTGTGAGGTGGGTCTGGTTATTGGCATAGACACAGGCCAGGGATCATCTGGGAGATTAGATATTTGGGGCCTCGAGGAGAGGGTGGTGCTGGTGGTAGCCATTTAATGCTGGGGTTCCACAGGGATGAATATGCTACTCTGAAAATATAGCAGTGATATGGATCAGTGCTATCATTGGTGCAGGGGGCTAAATCCAGGGGTGTCGAGGGATAGTGCTAGGTGGGACAGTAGCCATTGAATGCGTAGGCTGATTACAACAAGTTATCAATTACCATGTGCGTTTAGATTGCGCACAGTTTTAACATAATACAAACATCAAGGATAACAATTCTGGTATTGTTAAGGAGAATTTCAGAGTATCTAGCAATGCTATGTTGGGTGGTAACCTTGGGTAAAAACAGGAGTACCAAGCATCAAATGTCTACAGTGGCTAAGAGGGTGATGTGAGGCTATGTGGTTCACCACAGAGTCATGCTATTATGTCTGTTAACAGGCACATCTAGGGGTAATATTATCGTAACCTAGCAGCATGCGGAACATAATACATGTCTTATATGATAATAAAGTAGAGTGTTGTGCCGTCTAGCATTCAAATAGAGGTGAGATATGTATTTATTTTAATTCTTGTTACGCGCCACATGCCTGTTGGCCTCACTGCATTATATTAAGGTAATACTTGAGTTTCCCAAGTGGGCGTTATTTTAGGCAACAAATGTAGCATAGAGGTATTGCCTAGTGCAACGATACTACGGGCATGCAAAGTTTGGGTGAGGATTCCAGGGTTTGATGGTCTAGCGGGAGTCGGAGGACCAGGGGTGGCGGCTGATGGCCTGGGTATAGTTCATTTGCAGTGTTCGATAGTCAGAACAGGGGAAACCACAGGTGCAGATGGATTGCGAGCCAGTGTGTCTTACTTGTAGTCACGTCAGTGAAGCTGGGGCGCTTCAGATGGGCAGCTTGCTGGGATCGCAGTTTCCGAGCTCCTCCGTGCTCTGACACACTCAAACAGGAGCCCTTGATGCGGGGCCTTAGTGCAAGGGGCCGGCTTACGCCGGCCGGTTGCGTGATTAGCTCTTTGAGGAGGTACAGAGCCAATCAATGCAAAGCCAGTTCCATGTACGTGCTTGTTCGCCGAAGGGGTGCTGCGGGGGCCATCTTGAAAGTAAGAATCTGCTTTTAAATTTGCATGGTGTAACACAATGGTTACCAGGCAACAGTGGATTGTTGCAGGGGCCTCTTGGAGATAAGGCACATGTACTGAAAGTACAGCATTGCAGCCCTATTGCAGGGCGCGGGATACATTTTGAGCAAAACCTTTGCACAGCTATGAGTAACATTTGAGAAGCCCACAGACTTACGTTTGTGGAGAGAAACGCTGCGTTGCTCTTGCAGCTGGCAAGGTGCCGGAGAGGAGCTCCTGCTCACTCGAGGTCTGACGATCACGGGCATAACTGCCTTGCCAGTGCATTCTTGTCTCAACAGTAAGTTTGTAGGGGACTGTTTACACCCTCTTTTTGACTGTGTAGTGGGCAGTGCCATGTAGGGTGTGTTTTGTTGAACATGTGATGGTGTAGTTAGGATATACTCAAACTACTGGAACTGGGTGATAGGCCACCATTTTGGCCTCAGCGTTCCTTAATGAAATTTCGTCAGTGTTAACGGTGTGGGCAGTGCATTTAATGAACGCTACCGCACAAGGTTGTGACAGTGCAGAAATCAGTGCATTTAGTAGTGTGGCGTGTTGCACTGGGGAACCGTATGCTCTACGGAACCCTCTCTGTATCCATTGTGACAACTTGGCATGCACCCTGTTGTGACGTATACCGAGTCACAATAAATGGTGAAGTGGCTTCCTTGTGATACATGTAGCACTTCGATGAGCACCACAAGCTCTTTCCCCAGTGCTGAATAGTGCATGTGTAATCTCTTCCTCACTAGTGTCTCATATTCTCCTCCCTCAAAGTGCACAAATGCTGCACCCGTATGTCTTTGTCCCATGTCCTGGTCAATTGTTGCTGAACCATCAACAAAGAGTACTTCCCTATTCTTGTAGTGGGCTGTCTTTTGCTTTGGGGATGTCCTCTTCATCCTCTTCATACGAAGAACAGTCGTGCCATTAAAAGTCCTTGTTTGTGCACACTTCTGTTAGGAACGTGGCAGGATTTACTATTTTGCACTATACAACATGAATGTTTGGGCTTGAGATGATAATCTCGTATGCCGATGCTCTTTGTGTGGTTAGGGTAGACATAGACCTTTTTAAAACTGCAAAAACTGAATGCTCTATGTACAGAGTACCCCATGACGATTGTGGAGTTTTTTTCAATTGCGAACACAGCTGCAGCAAGTGCTTGTTCATATGCAAATTGCCCTTGCATAACTTAGTCAAGCGTACCGCTGTGGTAGGCCAATGGCTCGTGGCCCGTTGTGCTTTTCTGGGTCAGTGCGGTGGTCATAAGTGTGTCGTTAGAGTGTGAAAATATGTAAAATTCTTTTATATAATCTTGCTCTGGACTAATGATGACTTACAATCTGTGTCTTTGTGTTAGGCTCGGTTCTATTATCTCAATTAATGACCATGATACCTCTGAAACTTGACATCAGACTATTTCTTTTAGGGACCTGTATATTCTAGACTGTATTCACAGCTTGTATACCTGTATTGCTAATACCTTAATAACACATGTAATGTATCTATTATATCCTTTTGTATGTATCCTATGTCTGCAACCTAAGCCTAAGTATTCTTGTGACTGCTGCGCCCAGCTACCCCTGGGTTTGGAGCGCATTATTAAATAATAAACTAAACTAAACTGTTGCGCCCTGGAACAGGGCGACTATGCTACTGGGCGATCCGTTAAAGGGGTTCATGTTTCCTGTCTGCTGGAAGTTGTTGTGGGCATATATTGTGTAGTTTGCTGCTGTGGCTGCTGTGGGTGAGGGCCTGGTATCTGCAGGGGCAACCACATATGCCTGGTGTATTTTGTGGGGTATGAAGGTCATTCTGTGGGTTGGTCCTTGAGGAGCTCCTTGGGGCAGTGCACCATAATATTGTTGACCATAACTATACCCCATTCCTTGTCTGCTTCTACACTCTCTTGAAAAATTTCCCCACTTTCCACAGTTTCCACATTGCAATGGCCTCATTCCTCCTCCCCTAGGTCCCATTCCTCCAAATCCCCCTCCTCCAAATCCAACACGCCTTGATCCTCAGAACCCACCTCTTCCTCTCTGCTGTCCTCCCTGCCACTGCTAGCCAGGGTACTGTGTGTTCCCGCCCCACTGTCCTTGTCCTCCTTCTGGCCACACAGTGGCTATGCTGGCGTTTGCAAAACTAGGGTTGTATTGCCCCCCTGTCTGTTCTGTCGTGGATACTGACACCGCCACACCGACCTTAGCTAATTTATTTTGCACGAGTTTCGCTTCCTCTGCTTGTCACCTTTGAGTCGTTTCCCTGTCACGCTTCTTTATTTGTCTGCAATGGTGTACTATTATGCTCTGTATTTCAGGCACCCCTTTGCTCAACCCCCACAATTTTGCCTAGTGCCCTCTGCAGCTCTTTGGGAAGGCCCTGTTTAACAATGAAGTAGAAAAAGGGTATTGATTCATCCCATATGTTTGCCGTTTCTGCTCTCCACATCGCCTGAACTTTATGAACGAATTGAGCTGCGTCTTTATCGTTGCCCTTAGTATATTGCATGATCGACTGCTAGGCGGGTGTGCCAGGAAAAGCCTGCTGTTGCACATCCCATGTTTTTTGCTTGAATCTTATTAAAGGACACTCCATTATGTGTGTTGTTTCACAAAGTTACTCCTGGGTACCCCGCTTTTACCCTCACGTCGGCAGCCTGATCTCTGATAGTAGCTACCAATAGGCTTTTGATGCCTCGTACTGCTAGGGGCACTCCTGCAATCTGTTTCTCAAACACATAGATCCATTTCCCTGCTCCTGCCAGGAGTGCTTTTAATTAGATTGTTTTTGTCCATCTGTGCCCATGGCACATAATGAGGCCTGCCAGTCCCCTTAGGTATGAGAGACATTTGCAGTCGTGTTCTGTTCCCCTCTGTCTTCTTCCCATTTTCGTTCTTCCTTGCTACCACCATCCACCAAATCTTCTCCTTAACCTCCCATTCCATAGACTTTCCACCCTAGGGGTTCATTCGAGTGCCTTTTCTGCCTCATCCTCAAACTCATCAAATGTACTCCACCTGTCAGCATTGTCATATACTAGGTTGTCTGCCCGCTCACTTCCTTTCCCCTCCTTTTCCACATGCATGTTTTTTATGGGTGTGTTTACACTTTATAGGAAATCTCCTGGTTACATCCATCTGGTGCTTTCTCTACCTGTCTGTCAGGATTCGCCTCGTTGTGGGCTGTTCACAGTCTATTTAATTCTGCTCTTGCTGAGGCTAGTGCACTTTTATTGACATCGGCATGACCTGGGCCATCTGGATGGGACACACATGGAGACGTTGGGGCTGTCGCTGCTTTGGACATTGTTTATTTTTAAAGTTGTTATTATTTGGTTTTCTTAGAATCTGCACAAACAAACAATACAGAAAATAACAGTATCCCACAAAACCCCTCCTTGGCCCCCAAACTGATCCTTGAGCCTCTTGATCATTAGTCTTCGCCCGATTTCCAGTATGCGGAATTTATGTGGACAGTACCCTTCTCTGCAATCTTCATGTAAGAAGTCCATCACCTCCTCTCAATCTGTTGTGAATTTGGATTGGATGCCCTGTAATGAATATGTTATCCATTCCATCGCTATGAACTGCCTAACTTTGGCCAACCAGTCCTGTTCTACTGGAAGGTCTTTGGACTTCCATTTTTGTGCGATCACTAGGAGAGCTGCCAATGAAAGGAAAGGATGCCTTCCTGGTAGTCTTAGCCCATCGCCTGTTGGTGTGTCCATATAAGCACAGTAGCCCTCCCTTGGTCCCCTGGGCGTCTCCGTTCCAAATATTGTATGCAGATGTTGATTAATTTGTTTCCAGTACACAGCCAGTTTGGGGCACCCCCACTAAGTATGTAGCTAGTCCCCGACCCCGCCACATCCCCGCCAGCACTCCTCTGATGTATGTTTCATGAGCTTATGCCAGAACAGAGTCAGTCTTGGAATGTCCTGCCAGAGCCCCTCATAGTCTTCCTGTAGAATGGATTCCCCTAACGATTCTTCCCATGTCAACATATATTTTGGGGTAACACCTGGTTCTGCATCTTGCCCTATCTTGTATATATTGGAAATTAGCCATTTATCCCCTGGGTTGGTAGCTAGGAATTTTTTTTAACGGGGGAAGGGAATGGGGGGCCGCCTTCCTCTGTAGAGGATCCATTAGGCAGTGGCGTAGCTGAAGGTATTGCATCCCATCTGTTTCGAGTAGCCCCAAGTCCATTTTACACTATGCAAACATCTTTATGTCCTGCCCTAGGAACATATCCCCTATTTTCGTACAGCCCATTTCTTTCCACTTCTTTAATGCCCCTAGTGCAATGCTGGGGGTGAATTGGGGATTGCCAAAAATTGGGATGTATGAGATGATATGGCATTTATAACACACCTGTACACAAGTGTTTGAAGGCACGATGAGGCAAGGGAGGGGGAACAGATGGAAGACAGAGACAACGATCTTACTAGGCCAGGTGACATTGAGATCGCACAAGTGCAGGAGAAGGGGTAATGGGAAAGGTATGGGGGGAAGAGAGCAGTGCAGTACATGGGATGGACAGTAAAATAAGTAGAATAAATAAAACCAATAAGTAAAAAGTGCAGCCAGCTGGTGGCAAGTGCAAGGGTAAGTGCAGACCTCAGGTGTTAAGTGCTGGTAGGGGACCTGGGCCCGAGATCAGAGGGTAGCCAGGTGACCAGTGCAGTTTCAGTGCATGGGGAGGGAAAGGCAGTCAATTTCCTATTCTGGGCAAGCGTGTTCCAAGTGCTTTCAACCAGCTTAGTGATGTCTGACCTATGCATGTTTCCAGGGCGGTCATCTTTATGGAGACATAGAACTTCCCCCAGTGGGGCCCCTACCACGGCCTGGTCCATTTAGCGCCATATCTTCCCTGATTTGAGTGCCAACCAATCTTTAATGACTTTAATTTGGGCCGCCCTATAATACATGCGAAGGTCCAGCAAGCCTACACCCCCTCTTTTAGCTGGTGTCTGGAGCAATTTCATCGATACCCAGTGGGGTTTGTGATTCCAAATGAGTTTATAATTTTGTACACTGGTCGGAAAAATTATTCCGGCACTGTAATCGGGAGAGCTTGGAAAGAGTATAGAAGTTTGGGGAGAGCCCCATTTTTATTGCATTAATGTTGCCCAGCCAGGATGTCGTGAGGGGGCCCCATTTAAGATGTTGCCACTTAAGTTGCTCTATCAATGGTAGGTAATTTGCCCCGGATAGGCCCTGCAATGTTGGGGTTATTCTTAAAGCCAGAAGGTGAATACTATTGCAAATCCATCAAAATTGGGATAGCTGTGTGTGCTTGGGTTAGATTGTCCCCCGTCATGATTAGGTTCAGTATTTCTGACTTTACAAGGTTCACTTTCACTCCTGCTACTTTCCCGAATTGCTGGATCTCCCAAATTGCTGCATGGACAGAATTCTCAGGATCTGAGCGGGTCATAAGCATATCATCTGCATATACCATTACCATATGTTCTCCACGACCGAAAAGTATACCCTTAATTTTGTGGATTGTGGACATAAAGGGCCGAGGTATATGGCAAATAGAAGTGGTGAAAGGGGGCAGCCCTGTTTAGTAACTCTTAGTAGTTTAATTGGACTTGTTAGTTCTCTATTCACTAAAAGTGCAATCGGGTCTCTGTAGTTAGCGCATACCATAGCCCATGTATTGTGGCCAATGCCCATCTTCCCCAGGGTATTAAAAAGAAAGTCCCACCAAACCCTGTTGAAAGCCTTTTCTGCCTCCAAGGAGAGGAGAACTGCCAGTTCTCTCTTCTTTTGTGTTTTTTTCTAGGATATGGCAGACCCTCCTGACTTTGTCATGTGTTTGTCTGTGACAGATGAATCCTGATTAGTCGGGGTGTGTCAACTGTGGTAATAGGGGCTCCAATATACCGGCCAGGATTCTGGTGTAAAGATTTGCATCTAAATTAATCAATGCGATGGGTCTGTACGAACCACATGGCGCTGGGTCTTTGTCCGGCTTAGGGAAATTGATTATTTTGGCCTCTTCCATCGAGGGAGTAACACCTCCTGTTTGTGCAAATGAATTAAAAAGGCACGTCAGCCTAGGTGCCAGGATATGTGGATATGCTTTATAAAACCCCACTGTGTAATCGTCGGAGCCCGGGGCTTTGTTCATGGGTTGGCATTGTATTGCCTGGATTACCTCCTCCTGTGTAATGTCTGCGTCTAGTAACCTGAAAAGTATTGTTATCACACTGTACCTTTCTCCCAAAACAGCGGATTGTCGAAACCCTCGACTTGAGGTCAAGTAAAGGCAGGAAAAATGTATCGGGGGAAGTGCGGGTTTGACGCGCCACTACAGCACCTGTGTAAGACACTCCCACCCTATAGGGAGAACATTTGTAAATCTAGCATAGAATGGTCGACAAGCACTGAGTTGAAGTTAACTAAACCATGGCTACCTTGCAGAAGTTTCTCCAAGGACGTGCAGCAATCACTACGGACACACATACAGGGTGCCTGTAAGGGGACGAAGTTAACAAAATGCATGGCTATATTCGAATTGTGGTTCATGTTCCAGGAGGGCGAGGGGGACACAGCGATGCATCAGTGGATGCTAAGCCAGCAGGAGGTGAAGGAGCCGCAGGCTCACCCCTTCGCTACCCCTTATGTCCCTCTGAGTGTAGCATCCGATGACACATATGATGAGCAAGGGATGTACCCATTGTAAGAGATAAGAGCCTTAAAGGAATTGAGAGCAGCAGAGGGGTATTCAAATCTGACATATAAGCCACAACCATACAAAGGAGGAGGGGCCAAGGGGCACAGAGCAGCCAGCCAGCTAATGAACGAGATGCGAGCGGCGAGGCGCAGAAGGGCACGAAGGAGGGGCTTTGGAGCATAGCCACGAAAGAGTGTATAGGGGGACAGATAATATTGAAACTGGATGGGAAAACAGACGGGGAGGCGGAAGGGGCAGCTAAGGCAATGCAAGGTCTGAAGGGAAGCAGCGAAGCTTCAGATTGGACAGAGGTAATTGACGAGGCAGATAGGAGAGAGAAGGAATGAGAGGAGATACTAGAGAGACATGATGGAAAAGAGAAGAGAAGTTGGAGAGAGAAGACAGAACGAAGGAAGGAGAATGAAAAGGAGTAGGTGCAGATGGAAAGGGAAGAGAAGATCAAAAAGGATTGCAAGGAAAGGAAAAGACTGGAGCGAAACACGAGGACAAGGGAAGTAGAAGAGCTTGAGAGGCGGAAAGGAAATAGCAGAGCAGGAAAAACGCAAGTTGTTTGAGAAGCAACAGAGGAAGTTACAGCTGGACAGACTGGCGAGGGAACGCACAAGCAGGGAGGAGGACGAACGAGCAATAAGGGCGGTAAAAACACAAAGAGCAATGGACAGGAGAAACGACAGACTTGAGGAGGACAGACAAACCAAACCAGATAGCACAAGCTCACGGGGCAGAAGCACAATGGAAGGAGGCAGAACAGGCCCAGGGGGGGGGGGGAAGCAGATATGACTTGAGAGACTTTGACCTCAGCATGAAACCTAATACAACTTGACATCTAGGAGACTCCGTTTTGCAGATGACTTTTGCAGTAACATGGGTTCGGGGTCCCACAATGAAGACAGGAACAGTGGGGACGAGAGTGGGGAGCAGTATCGATCCCAGTCGACAGGGACAGACAAGCGGGTGTCATGGGAGTACAAGAAGCACGCAGAAAGGGAAGTAGGGGGTAACTCAAATGAGCAGGCACGGCTGGTGAATGACTTGCACACCCTACATGGCGCCACTACATATGTCAATAGGCTCAGACACCCCCCAGGATGAACGAAGGGGAAGATAGCCATGGCGTGCTCAAGGGGAAGGTTGACAAGGAGATGTGACGACACTGTTCGGGTACATATACTAGAAACAATAGACATATACGCAGGCATTGAAAGTGAAAGAGGGGACAGAAAGGTCAGACTGACAAGAGGCATACATGGGGAGGAGGGATTCACCCAGATGCTCTTATTGGAGAGGGGAGGGGTACAACCTCAGTATATATCATGAAAACACGCAGACAAGGAGAATGTGAAGTATAGGCTGCCCTCATTAAGTGCGGGCGCTCAGAAGTGGATTAATGAGATGGAAAGAATGATAGCGGAAACAGGTTAATAGTGTGAGACGTAAAGGGACTATTAGTGGCGATTCTTGGGGACGCTGCTGATGACGTATGGAAAAGGGCAGGGTTCCCGGGAGTGACAACACAAAACCCGGCTCTCGATGGTTTTCTGTTTGTAAATTGCAGAGCTGCTGTATGGCAAGCATTAAGGACACTATGCCCAGACACCTTGGACATTGGGGCGATTATGTCCCGGAAAATGAGGGAAGACCCGTTGCAGTATATTCAGGAGATTCAAGAGCTTTGGCGCCTTGAAACTCGAGAACCGTGGGATAAAACAGTAGCAATATTTTATCACATACTAGTGCATGGGGCTGCCAGAGCCCGTCCAGAAACACCTAACAAAGTTGGTCGGAATGGAAGCAAGAGGATGGCCAGAAATACAACTCACGATAGTTCACAATTGTAGACTATGGCAGGAGAACCTCAAGAAAAAGGCGGAGGACAGGAAGATAGACGAAGCAAAGCTAGTACAGAAATATCAAAGTATGCGATGGAAGGGGTGGTACTAACCAGCCCCACCCAGCAGGGACAGCAGAAGCAGCAACCACAGCCATTTACACTGCCCATGGGGGGGGGTTCATGGGGCTGGAGTACACACAGCAAGGGTTCCGAGGGAGAGGGTGCCAACCGAGAGGGCGTGGGTTCGGACCACAGATGCATCATAACCAATGGAGCTTTCCAGGAGCGTTTTTGGATATGGGCAACAGGTGTAGCAGGGCTATGGGGATTTTTCAGGCCGTTTCCAAGGGCAATGGGGGGGAGACACAACAGTGTTGGACATGTGGGCAATTAGGACACATTTCAAGAGGATGTAGGAGCAGGGAGATGCAGCAGATTTGGGGAGCACAGGGCCAGCATCCATATCAAGGGGGCCAGGATGACTACTATACGCACGATCAACAACAGCAAGGACAGATATGAGGCACACAGCAGCAGATGCCACATGCACAAATATTAGCACATCAGATGCAAACGCAGATACCACAGATGCCAGTACCAGTACCACAATATTTACAAGCACCACAGGCTCGCGGAAACACACAGCAATTGGCACAGATACAGAGGAATGACGCAGCAGCACAAGTGGATTCCATGGCAACGGTTCCCGTTGGACAACTGGGAGGAGAAACAATGTTGGGGAACAACCCCTTTACAGGAATTGGGATGTCCTAACACCCTCAATAGGACAGCCCACAGACGAACTTGAGGTGTCCCATCCTGTCGATCACACCCAACACTGCGGAGGACCCTCGCGTAGGGATGGTGATCGGTAACAAAACATTTTCCATTCTTGTTGACACAGGGGCGACTAAGTCTTGCATTAGGGAAGAAGCATTTAAGTTGTCGGGCAATGCCATAAATACTCAAAGATTCTCTGGGGCTCGGCAAGTGGTTCCTTTCACAGACAACATTTCACTTTCTATAGGAGATCACGATCTCTCTCTGCCGTTACTTTGCTCTTGACAGATACCTGTAAATATACTGGGCCGAGACATTATGAACAAACTGAACATGCTATGTCAGACAAGGGAATGGTGTGCTCCATGCCAGGAATACACATGCTCAATGTAAGGCAGATTGTTCAAGCTTATTGTGGACGTAAGGTACAGAGGGGGGTGCCAGTGGACGCAGAAATGTTCCAGTATGGGACTGACATTACCATTGCATGGCTTCCAGGCATTGCAGAGAAAATATGTCAGGTTCCAAACAAATATCTATTCAGACTTGAGTTACTATTGGATGAAGTAGAGGGAACCACAGTGGCAATATAACTAGAGCAAGCAGTGGCGAGAGTGGATTGGATAGTGGTACATGCGATGGACGTCACAGGACGAGCATGAAGAGCAGTGATCGCAGTGGCAGAAGGGGGTGCAGGTTGACCACAGCGACAGACGAAGAGCTATTCAGGGAAGAGAGATTAGAAATTGAGATGGTACTAAAGATGAGTGAGACCTACTGGTTAAGGATGCACTTCAGGGAGATACCACAGAGGATGGCAATGGTGCTGGAAGCACCACCCCCATTCTGTGAGGAGGATCTAGCCATGGTACCCAGCACCCTATGGACAACAAGTCCTTATGATGTGGGTTACATAAAGAGCATGGGGGTGGAGGGATGAAGATCAAACTAAAGTCAGGAGCAATCTCACCAAGAGTGCAACACCACAGTGTAACCAGTGAGGAAGGCAAGGGGGGGTACGTCATGGTGTTTTATACAGGATTTAAAGCCCCTTAACCACATTGTAGAAGCAGAGTATCGTCTAGTTGCTGACCAAGCGACAATTTTGTGCAGCATTCCGGCGGAAGTTGCCTGCTTCATGGTCATTGACTTGAAGAATGCATTCTTCTCAGTACCACTACACCCAGACTCACAAGACTTGACCAGCTTTATGTATAGAAACCAGAAGTGGAAACATACAAGACTTCCTAAAGGGTCCTGCAAGTCACCCTCTATCTTTAACTGAGTGATACAGATGGACTTGTGCAACATACAGATGGAGGGCACAGTTTTACAATACGTAGACAAATTTTGATTTGCAACAAGATAGAAGATCAATGTAGACAGGACTCAGTGCACATGCTGACTGTACTAGCTGACAAGGGATACAAGGTGGACAAGGCCAATTTGCAATATTGTCAAAAGGAAATTCTTTACATTGGACAGACAATATCACAGCATGGTCGACAGATTACGCCAGAGAGAGCAGAGACAATACGCAAAACACCTAAGCCCACAACAGGGAGAGAAATGCAGCAATTCTTAGGGTTATGTAACTACTGCAGAGCACAGGTTTTTGACAACAGCACATAGACGAAGGCCCTACAGGGCACTCTGAAAGAAGCACTGAAGGGACACAGGGCACTGACATGGATAACAGAGATAACTGATGCATTTGACATGTTAAAGGAGGAAATATGCACAGCACCAGTGCTAGGGATCACAGATTACAAAAAGGAATTCTTACTGTTCTCACACACTGACGGTGTAGTGATGAAGGCAGTACTGACACAGAAGATGAGCATGGGACACAATCCAATAACCTACAGGCATTGCAGGGAAAATATGTCAGGTTCCAAACAAATATCTATTCAGATGGGAAGCCATCCATGCGAACAAGCGTTGCCAGCTGCCGCATTTGCAGTGGAGAAGTCAGCAGCAATAAAGATGGGATGCACTACCACTCCTTACGTGGCGCACACCCTCTTTGCTTTACTGCAGAAGCCAAAGAGCACACTTACGACAAAAAAGATCTTCAGTGTACAAAGTGATACTATCAAATGCAACTCTGAAACTAGTGAGGTGCAGAATTGTCAACCCACTCATTTGTCCTACAAGAGGGTGACTATGTTCAGGAATGCGCAGAAAACATACAGACATTCAGTGACACTCGAAAGGTGGATGAGGACGCACTTGAGGGGGGAGACGTGCTGTACATTGATGGGTAGTCAACTATTGACCGGGCAGATGGGGTCAGACATACAGGAAGTGCAGTAGTGAGGTTGAAAGAAGATGGGGCGAGTGAGGTAGTGGCAAGTGCGTGAGTACCGTCCCATTACTCAGCACAAGCAGCATAATTAGTGGCTCTCATACTAGCATTAGAGCACAACAGAGACAAGGAAGTGACAGTATACTCTGACTCAGCTTATCTGACCTCAACAGTACACGCAGGACTGGCACAATGGATCAGTAGAGGATTCAGAAGGGCATACGGGACACCAGTAGAGCATGCACTTTTATTGAGTAAACTGATTGAAGTCAGTGATTATCCAGCACGGATAGCCATAGTGAAGTGCCACACACACACTAGAGGGGAAGATCCTATCTCAATGGGGAACGATGCAGCAGACTTTGAAGCAAAATGCGCAGTGTATTTTGGAGAGCCTTTAGAAATAGAGGCTGCATCACATGCTCGAGAGTGCACCAGGAACATGGTACTAAAAGAAGGGTATAATGCACTGCCAGAAGCACAGATTATGGAGCTGCAGGGAACTGCAGCCCGGGAGGAAAGGGAATTGTGGGTTAAAGGGGATGCCCAATGTCTCCAACAGATACCCTATGGGGGCAGAATAACACAGGGAAAGTGGTCATGCCACTAGCATTATTGAACACTGCACTGACACAACTGCACCATCCAACAGATACAGGGAAAGAGGTAATTAATTGCTGCCCGTATTGGAGAAACACAGCTCTGTCCTAATTTGGTGGTACACGTGGCTGCATTTGTCAGTAATTGTTTGACGTGTAAACAGTTTACAGCAGGGCATACCTTGAGAGTTCTGAGCGGAGTCATACCTCACCCAGTAGGCCCACTCCAGCATTTACCTTTCAACTATGTTGACATGATCCAAGTAGCTCAAAGATACCGCTACATGATAGTGGTTGTGTGCCCATTCTCCAGGTAGATTGAGGCAGGCACCTGTTCACATGCTGACGCTCTCAGAGCAGCCAAATTCTTGGTCAGGGAAGTATTCCCAAGATGGGGCATGTGTGAGGTCCTGGGTCTGACAATGGCCCTCACTTCGCCAATGAGATGTTCCAGCACATCACCATGTTGGTGGGCATTCAACACAAATGTGCCTGTGTGTACCACCTAAATGGGGTGTGTGACCTCCTGAACAGCCTCCTGAAGGAGTCCATAGCCAAAACACAGTAGAGCACAAGGAAATATTGGCTGCATTGCTTACCTCTTGCCTTGTTTGTATTGCACAATAAGCCTGGGTCCGACCATCATTTAACACCCCACCGAGGGGGTGATTGGACAGCGCATGCATCTCCCACTGAATCCTCCCTCAAGAGCACTGAAAGACTGTGAGAATAGTGCAAATGTGTTAGGACAAGAAATGCATGAGTGCATTATTTCCTTGATTGCTAGTGCCTCTTTTATCTCTCACCAGATACAGCGACACAGGGGGCCCAGAAGACGGCAAAGAGAGCAACTGCAACAACAACCACAAGTCTATGGACTTAAAAACCCAGTGAATGTAGGGGACATTGTACTTTTAAGAAACTTTGAGAGGTGCTGGAATGCACCACGATTCACAGGCCCTCACATTGTCGAACAGGTGGCAGATCGTGCTGTCAAACTAGAGGGGAAGTCAGTCTGGAACCACCTCGCGAACATCATGCCATACAATGCAGCGGCCTCACCTAGCAACGTGATTGAGCCAATGTTAAGCAACTGGAAGAGCTACAAGTGAACTTTGAGTGTATGCGGCCGAGTGGGGGACACCCAATGCTTACTCTCTCACGGCTAGCAGAGCTAGAAACTGGACCACTCATCGACCTGGAATGAGGCTACACTGTGTGTTTGTTATGTTATTCTTTGCACACTTTCGACGAGTAAGCCAATGTAACTGTTGATGATTGTTCATGTTGCCCACTGCCCACCACCCAGATACTTTCTCAAACCAATTTGTCCACACTGTAAGTAAACCCAGTAGATTCCGAGCACGATCCCCCAGAGTATTCTACCTTGTCTTTATAGAGTATTTGGCCCAAACTTACCCACAGCTCGAGCATGGCGATCCCCCTATCCTTGCCACAATGAGAGACCCATCAGTAAGAAAAGTATTGGAAGAAGTGTTTGCATTCACTATGAGTGATTATCTGGTACACAGGGCTTAAAAGTTGCTTACAATACTAAAACAATAACGCATTTCTTCACACATTTCAGGCATGCAACTATATCTCTAGCCCGCACGATGATCAGCAGCACAGGTAAAGATGAGTCGAATAATAAAAAATATTGCTATCTTGTTTATGATTATTCCTAGTGGTATTGTTGTGTTTATATTTTGGAGGATCTCCTTCGTTGCTAGTGCTACTGCAGTAGCCTCTACTAACATTCCCCCAGCTGAAGCAGGTGGACCAATCATGTCAGGTGGACAGGAGAGCACTGCAGACGTGGCAAGGAGTGGTAAGCGCAGTGTTGACACAGACATGAAAGGGGTAAATATGTATCTCACCGACACTGCTCGAGTGTCTAATACCATTTGGTACAATACATGACAAAAGTAGGTAAGGAAACCACCGGGGAGAGCTGTTATGTCTGCACATAAATCCCCTATGCCATGAGTGCCTCCAGAACGTTCACAGCAACTGAAATACCAGCAGCAAGAGCACAGTGCTTAATGTATCTGTCGATGGTGACAACTCGAGCAAGGTTTCAGGGGAAGACAGCAACACTGAGATGTCTGTCTCGAGCAACGTTCCTGTATGAAGATAATTATATAAAAATATTAGACATGATGAACAATTACTGGCAGTTAAATGAAGCTTTCAATAATTAACTACTGGAACTGACAAAGGAGAAACAAAGACAATAATACTGAAGCACTTGCCATGCCCATGGACAGGAGTGAAGGAGACAGGAGGAGAACCTGTTTGCTGGGAGGGAGATCGCAGATACTGGTGTATGTCCAAGTATACACAGATGATGGGTGGAAGGATGGAGTGTTAGGGAGGAAAGCACTGACACTGGCATGCTCACCAGTGAACAAGCTACCGGAAGAAAATGACAAGTGCCTGAAGGAATGGGAGGCGAGTGTAAAGTTACTGACATGGGTGGAGAATTAAGCTGGACCAATGCCAATAATACCCTTGAAGACCCCAGCACTGTGTTACCAGAATGATGGAGAAGTAGAAGTTGGCAAGAATGTTGGGTGCAGAAGCATTGAGTAACATGACGCAATGAAGGCGGGCACCGCAGTACTGATGGATCACTACTGGGTGTGCAGATCGAAGGCACACGAGAAGCTGCCGCCCAGTTGGGGAGAAGTGTGCTTGTTGGTACACATCAACATGCTGTCACTGGTTGTGCCCTGGAAAGATGTGAAGCTGAATGAGTTACCGAAGATGGACACTAACAAAAGGAAGAAGAGATTGGTGGAAAGGTTACCAACAGCCAAGAGAGATGAGCAAGCTGAATTGAGCAGAGTGAAGAGAGGAGGTAATTACTTTTCAGAAGCATCAGAGACAGCACTAGATGAAATTCTGGCAGAACACAGACTGTTCAGCAGGACACAAATGTTCTTTGCAGCAATAATACCATCTGTACAAGCATACACAAATGCAAAATGGCTACATATTACCCGGTGGGAGCTGATGGTGACGATCAACTCCACAGTAAATGGGTTCAACGCATAAAAGAAGCGTTCCAAGCAGTAAGGTTGGTGGCACTCCAGAATTGATACGTTCTGGATCTGCTCACACCAATAGCAGGAGGAGTGTGCGCAAATATTGGGAGTTCCTGTTTCATTGAAAGGGGCCCCTAGGGGTCCCTCGTGCTATGGAAACAAGGCAATGACCATACACGAAAAGATGCGCCAGACACAAGGTTTCAAATTTGCAATGCTAGGGTTTATTGCAAGCAAAAGATAGTATCAATTGGTCAATTCTGACCTCACGCCCCGCAACGTGAGTTTCCTAGACCTTGAGGGACGCAAGAGCGAATTACATACATCAGTTACATATATACAAAATGCATATCATACAATCAGCAAAGTCATGTTCAACACCCCTCTGTATTAAGTTCCTTTGAACTCGGGATGACGATGGACATATCCGACGAGTATGACAATGTGCAATTTAGAAAGTGCAGAGGCATTTTTTAGAACACAGTGGTTCTGTTCTTGGAAGCAATCTGTACACGGGGGAAGAGCCACAATCCAAGCTTTGCTATCTATGAGGTACTATTCGTGTCCTGGGAGCCGACACGTTCGAAAGGGTTTTGCGAAGGGGGGCCGTGAGAAAAGCATATTTCAAGCCTTTAACTGTATTATTCTAACATATTCTACCATCGTACAAGACTGGCTGGCAGCTGAGAAGTGATTAAATGCCCTGCAGATTCCTCCCAAGGCTACAGAGAGGCCCTCTCTGGGCTACTCATGAGGAGTTTCAGCAAACTCTTCAGTCCCGCGACCTTTCATATTCAGACAACAATGTTAACAGTTGAGCAGAGTAAGCCAAATCCGCAAGAATTGCAAGCTGCAAAGCAGTTTTTAGACAGAAAGCAATGAGCAATGGTTAACAAGCAAAAAGGTGATTCTTGCTATATTTAAAATGGCCGCTCGTCGGTCAAGCATAGCAGTTTATATTTCTATAATTCGGTGCATAAAACGGTTGGCCCACGGCCATCAAGTTACGTCTATCATTCTAATGAAGGGTATTCATTTTTCCAGATTGACAGCATGTTCACACCTGATAATTACGAAGACAATGGTCTCCCATCATAAGTAGTACTGAATTGTTACCGCTTAGAGCTATGAAGTTGGACAACCAATTTGATGCAAAGTACTATAAAGGGAAGTGGGTGTTGTGCAGCCCCCGAAAGGAGTGTGCTTTTATATGAACTGGTCCTTCGATGATCATACAAACTACTATGGACACCTCAGAGGAATAACAAAGATATGGCAGCCAAGAGCAAAAGGACTGCTGTATAAGGTGTGGTCGACAGATCGAAAAAGGGGATGACTGAAGAGGAGTCGGGATCCTGGGACCGCCCCCGCCTCCCATCAATTTCATGACAAGACGGAAGGCCAGAAAACATCGCAATCACCCATTCTATTTTGGACGAATCACAAATGCACCAATGATCGATAAATACACTGAGAGGTATCTCCTTAGCCAGCCATACCAACCTGGCACAGTACAGATCTATCCATGTGTCAATGAAGAGCCGCAGGCCATGGTCAGAGACACCTATATGGACAGTCTGGACTAAGCACCAAGAAGCCATGTTGCTGCCGTTGTTAGAGATACCATGACAAAGCAACGTTAGACAGGAAGCACACGTGCAAACTGCACTGCATGACACAAACACACACTCGAAGACATGAAGAACACAAGCACACACTTCTATAGTTAATGGACAGATACACATACATACTGACATTGCTTTTATTATTTTTGCCATTAGCCAACGCAGAAACCACAAGGCACAAGAGATCCTGAGCATAACTTGCAGATACTTAAATGCAAATAACTCTATGTAACTGCAGGAGCACCTATAGGACTTGACAGAGCCAAGTGTGACTAACCTATGGAGAATATAGTATAACATGGACAATGTAGAAACCACATTATACAGTTTAGGAAAATTACAGTAGTCCTCAAATTATTAAGCAGGAGACACACTGAGCTGATTCAGGCTGCACATGGAGCCCACAGCCAAGGACAAGAGATATGGAGACATTTCAATCCTCAGACGACAAGGGGACCAGCGGCAGAAATAGGCAATACATCCTCATAATTCAGAGCTGCAGAGCTCAATTTCGTGGTCTCTGGAGACGTGATTCATCTGAAGCAGGCAATGGACAGTGATCGGTGGTGAGAAAGGAGGCCGATCCCAGGTACGCAGAAACGGACTCAACAAATGTTGTAATGAGCAGGACATGGTCTCATAGGCAAAGGTGGTGTACACAAGTTACAATACAGACACATAATCATTTGCATCACCTTGAAAAGGTGCACAGTGAGCTGAGAACCATCCCAGGTCTGAGGACGTCAGCTCTAGTCAATCACATCTTAGTACCCTAGGGGTGGATAGCAACGAGAAAGAACCAATGGTATGCCCGTAACTCTGCAACAATGTTAAAGTTAGTAAATTGGGGATGGAACAGGCCAGCCACCTGAAATGTAAGAGCCAGTCGAATAACTCCTATCGGTACCCATAGAGGTTATTGAAGCCTCAGCGCCCAATCCACGATCGCAATATGTTTCTGGAGAGAGGCCCACATTATGACACAGTTGTGACGTGTTTTTTGGGTAAAACTGCCCTGCGAGCCAGAGGAAGCTGAGCTGTGCATTTATATTTCTGTGTTCCTGTGCTGATCCCTGTCGGTTTTATTTGTGATAAACCGCAGTTTGAACTTGCCGTTGACTGATTCCTCTGTGTATACTGGGGAGGGGGATTGGGTGTCCTAAATCCGCGGACTTCCAGCATTACTCTGACATACCTGGGAGTCTGTTCCAACAAGATTAAATAAGGTGGGGGCAAGAACGCACCCCTGGTGCACTCCCTTCTCCAAGCAGATGTCTCTTGAGAGCTCTCCCAGCATATTTAACCTATCACTTGCAGAATTAGTTGAATCATCTGCAATAAGCCTGGATTAATTCCCCAGGTAGACAATTTCCTCTATAACAAATTGATGTTGACATTATTGAAAGCGGACGATAGGTCTATCGCAACCACAAAAAGTGATCGTCCAAAGTTGCCTCCTTTGTCTGAAAAGCACGCCGATAGTGCCAAACCACTAAGAATGGTTTCCACTCTTTTCCTAAACCCTGTTTGTAATGGGTTATGGATCAAAATAGACGTTGATTAGTAGGATTGTGAGTTAATGACCATCACTCAAATCCATCACCTTTGTAACAAGTAAGTTACAAATATATAAATTCCCATCAAGATAATTGACAGCAAGGTTAGCAACAATCCCTGTGTGTTCAAATTCATCAAATGGGTTATTAATATAGGGGGACAAATTGATCTAACAGAAATTAATCCAATACCAAATACAACATCAATGTATTTTCTCTATTATAACCATTTGAACAAAAAAGGATTATTTTGCAAGATAATGTGAGGTTCCAGCTGGAACATAAGGGAGATGACACATGATGATGTCATGCTGGCTTCATTGACCATATCTCTGATTTGGGAAAATAATTGTTCTTTAAGTTTAAAGAAATTGTGAAAATAGATAATGTGCAACAATATTAAAAATGCAGGTTGGATACCAAAATGGCGGCCAGCAGAGGAGGGCGTGTGTAGGTGTCTCTCTCCGCCGGGCCAGGCCAACAAGCAGTGAAATAAAGCGATTCCAGGGCAGTAATCCACCCCAACGGAGCATCTTTACGAGCAGCAGTACACTCCAGAAAGCAATATAAGCACCCGTGACGCCTGCCAATTGGAGAAGGTCCTAATGAAAACATCCAGGCACGATCAGCAGAACTGGCGAGGGTCAGCAAGCAGTGCAGGGAAGACAGCGGCATGAGAGACAAAGATGCAGAAAATACCCTCACCCCCTGGGGCCCTGATCGCTTCGGCAGAAGAGAGGCTGAAGCACCAAAACGCCACCCGCACATACCCCGACATGGCCACTGGGCCTCAAAGTGGCAACTGAGAGGAAGGGACCCTCAACCAGACACAAGCATGTCCGGTTGTGGCCAATATATATTCAGGGAACCGAAAAGCAGCAAAGGCTCCACGCCAGGACTGCACACAACAACGGGGCAATTGAGAAATACGGAGGGAGCCGGTACTCTGACAACGTCCAGCGAAACACTTCCAGGTATGGCTCTCCCTCCCCCCAAGGAACCAACTAAACAGCGAAGGACGTGCAGAGTAGTCTCACACTCCAGAGGTCTCAGGTCACCGCCGGGAAAATGGCAATGGGGTAAGAGAAAAAACCCAAGCACCTCTCGCCGTCTGCTCCCCCTGTGCCCAGACAGACTAACACCTCTGCTGGGTCATGACACAGCGCCAGAGGGGCCATCCAAACAGGGGGACAACCTACAAGAAGGAAGCAGCAGTATAAGAACCAACTAACGGGCACAGAGGTGCGGCCGAAGACCCCCCAAGGGCAGCAGCTGCATAAGCACACTGGGCTCCAGCAACTGTAGAGCCATGCAGCACATATGAGAGCAGAACCCCCCCCCCCCTAAGTGAAGAAAACCATTGCATAGCCATGGAGGGCAGCAGACAATTAATAAAATAGAAGGCGATCTGGGCCCTAGCATAACGGAATCACACCAAAGTGGATCCATCTCGCACTCAACCACAACAGCAAGAGGGAAGAGAATCCCCCGGATCCACCAACGCACCTCAGAAATACGCTGCCACCGCGAGGCTCAAAGCGCTACATCAGCACAGATCTACATCAGAGGTAACATAACAAGGGGCAACCCCCCAAGAAGCTAGGTGCATCAAGCAAAGAGGTAACCCACATCCAACCCATATCCATAGACAAACGGAAGACGGAAGAACCACGGCACAGGCCCAACTTGGAGAGTGCAAGGAGGGGACAGAATCCTCCAAATCAGCCCACCAATCGATGGGCACCCCCAAAGTAGGGCCCTAGAGATGCAGAGCTCACTCCTAGCGCATTGAAAGACAGGACATCCCACACCCAGAATCACTGGCTGATCTCCAGAAACGTAGCCACAGGGCAGAACAAAGATCCACAACCAGCGATGGGGCACAACAGAATCTCAAATATACGGGGGACTAACCATAAGAAGATGAGCCAGAGGACAGGGAAGAGAGAGGAATGAACAAAATTACCAAATACAACATAACAAAATCAAAAGAGATGAGCAAAATCAAACAACAAACAAAGGAGCTGGCTACCCTATCATACAGCACTACCTTTCACAGAGGTAACGACAAAGGGAGAGCCCACCAGAGAAACTTCGCACAACGGAAGGCATATAACAAGAAGAACAGCACAGGGTAGCTTTGATGTCAAAATCCAGACTGAAAACCACTGCCCCAGCTCATTCTCGCCCCAAAGGGAAACTAGCAAAAAACCTGAAACAGCTGTGGAGTATGGACGACACAGCAACTGTGCGACAGGGGGAGTCCATCCGAGAATCTCACCAGGAAATGGAAGAGAACACCATGACCAAGGTGGATATGCTAAACTGTTTTAAAGATTTCCTGAACCAATTTCTACACTCATTCCACAAACAATTCAAAACACTAAAGGAAGACATGTAGCAATCTTCACAGGAGGTGAAGCTAGACATTGCAAAACTGGAAGAGGGAACAGATATGCTAGAGAAAGCAGTGCAACAAATAGAGGACGACACCCAGAAATCAGACAAGGCGTTGAGGCGACAACCCTGCCTATTCTACAATCTATAGCTCCTATTTGTTTGATCGCCTCTTCACATGGGAAGGGAGACAGCATAGCACCACATCATGCGAAGAGGGAGAACAAATCTTAAACTTTCACCAGGACGATGAAAACCAGGAACGGACACAAAGACGAGCGCAAGCCTCAGGCAAACTGGAAGGCTGGAAAACAGTTGCGAGAAGAAACTAAGGCGGTAGGAAAAGATGAGGTCTACACAATACCTATCGCCTCACAAGTAAGAATAAGAGAACTTGGAGTGCACCAAATCATAGTAACGGGGTGGGAAACCACCTGGAATCACACACATAGAGGCCCAAGAGGAGTAAGAGGGGGGCTAAACTGGAATCCCAAGTGGGGTTTAGGATCCCCCACATATTAATCCTGAGGCTAAAGGCATGGTCTAGTAAAAAATGTTATTGTCCCTACGGGTCGGCCATGTTTTTTTAAGCCTAAGTGGCTCGATTTTAGAAAACTTTCCTATGGACCTTACCCGAGTTTTCGTCCATTAAACGCATGCGAAAACAAGCACCAGGGAGCCGCCATTTTCTGATAATCCTATCTTTTCCCCCATCGCCCTGGCTGACCTGCTTTTGCGGCACTAAATCAATTCCCCCACCCCTGAGCCTGTCATCAGCAGACTCGTACCGCCCATTTCCCAACGCCAAAGCACATCTCATGTCAACATTCGCTGCGCTTCAGCTAATGACGTGTCGCCATGGAAATGGCAGGACGCCTCTTTGCTCAATAAGTATAAACAGACCGTTTCACAAGACACAGCAGCAGATTTTAGATTCCATTCCTCTCTCTGTGTTACTTTGAGCATTCTGTGACTCGTTTCAGTGCTCTGGTCAGCTACCTTCGCCGCTTGTAGCCCGTGAGAACACCTGTACCATCTCGGTAAATTATTTTACTCTGTTTACCACACAATGGCTACAATAATGTCCTACATGTACGAGCCCGAGTATATCGAGGAGGAACTACTGGAAAGGAAAGCACGTAAAAACGATGGGGATTCGGACGGCAGTTGGCAGGACGAATCAACAGATGAAGAGCCTGGGCCTAGTCGAATGGACGGCGTCTCCACCTGGTGCACATGCAATCGGTGCGAGCTAATGCCAACTGAGGATGAGAACTGCTGCTGCCGAGATAACTCGGGATGCCTGGCCTACATTTCGGAAGGCGAGCAACGACCGCAATGCATCACCGAGCTGCCAGACTTCAGGGCAGCCTGCCTCACACGGGCCGTGTTGAGAATAATGATGGTGCTTATGCACGAACTTCGAGCAACTGTTCGTCCTCGTAATCCGAGTAACGAGTAAGTATACTCTGCTTGTCATGCCACTCCTATTTCATGATCTTCTACTGTATCCAAAATTACATCTACATATCATTGTAACGCATGTAAGTCGTTCAATAGTGTGCATTGTCTAGATAGCATTTGTCCGTGCAGAAAGCCATTAGTTACAAGAATTGTCATTGACAACAAACGTTTATTAAACTTATCTTGGTCATTTAAAAACAGTTTGTTTCATTCCTTTTCACAGGTGGTACAGGCTGGTGGCCTATCGTTCCTTTACATGGTGGCTCCACGGGAGGCTTGGACACCGCGTTCGAAGAGTGATACCCGCCTGTGCCGTTCGTGCCATTAGAGAAACGTTCCCGAGTGACAGCGGTCAGTACAGGGGATTTTCTCTCGCTGTGCTGCAACCTGACCTGTATAATCTTTAAAGTCTTGTATTTTAATAATATAACACCACATATATTTTAACAACGTTTGTTTCGATTTTTTAAATGAATCAAGTGTGTCTCCATTCAAGGATGGACGTCAGACATCTGTGCTCTGAATGGGTGAAGGTCTGGTCGCTGTGAAGCAGGGTGGTCACTATCTATCTAAGCTAATATAACATATTCTCGATAATGCATGCACTAAATAACACTTGTTCAAAGTCTTTTAGTAGGTTATGTCTCTATAAAAGTCACACATATATCTATACTAACAATTACCATTGGATTATACAGGCCTTAGGGTCTTGACCACTATAATACACCGGTTGAAGTGTGGGTCTGTGCTCACAAGAATCTCCGGTATGTGGCATTTGTTATTGATAAGCAACGATATACTATCATTGATATAAAGGCGATATACTATATATTGATATAAAGGCGCATCGCGCCGGTGGATGCGCGCTGGCATGGGGGGCTGTCAGGGGCGCGAAAGGCCAAGGTGCCAAACTACATGTACACTTCAAAAGGTGTCCCACGCCAAGGGGCCATCGGTCACATGGCCTCCTCAGACCCCGTGTCTCCAGCCAGGCCTCCCCTTGAAGCAGGCCGCCCCCCTGCAATCCACATAAGTGTGTCTTCATTCAGCAGTCTTCCTGTGCCTTATCTGCACGCCCCAGGCCCATCCATCCCACCCCCCTGTATCAAAGGCGGTTCTTGCCGGTGGATGCGCGCTGGCATGGGGGGATGTCAGGGGCGCGAAAGGCCAAGGTGCCAAACTACATGTACACTTCAAAAGGTGTCCCACGCCAAGGGGCCATTGTTCACATGGTCTCCTCAGACCCTGTGTCTCCAGGCAGGCCTCCCCTGAGGCAGGCCGCCCCCCTGCAATCCACATAAGTGTGTCTCCATTCAGCAGTCTTCCTGTGCCTTACCTGCACGCCCCAGGCCCATCCATCCCACCCCCCTGTATCAAAGGCGGTTCGCGCCGGTGGATGCGCACTGGCATGGGGGGCTGTCAGGGGCGCGAAAGGCCAAGGTGCCAAACTACATGTACACTTCAAAAGGTGTCCCACGCCAAGGGGCCATCGGTCACATGGCCTCCTCAGACCCCGTGTCTCCAGCCAGGCCTCCCCTTGAAGCAGGCCGCCCCCCTGCAATCCACATAAGTGTGTCTCCATTCAGCAGTCTTCCTGTGCCTTATCTGCACGCCCCAGGCCCATCCATCCCACCCCCTCTATCAAAGGCGGTTCGCACCCGGGGATGAGCGCTGGCATGGGGGGCTGTCACGGGCGCAAACGGCCAAGGTGCCAAACAGCATGTACACTTCAAAAGGTGTCCCACGCCAAGGGGCCATCGGTCACATGGCCTCCTCAGACCCCGTGTCTCCAGCCAGGCCTCCCCTTGAAGCAGGCCGCCCCCCTAATACCACGACATACATACGTCATTCATTCACAAACACACCCCAGTTTCTAATACTTTAAAAACCACTCGATATGTCTCATGAGAACATCTTTGTGCTTTGCAAGTCAACTCCTGAACGTGCTACCTGGGAACCACTGAGATCTATGCTAATCTGCTCGTCGTCGTGCTATCCGTGAACTTCTGTGACCGCTTCGAGCATACCCATCAGTGCGCTACCTGTGGCCATCCACCTTTTCTCCCGCAACATACTGCTCTGCTTGCTGAATCCAACTGTTTGTTGGTCAAGGTAAGGCCATGTATCCTGGTCATATTTTGCAGATTTTTAAATTTCTATCTATTTGCGAGTAGAGTACCCAATAGTGCTATGTTAATTAGTCTCATTGCTATTGACTTGAATTTCCATTGCTATGCTAACAATAGATCTATTTATTTTCATCTGTGTCAATTGTCATCGAATTGCATCCTTCGGGGGTCCAGTCTATGATGTAAGCATGTTTCCTTCTCGTGCAATACAGAACATCCAAGGGATGAGTCACATCATTTATACATTTCTGCAACTTATGCAAATACTAAACCGCACATAATGAACTGATATAGTTCCTGCGACCAAAACAAACCTTGCATTGATCATTGTATGATTCATTTACTTTTGTATCAAATCTTTATTCTTGAAGATTGTATAATAATGTTGATATTTACTTTTCAGATTTATCAACAATGCCTGCCTGTTCGATTAGCGGTTGCCCTTCGAAGACCCATGCGAAATCTGAAGGCACTACAATGCATGTTTTCCCGAAAAATGTTGATCGAATAAGAGAATGGGTCAGACATTGCGGATATCCACTGGATGAGCTGGAAAGTAGAGTCCAACAAGTCTTACAGGACAAGAGGGGTGATCGATACCGCATCTGCAGCCGGCACTTTTCCTTGGACATGTATACAACATCTTGGGTAACAAAGAAGAATAAACGGCCAACGACACGGAAATTGCTCAAACGCTAGTCCCACTCTATTCGTCCACATTCCGGCACCGGTGAGTCAAGTGTCCGGATTTAGCTTTAGGCCTTGCGGTAGTGTGTAGGTATCTGAACGGATTAATTGATATTGTAGGTGTTCTATCCCTTGTAATAATTTCGATATTGATATGATTGTATAGTTTTTTGATTAATGACATTTACCAATATATTCTTTTTCGATTTCATAACCCACAAACGCAATGTATATATATGGGAACAGGGAACTGTGCTGTATTGAGCATTTTACAAGTATTCTGTCGCCTTACATGGCTATTTTTAATATTGGCATTTCATTATCAATCATTAATTTACCTTTACAACTTCTTGACTATCCCTTGAATCTGAAGCAAGAACATTTCACATCCTTGACGTGGTCGCAGTTATCAACCACTTCTAGCGCGTATCAGGTAATCTTACTAGGCTAATCCGCTACAGACCTGTTTTATGCTTGTCAAGTAATATTTTTATTTTATTGTGTAATCATTTTACCGAATGTTTGGTTAGTGCTTTCCAATTGATATACACCTTAGTTATCGTCCACTGGTGTTTGTTTTCGGTTATAATTAGTGTTATCCATACTAATGCAAGTACTGTCTTTCAGGGAGATGCTGAAGCATCCGCCACATCTACAACATTTCTAGATGTTCTTCAACAGCAGGAGGTATGGATACTGACGGCTCCATCGAGCGTCATCAGAGCTGGAATTCTTGTCGTTTGATTGTTCTACACAATGTTTCATTCGTGGTTAGCCGTTGATATGTACCTGTGCTGTCGACCCCAGGTGTGTGTTATGTTTTCATTATTGTAATCCTCACTAATGCAAGTACTATGTTTCAGGCAGTTGATGGCGCGTCAACCCCTGCACTTGATGCAGAGCCTGACATTCAAGTAATTCCAGGGGAAGTGGAAGCAGGACCATGCGTATACGAATTGGCGCAACAGCTTTCGGAAGTGCGCACTACATTTGCAACATCCATAGATATTCTTCAGCAGCACGAGGTATGGATAATGACAGCTCCATCATGCGTGATCATATAACGTGATTCCAGTTGCTATACTTTCTTCCCTATTAACGCAAGTGCTGTGTTTCAGGGAGACGACGAAGCTTCCACTACAATCACAACATCCAATTTAGATGATGCAGATGTAAATAAATCGGAGAAATAAGTCGATGAAATGTGATCATATTTAGATTTTCCTTGATTCTTTTGGACAATGCATCATTTGCGGTTATCTCTTTATATGTACCTGTGCGTTCGACCCCAAGTGTGTGTTATGTTTCCAATATTGAAAACCATACTAATCCAAGTACTGTGTTTCAGGGAGACGACGGAGCTTCCACCACAATCACAACATCTCATTTAGATGATACAGATGTAAAGGAATCGTTGAAATAAGTCGATGAAATGTGATCATATTTGGATTTTCCTTGATTCTTTTGGACAATGCATCATTTGTGGTTATCTCTTTATATGTACCTGTGCCGTTGACCCCAAGTGTGTGTTGTGTTTCCAATATTGAAAAGCATACTAATGCAAGTACTGTTTTTTCAGGGAGATGCAGATGCCTCCTCTCCAATACAACCATTCATGGCAGTCCATGCAGAGCCAGAGGTATGGATACTGACAGTTCCATCGAAATAGATCATCACAGGTCGAATACTTGTCGTTTGATTGTTGCACACAATGTTTAAATCATGTTTGGCTATTGAGATGTACCTGTGTGGTCGTCCTCACGTGTGTTTTATGCTAACAATATTTTGATACATATTAATGAAAGTACTTTGTTTCAGGGAGACGATGGAGCCTCATTCCGTGCTGTCTATGCAGATACAGAAAATATAGTCGTTGCAGCGCAAGAGGAAGGGAGGACATGCGGAAACGAATCGGAGCTACAGCGTACAGATGTTGAAGGTCGAGTCAAAAAAGTTGCAAAGAAAAAAAAAAAAAAAAAGGATAGTTACAAACAGTTCATAACTTTAAAAAAAATGTTTGTGCTGGGGACTAGTTTATGTTATTTTCCAGTCAATTCTACTACACTCCATCTTGTGTTTAAACTGAACATCCCTTTTCCAATCTCTCCTCCAGTTACCCGTGGGTGTCAGAACTATACACACACAGACAGTGAAGCGAATGAGAGATGTGGCTTGCCAGACCGTGTACACTATGGAGGAACTATTAATTGAGGCGAGGCGTGTTCAGGCTCGAGAAGCTCATATCCAATGGCCAGAACATGAATTAACTGTGTTTGGAGACTACAGCAAAGTTGCATTGGACCATAGCTACAGTGCGACCGCACCACCACAAGAAGATGTTATTGAATGTATTGAAGATAGCTCTGAAGTAGTTGCAGATCAATTTACACAATCTACACCCGCCAAAAATTTGCCACCAAAAAACCGGTCGACATTGTTGTGTTATCCCATCAATGCTGAAGTAATAGATGTCGAAATGACAGAGAATGAACCAGTTGCAGCATCCAAAGACGCATCAGAACTTGATATCAGCGATATTACTTTCCAATGTGTTGAAATCTCCACAACGTCACAGGCCGAAACAACGTTGATGCAGGATGACAGTCTAATGAAAGAGAGCAAATACATTGTATTCAACAGTTGTTTGATGGAAATTATAAGTATGCTGAAATGTGTGCATTCCATTAGAGGGAAAGTATGTGGGAAGCCATTGATTAATGTGACTCGTCAAATAAAAGGCAGTAACGTCAAAATAAATGCCGCCTGTAGATTAAATCATAGGTTCTCATGGTCTGCACAACTGATGCTGGGGAAACTGCCAGCAGGCAATCTACTATGTGCAGCTGCATCACTTTTTAGTGGCTCCAGTTTTAGAAAGTTAGAGGCTTTCTTTCAGTTTGTGGGACTCCATTTCATTTCTAAAGCGCTGTACTACATATACCAACGTGATTATCTGTTTCCGGCCATTAGTGATGCTTAGAAAATTGAACAATTGTCTCTAGCAAGTACATTCGAAGGCAAACGATTCAGGCTAGCCGGCGATGGACAGTGCGAAAGCCCTGGATTTTCTGCCAAGTACTGCACCTACCACTTTCAGGACATGGATAGTAAGAAAATTGTGAGTTTGGTGGTCGTGCAGGTAACACAGTGTACATCATCAGTGGCCATGGAGAAACTAGGATTTATAAAATCAGTGGAATATCTACAATCAAGGGGAATGCACATCGACCTCATAGCCACGGATAGACACGTTTCAATTGCCAAGACAATGAGAGAGCAGTTCCCACATATTAAACATCAATTTGACATATGGCATCTTGCTAAATCAATCAATAAGAAAATCTCGGCTGCAGGGAAAAAAAAGGTCTTTCCAAGTATTTTGCAGTGGTCATATTCTATCACCAACCATCTTTGGTGGAGCTCAAAAACTTGTGAGGGGTCAGTGGAAATACTACTTGAAAAATGGCGGTCACTGATGCACCACTGTACCAACGTTCACCGCTGGACAGCAAATCAACATTTCCACCAATGTGAACATGGCCCTTTGTCCCCAGAGGAGGCACGAAAGAAGAAGTGGTTGATTCCATCTTCACCGACACACAAAGCCATTGAGAAGATTGTTTTCGACAAAACTCTATCAAGAGATTTGAGAGGACTGACAGAATTCTGTCACACAGGAGATTTGGAGGTGTTCCACAATATGTGCCTAAAGTACAGGCCAAAGCGCTTGCATTTTAGCTTTCGGGGCATGAAACATCGCACTCTACTAGTGGTCTTGGCCCATAACAGCAATGTCGGACGTGAACAATCTAGGACTAGGGGTAAAGTAAGGATGCCTCGCTACACTAAGGTGTTTTCAAAACGAAGTAAGCAATGGGTTATCAAACCAGTCTATGATGAAATGCAGTTCGACTTTGTGAAAGGCCTTATTGTTGCTGTGTTAGAGAAGCACAGATATGGAATTTTGGACGTTTCTGTGCAGAGCAGTGATCCATTGCCACCGAACATTGCGACTGTGCCATGCCCACCCGAAGCACAGCTGATTGTGAAGTACAAATCCCGGTTTAAATAATTGCAATACGATTGTCTTTTTGTAAATAAATGTTATTGTACAGTGTACCTGTAAACCTAACCCCTACCTTCACCATCATGGGTGGCGAACAAGCTGGGTGTCATCTTTGAATTCTCTCTATTCACCTCACATATGTGTATGTATATATTTTTCTCATGTCTCATCTCATGTAAATGTAAATGCTGCGCACTGTTAACGGAGGGGAGGCTTGCGTATTGCAAATAATAAAACAAACAAACAAACAATAAATCTCACTTGTAACTAAACTCCTGTGGTACTTTATACTTTCCCTGACCTTCCGCAAAAAATGTAATGTCTCAATTTGGGCTGCAAAGCTCGCAGACAACGGGGACAAAATTGGGGCACTTAGAACGCGCCAGCCAAGCGGGCCGTGGCATTTGGGAGAGAAGCCAGTTCGCATTTGCACATTGAGGCGCACTACATAGACGTATTCAAACTTCAAGTTCTCACAGATGCCTATACTACGTGATGTTGCAAATAAAGAATGCGAAGGACAGCGCCCAGATGAGGCCCACAAGTCGCACTGGAAGTATAAGGGTCTATTGTTTTTTGACCTTGAGACAAGGGACCATGCCGAAAGAACTACATTTGAAGGGAGTGCGCAATAACGTAAGAGACGATAAGGCAGAACATTCAGAAACTAGACTGAGTTTCATTTTAGTTCAGTATACGAAAAATCGTTGTCAAGAGCACGGTCCGTTTTACAGACTGCATTACGAAGAGACACAATGGAAATTTCAAATATAATGTAAGTAAATCTTTACATGCTTTTATACCGGAATGAAGATTTAATGAATGATGCATGAATAAATGAATGAATGAAGAGCTAGGAAAAGTAAGTAAAACGTGTTCGTAGTGGGCACATGGGCATGCAGGTCCACTGGTCTCACCGATCTCGGTCCTTGGCTCAGCCACTTTTTCCTGCACTGCCTACCTGCACTACAGGACTGTCTCTGTATCCTTCAGCCCCTTCTCCCGGCATTTACCTTGCACTTGCCACCAGCTGGCCCTATTATTTATTTTGTATTCAACTAACCATGTACACCCCTTCCCCATGCGCGATCAGAAAGACACCTGGCCTAGTAGGATTGTTGTCTGTCTGCCCTTGTTCCCCACCTGCCTCGTCACGCCTAGAAACACTTGAGTATAGGCGCATTACAAATGCCATATCATATATCATATCATTCCTCACGCATGTAGACTAACTGTTCTTTTATCATTGTGTGTTTGCCTCGATTTATCTCGTTACTTTTCGCATTGATTTTAGAGACGAACATACTCCATTGAACTATCCTTGCAAGCAAATAGTTTCTGATCGGCCGTAATAAATAAAATGAGTAATATTAATGAAGTTCGGCTAGCGAGGCTAATTATATTTTTTTTGTTTTCATAACAGGTATTTGATCCCATTCTGCCACTGCCATCTGTTTGAGACACCGGCAGATGGATTCTTCAGCAGACACCTGCAGCTTCGTGTCAACAACTGGAGCACGATCACCATATTATGGGACGATCGCCAAGGGCCCACATGCCCTTACGCTGTACTAGTGGCTAGAAGTAACATATCAACATTTAGGCTGGACTAGTGCCTAGTTGATGGAACAGCCTTGCGGTTCACCGTGCTTCCAAAGTGATTCTTTTTACGAAAATGAACACCCTGTGTACCATAAAGGAACAGCGCGTGACTCAAGATAAAACGGAACAGTTATTGCGGATACAGATAAAAGAAAATAAATGGCTTCCGGAGTTCATATGGCAATTGCTGAATATTCTCTAAACATTGAATGTCAAATAAATGTACTTTACCAAATGTACCGTGTTGCTGTTTCATTTTAAAGTAGAGTTTCATATTCCGAATTGTGGTGCGCTGTGTTGTGAGTTGATCTGTGTTGGTTTCCGGGTTCTGTGTGGAGTCGCGCAGAAGACGACTGGGCGCGTTTGCCTACGCAGCACAGTAACGTCACGGAGAGAGGCGGGGAATATGAATGTTTTGATAATGTCAGGCTCAGGGGCGGGGGATTTGATTTAGTGCCGCAAAAGCAGGTCAGCCAGGGCGATGGGGGAAAAGATAGGATTATCAGAAAATGGCGGCTATCCGGTGCTTGTTTTCGCGTGCGTTTAATGGACGAAAACTCGGGTACGGTCCATAGGAAAGTTTTCTAAAATCGAGCCACTTAGGCTTAAAAAAACATGGCCGACCCGTAGGGACAATAACATTTTTTACTAGACCATGCCTTTAACCAGAGGCCAGACGCTAGGGACATTTCGTCTGGACACTCTTAGGAACATAGCTCCTCCTCAGAGGGGAAGGTGAAGTTGGGGTAGGGAGGAGGGAGGGGATGCGATAAGGGGGTGGGAAAGAGGGGAATAGTGTTGGGAACAGAATAAGACAATGAGGAGATTCAGTCGGGGGACAGGGAACCACAAGAACACAAAAACTGAGTTACCAGAATATGGATAGAGAGAGCACGACACCAGTGACAATCCTGACACAAAACGTCTGGGGGATGAATACTCCAATTAAGAGAAAGAAGCTAGAGTTACAGGCCTGGAGACTGCATGCAGGCATTATCATGTACCAGGAAACTCACATAAAGAAGACAGACAAAGCACAGATCAAAATAAGAGGGGCATCACATATATACCAAGCAAATGCAGAGGGAAGAAGGGCTGGAGTACTGATAGCCATACAAGACAGACCAAACGTACAAGTCCTGAACACCTTGGCCGATAAGGAAGGGCCATACCTTTTTCTCAACATAAACCTAGAAGGCAAACAACTAACATAAGCCTCGATTTACGCAACGGACACGGGACAGGACGGTTTCCTGAAAGGGACCTTGATGACACTAGAGGGTTTCAGCAGGGGGTACATTATTCTAGGGGACGATCTCAGCCTAGCATGGGACCCCTGGCTGGACAGGGGACCTAAATCACAAATAGGGACTAACGCCCCTTCAAAAGCTTTGAAGAGAGCATTCAAAACGCATCCACGAAAGGAGAATCGGTGAGCTTCACCCACTTTTCTCACATACACAACTCCCAATCTAGAATCGATTATATCTGGGCATCCACAGGCTTAGTGGGAACAGTGGCCAATATAGAAACAGGACCAATAACCCTCTCACACCATGTTCCGATAACAGCAGTCTTCAACATCAATAAAACGAGGGGATGGATCTGGACATGGAGATTCCCTACAGAAATTCTGCCAGACAGTTTGATAGCAGAAACAATAAGAGAAAAGATTGAACATTACTTCTCCGAAAACGATAATGGCGCAACCCCTCAGAGTACAGTTTGGGGCGCCTTCAAGGCAGTACTAAGGGGCGACCTGATAGCACTAAAGGCACAAAGAGACAAAATGCCTAATAGATGGAAGGAAGAACTGGAATAGAAGTTAGAGAGTACAAAACGAGATGGCGAACTACCCCAGTAGGAAAACAAAATTAGCCCTGAAACGTACAACGGCCAATTGGGAATGATACAAAACCAAAAGGTAGAGATAGCGCTCTTAAGGCTGAAGCACAGGTATTATATAAGCGCCAATAAAGCAGACAAGCTACTAGCAAGCCAGCTCTGTGAAAAGGGGCGCAAAACAACTATTCTGAAAATGTGAGGACAGGCAGGGCAAACAAAAACATCTAACGAGGAAATGGGGGAAATAACGTGAGAATACTACCAGACCCTATACAAGTCGGAGAACCCTAATAAGGACAAACAGCTTACCTATCTAGAACAACTCACCCTGCCCCACATCTCAAACACAGATAAGATGACACTAGAAAGGGATGTACATGTGGAGGAAGTCCTTTTAGCAATAAAAAACTCCCTAGAAACAAAGCGCCGGGACCAGACGGCTATCCAGCCTATCTACAAAAAATATCAAGATGTGCTGGGCCCAAAACTGTGAAGCCTACACAACAGCTTCCGATCACAGGGAAACATAACAAACACCATGAAAGAAGCAAAACTAGTATTTTTTTTTGTTTTTTTAAATTTCAAAAAGTTTGTAAAAACTGAATGAAATGAAATAAAAAAAAATAATAATTGTATATTGTCAAATTTAATTAACAAAGATTCTAGTAAAATCGAATGAGATTTTGTTTCCATTTTCAAAGATTCATACAAAGAAACAAGTATTGCCAAAACTTGATTAATTTCTCCCCGAGCTTCTGGGACTGAAAATTCAACAGGGCCGGTTCTATGTTGAAAGACAGCAGAAAGGCGCCTATTTGGTAGAAATGTAGAGGCCGAGGAGAAAGAGGAAAAATATGATTCTAGATCCACTGAGTTTCCGGGCGTCACTTCAGAAGCTTGGGATGACAATACTTCAAAATTGGGCACGGTTTTCTCTATTGTGGGGAAACATTTATTAATTTTTGCTTGTGTAATGACAGGTTCACTCTGTTTTTTCACTAATAAAGCATCCACTAAGGTGGGCTCTATAAGTTCGCTTTCTGAGGGTGAAATCAGTGATTGTGGAAGAGGGAGGGAAACTACAAGCAAGATATCACGATCTGAGATTGGTAGAGAGGAAGCACCAGAGTCAGCAAAAATCATAGAGCCACTCCAAAGAAACATGAAGGGCAAATCTCTTTGTTTTCTAAAAGGCTAAGAAAGCCAACCAGGCTATAAAACCGGTGCTGAAGTACTGGAAACACACTCCCTGGAGAATCGCAGGACAGTAGTCACAGTAGTAAAAGCCACAGGCGGCTCTTCTGCTCAAAGTTGATGAGTGCAGAGAGTAACCTTGCGAGCTGCAGCAACTGGCAATTCACGACAACTCCCATGGTACACCGGAGAGGCTGAAACCAAGAAAGCGTGTATCAAGGGCAAACCGATCCCAACACTCAAGAACACACCAGAACATTAGGCTGAACGCTTTGCATTCTTGCAAGTGTTTTGTAGTGTAGTCAGCTTAAAGAAACAGCTAAACACTTCGCCAAGAGATGTTATCCGGATTACAAGATGTACAACATTTCCATCAGGAACGCACAAGCAGGCACAATGTGCTTAGCTGTGTACCGGCTGTAAGGGAAACCACAGATAGCACAAGTAAAAAGAAAGCAATTAACAAGGTCGCTTGCACTACGCCACACTCTTCAGCCAAGCTCTCACAGGTAAAGTTGTACCACAGGTGTCACCACTATATAAACAACAGGAACCGGCGGAGGGGCACGGGGTGCATAGCGATCAATGGCCACACTACTTACTCGACTCAAGCACCCCCTCCAGCACAGCACAGTCCGGCCTGGACCCCTGTGGTATTTGTTTTATGTACAAAGCAGTGTCTTTCATGGAATGTGGCAGTGATCTGGAACAGGGCATTGCTGAGAGTTCCAGAGATGTCGGTTGGGACACTGCAGGATGGGAGCCGAAACTAGGATGATGGATTTACCTGTTGTTCCTTAACCATCACAGCCTAATCCCTCCAATCTACAATAAAGCTTGTACCCTCCATATATAATGGCATCAGAGTCATCTCTACATTAAGTTATGTTTTCCTGGACCATGAACACTACAAGTGGCGACGAGGATGGGATTTGATTTACATTTAGAGCGTCCAGCAATACGAAGCTGAAGAGAGCCTGAGTCGTGGACTTGACGGTGGGATACATTAACATGAAGGCCTCCAGCTGATGAATCCTCGTGATGGTAAATGCATCACACGAATATGGGAAGGTACACAGCGCCCTACTGATGATCTGCAAGACGTTTCGTTACAGGAGAGCTGAATCATTCACAGCATTGGACAAAAATTGTTTAAATATGTGTGAAGTTCGTTTTGGTGCCATGTTAGTGTTTTTACCGTAATCTGTGCTTTCAAGGAAAGTCTTAAATAGCAATATAGGCCCGTGCCAGGATTGTGGCCATACAGATTGTTTGAGAACTAAGGCGGACGCTGTATGTTACAGTAAAGAGGAGCAGCAGAAGTTTGCACAGCGTGCCGCGCTTTATTTAAACACAGTGTTAATGTGCACCATCAAGGAGATGCAAATTCGGTGAACAAGATGAAACTGTTTGCCGTCGCGCACAGACTGAGAGAGGCATCTTGGGACATGAAGTCCATTTCTGTTACAGCGTTATGTGGCAACATAACATTTGGAGCGGATACATACCTGGAAGCATCAATGGAGCAGTTGTGTTGTATAATAGTTTTAAGGATGACAGGAGGCGTCTTAGTTATTGTGATGTCCTTTATTCAGCATACGACATCACATGTCACATATAGATGTATATGTGGGGAAATCCAACTGGGCAACGTGCCTCTTAACTAATGTGTTGCAGCTGGGAGGCTGTCTTGTATCTTGTTAGGCCAACGCCTAATTCTCGGAGGAGCTGGGAGGACACGTCCTCATGCGTCCTCTGCTGCTCCCGTAATGCGCGCCGAGCGCGGCCCTAGTGGCCGCGGCCGAGATCTCGCGAGAGTTGCGGCTCTCGCGATATCTCTACACACCTCCCCCTGATAATGCAAAGGCAGTTCATTGCAATACATAGTCATTGTATCTCACCGGTCTTCTGTGTTCTCTTCTTGGCCGGTCACTTTTCTCGCTGTGGGCATCCTGATGTTCCAGTTCTCGTTCTGATGTGGGTGCATCCGGTTCCATCTCTGTTTCTTCCCTTTCTCTGTCATCATTCTCTGGCTCACGTTCTTCTTCTCGCTCGTAGTCCATTTCTCCTTCCGCTTCTGATTTCTCCAGGGTCCTTGCTCTCTCTTGTCTCTTCTGGAATAGGGCTACTCTTTCCAGGTTCCAAGTGCGCCCGTCTTCGGTGCGGACGTGGTTGGTTCCTCTGTGAATCACTTTTATGGGTCTGCTGAACCGAGAGCCCGTGATTTGATCCTTTGTCGGTAGTCGTATTTTGATCCAATCTCCCTCTCTAACGTCTGACGCTTGTTTAGTCCTTCTTCTTCTGTCACTCCATGTTTTCATGCGTGCTTTGCTGTTTTCAATTCTCCACACCACCTCTGACATGTCTACTTCTTCATCTTCTCTTACTTTGGTCAACCATGGTGGTATAAGCGTTGAAGCTGCTCTCCTCCCTCTCAACATTCGAAACAGGGATATTTGAGTGATCCCGTTGGGTGTAAGCCTGTGGGCCGCTATGGCCTCTTTAGTTGTTTTGAGCGGGTCCATTCCGGAAGCGGTTGCTAGCTGGATAGCACCTTTTATAAACCTGTTGGCTCTCTCTACCAGCCCATTGGCTTGGGGATGATACAAAGCTGCTTTCTTCTGGTGTATGTGGTGCTTTCTCAGAAATTGTTCCATGTCCCTTGAAATTAGTTGTACTCCATTGTCCGCTACTACTTCGTTGGGGAGTCCTTCCCTTTGAAAAATTTCGGTGAGGACTTCGATTACTGTCGCGGTGGTGATGTTTGGAACAAACTCAGCCTCAACCAACTTTGATAAGTAGTCCACTAGCACTATGCCATAGCGATGTTCGGGCGCCATCGCCTCCAAGGGTCCTATAAAGTCTATACCTACTTTTGACCACACCGCTTCTGGTACTTCTGTGGGAATCAGAGGCGCCTGTCTGACCTTTAAGCGCTTGTCACTGTTGAGGCATTCATGACATCTCTCTATCATGGTGCGAATCTCTTGATCCATGGACGGCCACCAGTAGGCTTCTCTCACTCTGCGATGGGTCATAGTGTTCCCTAGGTGGGCCGCATGGGCTCTGCAGAGAATGGTCTTCCTCATACCTACGGGTGGGATTATCTGGTCCGTTTTCAATATTATTCCATCGGTTTCTGATATCTCATCTGCCACCTTCCAATAGGGCCTCATGCCTTCTGGCCTCGCTTTTTCATTCGGCCACCCTTCCTTGATCCACTCTCGTATTCTCGCCATGGTTGGGTCCTTTCCGTCTTCTTCCAACCAGTGCTTCTCACTGAGTTCCAAGTAGTCTGGTGCTTTGAGATCTGTGATGGATGCCACGATGCATTCTCTTGTAGAAACGTGGTGGCCTTGTCTATACCCTCTGGCAATCTTGACATGCAGTCTGCCTGCGAATTCTTCCATCCTGAGATGTGCTGTACCTCAAACGTGTACTCCTGCAGTTTGGCTGCTATGCGTGCCAATCTGGGTGTTGACACTTTAGTGCCTCCTGGGCTGAGCATGTGGATGAGGGGTTTATGGTCGGTTACCAACCTAAATTTTGTGCCCCACACATATGTTCTGAAATGTTCTACCGCCCATGCAAACGCTAACATTTCCTTTTCTATGGTGGAGTAGTTCTGTTCGGCCGAGGATAAAGCTTTCGAGGCAAAGGCTACCACATGTTCTGTGTCACCTTTCTTCTGCATTAGGACAGCTCCTAATCCGTACGCACTAGCGTCTGTGGTGATGACTGTACCCCATTCGGGGTTAAATGGTTGTAGACATGGCGCTTCCATTATGTGGCGTTTTATGCTTTCTACCGCTTTCTTTTGGGGTTCTTGCCACGAGTACTCTGACCCTTTTTTGAGGAGTTCACAGAGGGGTGCTGAGGTTTCCGAGAACTTGGGGATAAATTTTGCATAGTACTCCGCCAGTCCAAGGAATGACCTTACTTCATCTTTGCTGGTGGGTTCCGGTGCTTTAATTAAGGCTTGCATTAAATTTTGTTTGGGACTTATCCCTTGCTCGGATATTTTGTACCCTAAGTACTCAACTTCTTTCGCTTTGAATACGCATTTCTCGTAGCGTAACCTCACCCCCGCTTCTTGGAGTTTAGTTAGGACTGTTCTCAATGTGGCATCGTGTGTCTGTTCATCCCTTGCATAGACAAGGATGTCATCCTGAAAATAGGCCACGTTTTTGACTTTCCGTAGTAGGACATCCATCATTCGTTGAAAAGCCGATGCAGCAGAAGATAAGCCGAATGGCATCTTGGTGAACTGATAGGTGCCAAACGGAGTGATGAATGCTGTGAGGGGGTTGGATTCCTTGTGCAATTGTATTTGATGGTACGTGTTTCTCATATCCAGTTTTGAGAATATTTTGGCTTCTTTCATCATAAGAATCAGTTCATTTATGCTCGGTAGCGGGTAACTGTCCGTAATGATCTCCAAGTTTAAACTGCGAAGGTCAATGCAAACCCTTAGCTCTTGTGAGTTGGGTTTCTTTATGAGCACGACTGGGCTCAGCCACTCCAAAGCTTCAATTTCTTCAATGACGCCATCCATCCTCATTTTGTCCAATTGACTCCTGAGTGTGTCTCTCGCGGTTGCTGGTACTGGTCTCACACGATGTTTGACTGGGACCGCATTCCTTTTGAGCATTATTTTGTGGACGAAGCCTTTGATATGTCCCGGCTCCTCCGAGAAGAGTTTAGGATAATCACATTTGACTATTGGCACACTCCTCCCACAGAAAGAGAGTACCTGATCTTCTGTGCTGGGGTCCAGTTTGATTTTCAATTTATCTTGGTCGTCCTATCCTAATACTGCCGGGCCTTCTTGGCTGAAATATACCCTGGTGGTGGTTTCTCTTCCTTTAAACTCCACCTTCCCATTGATATACCCCAGTAGGTCAACTGACTCCCCTCCAAAAACCGTGGGTTTGTGCCGTGTGGTGAGCACTCGAACCTTTTCCGTCCCCAACATTTCTTTGTATGTGCGTAGGGGTATTATGGTGAGGTCAGAACCTGAGTCCGCCATGACTTTTGTTTCCACCCCGTCGATTTTGATTATGCAATGGGGTTTTTCTCTTCTGGCCCGTGTACTATTCACCATGATGACTGTGGGTCTCCCTTCATCTTCCGAGGACGAATCTCACTCCGTGTTGCGATCCATGTTGACGTTTGCGACTTTCTTGTTTCTCCACCGACACACAATCGAGAAATGGCCAATACGTTTGCAGATAGAGCACTCTTTATCCCTGCCTGGGCACTCCCTGTCAAACGCCAAATGTTTCGTGCTTGTACACCTGTGGCATTTCAGTGGTTCTTTCTTGCTCCATTTTTCTTCTTTCGTGTTCAATACCTGTCTCTCTTTTTTCGGGCGAAACGCCACTGCTTGTATTTCAGTGGAACTATGGTTTCCCGTGAGTTCTTTTCGTCTCCCAGCTGTTTCTTCGACTGCCCTGGCAATCTCAATCGCTTTCTCTAGCAGCAGTTCCTTCTCCATAATGAATTTATCTTGCACTTTCCTGCTGTTGGTGTGAACCACCAGCATGTCGCAGATGAGGCTCTCGGCATTGTTACCAAAGCTGCACAGCGCTGCCAATTCCCGCAGCTTGGTAAAGTAGTCGTCAACGGGTTCCGAGGCTTCTTGTTTGCGGCTATAGAAACGTATTCTGTGCAGAACCGTGTTCTCTTTACTGGCAAACCTTTTTACAATTCTTCTTACAGCTTTCTTGAAGACGTCATCGTTGTCACCAACCACCGGGCTCGGGGTGAGTCTTTCAAACACCCTCTGTCCTTCTACACCTAGGGCGTTAAGTAACATTGCCCGGCGCCGTGCCGCCGAGAATCCTGCACCGCCCACAGCCTCTACGTACGTCGTAAATAAGGGTTGCCATTGCGGTCACGGGATGGCAGGTCTACCTGGAGTTTGTAGGAAGGGCGGTGGTGGTGTCGCGCCTTGCATGGTTCACATGGGTTGTCGCGGTGATCCTCGTCGCCAATTTATGTTGTATAATAGTTGTAAGGATGACAGGAGGCGTCTTAGTTATTGTGATGTCCTTTATTCAGCATACAACATCACATGTCACATATAGATGTATATGTGGGGAAATCCAACTGGGCAACGTGCCTCTTAACTAATGTGTTGCAACTGGCAGGCTGTCTTGTCTCTTGTTAGGCTAAGGCCTAATTCTCGGAGGAGCTGGGAGGACACGTCCTCACGCGTCCTCTGCTGCTCCCGTAATGCGCACCGAGCGCACGGGGCGGCCCTAGTGGCCGCGGCCGAGATCTCGCGAGAGTTGCGACTCTCGCGATATCTCTACAAGTTGGCAGGGTCTTTTGGCCGTTGGTGGCGCGCGCTGGTCGAGGCGTTGCGTCTCTTGGCAGCCGGTTGGCGGGAGAGCACTATGGAGGGCCCGGCACCATTGTCCCTGTCTGCTGAATTCGAAGAAGGCCTGCGCTAGAGGAAGGCCATTACATTGCAATGGAAGTGTCTGCTTCAACGAGAGTTGCAACACAGAAGTTTCTTCTGCTACACAGTTCGTGGATGGATCATTATAAAGTTTGTGCTCCAAGAAGGGCTATTATGAGATTTTGACTGAACCATTTTTGTTGTGGATAATATGGGATGTCTAAGCAGCTAGTGGAAAACCTGAGGAAATCCATCGGTATTCTTTTCATTTATGACTTGCAGAGGCATGCTGAAGAATTGTGGCGAGGCATCACCATCTTCGTATTAATGTATTGCAGAGGTTTGAGCAGTATGGACGTTGCTGTGTGTGAACGGCGCCCCGCCGTGTGTGAAACAGTGCCAGACTTTATATTTAACATATACTCTTTATGTTCTGGAGGCGCTGGAGGAGATACCATGTTAAACCGTATTTCCTATAGAAAATGATACTGAAGTATGTTACTGGATGCTGTACCAACATGCGTTTATTAATCATAATACTAGCTGTGTACATGGATTACGAAATCACATGTGGCTGTTGTTGAAGGTTCCACGTTGTGAAAGACTTTGGTCACATGCAAGTACACGAGTGAGAAATTATAGATTTGTTGCAGGGCACATGACTTCACTGGACGTTATGCTTCTGCAGTTGTGATGCAGTTACTTATTTCTAACTATACCTATGTTACTGAACACCTGAAGTTCTTTTGGAAAATTTCGACACCCAGAGCATTTTTCTGCGTGTTAACTTGAATATCTGTTCACCGAATATTATGCTTCCGAAGTCAATACATTTGAAGGTATACTCCGGGATGCATTGACTGACTCCGCGTAAAACAAAGTTGGCTGTACCAACAGGGTGCATAAATAATGGATACATGAATACATGTAATGTCCTTTCTTTGAAATTCCTACTAACTGGAAATAAACTTATTATATTAGCCATATACTTGCCGTGACATTACTACTAACGCATATTTATTTTAATGTTTTTAATCACGGTTATAGGAATGGCCATTGAAGGAATATTTCACACCAATATCTAATACAGGATATTCATTTTATGTAATTCAGGTCCGTTTTAATAATGAGATGTACACATATGTGTTTGGTTTTAAGGTATGGTTTATTTGTGGGATGTGTCTTTTGGAAACTGGGATGTCCCACAATAGTTTACGTTAGGTTTTAGTTTTAGTGAGGCCATCATTAGAAGTGAAGTTTACATTAGTAATGTTGATTTTAAATGAGTTTCTTGTACCACAAATGATGCACGTGCAATGCATACATATACTCATATTTTAAATGTGAAAATGTTCGCTCTCCATAAGTAGGATGTTATGTTTGTCTTACTTTAATGGGACCATGGTTCTCTTTACTAATTGTGATGTTGGGGCATCATGGGTTGTCATGGTATTATTGCTGATTTGACAGCACTATGTATAGAAGCATATGCTATGGTGGTTGCATGCAGGTATTTATTGATACATCAACGTTTAAGTATTACATCCATGGGTAATGAGTGTATGGATATCTCCAGAGATATTGTATGTACCATTTGTGATGAGTGTTTGGCGCCCACTTATGAAGATCAGTTCAGTGAGATGGGTTTTAAGAACATTTATGCATTTAATATTATTGGCATCCTATAATCCATTTGCATGAAAATGTTATTCAATTATGTTAGTTTGTATGCATGTTTTTTTTGGGATCAAATTAACAGTCATAGTATGTAATGGTTTTGCCGGATATTAGTGCATGCATTTGCAGACTTATTTGAAAGCTAAAATGCTCTCCACACTTGGCTTTTTTATGTGCACCTTTTCTTGTGGGCAGTGCCTGTCATCACTTACTACGGTGCAGTTTACTACACTGGTAGAAGAGTTTTTGTCGTATGGGAGTGTTACAGGAAACATTGGTTTACACCACATATTGTTTACCACCAGCATCAGTGAATACAAATGTCTCCCACGGATGGTGCATGGAATAAATGAATAAATCTGTGGAATAAATAAATAAATTACATATTTCATATATACAATTATTGCAACGCATGTCATATCTCCCATTGATACGGTGCATAGATAAATAGATACATTAAATATTCCATTGATGCATTGAATGAATGCAGCGCATGGAATGTCTCCCATGGATACGGTGCATGGAGTAAATGAATTGAATAAATTCATGGAATAAATAAATAAATAAATTACATATTCCATATATACATTGAGTGCATGCAATGCATGGTATATCTCCCATGGATACGGTGCATGGAATAAATAAATACATTAAATATTCAATTGATACATTGAATGAATGCAACACATGGCATGTCTCCCATGGATATGGGGCATGGAATAAATAAATACATTAAATATTCAATTGATACATTGAATGAATGCAACGCATGGAATGTCTACCATGGATACGGTTCATGGAGTAAATGAATTGAATAAATGGATCAAATGTCTCCCACGGATGGTGCATGGAATAAATGAATAAATCTGTGGAATAAATCCGTGCAATAAATAAATAAATTACATATTTCATATATATATATATATATATATATATATATATATATATATATATATATATATATATATATAAAAATATATATGTATATATATATATATATTCAACTATTGTACCGCATGGCATATCTCCCATGGATACAGTGCATGGAATAAATAAATACATTAAATATTCAATTGATACATTGAATGAATGCAACACATGGCATATCTCCCATGGATACGGTGCATGGAGTAAATGAATTGAATAAATTCATGGAATAAATAAATAAATAAATTACATATTTCATAGATACATTGAGTGCATGCAACGCATGGTATGTCTCCCATGGATACAGTGCATGGAATAAATAAATACATTAAAAATTCAATTGATACATTGAATGAATGCAACACATGGCATATCTCCCATGGATACCGTGCATGGAATAAATAATTACATATATACTCAATTTATTTAGTTAATGTGATACAGTCTATTTAATAAACTTTACACATATGATTGCTAAATACATAGATAACAAATATTTGACAAACAAGATAAAAATGATATATCAATATAATAAGAACAAACCATTTACAAAAGAAACCAATCTAAGAGCTCAAGTAGCATATAGGCAAGAAGAAACGAAGCAGTACACAATGTCCCGTATACCCCACACTAATATACGGACAGCAATTCAAAGGAGAAAGCAGGGCTTAAACCATTTCTAACAACTAGTGGTGAGCACAGTGAATATTTAGAGTGTGAGTACTGGGTTCAAATCTGTATCTCCAATATTTCTTCTATCCTGGACCATATATTGAAGAGAGCTAACATCACTCGCATACTCTCAGAGTTCATGCAGTGATGCCAGAATAATAATGTTCCAATTGATGCCAGATTGTGGGCGAACATCCCCAAGTAATATTGGATTACATGGATCATAGTACCACATTCAGTCAGTACATGTCTTGCTGACTCTAGAACATTGTATCCTTTACACAACCGACAGGTGCGTTGTTCCACTGGTAACTGTAGTCTTCTACCCGTAACCAATAGGATAGGAAGTTGGTCCAACCTTAATAGTAGAATAAATCGCCGCAGTTTTTTGGAGGGGCAGAGATTGAGGTACCCTTGTGGTTGCATAAATGAATACAATCTATATTGTACAAATGCATAACTTTTCAGCGAGCTAAGGTGAGCAAAATTCTCCAGCCAATCCCACATTTCCTCCCGCTTGTCAAGTGCATTTTGAGCTTGTTTAGAGTATGGCCCTTCTCGCCAGGTCCAGCCAATAGTGGCAAGATGTTTTAGCATCATCGTATATGGAGACGGAGAATTTTGTTTCTTGCATAATTCTTGGAGGATAGTGGTCAGAAGAGGGTTAGCTGTTACACTACGCATTTTCAAGAAGTGCCCCAGTCTCCTTTTCCAGACAATAGCCTTCATAGAGGGAAGTCCCAGTTCCAATCGAATAATTGCCATCGGAACTCCCGGACCCAGGCCCAGTATACGACGCCAGAATTTCCCCTCGATGACTTGTAGCCAACTAAGATCTAGGTCTAATAGTGATTCTAGGCCATATGTCATCATAGGGATAAATACCTGCGTATACAGTTTGCGCGTGCCCCACAGGGTGAATCCTCCTTGATTATTTGAGAAGTTGGCTATAAGAGATGTTACTTGCGCCGCTCGCGTTGTACGTGAGAGCTTAAGTGCCACATAATCCCCGTTGGGCTCAAAGTCAATACCTAGGTAACGATAGAGTGGAGCGTATGGAATCAGATTATGGTTTACCATAAGATTCACACGGGACACTCTTTTACTGGAAAATCTCAATACCTTAGTTTTGTCTAAGTTAATGATGAGGCCATTGGATTCGGCATACTCCCATAATGATATGGCTGATCTACGTAACCCACCAATAGTATGATCGAAGATGACCAAATCGTCTGCATATGCCATAACGGTAAACACAGATTCCCCGATTTTAGGGGGGCAATTGCGGGCAGACGCTAGAGCAAGAGGAATATCATGTACATAGAGATTATAAACTAGGGGGGCAGTCACGCAACCCTGTTTGACCCCCCTGTTTTGATGTACTTTACTAGTCAGATGTCCCTCCTGGTCTAGTTTCAGCCTGACCGACGTATTATGGTGTAGCAATCTGAGGAAATACAGTATGCCGGCAGGGCAGCCTAGAGTAGCAAGTTTAGACCAGAGACGTTCTCTAGGAACCAGGTCAAAAGCTGCTTTAAAATCGATATAGAGTGCATACAGTGGTGGCTCGTTTCTTTTACGGGCTCTAGATCTCAGCAGGTTCATTACCATCAGATTATGCCCAGTGGAGTAGCCTTTTCTAAAGCCACATTGGAATTTGGATAATATATTGGCCTCGTCTACCCATGTCTGAAGGTCCTTGAGCAACAGGGAGGCAAACAGTTTGCCTGTCGTATCCAGCATCGAAAGGAGTCTATAATTGTTCGGATCTAGCCGATTCCCCTTTTTAAATATCGGAATCAAGACGGCTGTTTGCCATGATTTAGGTATCACCCCCTGGTTCAAAATTTTCTCAAACATAATTGCCAACAACCCTGCCCAAAACTCAGGTTGGGCTTTAATAACTGTATTGGCAAGGCCATTCGGGCCTGGAGCTCTAGATGATTTTAGGGTTTTTATCTTAGATAATATCGCCGTGTATGACATATCAGATGGTACGCTAGCTCTCGGAGGTGGCGACGGGGACCTTTCCTCTATCTGTAAGATGGCATTACGTTTCTGCAGGAAGTGCTCCCATTCCTTTGCACCGATGGGATTTACCAGTTGCCCCTTGACTGTTTCCCTGGCTTCACCCAAAAGTGCCCAGATGCTACGTGTGTTCTTAGAGCAAATTGTATGTATCAATTTCTGATATGCCAGAGTTCTTTCGGCGAGCCGTAGTTTTTTAATATTGGCTCTATATTTGTTTTTGCTTTTTCTAATAGCCACCCTAAGATTTTCTATAGGTTCGCACCTTTGCTTGATCGTGCGGAGCTCCCTTCTCAATTCCCTCTTAGTGTCTCTGATCTTTTTATTAAACGGGAGTGTCCCACCCTCTGGTCTAATCATGCTCCACTTGGGAGCGGAGGCATGAGTAATAGAGAAAGTACTGATCCAAGTTTCTATACTCAATTGATACATTTAATTAATGCAAGACTACCACTGTAATTTATAAAGGTATTTCACTACCACTATTGGTAGTAGAGGTCAATAAGATAAATGAATTTCAGTACCACTATCGGTAGTGAAATAAGCACATTCACTGAATGCATGGAGGAGGTCCATGATGTAAATGTATATGTTAAATGATTGTTATATACGTGCAATAGTATATGCTTTTGAATGTTCTGTGATTTCAAGAAAGAGCAAATGAGAGTATATATTGGTGTTGAATTGGTGTCTGTTGGTGTGTGTGTGTGTGTGTGTCAGTGTGTGAGGATGTCGGTATGTTTTCCTGGTGTCTGGTGTAGTTTGTGTTGGTGTGTTTCAGTGTGTGATGTAAGTTTTTGTTTTTGTTTTTCCTCCGTTAAGGAAAGGGGGATGTGTAGTATTTGTTTTATGTACAAAGCAGTGTCTTTCATGGAATGTGGGAGTGATCTGGAACAGGGTATTGCTGAGAGTCCCAGAGATGTTGGTTGGGACACTGCAGGATGGGAGCCGAAACTAGGATGATGTATTTACCTGTTGTTCCTTAACCATCACAGCCTAATCCCTGCAATCTACAATAAAGCTTGTACTCTCCATGTATACTGGCATCAGAGACATCTCTGTTCAACGTAAGCTAACGTCGGAAGCGGCCTCTCGTCCTTTGTTTCCTTGCTTCCCTTGAGGTACGGCTTGACGTCTGCACGTCCGTAGGTCCTTTCCTCTGTCGGACGGACGAGTGAGAGTGAGTGTGCTGGTGCCGAGCAGAGCGTGGAACGCTGACCATACGTGCCCGCCATCGAGTTTTAGCACCCCTGCACCCTTGCATGTTATGGTATAGCATGGAGGGCAAGGCGGAGTAAGCGTCCCCGGAGACCGACCTTTGATCTAGCCCAGTGTGGGCGTGCAACGAACGGCAATAACAGGGAAGTGCCTCACATAAAGATCATAAAGATCCCTGGCGCGGTAAGCCTTTTTACAACCTGTCCTCCAGCTGTCCCTGAACCCTGATCCTTGCACACGCTTAGTAGTGGGAATTGAGGGAGACTGTGGGGGAGACTGTGGGGGGGCAAAATCCCCTTTGATCCCTTTGACCCCGCAAGTGCCTTTGTGCACACTTTTGAGTGGTGGCCAGTGAAGTCTTTCCTTTTTTGTACAGTGTGAGACTGTCGGAAGCGGCCTCGGTAGGTACCTTGTCGGTACTGGAAATAGCGAGGTGCGGCTTGACTCCTAAACATTGAACGAAGGCTCCCTGCTCCTTGTACTCGGTACGGCGTGCCGGTTTAGCTCCTGCCTTGGGCATAGCGGCCCCCCTCATCAGTCCCTCGAATCCTGCACCCTGCATCCCACTAGCCCGCCCTACACGGCCGCAGATTTGCCTAAATAACCCCCTGGAAGACGCCATTGCCTGGCTGACAGGTGGGTTTGCATAGACATGCCCGCTAGGAGTGGGGGCTTGAGGGTCGACTCTAAATACAGACCGCAGGTCAGAGGGTGGCCTGTATTACCTAGTTTTTGCTCCCCTTTGGGGTTGGAGCGATTGAAACCAGGGGAGAGTAGGGAGGAGGTGGGGTCCTGAGTGGCCGGGCCTGTAGGTACTGGGTGTGGGAGCGTGGGGGCGGAGAACTGCACAAACTGCCTGTGTCCCTGGCTGTGGTCTCTGGAGGAGGCCTAGCCGTGGTGCTAGCAACCACTTGGTGGCTGTCCTACCTAAGAATCTACTCAGGGGCGTATTCCACCATAGCACGGCACCTCCAGCTCACCTTCGCACACAGGGGGTACTGGCAGTGAATCAGAGCAGTGTGCTACGGCCCGGAAACTGTGGGCACTTGCCTTTGACCTGGGCGGGTAGAACGGAATCACTGTGTGTGTAACACCAGGACGCCCTAGTGTGAAGACTCATCGTGGGAGAGATTGTTGGTACCAACTGCCTCTCATCTCTACCTACTGGGTTGATTCTCACTATTGTCAGTGAGGCATGATCTAGATAAAGTGATTGTAGCCACTCTGCAGTTATGCAGCAGGGGAAAAGAGCTCCCCATTCGATGTACAATTTACGGAAAATCAAGGCAAAACCTGTGAAGGAATGTAATGAGAACAATAAGAAAGGTGATAAATGCAAAAAGAACGCAACAAATTCCACACCTGTGGCTCAAGGAGCTATCACTGATTTCTTTGCAGTAAATCCTCCCCCTGAAATAAATTCAACTATCAACGAGGAAACGGTGGTGCCTGTACTAAGTGGTAATATCTCTTTAAATTCCACTAACTTTGACGACATAGACAACAACTCTTTGCTTGACCTTTGTTTAGATATACAGAAAGGAATGTTGTCTCAGATTCCCCAGAAGGTACCTAGCAGTATAACATCTCCTAAGGAAAACATCAGTACACCTTGGGGTGCGCAAAATCCCGAGGGTAGCAACAGTCGCCTGTCCGCTTCTCCAAATTTAGCGATGGCTTCCATGGAGGACGGACCTGAAAACAAGGTTGAGGATGACAAAAGTCAGCACCCAAGTATAACTGCGATAGCCGAGCTCCAATCTTCGGTGGCCTCCCTTCAATTTGCACTTAAAATACTTCTGCAAATGACAGGACGTATTTTGACAAATACCAACACCATCACCTTGGCGTTAGAACATAAGGATCTCCCTCGAGACGATGCGGAAGTAAATCTATCTGACGCCGTACAATTAGTGGAAGAGACGGAAGAGCAGGAAGTCACTCCCGAGGAAGCCGTGAAAGATTCTACGCCTTACGGAGTACCCTAGAGGGGGAGGCACTAGCAGCGTGCATAGAGGATTTGGAGCTCACACAAAGTCCTTGGGCTCCCTCACCACCCTCACGGAAACAACATAGATTGGCTAAGAAGGCACTTAAAAATAAGAAAGCTACAATGAGTGCCCCACTTCCTACTGCTGGCCCACTGACTGCCCCGGAAACTCGCTCTAAAAAAGCCAGGAAAAGACTCGCGCGAGCAGCGGCCCTAGCGGCAGTGACAAAGGGTCCTTTCTCTGGATGGCTAGTACCGGGAGAGAAGTCCATTGTGGTGGACCTAGAAGAAACCTTGCCGGAGGACCCTGAGCAGGACCTTGATTTCAGTACCCATATATGTCCTGAAGAACTCGTGGAGACGGGAGCAGCAGGAGAACTACCAGAGCCTACACGGCACGGCCAAAAAAGCTTAGTGGAGGAGTGCAACGAGAACCGCATTTGCTTTATCAAGAATCTTTATCCTAGTGGGAAAAATCCTTGGCTGTCTCGCTCAGAGTTCTTAACCAGACTTCATTACATCCCTCAACTTCGAGTACTGAAATCTGATGACTTCTTGTTCATTGAACCTCTGCAGGTGCCTAATTCACATGTCTCGGCCATACATTGCACCTTTTTGGCCTCTGCGCATCTAATCAGAAACTTTAAGGAAGAATTGAGGGCAGTTGATATTGACATTGATGTAGATCCTCAGGAGAGGGATCCACATGACGAACTTGAGATCATGGACACATCGGTTCCATCAGCCAACGAGTCCAAGTCTGTGGCAGTAGAAAACTCTGCCTTGGTTGAAATACAACAAACTCTCAAATCACTCTTGGAATCCCTCCCACGAGTACTTCAGAACCACTGATGTTTTTCTTTAATTTCCTGGAATTGTCGAGGCTTTGCCCATCTTTTGAGGCCTGAGGGCTCGGTTGTCTTATTGTCCAAACACAGCTGTATCTGTCTCCAGGAAACTTGGTCATTGGACCCCCTATTACTTGATGGCTTCGTGTCATATTAGTCATTTGCTAAGAGGGGTGACAAGGGTCGCCCTTTTGGGGGTTTACTCACAGGGGTGGTTAATACAGTTATATCACGAAAGATACAGTTTAAAGCTGAGGACTACCTGTTGGCGGTAGAGGTTGATTTTGTAAATGAAGGTGATCTGTGTAGATTCTTATTGATTAACCTCTACAACCCCCCTGGTGCTGTAATAAGAGAACCTTTACAAGAAGCAATTCAGGATCTATTGTCTTCTTGGTCACTAAGGCCTGGTAATACTGCGGTAGTGGTTGTGGGGGATTTCAACTGCCATATGACAGGCGACCTCCTTGTATCTCCCAATCCTGACCTCAGTGCAAGATGCCTGATGTCCCATGGAAGAAGGGAGGGGGAAGGGTTAGGCTGGCTGCAACTGTTTGACTCATGGAATCTTACCATGATTAATGGTCGCACATTGGGAGATCGGCCTGGGAAACAGACTTGTACTAATGGTAAATCGTTCAGTACCCTGGACTACATTTTTATGTGCCCAGAGATGCAGTCCAGAGTTGCTGATATGATTGTAACTCCCAATAAATGGAGCGACCATGCGTTGCTCCTTTGCTCTCTCCGCCTCCCTTCCCCCTCCACTTCCCACTCTAATATTGGCAGTATACAAACCAATTGCTCTGGCACTAGAATAGTTTGGTGAGAGAAGAACTGAAGCACTTAAATCGGCTGATTCATGGGATCTTCCTCACTTCGATCTCATAACAGTAAATGATATAGAAGATTGGATTCGGGGATTCGTGGCCTACATGCCACAACAAAAACTAGGCACATGTTAAAGCCTGAGGGCAGAATTCTCCATTATAACAAGGGAATCCGGGAGGCCAAGAGAGGATATAGAGCTGAGATTCGGGGTCTCAAGAACATGAACTTAGTGGGATCTGACTACTATGAGAAAGTTAGAAAAGCTAAATACAGATACAGAGCCTGTATCAAGAGCATAAAAATGTCAGAAAGGAATAACAGACATCAAAGGCTCGTACAAACTATCTGTTCTAGAAATTCTCGTAGTATATGGTCACTCCTAAACGAGAATAGAGAGAAGGTTAAGGGACCATTAGCCAACCCTTTTGGCGAAGAAGTATGGATAAAATTTCTATTAGGGCTTAACTCGGGAGAGGCGGAGGCTTCTAGTATATCTCAAGTGAAGGTTCCCTTCCCCCGCCTTTCGATGTTTCTGCGGAGGCCATTTACAACAAAATAGTCACCCTTAAGGCCTCTAGAGCCCCTGGCCCTAATGGGCTGGTTAATGCAGTAATTAAGAACTACTCTGCATTTTGGGCATACCTCTTTTCTATTCTCTTTAAAAAGATCTTAGCTCAGGGGACCATTCCCCGCTCCTGGCAAACGGCTATTCTCGTCCCTGTGTTCAAAAAAGGTAGCCGCATAGATCCTAACAACTACAGGCTCCTTTCTATGCTGGACATCTCTGGCAAACTTTTCGTTGCCTTACTGCTTAGTGAGCTGCAGAAGTGGGTGGAACAAACCAACATACTCAGCAGGTTCCAATGTGGTTTCCGGCGAGATTTCTCCACCTCTCACAATCTTTGGGTGATGGACATGCTTCGCACACGGGCACTTAGCAAGGGCAGCCCCCGCATTATGCGCTATGTATAGATTTTAAGGCTGCCTTTGATACTATCCCTAGAGCAAGGCTATGGATGAAGCTGGAAACAATGGGTTGCCCGCCTGGTCTTTTATACTATCTAAGACAGTTGCACCATAATACTTCTGCGTGCCTCAGACTAAACCAGGAAGGCAGTATGACTAGACAGGTGACCCAGAATAGGGGGGTAAAGCAGGGATGCGTAACTGCACCCCTCATTTACAATCTTTATGTATACGACATCCCTGCAGCACTGGCCGAGGCTAACAACTGCCCTCCAAAAATCGGTGAGGCTCCCTGCACTGTCCTAGCATACGCTGACGGTCTGGTTTTATTTGACAATACCATAGCTGGATTCAGGCACTCTGCGGTCACTTTATGGGATTACGCTAGGAACAAAGGCTTGATTATAAACCTAGATAAGACAAAGGTACCAGGAAAAGAGCATCCCGAGTCAACTTGTGGGTATATAATAACCACATACTTTATGCTCCATCCTATAGGTATCTTGGAGTGGATATTGAGCCGTTGGGCGACTATCCCTTGTGCCAGCAAGGACGTATAACCAGGGCTATGCAAGTAATAGCATTAATATCATCGTTCACAAACAAGCAGGGCGGCTTTACCTTGTGGGGGACTAGACACCTATACATCCAAGTGTTTGCGCCCATGATTACCTACGGCCTTGGGTCTCTTCTCTCTTTCGATCTTGCCTGGCTGCAAGTGATGGAGGGTAAATTCTGGCGCCGGATACTGGGATTACCTCTGAGTGTCCCAATGGCCCTGATTAGGCTTGAATTGGGCCTTCCCTCACTTAAAGCATTGGTACTCAAAAGGAGGGCAGGATTCTATCTTAAAATGAAGGGCAGCCCTTCCAATCCATTATTGGCCGTGATCCATCAAGAAGTGAGCAAAAAACACACCACTTCTCCCCTCCTGGAGATAGGTTGGACGCACAGAGGGGAAATTGTCTCTAAGGATGTGCTAGGAGCACTCGGCAAAAAGGTGGACCTGTGGACCTGTGGGACTGGTTAGAGAATTTCTCACACCTAAGCAGCTTAACGTCTTATCATCATTTCGTAAAATATAGACTCTATACTTTTATGCAACCACAAGCATATCTGTATCTCTGCCCCACCAAAAGGCTCAGACGTTTCATTATTTTGTTCCGACGGGAGCAATTACCCACCCTTTATAACATAGGAGCCAGGGAAAAGATTCCTGCCAGTGAGCGAGTTTGCTGTTTATGCAAATCCCCTGAATGCTTGGAAACAGCCAAGCATTTGTTGACTGAGTGTCCGACTCTGGAGCGTTCAATCTCCAAATATCTTGGGGAATTTGTACACGATTCTTTAACCATCTGTGAAACCTCATTCTGGCTCTATTGCACTAACACCAGCAACATGCACTTGCTTATTGCATTGTACAATGTTTGGCAGCAGACTGAAAAACACCTGGGCTCTTTGCTTTGATTTGAAACATCTCATTATGATGGGTTAAAGATTGCCGGTGTCACTCTGACTAGTCCGGGATGTCACATCTACGGTACCCTTATTTCGACTCCTAGGCAGGATATCAGTGGGTGAGAAGTCTAATGTTTGTATTTATGGCTAAGACTCTGCTGACGTGAAGGCAAAGATTATAAGTCACACAAAACCGTTCTTATTTGAGCACTTTGGTTTTTCCTGAGGTCCTAATATTTTAAAGAAATTTTTTTTGTTTTATTATATATCTTCATCCGTTTATGATATATCTGCTGATTTGTTTCTTTTAACGAGTTAATATTAATGTATGTAATTTGTATTATGTGTAAAGTTTGAATTTATTTTCAATCTGTATCACATTAAAGAATATTATAGAGTCATCTCTACATTATGTTATGTTTTCCTGGACCATGAACACTACAACCCCCAGCAAAACGCCCTGTATCCTCATTGTCTGTAACAACACAGACTCGCAGTCTTACGGCTGGGTCCGCAGCTCCGCCGATGTGGAATGGAGAGGGAAGGACCTCTCAGCATGTGAAACACGTATCAAGCCGCACCTCAAGACTCACAACTCCGTCAAACTCTGTCAGTGTGAGAGGCTGCTTCTGACACAAAAAATGCACTGGCTTCTCCTGTCTGGCTACTGAGGAATAGGGCATGGATCAGAAGAAGCACCAGGAACATTAGTATTATAATGAAATTGTTGAAAACCAGCAACAGGTGGAATAGTATATAGAAAACTAATGAAAGGAACCCATTTTAGTTCAAATGTATATCGTTTTTCTGTTTTAAAACCTTTCTATTGGTATTTCCAGCACAAAACATAACATATAACAACTTAAACAACAACACACATCACATCTCTACTGGCACATTCAAGTTGGAGTTTACGCTGCTTTTCGCCCACTGTTTGATTCACGGCGAAGCCTCCTCTTCCTCTGTCCACAATGTTCGTACGTTTCTCGTATTTCACCAGGGTGCAGTTGTATCCAAGTCTCCTCCCCTTGACTGCCGAGTTTCCTCAGCTGTCGTCCAGTTAGTCTTCCTCTGGGTCTCAAGGATCCCCTATGCAATCTTCTTCTTCACTTCTGAACATTTCTTGCACTAAGGTGTTCTATGCTAATACCTTGGCCCCACTTTCACCTTCTCCCCTGTGCAGCACCCTTGTCCAAGCTAATGTTTCAGCTACCGTCCCTTTCTGCAGGTCTGCCCACCGCATCTCCATTGACGGTCTTGTGCTTGTGTTACATGCCATTGCTATGCGGCATTTCGCCAATATTGTCATCAAATCTTTCATTTTTGCTGTGTCCTGTGTCTACCTCCTCTGGGGAACAGACCCAGTAGGTAAGATTCCGGTGACCATTCTTGCATTTGGATTCCCCCTTTCAACGCTCTTCCCTTGATAGAGTTCCAGAAATGTGTTATCACCGGGCATGTCCAAAACATATGCAACATATCTGCCAGTTCAGCCGTGCAGCGCGGGCAACTCCGGGTCCGCCTATCCGCCATGGTCGACATTTTGTTAGGCGTAAGATATGCTCTTTGTATGAGATAAAAGCTTCATCTGTCTTAACCTTGCGTTCCTGGAGACTTTCTTTGCATATCGGAGGACCCGGCCCCATTCCTCATCCGTAAAGGGCTTCTGGAGCTCTTCCTCCAATCTGGCACGTGCTTGTAATTCTCTTGTGTTGTTTACGCCCAGTAGCTGCTCATAAAGTCTGGACACTGTGTGTCACCCCTCCGAGATGTCATACCATGCATCTAGTGCCCCCCTTCACCATCTGCCTTCTGCAAGGTCTCCCATCTTTTCAGGATCGTTCGGACCATATTGTTGTACAATATGAATTGGCTATTATGAATGCCCTGCCCTTCTACCAGGGTCTGAAAGTCCACCCAGTGTCCATCTTGCAACAAGTCTCCGATCTGGGCCACTCCCTAATCTTCCCACTGTGTTTGGTACGTTGTCAGAAAAACAATGCAGGCGTCAACTAATCCTGCAAGAGGAATTTGCCTGGAGCAGGGGTCACTTATCCCTTGGAGTTTCCATGCTCTCTTCCACAGGGCCAGGCCCAACTTAACCATGTTGGGAAGGGTTTTAGCTGAGGCTGTGTCTAGCCATAGGAGCTCCCTCAAATAATATTGTTGCAGTGCCAGTTGGAAAAGTATTCAGTCTATAGATGTTTCTTCTCTCATCCACTGTGTCACAAATCGTAGTTGCCCCGCCAAATAATATCGTTTGAAGTCTGGCAACCTGATGCCCCACCCATTCATAGTCCCTCTGTAGTGTACTTAGTGCTATCCTGTTTCTCCCTCCCCCCACAGGAATTCTCTTGCCTTTGTGTGTAATTGTTTAAAGAATGACCTAGGGAGATATTGTGAGGAATATTGGTAAAGTAATACAGGAGGCGGGGTAGCACCGTCATCTTCAACAGAGCCGCCCTCCCTATCATCCCCAATGGTAACGTCCTCCAAAACTGGATTGCCTTCCCTATTTTGTCTAGAACCGCCTGAGTGTTAGCCTTGTGTGTCTCTTTAGTGTCATGATAGATGTCTACCCCTAGATATCTGAAAGTGAGTGGCGTCAATGTGAGTCCTAGGTCCGGTAGTTGTTTTGGGGTTGCTCCTCTCAGGTCTGCCAAGGGGGACAACAAAGATTTCCCCATATTGATAGTGATTCCCAACAGCCTGCTGAATGCTCCCAGGGCTTCAAGCAGGTCCGGCAAGTGTGCTTGTGGATTCTCGACATAGAGAAGCATATCATCGGCATATATTGATATTTGATGCACCACCCCATCTATCTCTATTCCCGTGTCCCTGTATTCGGCCCTGAGAAAGGCAGCAAATGGTTGCAGGGCCAGTATGTATAACATCAGGGACAGGGGGGCGTGGCCTGGTGCTCATGGAGTGAGGAGGCTGAAACTCCGAGCTCCGGCCGAGCCCGTAATCCGATCCTGATTAGCGAGCCAAAACACCATCTAAGCCGAAAACTAAGACGATCCAGCCGAAGTCGGGACGGACCCCCGCCCTCCGCAGCTTGGTCCGACAAAAATCGGACGATGGGGACCGAGCAGGAGGCCTGGCCCGGCGCCCCCCTTGGCCTCAGGAGAGACGCGCAAGATGGCGGCCGCGGCGCACTAACGCCGCGAACCCGAGTGGCTGGGGAGGAGCGCCGGCAGCAGCCGATTCCTCTCCCGTCGCCTGGAGGAGTCCGGCGGATCGGAGGAGGCGGGACCAGAAGCGGACCTCCTGGAGCCCTCGGCGCGAACCACATCCTAACGCCGCCGGCCCCCTGCAACCCAGCCCACCCGGGCCGCGCGGTGGAGTGCGGGACTCCCCCAGCGAAGCCTCCAGCGGAAGGTAACCGGAGGAGTGGACGAGACCTGGGGCCCGAGATGCGCGCTGGCTCCCGGGCGCAGTGACGTGAGTCCCTGGACGGCGCGGATTGCGCACCAACAACTGCGGCCACCTGCCAGAGCCGCGGGCCCCCCTGGATCGCCGCCCCCCCCGCCCCGAAGCCTCACGGCCGACTGGCACACTGGAGCTGCAGGCGCAGAGTGCCCCCTACCACTAACATCCAGCGGGGGACACCTCGAGTGCCCTGTCCACCCGGACACACTGCGACGCCGCACCCTAGAGGCGGACAGACCCTAGGGCGAGGCCCTCCTGGGGGCCCCATCACGCCCTACAAAACCGAGCGGGACACGGCCCTGCCCTCGGCGCTACCGAGCCCAAACCGCCCGCGACCTTGAGCCGGCGCGCACCCGCCAAACCCAGAGCAGCACACCACGAACACTCCTCACCACGACAGCGCCGCAGGTGGGGCCATCGACGAAACAGACTGGCGGGGCCCACGCAGCGACCCAGCTCAAAGAGGCGCAACAACCGCGCAAGCAGCACCACAATGTCCACGCTGAGGAGCAAGCCCAAATCGGCCACAATGGACCCCTTCCTTATGACCAAGGCCCACCTAGCCGCTCAATCTACCCCAAAAGAGGCGGCGCCACAGGAGGCTCAGGGGGAGAGCCCCGCAAACACCCAAGTGCTTGAAGCAATAGTGGCCCTAAAGGAATTCATAGACACTAAGATAGGAGAGGTGAAAGCCGATATCCAGCTCATCCGCCAAGACGCTCGCAACCTGACAGAGCGGGTCACCAACATAGAATCCACCCAGAGAGACACTTTGGAGGACACGAAAGACCTTAAAGCCGAGGTGGCAGATCTCAGAAGGAAGGTGGGCATCCTGGAGGCAAGGTCGGAGGAAGCAGAGGGACGCGCCAGGCGAAATAACATCAGGATCCTTGGCGTCCCTGAAGGGACAGAGACTCCCGACCCAACCGCATATGTCGAATCCCTAATCCAGCAGGAGATTGGGGCTGGAAAGCTGTCACAGGGCTTCGCCATAGAGAGAGCCCACAGATCACTCCAGAAGAAGCCCCCTCCAGGCTCCTACCCCCGACCCATCATAGCGAAAGTTCTCAACTTCCGAGATAGGGATGTGATTCTGCGATTCTCCAGGGAAGGCGGGGCGATTGACAGAAACAACTCCAAAATCACCATCTACCCGCACTATACACAATCGGTGCAGAGGGCAAGGAACTCCTTTGTTCCAATCAAGGCCAGACTGCGGCAACTAAACCTGAAGTACATGTTACTGTACCCATCCAGACTAAAGGTGATCTACAAGGGGAGAGCGATATTTCTTGAAACCCCAGATGCGGCCACCATGTGGATGGAACACAACAACCTGGCCGAGGTCCCTGAAGAGCCCATCCCGGGGGGCAGCGTCGGAGCCCGCTAAGCATGATCGCCTGGAGCCAGAACCCCTGACCCGCATACTGAACCTCGATCTAGAACAATACAATGAGCACGCTGGACACCAGCATGACACGAGAACGCAAAAAGATTACGGGCCGGCCGGGCCTCCCGCACATGAGCAAGCAACGACAGCCCCCGAAAGTTCAGTGCAGGCCTGTTGCCAGCACGACCTTGCTCGCGCTGGAAACCCGGATGGGGCCAGATAGCGCGAGAGCACCCTAGCACTGCATTTCACCGGCAGGAGCTGGGTGCACTAGTTATGGTTATTTTTTACATGTTACTGTTAAGACCGCCCCGCCACCCAAACAAACCCAAGTAACGAATCCGCACCTGACACCGAGAGGAACATTGGGTCGACCTGCAGCACTAGTGCAAGCAACGGCGCGCAGCAACACGAGACCAAGCGCTGGAGAGACTAGGAGTCACCCAAGACAGAAACCACATCCAAGCGATGGCATCACAACTTAACATAATCACATGGAACGTCAGAGGGATGGGATCCTATGTAAGGAGGAACCGCGTCCACTCTTACCTGAGGCGCAAGAAGGTATCGATTGCACTGCTCCAGGAGACACACCTCCTGGCAGAATCCACACACAAACTAGCAGACTACTGGGGGGGGCAGGGCAGCGGCGCATATTACTCCAAATATGCACGGGGTGTATATACATGGATAAGCCCAGACACACCATTCCACCAAATGGGAACCGAAGCAGACAAGGACGGAAGATATGTAGTGGTGTGGGGCACTATAGAGAACACACGGATATGCATCGTAAACTCATACTTCCCCCAGCACGGGATTCCCTCCCACTTGAAACAACTATGCACTAGAATTGCCCACCACAGAGATGACACCTTCCTGTGGGGGGGCGACTTCAACTGCGTCATGAATGAAGAGATGGACAGGTCCAGGACGCCACAAACCACCAATAACTCCGTCTCACGAACACTCCGTAAAGCAGTTGAAAACTTGGACCTAGTTGACATCTGGAGAGACCTTCACCCGGCCGATAGATCCTACTCATTCTTCTCATCTCCACATGGCCTCCACACCAGGATAGATTACTTCTTTATCAACGGCGAACTCACTCCACGGGTGCACTCCGCAGATTACCTAGGCAGGTCGATCTCGGACCACTCCCCGCTACTCATGCGACTAAGTCTGAGAGGCCCCAGACCCCCCATCCCGATGTGGCGCATGCCCACGGAGACCCTGACGGACCCTTCATTCAAGGACACCCTACGAAAAAAGCTGGAAGAATACGTAAGAATCAACAAGGGGTCAGTCGCGAAATGGAGCACGTTCTGGGAGGCAATGAAGGTAGTAACCAGAGGCGAGGTGATAGCGGAAGCAGGTGGAATTAGGAAGCAACTGAAAAGGGAACTTGAGGACAAGGAAGAAGAGATTAGGCGACTAGAAAACAGCCCCACCTCACCCAGCGAGAGGGAACCCAAGCTGGCAGAAATCAGAGACGGATGCCGACTAGCCTGGGACAGGCTGTCCAAATTCGACTTCACCATACGCACCGCTAAGGCACACAAGGAGGCGGATAAACCGGGCCGGATATTGGCCTGGCTGTGCAGGAAAGAGCAACCAAGACAAGCCCTCAAGGAAATCAAGGACGAACACGGAGCAACCCAGAGGACACAACAGGAAATCAACGATGTCTTCTCAAACTTCTACGCCAAGCTCTATTCCCATGGTGAACTGGTCCCAACACAAGACATTCGCGACACCTTGGACGAAGTGGGTCTCCCCAAACTGAGCTCGGAACAGCGAGAAATGCTGGGAGAGGCCATCACGCAGGAGGACATCTCGGAGGCAATTAGGTCCCTTTCTACGTGCAAGACTCCTGGAACCGATGGCCTCACACCAGAATTTTACAAAGCCTATGAGGAGATCTTAGCCCCGCTGCTACACGGTGTATATGCAGAGGCATACGAGACTGGCATATTACCCGGTAGTATGAGAGAGACGCTCATAATACCAATGCTTAAACCTGGCAAGCCCATCGATGAGTGCGACTCATACCGCCCTCTGGCAATGCTGAACTACGACAGCAAAATCCTTACAACCATACTGGCTAAGAGGCTGTCCAGGGTGATCGGATCTATAATACACGAGGACCAGAACGGCTTTGTCCCGGGGCGCAACACCACAGCCAACCTGAGAAGACTCCAGCACGTTATAGCACAATCCGCAGAGAGCAAGGAAGACCTGGCGGTGCTCTCACTGGACGCCATAAAGGCGTTCGACTCAATATATTGGGGATGGCTGATTGAGACTCTGAGGGAGTTCGGACTAGGCGAGCACTTCATACGATGGATCAAGGTGCTCTACAACACCCCAATGGCGAGGGTAAAGACAGGGGGTGTGGTGTCTGAATCCTGGGACATCCAAAGAGGAACAAGGCAGGGATGCCCACTGTCACCAATGCTGTACGTCCTCGGTCTGGAACCAGTAGCGATCTACTTCAGGAAACAGCTTTTTGACGCAGGGATCAGGACGGCGAGACGGACAACATCATCTCGCTGTACGCAGATGATGTCCTCCTCTATCTGCGCAATCCCCGGAGGAATGCACCCACAGCTCTAGACATCCTAGACAACTTCGCGAAATACTCCGGGATCAAGTTTAGCCGGCAGAAATCGTGCTCCTTCCCCCTGGCCGGCCTTCAAGGGAAGGAAACAGAAGGGCTACCAGACATCGGGATTCAGTGGCAGACGGTAGCGTTCCGCTATCTTGGGCTCACCATCACGCACACGCCCGCCTCCACACACGAAAGCAATACGGAATCAGCAATGCGAGGGGTACGCAAATCCACCAAATTTTGGTCCCGACTCCCACTCTCTGTGATGGGCAGAGCGGCCATCACTAAGATGATAATACTACCAAGGTTCTTGTACTACTTCACCAACATAACGCACTATATACCCCCTCCCTTCTTCAGAAAATTGGAATCTCTCCTCAGAAACTTCCTGTGGGGCCCGGCCAGACATAGGCTTTCGCTCCATACCCTCACTCTCCCGTATAAAGAGGGCGGAATCCAGCTGCCCGACTTCCAAAAATACTATCTTGCAGCGCAACTTACGCATGTGGTTAAGTGGTTATCCGACGAACCAACAGCTGAGACAGGCCTTATCCGCCCATTGGTAGCCCCAATGCACCCTAAAGAAGTAGTCTGGAACTCACAGGTGGGGCCCCCTGACCCACCCATGTTGGTGAAGCTGGGGAGACAAGTCTGGAACAAGGCACGCACAACGCTCGACCTGGCTCAACCATACATGCCTGAAATCCCCATGCTTGCCGACGTCTGTAAGACACCCACCGATCTGCCAGCAATGAGGAAATGGGAGAATCTTGGCCTATACACCTGGGGGGACATGTACGAGGACGGAAGCTTCAGAGAATTCGACTCACTACAGGTGAAAGAAGGCTAGCTGCGGGACAATTCTTATGGTACCAGAGGGTGAAACAGGTTGCTAAGAAGACATGGAGCACATGGCCAGAGGAACCGGAAACCCACCCCCTTGTGCAAGAGATGCACAACCTATGCGACGGCTGGAAGCCCACGTCGAGACTGTATGCCCAACTGAACGACGGGCGCAACCCGAGGAGCGCACCCCTGAAGGAAAGGTGGGAGGCGGACCTGGAGACCGACATCACGGAGAGCGAGTGGGGCAGGGCCCTGATGTACCCGAAGGAAGTGTCCCGCAATGCCAGGTTCAGGCTCATCCAGCTGAACGTCCTATATAGTACCTACATGACCCCCCTAAGGGTATCCACATTCAGCAGAAAAGCCCCACCAATGTGCCCATGGTGCACCAGCGAGCACGCAGACCTAATCCACATGTTCTGGACCTGCCCCAAAACCAAGAAACTTTGGTCTGCTGTTGAAAGGACTTGCAGGGGAGCTGGGCTGGAAAGGTACGAGTGGACGCCTAAGGAGTGCCTTCTGGGCACATACCCCAGATTGAGTAAAATCAAGCACATAGTGAAACTAATGGACATGGCGTGCATTTTAACGAAGAGAACGATAGCAATGGCCTGGAAATCCCCAGGTGGCCCCAGATACGAACCGTGGATCAGGGAAATGGAGAGATGGACTAGAGCTGAAACCAAAGCCTGGGAGGAAGGGAGCAGCCGGGGAGGAGAGGACACAAATGCAACACTGGAGTCCTGGAAGGCTCTCCTGAGTGACATGATCTTTCTGACGGACTTTAAGCCACCTTGAGTGCATCACTGGCCACGAACTGCAGACTCGAAGCAGAACTAACAGCTACACCCACAACAACTCTGACTCTGTGACTTTAAGCGACAACCGGATGGTGCCTGGAGCGGGGCCCGAAGAGGGGCCGGCAGGTACCCATGCAGTGATGGGAGGCGGGACGGTCAAGTTACTGTTTGTTTATCGTTTTCTTTCTGTTATTGTTTTGCATGTTTACCGGGCAACTCACCGTGACAAACTGGATGTTGTTATGCATCCATGTCTAACTGTTCTATGCCAATATAAATGCCAATAAAAACATCTAAAAATAAATAACATCAGGGACAGTGGGCATCCCTGCTTTGTACCCCTTGCAATTTTCCACTCCTCTGAGACGTGTCTGCTTGTCTTCACCCTTGCCCTTGGATCCTTATATAGGAGCTTAATCCAGCATAGGAACCCCTCGCCAATCCCAAAATGGGCAAGCACCCCCAGGAGCCAGTCCCATCAAATGTATATAGTTCATGAACATTTTTAGCTATACAAGATTCAATCTTATGAGTAGAACATACCAAATTCAACCATTTCTTAATATTAAGATTGTGTTCATCTTTCCAATGTTTTGTAATTTTTTACAAAGAGAGTACCAAAAATAAATGAAACACATTTTGAGATTTCATGTATATTAAATGTGATGTACCCAAGACTTCTTTCAGTATATTTTCCAATGTGAGGGAAGCAGTAAAATAGAAGATCTGTTACAGAAGAAGCCATTTTTGCAACCAAAATAAATTAATCAAATTAGTTAAACATAATTTGTTCAAAGCATGCTGCGTTTACATTACAGGACCAACCAGTAGAGGAGAGAATCTAGGGCTACTTTGAGGAATAAAATGTGCTCTATGTATTATAAAGAAATTAGATTTAGGTATACTAGGGGCAGCACTAAAATGAAAGCCTTTAATCCAAATAATTTCCAAAAGCTCAAAGGAGATATTAAAGGAATTGTCGGCACCCATGCCAGTTCAGTTTTGGATATACATTGGGGTCTCATTTGTGCATATATATATATATATTTGTAAGTATATCATACTCTAATCGAAGTAGATTCTAACGATAAGGACAGATCTTTAGGAATACGTTTGGAAGAAGGGCATGGATCATAATCTGTAATAAAAATAATGAGACTTAAATATTCAGTCCTTTCAGTGTCATCAAGGTTGTATTATGTTTGAAGTGATGTAAATGAAACATTGGTCATATTATAAAATAATAATTGTACAGACATAATGCCCTAATCCAGGAGTTCTAGTGCAATGATCTATTTGAAATTTGTATTTCTTTATCAAAACAAGATAGGTGTACATGATTGGGCATCATATATGCCAATTATATCTAAAAAGGTATTCCAGGCTGCATGCTAAAAGGTATTGCATGCTTTATAAAAAAAATAAGTGAGTATTTTTTGATGAGGTCCATCAGAAGATATCTGAGAGCCAGAAATAGTAAACGGTTTTACTAAGGAGGTTTCCACATGAGACATCAGATATTTTTGTGTAAATGATATGCCTAAAAAAATCCTGAAATCAAATGACTGATGGTAAAAACGGAAATTCGGAAAGGCTACTCCACCTTTTTTTTTTTTTTTTTTAGGTAATCAGAATTTGTTCATAGCAATCCACAGTGTTTTATTATTCTAGAGAAACTTTAATAAAATTGAGTCCATTTTTTTTAAAGAACGAGTCAGGGAATAAAATAGAGACCATGTATATAGGTTACAAAATGATAGGGGTAAAAATAACCTTAATAGTTTCCAGACCTCATCATGACCAATAAAATGGTGACTATTAGTCAATTAATTACATTTAGAAATTATATTTTTGAGTTAAGGTCAATAATTGAATTAGCGTCTTTAGTTATCAATAAACTAAGGAATTCCAAATGATTAACATTACACAACATACCAAAATGATCTAATTCAGACTGGGTGTTACTCACCACTCCGAATAGGTCGAAGATGTGGAAAAAATGTCCTTGGAGGTGTTGGTGGTATAGGATTCCAAATTCAGCCTTCCATCCCAGCTCCCCTGAGTACAAGACTCAGGCTTCCTCAAAGAGGGACTCTTTTCCACAATGTACCTCTCTGCTGTTTGAGTTAGAACGACAGAGATGTCAATTGAATAAAAGAGCGGGGAGAACACACACCGCCAATACCAATGCTGCAAAAAGAATACCAAGATATTAGACAGTACTTTACTCATCATAGCAAGAAGGGCATCACAATTGTAAAGAACATGACTATTAGATTCCAACAACGGGTAGCCCATGCGGCTGCAGTGCCACCCAAAGGAGACAAAACAAAAGCCGCTTTGGTTGTAGATGTGGGAAATGAGGCGGGCGACACAGAAAATGCAATTTGCATTGATTGATGAAGATATTAGACAGGGTTGATATTATACAGGTGATTAGAACAGTTGAAATGATTGGACAACTACCTTTATAGATATTGGAGTGGAGTTGCGTTTCCCCGGGGTAATCTACAAAGAATAACACAAATGAGTGGAATTGAACTAAATCAGTATCGATTCCCACTTTAACTATAGAATTGATAACAACTGACCTGAGTAAAGATAAATTGAGTAAGAGGAGTCCAGATTCTGAAGGCAACGACAGGAGAAAATAACAAACAGGGAATTTAGTATAGGTAAGTAACCCCGAACAGCACGAGGGACGCACTAGTGCCGGGTTGGTGCAGTTCAGGAAAGCGTTCATATGCACTAAAGAGCAATCTCACAGGAAAGTCACTCAATGTCCCAGAATCCAACAGAAGACAATATCCATGGAAGACAATAGGTATGTACCTGAGTACACGAGTATAGTTGAGTAGTTGTTGAGATGATCCGGATGTAGACAGCAAAATGATGTGCAGAGCGGCAACCAGGAAAGAACCGCAAGACACAGAAGAGAGCCGTATCCAGTAGCGTTCCAAGTCCAACAACCAGATGATCACGACAAGAATAAGGGAGGAGACGAAGCAATCCAAAATTCAGGCAAAAGGTCAAAACCAGGAGTTCAGATAAAGATTCGTGTAGGGAGACACGAAGAGGAAACGGATGAAACCGCGTGTAGCTGGTAACGCTAATTAGCAGCAACGAGCCCCTTGGAAGACGGTGGTTTTATAGTCGTAAGAGGAGCGTGGCTTGCTGTACGTCTTCCACGTACAAGACGTGTCAGGTGACCTGGAGTGCGTCGACGTTTGTACAGACGCCATGGTAGCTTGTACCTGGACCATAGAGGAGCCTGTAAAGAAGTTGTATTCTGCAAGGATGCCGGCGGGGAAGTCTGAAGGGTAACAGCATCCTCCCCCAAAGACACCGGCAACCCCCTGGCGGAATGGAAGCTCCTCAGAAGAACCAGACAATGCAAATTGGAGAGTGGCTCCCAAGTACGGTCCTCAGGCCCATACCCCTTCCAATCCACGAGGTAGAACAACGTACCCCTAGACACCCTGCAGTCCAGGATACGCAAGACCTCATATTCCTCCTCACCATCCACCAAGATCGGTTGAAGGACGAGTAGGCAGACGGGTCCCAGGGATGAAAGGCTTGATCAAGGAGACATGAAAGACTGGATGTATGTGCCATGATCGCGGCAGAGAAAGCTTAACTGCCACAGATTGATGACATCAGTAATGACATAGGGTCCCACAAATTTGGGCAGAAGCGAGCGTTTACCTGCAATTCGCAAATTGCAGGACGATAACCACACCTTCATGCCACTGCGATAGACTGGAGCAGGTGATCGATGCACATCGGCATACTTCTTGGCACGATCTTGAACTCGGAGTAAATGGCAGCGTACATCCCGATGAACCATATCGAGATCTCTGATGCAATCCTTTGCTGCAGGATTAATGGCCGGTAATACCGGATCAAGTGGGAGTGTCCTAGGATGACCACCATACAGAGCAAAAAAGGGAGAAACTCCAGTTGATGTATGCATAGATTTGTTATATGCAAATTCTGCATAAGGTAAAGAAGTAAACCAAGACTGTTGGTACTGAAGGCATAAACAGCGTAGATACTGTTCGATGGTAGCATTAGTTCTCTCAGTCTGCCCATCAGTTTGAGGATGGTAAGCCGAGGAATACCTGTCCTCAATACCCAAAGAAGCTGTAAGAGCCTTCCAGAATCGTGACGTAAATTGCGTGCCACGATCGGAAACAATAACCGAGGGTAAACCAAAGAAACAAAACACATTCGCCAAGAACAATTTCGCCAATTCTGGAGCTGCAGGCAAACCAGAACAAGGTATGAACAATGCGTATTTAGTGAAGTAATCAACGATTACCCAAATAGTGTCATAGCCCTGAACGTCAGGAAGTTCCACAATGAAATCCATAGACAGCATCTGCCAAGGTTTGTACGGCACAGGAAGAGGTTGTAACAATCCAACTGGTTTGGCTCTAGAAGTTTTACACTGAGTGCATATAGAACAAGTCAAAATGTAATCCTTTACATCACGAACCATGGAAGGCCACCAAGCCCAACGCCGTAAGGCTTCAAGAGTTTTTTGACTTCCTGGATGTGCAGCAATCAAGGAATCCTGTGACCACTGAAGAGCTAAATCTCTAGCTTGACCTGAGGGTATATAGATGCGCCCTTGAATGAATGGCATACCCTGAATGATTTCCAGATTGAGGTCAATGATCTCTTTTGGATGTTTTGAAACCCAATCAAGGATGATTGAACGCAAAGAGGGCTGAACCGAACAACCACAAACAACCTTGTTTGGTAGAAGAGGAAGAGCTTCGATCTGTTGAGACTGACCATCCGCATGTAAGCGCGAGAGAGTATCAGCCGGAACTTGAGCTTTAGCAGGACGGTATGTAATAACAAATTGGTATTGTGAAAAGAATAAATGCCACCGCGCCTGTCTAGCCGTAAGACATTTCATAGATTTGAAGGCTAACAGATTGCGGTGATCAGAGTATACAGTTAAAAGGTGTTTGGCCCCCAAAAGATGATGCCTCCATTCCAAGAATGCATCTCTGATGGCTAATAGTTTGCGTTCTGTGTTGGAATAATTATTTTCGTAAGCTGTCAATTTACGAGAAAAATAGGCAACAGGATGAATCTCTCCCGAATGCGGACAGGTTTGAGACAATACCGCCCCAATGGCATAACCTGAAGCATCAGCTTCAACAAAAAAAGGAAGCTCGGGATCAGGATGTTTGAGGACAGCAGCGGAGGTGAAGGCTGATTTTAATTGATCAAAGGCTCTCTGAGCTTCTGAAGACCATACAAATGGTACTTTGGCACTTGTCAGAGAGGTAAGTGGTGCAGATATTTCAGAAAACCCATTGATAGAGTGTCTATAAAAGTTTGCAAACCCCAGGAATGATTGTAATGATTTTACTGAATTGGGCACAGGCCATGCCAGGATCGCACTAATTTTGGATTGACTCATGCGCACACCATTGTTAGTAAGGTCATATCCCAGAAATTCCACCTCTGAGGCATGAAATATGCACTTTTCGGCTTTAACAAACAATCTATTTTCCCTCAGACGTTGGAGTACTGTCTTGACATGTTTTTCGTGGTCTTCCTGGTTTTGAGAGTAAATCAAAATGTCATCCAGGTAGACAACAACAAATTGATCAAGAATGTCGTAAAACAGATCATTCATGAAAGCTTGAAAGGTGGCCGAGGGATTACATAACCCAAAAGGCATGACAAAATATTAAAATAGACCGTAACGTGTTTTAAATGCGGTCTTCCATTCGTCCCCCTCTCTCATGCGGACGAGATTGTAAGCTCCTCTGAGATCAAGCTTAGTGAATATTTTGGAAGAACCCAATTGATCAAGAAGGACAGAAATCAGAGGAAGAGGATACTGGTTTTTTATGGTTGCTGCATTCAAAGCACGATAATCTATACAAGGAAGATCCCCTTCCTTCTTAGGAACAAAGAAAAGTGGTCATGAAATAGGTGATTTGGAAGAACGAATAAATCCCATGGTCAAAGCCTTGTCTATGTATTCTTTAAGAACTTCGTCTTCTTTGAGGGTGAGGGAGTACACTCTGCCGGATGGTATTTTTACTCCCGGAATTAGGTCTATTGGACAATCATAAGCTCTATGTGGGGGTAAAGTCTCCGCCATCCCTTTGTCAAAAACATCTGTATAATCTGCATATTGCGAAGGTATCACAGAGGTTACGTTTTTAGAGACAGCTCCGATATGCATCGTAGGTGAAACTAGCGCCCTGACTGGACTATCATGGGTAATACCGAGTAATGTAGTACATCGAGTATTGCACATATTGGAAGGGAACTGAATCTGAGATGTCGATCAGTCGATGGCAGGATTATGAAGTTTCAACCATGGAATGCCTAGAATGACTTTGTAAGCTGGTGCTTTAATGATATCAAATGATATGTCTTCAGTATGGCCTTCATCAGTACTCATATGGAGTGGAACTGTTTGGTGAGTTACCATTCCTGAGACAAGAAGTGAACCATCCACTGCATTCACTGTTTCAGGTATAGTTTTGCGAACTAGTGGTATTCTTGACATGGTGGCAAAACATTGATCAATATAATTACCTGTTGCACCTGAATCGATCACAGCTGTTGTCTGGAATGAAACACCATGATCTAAAGAAAATGTAACAGGTAGGCGAACTAAATGACTCGGATTCTGTAATGTAGAGTCCAAGGGTCAGTTTCCCGACATAGGGACTCTGTCTACTGTCGGGATTTGGCGTTTCCCGCCTTTCTTTTAGGTTTTTTGGTACACTCAGGTAACAAATGATCAGAGGCCCCACAATACATGCAGAGATTGTGTGATCGACGATATTCTCGTTGAGCAGGGGTAAGCGGTCCCCTAACCACCCCAATCTGCATAGGCTCAGGTGCAGGAGATGACGAAGATGAGGCCTCTGCTGAAACCGTGCTAACAATGCTGTTTTCTTTTCGCCGCGTCTTTCGGACTTACGAGCATCAATCTGAAGGACTAAATCTAGCAGTTCCTCGAATGCCGCGGGAACTACAGGAACAGTGGAGAGGATGTCCTTTAGTTCATCTGAGAGGCCTTGATAGAAGACAGCTGTCTTCTTTTCTTCAGGCCAGTCAGTCTCTGCTGCCAACTGATTGAATCGTGCCAAATAAACCAGTAAGGAATTGTTTCCTTGTCGATGTTTTAAGAGTTCCAGATCAGTAGCTTGAGTAGTATAACGTGTATCAAATACTTTACTCATCATAGCAAGAAGGGCATCACAATTGTAAAGAACATGACTATTAGATTCCAACAACGGGTTAGCCCATGCGGCTGCAGTGCCACCCAAATGAGACAAAACAAAAGCCGCTTTGGTTGTAGATGTGGGAAATGAGGCGGGCGACACAGAAAATGCAATTTGCATTGATTGATGAAGATATTAGACAGGATTGATATTATACAGGTGATTAGAACAGTTGAAATGATTGGACAACTACCTATGTAGATATTGGAGTGGAGTTGCGTTTCCCCGGGGTAATCTACAAAGAATAACACAAATGAGTGGAATTGAACTAAATCAGTATCGGTTCCCACTTTAACTATAGAATTGATAACAACTGACCTGAGTAAAGATAAATTGAGTAAGAGGAGTCCAGATTCTGAAGACAACGACAGGAGAAAATAACAAACAGGGAAGTTAGTATAGGTAAGCAACCCCGAACGGCACGAGGGACGCACTAGTGCCGGGTTGGTGCAGTTCAGGAAAGCGTTCATATGCACTAAAGATCAATCTCACAGGAAAGTCACTCAATGTCCCAGAATCCAACAGAAGACAATATCCATGGAAGACAATAGGTATGTACCTGAGTACACGAGTATAGTTGAGTAGTTGTTGAGATGATCCGGATGTAGACAGCAAAATGATGTGCAGAGCGGCAACCAGGAAAGAACGGCAAGACACAGAAGAGAGCCGTATCCAGTAGCGTTCCGAGACCAACAACCAGATGATCACGACAAGAATAAGGGAGGAGACGAAGCAATCCAAAATTCAGGCAAAAGGTCAAAACCAGGAGTTCAGATAAGGATTCGTGTAGGGAGACACGAAGAGGAAACGGATGAAACCGCGTGTAGCTGGTAACGCTAATTAGCAGCAACGAGCCCCTTGGAAGACAGTGGTTTTATAGTCGTAAGAGGGGCGTGGCTTGCTGTACGTCTTCTACGTACAAGACGTGTCAGGTGACCTGGAGTGCGTCAACGTTTGTACAGACGCCATGGTAGCTTGTACCTGGACCATAGAGGAGCTTGTAAAGAAGTTGTATTCTGCAAGGATGCCGGCGGGGAAGTCTGAAGTGTAACAGCGGGGTAGATATTTGAGAGAGGAAGGCTTTTTTTCTCCAAAACTTATTTTATTAAGCGTTATATTCTTACATGGTGCACAACATTCTTAATTTCTCAGTCATACCATAATAGGATAGCAACAAGTTTTCTGCTCAGATAACATTAAACCGTGAACAACGCCTTCCCTCCCCTCCCCCCTTACTCCCTAATACGAGACGAGACTTCGGTATTGTTCTGTAGTAGGGCTTCATACATTTCATCTAGGCACTTTCCCCTTGTTTCGTTGTCAGTTATTTGTAGGCATGAGGAATGGTGCCCATTCCATTTCTCTGCTTGGACAGATCTTGTGGATAACTCCAGTCATAAATTCAATTTCATATAGTTCCCTAGCAGCATTGAGAGCTTGTTTGACTGAACATTTTCGAGAGTCTTTTGGGATCGTATTGCCACCTGTGTAACAATTTTACATGCAACTTGTACTGCGTGGGGATGGAGTAATTATGTGCCGAATTGCACATTTGTATCCATAGGTAGTCGGTCATCATGTGTCCCAGGTCAGCCTCCCATCTCTTTTTGAGGGATCCAATCCCGTTTTTTTACTCGCTTAGTAGGGAGTTGTATAACCTAGAGCTAAGGCTCTTGGTCGATGTGGATTCACTTAGGATTCTCTCCAGCAGTGTTAGGTCTCTTTGGAGGATCTTCTTTCATTTTGGGGCCGTTAGGACTCCCCTCAGCTGTAGAAACAAGAACACCCCAATGGGTTTAATTTGTAGACTTGCTTCCAGAGCTTGGATGGTTATGCACTCGTCGGGCTTTATGATCTTTCCAACCGATTCCAGTCCTGCTTCATACCATTTCTGGAAGCGCTGTGGGTCTTGAATTTCATTTCTGATGGGTGGTACCTGTATGTGGTCATGGGGGATGGCCAAGTCGTAAGGCCCTTCATCTCACCTTTTTTCCACCACAGCCTTAGGAGAGATCCCACTGCAAAATGTCTGATTTCGTTCTGCGGGAATTCTGTTTTGGGGGCCCACAGCCATTCGCCCAACGTTACTGGCCGTTGCATGTGGTTCTCTATTGCAACCCATTGTTTCTGCTTGTCTTCTCTTAGGTGTGGCAGTAGGGCTCTTAACTGGGCTGCTCGATAGTATGTAGAAAATTCAGGGAGACCTGTTCCACCTTTTTCCTTGGGCTATGTTAAACTACAATAGGCTATTCGATGTTTTTTGCCTGGCCATAAACATTTCAGGAGTCTTGATTTCAAGTCTAGGAAGTGGCTTTCTGGGATGTCGATTGGAAGCATCTGGTATTGGAGAGTTACAATTTTTATCGCATTTAGGTGTCGAGCCATGACACTGTTAGGTTGGCCCATCTATCCAGGTCTTTTGAAAGTTCTGCCATTAGCAGAGGGAGGTTTGGCTCATATAGGTCTTTCGTTCTTCTTGTGACCTCGATACCTAAATATTTTAGCTTCTGGTATGTTAGTGGTATTCCCAATACGTATGGTGCTTCTGTGCCTGGTGAGTATGTCGCCCTGTAGTGAAGGAACGTGGACTTCTCAGAGTTAACTTTCAACCCTGCCCATTCGCCAAACTCTCAAACAATCCTTAACACTTTGGGTATACAGACTTGCGGGTCTGCCAAATAGAGAAACATGACATCCTCGAACATGGCCAGTTTGTATTCTGCGTCCCTCTCCTTTATTACTTCTATTATAGTGTCTTTTCTAAGTGCATTAGCCAATGGCTCAATGTATAGGGCGTAGAGGAGTGGCGAAAGCGGGCATCCCTGCCTGGTTCCCCTTGATATTTCTAATTCTCTCTAGAGTTCACAGTTTACGACCACCCTTCCCTTTGGAGCCTTGCATAGTGCTTGGACTCCGTTTATGAAAAGCTCTTCAAAGCCCATGTTTTTGAGTATGGCCCAGAGAAACTCCTACTCCACCCGATCAAAGGCTTCTCCGAGTCCCAACTTAAGACGAACCTGATCTCCTTCCCACTATTCTGTGAACTCCAGGATGTTAAGTGTCTTGCACATTGCACCCGCCCTCTGTCTATCTTTTATAAACCCCACCTGATCCGGATGGATCAGACGTGGCATAATATCTTCCATTCTTGTGGCTAGGACCCTTGCATATATTTTTGTGTCTGTGATAAACAGCGATATTGGATGCTAGGATTTGCAGGATGTGGGGTCTTTTCCTGGTTTTGGGATTACCACTATGTTCGCTTGCCCTGTTTCCTAGATAGGGTTAAATAATTTAGTTAGATGGGGTGCTATGGTATCTGTGAACTGTTTATAAAAACCCATACTATAGCCATCTTCCCCTGGAGCCCCTCCTGGTGGGAGCCTTTTTATTGCTGATTTTGTTTCTTCTGGGGATATGGGCGAATCAGGGAGGGACTGCTCTGATTGTGAAAGGTGTGTTAACCCCGCATTCTGAATGTAGTTTTGCATCTCTTTTTCTGCTTTGCTACTCTCTGTGGTATATAAACCCTTATAGTACTTAGCGAACTGGTTGATTATATCTTCTGGGCCGTTGCCCATCCTCCTACTCCCGTTTTGATTTTCTCTACCCATCTCTCAACCCTTTGCGCACGTAGTCTGGAGGCAAGCATCTTTTTAGCCTTGATCCCTTTTTCGTAGAATTTTTGTTTTAATAATTTCAATTTTTGCACTGTATCACCAACCCACAGTGCTTTCAGTTCAACCCTTTTTGTTTAAGTGTCTCTAAGTGTTCCTTCTGGTATGATCCCTGGGTGTGTAATCTTTCTTCTAAGCTTGAGATTTCCTTCCCTAGTTTCTCCTCTCGCAAACTCCGTTCCCCTTTCTGCCTTGCCCCTTTCCTCATCAGGAGGCCCCTCCACACTGCCTTCCCTGCTTCCCATACTGTTATGATCCCTACCTCACCGTTGTCATTAGTTTGAAAATACTCCTCTATAGAGGCTTTGATTTCCTGGGCAAAGAGTTTGTCTCACCACAGAAACTCATTGCAGAGCCATTTAGGGTTGCGGTTCTCTAGCCCCTCCATTTATAGCCTTGCTATCACCATATCGTGAACTGACCATCCGATGGGGCGGATTGTGCTATCCCTTACCCTGGGGCCGCACTCCCTGCTGACCAGCAAGTAGTCAATTCTAGTGTAAGTTTCGTGGACACTGGATCTAAAAGCGTATCCCTTTTTCTCAAGGTTCACTGCTCTCCAGACAACAACCCAGGCCCATCTCTTCTAGATTGACCCAGAATCTTCCCCCTCCTCCTTTGCACGGTTCTTGATTTCTGTCCTCATCGTCTGCCTGTCCATCTGGGGGTCAGCCCATGAATTGAAATCGCCCCCTATAATTGTGGGACCTTTACTCTGTCCTTGGTTTGGTGCATATACCCCTGCAAACATAATCTGAGTACCTTCACTATTGGGAGCCTGCCTCCCATCTCTGTTTGTACTGTGGAGTTAATTCATTTTGTTCTCTTATGTTAGACCTACTCCCCTTTTCTTGTGGTCTGCTGAGGCCCAATATATTTGTCCCACTCCCCTTCCCCTCAATGGCTTCTCCTCCCCTGCTTTTAATCTAGTCTCCTGAATGACAAGGACATCCAGTGCAGCCCTATCGAATTCCGTCATGACTAGTGACCTTTTGGTCGGGAGTTTAACCCCTTTACGTTGAGCGTGCCCACTTTAAGTATCGCCTTCCCTGTCCCTTGTCTACCGGTCTCTTCCATCCCTACGTTAGGCCCTGCCTCTTTTGCTCATTCCCTCTCTGGCCGCCTGCTCGCCTTGTATGAAACCCTTTTCGATTTACCTCCTGTACCGTTAATCTAGTCTGTGTGTTCCCTCTCCCCTATTTTAAATCTTAACATAACTTAGTCCACAAACCTGACCAAGGATGCTTTAGAACGCCTGCGGTCCCCTGAGTTGAGATGCCCTCGTATAACTGAGGACCACTAGGTTTTTAAACTCTCCACCCCAACAGGGATCTTGTATGTAATCCCTTTCTCTGTCTTAAGTACCCTGAACGGCTTAATTGCTCCCAGCTCCTGCCTCCATTTTCCATATTCAAGGTTGTTTTTGTGGGGGAAGTGGGAACCAATTTAACGTATTTTCTGCCCACCTTACTTCTCTTTCTTCTCTGGGGTGGCTCTTCTGCACGCTGTGATCCTGGTGAGTGAGAACCGGGGGGCCCCAGTGGACCTCTGACGCTTGGCAGATCTGTTCGACAATTCAGCACTTGATTTCCTCCGCGGGTGAGGTTATTCTATAGTCCTCTCCTTTGTATTCAAAAGTCATTGCAAAGGGGTAGCCCCATCGATATCAGATGTTTCGCTCCCTGAGCCATGCAGCAAGTGGCTTGCATCCTCTCCTGCACTCAAGCGTGAAATTTGAAAGGTCCTGGAAAATCTTTTGTTTGGAGCCCTTGAACACTATGTCCTGGGTTTGTTTTGCTTTGAGGAGGACTTCCATTTTCTTGATCCACTCTTGATCTGGGTCCACCTCTGTATGCCCTTCTTCCTCTATAGGCTCTCTTGATTGAACTGCTTTTCCTCCCTCCACCTCAAATAAGAGATTCATTATTTCTTGCAATTTCATCTCAATTTGGTTTGGTGTCTCTCCTTCGTTTTCCTCCAGGCCAATTATTCTTATATTCAATCTTCTTTCTCAGTTTTCCATGTCTTTCAGTTTGCAGGTTGGTTCTTCTTCCTTTAATTCAATATCTGTCATTCACGCATTCAGTTTCATTTCTACCAAGTCCACATTAATCTGATTGAGCTCCAGGTTTTATACTTTGCCTTCAATTTTCTCCACTTTTCCGCAAATTTCAGATACGGAGGTTTGAATGTTGGAATGTAGGGCCTTGACCTCTGTCATTATGTTACTAATATCCTTTTCCATAGAATCACTGCTAATTTTGGGAGATTCTTTGGAGGGGGCCTCTGCTTTGCGGGGCCCTTCCATTCTGTATTGCTGTAGTTTCTCCAGGCTGCTTTCAGAATGGGCATCTGCTCAGCTAGCCTTCGGTTTTACTGTCTTTTCACAGGCACTAGGCAGAGTTCTCCTTATGGGCTCTAATCCGCTGTCCTGACCTCAGCCTCTATATGGATTACACAGCGTGCTGTTGGAGCGGTTAATAAACCTTGGCTGATGTATGACCACTTTTAAGGGGTTGCGGAGGGCTTTGTCTTTAGTGCACTGGTATCAAAAGATGGGTATTTTCCCTACTTTTTTGTTTGAGGAGGATTAGTTTCCGATTGGGAAAAATTAAAGAATGCTATATAGAACAGGGAAACTGATCACCCCTCTCTCCACCCCGAGCATCAAACTGGTGACACTTATATACAAACCTTATTAAAACAAAGCTAAATTATACAGCACAGGTATCTCTGCCACGAGACATAAGACAAGAAAGATATATCCAAAATGTGACTTTATTACATATCCAATACACATATATATAAAAACACAACATCTCAAAATCCAGAGCTTGAATTCATCAAAACCAGAAAAAAGTAATTCAAATAATTCACCACATATGTTCAAAAGGATTTTCAGCTCAGTCAATGAGTGAGCAAAGCTCATTACATTGGGGTTTGATTATATTGTTGTATTACAATTCATCACTCATCAATGATGGATAATTTAACACAGGCTCTAACGCTAAAATTGTTTCCTATGAGGTTCATAGTTGACAGATTGTTCTCATTTTTTGAATGGGTGTGAGAGGCTTCTTCACATAGGACTGCTTCTCCGACGTTTGGGCAATCGTTTTATTTCTTCTTTACTGATTGGGATCTTCACCATAGCTTCTCTATTATCCCCGCTGGGGTTGGAGCCACGCTTCAGGCAGCCATTGCCTTGTGCGTCCCGTAGCGTTCTCCATAGAAAGCCTTTTTGATGTACTGATATTGTGAGGTATAAAATTATATCATCCACATAAGCGGAGACATTTATTTCTGAATTATTTAATTTGAATCTAAATTATGACAAATATTTTGGAGAAGAGGTTCTAAAGCTAAAATAAAAAGAAGAGGGGATAATGGGCAGCCTTGTTGAGTGTTGATATGATTGAGAAGTATTATTAAGCTATATTTGAGATTTGTGGGAGTTGTACAAGATCTCATTAAAAAAATAAGGCTTTAGGACCTATAGGATGCATGAGATAATCTCATGAAACCCGATCCAATGCTTTCTCAGCGTCTACTGAAGTAAGTATTATGTGGTTTATAGATTATTTTGAAAGGTCAACAATGTGACAAAGTAGACGAGAGTTTGAAGCAGCATGGCGAACTTTAACAAAGCTGGCATGATCTGGATGAATCAGAGAGGGTATTGTCCAATCCAGTCTGTTAGATAGAATTTAGGCAAACATGTTGCATATTATATTGGTAAGGGATAGCGGTCGGAATTTTTAAATGAATTGTGGATCTTTACCTGGTTTATGGAACAGAATGATGAGAGCTTCAGAAAAAAAAGTGACAAAAGACTGTTGATTATTAATAAACATATTAAACAATACAAGAAGTATAGGGGCCAGCAGATCAACAAAACACATACCATTCAATAGAGAAGCCGTCTGGACTGGAAGCGTTACCCTCTTTCAAGTTTAAGACGGTTTGCCTGATTTCATTTAACCACTTAAGTTCTAAGGATAAGGTTCTACCGCTCTTTTCCAACACAAACACTTTCTTTCACTGTGAAAGACAACGGACAAGCACCAGAGCCGTTTACCTGACATGTCCCAACACAAGGGACCGGCAGAGTCAAGCAATTGACAATAACTACAAACACCTGACAGCCCTTTCCCTTCCCCACAGGGATAAAGGCAAAGCACAAGAGCACAGTTTGAGCAAGGACAAATGCACGAGGAAGCAACTATTTCAGGGTGGCATTTCAAACGGAGAAGAAAGGCGGCGAGACCTGAATGGACGACACGGAGGGAAGTGCCCTTGCCCTTTTCAACACAGATCCGCAAAGCCTTCATCAAAGGAATCATAAAACTGGGAACTACAGCTGGCATGTTGTGTGACAGATGTCAATGATGCACAGGAGCCCTCCCGCAATGATAACAAAGGCGGGGAGACGCAATTGCTACCGTGGTACTGTCCTTGATTCCCGAGACAAGACACACCAGTGAGTTCAGCACAGCTGGTGAGTCAGAGAGAGCTGATAGTACACCGGACTGCATTGAGCCCAAGGTTGCAAACGACAACATTGTATAAACAAAGAACTTGTGTGTGTTTGAACTTTTAAGAAAACCCTTGTGAAGGACCAGCAGCAGAGTGGTCCAGCGCCACAGGGGTGCTCATTCGAAGGACTCTGGCTGGTCACCTTTTTTTCCTGAAACTACAAATACCAGGAGGCCCTAGAAGAGGCCGGTGTGAGGTGTCAGAGTGGTCATACAAGGGACAAGCAAAACCCCTTGTACAGTCGAAGGTCTTTGACACATTAAGGAATTAAAGTGAACTGTGTTACTCGGGCAAGTGTGAACCCGACTGAGGGACACCGAAAAAAATCTAGGGGAAGGGAACCCCGCTTTTCTAATGAGATGATAAAATCACAAACTGTGTTAAAAGAAAGCTAAGGGAAGTGAATCCCACATTGTTATAAAGCAAAGTGAACTGTTTATTTGGCAAATGTGAACCCAACTGAGGGATGCCTGCAAATCGGGTAAATTATGATACACAGTGACCACTGTGTCGACTACAGTGAACCCGACGAAGGGATGTCCACAGTGAATGATTATTTAAAAGGTGTCCAGTAATTTTTTCGAATACAAAAGTTTCGAAAGGCAAACTTTCGAATCTTGGGTTAGGGGGTGGGAGGGTGGCATGGGGGCTAGAGGGACTGGGCGGAACCCCCCCGATATACACTAAAACCTTGAAAGGTTACATGGAGCTGTCCAGTGCTGAAATTACAGCACTGGACAGTACCATGTAACGTTTCAAAGTTAAAAAAACATTTAAATGCCAATATGCACAAAAACTTTGAAACGTTACATGGAGCTGTCCAGTGCTGAAATTTACAGCACTGGACAGCTCCGTCTAACGTTTCAACGTTACCAAAAATAAAACATTGAAATGCTACTTTTAACATGTAAAAGTGCATTTCAATTGAAACCAATCCATGATTATTGTCGACGGATTGGTTTCGAAAGAAATGCACTTTGCATGTTAAACATAGCATGTCACAGCTTTTGTTTTCAAAACTTTTGTTTCGAAACTTTTGTTTTTCGAATCTTTTGATTCGAAACTATGACTATGAACCTTAAAGAAACATTGAGACTCTTGAATGTTGCAAGCTGCTGATACTTTGAATGAAAGGATGCAGTGAACCCGACTAAGGGACTAGACTAACGTTGCAAGAAGGATCGGAGCCCGGCTGAGGGCGGTCCAAAGGTAAGGAGAGAAAACACCTGACTTGAAGATTACTGAAAGGAACTTTGGTTTTGTTATTTTTGGCACATCAGGCCCTCTGAGAGAAGAGACTTTGTTTGAAAGAGACTTGAACATAGAAGGACCTGATAATTTGGAAACAAATTGTAAGCTCCTGCTGCAGTGTGCTGTGCTCATGCGTCCTGCCTTGTCCTCTGCTGAAAACATGGGGAAGGGAGATCCCAGCTATACCCTCCTGACTTATCATTTTGAGAACACTTCTTTCTTTTCCTGTGAACATTATCCCACACAATTTTGTAGCATAGTGGTAAGGATTGGCAACAGGTTTTTTTAGTATAGGCCCTCTTTATTTGACTATACTCTACTTGGACAGTATTATTATTATTTGATGGTCGTAGCTTGCTCCCATCTTAGATTTAGGTTTAGATTAGGGATTTATCTCACCCCTTATACAGTTTAATAAACACCCTTGAACTGTGATCACTTGTATCTGTCCTTACTTCGATACCATGCCTTCCTTACATGTTCTATAACATATTTATTTCAATTTGAACAGAGTATAACTTAAACTGTGGGTAATAAATGTATTATATTCATTCAATGCATTTGGTAATTAAGTATTTCAGTGCAACATCATATGAATTCTTGAAAATATATTTTTGAATTATTTGATTTTGATGAGAATGTTATTAGCCAAAGTAGTGTACATGTTTCTCTTGCTAGTGGAGTATTGAATAATGAAACCATGCATAGTATCATTGAAGGCGTCCTGAGCTATGGGAGCCAAGATAATTTAATAACTGATTGAATTAAGTCTTTGTTAGAAAGTAAAGAGTTATTACATTTCCGATCTAAGTTTCGGATTCACAAAAAACATAATAAAAAACATGGCTATTGGATTCCAAAATGGCCACGCACCGGTGAGCATAGCGGCTCTCAGCTCCCGATCAGCGAATGCAGTGAAGCACCAGAATCAGCGGTCTAAACCCTCTCCAGGAGCGATCACACAGCGCACACTGCACACTGCGCCGGGACAAGGTGTGACACAGTAGACCCAAAAACCGAGGTTCGTACGGCGCACGGAGAGCAGAGGCCCCTGTCTGTCGATTGCAGCGGGGCCAAGAGGGCAGTCACGCCCGCCCATCACGGGACCTGCTCCGTACACCCCAAAGGGAGAGTGTAGCTCCTACTGGCGGCCTGCCAACAGGGAGAGTCGGGCCCCCAAAGGAAAACAGGAGGCAATGAGTACCGCCACCCGCCAGCGACCTCAACAGCTCCAGTGCTAGCCCCCGGACGAAGAAGACCCACCGGGAGGCGTTGCAGCACCACCGAACGTCTCTACTCTCCCTCCGACACTGAATACAAAAGAGGAACGCCAACCCACTGTGCATTGAGGTCATAGCAGAGCGTGACCCCAGACACACAGTCCCCCCTAAGCTCCAGGCAATGGACCAGACGCCCTGGGAAGCGTCGGTACATCCACTGAGGCATCCAGTCCCGGGAAGAGCGACTAGCCATGACAACCGGTAACAGGGAAGGGTGCACTTCGACAAGGCCCCAGGAGCCTGTGGCCCACCCGGGAAGGGAGAACACCGCCAGCCCAGCCCCACCTGCACACCTCAAACCGCGCCGGACAGGGGGGGCCTCACCAAACACCCAAGTAATAAACCCAAGGACCCCACCAAAACTGCAAAAACACCAGGAACCCAGCACCCAACAAAGCTCAACAGAGGTCTAGACATGCGCAACGCGGGCTGGGAACCTCTGCCACAGACCCAAGCAAATTTACTCAGAACTCTCGCCCTGGCCATGTGGCAAGGAACATGAGCCATTCTCCCTCTGGACCAGGAGGACACAAGTGGGCTCCCTACACTGCACAAGGGGACAGGGAAGGAACTCACAACCCAGGAGTGATGCGGACTGGCACAAGAGCTGCAAATAGAACAACCTGCATCACTGTGAACGACTACCACCAGGAGGAGGAGAATATTTGCTCTGAAGGGCAGTAAAGGGGACTACTCCAATGGCGAGGGCGATCCCCCCAAAGCCCAGCACGAGAGCCGCTCCCAAGCAGGCCAAAACACACACTGGCACTCGATAACTCAGGGGGCACCGCTGGCAGCCAATATAAACCAGACCTCTGATGTAACAATAAGGAACCCTATTCAGGGGATAGCGGAAGACGCAGAAGGCCGGGGGGCCCCATATACCAGCACCAGAAGCTGCAGATAAACGGCCCAGATCTGGGGGGGACGGGATCATCCATAGGCCATATCCCTGCAAGTCACGTTTCGCAATGGCAAGGAAAAAGGAAATAAAGAGACCCTATTAGCCCTCAAAAACACCAAGAAGACACAAGAAGGCACCCTAGCACAGATATGGGCCAAAGAAATGGAGTCAACCGGGAGCCACAACTCAAGCGACTGGGCCACGGAAGCAGGAATGGACCTTTTGCAGGAAGATCAAGAGAGACCGGTAACACATGTCTCGCTCAAATACCTCCCAGGAGAGATAGTGGACAAATTCACTGCGGCGGGCAGAAACAAATGGACACTCAGAGAAGATTTGGCCGAGTGAATACAGGAAATAAGAAGAGACATCATATTAACAGGGGACTTCAATCTGGCCTGGAACCGTACCAAAGATAAGAGTGCGATCCACCAGGGACCGCTGGTGTGACCCCCAGGAGACCTCAAGTGGAAATTCCAGGACCTGGCGTTAATAGACACATGGAGGGAACTGCAGGGGGGCAGAGAGGGCGTCACCTTCTATTCGCATGGACACCGGTCACATTCTAGGAACAACTACACATGGCTTTCCAGAGCACTGCAGTTCTACGCTAAACTATACGCTTCAAATAATTCATCCCCTACCTACCCCCCTCAGGAAGCCTATTTAAACAAAATTGAGCTGCAACAAATATCGGGGGAGGAGAGGGAATCCCTGGAAGGGGAGATCACAACCGATGAGGTCAGGGATGCAATAAACTCCTTACCCATTAATAAGTCCCCCGGGGCAGATGGCTTTGTTGTGGAGTTTTATAAAACCCACAAAGAAACCCTAATACTTCACCTCACCTCACAAAGCTATATAACCACATAGGGACATCCAAAGCTCCACCCAAATCAATGGAGGAGGCAAAGGTGATACTAATTCCCAAAAAAGGCAAAGATTCCACAGAATGTGGGCCCTACCGCCCCATAGCGTTAATTAATGTCGACATGAAAATATACACGAAAATCTTGGCGTCCAGACTCGAAAAGATACTTCCAGAATAGTTCAAGCTGATCAGTCAGGCTTCATTAGAGGTAGACAGACAGCGATAACGTCAGGAGAATAGCACACCTAATCGAGAAGACCCAAAAGAGAGGAATCCCTGCTCTCCTCCTGGCTTTGGATGCCGAAATAGCTTTCGATCGGGTGGAGTGGGAATTTCTCTTTGCAACCATGATCAGGATGGGATTCGGGCCTAACTTCCTGGACCGAGTCAGAGCCAACTATCAACATCTGCTCCTCCAGCTCGCCGTAAACTGGCACATTTCAAAGCCTGTAGCTGTCAGCAGAGGCACAAAGCAGGGATGCCCGTTGTCTCCCACATTATATGCCTTACATCTTGAACCCTTCCTAGCAGCTATAAGAGCAAACAAAGACATAGCTGGAACACCCTTTGGGGGGGATCACCCACAAAGTCGCTGACTTCGCGGATGACATGCTCCTGACACTGGCCCAACCAGAAACCTCCCTAAGGGATGTAAACTAGGAATTATCCCAGTTCGGGGCAGTGGCCGCGTTGAAAGTTAACCCAAACAAATCCAAAATCCTCAGCCTCACCCTCACGACCAACAGAGAGCAAAATCTTAACACTGGTCAGGTTACATAGAATATACTCAGAGACCTCACAACTTTGCTGGAGAGTGTGGAGGGGAGGGTACCTGGAGCCACATATGGTGGGAATGCCCGAAAATAGAACACTAATGGAGGCGAATACAGGGAGCAATTGAGCAGGTCCTAGGGGTCAAGTGTGGAGGGAACAGGGGTCTAGAAATTATAGGACTAAATGGGATCCTAGAAGGTATTGCTTCAAAGTCAGACCGTAAACTCTACATCATTATGATAATGGCTGCATCATTGGTCCTGGCACAAAAATGGAAGTCAAGAGACCCTCCACAAGACCACGAATGGGTGGCAAAAATCTGGTCATTTGTTGCCATGGATTGGCTTACATACTCTATGCAAGGTGAGCACAACAGATTTAGCAGCGACTGGGCAAGCCTACTGAGATACCTAAGGGAAGGAGCACGCCAAGCATGGTGCCCTAGGGCTGTGAGTCTTCTGGGAATAATAGACCCCCTGGGGGAAGGAAACCTATAAAAGACTCATATCGGTGGAGCAAGGTGAAGCGAGACCCAGAAGAGATACCGACACTAAAGCAGGACCACGCCGAGGAACAATATCAGAGCAACGTCAGCACCCGAATCAGGGGGAAGGAGTGGGAGGCAGGTTGATGGGGGGAGAAAAAGAGATGGGGGACACCTAATGTTTGGAAGATGTTTGTTTAAAAATGCTAATAAAAATGTATTGAAAAAAAAACATTGCTATTAGGGGGTGGTTTGAGATAACTTGGACCTCAATACATGAGTTAATAATATTAGAGGATAGGGATTTATTAGAGGAAATAAATATAAATAATTTGTGAACATTATTTATGGGCAGGTGAGGAAAAAGAGAATTCGGTGGAGATGAACAACTCAGTATCAATGAAACCAAATTGATCAATGAATTTCAAAAATTGATTATGGGATTTAAAATTGATAAATTTTGCTTGGAGTTTGTGATCCAATGAAAGGTTAATTATTTAATGGCGGTCTCCACAAATAATTAAGTTATCAAGTTGATGACCAAGTAAATATTGGCAATTAGTACCTGGCTTCCCAACAAAGACAATAACGCTGCATCCAGATTGGTGAGATTCCAAGCATTACCTGATGGTAATCCCGAAGACGTTGCAGCGTGCATGTCACGCCGGTCCCGACCATCGTTTCCATGGAAAGGGAGAAGTGACTGCCTGTAGTCCCTTCTCCTTGTTCCATTCATTTCAATGGCCACCATGGAAATGGAGTTGGGACTATGTGTAGTCCCTTCTCCTGACCCCCGGCCGCCATTTTTCTTTTTTCTCAAGTTGAGAAACAGTTACAGCATGGTTTCTTGACTCAAGAAAAATTGCAATTAGTACCCCGGTACAACGTGCGGGGGTTCAAATGGGAAAATGACCCTCGGAGGGGGGCCATTACTGGTCTGGTAAATGCCCAAGGGGCTCCTTTAAAGCCCTCCCTTAGCTCGGGCTCTAACTATGGGCCAGGGGTATTATTAGATCGGTAATGACCCCCCTCTGAGGGTCATATTGTCTAAAGATACTTCCAAAAGTAGGTCTGGTGTATTGAGGCTATATACATTGACAAGGTTTGACATCTTCCCAGAGGATTGTATGGACGCAAATATCCATCTGATCAAGGAGTCTGTGTCTTGTTGAATCTGTGCAGACATTTTCTTGGATAAGATAGTGTCTCAATTTATTTCCCTCATGAGTCAGAGAGAAAATGTATTGTTTCACGCATAACTTAGCTAACTTAGTATTTTTAACATCATCATCAAGGAGTGTTTGTTGTAAGCATACAACATGAGGATTCAATTTGGCAAGATTTGATGGTATCTTTTCTCTTCACTGGACTAGAAATTCCTCTAACATGCCACGTAATCACTTTTAAAACTCCAACCCTCTCATGGAATGGCGAATGGCTTTAAATACCCCCCCTCATTATATATACAACATCCCCTTATATAAGCCTTACAGGGCTTCCCAGATTACACCCTGATCCCGCAAAGAACCCTTGTTCGCTTGAAAGTATGTATTGATTTCTTGTTCGATTTCTACACGGAATGCCACGCCTTCAAGCACAGAGGTCCTAAGTCACCATCTTAGTGGGCACAGAGGTTTTGGAGATTGTCAGGCTCATCCTGACTGGCGAGTGATCCGAGAGCATCCGGGGGAAAATGGGCACCCCTGATACTCCACTCAGTATGGAATGGGTGGCCATAATATAGTCAATCCTAGAGGCACTGCCATGGACCCAGAGAAGAATGTGTATTCTCTGTCCCCTGGGTGCTTGTATCTACATACATCTAACAACCCATAATATTGAGATATGGAGGACCATGCTTTAACTGCCTGCGGTAGGGTTGGTTGCGTTGTTGAAGATCTGTCAAGATCTACCGTGGGTGCCAGGTTAAAGTCGCCAACCCACAATATTTCATATCCCGGGAACTTGTGCATATGACTAGCGCTTTGGTGAAAAAACTCTGCTGAATCCGTGTTAGGGGCCTAAATGTTCATCAAAAGGAGATTAGTGCCCAGTATCTCACCTGCAAGCATTATGAAACACCCCTCTTCGTCTGTGATCTGTGTGTGCAATCCGAATTGCAATATGCTATGTATATATATAGCAACCCTCCTGGAATGGGAAGTATAGGATGAGTCATATCTATGTATAGCCCATCCCGGAAATCCCAGGAGAGGAGTGCCACTAGTCAGGTGCATCTCTTGGAGACACAGCACGTTCACACCATGATTTCTACCATAGTTCGCAATTAAGCAAGTTTTCTTCTGATTAGTAAGCCCCCTTATGTTCCAAGAAAGGATTGTTAGTGTCGCCCCAGGACGACTACCAGGTGCTGGGCTATTCATGTCTCCGGTGAAGCCACGCCATTCCCCATCATGTAGCACGCCCAATGAGCGTGCAGTGTGATATCCCATTTACCTGTATCCGCTGCATTTGTGTACCCCATGTGAGTTTCCAAGTGACAACATAAATTCCCAACACCACAAACAATAGAATGTACCCCGCCAACCATTGGCATCCCCCCAACTCCACCCCTCTCACACCAGAAACAAAAACCTACCGGCATCCCCATCAACCCACCACTCTTCAACCATCCCCATGTGTCACCCAAAACAAACCGCAGATATTACGGCTAATGGTGCGCTAAGGGTGGCCCGCACACTTCATTCCAATAGGTGACAGCAACTACAATTCCACCTGTGGGACATTTCCTGTTGTTCTGGGTGGTTAATCAAGCCATTATTACACATTGTGGAATATGTTCACCCATGCCAAAGCACCCTACTACATCCTTTTGCCAATGAGGGAAAGAAACTGCCAAAAATGGAGGTGCTAACTCCTGTGCACGCCAAATCTGCAAAACTGCACATGGTTCATAAATCACAAAAAGGCTGCATCACCCTGCCACACACAGGCAAAGTTGATGTCAAAACAGAACTCCCTGCAGGAGAATGTCAGGGGGTGTTGTTGCCTGTCACATGAAGCAAGGCCACAGAAATAAGCAAAAATCCGAAAATGCCTTTAAAATACAGTTTTCCCAATCAATTGCAACCTTCAAAGTGCTGTTTTGACACTAATTTCAGTCACTTTCCAGGTGAACTATTGAAATAAAAAGAGTGCTGGAACCACTGATCATCCAGTGCAGTCAGAGAAAACCGGGCCTCACTGCCTGACAGCTGCATAAGAAAATTAGACGTCAAACCCTGTTTAAACGTGTTTCTTTTTCCTGAAGAAATTGCAAAATTTGCCTATTTAAAGCATGTTTGTGAAGGGCTTAATTCTTTTAAATGTCCAAATCCCTTATACACTGTGCTTATTTTTATTTGTGTTAAAGAAAAGACTTTATTGTGAATTTTAAAGCAACCCAATATTGGAGTTAAGTAACTGCTTAATTCTGATTGGACAGTGACCAGCCTGGGAAAGTTTGACACTTCAGTTTGGCACTCTCTTGCTACAGGAAGGCTAATGGCTGTTGGAGGTTCTCGTATATGGAGCACAATAGACTTCATTAGATATTCATCTTTTGACTGAGCCAAGAACAGAGGACAGGCTGAGCATTGACCTCTGCTAGAGGAGGGGCAGGATGCTTCCCTCTACACCCCACCCTGATCAAAGGGATCTGACAGCTGTTGTTTGCTGAAAGGAGAGAAAAAAGAACTCTTTTCATAGGAACTTTTTGGTGTTTAAATCTTTATTTGTGGTTAAGTTTGAAACTCTTTAACTGTGCAACCTGAAGGAGGATAAATCTAAAAATTGGTAGATGTTAACCTAATTTTAGGCTTTTGCTTTGAAGACATTGATGAAACTTGTACCACCTAAGAATCAAAGTTACAGGAAACCCCTAATTGTAGCAGAACTATTAATGTTGCAAGCCTAATATTGTATATACATGATCCAGTCATAATCTCCCGGATCTGTACTGAATTAGAAGTCATTAGTCCAGACTGTTATGATTAAAATTGAGAAAATTCTATAGAATGAGACAGACAGCTCTCACAGAGATGGGGATTGAATGTGAATATAGCCCATCAAATATGAAATGTAGACGTCCGATTTTATTAGGGAACATAATTTTAGAAATGTACATTTGCGCAAAATCAATGTGGGAGTTCCTAAATCCCATTGTAAAGATCACAGCTCTATTCTGACTGCCAACCAGAGCAAGGCAAGTGCCTGTGGCCACTCACAGCCGTGGGAGTGTGTTTTGAAATTCTGCCCACACCATAAACTTTGTGATATCACTTGGTGCGCTTCCAGAACACATCCAGATTTCCGCGCAGCGTCTTGTTCCTGACTTCTTCCTCTTGTCCAGAACTCTTTATCTTGCAGCTGACTCCAGATTTCTTTGCAGAATTCAGGCCTCACGTTGGCTTGACTCTATTGCAGCATGGTCTGCATGAGGTAAGTAATGTACATGAGCCTGGCGCCTATGGCGCCAGGACTGATTTCCTCTATAAGCCTGGCGCCAATGGCACCAGGACTGTACCCAGACAGCCCCTAGCCAGGGCTGCTGGGCTTTTAGTAAGCACCTGGATGCCTGCTCCCGGGGCTGATGCGCTTGGTCCTGATGCCCGGGGGTAGGCATCATGACAGCACTCACACATGAAATAAAAAAGTCTTGATTTAACCATTTTAGAGTCCAGGATATTTTTGACTTCGAATTCGGGTTCCCCATCTATTAGTGTAACGCTTATCTGAACTCTGCGGGAACACCACAAGGACTCTTCTTAGAGAGCGACGTTGCTTCTAATTAGAGGCCTCCCTACTGCAATGGAATTCCTGTTAAAACACAGAAGGCTTCTCTTAGAACAAGGGTTCACATTTTTTCAAGGGGAAAACAATGGGCACTGACTCAATGTGAGAATATATGATAAACGTTCTTCCTATTTACCTTCTGCCTTTTTTATGGTGAGCTCTCCATCCTGCATCTGTGCTGGGGTGCTTGTTCTGAAGAATGGGCAATGAAGAAACTAAGGGTTTGTGTGTGGTAGTGATGGTGAATAATGGAACGGGCACGAGGAATACTGAAACTACTGTGGAGAGGAGTGGAGGGTAAAACATGAGTAGTATGATAAGTTGGTAATCTATCCTGAGGACACGAAAAATAGGAACCCCAACAATAATGAAGCGCCACCTAGTACTACACAGGTCACAAACAATACCCTGAAGAAAATGCCCAATTTTAGGTAAATGCCACTTGACAATGTGAAAAAAGGTTAGAAAGCAGAACCTTCTTTCTCTCTACCCAATGTTCCTGAATGAATTTTAATACGGAGGATAATGCGGAGGAATGCTACAAATACTTCTGAGAGAAGTTTCAAGAATCAGGTTGCGAGCGCTTAATGCATGTAACAGAGTTCAACAAACGAAGCTAAAAGACTACTCTGCAATGTTTGCGCACTCGTACTAACATCCCACCATACTGTTACATAACCACTACAGAGCGTAAAACAGTTTTTCTGGGGTGCCCAATGTACAAATATACTTGCTGTGAAATAAGTGCAGTGACTGAAATTAGTTCCGTATGCTGCTACGCACTTCACAGACCACCTGAAGCAATGCCGTGGCAACGATGACAGGAGACAGCTGACTGACAGAAAATCCTGACCAAAACACTGGGAACTGAAAATCTCACTAGGACGCTTGAATCAACCTAACAAGAACAGGAATAATACTAGGACTTGGATACTGTGGAACTGTGGAAAGAATATAGCTGCTAATCTCCTGACAGAGCGGACCGCGATAAGTGTTAACTGCCAAGGCAGAAAAGACGCGGTGCGCAGAGCACTCGAGGGGCAGGGCTTAAGTAGTGAAAGAGTGGAGATGACTAGACCTACACTGTAACCTCTGGGAATTAGGAGGCGGCCATGTTAGGAAGTCAGGAAGTGACTCCTCGCTTGCTTAATTATTATTGAGTCTGCCCTTAATCCAGGAATGAGATGCCCTGGACCAGGTTTTCTTGGAATGGCAATTGGGAGTTTTGGCTGTGATCATGACAATTAGGATGGGGTTAGGTGGTTTGGCTAGTCTTGTCCCGGGTTGAACTGGTTTCAGGAGTGAAACATGAAAGAGAGGATGAATCTGCATATTAGTGGTTAATTCCAATTTGACGGCCACCGGGTTGATGATGGCCTTAATAGTGTAAGGTCCCAAATATCTAGGATTAAAAGTCTGAGTCCCTTTTAGAGGTATGTGTTTTGTAGCCAGCCAAACTTGATCCCCAATCTGGTATTGTGGAGCATCATTTCTATGTTGATCAGCATTTTTCTTGTATTTCTCTTTCGCTTGTTTCAAATGTTCTGTTGCTTCCTTAAAGGCTTGTGTAATAGTAGAGTGCAGATGATTCACTGCGGGCATTTCTAAGTGTTGAGGCGAATCGAGTTCTGAGGTTCGAGGATGATGTCCATATATGGTATAAAAGGGGCTTTGTCCGGTTCCTGAATGTACAGAGTTATTGTATGCGTATTCAGAAATCCATAAAATATCCTTCCAATTGCTTTCGGTTTGGTGTAGCATGCAACGTAGGTACTGTTCAAGAGTCTGGTTGGTCCTCTCCGTCTTACCATCGGTCTGGGGATGGTGACTGGTTGATAACCTCACGTCGATTTGCGCTAATTGACAACATCTCTTCCAAAATTGCGAAATGAATTGACTACCTCGGTCAGAGACCAATACAGAAGGAAATCCATGTATTCGAACAATGTTTTCAAGAAATTCCTTGGCCAAAATTGAAGCAGAAGGTAATCCCTTTAAAGGAATAAAGTGGGCCATCTTGGAAAAAAGATCCACAATAACTAGAAGGGTGTTAAATCCATCCATGGAGGTAGATCAGTAATAAAGTCTAAAGTCTAAAGACAAAGTATGCCATGGTGTAGGTGGAATATCCAAAGGTTGTAAAAGACCAGCTGGTTTTTTCTTCTGACTTTTGTTTTGGGCGCAGATACCACAAGATAGCACAAAGGACTTTACGTCTTTTCGCCAGGTGGGCCACCAGAATTGTCTTTTAAATTTAGCTTCAGTTTTTGCGATACCTGGGTGTCCTTCCATCAGAGCATCATGATAATTGGAGATAACTAGTTCTTGTAGTTCCTTGTGTGGTAGAAATAGACGATCCTGATAGTAAGGTAGGTCATTGCTGACTGAATAATCTTTGCCTTTCTTTACCCAGTCCTGCAGGGCTGCAGGATCGAAAAGTTGTTGGATGTTTAAATTAATATCGTCTGTAGAGTAGCTGTGCCAAGAATTCTTTGTTCTGAAATTATAGGCACCGGTTCCGGGTTCGAATATGCTTCTCCGATCCCCATTCGGGATAAGGCATCTGCCTTGCCGTTTTTACAACCTGGTCGATAAGTGATCACGAAATCGAATTCGGCAAAGAATAATGCCTATCGAAGTTGACGCGATGATTGGGCCTTGGCTGTTTTCAAATACTGCAAATTCCTGTGATCGGTGATTACAGTGATGGTATGCCTGGCACCGAGAAGATAATGCCGCCAAGCCTTGAAGGCAGATTTGATGGCTACTAACTCTTTATCAGTAACCGCATAGTTTAACTCGGGTGCCGAGGACTTTCTTGACCAGAATGCTACTGGATGAAGTTGACCAGTTTCAGGATCCTTCCGGGACAGGACAGCTCCCACGGCTAAACTGGATGCATCGGTTTCAACTATGTATGGAAGCTCGGGGCGTGGATGCTTTAAGACAGGTGCAGACGTGAATTTAAATTTTAGCTCTTGGAAGGCTCTTTCAGCCTCTTCAGTCCACAAGAAGCGTTTGTTTTTTCGCAAAAGTGCTGTGATGGGGTGTACAATATTTGAGAATTCAGGGATAAATCTGCGATAAAAGTTACCAAATCCAAGCATACTTTGTACCCCTTTAACTGAACTGGGTGATGGCCACTTGAGGATTGCGTCCACCTTTCGAGAGTCCATTCGAACTCCTTTTGGAGTCAGGATAAATCCAAGAAATTCAACTTCTGTAGAATGAAAAATACATTTCTCCAATTTTGCGTGTAACTAGTGCTGGCGTAATTTCTCAAGGACTGCACAAACGTGCTTAACATGGTCTGATTCCGAGGAGGAGTACACTAGAATATCGTCTATGTATACGACAATACAGACGTCGATGAGTTCACGAAGGACATTATTCATAAAATACTGGAAGGCTGCCGGTGCATTGCACAACCCCAAGGGCATCACCTGGTATTCGAATAACCCGTACTTGGTGCGAAAGGCAGTCTTCCATTCATCGCCTTTCTTTACATGTACCAGATGATATGCCCCTCGGAGATCTAACTTAGTGTAGATACAAGCATCCTTTACTTAGTCTAGTAATTCGGGGATCAGAGGCAATGGGTATCGGTTTTTTACTGTAATCTGATTTAATGCGCGGTAGTCTATGCACGTTCTAAGGTCACCTTCCTTTTTAGGCATGAAGAATAAAGCTAAGGATGCAGCAGTCTTGGATGGACGAATGAAGCCATTAGCAAGGTATGGTCCAAGTATTGTCGTAGGTGAAGATTTTCGGGTTCCGTAAGGGCGTAGATCCTACTGCATGGAGGTTGTGCACCGGGTACGAGGTCGATTTGACAATCGTATGATCTGCGAGGCGGTAAGGTGGTTGCCTGTTCTTTTTGAAAAACATCCTGAAATTCTTGATATTCCTGAGGTAACTGCGCGACTGGATTAGAGACTGTGGCCAGGCCTTTGTTCAAGGTTTTGTCCGGGTAACAAGTGTGTGCACAATCCAGGAAGGTCACTCTCTTCTCTCGCCATTCAATACAAGGATTATGTGTTTCCAACCATGGCATTCCCAGAATTATTTGGAATTGCAGGGCCTTGATTAAATCAAACACAATAGTTTCTCAATGCCCATCTTGACCCAACAGTGTCATCTCAGTAGTGGAATGAGTTACGGGCCCAGAGGCAATTTCAGTTCCATCGACTGTGGTGATGACATACGAAGCGGTCTTTTTGCAAAGGAGTAGATTCATCCTTGAGGCCAATTCGTTGTCCATGTAGTTTCCTACGGCCCCACTATCAATGTATGCCCTTACTGCGTGCATACGTGATGGTTGCCTTGGATCAATAAGGACCATTGGTATGATTAGGTGCGAGGTCTGAGTGTCCTTCTTTAAGCTCGGCAAGCGGACCTCTACGCTTGTCGGGCGTGGTCGTTTCCCGAATCAGGCTGTATTCGGCTTTTGTCAGCAACTCCTACTACTTTCTTGGGTGGTTTTATAGGGCAATCCCGTAGAAAATGTCCTGCGTATCCACAGTACAGACACAATTGCATCTGCTGTCTCTTTTCTCTTTCCTTTTGAGTTAAGGGTCCTTTAACCCCCCTGATCTGCATAGGTTCTGATGTATCTGTTCCTTTGGGGGTAACGTTGGTTTTAACCCATACCCGATTCTCGAACTTAGCTCGATCAGCCTTTCTATTCTGAAGTCGGTGGTCTAACTGGACCACTAAGTCTATATATTCTGCGAAATCCTGTGGTGGGTTCACAACTTGAGCCAAAACATCTTTGAGTTCTCCCCGAAGTCCACAATGAAATAATGTAATTCGTTTCTCCTCAGGCCATCCGGTTTCCACCACCAACCTATTGTAGGTTGCGATATAGGTTAGCAGATCCTGGTTACCCTGTCGTAGGGATAAAAGTTTGTTATCCAGGGCCTGTCCCTGTGAATGTCTGGCGAATAGTCTTTCCATGCTCCTTTGAAAACCCTGAAAATCCGAAGAAGAGGGTCATCCTGGTTAACTAGTGGAATTGACCAATCAGCTCCGCTGCCACTAAGATATGATAGTACAAAGGCTACTTTGGCTTGGTCATTTGGAAAAGCTCAAGGTCTGCATAAAAAGTGCAAGCGGCATTGCTTCATAAACACTGCAAACCTTTTTGGGTCCCCAGCAAAGCGTTCGGGTGGAGCTAAAGGAATAGTCCCTGGTAGAATTACTTGCACAGGATTGCTCGATGAAACAGGAGTTGGGTTCCCCCCGAGTCCAGGTAGGCGTGTTTGCCCAGCTTGGTTTTGCAGCCGTTGTCTAGCAAGATCATCAGTGCGTTCCTTTGACACAATCAGTTCTCTCCTGAAGGCATTAGTTTCTTGGCGCGCGGAGTGCACTTCCGCCCTAATTTCCCTTAAAAATTGGGCTAGTTGGTCGGTCTCTGAGCTTTCCATAACGCCCGGGTGGGGATTTGTAGATAGTCTTCACGTTCTGTTACGCTCACCTGGCTCCCACAGGGGCGTCGATCGGACCCGGACAGCTGCGGTCTCCTCCAACGTGAAGCGTAGTGCAGAGATGACAGACTGGACTGGCCTGCTTAATCTCGTCTGCTTGACCCGTAGAAGTATTCTCCTGCAAGTGGAGAAAGGGATTTAGCCACCCGTGGATTCTAGTAATGGCACCCCACTGTTCTCCCCACTAATCACCTCCGATATTCCCTTTCAGTAATCTCACCTTATGTTTTTGAATGATGAGCTCTCCATCCTGCGTGGAATGCAGGGGCGCGTAGATACCAGTTACTTCACTGGTTCGAAGGCGTTGGAAGAGTTCTGGATGAATATTGACTCCGAGGTTCCTGGCGAGAACCCGTAAGTATAAAGTCCAAAGAGTTCAATATGTCCGATGTTCACTCTTGTCCCATTCCCTTCTTGTGTTGCAGCTGGGTCCAAGAGAAGATTGTCTTGTGGCAGCTGATGGCGTTCAGGTAAGAGTCTGTATTACCCAACACTGTCCGGAAAAGATGCGTGTATTTAACTTGTTGTTTTCTCTCTCCTTACAGGTGCGGCGTAAGAAGTTGCGGGATGTTAAAGAATAATGCCTCCGGTGGTAAATCAGGTAAGTCTATGGTGGTAAAAAGAGATTGGGGATCATTACGACCCTGGCGTTAAGGGTTTAACGGCGCCGTAAAAGGTGTCGGCGCTGTTAAACCCTTTAACGCCTGATTACGAGGTCCCTTTGCGGGACCCGACCTTAACGGCTGGTTTTACCAGCCGTTCAAGTAGGGTGCCGCAAAGGGACCTCTGTGCTAATTACGGTACCGCAATTTGCGGTACCGTACTTAGCGCCTTCCCCAGTCCCATTGAGCCCTATGGGGCGAAAATAGGAATGGGGAAGGGCCATGGTGGAATGGGGAAATACTGCCCCGCTAACCTTGGAATGGGGCGGTATTTCCCCATTCCACCATGGCGGACTCGTTACAACACCGGCACCAACCATGGTGCTAATAGCGCCAGGGTTTAGCGCCGGGGTTGTAATGAGGGCCATTGTATTTGTTGGCTCTCTCGGCTCACTTTATATTTCTTTTGTCCCCTAGATGCTGGAGTTTGGCGAAGAAAATGATGGAGGCAGCGCCGAATCGAAAAATGCTGTTAGGACTTGTGAGTATGGCGCGGCGCTGCAGCTGGCGATGCGACGCGTGCAGAAATAATGTCCTTTTCAAGTTCAAAGACGTGATGGATCCGGAATCAGGTAAGGAATTAAAATAATGTCTGTGTTCTAACCTTTCCTTCTTCTTTCCTCTTTTTCTAGGAGCTCTGGATTCGAGGTGGGCGTGGCAGAAGACTGGATGCTCACTGCAGGCACGGTGAGCTTTACGCTGCTGGATGCAGAATAACGCGAAGCATGTGCTGCTGTTCGGGCGTGGTTTAAATAGCCTTCAAAGTAGTCCCAGGTAAGAAGTTCCCCCAGAGCCACACCTGAGTAAAAAAATAGTCCCTGAAGTAAAGTAGTCCCATTCAGTCCTCACATTGGCTTGACTCTATTGCAGCATGGTCTGCATGAGGTAAGTAATGTACATGAGCCTGGCGCCTATGGCGCCATGCCTGATTTCCTCAAAGAGCCTGGCGCCAATGGCGCCCGGACTGTACCCAGACAGCCCCTAGCAGGGGCTGCTGGGCTTTTAGTAAGCACCTGGATGCCTGCTCCCGGGCTGATGGACTTGGTCCGGATGCCCGGGGGTAGGCATCATGACAGGTCATGCGAGATGTCCCTGCTGCATTCTATTTAGGCAGTGACATTCTCAATCGGTTTGCCATTAATTTGAATCTGATAAATTACAAAGCTTGGCCCGACTAATCCCATGGACTTTGAGGATTCAGAAAAAGCATTTTGGTCAGCCCAACTGCTGCCATTTGCAGTTAAAGTTCAAATTGGAGAGGAGGTCAACATCCCAGGACGGACACGACTATTCCCACTTGAATTAAAAATTAAAAGAGGACAGAAACTGCAACATCCTGACGCATATGTACACCTCAATGCCCATCTCCAACAGCAGGGGTTGGAGCTAAACCCAACACCATTAGTCAATGTAGAACACAACACCATTCCAATATTGATGGATAACAGCGACCTTAGGAGTATCACTCTGGGCAAAGGCACAATTATTGGAATGGCGGTTGATAATGGTTTCCATGGATCTAGGTAATGAACTGATAGGACCAATCCCCAATGACTGTTTTCACAGTGATAGTGACAATGATTTACCACCAGACAGGATCTTCACCGGCAAGGGGGAAATTTCCTGGTGTACTCTTCCTGCCCTTACAGTGAGGAAGAGATGACCTGTGACATCAGGCAGGATGAGGTGGTCTTCCAGATCCACAATGACAGCCTCGCCTACCTGAAATCCTCTGTCCAGGTCAATACTCTCACCAGGGACCTCTCCACCCAGCTGGAGGAGGCCGCTGAGATATCAAAACCGGAAGTCTTTCCAGGCTTCAGGCAGATGGTTGCAGAGCGGGTCAACCTAGCAGATGCCTGTGAGACTCCGGAGCAAAAGCAAAAGTTGAAACAGGTTTTCTTAGATTTTCAAGATCTCTTTGTGGTGGACTCGTATGACTGTGGTCGCACCAAAATCCATTCAACAACAATTCCCACAAACCCTGGAATGACTCCAGTGTTTGTGAAGCAATACCGCTTGCCTCTCGCATCCACGGAGTACCTCACAGAAATTATCAAAAACCTTGAGTCCCGTGGGATGATATGTCCAGTCCACAGTACCTTTAATAATCCGGTGCTGGGGATTTTAAAACTGAACGGCCAGTGGAGAATCTGTGCTGAACTGAGGGAGCTGAATAAACGGGTCCACATGTCCCGATGGCCTCTCCCTATATTGACCAGGGGCTGGCCCAGATCCAGGGGTCAAAGGTATACACTGCCATTGACCTGACCAATGTCTGAGGTTTGACAGGTTGATCACATACAGTGTCTACACAACTAGCCCCACTAGTCCACTCCTCACCTGATGAATCTGTTGGAGACGCAGTAGATTCGTCTGTAGAACTTTCCTTCGTATTTTCTCTCCAGGTGGTTTCGATCTTGTTCTTGGATTTGAAGATAGAAGGACGGGCTCACCTAGAGTCCACTCTGCCAAATAGGCTATGTGCCCGGCAGCGGGGACTCCAGGGAGCCCACCCAAACCAGGGAAAAACCGGATGAAAAAACCCTGGTAGATCTTGATATGGATGGTAGTTGATGTAGTCCGTAGAGAAATCCAGTAAGAGTGAAGACAAGAGTAGTTTTGCCTACAGGTACCAGAATGCACTGGTTGTTGTCGTAGTTGGTGATTGCCTGTTGTCCGGGTAGAGGTTCAGTTGGCATGCGGTTAACACGCGGATATAGTGGTACACAAGGGAAGAACTGTGTGTCCAATGATAAACACCACTCACAGGAAACCATGAAAGCTAGGGAACCGCCCAGCGTGGCAGAGAGTACAGCAGTAGCAGGAAGGGCAGAGAGAGAGATGCAAAAAGGGTTACGGTGACAGACGCTGCACAAGCGGAGAGGAAAGCAGTCCAGAACGGAAGGAGGCAAGGAGCTATTCGAGTGCAACCCACTAACAAACGACCAACAAGGTAGACAGAAACCGGGAAGGGAACACAAGAGGGAGCGTAAGCAAACTTACTTGCGGGAACAAAGTAAGGAAGTTGCAACGCACAGGTGCTTCTCATCTGCTGGTCTTTAGGGTGGCTAATTGTAGTAAAGCAATGTCCATACTTGAGTTAGGTTGCTTATAAGTAAGTTTACTTCCAGTTCTTCAGTTACATGTCACAGGACATAAAGACATAAGATAGATACTAAGATGGATCACCAGCACCCATCAACCAGGGAGGGAGGGACCAACTGACCCAGAAACAGAACACTCAGCACAGCCTTCTCTCACTCATACATCAGCATTCCACTCGGTACTTGCATGACATCACAGTACAGAGTGGCTAGCTCAGTTGGCTCAGGCAGTGCCTGAAGAGTGTGACATAACACATCTCCCTCCTTACCGAAACATCTACACAAACAATAAGCACTTTACATATAGGCAAGTCACATCACCATCCACCATACAGCTTCACAAGAAATCCCACAGCTATGCAATTCCAAACTTCACCTACATATCCAGGTCACCCTCAATACCAACACAAATCACCTTCTGTCTATCCGTGCCACGGATAAACTCTAGACTCTCACCCTAGACACATGCCAGCCTATACACCAGGCTATACACTAGGTTACTCTAGTAACCGAACACTTGCTAACATAGCCTATATCCTTCCGCCCGCCCCTGCCACAGGCGAGCCTCCAGGCTGCCACCCTGAAGCATGGCTTGTGATCCTGGTGCAATACTAGACATCCAGGAAAACAACAGAATCACCATACCTATTGAGAGAATTCATAAAACCGCTAACCACTGCTGAAATATCACCACTATGCCTACATCACGAATATACAAACAAATACAACAAAAGGACTAGGCCAGAAGAGCCCAACTCAACCACACCAAGATAAACAGATCCTACAACAACTCGAAGATACTGGCCAGGCATCTCCAAGACCACCAACAAAACAGTGGGTTGGACTAAACACTCAACTCAATGGCAGCACTGACGAGTCCCATAATCCTGACCTTGGGGTACCTTGGCCTGGATTTACATATAACACAAAAAGAAAACAACTACAAGGCAACTCTTCATCTTGGACAACATATTTCCGTTAAGCCAATGTTACCACCAGAGGGCGTCCCCAACCAGTGAAACAGTTAATTCTAAGATAACCACTACCACATCTTCATCCAACAAAACCACATGTCCATTTCAGATAAGAGTTGACTTCTTCTAACAGTGCACTACTACCATTCCTAAAATCTTCCTAAAATCACCCGACCACAACTCCCACTCACCTTATTGCACTTCTCCACTTACTCACTCCTGCACCTGAAAGGGCGCTACCCCCAGGATTTACCTCACACGTCCCCATAACCAAAAGAGGACTTTACTCACCATGCTTAAGTAAACAAAGGTGCTACCTCCGTATACAATGTACCAAAATCCACAACTACTATGGATCCTACCTCCTTCACACACAAAGGCGCTACCTCCGTATACAATGTACCAAAATCCACAACTACTATGGATCCTGCCTCCCAGCAACACTTAGTTATCTTAAAACAAGTGTCCCTTGCCAACCAATTGATACCTAAATGAGGCGCTACCTCAATACCATCAATTTAAATAAAAGCGTTTCCTCCATCTCAATATAACACCTTAATGAGGCGCTACCTCAATACACATATTTAAACAAAACCGCTACCCCCATCTCAATGCAGCTGGACAGTAATCCTAACTGTCCTAACTCCTAACCTACCCATCAGAATAATGACTCAAAGTCATTTGAACATGAACTAAGCTCACATCATTCATAACCGGACACATATCCATGAGGTTTGCATATTCACAGTCAACCTTATGTACAATGTATGTGCCACAAATGACATTTCTTTAGAATTGATGATTTAACATAAACATTTCCTACACAGTTCTTTTGCTTGTCCATGTTTTGCATTAATCCTAAATGCAAAATATTACCTATATAGTTCTTTTGCTCGTCCATGTGCTGCATTAATTCTAAATGCCTAAAAGTCCAAAAGTCTATAAAACTCTTTGAATCTAAAAATCCTCAATAAGTTACACTAGCTCATTCACACACAAAGAGCTCCACACTGTATCACATTGCATTTAATTATGCACCTTTCAGTAAACTGTGTAAAAAGTCCATAAACCTGCAAATATTAAAGAAATGGTTAAATTCTAACTGCAGTGACTTAACCCATTCCATACACACTCTCACCAGACCAGCATTTCTCATACAACAGTTTTCACCAAAGCCCACACTAATACTCAGTACAACAACAACCAACATTGCATTAATTAAGTTCTCAACTTAAATCCTAAATGCAAAACAAAATGAACTCCATCTCAACATGCATTTAAGCATTATACAGTCTCATACAAGTAGCATTGTACAACAATTTTACCAACATGTTGGCCGCTGCATAGCGCCTCAGTAGTGAGGCAGAGCGGCGTTACCTGCACCCGACCTCATGAGCGAAGGATGCCTTCCACAGTACTTCGCCACGTCGCCCGCTACATCGTACCCCTCACGGGCGGAGGATGTTTGCTGCATACCGAGCAGTGCAGCGTTCCTCCCCACACAGTAAAATTAGAGCGCGTTCCCGAAACGCGGGATCACTTCTCCCTTCCTAGTCTCCGTTCCATCCAAATCCAATTTAAACTCTTGTGATCCGACTGTGCTCTCTAGTAGACCAACAATCCGTTGAGCTCCTGTGCTTTCTGCTCTACGCCCTGTTTCTTCACGCACCACTGAAAAGAGATCCGCTCAAACTCCCCAAGCACTGATCATCCATGCACTGAACAGTCTCAGGAAACATACTTGGCACATATATATTACGTCCATTGTCCTTCCGTTATGAAGCACATAAAGAAGCAATTATCCTTCCTTTACTTCATTTCTGTTTATGGGACCCTTCACTGCGTGCACACAAAGGAAAGGCTTCACTTCAAATGAAAAGGGACCCTTCCTTCTTATTGGCGAGCCTTTCATCACTTCTGCAGTCCCTTTAAGTTCCTTATGGCTCCAGACACAGCACTCCCTTAGATAGCAGGCTGCTGGTCTGTCCAAATTAGTCCAGGAGCACTTTTACTAAAGCGGATCAACGAATCTTGTTCTTCTAACTCCCCAAGCACTGATCATGTGTGCACTAGCAATCCCAGGAACTATACTTCAGGCATATATATCACGTCCATTTAAGTCCAATATGAAGGGTATAAAGAAACGTTTATCCTTTCTTTACTTCAATAATTTAAAGAAACCCTTCCATCATATTGAGGAGCCTTTCACCACTCCTGCAGTCCCATTATGTTCCTTATGGCTACAGACACTTCACTCATGTAGAAAACAGGCTGCTGGTCTGTTCATATAAGTCCAGAGGCACTTTTCTTAAATGGACCACCTCTTCTTTTGTCCCACAATCCACCATTCTAGGGCCACCCTTGTTGCATGGACCCCTTAGTCTTCTCATGCCCCGGGACCCTGCACTCCCAAAGCAATGGGCCGCTGATCCAATCTGCTATGGTCCTCGCTATGGTCCTCCTCCTCCCTCTTCTCCCTTGTCCACCCTGGGTGATGGGTATGCTTACTTGGGGGCGGTGATGTCTTCTTCTTTCCTTGGTCCTGTTGGTTCCTGCACCCCCCGCAGCAGGTCTCTGCAGTCACCTTTCCAGTTTTCTATTTGTGTTATATGTAAATCCAGAGATCCCATCCTCGTCACCATTGTAGTAAAGCAATGTCCATACTTGACTTAGGTTGCTTATAAGTAGGTTTACTTCCAGTTCTTCAGTTACATGTCACAAGACATAAAGACATAAGATAGATACTAAGATAGATCACCGGCACCCATCACCCAGGGAGTGAGGGACCAACTGACCCAGAAACAGAACACTCAGCACAGCCTTCTCTCACTCATACATCAACATTCCACTCAGTACTTGCATGACATCACAGTACCAAGTGGCTAGCTCAGCTGGCTCAGGCAGTACCTGAAAAGTGTGACATAACACTAATACTGGAAGACTAGAACGCGCTGTGCGTTGCATGGAATAATTCAGTCCTTCTTCCATATCGACCACCTCCTCCATACTTTCCATGGGTGATATGTGACACAGTGGGTACTGGACCGTGCCTGTCAGTAGGGAGGTCCAATACAAGCTGGCCTTTACCTTCAGGGGCAGCAATACACCTGGACCCGGACTCCCTTCTGAGACATCAACTGAGGCAACGAATTCCACATCTGCTTACACAAGGCCAGGCCCGACTTGGGTGAAAGGGGTAACCTGGCCTATGTGGATGATGTCCTGATCAAAAGCTCAACAGTAGAGGAACACATCGCGGAAATCCGTTATGTTCTCACACAGTTGAGGGTTGCCAGAGCAAAACTATCCTTTCAAAAGGCACAGTGGTGCAGAACCTGTGTCAACTTCTTGGGGCATGAGATAACTCCTGAGGATCTCTGTCCCCAGGAAAAGAAAGTGGAAGCACTTCTAAAACCGAAAGACCCCACAACTCTGCGTGAGCTAAGAAGCCTCCTTGGACTGACTAATTACAGTAGGAAGTTCATTGAGGATTATGCAGAGATCACAAGACCCCTGATCCATCTGTTGAAGGGGGGGGGTCAAGTGGGAGTGGGGTCCAGAACAAGCCGAGGCAGTAAAGCAACTCAAAAGAATCCCCTCACAAGCGCCTTGTCTAGCTTACCCTGTCAAAAACAAGGAGTCCTTCTTGGAGACAGGGTTCTCGAATACATGCTTGACAACAGTATTACATCAAAAGCATGACAAGGTCAATAAAGTCATCTCCTATGCAAGCAAGACTTTATCCTCTGTGGAGGAAAAATTTAATGATTGTGAGAAGGCACTCCTGGCAATGGTGTGGGTATTAAAAAATTACCGCCCGTTCATCCAAGGGGAACACATCATAGTGGAGACTCCCCACCAGCCTCTGCAATATCTCCAAAGTGACAGAATCCGGGCCGGAAATGTGAGTAATTCCAGAATTACTTCCTGGATTCTGTCAATGCAAAGCTTTCCTGTGGAGGTCAGATATGGCCAAAACCAGAAGAGTCCCCTCGCGCAAGGTCTGGCTGACCTGCATGATTGTGCCAGAGAAAACTGTCTAAAAAAAAGTCTTTAAATCCAGGACAACAAAAAGATGGCTGCACCATCCTGCCAAGCACCCTTCAGGCAAGATGGAACAAGGGGACACACGTAAGGAGCTAGCCAGTGTGTTCTGAAACATATAAAGGGAATATAGTGAAAAGGCAGCAATGCTTTGCTGAAAACCCAAAATTCTCCTTCAAAATTAAATATCTTGACCCTTTAAAAATGCTGCTTTGACGCCAATTCCATCTGTTCTGTCTCAAACTACTGTGATTAAAATAGGCCCTGCCATGCCCAGGATATCACATTGTGCCTCAGCAAAACCAGGCATGATTTCGGAATGACAGGCCCTGTCAAACCAACTCTGAGAGAAATCAACAGGAAACTCACTTTCTGCTGTGCACGGGAAATGCTTTATTTTGTGCTATAAAGTGTCAAAGGAATGAACCCTGCAAAAGAAATCATAGCTCTGTGCACGTGTCCATTCCAGGAGACCTTTGCCTTGTACAGACTGTTGTGTACAAGAAACTAACTATGGTTGCAAGGCAATAGTGGGAAGTCAGATGGCCAAATCGAATTTGAAAGGAAATGCTAGCAGTTTTCAACACATGTGTAAAAAATGGCTTTTGGCAAAACTAAAGGAGAAAAATGCCCATTTAAAAAGTAAACTGTTGAAGGAAAGCCTGCCATTACCTAGCAATGTGAAGGGGTTTGTGGCCGGTGGAAATACATACAGGAGTACAGGGGCTATTTTTATTCCACAGGTTTCTTTTAATTCTGCACCCAAAATAAGAAAATGAAGATTTAAAACACATGGGCTGAATTTGCAAGCTCCCAAAAAACCAGTATTCCAGTTGCCAGCCCTGAAACTTCCCCCTTGGAAGGGAGACACATCATAAACTTCCAGGACATGAAAGTGATAATTGACAGCTTAAAAAACTTTGAATGGGCCAGGACAAAAAAGTTCACACGCTCGTCAGACTTTCGTCTGTGCTCAAGGCTGGGACAATAGAAGTCCTGGGACACTAACCTGTGAAATGTGACGGGGCAATACAACTTTCAATTAAGCTGAGAAATCCCCACATTACTTTGAAGGAAATAACAGTTGGTTACATCTGAAAATGAAAAAAATGGTCCAGTGCAGGACAATGGACTGCCATTTGCTTCCAAAGACTATTTTATAAATAAACTTTAAATACTTTTTATCTCTGCAGCAAGACGTTGTAAAAAATGTAAGATTTTCACAGTGTAAAAGTGAATTTTTGGACTTTCTTTTAAGACTTGGTAGAATTCATTGACACCTTGGGGACAAAAATGGCAAAACATGGCAGATTACGAGAAAAGCATCCATGTTGCAAATGCAAATTTTTGTACATACATCCGTTATGATAATCCACACCCATGTATAAAGTTATAGAATTTTGAATAATATAAATCCCATTGAAAAGCACGAAAAACTGGTAGAAGCGCGAAACAGGGTCTCATGGACTGGGGGATTGGACCGTAATGTGCTGCACAAAATATCAAAATATGTACCCTGTGTATATAATTTGCTAAGAGATTGCAATTGTATAGATGTATGTTTGGGGCAAAATTGGATTTTAGTTAAAGTAACTATGGGAGGTTTTTGGACATAATTTTCCTGAGATCCAACAAGCTGAGAGCGAGGCGAAGACTATCACCCTTGTCCTATCCCGTTGTTAGAGACGTGTTAGTTAAGCCTGCCCGAGTCATATACTTTTATGATGTCACTAGGCATTATAAATAAGAGTCCCTGACAAGACACAGACACTCTTCCTGACGTTCCTGCGCTGCATTCCTGTTCCATCCATCCAGATTCCAGATCCCAACTACCGGGCCAAAATATTGCTGCACCTACTCCAGGGTCCACTGCAAAACCCAAGCATTGCAGATACTGCTCCAGCAAGACCTCAATTCTGAAAACTCATTAAAGTTCCCAAATAACCCAAGGGGAAAGCCCTGGTGTTTTCGGGAAGCATCCTGATCCCACTAACTGCATGCATCCTGCAAATCTGCCATCGAGCTGATCTTTAGTTTCCAGTGACCAGAATTGCCAGTCCAGACCAGAACTGCCCAGCTGTTTGCCAGGCGTCCTTCCGTGTAGTGACCAGAACCCTTGACGGTCTAAAATCCCAAACTAAAAGTGGACTGTAAGTATCATCCCTACCCCATAGAAATCCATAGTTTACTTGTCTTGCATTTGTCCTTAACCCCACTGTAAGTCATCCTATCCTTACCCTGCTAGCTTGTAAAACTGTCAGAATCATTCCTGCAACTTTGCCCTTGATTTCTTCTGTTAGCGCCACATTTCTCTTCATTTCTGTCTTGCATAGATCCTAATTCATCAGCGATATTGTGTTTAAATAAATTAATTTTCCTTTAAGAAAAGGGGGTACACTGCGTGAAGCGTTACAACTGCAGCGTAACTTTTGATATTCACGGGTGGCGTTCCTCTTTTCTTAGCCATTCATTCTAGTTTAAGTGATATTTGCCTTTCAATTTTAAAGCCGATTCCTCTTTTCACTGCTCTATTTTCCTAAAAACAAACCTCACTCTACCTTCCATATCTCTCTCAATTTACCAGCTAAAAACTTACTTTCACCTCCATATTGTACCTGAGATATACCTCTACACCCCAACCAAATTTATTAAAAACTGTTTGGTTAATTTTAGGCGGGAATGGAAAAAATGCTACTTTCAGACATGTCATTTTGCTGCAACATGTTTTAAACTTGCCACTCATTTTCGAACTGTATGTTTTTGGAAATCCATTCTTTGTGATTATTAGTGTCTTTGCATTGTTGCTTTAGTGAGGAATTATATTTGCTTCAAGGTTTTTAACACACATTCATTAATTAGTGTCATTTTGTAACATTGAAAGGGGTTTAAAAAACGTTTTTGTCTCTTATTTGGAGAGGGAAGTTCAGATTTGGATTTCGTTTCTTGCCTCTTATTCCTGATTACCTGATGCTTCTGTTTATCCACTCGGAATTGATTATTGGTGGGTTGAGGGACCATTGCAGGAGGAAATCCTAACTTGCGTGCAATCTTTCCTAAATCAAAAAGTGCTCCTATTCTGCTGTGCTGTGTATTTGTTCCACCTAGAAAGTTAAACCCAGTGCATTGCTCACATTCTCACTGTAATTATCACTCCATTGGTGATTGCTGTCCCATATTAAAAGTTTATGATTTCTTTTGAATTTTAAAATAAATAATTATTGTATTTTACCAACCAGCCTGGTTCATGGTCCATTGTGACCCGGGTATATGCAAATGGGGTGTGATATGAGTGGTGTTCCATCTCAATATTGAATCAATATAAAAAGATAAGCATTTCAGTCATGCGCCTCATACTAGGCCGAGACTAAGGTGTGTCGCCGGATTGAAATCCTTAACAGCTCTAGAATGTGCCCCCCCTGCCCAAACCCGAACTGGGATAGGTCACTGCCAAACTACACCTCTGTGTCACGTGACAAAACCCCTCCACAGTATCAATTGCTATATAAATGAAGCTGGTTTCATTAAATTCTAATTCAATTACTTTACAGAAGAAATCTAATGTGAAAAAACAGCTGTTGCTGCCCAAGTAAATAGTTATTCTGTCACCTGCTCTTAGGGAAGGCCTTGTCTGAATGCAGTTTCAAACTGTTTGTACTAGTCCACTGCATGTGATCAGCCTACCGGGGTCTGAGGGCCCAGAGACCCCTCGCCCTGTGTTGCAGGCGTTCTGTTCGTACCACCTCACTTGTATTTTGCAAGGGGCAATACTAGACTAAACATATGAATTATGTTCTGATAGAAGATTATCATTCCAATATGGACTGTCTGGTACACTCCTATTATGCTCTTTCAAAATACATCTATGAGAGTGGGAAAGGGCACACACAGCACCAATGTGTGTTCCTGTCTGCTTTGCATTAAATCATAGAGCATTTCAGGAATATAACAGTGATCAGAGGTCTCTATATTTTATAAACAAGTCTGTGATAAAAGGATTGTATGTGTGAATCTCTAAAACGGACGCATAGCTTGGCGCTCACATCAAGGTTCACAACACTCACTCGAACATTTAAATGTTTGTAACGATGCATAGTAATTCGGACAGCTTAAGTTTTTGGATGCGGGTATAAAATGGCTGCAACATCAGCCACTCAAATGGGCTGCAAGGGCTCTTTTGCTTTTTGTTTCTGGAGAATTTTATAGGAGGAGGGGCTGGGTCTCAGTGTGAACATGCCCAGCCCAATACAGAAATATGTTTCAGGAATTATATCTTTAGACAGGCAAGTACACCCTACAAGAGACACCCAATAAACATGCATAGCAAGGAGTGTACCTTTTACAAACTTTAGCCTGACCAGTAATAAACTGATGAAGCATTTTAAACTAAATATGCTTCTAATGCATTGTAAATGGTCCACAGTTCCTCAGCCACTACCTCCTCACCTTTGCGTAAGCTTCAGAGTTTTTTCTGCAAAAAAGAGCAGACCCATGCTTTATCTAACCGAGCTGGCATTAGCATCTCTTATTAGTGCTGGCCTGCAGTTAGTGAAAATCATGGTGTGGCAGTGTAGCAAGGGCGTTTGGCCTAGTGGATGTACAATTTGAGGCAACTTCTTTGATTACTTTATGTATTTAAGTGTGGGTACAGTATGGCTTACTCGTCGGAGCCACATACACAAAACGTTCCAGTGTGCTATTGTATGGACACGGGACACAGACAAAAATAGGCATATGTGCCGTTTCATATACGAGCACCACAAAAACCTCATTAACTAACAGGGAGATGACTTGTGCAGTGTACAAATCATCGCTGCACACATATCACTGCATTGATTTACCATGACTACTGTCTGCATGGTGACACACAATTGACCCTGCTTTCCTAATCAAGGTGCCAAGTCACATTGAGGATCCATGAGGTGTGCCATAGGCAGTGGTTGGCTTGATAAGAAAATGAAAAACCTTTGATGCTGAGCGTATGCATTTGCTACATATCCCAAAGCACCTATTAGAATACTTAATCAAGAAAATGACAGTTAACATTCCCAGGCATGTGCCATATGGAACAAAAAAGTAATATACAAAAAAAAATGTTTTGGTGTGTCATAAAAAAGAATGAAAATAAAGAACATAGTTTAAAACCTTTTCTGTATGACATGTTAATTCTCTCGAAAGATTGTGGAGATTCGGTCAGCTGACAGCTACTTTGTGCTGGGCTTCTGAATAAAAATGCCCCATGTTCAGTTCTTAACACTGAAATGTTAAGCACATACTGTGTAAAAACAATGGCTTGTTAAATGAGCCACCACTTGAAAGGCTGTCAACAGAAAGTGAGGGGCACAGGTTGTGTGTCCCCAGAGCATCTCAGAGGCTGCGTTTGGAATATGCATTCCTTTGTTTGTAACAAAGGAATGCTAAACCTTAGCTCTGGTGTCGAGCTCAGAGGCAGCAGTCCGGGTGGGGCCCTTCCTGCCATGCACCCCGCTACCGCCCCCTGATCTATTTAGTTCTGCTCCCTGTGCATTTGTCCGGCCCAGGAAACAGGGCTGGTTGCAGACCCCTGAAGCAAATCTCTTCATTTGGGGCTGTTTTTGTACAATGAAGGGACATTTATGGCAATGACAGCTAATGTGCTCTTTGTCAAAGTGTAGGTTAGGCTTGTGTGTGGGACGCGTGGGGCGCAGTGAATAATGGACGGAGATGGAGGTCTGCAGAACAAGTCTTCTTTATTCACACATTAACTTCCCTCTGCCTGGCCCAGCCTCCCCCCGCCCGTCACTTCCCGTTCTATGATGCACTTCCCTTTTCCTGAATTACTGCCCCCCCATTAACTATGGAGACATCAACGTGTCATCTCCCCCTTTTTAAACAGGTATCTGGTCTTTCACAATCGGTGAATATCTGATGCAGATGATCAATCCATTTCCTCAATCCACCGGCGCAGCCTGTTCCGAGCCCTCTGAGGACGGGTGACGGCAAGTTCTGGAGGCTTCCGCTGAACCCATTGTCGGGGACACTCTCAGGCTCCGACTCGTCAGTCTCTCCCTGATCACCCTGATAGGGGTCATCAGAGGCATAGTCTATGGAAATGACGACCGACCACTCAGTCGGCGGGAGCCCAGTTGAGGAATTCCCTTGAAATGTGAGGAGTTCTGAGTGACAGTCCCCCCCCCGAGCCCTACGCCGTGATCATGGATCCCTTTTTCTGCATAACAAGCAGGGGCTCCGCCTGAAAAACCGAAGTATGTTTGTGAGTTTGTGCTTGCTTGACGGCGACATCACCTACTTCGATCTGGGGTGTGCGGGCTCCTCGCCGTTGATCAGCATATTCCTTCATGTGCTCCTTGGCCGCTTCATCTCATTCTCTTATGTCTCTGTCACGGTCCTCGGGCAGGGCACTTGAGCGGGCCTGTGGGATCCTCGTTTGGATGTCTCTCCCGAACATAATCTCGGCCAGGGTTTTCCCAGTGGTGCTGTGGGGGGTGCCCCGGTAGTCCCACATCAACTGGTTGAGTACTTGCTCATATGGCTGCTCGTAAGCTTGGCGATTTGGAGGGCCCTCTTCAAGTTGGCCATGAAGCGTTCTATCAGTCCATTGGCCTGTTTTGGGGCTGTTTTTGTACAATGAAGGGACATTTATGGCAATGACAGCTAATGTGCTCTTTGTCAAAGTGTAGGTTAGGCTTGTGTGTGGGACGCCTGGGGCGCAGTGAATAATGGACGGAGATGGAGGTCTGCAGAACAAGTCTTCTTTATTCACACATTAACTTCCCTCTGCCTGGCCCAGCCTCCCCCCGCCCGTCACTTCCCGTTCTATGATGCACTTCCCTTTTCCTGAATTACTGCCCCCCCATTAACTATGGAGACATCAACGTGTCATCTCCCCCTTTTTAAACAGGTATCTGGTCTTTCACAATCAGTGAATATCTGATGCAGATGATCAATCCATTTCCTCAATCCACCGGCGCGGCCTGTTCCGAGCCCTCTGAGGACGGGTGACGGCAAGTTCTGGAGGCTTCCGCTGAACCCATTGTCGGGGACACTCTCAGGCTCCGACTCGTCAGTCTCTCCCTGATCACCCTGATAGGGGTCATCAGAGGCATAGTCTATGGAAATGACGACCGACCACTCAGTCGGCGGGAGCCCAGTTGAGGAATTCCCTTGAAATGTGAGGAGTTCTGTGTGGAGTTCTGAGTGACAGTCCCCCCCCGAGCCCTACGCCGTGATCATGGATCCCTTTTTCTGCATAACAAGCAGGGGCTCCGCCTGAAAAACCGAAGTATGTTTGTGAGTTTGTGCTTGCTTGACGGCGACATCACCTACTTCGATCTGGGGTGTGCGGGCTCCTCGCCGTTGATCAGCATATTCCTTCATGTGCTCCTTGGCCGCTTCATCTCATTCTCTTATGTCTCTGTCACGGTCCTCGGGCAGGGCACCTGAGCGGGCCTGTGGGATCCTCGTTTGGATGTCTCTCCCGAACATTATCTCGGCCAGGGTTTTCCCAGTGGTGCTGTGGGGGGTGCCCCGGTAGTCCCACATCAACTGGTTGAGTACTTGCTCATATGGCTGCTCGTAAGCTTGGCGATTTGGAGGGCCCTCTTCAAGTTGGCCATGAAGCGTTCTATCAGTCCATTGGCCTGTGGCCACAGCGGTGTTATCTTCCGGTGATGGAATCCGAGGTAGTTTGCGAATTGCGTGAATTGATGCCCGTTGAATGGGGGCACGCTGTCTGTCTTGAGCACTTGCGGGATGCCATATGCGGACAATATGTGGTCAAGCACGGGTATGACATGATGAGCAGCCGTCGAGGATATGAGCTGGGCTTCTGGGTATCGGGAGTACTCATCCATCACCCCCAGTACATATTTACCTCCTTCAATGTGCCCAAAGAAATCGGCAGCGACAGCTTCCCATATTCCCTGCAGGAGCTCTGACATCCTTAATGGTTTGGGGTGACGGTTGGGCGTGATGAGGTGCACGTGGGGTATGATTTTAAGGCTTCCTCCACCATCGAGTGCATGCCAGGGAACCGACCCTTTGTGGCAACATGCGCTTGGTTGACACCATCCCTCAGTGGTTCTCGTGGGCGAGTTCAATGACTCTGGCTCGTAATGATGACGGGATTACCAGCTTGCAGTCTTTTAAGAGCAAGTGCTCCTCGGATAGGGCCAGTTCGTCTTTGACTTGCACTAGTCGTTTGACCTCCCCTTGCACTTGGTCCCCTGCAGCACGTCCTTTCTCACGGGCTCTCCTCCACATGCCTGACTAAAGTCCTTTGCACACAATTTGGTAGGCAGACAGTCTCTTGAGCTACCGTCCCAATGTCTATCCCCTCTGGGGTGGTTTGCTGTATGAGGTACCGCAGATACCGGTCCGCTACCGAGGGTTTGGGTGTACACCCCTCCGGAGGTCTTCTGGACAAGAAGTCTGCCGGGTTTTCTCCTTTTCCAGGCCAATGTACAATTTCAAAGGCATAGTCTTGCAGTCTTAGCCCCCACTGGACTATTCGCGGGGCATCTTTGCCTGGGGTTTCCCGCATAGGAACAGTAATGCCTGCTGATCTGTGATGACTCGAAATGGCTTTCCATATAGGAAGAGGTGGAAATGTCCGCAAGCCCAGAGCACGGCGAGAACTTCTTTTTCTGCCTGGGAATATGCCTGTTCTATGGCTGAGAGGCTCCTGCTGGCGTATGCGACGACATGTGTTCTTGACGGGTCTTTCGGGTCCACTTGAGCCAGGATGGCTCCCAGGCCTACCGGGCTGGCGTCTTCTGTCAGTTCAGTTTGGCGACTGGGATCGTAGTATGACATATTTTCGGCCTTGGCAACACTTTCTCGAATAATCTCGAAGGCCATCTGGCACTCGACCGTCCAGCGGAATGTGACATGTGGTTTGGTTAAGAGTCTTAGTGGCTTGCGTACTGTCGCAAGTCCCTAATGTAGCGCGTGCAGTAGCTGGCAAGCCCAAGTAATGATTTCAGCTCTGACACATTTGCTGGTGGTGCGGTGTCATTTAGCACAGCCACTTTGTCAGGATCTGGTGACATACTTGCTTCCGAGAATACATGTCCAAAGAATCTCAGCATGCTCTTTCCAGAACTCGCACTTGTCCCAATTTAGCGTGAGATTGGCCGCCTCCAGCGCCTTGCACACTTTCATGAGTGCTTCGTCGTGCTTGTTAGTATCGGCGCCAAAGACCAATACGTTGTCACTATAATTGAGGCAGTTCGGTATGTGCTTGATTACATTGTGCACCTCAGCCTGGAATATCTCCGCTGCCGAGGATACCCCGAAGCTTAGCCTTTTATAGCGAAAGATGCCCAGATGCATGACAAAGGTGGTAAAGATCCTGCTTTCTGGGCTCAATACAAGTTGGTGGTATCCTTTCTGTCGATCTAGTTTTGAAAAGACCTTGGCACAATTTAGGAGGTGAATCATGTCCGATATGCGCGGGGCCAGGTGCCCCTCTCTCTGTATGGCTTGGTTGGGCCGCCTCATGTCCACACACAATCGGATGGCTTCTGATCCCTTTTTGGGCACCAGCACTATGGGGGACACCCAGGTGGTAGGGCCGGTGGCCGTCTCGGTGATGTCCTGCTCAAGTAGTTTATGTAGTTCGTCCTCCACTTTCTTTTGGACGTTAACCGGGATCCCTCGATAGTGTTGAGCCACAAGACGTATGGAGTCGTCAACATGCAGCTTTATTGTCTGATTCTTTAACTTACCAATGCCTCTGAATATGCGGGGGTAGAGATTGGGAATCATCTCCACCGGGTCGATATATATGTGTACCATGATGTTGTACAAGATGTTATTGAGTCCCATGTTGGCTGCTGCCTTGAAGCTCAGAACACACCCACTGTCTGTTTCTGTTGCCAGGACGTGGATGGGTATCCTTTTCTCGTGACCTCTGTACCAGCAGGTACCCTCAAATTGTCCCAGGCACTTGAGGGGTGTTTTGGCCCTGTATGCGTAGATGTCCACGGCAGCAGGGTACAGTTTTAGTGACATGGGGAGTGGGGTGGGGCTATGTGCTGTGGCGGTGGGGTTGCCTAAGGCATAAACGTAGGCCTTTTTCTTCTGGTGAGCTGAGGTCAGAGTCAGATGGTAATTGCACTACTAGGTAGCGCACGTGGCATCTTGATCTTCGCTCGGGCCTTGCGCGCATCACATACCTCCTTCTGTGCCTTCTCTTCCTTCTTTGCCTGTCATCCCCCGAATCTCTCTCTCAGGGTTCTGGGAGCGCTTGGTTTGTTGGCCCTTGGGAAGACGGGCCGGGGTGGGTCCCTGTAGAAGGAACGGCTTTTTGTCTGGGTCGGGATGATGTTTCCTTTGCCCGCTCCTTACCTCTGTCTCTGACCGGTCTGCAAACTGCTTTAAAGTGCCCTTCCTCGCCACATGTGGCACAGCGATGCCCGATGGCTGGACAGGTCCCTTCTTGAGGGTACTCGAACTCACACTTGTAGCAGAAGAGTTCCTCTGATCTTTTCTCCTGCTGTAGCCTATGAACACTCTCTCCCGGCGTGGGGCTGTTAAAGCTCTCAATGTCATGATCCGTCGATCACGCCCTTTCTGGTCTTCCTGGTCCCTGGCACATCAGGGGTTACTCGCTGTAGTACACCCAACATGGCCGTATACACGGAACGCGGTCTATCGACCTTTACGTCCTATGCAGCACGTTCTATAAATTAGCCACTCCCCTGCGGTTCCACGCGTCTCAACGCTACCGATAGCTGTGGCCTGTCGTGCTCTGTAGTTCGTTCTCCTGAACTGTGTTGCTTCCTGGTTCCCGGACCTTCCTCCTTCTCCTTTCTTTCTACCTTCCTTGATCCTGTTTCTTCTGCGTTCCGCGCAGACCGCCTCCGTGTGCTGCCTCCATTCCTAGCTTCCTGGAGTTTCCATAGATCCCGGATGAAGAAGCTGAACGAATCCTGGAATCCGAAGACGGCCGAGCGGGCTTGTACAAGACCCGAACTGCTCGGAAGAAAACCCTGACAAAGGACTCTGCAAAACAGAGAAAACAGGTGAGAAAAGGGGAAACCTGTGACAGATTGAGACGCCACCTGACCGATCTCGATACAGACATGGAAGCGGCCGTCCAGGATCTTATGCGTGGCATGCAAGAGCTGACGACCGAAGTTCAAATCTTAAAGGCGGAAAACGCTGCGTTAAAACAATTGGTGTTATCCCGTGATTCCGCCACGAAGGAGAGTGTAATTCTAGGCGGTGTCGTTGACAAGTATGACAGTTCAGCAAAGAGCCTTCGTGGATTCGTAGATTCTTGTTTGGTCCACTTTACATTTAAGCCTTATTATTTTTCTACGCCCAGGGCTAAAGTGGGCTTTATTATTTTACATCTTTCTGGGAATGCCTTGACCTGGCCCACCCCAGTGGTTAACACAGGTGATGCTCTCCTGGATGACTACGACGGTTTTATAGAGGCCCTCAAGACCATGTTTGAACGCCCAGACAAGTTTACAGTGCCCAGGAACGTTTACTTGACTTTCATCAGGGTACCCAGGATTTGCTCTCGTATGTCACACGCTACAAACAGTTGGCTAAGGAAGCGGATTGGTCCTCTGAAGCTTGTTTTACTTTATTTCGAAGAGGGCTAAACGAAGAGATCAAGGACGAACTAACCAGAGTGGCACGTCCGGGTTCCTTTCAAGCCCTAATGGATCTCGCTCTACAGATTGACTTTCGCATTCAGGAGAGAAAGGCAGAAAAAAAGAAAACCAAGTTACCACTCCAGAAAAACCCCATTGGAACCCCTTCGAGCTCAGAAGGCATTTCTACTCCAAGCAATGAGCCTGAACCTATGCAATTAGGGGGCTTCCGTGGACCCATTACCCCCCAAGAGAGGATGCGAAGGATTCATACTGGATTATGTATGTATTGTGCATCCGACAAACATTTCGTAAGAGAATGTCCGATTGCCCCCCCACGGCACTCGGGAAACGCCAGCTCCCGATCCTAAACGGAGCGCAGGTTCGGGAGAGAGATGTCTGTTCCACCTCTATTCCATCCTTGAACTCTCCTGGACAAAATTCCTTGGTAATCTTACAGGCCTTCTTGACAACATCCAAGAAAGAAATATAACCTATCCTGGCACTGGTCGACTGTGGAGCTATGGGGGTATTCATAGATCATGAATGGGTCCTAAAACACCATATTCCTTACGAATCCCGGACTATCATGCAACCTGTAGAAGCAATTGATGGAAGACCCTTTTCTTCTGGACCTATAACTCTGCAGACCAAGGAGATCGAGCTTGCTATAAATCGACATCGAGAAAGGATAAAATTTGACATCATCAAGTCAGCCCATTACCCCATGATTTTGGGAATGCCCTGGCTTCAAAGACACAACCCCTATATCAATTGGGCAGCGGGATCCTTGTTCCTGGGTTCTGAGTTTTGTATGTCCCACTGCTTACATCCAGACCTTGATCCTACACCATCGAAAGGATTTCCGACAACTCATCAGAACACAATCTCAGTCTCAAACATCATCCGGGTTCTGGAGGCTTACCAGGAATATTCCAATGTTTTCTCCTGTGCCATTGTTCAGGCCTTACCTCCTCACAGACCTGAAGATTGTGCTATTGAAACGGAACCTTCCGCAGTGATTCCTTTTGGAAGGATGTTCATCCTATCAGAACCTGAAAAGAAAGCCATTCGTGAATACCTGGATACAATTCTTGCAAATGGCACCATACGACCATCTAAATCTCCATCAGGGGCCTCCTGTTCTTCGTTCCTAAAAAAGACACTAAAGAACTCAGACCGTGTCTGGATTATCGAGGTCTAAATCAATGTACTCTCAAGGACCGCTATCCGGTGCCCTTGATCTCAGACATCCTGGAGGCAGTAAGAGGCGCAGTTGTGTTCACCAAGCTGGATCTCAGGGGCGCCTATCATTTGATTCGTATCAGGGCAGGTGACAAGTGGAAAACAGCCTTTAGAACACCCTTTGGGCATTTTGAATACTTAGTCATGCCCTTGGACTTGCTAATGCCCCAGCGGTGTTCCAACTTTTCATGGATCGAGTGTTCTCGGACATGCTGTTCCTTTTTGTGATTGTCTATCTGGACGATATTCTAATATTTTCGAAGGATCCTCTCAAGCACGAAGAACAAGTGAAAGCAGTATTACAACGCTTACGCAAAAATAAACTCCTGGAAAAGCCCGAGAAATGCATCTTCCATACTTCTACTGTTCACTACCTAGGGTTTGTCCTTACTCCCGATGGTATCGGTATGGATCAATCCAAGGTTAAGGCTATTTTATCCTGGCCCAGCCTCGGTGAAACAGATACAATCCTTCTTGGGCTTGGCTAATTTCTATAGGAAATTCATACCTTCCTTTTCCGAGATTGTCCAACCAATAATTTCATTATTGAAAAAAGATGTTCCCTTCCATTGGACCATAGCCCAAGAGAAAGCCTTCCAACAGTTAAAGTCTGAATTTACACAAGCTCCCATTCTTGCTCAGCCTGATGTTAATCGACCATTCATAGTGGAGACAGACGCCTCCAATTACGCCATTGGAGCCGTCCTAAAACTACAATTCGAGGATAGCTTGGAACATCCCATCGCCTACCTTTCTCGGACATTAACTCTGTCATGATCACTGTTTCCAAGGAGCCAGGACCAGCCCAACGTCCTTGGAAGCAGGCCCCTAACCCTAATCCTAGGCACCAGCCGGTCCCTACTGGGACCTTTTGGACCCTGTCCTGGCGCCGGTGGCACCAGGCTCATCAAAACCATCGGTCCCGGCACTGGAAGCGCCGGGCTCATAATTGGTGTGAAAGTGCTTGGGTGGACTTACCTGCAGCAGACCATGCTGCTTACTTACCAGCCACTTAGAAGCCCTCTGTGAACAGGAACTACTTTCTTACCTGGGTGGGGCAGCTTCACTCCCTGGATACAGCACTGGAACTCTTCTGGAAACTGGAACTCTTTTCTTACCTAGGCGGGGCCGTGGAAGAAGACGCCTCATCACTCCAAGGCTATTTAAACCACACCCGATAGATGAAACGTGCTTCGCGTTATTCTGCATCTGCAGCAGAACGCTCACCGAGTCTGTTCCAGCCTTTCCTCTTTCGATCCTGAACCTGCACGAATTATACTTACCATTCCTGTATCCAGTCAACATCAGCACCTGCAAAAGACAAGAAACAACAGGTTAGCAAGACAAACTTTACACACAGTGCTTTCTCACCTGATCCATCAGCAGCGGCCGTGTCTTCACGCTGCAACTTCGCCTGCAAAGACAAAAGCATTGTTATACTTACCGGCACGCCGTGAATTCCGGATTTCTTCATTCTGCATCGCCGCCTGTGAAGACAAAGTATAGTTAAAACTTACTAGCATTCCGCTGACTCCGGCGCTGCAAACCAACATCTGAAAGACAAAAGAAAAAGACATTAAGCAGGTATTTACTCACGCCCATCACGCTCGTCGCAATAAAACGCCTGCGAATACTCCGGCGTCTCTTTAACACGAACTAAGCTGCAAGGAAAGAGACAGTTAGAGCGCTTGCCATACTTACGAATTTCCAGGCGCTTCACTCCATCTTCCATCCCAAGAGTCCTGCAATACATAAGGGAAAAGCATTATACAGAGTCTTCAATATTAACGTGCCACGCATTTAAAGACTAGAAAGACAAAAGGTGTCCAGAAACTCACCGCTCGTGCAGATAACGACGGTAACCCCCCTCTGAATTCAAGAGGCCACTGTTTCAACAGTGAAGGAACTGGCAACGGCACCCTGCACCAGACGCAGATGGAGAGCCCAGCATTCACCTATCTAAGGTGAGCATGTTGACCTGGGGGGGCTCTACAGAAAAGCTGGGAAGAGAGAGAGAGAGAGAGAGAGAGAGAGAGGGGGATATTCAACAACCCAGGCCATTAACCCCCATATTCTTTCACCTGCAGAAACCTCATTTTTCGAGTTCGACACACAGTGCGAAGAGGTTCGACCCCAGAAGCCAATCGAGTCCTGCACATCACTTTTCGAGTCACAGACACCTTCCTGCCAAGACCCGCGCCTCCGTGGGAATCAGGTGAGCGTTACAGAACGCGAAGCCCACCACAAAACTCCTACCCAGGCGCAATGGAAACTTCAGACACTGATCAACTAGCCCAGTTGCTCAGAGAATTAAGAGCAGAAGTACATGCAGCTCGTCAGGAAACAAACTCTCTAAGAAGAGAACTGATAATTTCCAAGGAGCGAACTGAGGACCTCGCTAGGCAGTTGCTACAAACGCAGGCAGGACAGACACCTTTGCCCGCTCCAGGAGGAAGTTATCCTTCTGCATCATCTTTAAATCCAGTGCAAATCAATCTGCCCGGTAATGTGCCCTTGGCTCCGCCCGAACGCTTTTCTGGTGATCCAAAGAAATTTGCGGTGTTCATCAACCAGTGCCGCTTACACTTCTTATGTCGACCAGCTGCTTTCCCAACAGACCAGACCAAGGTGGCTTTCGTGCTTTCTTATCTCAGTGGCAGCGCCGCAGATTGGTCAATCCCTTTAGTCACCCAGGATGATCCGGTTTTACATGATTTCCAGGCCTTCCAGTCCAGCATGGAGAAACTGTTCACAAGACATGCACAAGGGCAGGCCTTGGACAATGAACTTCTTTCATTACGACAGGGTAATCAAGACCTCTTGAATTATATAGCCTCATTCAACAGACTTATAGTGGAAACTCAATGGCCCGAGGATAAGAGAATAACGCTTTTCTACAGAGGCCTGCGTGGAGAGCTCAAGGATGTGTTAGCTCAAGTTGTGAATCCTCCACAAGAATGCTCAGACTATATTGACTTAGTTGTCCAATTGGACCACAGACTACAGAACAGGAAGGCAGATCGTTCCAAATTTGATACCCGAGTGTTTTCTAAACCACAAACCTCTACTAGGGGAGCTGACACGGTGGAACCCATGCAAATAGGGGGCATGAAAGGACCTTTAACCCAGAAAGAGCGGGAAAGAAGAAGGCAGCTGCAATTATGCCTCTATTGCGGAAATGCAGGACACTTTCTTCGGGACTGTCCAGTGAAACCAGCTAAGAAGGCTGTAGGAGCCGCGGATACCTGTACCACAAATTCTGAGCAGGGAAACGACCTAGCCCGACAAGAGTAGAGGTCCTCTTTCCGAGCGTTAAGATCTGTCCCGTGACCTCGCATTTCGTGGTACCCATGGTCCTCATTAGTCCTGAACGTCCGGATTGTTTGCATGCAATTGAAGCTTACATCGACAGTGGAGCAATCGGTAATTATGTGGACCGTGAAATGGTATCAAGGATGAATCTACCCCTTGTCCCTAAGGCTGTAAAAGACGTCATTACTACTGTGGATGGCACGGAGATAGCCTCCGGACCAGTAACGCATGCCACCCAAGAAGTGACGCTAGTGAGTCAAGATGGACACCGGGAGAAAATCGTGTTTGATGTGATCCAGGCTCCTCAGTTCCAGATCATTCTGGAATCCCTTGGTTAGGGAAGCACAATCCTCAGATCGATTGGCGAGCAAAGACAGTTCAGTTTCCAGAATGTTTTACCACTTGTTATCCTAGGCCTGATGTTTCACTGGCGGCAATCTCTTCGGAGGAGGTTCCCAAATTACCTCCCGAATACCAGGAATTCCAAGACGTCTTCCGGAAGGATCAAGCTAACACCCTGCCTCCTCATAGGTCTTACGACTGTCAAATAGATTTGATACCCGGAACAACTCCTCCTTGCAGCAGGATTTATGCCCTCACCGAGCCAGAGAATCTTCACCTCAGACAATATTTGGACCAATACCTAGCTAACGGGTTCATCCGTCCTTCAAAATCTCCAGCTTCATCGGCTTTGTTCTTCGTTCCGAAAAAGGAAGGAGACCTTAGGACTTGCATAGATTATCGCGCCCTGAATCAAATCACCGTTAAAAACAGATACCCGTTACCTTTGATCCCTGAACTCCTAGACCAAGTCAAAGACGCATGTATATATACAAAATTGGATCTCAGAGGAGCCTACCACTTGGTACGGATAAAAGAGGGCGATAAATGGAAAACGGCCTTCCGCACCAAGTGCGGGCTATTCGAATATCAAGTGATGCCCTTTGGACTTTGTAACGCTCCTGCCGCTTTCCAATATTTTATGAACGATGTCCTTAGAGAACTCATAGACGTGTGTGTTGTTGTCTACATTGATGACATCCTTGTCTATTCATCATCCGAAGAGGAACACCAGAGACACGTTAAAAAGGTTCTCGAGAGATTGCGTCAACATAATCTTTTTGCTAAGCTTGAAAAATGCGTTTTCAACGTAACTGAAGTCGAGTTCCTAGGATTCATATTGTCACCTAACGGAGTCCATATGGATTCAAAGAAAGTCGATGCAATCATCAAGTGGCCATCACCAACCTCTGTAAAAGGAGTTCAAAGCATGTTAGGCTTCGCTAACTTTTACCGCAGATTTATTCCTGAATTTTCTCGGATAGTCCAGCCCATCACCGCTCTGTTAAAAAAGAACAAACGTTTTGAGTGGTCTTCTGAAGCAGAACAAGCTTTTCAGGACTTAAAAGCTAAATTCATTTCTGCACCTGTTCTAAAACATCCTCGCCCAGAACTCCCCTACATCATGGAAACGGATGCTTCTAGTCTTGCTATGGGGGCAGTTTTATCACAAAGAGATCCGGTCACACACCAGTTACACCCTGTAGCCTTTTGGTCCCGCAAGCTTTCGGCTCCCGAGATCAACTTTTCAATTACAGACAAGGAACTTTTAGCTATCAGATTGGCCTTTAAAGCATGGCGGCATTATCTTTTAGGAGCCAGACACACAGTCACCGTAATGACTGATCACCGCAATTTACAATATCTAAAGACGGCCAAAGCTCAGTCTTCCAGACAGCTTCGCTGGGCTCTGTTTCTGGCTGAATTTGACTTTATAATTACTTATCGACCAGGCAGTAAGAACGGAAAAGCAGATGCCCTCTCCCGGATGGCAGTAGATGAACATTTGACCAATCCAGAACCAATACCCATAATCCCAGAACAAAGGATTTTGGGTTTGGTCAGCACTCAATCTTTTGAAGACGTCAAGACCACGGTTAAATCACTCCTAACTCCGGCCTATTTGCAGGACTGGCAATTAAAGGGAAAAGAATTCTCAGTGGATCAAGACCTACCATATTTCCGAGGACGATTGCACTTGCCCTGTGAGAAAATACAAAAACAAGTAATCTCCTGTTATCACGACTCTCTAATGGAGGGTCACCCTGGCATTACCAAAACCATGAAAAAGATTAAAAGACATTTCTGGTGGCCATCATGGAAAAAGGATATTAGAGACTTTGTAATCTCCTGCGGTGTGTGTGCCCAGAATAAAAGTCAGAAGCAGAAACCAGCCGGCCTATTACAGCCACTAGACAAACCTCCCTGTCCATGGCATACCTTGTCCATGGATTTTATCACGGACTTACCTCCATGCTCGGGGTATACTACCATTTTAGTAGTCGTGGATCTATTCTCCAAGATGGCTCACTTCATTCCCCTGAAGGGTCTACCTTCAGCCTCAGTATTGGCCCGAGAATTCTTGGAAAACATTGTTCGCTTACACGGTTTTCCCTCGGTTTTAGTCTCCGATAGGGGAAGTCAATTCATCTCCCACTTCTGGCGCAGTTGCTGTCGTCTAGCCCAAATTGATGTAAGACTTTCGACCAGTCACCATCCCCAAACTGACGGACAAACCGAAAGGACAAATCAGACACTAGAACAATATCTACGTTGCATGCTCCAACAAACTGAAAACCCCTGGAAGGATATTCTTTGGATCGCTGAATACGCTTACAACAATTCGACTCATTCTGGAACCGGGAAGACTCCTTTTTTCCTATTATACGGACACCATCCTAGTACCTCCAACCTGGATCCTCCCCAAGAATTTGAAGCACCTGCTGTGGATCACTTGCACTCGGAGATCACCCGTGCTTTTAAGGAAGCCACTGCCCATCTGCAAAGAGCTAAAGCTCAATTCAAAAAAGGAGCAGATCGACACCGTAAAGAGGCCCCTCACTACGCTGTAGGAGATCAGGTCTGGTTATCCACTAAGCACCTGCCTCTAAAAGGACCCCGCACCTTCATCCCGAGATACCTTGGACCCTATCTCATATCTGCCATAATTAATCCGGTGGCTGTCAAATTGGAATTACCTACGCATATGAAAATACATCCAGTATTCCATGTCTCCTTATTAAAACCAGTACAACCAGAAACCCGATTTACTGAACTTCCAGAACCAGTTTTAGTAGATGGAGAACTTGAATTCGAAGTGAAGAACATCCTAGACTCCAAAATCTCCAAATCTAAGTTATATTATCTGGTTGATTGGAAAGGATACGGCCCCCAGGAGAGGTCTTGGGAACCCTCAGAATATGTCCACGCACCTCGTCTGGTCAAGAAATTCCATCTGAATCAGCCCCAACAAGCCAAAACCCCCGGAGAAGACACGCTTAGGAGGGGCCTTGAGGGGGGGTGCTGTCATGATCACTGTTTCCAAGGAGCCAGGACCAGCCCAACGTCCTTGGAAGCAGGCCCCTAACCCTAATCGTAGGCACCAGCCGGTCCCTACTGGGACCTTTTGGACCCTGTCCTGGTGCCGGTGGCACCAGGCTCATCAAAACCATCGGTCCCGGCACTGGAAGCGCCGGGCTCATAATTGGTGTGAAAGTGCTTGGGTGGACTTACCTGCAGCAGACCATGCTGCTTACTTACCAGCCACTTAGAAGCCCTCTGTGAACAGGAACTACTTTCTTACCTGGGTGGGGCAGCTTCACTCCCTGGATACAGCACTGGAACTCTTCTGGAAACTGGAACTCTTTTCTTACCTAGGCGGGGCCGTGGAAGAAGACGCCTCATCACTCCAAGGCTATTTAAACCACACCCGATAGATGAAACGTGCTTCGCGTTATTCTGCATCTGCAGCAGAACGCTCACCGAGTCTGTTCCAGCCTTTCCTCTTTCGATCCTGAACCTGCACGAATTATACTTACCATTCCTGTATCCAGTCAACATCAGCACCTGCAAAAGACAAGAAACAACAGGTTAGCAAGACAAACTTTACACACAGTCCTTTCTCACCTGATCCATCAGCAGCGGCCGTGTCTTCACGCTGCACCTTCGCCTGCAAAGACAAAAGCATTGTTATACTTACCGGCACGCCGTGAATTCCGGATTTCTTCATTCTGCATCGCCGCCTGTGAAGACAAAGTATAGTTAAAACTTACTAGCATTCCGCTGACTCCGGCGCTGCAAACCAACATCTGAAAGACAAAAGAAAAAGACATTAAGCAGGTATTTACTCACGCCCATCACGCTCGTCGCAATAAAACGCCTGCGAATACTCTGGCGTCTCTTTAACACGAACTAAGCTGCAAGGAAAGAGACAGTTAGAGCGCTTGCCATACTTACGAATTTCCAGGCGCTTCACTCCATCTTCCATCCCAAGAGTCCTGCAATACATAAGGGAAAAGCATTATACAGAGTCTTCAATATTAACGTGCCACGCATTTAAAGACTATGGGCCTCATTACGACCCTGGCGGTAAGGGGTTTACGCCAGCGTTAGCTGCGCCGACCCCTTACCGCCAATTACGAGGTCCCTTAGCACCATGGCGCTTTTAACACCTGCTTTTAGCAGGTGTTAAAATCCATGGCGCTAAGGGACCATGGAGTTAATTACGCCACCGTAATTTACGGTGGCGTAATTAACGCCTTCCCCACTCCCATTATGCCCTATGGGGCAAAAATGGGAATGGGGAAGGGTAAATGGGACATGGGGATTTACCGCCCCGCCAAGGTCGGAATGGGGCGGTAAATCCCCATTCCGCCATGGCGTAAACGTAGTTTACGCCATGGCGGTAAAGTCACAACCCAGGCGGTAACTTACCGCCTGGGTCGTAATGAGGCCCTATAAAGACAAAAGGTGTCCAGAAACTCACCGCTCGTGCAGATAACGACGGTAACCCTCCTCTGAATTCAAGCGGCCACTGTTTCACCAGTGAAGGAACTGGCAATGGCACCCTGCACCAGACGCAGCTGGAGAGCCCAGCATTCACCTATCTAAGGTGAGCACGTTGACCTGGGGGGGCTCTACAGAAAAGCTGGGAAGAGAGAGAGAGAGAGGGATATTCAACAACCCAGGCCCTTAACCCCCATATTCTTTCACCTGCAGAAACCTCATTTTTCGAGTTCGACACACAGTGCGAAGAGGTTCGACCCCAGAAGCCAATCGAGTCCTGCACATCACTTTTCGAGTCACAGACACCTTCCTGCCAAGACCCGCGCCTCCGTGGGAATCAGGTGAGCGTTACAAACTCCTCGTGAAACCCATTACGGCGTCCTAGAAAAAGAGCTGCTAGCCATCCGTCAAGCCTTCACAGAATGGCGTCATTTACTTCTAGGAGCCAAATTTCCGGTCCATGTCCGCAGGGATCATCGAAACCTACAAGTGTTGCAAGCCCTGGAATGTAGGAATAGTCGCCAAGCTCGGTGGGCCTTCTTTTTTGCCCAATATCAGTTTCAGATTCACCACGTCCCTGGAACCCAAAATATAATAGCTGATGCACTTTCTCGTCGTCCAGACTATGAACCTCCGGAAGAGCAGACTTATCCCAAGATGTTTCCTCATACCATATTCGTAGCTCAAGCAAGCAACCTCCTGGAAGAGATTCGTATGCAAACTCAGACTTCGGGAATTTTTTAAAGGAATTTCTGAAAGGAATCAATGGAACTTGAGAGTCAAGGACAGATACTTGTTCAAAGATACCAATCTGATCATTCCTACTCAAAAATTACAACAAAGAATAATAAATCTCTGCCATGATACTCTTCATTCCGGTCATCGTGGTATTTCCAACACCCTCCGTCTTATACAAAGGCAATTTTGGTGGCCCAAGATGAAGACCGATGTACAACTGTATATTCAATCTTGCTCTGTCTGTAATCAGAACAAACATGATATCCAGAATCCAGCAGGTCTCCTATTACAGCCTACACCACCAACCCGACCTTGGGAAATCATTGCTACAGACTTCATTGTGGAATTGCTGCCTTCTAGAGGTTATACCACTATCATGGTCACCATTGATCTATTCACTCATATGGCTCACTTTACTCATCTATATAAATTACCATCCTCCTCAGAACTTGCTGGTATTTTCCTGGAACACATCTTCCGACTGCATGGACTTCCTTCCAAGATCATATCGGACAGAGGACCCCAGTATATCTCTCAGTTCTGGAAACACTTCTGCAGGATACTAGGGATTCAACGAGCTCTCTCCTCGGGATATCATCCCCAAACCAACGGTGTCACAGAACGAGTAAATCAAACCCTTGAACAATAGCTTCGTTGTTTCTCTACCAAAGTCCAGGATGATTGGTCACTTTAAGTACCAGTAGCCGAATTCGCTTACAATAATTCGGACCATTCGGCTGTTAAGACCAGCCCCTTTTTTCTGTAGCCAAGGATTTCACCCTTCGGTGTTACCTTCTGTTCTTCCACACCCTACACCTGTTCCTACTGTCGATTCCTGGATTGAAACACTCACATCTCGAAAGAGCGCAAATCCAAACCAAACACTATGCAGCTTCAAGGAGAAGACCAGGGCCTTCATACTCCATTGGGGTTAAAGTATGGCTATCCTCGAAACTTCTACCCCGACATCTCAGACCGAATAAGTTGGCTCTCCGGTATTATGGACCCTTCTCTATAAAAGAGATCATCAATCCTGTGGCCTTTCGACTCCAACTCCCGGACTCCTGGAAGAAGATACATCCAGTCTTTCACAAATCCCTGTTGAAGCCTTTCATCCAAACTACCCGGACTACTCTTAGACCTAGTCCTGTGCTTGTCAATGACTAGCTGGAATATGAAGTTTCTCGTATTTGTGATTCCCGATATAGACGAGGCAAACTTCAATACCTGGTGGAATGGAAAGGTTATCCACCAAGCGAACGTACCTAGGAACCAGTCTCAAATTTGAACTCCCCCAGATTGCTCAGAAGGTTCCACCGAATACATCCAGGTAAACCCGGTGGAAAGGTTTTAGAAGGGGGCATGCTGTCATGATCCGTCGATCACGCCCTTTCTGGTCTTCATGGACCCTGGCACATCGGGGGTTACTCGCTGGGGTACACCCAACATGGCCGTATACACGGAACGCGGTCTATCGACCTTTACGTCCTATGCAGCACGTTCTAATAATTAGCACTCCCCTGCGGTTCCGCGCGTCTCAACGCTACCGATAGCTGTGGCCTGACATGCTCCGTAGTTCGTTCTCCTGAATTGTGTTGCTTCCTGGTTCCCGGACCTTCCTCCTTCTCCTTTCTTTCTACCTTTCTGGATCCTGTTTCTTCTGCGTTCTGCGCAGACTGCCTCCGTGTGCTTCCTCCATTCCTAGCTTCCTGGAGTTTCCATAGATCCCAGATGAAGAAGCTGAACGAATCCTGGAATCCGAAGACGGCCGAGCTGGCTTGAACAAGACCCGAACTGCTCGGAAGAAAACCCTGACAAAGGACTCCGCAAAACAGAGAAAACAGGTGAGAAAAGGGGAAACCTGTGACAGATTGAGACGCCACCTGACCGATCTCGATACAGACATGGAAGCGGCCGTCCAGGATCTTATGCGTGGCATGCAAGAGCTGACGACCGAAGTGCAAATCTTAAAGGCGGAAAACGCTGCGTTAAAACAATTGGTGTTATCCCGTGATTCCGCCACGAAGGAGAGTGTAATTCTAGGCGGTGTCGTTGACAAGTACGACAGTTCAGCAAAGAGCCTTTGTGGATTCGTAGATTCTTGTTTGGTCCACTTTACATTTAAGCCTTATTATTTTTCTACGCCCAGGGCTAAAGTGGGCTTTATTATTTTACATCTTTCCGGGAATGCCTTGACCTGGGCCACCCCAGTGGTTAACTCTGGTGATGCTCTCCTGGATGACTATGACGGTTTTATAGAGGCCCTCAAGACCATGTTCGAACGCCCAGACAAGTTTACAGTGCCCAGGAACGTTTACTTGACTTTCATCAGGGTACCCAGGATTTGCTCTCGTATGTCACACGCTACAAACAGTTGGCTAAGGAAGCGGATTGGTCCTCTGAAGCTTGTTTTACTTTATTTCGAAGAGGGCTTAACGAAGAGATCAAGGACGAACTAACCAGAGTGGCACGCCCGGGTTCCTTTCAAGCCCTAATGGATCTCGCTCTACAGATTGACTTTCGCATTCAGGAGAGAAAGGCAGAAAAAAAGAAAACCAAGTTACCACTCCAGAAAAACCCCATTGGAACCCCTTCGAGCTCAGAAGGCATTTCTACTCCAAGCAATGAGCCTGAACCTATGCAATTAGGGGCCTTCCGTGGACCCATTACCCCCCAAGAGAGGATGCGAAGGATTCATACTGGATTATGTATGTATTGTGCATCCGACAAACATTTCATAAGAGAATGTCCGATTGCCCCCCCACGGCACTTGGGAAACGCCAGCTCTCGATCCTAAACGGAGCACAGGTTCGGGAGAGAGATGTCTGTTCCACCTCTATTCCATCCTTGAACTCTCCTGGACAAAATTCCTTGGTAATCTTACAGGCCTTCTTGACAACATCCAAGAAAGAAATATAACCTATCCTGGCACTGGTCGACTGTGGAGCTATGGGGGTATTCATAGATCATGAATGGGTCCTAAAACACCATATTCCTTACGAATCCCGGACTATCATGCAACCTGTAGAAGCAATTGATGGAAGACCCTTTTCTTCTGGACCTATAACTCTGCAGACCAAGGAGATCGAGCTTGCTATAAATCAACATCGAGAAAGGATAAAATTTGACATCATCAAGTCAGCCCATTACCCCATGATTTTGGGAATGCCCTGGCTTCAAAGACACAACCCCTATATCAATTGGGCAGCGGGATCCTTGTTCCTGGGTTCTGAGTTTTGTATGTCCCACTGCTTACATCCAGACCTTGATCCTACACCATCGAAAGGATTTCCGACAACTCATCAGAACACAATCTCAGTCTCAAACATCATCCGGGTTCCGGAGGCTTACCAGGAATATTCCGATGTTTTCTCCTGTGCCATTGTTCAGGCCTTACCTCCTCACAGACCTGAAGATTGTGCTATTGAAACGGAACCTTCCGCAGTGATTCCTTTTGGAAGGATGTTCATCCTATCAGAACCTGAAAAGAAAGCCATTCGTGAATACCTGGATACAATTCTTGCAAATGGCACCATACGACCATCTAAATCTCCATCAGGGGCCTCCTGTTCTTCGTTCCTAAAAAAGACACTAAAGAACTCAGACCGTGTCTGGATTATCGAGGTCTAAATCAATGTACTCTCAAGGACCGCTATCCGGTGCCCTTGATCTCAGACATCCTGGAGGCAGTAAGAGGCGCAGTTGTGTTCACCAAGCTGGATCTCAGGGGCGCCTATCATTTGATTCGTATCAGGGCAGGTGACAAGTGGAAAACATCCTTTAGAACACCCTTTGGGCATTTTGAATACTTAGTCATGCCCTTTGGACTTGCTAATGCCCCAGCAGTGTTCCAACGTTTCATGGATCGAGTGTTCTCGGACATGCTGTTCCTTTTTGTGATTGTCTATCTGGACGATATTCTAATATTTTCGAAGGATCCTCTCAAGCACGAAGAACATGTGAAAGCAGTATTACAACGCTTACGCAAAAATAAACTCCTGGCAAAGCCCGAGAAATGCATCTTCCATACTTCTACTTTTCACTACCTAGGGTTTGTCCTTACTCCCGATGGTATCGGTATGGATCAATCCAAGGTTAAGGCTATTTTATCCTGGCCCAGCCTCGGTGAAACAGATACAATCCTTCTTGGGCTTGGCTAATTTCTATAGGAAATTCATACCTTCCTTTTCCGAGATTGTCCAACCAATAATTTCCTTATTGAAAAAAGATGTTCCCTTCCGTTGGACCATGGCCCAAGAGAAAGCCTTCCAACAGTTAAAGTCTGAATTTACACAAGCTCCCATTCTTGCTCAGCCTGATGTTAATCGACCATTCATAGTGGAGACAGACGCCTCCAATTACGCCATTGGAGCCGTCCTAAAACTACAATTCGAGGATAGCTTGGAACATCCCATCGCCTACCTTTCTCGGACATTAACTCCTAGTGAAACCCATTACGGCGTCCTAGAAAAAGAGCTGCTAGCCATCCGTCAAGCCTTCACAGAATGGCGTCATTTACTTCTAGGAGCCAAATTTCCGGTCCATGTCCGCAGGGATCATCGAAACCTACAAGTGTTGCAAGCCCTGGAATGTAGGAATAGTCGCCAAGCTCGGTGGGCCTTCTTTTTTGCCCAATATCAGTTTCAGATTCACCACGTCCCTGGAACCCAAAATATAATAGCTGATGCACTTTCTCGTCGTCCAGACTATGAACCTCCGGAAGAGCAGACTTACCCCAAGATGTTTCCTCATACCATATTCGTAGCTCAAGCAAGCAACCTCCTGGAAGAGATTCGTATGCAAACTCAGACTTCGGGAATTTTTTAAAGGAATTTCAGAAAGGAATCAATGGAACTTGAGAGTCAAGGACATATACTTGTTCAAAGATACCAATCTGATCATTCCTACTCAAAAATTACAACAAAGAATAATAAATCTCTGCCATGATACTCTTCATTCCGGTCATCGTGGTATTTCCAACACCCTCCGTCTAATACAAAGACAATTTTGGTGGCCCAAGATGAAGACCGATGTACAACTGTATATTCAATCTTGCTCTGTCTGTAATCAGAACAAACATGATATCCAGAATCCAGCAGGTCTCCTATTACAGCCTACACCACCAACCCGACCTTGGGAAATCATTGCTACAGACTTCATTGTGGAATTGCTGCCTTCTAGAGGTTATACCACTATCATGGTCACCATTGATCTATTCACTCATATGGCTCACTTTACTCCTCTATATAAATTACCATCCTCCTCAGAACTTGCTGGTATTTTCCTGGAACACATCTTCCGACTGCATGGACTTCCTTCCAAGATCATATCGGACAGAGGACCCCAGTATATCTCTCAGTTCTGGAAACACTTCTGCAGGATAGTAGGGATTCAACGAGCTCTCTCCTCGGGATATCATCCCCAAACCAACGGTGTCACAGAACGAGTAAATCAAACCCTTGAACAATAGCTTCGTTGTTTCTCTACCAAAGTCCAGGATGATTGGTCACTTTTAGTACCAGTAGCCGAATTCGCTTTCAATAATTCGGACCATTCGGCTGTTAAGACCAGCCCCTTTTTTCTGTAGCCAAGGATTTCACCCTTCGGTGTTACCTTCTGTTCTTCCACACCCTACACCTGTTCCTACTGTCGATACCTGGATTGAAACACTCAGAAATGTTCAGAGAGAAGCCAAGGAACATCTCGAAAGAGCGCAAATCCAAACCAAACCCTATGCAGATTCAAGGAGAAGACCAGGGCCTTCATACTCCATTGGGGTTAAAGTATGGCTATCCTCGAAACTTCTACCCCGACATCTCAGACCGAATAAGTTGGCTCTCCGGTATTATGGACCCTTCTCTATAAAAGAGATCATCAATCCTGTGGCCTTTCGACTCCGACTCCCAGACTGCTGGAAGAAGATACATCCAGTCTTTCACAAATCCCTGTTGAAGCCTTTCATCCAAACTACCCGAACTACTCTTAGACCTAGTCCTGTGCTTGTCAATGACTAGCTGGAATATGAAGTTTCTCGTATTTGTGATTCCCGATATAGACGAGGCAAACTTCAATACCTGGTGGAATGGAAAGGTTATCCACCCAGCGAACGTACCTGGGAACCAGTCTCAAATTTGAACTCCCCCAGATTGCTCAGAAGGTTCCACCGAATACATCCAGGTAAACCCGGTGGAACAGGTTTTAGAAGGGGGCATGCTGTCATGATCCGTCGATCACGCCCTTTCTGGTCTTCATGGACCCTGGCACATCGGGGGTTACTCGCTGGGGTACACCCAACATGGCCGTATACACAGAACCCGGTCTATCGACCTTTACGTCCTATGCAGCACGTTCTATAAATTAGCACTCCCCTGCGGTTCCGCGCGTCTCAACGCTACCGATAGCTGTGGCCTGACATGCTCCGTAGTTCGTTCTCCTGAATTGTGTTGCTTCCTGGTTCCCGGACCTTCCTCCTTCTCCTTTCTTTCTACCTTCCTGGATCCTGTTTCTTCTGCGTTCCGCGCAGACCACCTCCGTGTGCTTCCTCCATTCCTAGCTTCCTGGAGTTTCCATAGATCCCAGATGACGAAGCTGAACGAATCCTGGAATCCGAAGACGGCCGAGCTTGGCTTGTACAAGACCCGAACTGCTCGGAAGAAAACCCTGACAAAGGACCCCGCAAAACAGAGAAAACAGGTGAGAAAAGGGGAAACCTGTGACACTCAACTTGTGAGTCAATGGCTCTTTCGGCCCTGGCTAGTGCAAGGATTTCATCTAGCGTTTGTTGCTTCTGCAGCAGCTTCCTCCGAAATGTCTGTGATTCACAACCTGCTATGATCTGGGATCTGGGCGCCTCCGTATTGGAGTAGTTGGCAAAGTCGCAGTGTTTCATTTTTGTGCAGAGCCGCATGACGTAGGCGTCCATCGTATCGCCTTTGCTCTGCTTGGTGCTGTGGAAAAGATGCCTCTCGTAATCCATGTTGGTGTGTGGAGTGAAATATGTAGCCAGAGCATGTTTTAAATCCTGTATGGAGTCGATAGAGTCAGAGGGCATCTCGTCTATGATGTCACGTGAAGCCGAGCCTACGCCAGTTTTAACAGGCATTTTTTCTGGGCATCCCCTATGGGCCCCGTTAGTTCAAAGTCTCGAATCCATTTGGTCCATCTGGGACCTATGTTGCTCATGTCCGTGACGTCGAATGCCCCTGGCATCTGTGCTCCCAGCGTGTCGGGCAGCCTGTAGGGAACCTGGTCCACCACTTGGGGGCCCTGCCCCTGTTGATTTTGACCTTGTGCCTGTGCACCCTGGTCATTGTCCTGACCCGGAATCACTCTAGGTTACTTTGTGGGTGCTGCTGTCCTTCCTGTGACCCAAACCAGAGATGGATGCTTCCTCAGCGTTTGCCCTCGACCTACAGTAGAGTGAATCACTCTCGAAGCCCAGGATGGCCACCCCTATTGGTCACAAGCACCATCCATCCAGTGTTCTGTGTAAGCAGAAGCGTCCCTCATGGAGCGCTTCCGCAGTGAAGGGCCTTTCCTTCCCACCTCACGTGGAGGGCCTTGACGCCTTGCTGGGCTTTGCCTGCTTCACTGTGTCTCTTTTCCCCTTTCTTCTCTTAATTGGCCTCACCGCCGTGGCCTAGAAGGAACTGATTCCTTTGTTTCACCGCCGCGGCCCAGAGGGCCTGTCCACCCAGGTGGCGACTTCTCCACTCACGTGGAGAAGAAAGTTCTCCACGGTGCTCCTGCGCCACCCGCGAGCGGACACACGCTGCTTTCCCTTGCAACGTTGACACAGAACGGCCGCCCACCTCGTCGCCAGTGTCGAAGCGTAGTTTAGGCCTGTGTGTGGGACGCGTGTGGCACGGTGAATAATGGACGGAGACAGAGGTCTGTAGAACACGTCTTCTTTATTCACACATTAACTTCCCTCTGCCTGGCCCCGCCTATCCCCCCCCCCCCAGTAAGTATGGCATACATGCCAACCCTCCCGATTTAGGCGGGAGACTCCTGATTTTGTTCATTAAAAACAGCACTATTTGTTACTGTCTCCGGCCTATAATAACAATATCCCCAATGCATTCCTATGGGGAAAATGCATTCTCCCGATTTCGGTGCTGAAATCTCCCTCTCAGGGGCTCCAGAATGTTGGCATGTCTGAGTATGGAGACATCAATGGAACACTCTTCAATACATGTATTCATTTTCTTGGCCCTATAAAAAGTGTCAGATTCCACAACATACAAATATGTACACAACGGAAGCCATACCCTTCCCCCCTCAAGTCAAATGTGTAGCAAACGTTGCATCAGATACCATTTTGAACCCTAGTCGAGGTGACAGGAGACTTCGCGTGACCTTGAACCCACTGCATTACCAGAAGTGACATCACACAAAAGTTGACACTCACTGGTGAAATGTCATGAGGGTATCAAAAAATCCAGTAAACGCCGTAGCACAGCCCTTCCACTCATTTGACATGTCATATTGCACCCGCCATGGAATACGTTCACTCACCTCGCCAGTCATGCACATGAACCGCCCATGCACTCCAATGGGCTTTCACCGCAAAAACAAAATGTTCCCTTTTTGCCCCACCGTAGGGACTCAAAAGGTTGAGTTGTATGTTGTGGTCACAGATTGCGCCTCCATTTTGTCACTCAATCTTTTAGCGCCATGGAACAGCGTCAGCGCAAACTATTTTACGTCGACGTCCTTGTGGCTGTGTGAACGTATTCAAATAATGATGAGGTGCCGAACCCGCGCGAGCCGAACACGCAGACCAAAATCCTTCCTACTGTGTCTGCCCAGGATCTTATCTCCTATATAATTCTATATTAGCTTATCTTACAACAATGAAACCATCCCCCCTACCATTACCCTTCCCAGTCTCCCCTCCCACCCCAACCTTTGCTCTCCCCGTAACCCCCTGGAAATTACCCTTCAGGTTGAAGGGGGTTTATTTATCGAACTCGGGAAGTCGATGGCTTGTTGTAACATCTGGTTCTGATTATCTGGACGAAGTGGTAGCCGGATTCATGGAGCTGGGTTATTTGGGAATTTTGCGCCTGTCATTCATAATTTATTTGAACATAGCGAGTTGTGGACGCTGCCTATGAGAAACAAGGAGATTCAACTGCCTGTCCAGCTCTAGCTCAGCAGATGGCGGGTACAGTAATGAAAAGCAGCCAGGAAATAGGCCTTTTTGAGCTCACTCCATAGGCAATAATTGTGCACAGCTGTGTTCTGTTTACGGTGTTCTAAGTGAGAGAAAAAACCTCAAACTAGTGTGACATTCATTTACGAGCGCTACATATATATTTCGCTACTGCATGATAATGGTGCAGAAAACAAATGCGATTTTTAAAAATATACAACCATTACATTGTATGGATTTTTACTATTGCTAGTTGCCTTTTATAGACAACCTCATGAGCTGGAAATATGATTGTGGTTCAAGTCGATACAATTTTATTTTTAGAGTTGAAAGCGTTTTCTTAATTAATTGAATCGTCTATGCCCTGGACATAACGACAGTGCAAACCTTATGCAGTTCATTGGCTAATTTCTATAATCAGTAAAGATACAACTGAGGGTCAGGATTCGATTAATGGGGCAATGGATGATCATGGGCAGGGGATTGATGGTGCATCTTGACCATGTATATGAGTTAGTGTGGTCTGGAACTGAATATGTTAATGGTGAAATGCGGGAGAAACCATTTCCCCTCTGTCACGGGTTGATCTCAGCAGCCACCTTTCCTCCTCCTACCCATATCCCACGTGGGGCACTCCCCTTGACATCTATTTCTTTTCTTTTTCTTGCTTCCGCACAGCCTAGCTGATTTCATCATATCTGCATTAAAATTGGCAATGCAGCCTTGGACTGCTGTTGTTTCAAGGAGTGGTGCATGTAAGATGTTTCTATCCTATTTTTCTTTACTTTTTTTTGCCCCACTCATCCTGTTTTTTTCCCTTTTTGGTGCTCCTCTCGCACTTCACTGCATACCCCCAATAACTTTGTCCCAAGCCAACAATAGCCATTTAAAAAAACGTTTTATTTCTGGATGCACTTAAGAGTCAGTTAACCTCCTTTCGCACACAAAAACAATATCATACAAAATATAACACTAGAAAACCTATAAAATTCCACGTCAAATAGCATATAAAAACCCATATTAGGAATACCCATATACATTTTAAAATCATATCACATGGCAATCACTTATAAAATGAGTCTGCGGAATTGATTTTAGCCAGACATGTTAGGCGATGCCGAGATGACATAGGATTCACCACAAAACAACATACTCCAAAACTGGTCAGAACCATAACTTGCAAATGTTATAAATCCCTTTACATAAAACGCATTCATAATCATACAATCAGTCTGAACATGTCGCACTGTTTCAACCTGAGTGGTGCACAAGCGGCAGAGGCGCTCTTCTCTACACATTCCCCCTCCAAGCTCCTGTGTTGGCCAGCACCAGAAGAATATCAAAGCGTAATTATAGTATAAATCTTATAAGGACAGGAAGACAGAGTGTTAGGGAGAATTCTCATAAATGGCTAATTTCCCTCACCAATTGAGTCCCTCAGCAGCTTTGTTGAATTTCTAGAATTTTTTTTTTCACCTGGTAAGAGTGTGAGCCTTTTTTCCCACTCTTCCATGTGTTTTGCTGTGTGTGTTTTTATCATTTGTGTGATCTTGGGCTCTGAAGCCTCACCTACTCCATGAGCACCATTTTTGTGTGTGTTACACAGCACCGTCAGTGCAGTAACACAAGGTTGTCTTTTAGACTTCACTCTGACTCAATTTCTCTGGGACTGACTACTGTCTCCCAGAATCATCCAAAGTTGCCATTAACTGTATGTAGTCTCTTTAAACTACAGACCCAGTACACCCCATTTTACATGGAGTATTGGAAAGGGTTATTTCTTCTCCCTTTTTGTCTGTGTCTCTTGGAGCACTGTTTTGCTCCCTTTACATTAAGACTTGGCTGGTGGCAGTGGTAACTACCCTAACTTTTCTACCACGGTTAAATTATATAACCATGGTATTGTTTTAGGCTATTATATTAGCCTCAAACATAAAATGCTTGACCAAATACATTTTATTTTGGCTCTGGCTGAGTTTAGTCGCCATTTCTTTTTGTTAGTCTTTCTCGTGTTCTTCTCTGTGCGCAAAACCAGGGATGATTCCTTAGTTCGCTGTCTTTTTGCAGGCTTCTGCACAGAAGCCCTCCTTAAGGCGCCTGAAAACTCTGTGTAGGCAGGATGTGAGGGAGGGGTCTTTGGACCCCTGCCATGGGTTCCCTTGGTAACCCAAGTCGCACTCTTGTCTGATTGGCTAAGGGGGATGTCTTTCCCTCCCTTTTAAATTGCTGGAGAGCCATTTTGCTCCCACTTCATTTTGTGGGCTTAACTTGTCTGGGATTTAAGGGAAGTGGTGTGGTGTATTGAGAGTGTGATTTTTAAACTGCTTATAATGGTGTAATGTTATACAACTGAAGAGTGAAATAAATGTATATGTTTTTACTTAAAAACCTTGAGTCAGTGTTTGCCTGAATCATAGTAATTGCTGGCCTTTGTGAAACTATTTGATATTGCTCACTTACTCTTGAGATAAGTCTAGCTGCTCCACTACTGCTACCACTTTAACAGTGTAGTACAGGCTTGTACCAAAGGTGAATCTGTACTGTCACTTGTAGACTTAATTGTGTGTGGTGTTCCCAAAGGGTACTGCATATAATTCTGCCTAACACTGGTGTACAGCGGTCAGGATAAAAGTATAGTAATTACACTTAGAGTGCTGCTATTATCTTGGATCAACTAACCACAAGGCTAACATCACCAAAAGCAATATTAATCATGTCTAATATGGAAAGCCACAGTCAGGAGACCCTCCTAAATTACACTGCTGATTATTTAAGAAACACGTGTAAAGAAAGGAAACTCTCTGCCAAAGGCAAAAAGACTGAATTGATTGAAAAGTCGTTAAAAAATCCAATTCTAGGGAGTGGGTCTGAAATGCCTGTCCCCCTAGCAAATGTGGAAAGTATTGAGGATGATAATATGTCTGTCAATGATGCGTTGGTAGAGGTAGATGTGTCTATGAATGTAAGCCTCTCTGCCCCCTTGCCTGCTCAGCAACCTCAACCCTTGTCCACTGGGACCCTCACAGGTCCTACACTCAGTCCTGAATTCATTGCTCTAGATAAAATGAGGCTTGAACTGGAATTCAAACGTTTAAATGCTCAAACTGGACAAAAGCACCAAGAACTTAAGCTCAGAGAAATGGAGTTGAATCATGAACTAGAAATGAAAAGATTATCTCTTGAAAATGCTTCTCTCCCAGAGACTTCTAGGTCTTCCAGTCCTAAGAGACCCTGTATGCCTAAAGAAATTGTGGGTATGTATGAGGTTAAGCTTGATATTTTGGATTGGTTGGCAATGTTTGAATATAATCATGGGATTCAAGGTCTCTCAGGGAATCAATTGCTTCCCTGGCTCTTCTCTAGGCTACTCCATGTTGCATCTGATGTTGTAATGGAGTTGGGAGAGGTGGATAGGATGGATTATGAGTGTGTGAAGCTAGCTTTAGTTGCTAGATTTGGGAAGAACCCTTCCCAGTACCTTAAGAGGTTTAGGACCCTCAAAAAGCATGATGGTACCCCTTGCGCTACCTGGGTATGTGAGTGTTTGAAAAACTTAGATGTTTGGATTAAGGGTTAGAGTGAACACTTATGAAGGAATGAGAAATCTTGTAATGTTGGAGTCTATTTTTGATATCTGCTCTTCTGAGCTCAGACAGCACTTGGCTGATTCTAAGGAGATAGATCCAAAGAAGCTAGCTAAGGCTGCTGACTTGTGGGTTGCCAACAGGGCTACTCAAAAGGGTTCTGGGGCTACTCAGAAAAAGGATGAGGTGAAACAGCCAAAGAAAGATAACAAGGATAATTCTAATACCTCCAATCCAAAAGAGGGCCACAAACAGCAACATAAGGGTAAACCAGAAGGGAAACCAAATCAGGCTAGTGCCCCATCTGGACCCAAACCAGATGGAGGTCAGAACAAACCCCCATTCATCAAGACATTTGGGAAATGTTATGTTTGTGAGTCAACTGACCATGGGAAAGGGGATCCTAGATGTAAGGGAAACTTTCACCTACTGGCTGATGAACCCATGAGAATCTCAGCTAGTGTTTCTTTAGTGTCCGTGGGGTTGTGGGAACAACAGAACTTAGATGTCTATAATTCCATCCCAGATAATACTAAAGAGTATTATAAAGATAGTTTTCTTGTGAATGGTCAGGAAATCCCTGCCATCAGAGACACTGGAGCCAGCATAACTGTGGTGGATGAATCATTTTTCAAGGTGGTGTTGCTAAGGCACCCAAACACCTCACGAAGTTAGCTGGAGGCCCTGTGCAAATGCTTCCCCAGTTACCAGCTCTCATCCAGTGTAATGATATGATTGTCAAAATACCTGTTAGTGTGCAGAGTGAAGTGCCTGGGAGAGTCCTGTTGGGTAATGATCTGAAAACTCTTGGAGTTGTGTCAAGCACCCCAGGCCTCCCAGTAAAAGGAAATACGAGCTCACTAGGTCTGAAAGGGAGAGAACCTTAAGAGGCTCTCCAGAGGAGCTGATAGAGCAAACTATCACTCCCACTCCACAGGAGTTGCTCACTGCTATTTATAAGAAGAACGAGGCAATGGGGAAACCCAAAAACTCCAGAAAAAAGAAAGACAGAGAGCACCCCTGTGCTACCAACAAGGACATCACTAAGATTGTCAAAAGTCACACATGTGACTACTCCACCTGCTGAGGCAGAGCGTGAGGTACAACCTTGTGTGGTTGAGCCAGTATCTGAAGAATCAGAAGTGGAAGAAGACACTGTCTTAGTTGGAGATCTTGACCCTGTTGAACATCCTACGCTGCAGTCTTTACTGGCAGAAGGTGGACCCAACAGGGCAGACTTTAGCAAAGGACAGAGAGAGTGCCCCACTCTTGAAGGTCTTTGATATCAGGCTGCTACCCAACTTGATGGGCAAGAAGTTGGAAAGCACAGTTAAGCTGGTGTCATAATTACTGGCCAGGGGGTCTCCTTCAAACCCTTACTCCCTTTAGGGACAAGTGGAGGTAGATGGGGAGATCAGGTAGGGGCCAAATGGGTAAGAGCCTGGCATTCAAGACACTCACAGCAATCACTCTGAATAGGCACCCCTATCTCTCAGAGCAACAGCATGCTAGTTTCCTGGTTGTTGAATCACTTCTTGCCACTCCAATATGGACACTGAAGAACATCCTGGCATCCAGGAAGTTACAAGGCATTCTAGTGTTTGGGCGTGGCTACTGGCTATAAAAGCCGCACCCGAAGAGTAGCTTGTGCTTCGTGTGCTTCCTGTAAACTCAAGAGCACATGCTTACCACCGCCGCCGCCTGGTTCTCAGTCTTCAGCGTTCCCGATTTGTTCCATCCGACGACCGGAGTCAGCACTGCAATGAGAAGGAGGAGAGAAAGAAAACCGTCAGCTCACAGTGAGTTATGCGCACCTGCAAATCGCTGCACCACACGCTCAAAAGCAGAACATTTCATACTCACCTTGAACACCGCTGGCATCACGAACCGCTATTCTTTATCCCGTGCACCTACGGCCCGCCTTGGGTATCCTGCAAGGAAAGAGAAAAGACATTAGTCGCTGCAGCAGAAACCTCTGATCTTCACTACGTGCAGCTACGACCCGCCTTGGGAAACCTGCAAAGAAAGAGAAAAAACATTAGTTTCTTCCGCCATCTCTGTTTACTGCAGTAGCTACAGGCCAGTGCTGCGAACTGACAGATAGCACCGCGGCAGAACGGAAACACCAGAATTGCTCAGTGAGTTAACTGGGCAGTTACGAATATTGAGACTTTTACTTAACTGAACTTACCTGCAAACTTGCCTGAACTGGAGACCCAGTGCAGACAGAAACTGGGTAACACAAACTCTTGGAGCGAAGGCAGTGCATTGAGCAGCAGCTTCCAGGAAATAGCACCCCTGCAAGAGCAGGATGGAGGGCGCACCACATCAAGCACCAGGTTAGGTACGCACCAGGGCACTTAGACATCCTAGGTGGCTTGGGGAGGAGAAGGAGGGTAGTAATCCCTTTGAGTTCACCCCTAACTATTCACTCTTTTGTCAGGCCAGACTTCCACTATCAGAAGGGAGGTGTAGAACAGGAGAAGGACCGGGGGACTCCATTGCTCCTGCAGAGATCCAGGTAAGCGTGACAGCTGGGAAGTTGGCCTCTTCTACAGTGAACCGACTGAGTCTATCCCTGGGGACTGCAAAAGAATTGTATATGCCCCTTGCCAACAGACTCCAGTTCCTACAGTTAGCCCATAAGATACCTTTGGCTGGTCACTTGAGTTTCAAGAAGACCAAGGAAAGGCTCTCTCTCTACTTCTACTGGCCTAAGATGGGTGCAGAAGTTGACAAATTCTGTAGGAGCTGTCACACTTGCCAAACCTCAGGCAAGAGTGGAACCAAGAATGTGGCACCCCTGGTGCCTCTCCCAGTGGTGGGAGTTCCTTTTGAGAGGGTGGGCATTGACATTGTCTGTCCCCTTGACCCTCCCACATCTTTAAGGAACAGGTTTATCCTGGTTGTAGTAAACCATGCTACAAGATACCCAGAAGCCATACCTATGAGAACTGTTACGGCTCAGGCTGTGGCTAAGGCTCTACGTGGTATTTTTACCAGAGTAGGGTTTCCTAAGGAAGTGATATCTGACAGGGGATTCAACTTTATGTCCCACTACATGCAAGCCATGTGGAAAAACTGTAGTGTCACTTACAAGTTATCCACAGCCTACCATCCACAGACGAATGGACTGGTAGAGAGGTTTAATCGTACTATGAAGAGCATGATAGGTGCTTTGGAAGAACCCCTTAAGAAAAAGTGGGACCTTTTACTGCCATGCCTTCTCTTTGCATATAGGGAAGTGCCTCAGGAGGGAGTTGGATACAGTCCCTTTGAACTTCTCTATGGCCATCCAGTCAGAGGTCCATTGGCCCTGATCAAGGAGGGGTTGGAGAGTGCTCCTTTCCCTTAAGCCAGTCAGAGTGACTGACTATGTGATAGGTCTCCGAAGGAGAATGTCACACATGATGGCAGAAACAAGTGATGACTTGAAAGCAGGTCAGGCTCTGGTCAAACATTGGCATGACCAGAAGGCCAGCATGGTTGAGTTTACTCAAGATCAGCTTGTATTAGTTATGGTGCCAACAAGGCAGAGGGCCTTGCAGGACAAATGGATAGGACCCTTCAAGGTGTGGGCAAACTTGGAGAGGTGAACTATTTGGTAGACTTAGCCAAACCTAAGGAGGCTCCCAGAGTCTTTCACACCAACCGTTTAAAGGCTTATGTCTCGAGACCAGAAGTGGGAGCTTTGCTTCTAGCTTCCACTCAAGAGGAAGAAGAGGATGAACCTCTACCTGAACTCCTCAGAGGCCAACCTTTAAATGAACAAATAGGAGTTAATCTCTCTTCTCAAATGACTTCTGAAAAACAGGAGGAGTGCAAAGTTCTGTTGAATCAGTTTGCCTCCCTGTTTTCACTAACACCAGGTGACTGTTTACCCGTGAAATGCAGAGCTTACAGAATGTCTGAGCATGTGAGATCCCACATCAAAGGAAAGGTCAACAAGATGCTTGATCTCAGGGTTATAGGGCCTTCCACAAGTCAATGGTCTAGTCCAGTTGTCCTAGTACCAAAGGCAGGATCCAAGGAGTTGAGATTCTGTGTGGACTATGGAGCTCTAAATGCAGTCACTAAGGCTGATGCCCATCCTTTGCCAAGGACAGATGAACTGGTGGATAGACTTAGTTCAGCCAAGTACCTCAGTACATTTGATCTAACCTCAGGCTATTGGCAAATAGCACTTACAGACCATGGCAAGGAGAAAACTGCATTTCTACCCCAGCAGGCCTCTACCAGTTTAAGGTTATGCCTTTTGGATTAAAGATTGAACCTGCTACATTTCAAAGGATGGTTAATCAAGTTCTGAATGGGATGGAGATTTTCTGCATGGCATACTTGGATGACATTGCAGTGTTCAGCCCTACATGGAAAGAACATATTGATCACCTGGGATATGTTTTGCAGGCTCTTGAGCAGGCCCATCTGACCATAAAGGCAAGCAAATGTCAAATTGGTCAGAGTAAAGTGCTCTACCTTGGTCGTGAGGTAGGAGGAGGTGAGATAAGCCCATTGCCCAGCAAAGTACAAGCTGTGCAAAACTGAACTTGAAGTCTTTTTCAGTTATCTGTTTATCCTTATCAACGTAGCCATTACCTCTCAGGAGATGTAGTGCGGATCTGCACCAATGAACAACCCAAGCAGAAAAAAAGAGACAATATCCTTGGAGGGTTTGGGACGGCTTTGTCAGACACCATTCATCTGGGGAAACCTTCTCTTTAAAAAACGTGGACATGAAAATAATGATGGGAGAGGTGGTCAGTTCAAGGAGATGGGCTTCAATCAACTTGGATGTGTAGTCTTACAGTACTGCATACCATGTGCTGAAAGGGCTGTGATGTGCCTGTACCAGGGGGTAGGAGAAGTGGTGGTCAGTGAGGCTAGGTGCTGCTGCCTGAAGTGTAATGCTATGCCGAAAGGTGGTATATAGGGATCTCCCTGAACACATCACCTTTCTCCAGGACTAAGACAGAAGTCTCTAACTGGTATCAGAACTTTACCGTAGGTGGTCCTTTAAGGGACTCTCAGAGGAATATCATGAGTCTGCATAAAAATAGTCCTTTATATTGTGATCCTCCTGTTTCATGGCCTATTCTGAAGTCTGGAAGTCTTACACAAACAGAAGAGTGTAGTGGAAGTCGGCTAGCGGCATCTGTGGTGGAGCAAGCCAATCACTGCCAGTTTACAAAGTGCATGAAAGTGCGTGAGAGCGGTTCGCTTGGTGGCATCAGAAAGACGTGTGACATTCAAAGTGGGATGCAATCCTTACACAGGTTTCATGCGCATCGCCGCATATCACGGCAAACACTTGTTACAATTAGCTGAATGAATTGCACCAATGCCTGTATAGCTTCATTAAATGTTCACAGTTGTTCCCACTCCTGTGTAACTTTGGAGGGAGAAGAAGGAAAGAGGAAGGGAGATACTATCAGGAAGGATTGAAGGAACATTATGGAGGAGGCTGGGAGGAAGCAGAGTGAGGAGGACAGTGTGCAGGGAAGTGGATGGAGAGAACATCATATTGTTGAGTTGGAGAGAGTATTGAGGAGGAAGTCCAGATAAAGGCAAGGAGGACTTGGTGCGGTTGAGTCAGGGTGAGGTGAAAGCAGGAAAGGTTGATGCAGATAGAATGTGTGAGAAGCAGAAGAAGGCAAAACCAATGTTTGACAAGAGGTAGCCTGGGAGGCGTGGAGCTACAAGCATGTGACGAAGAGTGAGAAGATACTGAAGTAGAGAAAGGTTTAAGAAGTAAGGGCTTGCGGTACAAGAGAGTATCCCCTAGGCTCAAACACATTGGGCCTCATTAAGAGGTTGGAGGTAGTCATGGCGCTATTAGCGCCATGACTACCTCCAATACCGTTACCGAGTCCGCCCTCGTTCAATGTGGATTTACCGGGCTATTCCAACCTTTGCGGGACCAGTAAGTCCCCATTGAAAAAGCCATTCCCAATTCCCATTTCAGGCTCCATAGAGCTCAATGGGAAGGGGGAAGGCGCTAAAAACAGTAGCGCAAATTACAGTACTTTTATTAGCTCTGACGTCCCTTAACGGGCCCCGTCCATAACGCCTGGTAAAACCAGGCGTTAAGGAAGGGACCCGCTAAGGGTCCTCGGACTAGGGTGCAAAGGGATTACCGGCACCAATGTCCTTAACGGTGCCTGGTATCCCTTTGCGCCCACCTCGTAATGAGGCCCATTGTGTCCTGTCTAAAAAGAGCCTCGATCCAGAAGTGAGTTTAATAAACAGATGTACTAATTGAAGTGTCAAGAAAGAATTGCAGCGGACACTCAAAACTCCCAGGACTGTAAGTGACTGTAAATTTACCATCCACCCTGTGAGGGGAACACGGACTGAGATTTTCCAATTGAGAACTGTTGAGACCAAAGAGAGCCATCCTGTTAATGTGTATGTTTTACATTGGTTTTTCCTTAATAAAACTTTTTGAACCATATCCTTTGTAGTCTGCTGTAAGTTGATCCTATTCAACTTTTTTGACGGACCCAATTACGTCTATGCCCCACTTTTCCCGGATAGCCCCTGTCATTTGAACGCTCAACACCAGGCTGGGGTTTACCAGCCGTTTGACAGTTGCCTTCTAGGTACGGCATGTGTGAATGAAGCCTTCCACTTCCGTATCCATTGTGGGCCACCAATACTTGCCTTACAACCTGTGTTTGGTAAAAGTTACAGCCAGTTGTGCTTCATTAGCCATTGCAATAGCCATATTCCTGACAGAGGCGGGTGGAACGTGTTTGCCAACTCTCACAACCAGGTCTCACTCTTCATTTTGGACTTTCTAATAGGACTACAGACCGGCAGCAAATCCTATTCTGCCTTCTTTGATACATTTCTTAAAATTCAATAATATGGTGTTTGCTTCAGTCTGTTAGCATCAAGAAGCTTCACTTATGACACAGTTGGACTCCAGAATGGCATCTTGCATTGAGGTTACCACACATTCATTTGCATCTCACTCTTCAGAGGAAACACTGAGTATAGGTGACCTGGAGAGGTAGTCAGCTTGCTGGTTTTTCCAGTGAGAATGTACTTTATCTGACTGCTGAATTCTTGTAATTTGGCCAGTAAGCAACCCAGCCTTGATGAAATCTTCTTCATGCCCCCAGACGCCAGAATAGGAATTAATGGTTTATGGGTGATATGAAGATGGATTCAGCGATCCAACATGTAAGGGCAGATACATTTGGTTGTTCTCTTCAGGCTCAAGGCAACATCTCATGCTCGTTGATCGACTAGTTCTCTTTCGGGGCTGTGAGTAAATGGGAAGCAAAGGCAACTACATGATGAATGATAAGAGCGATTACAACATGTCTACACCAGGTCCAAAAGCACTGGCATTTACATTGATTGTGGTGAGTGCTTTGGGGTGTAAGGGCTTGAGGTGTAGTGTGCATACAATGCCCTTTTTGAACATGTGGAAGGCTGCATGGCACTCATCCTTCCAGCAGAAAGCTAACTATTTTTTCAGGATGAACCGTATCAGTTCTGTTTTAGAGGAGAGGTTGTGGATGAGCTATAAAGATATCATAGCCAAATTATTCAACTTTCTACTGCAAGAACTGTAATTTTTCCTTACGTAGAGTCATGCCACTGGATTCAGCTATCAGCAGCACGTTCACTGGGGTGGCACTGTTGTTAGACATGCGTCTAGAAACAGAAGAAATCAGCAGTCTTTGACACGTTGTGAAGCTATTTGGTCTTTCTGACAATATACCCCTCAAGAGTACAAAAGGACAGATTGAGGTGAGTATTGCCCGAAAATGAGTATGCCCTGGTACACCGCTGGCTGCAAGGAAAAAATGAAACCATGGTTAGCCGAGAACAAACCAGAATTTAGCAATGACTGACAGTAGCAATACTAAAGGAGCGTTAATGATGTCTGCCAAGGATATTGTCAAAAGATGAGAGGTGTACCCCTAGAACAATAACCAACAATGGTAAGCTAAGAATCTATATAGAGCAGAAAATATTACTAGAGTTCAGTGCCAATCTTACCGTAGGTTAATGGAGTGATGTCCCCAGGATAGAGTTCTGGTGTCCTGATGGTGGAGGAGTCCGTGTGACGGTGGTAGAAGTCCGAGAGCAAGTCCTGTAACAGACTATTCCCGACGGAACGAGAATGCCTGTTAGAGTTCTGACTCCACCTATCACCCGATGAAACGAGGTTCAAAGGTAGTCCATAGAAAAATTCCGTAAATGCAAGGTAACAGTATGAGGGTGAGACGTAGGCAATCCAAATGGAAAATCCGAAGTCGACGACCAGAAATGCAAAAAAGCCTGAGCAGGAGTAAGCAAGCAGTCCGTTGAGCGTTCCATGTCAAAGTACTGTAGATTCGTAGAAAGGCCAAGGATAAAGAAGTAGAACAGTCCAGATGCAAAGGAAGGTCGTAGAAAACAAGAACAAATGCCACTTGAAACGAGATTCAGAAGCAGCGTGCTGAATGCAAGGCAGAGTCTTAAAGGCATCAGCTGACTTGACGCAAAACATCTCGCTGTGCCCGAACCAAAGGGCGCCTATGGACAGTCTGCCAACGTTTCCATGACGACCCCCAGCGTTCCCAGAACGAAACGCAACGCGTAGGGGCTTTACCTGTATGCGAAGGAATACCACGCTGAGCACTCGATGCCAGCTCAGATCTCAAGACACGATTAGAGGTACGGCGTGAGCACCTGTGTTATAATGGTGTACTATGCGCACGAGAGTGAGAACGTGGTGGATTCCTGACTGCATCCTCCCCCAAAGAGAAATCCCGGGCACAGGAGGCCAAACACAGTGCCAAGAGTACAGGAGCATGCAAATGTGATTCGGGCTCCCAAGTACGATCAGCAGGCCTAAAACCCTTCCAGTCCCGCAAGTAATGGCAGATACCCCGAATCAACTTGGAATCTAGCATGGCCCGGACTTTGTATTCTTCCGCACCCTGAACCAAGACCGGTGCAGAAGGCAACGGAGTACCAGCTCGACAAGGCTTTTCAAGGGAGACGTGAAATACGGGGTGGAAAAGGACCCAAAAAATGAGGCACCAGACACTTTCGAGACGGGATGCGCAGGTTCTTCGAAGACAACCAAACCAATGACCCAGGCAGATAAACCGGTGTGGCTATACGATGGCGATCTGTGTGACGCTTGGCTTGCTGCGGAGTCGCTTCCAGATGTTCAAAGATTTGTCTACGTAAGGCCTGTATTTCCTGGACTACTGCCTGTATAGCCGGGTCATCAGATAAAGGCATCAAATCAAAAGGAAGAGTTCTCGGGTGTTGACCATAAAGAGAGAAGAAGTGGGAAGAACCCATAGATGCATGAATAGAATTGTTGTAAGCGAACTCTGCAGCACCTAGAACCAATAACCAGGACTCCTGGTGTTGCATAGTCAAACACCGGAGAAACTGCTGTAGAGTAGCATTAGCACGTTTGGTCTTCCCATCTGTTTCAGGATCATACGCGGTGGATTATCTTCCATCGATACCCAATGCAGTAGGCAGATGCCGCCAAAGGCGTTAGGTGAACTGCGCACCTCGATCCAAAATGATGAAGTCCGCAATCCGAAATGTCTGAAAACATTGTTCAGGAACATCTCCGCCAGAACCGGAACTGTGGGTAGTCCTTTGCATGGAATAAACAGGGCCATCTTGGTGAAATAATTAACTACCCAAATGGCATCGTACCCCTGTAATTCGACTATGAAATCCATGGAGATCATAACCCAGGGTTTCTTCGGGACGGGCAGAGTTTGTGGTAATCCCATGGGCTTCGACGAGGAACCCTTGCATTGGGCACAAATCGAACAGGTGTCAATGTATTCAGCCACGTCCTTATTCATGGTAGGCCACCAACACCACCGTTTCAACTGCTCAACGGTTTTGTGTCGACCAGGGTGTGCGGCCATAAGCGCATCATGAGACCACTTCAAAGGAATCAACAGTGTCTCTACATTAGGCAAGTAGATCCGTCCCTGAAGGTAAGTCAGCAAATGAACCAGATTCATGTTGTAGTCTGCTATTTCAGGAGGGTTAGAAGCTACCCATTCCTGTAGCATAGTCTTTAAGGATGAATCCAGAGTACATGAACAAACTACATGGCAGGGTTGCAAAATAGTTCCATCCCAAGCACGTGAATGTTCTTCTCCATGGATCCTAGAGAGAGCGTCTGCTTTAGAATGCAGAGACCCAGGACGATAGGTGAGCATGAAATTGAACATGGAAAAGAATTCGTGCCACCAAGCGTGGCTAGCCGTGGTACATTTTACTCACTGTAAGGCCAACATATTTCAGTGGTCGGTATACACTTGCACGGGAGCTGTTGTACCAAGAAGGTGATGTCTCCAGACTGTAAAAGGATCCAGGACACCATTAATTCAAGCTCGGTAATGGTATAATTGGCCTCATACCTGGTAAGCTTCCTGGAATAGTAGGCAATGGGGTGAAGAAAACCCGTATCAGCACATAACTGAGATAGGACAGCACCAACGGCTTGATCCGAGGCATCAGCCTCACCATAAAATGGCTTACTAGGATCGGGATGTTGTAAGACCGGAGCTGAATTGAAAGCAGTCTTGAGGGTATCAAAGGCAGTCTGAGCTTCCTCAGTCCAGACAAATGAACGCTTGGAACTGGTGAGGGCCGTTAGAGGAGCAGCCGTAGCGGAAAAAGAGCGTATGAACGACGGCCTATGAAAGTTAGAAAACCCCAGAAAAGATTGAAGGGATTTAACAGAAGTAAGGACAGGCCAATCTAGTATGGCTTTGACCTTAGTGTTGCTCATCGGGACCGCTTCACTGGTGATATCATAACCAAGGAATTCTACTTTGGTAGCATGAAAAATGCACTTTTCCTACTTGGCATAAAGGTTGTTCCCACGTAATTGCTGTAAGACTGTGGAAACGTGTTGAACATGTGTTTCATATGAAGGTGAATAAACAAGGATGTCGTCCAAATACACAATAATGTAACGATCCAATAGATCCCTGAAGACATCATTGATGAAATACTGGAAAGTGGCTGGAGCATTGCACAGCCGAAAGGGCATGACCAAGTATTCATAGAGTCCATATTTGGTCTTGATGCAGTTTTACACTCATCACCCCTTCTCATGCGTACCAAATTGTAGGCGCCACGTAGATCCAGTTTCGTAAAAAGGACAGAAGAGCCCAATTGGTCCAATAAGACCAAGATGAGTGGGATTGGATATTGGTTTCGGATAGTAACTGCGTTCAGGGCTCTTTCATCAATACAGGGATGTAGGTCCCCCTCCTTTTTAGGAACAAAAAAAAAGGGGTGAGGCGGCGGCGAACAAGAAGGCCTTATGAACCCTGAACTTGGTGCCTGGTCCAAGTATTCTTTCAGTACTGCATCTTTCTTTTGAGTCAGAGAATATATCCGCCCAGAAGGTATGGAGGTATCATGGACCAGATCAATGGGACAATCCTATGGTCTATGAGGAGGGAGAACTGCTGCCCCCTTTTTGTCAAAATCGTCTCTGTATTTTTCATAATCCTTGGGCATTGAAACAGTAGCAATAGCTCTAAGTACTGAAGCAGAAGCCAACATTAGAGTACTAGGACCAGCCGTAGGTGCCTGAGTAGAAAAACATAGGTCTCTACAAAAAGCAGAAACAAACTCCATGGAACTCAAACACCAATCGATGACTGGATTGTGCAACTTTAACCATGGTAATCCATGAAAGACCTTGAACTGCGGTGTCGTGATGACATCAAAAGTAATAACCTCAGTATGTCCCGAGAGGAAAGTCATAGTAAGACCAACAGTATGTTCTGTGAATAAACCAGAGAGTAATGAAGTGCCATCAACTGCGTTGACCAACTCTGGACATGACTTGGGTTCCAGAGGTATCGCATGGTCTTGAACATATTGTGCATCAATGTAATTTCCTGTAGCTTCGTAATCCACAATAACCTTAAGAGGCCATGGGTCCCTTGAAGGGAAAGCAAGAGTCATAAGAACAGAAAAAGGTACGAGACCCGGGGGGGTCTTGAACGTTCTGACTCGACAATTGGACCCCTTCTATTGTCGGACTTTGGCGTTTCCCGCCTTCTTAGGGTTTTTAGGGCATAATCGCAAGAAATGTTCTGACGACCCACAGTAGAATCATACATTGTTTCTCTTACAGTGTTCTTGCTCATCACTGGATAAGGGACCTCGTAATGCCCCTATCTGCATGGGCTCCGAAAGCGGTGCACGCATCAAAGTAGGGGAGTTTAATGGTATTGTCTTTCTCTTCCCTTTTGCGTTCGGCCTTGCGTGCTTCAATCTGTAGAACAAGGTCCACAAGCTCGGGGAACGCAGAAGGAACTACCGGTACCGTGGCTAGCACATCCTTCAAGGAGTCGGATAAACCTTTATAGAACAATGCCCCTTTCTTTTCATCCAGCCAACCGGTTTCTGCTACTAGTAGGTTGAACCTAGCTCAAGAACAGTGTTTCCCCCTGCTGTAGGGAAAGCAGTTCCAAATCTGTAGCCTGAGACATGTAACACGTATCAAAGACGCGGGACATAGCTGCTATTAACGCATCACAATCATGAAGTAAATGACTGCTTTCTTCCAACAGAGGGTTAGCCCAAACTGCGGCCGTGCCACCCAAATAGGATAAGACAAAGGCCGCCTTAGTAGCAGCATCCGGAAATGATGAGGGTCTACACAAAAAGTGTAAACTACATTGGTTAATGAATGTCCCAAAAGTTTTCGGATCACCCAAAAAACATTCAGGCGGAGCCAAAGGAAACTGAGCCGCCATGTAGACAGGTACATTCTCCTGTCTAGGCGGATCCCTGCCTGAGGCTGAACCGAAAACAGAAGGCGGGGCCTCCGCCCCATAGCATGCCACTGTGTAATTCATTAATACGACGTTGGGTAGCCTCATGAGCTGCGCTCACGTCTGCCCATAGATCTGCCACCAACTGAGTCAGGACCGTTTATGGATCCTCAGCTGGTTCCATAGTGAAGTATGGCTTCTGAATATGTAAGACGTGCGTCTAGAAACAGAAGAAAACGGCAGTCTTTGACACATCGTGAAGCTATTTGGTCTTTCTGACAATATACCCCTCAAGAGTACAAAAAGACAGATTGAGGTGAGTATTGCCTGAAAATGAATACGCCCTGGTACACCGTTGGCTGCAAGGAAAAAATGAAACAATGGTTAGCCGAGAACAAACACCAGAATTTAGCAATGACTGACAGTAGCAATACTCACTAACGAAGCGTTAATGCTGTCTGCCAAGCATATTGTCAAAAGATGAGAGGTGTACCCCTAGAACAATAACTCACAATGGTAAGCTAAGAATCTATATAGGGCAGAAAATATTACTAGAGTTCAGTGCCAATCTTACCGCAGGTTAATGGAGCGATATCTCCAGGATAGAGTTCCGGTGTCCTGATGGCAGAGGAGTCCGTGCGACGGAGGTGGAAGTCAGAGAGCAAGTCCTGTAACAGACTATTCCCGACGTAACAAGGATGCCTGCAACCAAAGTCTCGTATCCAAACAAGTTCAAAGGTAGTCCATGAAAAAATTCCGCAAATGCAAGGTAACATTATGAAGGTGAGACGTAGGCAATCCAAATGGGAAATCCGAAGTCGAAGACCAGAAATGCAAAAAAGCCCAAGCAGTAGCAAGCAAGCAGTCCGTTGAGCATTCCAGGTCAAAGTACCGTAGATTCGTAGAAAGGCCAAGGATAAAGAAGTAGAACAGTCCAGATGCAAAGGAAGGTCGTAGAAAACAAGAACAAGGTGAGTAACAACAACAAACGCCACTTGAAACGAGATTCAGAAACGGCATGCTGAATGCGAGGCGGAGACTTAAAGGCATCAGCTGACTTGACGCAAAACGTCTCACTGTGCCCGAACCAATGGGTGTCTATGTATAGGCTGCCAACGTTTCCATGACAACCCCCAGCGTTCCCGGAATGAAACGCAGCGCGTAGGGGCTTTACCTATATGTGAAGGAATACCACGCTGAGCACTCGATGCCAGCTGAGAACTCAAGACACGATTAGAGGTACGGCGTGAGCACCTGTGTTGTAATAGTGTACTATGCACACAAGAGTGAGAATGTGGTGGATTCCTGACATCTGTGGGCTTCCTTCGAGTCGCCATATATCAGAATGTCTACTTGAAAGAAAAGAAGGTTGGGAACACAAGTCAGGAGGTGGGTCACAAGCCGTTTGAAACACAGAGGCTGCAGAGCACAGTTCAAGTGCAATACTGGTAGACTGAAGCACCCTGTCTCTGGTAACAAATGCCATGAGTGCTTTAGAGGACAGATGGATGTGTACTTCATGGCAGAAGTCCCCAAATACAAATTAATTATAAATGTGGCGTTTGCCAACTAGTCTGCCTGTTCTTTCAGGTGAAAGCTGACAGAAATAATCTTAACTTTCAAACGTATAAGGTCAATGCTGAGGTGCAATTCTTTGCCATCAGATTTGCAGATCACTGGATCATCCATAAGCACCTGAAGGTCTTCAGAAGTTATTTGTGAGCCATGCAGTGCATGTGGCACACCTTTTGCGTAATGAAATTCGCATCCAGTTTCAAGTGTATCTTGTGCTGATCGTCCTTGAGCAGCCCTTCTTTCCTCCTGAACATAGAAGGCACCAATCAACGTGTCAGTAGAATGCAGGAAACCCAGGCGTTCGCCTAAGGCCTGAAGTAACATTGATTTGGGGTCAGTTGTGGGATTCAACCACCCCATGCAGTAGAATTTCATTCTGGGTGTATACTAATGGAGAATGAGCTGATCCCACATGAGTTGACCAGTCACAGCCGCAAACGAACACATGCTGGCCAATTCGTGCAGTGGTTAAAGGAATAGTGCGCTCAGAAATATTATTGACCCGAGGGTTCGGCATGTGTTTTTAGCATACGTTGATCGATCCTACAAACATTTCCTATGCACCTTACCATATTTTTTCACTTTTGTACACATGCGAAATCAGGCAGCAGGGCGCAGCCATTTTGTGATAATCTGATCCGTTGCAGCATCGCCCAAGCAGGACTGCCCTGGCGGCACTAAATCTTATCCCCTGCCCCTAAGCCTGACATCACCAAACCTAGTGATATTCTCCACCTTTCTCCATGACGTTACTGGGCAGCATAGACAAACGCGCCCAGTCATCACCGAAGTGACGTGACGCAGAACCCGGAAATCAACACACATCGTCTCACAACACAGCGCGTTACAATTCGGAATATAAAACTGTACTTTAAAGTGAAATAGCAAGACTGTACAATTTGAAAAGTACTTTTATTTTACAATAAACGCTCTGAGAATATCCAGTGATTGCAATATTCAATCAAATGGGTAATTTTTTTCTGTTTTCTCGGTCCACAAATGTTTATCGTGAGTCACGCGGTGTTCCTTTTGGGTACACAAGGTGTTTGTTTTGGGTAAAAGAAGCGCCTTGGTCGCACGGTGAATTGCAAGGCTTGTGCATCAACTTGGCGGAAAAACCACTGTAAAAGATGTTATGTTGCTCCTAATCGCTGGTACCACGAAAAGGGCATATCGGCCCTTAGCGATCGTCCCAAAAAAAGAGTCAAAGATATCCAGCTATTGATGTGTATCTGCAGCTGCCGGTTGAAAAAGCCATCAGTTGGTATTTGGAATCGATGAAGATCGCAGAATGGCAGGATGTACCTGTTTGGAAAACATAACAGAAATGTGTCTCAGTAGCCGATCTTTATTACAATTTATCATTTTACTTATTAATTCGGCATCATGTTAAAACTAACAATTAGCACAGACGTGAAACAATGTGAACAGAGAGAAAACAACGTGGAAAGTACTCCACAATTTGCTTCGGAGGATAGTGCGATGGAGTATGTTCAGCTCAAAACAGAATGCGGAAGCTGACACTACAATTCGAGGTGCACAAAGATGGCATTTTAATGAAATATTATTGTTCAACCCGGGGGAACCGAGAGGTGTTCTACATACATCTCGATGCTGGACTGCCCATGTGCCCGGTAGAAAGACCAGTACACACAAAGGTTGTACTTGTGTTTCATTGCAATATGCCACACAGAACAAACCAGTACAATGTAACCCAGCAATAACGGTCAGCTAATGATAAATTGACTCGTTCGGGTATAAAATCGACGAAAGTCAAACTTACATTATATTCGCCATTTCCATTCTCTTGGCGTAATGCAGACCGTAAAGCAGACTCTGTTCGGATCAACGATTTTTCATAAACTGAACTCAGATGTTCCTTAGTCCAGTTTTGGAATGGAGAACCTTATCATATCTTACGTTATTACACCCCTCCTTTAATTCAATTCCTTTCAGAATGGTCCCTCTCTCTCAAGGTAAAATAACAATTGAACCTTATACTATGTGCGATGCGTGGGCTTCCTCAGCTCGCAAACAAAAATTCAAAGCAGGTGACCTTCACTAAGAATGATGATACATTCTAAGTTTGCAACATCTTGTCTCACTGCATCCATGAGAACTGGAATTGTGAAGCGCAGGCACAGGAGGAAATATGTGGGGGCTGTCATTGCTCGCAGTTCGTGGAGCTGCTGAGGAGTAGGGCAAACTTTGTAATGACAGAATGCATGCTACTCCAAAATTGTAGTCGAGGGTACACAAAATGGAGTCAAAGTGTGTCTAGCAATAGCCCCACCTCTGCTTATGTCAGGTCCTCCTTCCCCATGGCAGTAGATTTGCAAAGGAGGCGCCCACCGCGAGTGCAAGATCAGGATGCCAATTTCACATATAATGTATGTTGGCCGGGGGCTCAACCGACCGACCCCTCCCTTACATTAAAATCTACCCCCAACACATGCTCCCATGAATATATTGGTCAGAATGTTTCTATTTCTCACCAACAATGCACTTTGATGCGCTGTTTTGTTCACAGTCAGTACTTCTTGCGTGCCAAGTATCTTATGTAGCCTAGGTCTCATCCCTTTTGTGGGACGAGTAGTTATTCAGCTATTTGGCCAACTGTATAGTAAGGCAACTGCTGAACCCCAAAGTTTCTTTCACACTGTTATCCATCTGGCCCTCCCACGATCAGTGAAGGTCCGACAGTGAAGGTCCCACAGTAGCTCGACGAAACTGTGAACTGTGAAAGCAGAGGGTTACATTGTATGTCAATCGTAAAAATGGTACTAGTTGGAAAAAAAATTGCCAAAGAGGATACATTTTAAAAGACAAATTGGATGCTTTATTTGGACACTTCATAAAAACATTGTTGATCAAAAAAACAGATAGTAATCATTTGAACCAGGAAGTGAACTGATCCACGAGCTCTGCTTTAGGTGGACAGAGCACATTGGCAATGTTTTGTGGCAATGTATGTGCACTCGGAACAAATTCGCGCGCAATTCCGTGATTATGCATCTCCAAAACATTAATAATAAGATCTTTCACAAAATTGAATTCCATTTCCTCATATACTGGCTTGACCACCAATTTTTTGCTTCTTTTCGTAAAGGCCATAGTGTAGCGAAGCATCCCAAAGTTTCCCCCAGTCCTCGATTGTTCACGGCCTACATTCTCGTTATGCGCTAATACCACTAGTAATGCCCTATATTTCATCCCTTCTATGCCAAAATACAATCTCTTTGTCCTGTACTTTAGGCACATATTGTGGAACACCTCCAGATCTCCTGTGTGACAGAATTCTGTGAGTCCCTTCAGATCTCTTGATAGAGTTTTAGCAAACACAATCTTCTCAAGGGCTTTGTGTGGAGGTGAAGATGGAATCAACCACGTCTTCTTCCGTTCCTGCTCTGGTGACAAAGGGCCATGTTCACATTGGTGTAAATGTTGGTTTTCTGTCCAAGAGTGGACGTTGGAACAGTGGTGCATTAGTGACCGCCATTTTTCTAGTAGAATTTCCACAGACACATCACAAGTTTTGGATCTCCACCAAAGATGGTTGCTGAAGACTGGGATCACTGTGAAATACTTTCAGAACCTTTTTTTTCCCTGCAGCTGGGATTTTTTTATTGATGGATTTGGCAACGTGCCATACATCAAATTGATGGCAAATATTTGGAAACTGCTCTCTCATTGTCCTGGCTATTGAAACATGTCTGTCCGTGGCTATGAGGTCGATTTGCATTCCCCTCGATTGTAGATCTTCCAGTGATTTTATAAAACCAAGTTTCTCCATGACCACTGAGGATTTACATTCGGACACCTGCACGACCACCAAACTCACAATTATTTTACTTTCCATGTCCTGAATGTGGTATGTGCAGTACTTTGTGAAAATCCGGGGCTGTCACACTGTCCATCGCCAGCTAGCCTGAATCGTTTTTCAGAGAATGTACTTTGAATAGACAATTGTTAAATTTTCCAAGCTTGTGGCAGGGAATAGATATTGACATTGATATTTGTAGTACTGTGTTTTAGAAATGAAATGAAGTCCCAGAAATTGACAGAAACTGGACAACTTAATGAAACTAGAGTCACTGAAAAGTAAAGCTGCTGCACACAGTAGATTGCCAGCTAGCAGTTTCCCCAGCATCGGTTTAGCGGACCATGAACCTTTTTCATGGAACATTTCACAAGTGGCATTTATTTTGAGGTTACTGCCTTGTGATACACAAGTCACATTCACCAATGGCTTCCCACATATTTCCCCTCTCACTGAATGCACACATTTCAGCATCATTATAATCTCCATCAAGCTGCTGTCGAATACTAGGTATTTGGCCTCCTTTATTAGACTGTCATCCTGAATTAATGTTGTTTCTGACTGAACTGTGGTTGACATATCAGCCAAACTGGATACTGTAGTCGAGATCTTTGTCTAGGCCCTCCGTCAATTGTATTGATGCTTCAGTCTCTGTCATTTCAGCGTCTGTTACTTGAACGTGAATCAGAGAAATCATCGATGTCGATTGATTTTTGGGTGGTCCTTTTTTGGTGGGTGTCAATTGTGTCAAGTGGTTTGCGACTAATTCAAAAGCCTCTTCAATACAATCAGTTTAATCTTCATCTGGTGGAGCAATGGTCCAAAAACACTTAGCTGGCTTCGCCCGTCCCATTAAACTCATTTTCTGGCCATTAGGCAAAGCATCTCGAGTCTGCTTATTGATTTGAACACGCTGCACCTCAATTAATAGTTGCTCCATGGTGAAATCAGTTTGGCCAAGCAGCATCTCTCATTTCTGTCGCTGTCTGTGTCTGCATAGTTCGTACACCATCGGGCAACTAGAAGACAGGTTGGAAAAAGATGTTCAATGTAAATCCAACATACAGTATTGGACAATTTACATTTAAAAAAAGCATGTTATGAAGGCGCCAGCACAAAACACTGTTTAAAAATGAAATTGTTTGTAAATTACCTTATCTTTCTTGCTTTTCATTGAAACCTTCTTTACTGTAACGTCAGGAACAGCAAGCTGGTCCACCGACTCGGATCCACGTGCCTCCTATTCTATATCCCGCTCTTGTATACATCCCTAGAAAAGAGTATCCATTTAAAATAAGTCATTTGTATTAGAAATCAAATTATTCCCTCGCACACATGGCTTACACAGATAAACTCATACATCGTGTACGTCATTTAGTCAAAATATACATTTCGAATTTCACCTGATTGATGGCTACTTTACTCGATCAAAGTGCGAAGCACACTGTTCAAAATGTTGCAATCAAGCAATTTACAGGGCCATCACTGTGATAATTGAACGTTTGGCCCCTCAGGATGGACATCTATGAAGTGAGCCACACAATAGTATTATTGCATTTTTTTTAATCATGTACCTGGTGTCTGTCTGGTGTCTGCGATACCGGCAGTTAGTAGGTGTCTGCATTCCCATTCATGTGCTGCCAGCACTAGCACGCATGCGCTCTATGTGCGTTGGGTGGTGGCGAGAAGCTATATTATCCAGTGGGAGCTGAGTGGGGCTGTTTGCACTGGGAGCAAGGGAAAAGAGGTGAGAGACTACAAAAGTGACATGACATGACATGACTTGACAATCAGGTGAGAGATCAAGTGTAAATGTTCTCAGGTCCCAGGAAGTCCAGGCTATAATAACTTTATAGGGATATATAGCATTGTTGCCTTTTCCCTGTTGTTGCATCCACACTGACCAATAAATGTTATAAGGAATATTTGGTCAACATAGTACTTAAATCATACACACGTGGAAATAGCAGTAGCTCGTAGCTTTGTCAACTATGCTTGGTAGATTTGATCAGAACTTTAAAGATTGTACTGATTGTTGAATCTCGCAAAAAATAATTATACGTTTGCTTATACGTCATATGTCAGTGCTTTAAGTGTGATAAGAAATCAAGGTGGGGGGGCTCTAATTCATCTTAATGCAATATATTGCGGCGGTACCTAAAAAGGGTCTCATGCAGCCTCAAATACCAAGTAGCTAATAAGGCTTTAAAGGAGGAGTGCCCTGTGTAATTAAAGCAGTGACCTAAAATCAAGTTTACATATGTGCAATGAAAGGGCACACATTCTGGTTTAAAAGATGTATTTAAATATAGTTAATATGTGTAAAATCTTTGACCCAAATAAATCTATTCAAATATGAAACAGAACATCAAATCAAAAGGGGTCAGTGCCCCATGCAATCCCACGGTTATTCATGCATACTAATTAAAGGCATTCTAATGACAAAATCAAACCATGTATTCTCTTGTAATTTCCCTTTCTTGTTTGAAAAATACCTAATTTTAAATCTCCTTAACTGATGTTGTGATTCTAAATATCACTGGAGGGGACATCATCTGTCAAAGAGCAGTATTGCCACTCATATTTTTAAAGACATTTGGTAAGGGAGGTCAGTTTGGAGGGCCTTGGCAGAGCTCTGGCTCAAGGGCAATATTTGGAGACTGCCAGAGCTGAGCCCTGGCCCACTTGAATCCCTGCATCTTGTAACAAAGAACTGCTTGTTTTAGAAGACCCCGTTTTGCTATTCGACTATGTTTGATTAACACATGTGGGGCGAAACTATGACCACATTTGATGATTAATATGTGGGTTTTATTAGGAATCCACATTTTGTGTTAATTCATGCCAAATGTATCTTTGCACTTTATGTTTCTAGCACTAGCACATTTTGTTTTATAGGAATGAATATTGGTGACAGATTGAGATATTATGTGCGAATTTGAGAGTGATTGATGTTATGTGGTTATTAGCACATATGCACTTTATATTTACTAATTGTGTCATGTGAACATCATATAAAAGGATATTCAATGAAAATAGCAAATAATAAAAAAAATATGTAATGGATCATTTGTTAGTATACGTCTTTAGACTCCTTGTGCTTTGAGGGGGTATATGAGTGGGGGAGGAATTGAATTGACGGCTTACCTATTGAAATTCGTATACACTGGGGTTTGTCTTCCAGTTCTCATGTGGCACCAGCCTTTTGTATATTACTTTTGCTATTTGAGGCAATGCAACATCCTCCAGATGCTTTAGAGTTAAGTAGAATGTCTGGTTTTTGAAGATTGTCTGCCAATTGTTTGAAGACTTGCAGAGGAAATAAAGCCGTTAACGATGGCCAATGTGTATGTTCAATGTGTATGTTTGGCAAACAATTAAGGAGGAGACTGCTGAGATGCGGGGTCCCCTGCGTTTTGCTTGGGCGCCCCTCCCACCTGTCTGTGCCTGCGCCATTTTATGGCACTCCTCCGGCCCTCCCAGCAGTGTGCTATTTCTTGACTCATGGCGTGCAGTAAGACTCAGTGTGATGCATTTGCACTTTCAGGGGTTGATCGATCTGCCCGTTGAGACCATTCTCAAGTACGGTCTTCTTATTCCCCAGTGCTCTGTCCTATCTTCTGAATGACCTTATGAGGCTTGCCTAATCTGATGAGGGGAGTTGAAATACTTCAGGGTGTTTTCTTTGCTGCTTCTTAATCAGAGGTGCAGTGAAAGTGCTATTATAGTATACAATTTAATGTCACGTCTACAATTTATTTTTTTTAAACTTTATTTAATACTGGCATTGACACATTGCAGGAAACACATGTTCAGGAGGGGTGTTACAATTCACAGTTATAGCAAGATATATCTTTAGTACCTTTATACACAATGCATGGGGCGAAATTAGGAAATGAGAGGGAGAGAGAGGGGGGGCGGGAGAAGGGGGATACATCACAACGAGTCATACAGCTAAACTTGGTGCATTCTCAGTTCCTTCCTCCTCCTCTGCCGCCAGTAGGTATGCCCTGAGGGGGGCCCTTATGTCCTTGGGCCTAGACGTGGATTGGATCCCTCGTACATATGTCTCTTCACTTTCTTGTGTGTGGATTAGGTCAAGTAAGCAACTTTTGTGAGTGGGGGGTTCTTTAGATTTCCATTTCCTAAGTATATTCTGCTTAGCCACAGCTCCCCCTACTGCGAATAGTCTGCAGGCTTTAACCGAAGCCTTGCCGATATCTCCCAGAAGGTATTTCAGCGGTGTGGGAGGAATGTTCATGTTTAATATGTCCTCCATGGTGTCTGCCACTTCTGTCCAGAATTGTTTAATTGGCGGGCAATCCCAATACATATGGATGGCTGTTGCTTCGGTTGTGCTACATTTGGGGCATGTTTGTGGCTTGGTAGGGTCGAACTTGGAAATTTAGTTGGGTGTAATGTGTAGTTGGTTCAACATCTTGAATTTAATAAGTCTGAAATTTGCACATAGGGATATGGTTTTTGTATGTTTGCAGTAATTTGTCCATTGTTGATCACCTATTTGAATGTTCAAGTCTCTTTCCCACTTGACTCTCATTTCTTTCTTGGATGCAGTGTTGGATTGAGCGATTCTGTATAGGTTGGACACGCTGCCTATAAAGCCATCCTCTGTCAGGATTTCTGATAGAAATTAGTGGACTTGTGGTGCAATAGGAAAGGTCGGCCATTTCTTCTTGCAGGAGGCTTTTAATCTTTGGTAATGTAGCGTTGTAGTCAGGCTATTGCCTGCTCTGTTTTGTACCTGTGCCGCCGTGAGAAATCGACCTTCTGGAAAGGGTAGGGTCCCATAGTACTTGTATGGTATGGTGTGGTCTGTTGTTGGCTCCAGTCCTGGGTAGTGCCACAGGGGTAAGTGTGGCCAATATGGTATTTCAAATCCCACTCTCTTGAGAATCTGTGCCCATGCTCTTGCAGTCGATTCCATAGGATCAGCCAGGGTCTTTTTTTGTGGTACTTTAGCGAATATCATGCTTCGGAGGTCCAGCGGTGATGCTGCAAACTTTTCTGCATGTATATGTGCAAATTGTTCTGCAGTGTTTGTCCAATATTTTGCGAAGTGTGCTTGTGCCGAATAATAATATAGTTGGAAGTCTGGGGCCGCCAGACCTCCTGTATCGTAGTTCTCACAGAGTTTGGACCAGCTTAGTCTGGGCACCTTCCCACCCCAAATAAAGTGCGTTGCCAGATTTTGGAGTGTGTCAAAAAATCTCTTGCCTGGCCAGATCGGGATACCGTTAAAAAGGTACAGCAGTTTTGGGACTACCAGCATTTTCAACAGTGATATACGACCATACAGGAATAGTGGCAGTTTGGTCTAGGCGTTAAGCTTATGTTCAAGCTGTATTAGGTATGGGGCATAATTATTTGCATATAGGGTTTATTTGTCGGGTGACATGATGATGCCCAGAGACCTTGCGGAGGTGGGGGACCAACATAAATCATTCATTGTTGCGGTTTGGGTAGTGGACTCGGTCAGTGGAATTATTTCAGACTTAGTTTGGTTGATTTTTGTATCCAGAGTACTTGGTGAGTTTGGTAATGTCCCGTAGCACCGGTGGCAGATGTGTGTCTGGGTTTCTGATGTACAGCATAGTATCGTCCGCGTAGAGGGAGATGAACTGTGGAGATCCCATAATACGGATCCCTCTCCAGGCATGGTTGTGTCGTAAGTATGCTGCCATTCCTTCCATTGTCAGAGCTAATATTAACGGAGAGAGGGGGTAGCCTTGCCTGGTGCCTCTCTGTAATTCGAAGGCAGTGGACAAAGGTTTCTTGGTCCGTACTCTGGCGAAGGGATTGCAGTATAGCAGTTTTATGAAGCTGGGGAATCCTGGGCCAAACCCCATCTTTTCCAGTATTCTGTACATGTATTTCCACGAGATGGAGTCCAACGCCTTTTCCGCATCTAAAGTGACTGCCACCGTTTGTGCCCGGTGGTCCATTTGGGATGTGATGGAGAAGAAGCGCCTGAGGTTCAGGGCAGTGGAACGGCCAGGTGTGAAGCCTGTTTGGTCCAGATGCACTAGTTTGGTCATGTATGGATTTAGTTTGGTTGTTATTGCTTTTGCAAAAATGTTTGCATCGACGATGATGAGAGACAGCGGTCTATATGAGGATAGGGAGTGTGCAGGTTTATTGGGTTTTAGCAGCACGGCTATGATGGCTTCTCTCATTGTTGGTGGGAGCATTCCAGTTTCAAGGGCCTCCTCCCAAACCTCTAGGAGCTGTGGGGCGAGTTTGTCTATGTAAATTCTGTAGAGATCTGCGGGGAGGCCATCCGATCCCGGGGCTCTGCCCGCCCTAAGGTCCTTAATTGCTTGTTGTATGTCCTCTAGGGTTAGAGGTAGGTCTATCGTGGCGCTTTCTTCTCTGGAGAGTTTTGGGAGTGGCACGGAGTCCAGATGTTTGCTGAGTTCTTTTGTTGTAACATGGTCAGTGTTTGAGTATAACCTGCTGCAGAAGTCTCGGATCACTGCGTTCACCTTCAAGTGGTCAACATGTACTGAACCTTGTTCATCCATTATACTGGTGATTTGCTTGTGTCTCTGCTCAGTCTTATAAGGTTTGCTAGCATCTTGCCAGATTTATTGCCTTCTCCGTATTTCTTGGCTTTGGTTGGTTGAGATATATACCAGACTTCTTGACCCGCTAGCGTCTCGAACTTGGTCAGAGCATCATTCAGTCTGGATAATGTTACCGGCTCAGGGGTTTTGACGTATATCGTCTCCAATTCCTTGATGTGGGTTTCGATTCGGGTTAATTGAATGCGTATATCTTTCAAAGTGCCATGAATCTTGGAGATTAGGTGTCCCCTGAGCCACACTTTAAAGGTTTCCCATACTATATGGCATGATTTCACTGAGTTTCGGTTGCGGTCAAAGAAGTCCTGTACATCGATCCGGAGTGGTTTGTGTACCGAGGTATCCCGTAGGTGGTCCGGAGGCATCCTCCATAGTTGACGTTAATGATTGGACGATCCAATTTGGATTTTGAGTATTACTGTTGAGTGGTCCGAGAGTGTTCTGGGTAATATGGTGCATTCTTTCAGGTCGGGGATACGGTCTGTGGAGCAAAGCCAGTAGTCAATCCTAGAGCTTGATCCGTGGACGTATGAGTGAAACGTATATTCTCTGGTGGTAGGATGAAATTCTCGCCAGGCATCTGCCAGTGGTAGGTTGGACATCGCCTGTTTTATGGTGAGTGCTGCTTTGGAGTTTGTATGTTGGACCTGGGAAGTTCTGTCAAGTGCAGGATCTAGGATGGTGTTAAAGTCTCCTCCCCATATGATTGTTGTGTTTTCTGCCGGGGTTATTAGATTAACGATCTGCTGGTAGAATTCAGGTGTGTCAATCTTTGGGCCGCAGGTATTTATGATTACTAGTTCCCGACCCTGCATTATACCCCAGATCATCACATATCTGCCATCCGTATCTATTTTCGTTTTGTGTACTTGGAGACCCACTCTGCGGTGGATCAGCGTCAGGACCCCTCTTGATTGCGACGAGTAGTTTTTCATGTATATCTGTGGGCCCCAGGCACGACCCAGTGCGTTAGCCATGTGGTCCGTGGTATGGGTCTCCTGTAGTAGGAGAGTTTCTGCTCTGTCTATTGGCGTATGCTACAATTTTCCTGATTTTAATTGGATTAAGGAGATCTCTTACGTTCCAAGATAGAAGTCTAATGCTTTTGTTCAATTGTTGAGGTGCCATGTGCGTAGTGTCAGTGATGTCCTGTGTTTCAGTTATATTTTGAGGATCTTTTTCCCTCTGTGCCGATACCAGGTTTTCTTTGTTCAAGAATCAACAGTTAATAACAACACAAACTTTTTGGAGGTGCGACTTTTTGTAACTTCCGCACCCTCTTCTTCTGAACAGGCAACTGCCCTGCTTGTTTCTCCATCCCCCACCCTCACCATCTCCCCAATCGGGCGGTGTGTCCCAAAAAACCATTTGCAACCTTGCAGTATAAACCAAGTAGAGTGGGGGCAGTGTGGCCCGCCTCTGCTCCGGGACTGTAGCGTTCATAATTGGCCTGTTGGTGCTGCCGCTGCAGTGCTGAGCAGGAACTCTTATTTTTATCGAGTTTCATGGTTTGGATTCCAGGGGGTAAGTTCTCAGTGGACGTCTCTGGAATATGTCTCTCTATGTATGACATTGCTGCTTGCCTGCGTGTTGAATGCAGAGCTTGGCAGGGAACATCATGGCGTATGTTATTTGGCGGTCTCTCAGTGATCTTTTAACGGAGTCAAAGTATCTCCGGGTGGTCTGTTCCCCTGTGGAGAAGTCTGGATAGATGTGAATGCGGTTCGAATCGAATGTGAGGGGGCCTTGTTCATGAGCCAGACGGAGCACCAGGTCGCGGTCTTGGTAGTTGAGTAGCCTTGCTATGATGGTTCACGGTGGTTCTCCCGGTTTAGGGGAGGTGACTAATGTTCTGTGTGCCCTTTCGATCAAGAATTGTTTTGAGAACTGTGCCTCTGGAAATAGGGTGTGGAGTATATCTTCGAGAAATTGTTCCATGGTGATGTTGAGCTTGTGCTCCGCTACCCTTACCACCCTGATGTTGTTGCGTGCGCCTTGAGGAGGATTCTAAGTCTTCACACTTGTGCTGTAGTGCCTTGACATCATTTTGAATTTTCTCCATGGTTTTACCATGTGTGGTAGCTGTGTCTTCTAAGGTTGAGACCCTGTTTTCCACTTCTGTTACTCTGGAGTTCACTTTTCTTATGTCTGCCCGAATAGAGACAATGTTGTCCCCTATGTCGTCCAGTTTAGTATTAATCGCTGCAAAGCCCCTTTCCATAGCGGCCATATACTGGGTCATCTCTTGAGGGGGTGGGTCAGACATAGGTGTCCCAGAGGATTCAGTGGGTTCAGTACCCTGGTCTGGGTTGGAGGAGTTTGCAAAAGCATCCATGGGGCCTCTCCTCTTGTCTTTATTTTTGGTGCCTCCTGCCTCCTTGTTGAGAAGAAGCCTTGGGCTATTGCGCTGGGGCAGGAGAGTTGTATGTGTCGGTGGAGGGGGGACAGGACGTCCTCTTCACAAGTTTATATGCCCAGGCGTGGTGCTAGGCCAATCGTGACTTTGGGGGGTTATCCCGAAAGGAGTGAGTTGTGGTGTGGGTCTTTGGTGCGGCCAATATTCTGCGTGGGCTTGCGCAGTAATTTAGGATCTTGCAAAGAGTTTGTTGATGCAATCACTCCGTGTGGATGGTGGGCTAAGTAGTATTATGCTGGTGGGGTGTGGGGGTAGTGCACTGTGTTGGGCTTCAGGCTGAGCGGATAAGGAGGGATAAGCCGAGTGCTGTAGCAGGCGCCCACGTACCTCTAGCCTTCTGCGATCCCCCCAGCAGGGGTGATGGTGTCCTTTGCCACGCCGGGGAGCGGAATAGCCTGGGGCCGGGTTCCGGGCTATAAGATCTTCATGCCCGCTTCCACCCGGTGCCTGTGTAAGCCAGCCGGCTCTGAGGTTTGTATCCGCAGTGCCAGCGGTCCGCCGGCTCTCAGGAGATGTGGCGCTGGCGTGGGAGGAGGGTCCCCGCTCCGCTCCAGAGACGTAGTGCGGGTCAGTGTCCAGGGGCCATCGGTGGCGGCACGACGCGAGTCGCCCTCTCGTCGTCCGTCACAGCCTCAGGGATTATGGCGCGAAGCCTTTGGTGATGGCGGCCCCTCCTCGCCACGGCATTTCTTGGGATCAGCTTGACGGATTCGCCCCAAACCAACACCGGACACAACAGGGAAGGCTCAGACACCTTCTCGAGTGCTCTGTTTCAGGCGTAGTTGGCTCGATCGGCATGATTTATGATTCAGGATTTCGTTAGTCTCGGAGCTCCGAGATCAGGCGGCCATTTGTTTTGGACTTTGGTTGTAGTCCAAGACATCTGGAGAACCAAAGGTTGGAGACCTCTGGAGTGGAGAAAGATTGTACGTACACTTGCAGATGTGAAATGGTCGAGCTAGGTGTAGTGTGCAAGTTTTGCAAGCCCTCTGGTGGCAGTTAAAGTGTGCCTCGGGTTGGTAATCCAAGTTATTTGTTGGTTGTCTGGGATAGAGTAGTGTTAAGGAGGGTGTGGAGTGTTATGTGGGTGCATCTATTTGTTATCCACGAGTCCACATGGCTGAGACATCTGACAAGATAAGGGCAACTTGCCTGTTTTGGAGGAGGATGAATTGTCTAACCACCATTCTTGCAAGAATTGTATGCACCAATTGTAGACGTTTAACACATGTAATCTGCTGCAGCAGTCATTGACTGGTCAAAATAGTCCCCACAGCTTGCTGACTTATAGTAAAATGATCACCATGTGATTTCTGCCTGGAGTAGGATTGATACAATAGAGTAGGGTTAATAATTCCCATGGGAACAGTCTGGCGAGTATGGTGGTCCCTTTAGAAAGGAAGGCAGCAGTGTACACGAGAGTTACTGACACTGGGAGTGATGGCCCAGTACAGAGAAGAAAATGGGGAGGCATCACTTAAAAGAGGGAACAAAGCTATGAGACCATTTATGTGGTTACATAGGTCAGGGACCCATTCCCAACCGTTGAATAGGGGATGACAATTGGAGGTGTTCCCTGTGGCGCCGTTCTGCTAAATGGGCAGAGAGGAGTGCCCACACTATGCTTTTCATCCTCCCATGTGAAGCACAGGCATGCCACGTTTGGAGAGTTACCTGAGATGACATTCAGGGGCCTAGTCCTGGTAGAGCTTCTGGAGGGACTTCGGTACCCAAGGGAGGTAAGTGACAAATGACTGGACTAAAGACTATTGGAAGTAAGATTCATAGTCCAGCTAGTCCCACCGCTGAGTGAATCAGTCACGCTAAGGAATAAGAGAGCGAGAAAGAACAGGGGGTTAAGAGAGTGCAACAGAGGGAGAGAGACCAGTGAAACTGCCATCCTTTATGTGTGTTCCAATGGCCAGCCAGCATAGATCACCCACTGTGATCCATATGTGGAAAGTAATTTTTCCTGTGTTCATTTGTGTCAGTTTGTCTTATTTTTATTTATTTTTTGTGCATGTATACGGCACTTATACATAAAGTAAATTGTGGTCTCTCGCAGAGTTCCGGTGTGTGGCTAGTTTCCTTTCCCGAGAGTTAATGTACCCGTGAGATGTACGATTTGAAACATCCTGCAGGGTGGAAAAATAACCTCTGTAAGGTGTGTGATGAAAACAGAAATGACCAATCCCAGAGAACAAAAATTTAAGAAATGAGCAGAAAGAAGACGTATGGAATACATTAATAAACTATGGAGTGTGAAGTACATTCTTCTCAAATAAAAGGTGAGCCTTTGTGTGCTATAGCTCACAATTTAGAAGATCCTTGGTCCATCCTTGATGTTGTGGACACTGTATTCGTCCACATAAAAAGCCAAGCAACGAAACTCAGGGCAGCTCTAACCCACAAGCTATCTATTGTTGAACCTCACAGGAAGTGGAAAACTGAGTTGCACTTGTGTGTCAGCTCCATAACTGGGCATGTCTGTATGGGAGTCACTTGGGTACATTATAGGACCCTGGATTCCATTTGTTATTAGAACTGGAGGGACCGGGCATTACGACAGCAACATTCATTTTTCCCAGCCCAAGTATTTCAATGCCGACCACTCACTATTTTTAACATTAGAGGAGCCGGCTAGAACTAGAGCCTCCCGCAGGCGATTTTTGTTTCATTAATAATGTTTAGAACCACGTATTTTGGACTGAAACGCACTCCAGCCCCATAAACATGCAGGGGGTTGTGGGTCGACTCGGTCAAAACAACATCGGTAGAGGGCTTGTTCAAAAGCCTCACAGCTAAGCATCTAGACAGGCCTGGTTCAATAGTAGAACCATTTGAGACTCAAAACTCATCTGCTTCTTTTTCACAGTAATGGGGTATACTTCGGCTGAATAATTCACACTGGGGATTGGTATCCACAAGTCCATCAAAAGGACCTTGAGACCTGTACCAAACGCATTGTCCTCGAAGGGTAAGGCTTGTATGTCAACGACTGTGTATAATCCTTACAGTATCAACATAGAACCTACATGGAGGACTGTAGCCCTATTAGCAACATTGTGGGTTTTCTCTCTTGTTACCCATAGGGATCCGGGTATACAAGAAATACTAGGAAAGATTTGGCCAAGAATCTCCTAGAATGAATACTGAATTTTTTTACCAACTCACGCCGTGCCCATCCAACTACACGGTAAGACTAGTCACCTACTCACCAAGTGAGGAATAGGTTGTTCTATTACTCCAATAAATTTGCATTAGATGCATCTAAATAATTTCACTAGACACTGAACCAATATACACTCTAAACCACACATCTCATGTCATCTCTCGACAGAGAACAGTAGTAGGTCGCCTTCAGTGTGATGCTGCAAATGCATCGGAGGGACAGGGCCTCCGTATCCTTGTCCTTTACTGCTTTTCATTGTGTGTTCGGTCGTGTTTTCCGTGCAAGAGTTCATGTGGGACTCCTGGCGGTGCAGCTCTCTTTCTTTTGGTTTGGTGAACGGACCCGTGGGATACCCTTATGGCACCCACGGGTGGGGGTACAACCCTGTGCCCCTAGTCTATGTTTTTGGGCCACCTGTGGGTGGCCCACAGAGCAGGGTATGGGCTGGTGGCAGCTCCATGCTGAATTTGACAGGTGCGCGGAGTATCCTCCATTTTGGGATACCCCGGCCCTGCCATTGGGATCAGTTGATTCCTGATGGAAAACAAGATGGCCCCGGTGGCCTCTTGCTTTCTATTACCCATTACCTTGTTTTCCCAAAGTCCTGGGAAGCCCTGACTCTGTCCCTTCCCCCTGATTGGCTGTTGGGTGGAAGTACCATATATGGTGTTGTTGTGAAGGCCCAGTCAGACTAGCTGGAGCCTTCCCGGTGATGTATGTTGTGGGTACCTCCTGTGGGTGGGACCTGGGTGAATAGAGTGTGTGACGAATATGCATTCTGTGTTGTGGGTGTCTAGTATCTGGTGGTTGACACAATGACTGAGACAACCCTGCCCGAAACCAGTATGAATGCAGCTTTGAGTGTTGAATGGCTCGGTACTTGTCCCAATACACATAACTTGTTATGAGTGTCTGGAGAGAAGTGAATGGCCTGAATACCTCATGTGCCTGATTGGCTGCCTGCCTGCATGAATGCCCGTAGTCGTGATTGGATGCTTGAGTGTGACCCAGCGGAATGAATGGGAGATCAACAGCATATCTGGGGACCTCTCACTGCTAGGAATCGTGTTCAGAAGCTGAAGTCCACTACGACGAGTAACTGGATTAACTGACGCTTGACCTTGAAGCCCTGCTGGACGAGAAGAATTGCTGTTGCTCTCCTTCACAATCCGAAAGCTGCTGTGCCACCAAGGACTGACCCAGAGAGGACTTGCTAAGGCGCCCTCCTCCCGAGCTACGAGGGACCATCGTGCACAGCTGATCTTTGCCAACGCTCCCTGGTAGACAGACCTTCGACAGGCTGCCGACCCGATACGGGGACTGCTGCGGAACTCCAAGGAGAAGCAACCGAACTGTTGTCCGCCACTATCGACGACCGCCGTCGCCGACCGGAGCCGCCGTGCTCCCGTTTGCCTAAGAACTTCCATCGATCATCGGACGCTCTCGTCTGCATCGGCATCCGCTTGCCTCCCGCTGGAGAAGGCCCGACCGTCGACGCGCCGAGGAGCATCCACCGGTGGGTTTCCTGCCACCTACAGACCGCAGAGACGCCGACGACTCGACGCCCTCGCTGGGCCACAGTTCTTCGTCATCTCTTTGCGGTACAGAACTATCATCACCGAGGTGGCCCGCACGCCTCTTCCTTGCAGGACGCCAACGCTCTGTCGTCGACGAGCACCGCTAGGAACGAAGCTGTCACTTCCTTGCCGTAGTTCACCCTGTTCACCGTCGGACGTTCGACCCGTGACTCCCGTCTTAAAGGGAGGGCACTCAAGAAGGGCCGTCGATTCCCCGACACCGAACACCAAGTTCCCAAACACCTCGCGACGATCCGTGGCTCCCGCCTGAAAGGGAGGCACTCAAGAAGGATCGGTCGGTGCATCGTCGGAGAACTCTACTCCACCAGGTACATTGGGGGGGTAAAACCTTAATAGGAAGAAGTAAGACTATCGAACATTATATGGACTGGGCTTGTGCTATATATCTTTATTTACAGGTTGCCCAGGTGGGGGGATCTCCACACAGAACTGTGCCTAGAGGTAGGGGTCAGTATTCTGCCTATTGTTTCAACCATCTTGCGTTCCTTCCTATCTCTATTGCTGGTTTACTCGTTATTGATCTGTGTGACATTTTAACCGTACAGTTGATGCACTTTAATGAGATTTGATAACATTAGTGGTACCACTCTAGACGTGTATATATTTATCATTATTGACTTCCAAGTACAAAGTGCGTTATTGTGATGGTGTACATACCTTTGAATATTAATTATATAAAGACTGTGTTTTCAGTAATACAGTATGTGGACATTCCTTTGTGGGGGTTCGGGGACTACACTGTACTTAAGAACCAGCCCGCATCACCTCCTGAGAAGCTAGGCCTTTATAGCTTGTCCATTGCTACCGAATAGAGAATCTTGGCTGGGGTCCGCTGTGCCTCTCCTCTACCATATAGAGAGCAGAAGTACAGACACCCCCTACCAGTCTTTACATTCAGTTCAACTTGTTTCCCATCCTGATGAAGGCCAACCACTGGCCAGCTTTATGGATGAGCTGATTATGGCCGAAACACCGTAGTGTTGACTACCTCTTTGTCATCCGTTTGTAATGTTAACACCGTGAATTGTGTACTATTTTGCACTTTATTTCACATGTTACCGTTCACCAAAATCCCTAGATTCTGTAAGGGATGATACATGTCCATCTGCATTCAATTCCTGTAAATTTAACTGGAAAGAACATCTATGTGTTGTTTACAGATATTTTTATTATCAATTTGTGTCCTGCTTTGAAAAACAATTTTGAAAATGACATTTTCTGTATTAAAATAGTTGGGCAATTCGCCAAATTGCTCATACTTCGACCAAGAGCAATGTTTTTCTTCGTAGAGGGTTAATGTTATGAGTGTACATTAATTCAGTCACCCTGATCATTTCACTACATAGCTCCATAATTGTAGCATGCAAGGTTGTGGTTCTCGATTTCTTTATTATTTTAAGAATTTATAACGCGCCCATAGGCAAAGAGGCGCACACTTAAAACACAGACAACAATGTCAAAAACAAAAGCATGAAACATCAAAGTAGCCGCATGGAGGTACCAGAAACACAATTCTATCCAGTCAGAAACCAGATTTTAAGTTAAAAAGTAAGCCTTTAATGCCCTCTTAAAAATTAGCAACGAGCTGATGAATTTTGTTAGAGTATCCAAGGAGATGTTGAAGAGTAGAGTAAATACAATTGATCTGTGTGGTACACCTCAGCTGATTTCATGTGGAGTTGATTGGAAAGGTGGGAGTTGGGGTTTGAGTTCCATCTGTAAGGGATGATGTCATTCAGAATAGGGCTCTGTCTGTGAGGCCAGCTTCTTGTAGTCTTTTTCAGTTTTAATTTTTACAGTTATAATAACAACAAAAATGAGTGATGACAATCATTAGTTTTGGAAAATTCCTGCACAAAATTAGGAATACAGCGTTTCAGGCTATATAGACTTATAATCCTTTAATGTGGGTAGGAAACACAAAGGTGAAAGAAAAGGAGTCAGATGAGAGGTGCGGAACAAAGCCCGAATAGAGCATTCAGATATGATAGAGCTTACTTTGTAATTTGGTTGCTGCATGGTTAATTTACTTATTCATCTGCCCTTTCTGTGGCGATAGCTCCCTTGTATTTTATCAAGATTAGTTTGTGAATCTGGCTCTTATTGCAAGATCTAAAGGTTACATGGAGTCCGTGGCTCCAAGGGGCACAGCTAATAGGGGCTACATGCTTATCCCCAAAGGGTAACACCTAAAAATAAAGACACGGACACCAGGGTGAGAAAAGCATGTTTAATAAATGTTTAGTGTGTTTCTTTATTTATGTGTGCGGTGTGTGTGTGTGTTTTGTACAACCGTCCAGCCCACCATAGAGATGGATGGAATGTTCTGTCTTTTTCTTTCACAATCCTGCCTGGATTCGTTTCTCCCTTGCCTTGCCCATTCTTTTTTTTAAACTCTTTATTAATTTCCAACACTTAACAAACATTAACAACAACGACAAACATTACACTAAAACTGGCACTTGGTGTTGGGATCTGCACTCTATCCTCCGTCTCCTTAGTGCATTGGCCCGGATCTCTCCTTGCCTTGCACATTCTTGGGCAGGCGAGTTCTATTCCTTTTGTTTTCTTTTCCTTCTTCCGTTAACATTCCAAGAAGTGGCTTGTTTTATATAGTTCTCAGAATCTGGAATGTAACCCTTTTCCCCAATCATCGTTAATCTGTTATCTTCTGAAGTTCTCCAGCTCTCTTATTCCATTCTTGTACTCTCTGAATCAGGATGAATTGTGTAAAATGCGGACAATATGTCATAAGACCAAGGGCACAGGGATCATCAGAGTCACTGTTCGTTTTCAGGTCATCCCATTTAGGTATAACATTGAGTCGTTTTTCACTGGAGTCTAAAACCTGCAAGTCCTTTGATCTCGGAAGTCGTTGGTTTAAGCATGGGCTAGTAGCTGACAGTAGCTGTTGATTTCCAGGATTTTAGCTGGGCTGGATAAGTAAAAGATTGGTTGGTCATTAGCTGGATCTTCTGCATTTTCTGTTGTATTCTTAATTAGGGGTTTGATTTAGGCTGTCTTCAAGTCTCTAGACTCCAGCCATTGTACCAACCACAAATGAATTATTATGCAGTAAAATGTTCTGGGTCTTTCTTGGCTGAGGATTGACTTAAAGATGTTTGAATGGCATGGGAACGTTGGTGAATCTGTTGTCTTGGGTGCACCACTACCTTAAAGGATTCCAGTTTGGCGATGGGTCTGAGCCTATTAAGCTTAGGTCATGTGTAGTGTTCTGTTTGTTTTTGGCTGTTTCTTATCATCGTCTTGCTTGCATGTCATGTAGTGTCAGGAGGATTGGCATTACTTTATTTGAAAACTGGCAGGAGACGTCATGCAGCTGTTATGATGGCGTGTGTGAGTTGTTGCAGGAAATAGGGTTGGCTTACTTCCGAGATGACCTTGAACATTTCCTTTTGGCCGGCAGGCTGCATGCCCGATGCATTAGGCGTAGTGAAGATTTGTATTGTGTTTAGCACTGCTGTTTGTGGTGTCGTAGTTTCAGTCAGCATATATCTTTCTCATCTCTTGTACTTTTTCATCCTACCAGTTTTCTGTTGATCTTCTTGTGAACTTTTTATTATGATTTGTACCATCACAATGCTTGTTCTTTGTCTGGTGGCCTAAATGTCTTCGGTTTGTGCCCGCTTGACCAGGGTTTATAGTATCCAGTCTTGTAGAGTACTCTTTCTGCAGAGTGGGTGTGGTACCTTGACTCTACGTCTGGTTTTGTGCACTTTGGTTCTTCCAGATTGAGGATCTTCCATGCTCTATTGGTGACCGGTGGTTAGAATGTGCCTTGGTGTTTTGATGATGAACTTAAGGATGACTTTTACTATGAGGTGCCAGTGGTCCATTACAAGGTTGGCTTTTGCATCTGAGAATCTTTAAAGTGGTGGTGGTAAAATGGTTTGCAATATACATTGTGTGACTATATATGCGAAAGTATTGTGTCTCACATTATGTTTGTCTGTGCTTGGTTGAAACCAAGGCTTGACAAATGTAATTTTCCAAAAAGAGAATTAGGCCGAACTTGATTCAAATTGTGCTTCTCTGGCAAATTGTAAATCACCCTATTTTTGCCTAAAATGTTCACTTTGACAAAAAGGCAACAAAACCTAGTTGGCTTGGCCGCTGATTTTTGCATGCTTCCTGCTTGTGACTTCCAGCTGTTAGCTTTTGTCACTTTGCTGATATAGGTGCCTTTATTATTTACTCTGGGTGTAGGCTTTCCATGAGCAATGACTTCTAGTTGCAGTCTGATTGCTCAGTGGGTTAAGTTGTTGCAGCTGTCATCCCTGTACCCCCTGCAAGTCACATTTTAGAAACGGGCCAGGCATGACTTGGAGCCAAATCATGGGTTTGGCTGTATTAGCTCTGGTAATACCGCCGTACCCATTTATCATTACTGCATGCAGTAATTACCCGGTAGCCGGTAAACAAGTCCAAGTCATGAACACCTTTCTCTTATTGCCCATTTTGAAGTCCCAAAAAGCCCAGGGGGCCCATTATTTACCGCATTGGTAATTACTGCATGTGGTAATTCCTGTATGCAGTAACGCTTTTGTGTGGAAGTTATTACTGCCACACAAAAGCAGGTAGAACTAAGAGTTTTGGCAACAAAGCTCTTAGGGGTGCGATAAAACACTTGGTAAGGGCAATTATGAAATGTTTTGCCACTACAGGCAAACTCGTAATCCGGCCCAAAGACTTTCACCCTTTCATGCTTGATAAATAACGCGCTCGGTACAGACTTAACCATATAGCGGCACATCCAGTATCAAAAATCAAATCTCCAACAAGGCAGTACACATCCAGAGATCGTTTTTTAAAAGACAGATGAAACCCAAGCTGGAACCCCACCACCCCATTATTTAAAAAGGATGGTCTTGAGAGCTCCATGCAACTGATAGAGCGTCTCCAGAGCCCTAATCTCTCGGGGATGCTATTTCACAGCCTCAGGCCACAAACAGCAACCCTTCTGTCTCCCCTAGAGACACTAACCGACGGGGGAACAGTCAACAGCAGCTGATCTCCTGATCGTAACAGCTTAGTAGGCTGGTAATGACATATTTATCTCTCAAGTAGAGAGGGGCCAATCCATTTAAACATTTAAAAATCGGCACGCCACCTTAAATTAAATATGATCTTCCACTGCCCACCAATGCAATATTCGGCAAAAAAGGGATACATGGGCAGATCTACCTAAGCGGAAGACTAAATCTAACAGCTGCATTCTGGGCTTTTTGAAGCCTATGCAGTTGTTTGGTTGGAATGCCCATCAAAAGTCTATTACAGTTGTCCAACTGGGCATTCGTCATGGTGCCCACCACAATCGCATGGTCTTCCCCTGAAATGAACGGCAAGACTTTCTGTAACAATCAAAGCGAGTAAAACATTGCTTGCACCTTTACTCCTACCCGACCCTCGCTTCCTAGATTATCCTGCCTAATGCAGCCCACATTTTTTATCCTGGAAGTAAATTTCAGCTCTTCGCCAAGTAGACTAGGGACAAAGGATTCTTTTGCGGCCATGAGTAGATGTTTAGGTCCGAACAGTGCTAGCTCTGTTGTAGACCCATTCAGCTGGAGCTGATTTTCGGACATCTACTCACTCGCTTCTTCCAAGCATTGTTTAACCTTGAGGAAAGTTTCTTCAATATCTCCAATTTTGATAAAAACCTGGGTGTCATTGGCGTAAGAATGATAATTCACCCCCTGACTCCTCAGAATATCCTCCAGAGGCCTCAAGTACAGATTAAAAAAAGAAGAGGAGACAATAAGGACCCTTGTGGTACTCCAAATCCCATCACAATAGGGTCTGAAGTATGTCCCCCAAACTTGACCTGCTGTTGTCGGTCGGCCAAAAAATATTCAAACCACTTGTTTGCATCTTTAGAGATGTTGCCTACCACTCTCAAGTGGTTGAGCAGGATATGGTGATCAACCGTGTCAAATGCTGTGCCCAACATCACCAACAGTGATAGCTCTCGTTGACCCACGACCCTTAAATGGTTGTCCTGCACAGCCAACAACGCTGTCTCTGTTCCGAATCAATTGCAACTGAGTAATTTAAACAGTTGTTTTTTACTGTGCTACAAAACGGGCAGCAAGTACCTTGTGGATATAACAGATGTTTTTTTACTATGAGCTTGTTGTACACCATGCTGGTCACATTCTTTTAATGCTTCATTCCTTATGCTAAAAATCGACCTGATGCAATACTTCCTGCACAGGGGGTAGAAGGGCATGTGATGGCAATGGTTTCACGGTCCACTTGTCACTTTTAGAACGATAGTTGTTGCCCAAGTCACAACCTAGTACAGGCAGGGCATATCTTAGCCAGTGTCACCAAGGCAGGCTATAAGTAAAAGATTTGGCAAAAAAAAAAACAACAATCATCAAAACCTGAGTTTTTGGGCTACTTCACCTGGGAGGCACATGAGTGGGACGGAGGAGTAGAGTGGGCAGACCTTCACATGGGCGTAATTTTAGGGGGGACAAGGGTGTTTGTCCCCCCCCTACAACTTTCGTGGCACACCATTTTGTCCCCCTCATTTGGCAGGGGTTTCTTTCATTTAGATGTCATGTCCCCCCAATATTTTCAGCAAAGTTACTCCACTAGATGTTCCAAATGGAAATGTTAAAAAATGAGTACTAAATAGTTAAAGCACGTTGGACCACCACTTAGACCACCCAGGGTCATTACGAGTTTGGCGGTAATTGTAAAAACATACAGTAACATGGATACAACATGTTTTTCCTGAGTCCATTATTAGTGGTTGACACTGCATGCAATATCACTTAAGTAAAATTCTGCATGGATGGTACTATTATTCCATGCACACTTCCCTCCTGTTCTGTAACTGTTTTCCCTTTTATCTCGCCAGCAAATGTGCAGATACTAGATCCAGTACCCTCTTATGAAAAGACCCTCCCTCCGGCCATATGGGCGTTAAGCTGTCTCCCTTTATTTCCATTACCCATTGATCATGGTACTTCTGAATCTTCTCGCTATACAATGGGAGATGTTGACAAATGTGCGCTAAAGGTGTTACTCCCCCCATGATAATACAATTTCCTGTGTGTGGAGACACAGACGCTTGGTTGACACTCTTATCGCCTCAATGTTTTATGCAACCTTCTTCTTACCTTTTGGTACCAACACTTTTTCAACAACCTTTCCGCTTTTCACCACTTTACTGAGACCGTAAATTGTTTCAACTATAGGCATCCGTCATTTACGATTATTCAAAACATTTTTCGTATACATTGCATTTTCAATTTTCTTAATCAACCTTAATTTGTTTTTAACTTATATGCACATAGACAGTTACTAACAGATCACATGTAACACCTTGACACACGTGAAAACATAAAACGTGAAAACGCATAAAATGTAACATATACTACCTGCGCGCTTTACCCCCTCTTCCGATTACCTTAGTTTGTTAACCCCTGCTCTAGTGTTCTCATGCAATAGCCACCTCTGACTCCTACTATTTTCTCTTTATCTTGACTTATTTATCTGCACTGGACGAGACAATGCTGCATGGCGCCGCCTTCTACACCGTTCGGGCTCGGATTCCTCACTCTTCTCTTAATTCTTTATCTCCACAAAACCTAATGGCCATATAAAGGATAGATCAGAAAAGCCTCTGTATCATTCACACAGACCCTAACTTCCTTCTTGCCCACTCTGTTACCTGTTGACCTTCTTCCTTAACCCTTCCCTTACCTCTTGGGAACTTTCGGAACCGGTACTCACATGTTCAGTCGGGTGGTCCGAGAGTCACCGTTCACGGTCTATCCACAATCTGGTCCGCACCCCAACCAAGCCGTGGCCTGCCTCGGCGAGCAGCTTTTTTCAGTTGGGTGTTCGTTAACTGGGAACCCTTGGACTCTTCTCATTGTGCGCACAGGCTGGTCGACCGCGGAGGCAATGGTTTTGCTGGGGGGCGTCCCGTATCTCGCCGCACGGCACGGGCCTCAAGGCACCCTTCCCAAATCACGTCGAGGTCACCAAATGTAAGAGTCCTCCCCGTTTTATACGTGCAATAAGAATAAATGAGACACACCCCAGACAGGGAATGAGGCTAAGAGAACAGGTTGCGAGAGTTCAAAATGTTTATATAGATTTGGCATCCAAAGAACTCTGCTGCCCGAGAGCGCTCTGGCTCACATCTCAATTACATGATATTATAAGGGGAAAAATCATCATAGATGACATAATTAACATAGGGTGCTAAATCGATGCAGGATTGGGTAGACATTATAGGCCTATATGTCAATGGAGTCACTGTCTCATCCGGATTGGTTGCTCCTTTGGCGGGAGGGTGAACATCATGTGGTCCGGCTGTCAGCGTCCAGGAGGGGTGAAGGTCAGGTCGCTGCAAAGCGGGGTGGCCACTAACTAAGCTAACATAATACATCTTAGTGAAGCATGCACTAAATAATGATCATTGCAACTCTTTTGAACAAATCATTGTAAACCTATAAACTTCATTCATGTATTTACATCATTACTTATTGAGGCTTATATGGGGCATCAGATTAAGGGTTTTGACCAATATGATAACATTGTTTGAAGCGAGGGTCTGGACTCGTAAAGAATCTAAGGCAGGTTGGCGTTTGTTAGTAGTAAGAGACAATATACTGCAACAGAGGTCTAATGTTAGCTGGGGGCCCGCTAGGTGGGCACCATGGCGAGGTTGCATATCTGGTACATCAAGAGAATACCTTGCAGGGACACAGGGTTACACTGGCATTCATTTTCCAATAGTGAGGGTGAGGGGGCATGAACAGATTTGTGGAGATGGATGAGCTACAGGGTCTGGCTCAAGCTGGTTCACACGCAGGGCAGTGATCTCGGAGGAAGAGTGAGATGTTACATTTGTTCTTTGTGGCAATTACCTCCGGCTTGAGCGTGAGAATGGAGCAGCGAGTTTTCCAGACAGAGAGAAAAGGTGGGGGCCATGTGCGCGGTGTGCGCTGCAAAGAGGTGAGAAGCCTTTTCGTATTATCGCAGTGAGGCCTAGTTACCAAGATGGAGTCAAAAGGGCACAAAATGGATGCCACGTGTCCTGCACAACAGCCCCATCTACGCAAATACCAGCCGACGCTGGTATTACATAAGGGCGACGGGGGCACTCCCCACCATTGGAGGCAAATGGTCCAAGTTTGTACTAAAGAAAAGGAGGGACGGGAGGCCTACTGGCCCCTCACTCCCACACACTATTCCCAAATACTGCATGAGAATAAACACTGTATGATTACACGCTTGAATTCTGCACTGACATGTGCTAAATACCAGATAAAATGACATCCAGTCAAAATGTGGTGGTTATGATAGACAGGTCAGACCATTTCAGGGACAGGTTCACCACATCACCTGCAATGGGCACATACGACTCACAAAGCTCAGAAGCAAACCACTCATCAAAATGCTGGGGATGAAACCTTGAAAGTGCACCTATATGGGCTGTTGATATATGTAGGGGAATCGGGCAGAAGCAGCTAAAGGATTTGTTGAGGACCAAGTTAATGAGGAGGCAAATGGTGCAGAGGTGGATGAGAATGAGGATCCCACCTCCATAGCAGCTCAGTAATGATCATTGGAGCCATCTATAGGCTGGATAGGTACACCACTGCTCCCTTCCTGCATCTCATCTATGAACACAATCTATCATGCCGTTTGGCCTGGAGGGTATCGGGTAATATTGTCCCCTTATATAATGTTGCCATAATGTTGCCATACATATTGTTGCCGGGAAACGGCATAGGCAACATTATATAAGGGGACAAAATATGGGGTAAATTATAAGGGGACAAAATATGGGGTAAATTAGAGCGGGGGTTGCGGGGGTGTCCCCCGGTGCCTTATTAAAAAAAAATAATTTGGAGGTGGTTTGCGGGTGTGTCCCCCGCAGGTTCCATGTGTTAATGTTGCCGCATTCTTGTTTGGTGACATTTTTGCGGGCACATTAATACATGGAACCGCCAGGAAGCACACATTGGACACTGAGCTCTATATTCGTGTATACCCCCAGAGTCAGACTCTTCTCACAATAGAATTAGTGTTAACAGTTTCCACCCCGAAGTGATATTGCGGGAAGCGATGGAACACGACCTTTCGCCCCTTGATAATACAGGAAGTGGCATCACATAGCATTGTTCCTAAGTACACTACGAAAATATGGTTACGCTATCACTATAATGTGATGTACATTTCATACAGGAATGGATCGCCATATGTATCATTGGGATCAGTGTGTATAGACCCATATTACCAAATTACTGTGAATGTATGGCCAAATGATAATGATGTGTTTATTATAAGGCACTTATGCTTAAGCGATTAATATAGAAAAAATATACACCCAACCTGTTTTGGTACTCATTTAATCGACCTCAGAAGGATGAAAGGCTGAGTTGGTGTTTTTTTTTTTTCATATACATTTTTATTGCCATTTATAAACAACTGAACAAACCAATCCTTACCCCCCCAAAACCCCCACCCTCTCCCAAACAACCCCTGGCCTCCCACCCCACAGGTCATGGTGCATCTCTGCATCTCTCTTAAATTCTGTCCTTTGTTAAAGTCATTACTTCGCCCGGCTCACGCTGCCCCTCTCCCATGCTGCTGGGCAGTCCAAGTTCCACCGTGTGGGGCCCCCTGGGACCCATGCTTCCTTCCAATTACACCAGTCCCAGAAGCTTCATGCTACGCGGGCACAAGGCCGCCCTCGAATCTCTTAAGAAATTGCAACACCAGGTCCCAGTCGAAAAGAAACTGCTGTTCTCCTCTTAGCAAGTACGTCACTTTCTTCAGTGCTGCTAGTCTCCAAATCCTTCCTACCTATTCATGTTCCGCGGGCGCTTCCTTCGCCTTCCATTTTTGTGCTATTAACAGTGCCCCTGCCATCACCAAGATCAAATATACCTTCTTTTGGGCCTTCGTCCGCATCTCGTCCAGACAACCATCCAGCCCCAAGATAAACAGCCCTGTGTCTATGCCTCCAACGATATCTATGCCCATCGTGTCATGAACTGCCTCACAAACCTTGACTCAGAACGGGGCTACCTTCGGGCATTGCCACCAGATATGTCCCCACCCCAGGAATCCTCTTTCCCACATCCCCTTCAACACAGGGCGGTCTTGGACCGATACATTTTACCGATACATTTTAGCTATCCTGTAGGGTGTGAGGTGCCATTGGTACATCAACTTCACCTGAATTTCTTGAATTTGTAAAGAGTTTGTCAATTTGGGAATATACGCCCACAGGGATTGCCATTGCTCTAGTGCAATTGATTGCCCAGTTTATTTTTCCCAATTGGCCATAAAGCCCCTCTTGCCCGCCGCTTCCCCCTCCTTGAGCAACCTATACAGATCCCCCACTAGGTGTCTGTCACCTGCTTTAGTTGTAACATATTTCTCAAATTGGGTAAGATCCCTTGTGGCCACCCCCTTTATAGATGGGTGTAGGGCCCAATGTCTTTGTTGCATATATCGGAACCGCTCCTCCTCCCCCACCCCGAAGATGTTCTTACAGGTAGGGAAGTCTCTTACCTGTCCTCCTTTGTAGAAGTCCCTTAGGCACCTACAGCCCCCCACCTGCCATGTGTCAAAACTGGAGTCGGCTCCCAACCCAGGGGTAAACTGAGGATTAGCGAAGATGTGTGTGAGAGGTGATGGGAATGTAGTAATCTTTGATATGCGCACCGCTTCATCCCAAGACCTACCTACCAACGCCTCAATTGCGCTGCAGTACATCCTCTTGGGCCTGTCCTCCCGGTGAAGCCACAGAACCCCCTCCAGACCATATCCTACTACTGCCCTATCCATTTCCCTCCACACCTTCCCCCTGTCATCCTTCGTCCAATCTCGTAGTACCTTCATCTGAGCTGCCCGGTAGTAGTTTACCATATCCGGTTCCCCATGCCTCCTCTGCTTCCGGGCAATTGCATCAGTCTACGAGGAACTCTAGGCTTCTTCTTCTCCCATATGTAGGCCTGAGTAAGCCTGCTTAACTTTCTAAAGAAGGAAGCCGGTACACTAACCGGTAACGCCATAAACAAATAGAATCATTTTGGAAGGATAACCATCTTTAAAGCATTGATCCTGCCTAACCAAGACACAGCCAGCGGTCCCCAGCACAGGAGCAGCCCATTGATTTTCCCCAGCAGCGGTAGATAGTTTGCCTCATACATACGCTCTATTGTCCCTGTAATAACAATCCCCAGATACTTAATTCTACCCTGCGCCCAGGCAAAATCAAAGCTCTTCTCTAACTCCATTTCTACCCTAGGGGACATCTGTAGACATAGCACCTCTGACTTACTTTTATTGATCCGTAGCCCTGCAATTTGGCCAAACTCCCCCAAAACACTCTCGATCGCTTCCAGGGATTCTCGGGGGTACGTCGGGGTCAACAACATATCATCTGCAAAGGCGGCAATCTTATGTTCCCTTCCCCTGAACATCACCCCCTTAATCACCTGGTGAAGTCTGATTTTACTCAGAATTGGCTCCAGATATATTGCAAAAAGTAGTGGCGATAGCAGGCAGCCTTGCTTCATACCTCCAGATACCGCTGCAGGATCTGATGCCTCCCCATTAATCATCAGGCGCAGCATGGGACTACAATAGTTCGCCTCTATCTTGCCCATGAAATTTTCCCTTAAACCCATTTTACGCATGGTGGCGAAGAGAAAGCCCCATTCTACCCTATCAAATGCTTTCTCAGCGTCGAGGGCCACCACAATAGCCTACATCCTGGATTTGTTTGCTTTCTCTATAATATGGGCAATCCTCCTGGTGTTGTCATGCGTTTGCCTCCCCCGTACAAAACCAGACTGGTCAGGCTCCACTAGGGATGGGAGGAGGGGTTTGAGCCTGGCCGCCAAAATCTTAGTAAAGCTCTTTGCGTCTAGATTGATTGGAGCAATCGGTCTGTAGGCACTGCAAGATGTAGGATCTTTCCCCTGCTTAGGGAGTAGTACCATTTTCGCCTCCTCCATAGATGTCGTTATTCCTTTCCCTCCCCCAAATGCATTAGATAAAGCAACCATTCTGGGGGCCAAGACGTCCCCAAACGTTTTATAAAAGTCTGCTGTGAAGCCGTCAGGCCTTGAAGCTTTGTTAAGGGGGAGAGCCGCAATATCCTTGTGGATCTCCTCTATAGTTAAGTCCTTCTCAAGCTCCTCCCTATCCGCTACCTTAATCCCAGTGAGGTGGCACTCTTCCAGATACTTCCCCTGATCCCCTTCCGCTGGGCTGTCCGACTTATACACCTGCCCGTAATACCTCGCAAACTCCCTTTTGATATCTTGGGTCCCTGTGACCTCCCTCTCTGCCGCTGTCTTAATTCTCAGTATTGTTCTGTCTTTCTCCTTGCTCCTCAACTTTCTTGCCAATAGCCTATCCGCCCTGTTAGCCTTCACATAATACTTCTGCTTAAGATGTAGCAGTGCCCACTCCGCCTTGGCCGAGACTATTGTGTCCAATTGGCCCTTAATCACCCTATACCTCCTCCTAGTCTCTGCAGAGGGTCTAACGGCTAATTCCTGCATGACTGCCTTCAAATTAGCCTCCAAATCTTCTTCTATCTTCATAAGTTCCCTATCCCTCCTAGCCTTGATCCCAATAATCGTGCCCCTAATGGTGGCTTTAAAGGCATCCCAGACTATCCCTGGATCCATGCCCTCTGTATCATTCCTCTGAAAAAAGTGACCAATCTCCTGTCCCAGCTCCTCCCACAACACCTCGTCCTTAAATATGTGAGAAGGGTATTTCCATTTCCACAGTCCCGCCGCCTGCGATGACGCAGCAAGCTCCATCACAATCGGAGCGTGGTCTGAGATCAAGATCGCGCCTACCTCAATCTCCCTAATCCTACCTACCAGGGAACGAGACAACCAGACATAATCTATTCTGGAAGCCGATCTGTGCACGTGAGAGTAAAAAGTGTACCCACTCTCCCCACCCCTTTTTTCCTGCCATGTGTCAACCAATGATAGGTTCTCCATTTTGTACTGCAGCTCTTTGGATGGTTTACTCTGGACTTGAAAATGTCTCGCACTCCTATCTCTCGCCGGATCCCAAGCTAAATGGAAATCCCCTGCGAGTATTATGTTGCCCCTAGCAGCCCTCTCCAATTTACACAACATTGCTTGTATGAAGTGGTCCTGCCCTGTATTCGGAGCATAAAGGGTTGCCACTGACCACACCTCCCTGCCTCTTTGAAGATTCAAAACCAGGAATCTGCCCAAATTGTCCCGGGAAAAGCCTGTGACACTATGTCTAACCCGTTTTTCAGGGCTATGAGGACGCCCCCCTTCTTCCCCTGGACATTCGATTGATGAAGGCGGCTAAAACCCTTCAGCCTCACCCTCTGTCTGTCCTTTTCTTGTATGTGAGTTTCTTGAAAACTAATGATGTCAGGGTTCTCTCTCGCCAGCATGAGCTCCACTTTTTTCCTCTTAACTGACTAATTCGAACCCCTGACATTCATGGACAATATTTTCAAAACTTTACCCATTACCCATGGAAGCCGAGGAATTCCTCCTGACAGAACTAAGACCCATTCCCTGATTCCCTCCCACCACGCCTAAGACCCTCCCCTTCACCGGGAGCGCACTGCTGGCCTCTAGCCCCTCCCGAACCTCTTCCTCGCGGGCAGTGCCACTTCCCCACCCCAGTGACCCCATAGGCAGGTCAACCCTGACCCTTAGGTGATCCAACATAACACATCCCATCCCTCGCCTCAGCCACTACTGCCTCATCTAGACAGACACCCCTCCCGGGTACCCCAGAATCTAACCATATCTTGGCCTAGAATTCAATTTGGCGATGAGCCCCGTTACCCCCCGCCCCCGGTACGGGACCCCGCCACAGGGGGATGCACCCGCCGGGCACGCGGGGCCCATTTTCCTCCTCACTTTCCTTCTTGGCGCCTGCGTCGACCACTCCCACTCCCTACGTTTGGGGCTGGCTTTCCCCCTGTCCGGTGACACACTTGAGGTGTGGTCCACCTCTTTCCCAAGGATGGCGGCACCCTCCTCCACTGAAGTAACCCTTCTTTGCCTTCTGTCCAGCTGGTTGTATACGAATTGTTCGTATTACAACTGTTCGAATGACAATTGACCTTTTCACAATTGACCGAATTGTGAAGATCAATTGTAACATATATGCGGGGGGAAACCCCCCGCAACCTCCCACCCAACCCAAACCCGCCCAAAACCCCTTATATATACCAAAGCGATATATATATATATATATATATATATACGGTCAATTGTGAAAAGGTCAATTTGGGTAATACCGTCCAGCTCAAACACCAATCCAAACGGAAATGTCCACTTGTATCTCATGCCCCTCTTCTGTAACTCTTGTGTTATCGGGCGCATCTGCCTCCTCTTGTTCAGAGTAATGGCCGACAGATCCTAGTACAGCTGAATGGAGGACACATTAAAGCTGAGGGCGTCCGCCCCCCCTCCCAGCCCGCAAGATTTTCTCTTTTTGCGTATATTCGTGCAGCGCCACTAACACATTGCGTGACCGGGCTTATCCCTTCTGGGCCCCACTCTATGAGCCCTGTCTACCCTGATCTCTTCCGGGCTTCAGACATCTGCGAGGGGAGCGAACAGCAGCTTAACCGTCTGTTGGAGGTCTGAATCCATGACTGATTCTGGCAAGAATTTCACCCTAATGTTTGGCCCTCCTCAATCTGTTCTCAAGATCTTCGGTCTGAAGCTCCAGATTGTGGGTGGCTTTGGCAAGGCTCTCCACCCATTCTTGTACTTTATCAGAATCCTTTGCTAAGTCCTGAAGAGCCCTTTCATTAGTGTCCACTTTTGAACCCAGATTGGTCAGGTCGCTCTTCACCTCACAAACCGCCCCCATGAGTTCCTCTTTCATTTTATCGAGTTGCACTTGCATTACATTGATCATTCTGTCGCCAAAAGTTTGAAAACACTCCTCCAGGAGCTTCTTTGTGACCCTTTATCATCTCTTTGGTCATCTTCCAGGGCCATCCCCTGCTCGCTCCTATCTCTCTCCTTCCTTCCCTCAGGCTCTGCTCCCTCTTCCTTTCTCCATAGTTTCTGAAGCATGCCCTCTGGTGATTTCTTATCACCTTTCGCCGGGGTCCCTTTCCTCTGTTCTTAGACATCTTACTCAGAGGTGGGACGCATGGTACCGCTGCCTTCTTTGCCTAAATCCAGCTTCTCTTCCTTCCACTGACTTGCTCTCTCTTATCACCGCTAGATCTTCGTGCCATTGCCCCCCCCCCAGCCACCGGATCGTGTGCACCCCCAGCCGTAGGTCCAGCACTTCTGGGCTCTTTGTGCCCTCCTATTGTCCAGACTCGACCCTACAGTGGCCCGAGGCCTTTTTGAACCGACCCAGAGGTTTCTCCACTCCCTCCCACTGGGGTGGGGATAGGCCTCCTACTATTGAAGGTACTCCAAGCTCTTCACGCAGTTCAACCCCCGGAGCGAACTGCCCATACCCACTTCTCCTTCCGATGCAGGCACTGTCCCAAATTAACGTGGGGGATGAGGGGGACCAAGGGGCAGGCACGTTGGCCAGGATCTTAGTGTCTTTTTTATTATTACATTTCTTTTTTCCCCCTTCGTGCCACAATACTACAGAAGTCCAGCAGTGCCCCCCCTCCTACTCCCCTCGCTCACCTGTCGCTCCTTGCAGCTCGCTCTGCTGCTGCCAGTTCCAGGCCCGCTGGCCCACACCTCCCTCCACTGCAGCCCCGCAGGTGGGGCCTGAGGCAGACCTCTCCAATGTTGGTGCTCCGGGTCTTCCCCCGGAGCTGCTCCGCTTTGCTTTCCACTGCAGAGGGCGCCTCCTGCTTCCTCTTCGAGGGCCTAGGGCCACCCTCACTCCATGCCCCGGGGGCGCCTCTGCCTCAGCCTCCCGCCGCGGCTGCAAGCCTAGGAAGATCCCAGGGGCAGAGGCGGTTCCAGGTCGCAGGCCGCAAGTTCCCGCCCGGGTCTCCGCCCTTCCGCCAGCAACGCTCCTGCCCAGGCTGCGGAGACCCGGCTCCACCAGCACGCATCACAGGCAGCGCAGCGCAGCGCTGCCCAGCCACTCTGCTCCTCACTGCAGACGCGGCCCCTCTTGCCCAGGGCTGTGCGAGCCAACTCCGCCGGCGCACCCACAGCAGGCCGCGCTCCGCCGCGCCAACCGGCCACCTTATCCTCGGAGCAGGCCGTGCTCTGCCGTGCGAACCGGCCACCTTCCCCTCAGGGCCCGCTCCGCCCCCTCCCCCAAGTGCCACGGCACCAAGGCGCCAACACCAGCAGGTAGGAGCACCCGGGGAGGGGAATTGCTCAAATTGCCCCACTTCTTGGCTGGGGGCTCCGGGAGTGCTCCTATCACAGGGTCGTCATCCCGGTGGCCATCTAGGATCCCCGAGTTGAGGTGTTTAAGGACATACTAAATCAGTGACTCACCCCCTGAGGTGTGCCTGAAGTAAACCTTTAATGAGTCTAGTAATTATTGTATAACATTCCAGAAAGACACATTATTTGGTATTCCTATTCTTTCTTATTTAGGGTCAGTGCTGAACGTGTTAGACTTGTGGCAACCCTGTACTTACGAGGCCTGAACAAGAAAGCATGCCACTCCAGAAGTAAACAGCCACATTGTGCTGGCCAGAGCCCAGGAGCTTGCATTACCAAAACAAAACAAAACAAATACACTTTTTATTTTTAGGTTTTAGGGGTAGCAAGGGAGACCTCAGAGGGGACCCCTAAATGACGTCCATGCATTACTCACTCAAAAGGATTTCTTGCTGAATCACTATCACAGATATGTTTCTGAATAAGAATGCTCAGAATTTTAAATTTGGAACATGCATTTTGCATAATAAAAGTGGCAGGCTTGGGTCCCATGAAGATATGTGCCATGACCCTCGGCTCCATCCTCCTCCCCCAAGGAGGAGGAGGTCTCCAAAGTATTTTTTTTGGGCAGTGACGTCCTATGTAAGTGAAAAGCTCCCTACACCAGTGCAGAGCGTGTGGAGGTTTTCACTTTAAATGGGAACTGCCACCATGCCGGCTCGGGAAGCCTTTCAAAGGTTGGAGGGCCCAATGCAAGCACAAGATCGGGAAGCTTTTCATTTAAATAGGGTGCCTCCACCATGACAATTCGGTGGAACCCTTGAAAGACTCCCGTGAGCTGGCGTAGCTGTGGCGCCCTTTGTATTAAACAAAGCACAAATTAGCTTTTTAAAGACTCCTCCGGAGGCTAGCGCGCCCTTTGTAAATGTTATCAGTTTGTCGCCCTGGGCAGATGCCCAGATCCCCAATGCCAAAGATCGGCCTTTCTTTCTGACCAGGCAGAACACATATTAAATACATATTCCCTACATATCCCTTAGGTTCACACACACCTTTGATCAGCATCTATCACATTTCCTTTGCATAGAGATATGAGTGCAAGACACAAATATATTGGATATGGTATACAAGAAACCTACCAACCACAACTAATTTTTACTTTATGAAGCCTCCACCAAAGATACTTAAGGGAAAGCCTACCTTCTGGTCAGTTTTTACCTTGCAGTAAACATGTTTTTTCTTTAGCAGAGTATGACAAACAAGTAAGGCAATGTCTGCAAGCACAAGTTTACCTTTCATGCTTTTGAAAAAAGCATAATCACGATAGCCATCATGGCTGACTTATTTACCATTGGCAAATAGGATCTAAGGGGGAAGTCCTCAGGCATTAGTCCATCTTTAATGTGGGCCAAACATTATTCCAGACCTGCGTTTCGCTCTTAACAAGGCAACACATCTTCTGGATCATTTGGTACGTATGACCAGTGAGACGTTTGCAAGAGGACACACAGTAACAATTGGTGAATGTGATCGCCCATAGTAGAAACTCACTACGTGAAAGGTGGATGGTATGCAACATACTAAGAGAAACAAACATCTAAATCTCGGTTTGTGTACACCCTGGATACAGGAAACATTTACAAATTGGAGCACCTGCCCATACAAACTCGGATATGTGAGCTTGGCCAGTCACCACAAAAAATAATAGAAAATGAATCATGAATAAGGAAATTAAATAGAATACACTATTAGGCAAGATTGTATGCAGTACCCTTTAGGCGCACTACAATAACCTTGACATCCTGGCAATAGGGACCCAACCTTTGGTATAAGTCTGAACTACACAGGTTGGGAGTGTGGCTGAGCAGCCAGGCTTATCTCAAGAGGGGTCAATGTGAGCAGTAATGTTGTGACACAACGTTTCACAGTAGCAGTTATTCAAATAAAAACACTCAAGGTTTCTTGATAAAAACAAATATTAATTTATTTCACAGTCCGTTGTATAAGCCTTCTTCAGAAGGGAGCAATATATGTAACAATTAAAATACACAGAGCGTGGCTTGGGTGGCCATGCGGCAGGAGGCGAGACTCCGGAGCTACAGAACGATCCTTAACGACATCTGAGCAAACTGGCAAAATTTGGCATCAAGCATAACCAAAACATGAGTGGAGGCGGCGGAAGGTACAGAGGACAGCTGGGGAACGTATCAGGAGGAATCAGAGACGGCATATAGCGACATTTTGGTGTGAAAGGCTCTCCCCTCCGGATTCAAGATGGCGGCCGCAGGCTGTGTGAACTGCTTGGGATGACCACCATGCACGAGAACAGAGGGCGGTCCCCAGGAGGTAGCGCTGCAGGGTGATCGGACTGGTGGCGGACGGCAGACAGAAAGAGCACGCTCCTGAGATGCCCTGGGAACAGCGCAAGGTCTCCTGTCCCCGGGGAGCAGGACCGAGGAGGGCAACAGCCTTGTGGCGGGGCCACGCACCAGACAGCAGAGTGACCAGAAGGAAGAGGCCGGAGCAGCGAAACAGCTACCAGGACCCTTGACCCCTGAAGCGGGGTGCCAACGCGCTCTGCAGCACCTGAGGGCACACAGAAAGGTCCGGGGACCTGTGATCCACCGCCCCTTGAGGGGCAGTATCCGTTGGCTGGGTGACTCCTGCAGTGGCTGGCTGCCTGTACCCCAATCAGGGGGGGAGCGCGAACAGCACCCGGCTGCGGGCAAAGGACATTGGGGCACTGGGACGTGAGGCCCACCCTGCACAAACTACCCCGGTGCAGGCCGCACATGCCAAGAGGCCAGCCTTGGGTTCCACCCAGAGAGGGAATGGACCGCGGCTGCTGGGTGTTCAAGGTTCCTGACCCTGCTATGGCAGATGGTGCGAGGTCCGCGAGGTGCGGCTAGAAGAGAGAGCCGGCATCAGCAGAGCTTCCTGGACCCACAGTGAGAGGGCAGCAAACAGCTCCATTTGCACCAGAGTAATGCACCCCAAGACAAGACACAGGCATATCGCAGCATATGCTGGGCTCAGCTGATGCGTGAGGGGACCTGCACTGGGCAGAGGACACGGAGAACAGGTTGCTATACCCGGCTCAGCTGGCTACTCACACAAGACTGCGGTAAGCCAGTGCACAACACGCACCAGCTGGGTTGCATCCACAAGAGCAAGCGGATGCTCGGGAGGCTAATTGAGGGCAGCAAAACTGGCAGTGGCCAGTAGACGTGGGAGAGCACAACCCACTCGCTGGACAATATAGTGAAGCAGACGGCTCAGAAATAGAGCACAACATTTGGAGGTGGAGGGGAGAGGCCAAGCTGGGAGCGGATATGCGCTATAAAGGGCAAAGAAAGAGACCATGCTGCAGGAAGCTGCACAGAGCAGCGATATGGGCAGGAAAGACTGCTGGATAAATAGGGATAAATAACCCACCCAAGGAACAAGACACCAAGGGGCAGGGCAAGGAGGAACCTGGGGACTGTGCCTTGCCTGGCCGGATCGCACAGCAGAACAAGAGAGCTGACGGCAAGCTGTGAACTGCACACCTAGTGTGCTTGACCTATGGGTACAGAGTTGCAGCTATTGGGATCAGTGGTTCACCCAGTTTTTAAAGCAAGAATCTACCCTTCGTGTGGTCATCTTTCACCTTCCACATAAGCTATGCTGACCCAGCCGGGAGGTGAAGAAGGGAGATGGCAGCTGTGGACACGGACCAGCACATCATCCAGGGCACGGCCCGTGCCGCATGGACAAATAAGATTGGCAGTGTCTAGGAGATGTGGGAGAGCACAACCCACTCGCTGGACAATATAGGGGAACAGAAGGCTCAGGAATAGAGCGCACACCAAATGATGGAGGGATGAGGCTGGGTTGCTTTTTTAACATGTGGTTTTTAATCATGGTATATTTCTGTTTTTCTTTTTCCTTTGTTCTTTTCTTTCTATTCCCTGATACATTTTAGTGAAGATCTGGATAAAGAAGGAACACAAGGACTATATACATACATAAAAGAAGAATCTGGTCATGGAAGGACACAAGGGGCCTCATTACACGGATGGCGGTGGACCAAGGTGCTATTAGCACCTTGGTCCATGCCGGTAAAATACCGGCACCGCCTTGGTGGAAAGGGGAATTACCGCCCTATTCCAAGGTTGGCGGGGCGGTAATTCCCCTTTCCCCCATTGCCCTTCCCCATTCCCATTTTTGCCCCATAGGGCTCTATGGGAATGGGGAAGGTGCTAATTGCGGTGCCGCAAATTGCGGTACCGTAATTAGCTCCCTGGTCCCTTTGCAAGTTGGTTTTTAACACCTGCAAAAAGCAGGCGTTAAATTCACCAACCCGCAAAGGGACCTCGTAGGCCCAAGGACTAATTCCCAGATGCCTTTCCATTGACCATATAAATCCATTGCTGTTCCTATATTTTACAACCATTTTCGTCCTGTCCTGAGGAAGATGACTGTAAAGCCATCCCCCTCTTTTTTCGAAAGGAGACGGATGCCTTAGACAATTTTTGAGGTCGTCGGAACTATCCAATCGTGACACCAGTGTGACACATGAGAATGGTGGAAGTCGCTCTAGGTGCCGGTGGTTGACTGTTTAGGTCGAAATGGTGACAAGCGTTGCAGGTGGCACCTTTTACATATCTTGCACTGCTAGCTTGTCCATTAAGTTGTATAAATAATTTCTGTCACTTTAGAATATGATACTGGAGAGGTGTCGTAATTTTGTAATTTTTGTATTTCTCAAATCTTTCTTATTTTCTATTCTTAATTGTTGGAATAGTTGCAGCTAGATTCAGAATTCATTTTTGGACTGTGCATGCATTTCGAGATTTGGGTCAGTATTAGCTTTTCAATTTGCTCTGATCCTCCCCGGTAGATCGGTTTCCCCTTTCCTGTCTCCCTGGGGGGCTATTGCACTTTGCACTTTGTATTCATCCTGCATTGCAGGAAGCTTATGTGGTTGTCATGCACTTTATCTGTATATATTCCATATTGACTGTCTGTTTTTATGCTGTTTTATGATGGATTCAGTACCATATGTTATGTGATTTGATATGTAAACAATAAAGATGAATTGATTTTATTATCCTTGACCTGGCCTATCCCCTCATTTGGGCTGCCATACGATGGTTACTTATTTTGCTCGAGTGTCTCAGCAATTTGTCCCGCGTTACCCACATCTTCTTGTTTATTTGGGTTAAGAGCGGAGCCACGCCACAGAGAGCAGAGAGGATGTACACTTCAGGAAGCTGTTCAGGGCAGAATTAAGGTTGGAGAAGACTGCCAGACGGAGGGACACACAACCCGCTCAAGATAAAGGAATGCCAGGCAAATGAAAAGTGGGCAGATGCAAACAAACCAGCATTGAGCCTTTTGCCAGAAAGTCAGACAAGGGCCAACCCACTCCATCGAGGCAACCATGGCCTCATCCAGCACAGTACAGCAGGAGGAAGGCGAGAGCCCGATATTGGAAGCTATAATGTCCCTGAAGGAATCTCTAGAGAACAAGTTGGATACAGCCATAAAGGCCCTAAAGACGTCTCTAGAAAACAAAAAGGACACCGTGATGGTGGATGTGAGCCTCCTCTGACAGGACATACAGAACCTGGCCAACCACGTGGGCACAGCGGAACAGGTGCAGCAAAACACCACTGATGTTGCAACCACACAGTCCGAAATGTCAGACGTGCTCCAAAAGGTCAAGATCTGTGAAAAGAGGGCAGAGGATGCAGAAAGAAGGGCTCAAAGGAATAATATCCGGATTGTTGGACTACCGGTGGGAGAAGAGGGCCAGGACCCTACGAATTATGTCGAGAATCTCCTGCTCCAGGAGATTGGGGCAGGGGTACTATCCCAAGGCTTTGCAGTGGAGATAGCCCACAGGGACCAGACCTGAAGGCCCCAACCAGGAGCCCCCTCCAAGATCAATGATTCCAAGGATCATGAATTTCAAAGATCGAGAGAATCTCTCGAGAAAATACTGACGTTCTCTAGTGAAGGCGGGACGATAACCAGGAACTCCTCCAAAATAAAGATCTACCCAGACTATACAATCCTGGCGCCGAGACAACGAGCACGCTATGGCTCCACCAAGGAAGGCCCCCAGCAGCGGGTATGCGTTACATGCTGCTGTACCCAGCAAAACTGAAGGTGATACGAGAGAGCAGATCGTATTTCTTCGAGACAACAGAAGAGGCCCCAGCATGGATGGACCAACAGGGTATCCCGCAAGAGAGACCCAGTAGGCAAAGGGAGTGAGACTGCCATGGAAAAGATGGTTCCGACACCATGAAAACTACGTAAGCGTGATGGAATATAATTAAAGGAGCATCGAGTGATGGTATTGCCACAGATGGCGACATAACACGCAACCTCAACACTTTCGTTAGTTAGGATGCCAGTTTTAAGGCATCAGTTTTTAAGGCATCACGCTGACGCGGGCCATCCCCACCTTGGTGTGCAGAGCAAGAGAAGCAGCGGAGCCCTAGCAGGGGGAGGTAGGCTGGGCATTTGTTTAATAGATAGATATTAGTGAGTGGTTAGTTATGAGGAGTGAAGGCACAAGTGGGGGAGAAAGCACCAAGCAACAGGAACGAAGCGCAAATGGCAGGCGAACAGACACATCCTGATGACGGCTACTGGGGATGCACAACAAGGCAGCACACTCGCAACAAATCCAAATGGGTAAGACACAGCACGAATGAGGAGTGTCAGACCCACCCCATGAGGGAGAAATCAGTGCACGATGGAACAAGAATACCCACCAGCAGACACAAACCGACAGGCAGGTCTATGGGAACAGATGGGCCACGGGACAATGCAACCAAATGGGGCAAAAAAAAGCGGTCGTAGCCACCTGGAGCATCAGGTGACTAAATGCCTACATAAAGAGACTAAAGGTCTACGCCTGGCTGAATAGAGCAAAAGTACAAATTGCTATGCTACAAGAAACACATTTAACGGCGGAAAAGCAAATTAAGATAGCTAAGAAATGGGGAGGAAAATGTATAGCTCAAAAAACTATGCCAGGGGAGTTCTGACATGGATAGCTCTGGGAGTTCCCTTCAAACTACTAAGACAAGAGAGAGACATGGAAGGCAGAATGGTGATTGTACACGGAATATTGGAGAGCAAAGAGGTGTGCCTGATAAACATGTATGCCCCCAACCACAGTACGACGTTCTTTCATCGTCGGGCATTTCAACAAAGCCTGCAGTTTAAACGTGTTTGACAGTTCATCAATTTATTTAGGAGGGGGTGGGAAAGGGCAGATAAGTGGTTGGGGGGGTTGGCTATAGGTACAAATAGGTGCAGGAGTGGGGAGCTGGGGGACCCCACCCCAAAAATGAATTTGATGATCTGTCAAACACGTTTAAATTGCAGGCTTTGAAATGCCCGACGATGAAATGACATAGAACCCCCAACCACGATGCAACCGATTAAGACGATTACCCCTACAGAGGAGCATCATTCATATGAGCAAGAGACTTCAACTGCACGCTGAAGCCGTAGGTGGATAGATCTGACAGCAAGCAGAAGAAAACCGCTCCACCGGCCAGGGCCCAACAGAAGACTCTAGGCCAGCTGGAACTGGAAGACGTCTGGAGGAAGGTACATGCCAATACCAGGGATACACCCATTACAGCGCCCCACCCGGGACATACACCCGCATAGATTACTTATTTACGGGCAGGGAGTCCATCTGGGAATTCACGGGGATACATATTAAGGCAAGAACGCTATACGACCACGCCTCGATGGTAGCAACATGGACATACACATACAGAGGAACCCCCATACCCAGCTGGAGACGGAGGGCGGAGGCATTAACAGATGAGGTCTTCCAAGAATATATTAGAGAGATGATAGAGGACTATTTTGACCATAATGTGGGGAGTGTGGACAGCTCTGGCATGGTCTGGGAAGCTTTCAAGGTGGTGGTCAGAGGAGTGGTGATAGGGAAGGCGGGTGGACTCAGGGGATCCGTTATGGCTGATCTGGGGAAAATAGAATAGGAGATAGGAAGGGCAGAAGCATGGGCAGGGGAGAAGGGGGAAGAAAGGGAGGAGCTGTCATGATGCCTACCCCCGGAGCGCCAGGCCAGGCCCAGCAGCCCCGGGAGCAGGCATCATGCCCCTGGGTAAAAGCCCAGCGGCCCCTTATAGGGGCTCTTTGGACTCTGTCCTGGCGCCGTTGGCGCCATGCTCATGTTGGACGTCAGTCCTGGCGCCATAGGCGCCAGGCTCATAAAGGAAGGTGTTTTGTGCACTTACCTGATGCAGACCATGCTGCAAGATTCAGGCCTCCCTGAGACCTGAAAGGGACTATTTTTTCATTGGGACTATTTTGCCACTCGGGCGTGGCCAGGGAAGGATACTTACCTGGAACTACTTTGGGGGCTATTTAAGCCACGCCCAGACAGTAGCTCACGCTTCGCGCTGTTCTGCATCCAAGCAGCTGAACGCTCACCGTGTCTGCTCCTGCATCTGGTCTCCAGCCACGCCCGTCTCGATCCTAGAACACCTGTAAGGAAAGAAGAGAAGAGAAAGGTGAAAACCAAGAATTTTATCAAACTTCTTATCTGCATCCGGAACCTTCACGCCAGCGTTCCTGAGAAAAGACTTTCATTTAAAAGCACTGCGTTGCTCGCTGCAGCGCCGTGCTTCACTCACCTGTCCTCGGGAGTTCTTCTGGCTCCACCGCGACTGTCTGCACCGGTCGCCACATCTCTGCGCCTAGGGGAGAGAAGAAGAGACAAAAGGTGAGCAGAAGGAACATATGAGGAAAGCCTAATTTTCCGCCATAACACTTAACGGTTTTCTGTTGGTGGACCATTCCTCATTTCGGGTCGGCGCCTCTTCGTTGGCAGGTACCGCACCCCGGCCCCTAAGGGGAAAGGACAAAAGACATTACTGGAGGAATATAAAGACATTAAGAGGGATCGCTCCCATCACCTGAGTTTACCATCAGCAATTCATTCCCTCAACGCATCGCCTTCATTCTGCACCTGAAATAAAGGACAGATCACAGGTTAGGAAGGCAACAGAAAAGGAGGCTCTACACTTGAACTTTTGTAATCTTCATACTTACGGCGTTCCACTCGGAAAAGTCAAGTGGATATTGCCAGCGCCATTCTGAAAACCAGTGAAGTAACTGGACAAACACGCGCTCCTGCACCAGAAGCAGGATGGAGAGTTCATCCTTTCAAACCATAAGAAGGATATTCCTACGGGCCAGATAAGCAAGATTTGAGTGTCCTGTTCAGTCGGTGTTCCGAGTTCTGCGCATCACGCTCGAAGAGGCCACAGCAACCCAGACTAGACGTGGGAGTCAGGTGAGCGTTACAGAACGAGAAGCCTTCCTACAATTTTCCACCCAGGCGCTATGGAAACTTCTGAGACTGATCAGTTGGCCCAACTACTGGGGGAATTACGGGCTGAAGTACACGCCGCTCGTCAAGAGACTAATGCTCTTAGGAGGGAAGTGATTGTATCAAAGGAAAGAACTGATGACCTGGCTAGACAGTTTTTGCAAGGTCAAGCTGGACACACTCCTCTACCCGGTTCCGGGGGGAACCCCGCTCCTGTGGTTCCCAGTAACCCTGTGCAGATTAATCTACCTGGAAACATGCCGCTGGCCCCACCCGAACGCTTTGCTGGGGACCCCAAACGATTAGCCGTATTCATGAATCAGTGTCATTTGCACTTCCTATGCAGACCTGGGGCCTTCCCTAATGACCAAACCAAGGTAGCCTTTGTATTGTCATATCTCAGCGGCTGTGCTGCCGATTGGTCAGTTCCACTGGTTACTCAAGATGACCCGATTCTCCGTGATTTTCAAGGATTTCAAGCAAGCATGGAAAGGTTATTTGCTCGACACTCTCAGGGGCAGGCTCTGGATGACGAACTCCTATCCCTGCGACAGGGCAATCGGGACCTCCTATCCTACATTGCAACCTTTAATAGACTAATTGTGGAAACTGGGTGGCCAGAGGATAAAAGAATCATGTTATTTTATCGAGGTCTACGCGGAGAACTTAAAGATGTCCTGGCCCAAGTTGTAAATCCGCCCCAAAAATGCACAGAATATATAGACTTAGTGGTCCAATTGGATCACAGACTTCAAAACAGAAAAGCAGATCGGTCCAAGTTTGAGACCCGGGTGTTGGTCAAGACCCACGCTAACCCCAACGGTGCTCATGTCTCTGAGCCTATGCAAATCGGAGGGGTTAAAGGACCTTTAACTCAAAAAGAACGTGAAAGAAGACGGCAGATGCAATTATGTCTTTATTGTGGGTCCTCTGGACACTTTCTACGAGATTGCCCGGCAAAACCGCCCAAGAAGGTAGTAGGAGCCGCTGATAAAAACCATGAAGACTCTGTTTCGGAAAACGACCACGCCCGACAAGCGTAGGGGTCTGCTTGCCGAGCTTGAAAACTAACTCTCAGACCTCGCATTTCATTGTGCCAATGGTCCTCGTAGATCCGGAACAGCGTAAGCGGTTGCATGCAATAAAGGCATACATCGATAGTGGGCCTATAGGAAATTATGTGGATTGTGAATTGGTCTCTAGGATTAACCTCCCTCTGCGTCCTAAAACCAGCAAAGATGTCATCACCACAGTCGATGGAACCGAAATTGCCTCTGGACCGGTAACACATTCCACTGCTGAGGTGACACTTATAGGTCCGGACGGCCATCGGGAGGCAGTTGTGTTTGATGTAATCAAGGCTCCACAGTTTCAGGTTATTCTCGGAATCCCTTGGTTAGAGACACATAATCCTCGAATTGATTGGCGAGCGAAGAGAATAACCTTTCCGGATTGTGCACAAACCTGCTACCCAGAAAATCTGAAGATTAGTCTAGCGTCTGTAACCTCTGTCTCCATGCAATTACCTCCAGAATACCAAGACTTTCAGGACGTCTTCCAAAAGGAACAGGCCAACACGTTACTTCCCCACAGATCGTACGATTGCCAAATCGATCTGGTGCCCGGTGCACAACCCCCTTGTAGCAGGATTTATGCCCTTACTGAACCTGAGAATCTGCATTTGAGACAATATTTAGAACAATACCTAGCCAATGGTTTCATTCGCCCGTCAAAGTCTCCGCCATCCTCGGCTTTGTTCTTCGTGCCCAAAAAAGAAGGCGACCTTAGAACTTGTATCGACTACCGCGCATTGAACCAGATAACTTTTAAAAACCGTTATCCTCTCCCTCTGATCCCTGAACTCCTTGACCAGGTGAAGGAAGCTTGCGTATACACAAAGTTAGATCTCCGGGGGGCTTATCATCTGGTGCGAGTAAAAGAAGGCGACGAATGGAAAACGGCCTTCCGTACAAAATATGGATTATTCGAATACCAGGTGATGCCTTTCGGGTTGTGCAACGCGCCTGCTGCCTTCCAATTCTTCATGAACGATGTCCTTCGGGAACTCATCGATGTTTGTGTTGTCGTATATATCGATGACATTCTTGTGTACTCCTCTTCGGAATCTGATCACAGAAAGCATGTCAGGGCCGTCCTTGAGAAATTGCGCCAGCACAAACTGTTTGCAAAGCTGGAAAAGTGCATTTTCCATACCAACGAGGTTGAGTTTCTTGGATTCATCCTGACACTTAAAGGGGTCCGAATGGACTCACGAAAAGTGGATGCCATCCTCAAATGGCCATCACCTAGTTCGGTGAAAGGTGTCCAAAGCATGCTTGGTTTTGCTAATTTTTATCGCAGATTTATCCCAGAATTTTCACGTGTGGTACAACCCATCACTGCACTCTTGCGAAAAAATAAACGCTTCAAATGGACCGAGGAAGCCGAACAGGCCTTTCAGGAATTGAAAGCTAAATTCACGTCCGCACCTATTTTGAAGCACCCGCGTCCCGATCTCCCATATGTAGTCGAAACTGTTTGCAAAGCTGGAAAAGTGCGTTTTCCATACCAACGAGGTTGAGTTTCTTGGATTCATCCTGACACTTAAAGGGGTCCGAATGGACTCACGAAAAGTGGATGCCATCCTCAAATGGCCATCACCCAGTTCGGTGAAAGGTGTCCAAAGCATGCTTGGTTTTGCTAATTTTTATCGCAGATTTATCCCAGAATTTTCACGTGTGGTACAACCCATCACTGCACTCTTGCGAAAAAATAAACGCTTCAAATGGACCGAGGAAGCCGAACAGGCCTTTCAGGAATTGAAAGCTAAATTCACGTCCGCACCTATTTTGAAGCACCCGCGTCCCGATCTCCCATATGTAGTCGAAACCGACGCGTCCAGCTTAGCCATGGGAGCTGTCCTGTCTCAGAGAGACCCTGAAACCAACCAACTGCACCCCGTAGCATTTTGGTCCAGAAAGTTCTCGCCGCCTGAGGTAAATTATGCAATCACCGACAAGGAATTATTAGCCATTAAGTCCGCCTTTAAGGCTTGGCGGCATTATCTTCTTGGCGCCAGGCATACCATCACCGTGATCACTGATCACCGAAACTTACAATATTTAAAAACTGCCAAGGCTCAATCGTCATGTCAGCTCCGATGGGCTTTGTTCTTTGCTGAGTTCGATTTTGTAATCACTTACCGCCCCGGCTGTAAGAATGGCAAAGCGGACACGCTATCTCGAATAGGGATGGGAGAAATAGACACAAACTCTGAACCTGTGCCGATAATTCCCGAACAAAGAATTTTGGGGATAACCTCTTTACAAACCCTTGAAGACATTCAAGCACGGGTAAAACAACTCCTGGACTCTACAGCCTTGCAGGATTGGATCCAAAGGGGGTCTTACTTTTCGGTCAACGATGGCCTACCTTACTTCCAAGGACGCTTATTTCTGCCAGAAAAGGAATTGCAAGAACTGGTTATTTCCCGTCATCATGATACCCTGATGGAAGGACATCCTGGCATTGCCAAAACTGAGGAAAAAATAAACAACAATTCTGGTGGCCTTCCTGGCGAAAGAATATTAAATCGTTTGTGATGTCCTGTGGAGTTTGCGCCCAAAACAAAGGCCAAAAGACAAAACCCGCCGGTCTTCTTCAGCCTTTAGACATTCCACCAGCACCTTGGCACACCTTGTCACTAGATTTTATCACGGACCTGCCCCCTTGTAATGGATACAATACTATTCTGGTTGTGGTGGATTTATTTTCCAAGATGGCCCATTTTATTCCGTTGAAAGGATTACCTTCAGCTTGTATCCTAGCCAAGGAATTCCTCGAAAATATCATCCGTTTGCATGGATTCCCGGCCATACTAATCTCTGACCGGGGAAGCCAGTTTATTTCTCATTTTTGGAGAAAGTGTTGTCAACTGGCACAAATCGACGTAAGACTGTCAACCAGCCACCACCCACAGACCGATGGTCAGACGGAGAGAACGAACCAGACCCTTGAACAATACCTACGATGTATGTTGCACCAATCGGAGGGTAATTGGAAGGATATTTTATGGGTGGCCGAATATGCATACAATAAATCGGTACACTCTGGAACTGGACAAAGCCCCTTTTATACCCTATATGGACATCACCCTCGTACTTCAGACATGGACTCACCTCTGAGTCTTGAAATGCCCGCAGTGGACCATTTGCATTCCACGATAACTCAAGCCTTCAAGGATGCAACTGCACATTTGCAACAAGCGAAAGGGAAATACAAAAAGAATGCGGATCTGCATCGGAGTGAGGCGCCTCCATACCAAATAGGGGATCAAGTATGGTTGGCTACCAAACACTTATTGCTCAAGCGACCTCAAACTTTTAATCCAAGGTATTTGGGCCCTTACTCGATCAAAGCTATAATTAACCCAGTGGCAGTCAAGCTCGATCTACCAGCTAACATGCGGTTTCACCCCGTTTTTCATGTGTCACTTTTCAAACCAGTGGAACCAGGAACCAGATTAATAAAGCCACCAGAACCAATCCAGATAGATGGGGAGCCTGAATTCGAGGTGAAGAACATTTTGGACTCTAAGATCTCAAAATCAAAACTTTTCTATCTAATTGATTGGAAAGGGTACGGGGCTCAGGAAAGGTCTTGGGAACCCAGCGACCACGTACATGCACCTCGGCTGGTAAAAAGGTTCCATCGGAATTTCCCAAACAAACCGAAACCTCCAGAGGGAACGACCTTGGGAGGGGCCTTGGGGGGGAGTGCTGTCATGATGCCTACCCCCGGAGCACCAGGCCAGGCCCAGCACCCCCGGGAGCAGGCATCATGCCCCCGGGTAAAAGCCCAGCGGCCCCTTATAGGGGCTCTTTGGACTCTGTCCTGGAACCGTTGGCGCCATGCTCATGTTGGACATCAGTCCTGGCGCCATAGGCGCCAGGCTCATAAAGGAAGGTGTTTTGTGCACTTACCTGATGCAGACCATGCTGCAAGATTCAGGCCTCCCTGAGACCTGAAAGGGACTATTTTTTCATTGGGACTATTTTGCCACTCGGGCGTGGCCAGGGAAGGATACTTACCTGGAACTACTTTGGGGGCTATTTAAGCCACGCCCAGACAGTAGCTCACGCTTCGCGTTGTTCTGCATCCAAGCAGCTGAACGCTCACCGTGTCTGCTCCTGCATCTGGTCTCCAGCCACGCCCGTCTCGATCCTAGAACACCTGTAAGGAAAGAAGAGAAGAGAAAGGTGAAAACCAAGAATTTTATCAAACTTCTTACCTGCATCCGGATCCTTCACGCCAGCGTTCCTGAGAAAAGACTTTCATTTAAAAGCACTGCGTTGCTCGCTGCAGCGCCGTGCTTCACTCACCTGTCCTCGGGAGTTCTTCTGGCTCCACCGCGACTGTCTGCACCGGTCGCCACATCTCTGCGCCTAGGGGAGAGAAGAAGAGACAAAAGGTGAGCAGAAGGAACATATGAGGAAAGCCTAATTTTCCGCCATAACACTTACCGGTCTTCTGTTGGTGGACCATTCCTCATTTCGGGTCGGCGCCGCTTCGTTGGCAGGTACCGCACCCCGGCCCCTAAGGGGAAAGGACAAAAGACATTACTGGAGGAATATAAAGACATTAAGAGGGATCGCTCCCATCGCTAACTCACCTGAGTTTACCATCGGCAATTCAATCCCTCAACGCATCGCCTTCATTCTGCACCTGAAATAAAGGACAGATCACAGGTTAGGAAGGCAACAGAAAAGGAGGCTCTACACTTGAACTTTTGTAATCTTCATACTTACGGCGTTCCGCTCGGAAAAGTCAAGTGGATTTTGCCAGCGCCATTCTGAAAACCAGTGAAGTAACTGGACAAACACGCGCCCCTGCACCAGAAGCAGGATGGAGAGTTCATCCTTTCAAACCATAAGAAGGATATTCCTACGGGCCAGATAAGCAAGATTTGAGGGTCCTGTTCAGTCGGTGTTCCGAGTTCTGCGCATCATGCTCGAAGAGGCCACAGCAACCCAGACTAGACCAGCGCCTCCGTGGGAGTCAGGTGAGCGTTACAGGAGCTCACAGCACTGCGATTGCAGTATTGTGCAATATGAGAGAAACTGGGCTGATTACACTATGGGAAGTATGTACAGAGACTACACACTGAAGGGGACAAGCCTGGCAGGCACCTAGCCTGGCTCACTAAACAAGAGAACAGACACAAACCAATAACCGTAATCGGGGATGAGCGAGGTGAGGACCCAAGATGTGATTAATGGGGTGTTCTTGCAGTTCTATGAAGAACTGTACTCCAGGAAACAGGAAGCGGAGGCGGAAGATATAACTGATGCCCTAGGGGAGATTCCCCTCCCCAGGCTATCGGAGGAGCAGGTGCAGACATTGGATGCGCCCCTTACGCTTGATGAGCTGACCGCTTTGATAGCCGGCCTCCCAAAAGTCAAATCCCCGGGACTGGATGGTTAACCTGGGGAATTCTATAAGAAATACAAAGACACCTTGGCCCCACGGCTGCTAGAGCGGTTTCAGGAGGCATATGAGGAGGGTAGGTTGCCACAGAGCCTATTGAAATCGGTCATCATACCCATATTGAAACCGGGGAAGCTGCCTCTTGAGTGTGGCTCCTATAGACCGATTTCCCTGATCAATCAGGACTGCAGCCCTAGCGAACTGACTCAAGCAGGTCATATCCACGCTGGTGCACCCAGACCAAACTGGATACGTACCAGGGAGGAACACGACATGGAATCTGCACAGACTACACCATGTTATTGAGAGCATGATCCAGGAACAGGGGGAATGCGTGCTGTCATTGCTAGACACCATTAAGGCATTTGATTCAGTAAACTGGGACTGGCTCCTCGGTGTTCTCGCCCATTTTTGGATAGGGGAGGGGTTCCTCTGCTGGATAAGGCTTCTTTACATGGATCCCAGAGCAAGGGTGAAGATGGGTAGGTACATCTCGGAGGGGTGGAAGATTGGCAGGGGTACGAAGCAGTGATGTCCACTATCCCAGATGCTATACATACTGGCTCTGGAGCCATTTGCCGTTTTCCTCATGGCAGAGTACGGGAACACAGGAATAGAAATAGATGGGGTGGGAGGGGGCGCTGTTGCGCGCAACGAAAATGGCCGCCTAGAATCAGAGCTCCATCCTGGCGAACATCCTAGTTGAAATATCCTACTCTGGAGCACCCCGCGGACCGGAAAAAATAAGCGGAGAGTGCGGCTGAAGACCCTTGCTACCGGCAGAAGAAATCCTGGTGAGAAAGTGTAACGTGGTAAATAGATATGGCTGATTGAATCATGAGCGGCGGAGGGAGGTAACGCGAGCCGCAGCCCAGAACAGTGTGAAAACAGGAAATAACCGCAGACACTCTGGCCAACAGACCATAGAGTTCTAGGGCCAAACGCGAGAGGACTAGCGGTTCTGGATGCAATCCCCCGTAAGCGAGGAGGCACCCGATCAGACATCGACATTCAGCGCAACAATCCTGCGGCGAAAGGGGAAAACGAAGAGGCTTGAAACAGAGAAGAAAAGTCGAGCGGCGGGAGAGGGAGCACCCAGCATCACAATCCATACGATACCCGACCAACCCGGATTGCGCCCGGCACGCAGAAAAATTGAGGAAGGGCCTGAACCGTGTCAGCGTCTCCTCCTCCAGGAATCCTTAGAATCTCCAGCGGAAGTAGCGGAACGGCTGCAGCTAACACGCAGCAACGAGACGGCTGCCCAACTCTAATTTAGATCAGCCACGGCGGGGTGCCTGCGGGCGATCCTCTCGCGTCCCTCCCCCTCACCACCCACTGAAAATGGAACAACATTGGGCTTGAATTACAAGACAAGGGGGTGAAGATAGAATGCTCCTGTGGTCCGACACAGCCTCCCGTACTGGGGGGTAACAATCGGACCCCATAATCTGCAGTAATAACATATGCGAAGAATAAAACTCCTCAAAATACGTGGGAGAATACAACCCACTCAAAAATAAACTCAACGAGGATCCCGCTCCCCCCTCTTGTAAGCAGACACGTGAGGTGGAAGGGGTAAATAACCCGAAAATATAAACACCCTACCTCTGGGGGCAAGAACAATCAACACACAGCACAAAGTAAAATGAAACGAAACCCGAATCACATGCAGCTTGATGAGCACTAGGATTGCAGCTGTCATACAGCGCAAGCATCAAGAGATCACGGCCCTTACCTAGCAAAACACGCAAACTCGAACGTGGTGCGAACAGAGTATACACTGCTTTTGGGAAGTAACAAGCTGGGAGACTAACTAACTGTGAGACTAAGGTGGAGAACATAACGCTCGAATAAAATAAGATAAAGCTAGTGCCACGACTGGGAGAAGATGAGCTAAAAGGCACAATACACAATCCCCTGCACAACTAAAGGAGGCACTCTGAAAATACCATAAAACAACCCTGAGAGGCGAATAGACCGCTCGGACCGGAAACCTGGGTCTCTGTGCGGAACAATACAGGCAATAAACACAACAGGGGCAGAGAATACGCTGAAAATTACTGGAGACTCCTGAGCAACACACTGGTGAAAAACAAAAAGACATAAGGATAGCGCGAATGCCCGACTAAATGTCAAAAGGAATGGGGGCCAGGAAGAAAGGGCCAATGGACTCATTCACTAACAGCCAAATGACAGACTCCGGGCCAGAAACGACAGCTACCTCAAATTCCCGAAACAAAGCTGAAAACAAAGACAGAGTTGACAGGCTAACCACAATCGTGCAAAACGGATTCCTTGCGATAAACGTGAAACTAGATGATATTGTTTCAACTATCGGATCATTTAAGGCAAGGGTAGACAAAGAAAGTTCCAGAATTACAGAAACAGAAGGCAGAATTAGCACCAACAAAGACACTATTGCTAACCATGACCGAGACATAATACAATTGAAAAACAACTTTCTTAAAATACAAACCAAGTGTGAAGATCTCGAATCTCGTTCTAGGCGGAACAACATCAGGATTGTTGGTGTGTCTGAAAACTTCGGTAAAGGGGAAATGGAGCGACAAGTCGAAGCCCTCCTGCAGACCCTCTTTGGGCCCGAAACTTCTTCTTAGTTGAGAGAGCACACCGCATACTTGCTCCACCGCCGAAACCCGGGGCACCGCCCCACACGATCGTGGCACGCCTCCTCAATTACAGGGACAGAGACATGATTCTTAAGAAGGCCCGGGAGCAAGGTACACTGCATTACGAAGAAAATCGTATTCACATATACCCGGACTTTTCGGCATGAGTCCAGGCCAACTGGCGATCCTATGAGCCAGTGAAAAGGCTGCTGAGAGCACAACAGGTTCAATATGCACTAATGTTCCCTGCTAAAATGCGTATCCAGCACGGGGGAAGAGCGCATTTCTTTGAGAACCCTGCAGCTGTAACGGCCTATATAGAAGCTCATATACCTCTGCCCCCGGCAGGCCGTGGCCCGGATCAAAATGGCAGACTTCTCCCAGAGGCGAACTGACACTACCCAAATACTGGAGGAGTCGAAGTGAACACCATCTACAAAGATGAAACAGAAGAAAACAGTAATAAGCGGAGGTGCACCACAAGCGAATGAAGACGCCGGGACGTGAGCCTGGAACTGGTGGCCATACAGTGACAGCATGGCAACCCCAGGAGATCTCCAAAGGTTTGTAGGGTTCAATCATCAAGTTGGGGCAGATGATGGGGGTGGTGGGCAGGAGGGATGGGGTGGGGACGCACTACAGGTTGAACTGTTGAAGAGTTATAAAAGTTGTTTTGTTAATGGTCTAACAGAGAATTGCGCTATGCATACTAAACGATACTTAAACAACAATGCAAGGGTGAATAGATACAATGACTGGGAATGCTAACAGGGACAGTTGGATGAAAATTAAATTATTATCATGGAATGTGAGAGGCTTGAATAATCCCTCATAAACCAGAAAAATCGGAACATATATATGAACAGACACTCACCCCGTATAGTTATGCTATAAGAAACACATGCACAGGGTCCCAGCAATGCAAATATACTCTCCACATGGGGCAAGCAAAGATACCACACAGAATACTCCACTCAGGTGCGAGGAGCCATAATAATCCTGCATCCATCGCTCGGATTCAAGACTAAAGGACATAGAATTGACCCCCTGGGAAGATATGTGGTGGTGTGGGGAGAAATGGCAGAAAAATCAATTGTATTAGTTAACACATATGGTCCAAATATAGACGACCCAGATTTCTACCTCAATATACTGGAATTGCTGGCAACACTCGACCCCTCCAGGATAATATAGGGCAGAGACTTTAACCTGGTGCTAGATCTAGATATGAACACTTGAAAAGTGTCACCTCTAAATGATTGCGCAGCCCTAAGCGAATGGTAAATATCCTATTCAAATTGAATGTGTAACTGGACAACAAATACAGTTAAACAAAGAGTCCAAAGCAATAGATTCTTCAGCCAAAAAAACGCTGTTGAAACAGATTTTATGAGTTGATGCAAAACAAGACTGCCGACACGTGTTTCGACCCAAAACAACGGGTCCTTTTCAAGGCAAGACTGTGGTGTTGGTATGATTCATATACATTCCAATACAGCAAAATATTATATAAACATGCCATAAGGATAAGAACATTTGAAATATAAACAAAATTAACCAGCAGAGGAAGAAGAGGGGGCCAGATTTAAAGAAGAGAAATGCAACCAAGAAAGAAAAAAGCCCATATGGACATTACATCATGTCAAAGAGCAAAGCAACCATTTCAATTTGAAACATATTCCAAGTAAATAAGGAGTAAATAAAAACATGTGATTTGTTACCATATGTTGTCGAGCCAAAGATCGCGGTCGAAGTGTCCATATGTGAATTTCCATACAATGAAAACAAAATAATATGTAAAAAAGAGAGAAAACACCATAAGCCTGAATCCTAAGTGAATAAACAACTGATACATTTTAACAATTTATTAATCCCATGTACACGCATAGTGCAAAGGTAATAGACTATTGTGCCAAGGATCAAAATGCTCATCCCTCATGCGCCTCATCGGGGTAAAATGTATTATTACATTGTCACCCATGTGTGATATAAATGTTAAAATGAATAAATGTTTTACCGTATGTTATTCAAACTGAGTTGGAAAACCCAAGCCCTCCTTAGGGGCAGATATACGGGCCAATTCTAAAATAGTTGATTCTCCTCAAGATTATAAACGGCAAATAACTGAAAAATACATAAACAAAGAAACCCAAGACATGAGTTGTCTTGACAAGAGATCGACATATGACTTAAATGGGTTGTCAAAAATATCCAAATGCGTAAAAATAATGGACAGCGATACCTGAAGCAGTCTCTGTTACTGATACATTGTGGTACATTCCCAGAACATGGGAGTTTGTTCAAACAAACATTTGGTTTGTAAGGGTCGCATTGACTTTAGTTTGTCTTTTCAAATTTAGTTCTAACCCAGCACCTCACCACACCGGCACACCTCAATTTTGTTTTTTAGATCTAGATATGGATAGGTCCTCCAAGGTCAAACGGACGCAATCCAAAGCATCCAGTGTACTAGATCAGATCATGCCGCAATTGACACTGGGGGATGCCTGGAGGGCACTACATCCATGTACAAAGGAATATACATCTTATTTGAGCGTACACGACTCGGAATCCCGAATCGACTATTGGTTAGTGTCTGAAGACATGCTGAGTATGCTTGAGGACTGCGTGATACACCATCGAACACTGTCTGATCACTCCCCAGTGTCCCTAGACCTACTATTTAGAAATGTTCCAAAACCACAAAAGATGGAGAATGCCCACGAATATACTAAAAGATCCAAATGTTACAGAAGAATTACATATAGAAATGGAAGAATTCTTTAATAACAATGTGGGGACAGCAGGCAGATACTCTACAATATGGGAGACTTTTAAGCTATGGGTGAGGGGAACACTGATTTCCAAATCTACAGGACTGTTGAAATCAGTAAGGCGTGAATTAACCGAATTAGAGGCACACTCCGTCAGCTGGAAAATTCCTATAGTGAAACCCGGAACACAGACACACTAGCAGAAATAAATCTTCTTTTAAAAGAATTCGACAAATTGGCCGCTAGAGAATTGCAATACATAGTAGCCCCAGCCAGGGCGCGCAGATATGGGGAAGGGAACAAGGCGGGTAGAGCCCTGGCCAACATCATCAGAGCAGACCGCCAACCCACTCCAATTACAAGCATTCAAGACACGGGGGGAGGGGTGGTCACAGGGAGCCGAGCCATAAATCCCGAATTCTTGAAATTCTACCAGAAACTATATTCGAATAACGACAAGAAAACGGCACCAGAAATACAAACATACCTAGACAGCCTGGAATTCCCAACCCTCCCACTAGAAGCTAAAATGGCCCTTGAAAGCCCAATTACCGTGGAAGAACTCACAGAAGCCATAAAAGCATTGCACTCTGGAAAGGCCCCGGCATCCGATGGGTTGGGGGTGAAATTATATAAAGAATTCGGAAAAAGAAATGGTCCCAATTATGCTAAAAGTATGGGAAGAAGCATTGGAATTGAATGAGCTTCCCGAGTCAATGCGAGAAGCGATAATAACAGTACTGCCGAAACCTCGCCACCCTCCATAAGACACGTCATCGTACAGAACCCTATAAATGTTGACGCCAAGGTGTTCGCCAAAGTCCTGGCAAACGGGCTGTTACCGAACATCCTGTCTCTGATCCATCCAGATCAGAACGGATTCATTCACACGATGTCCACTGCACTGAATTTTCGCAGATTGTTCGCAATAATAGCACAGATAGACCTGGATGTGCAGGCAGATTCGATATCCCTCGACGCGGAGAAGGCATTCGACTCAGTGTCCTGGGTGTATCTCCTCGAAGTGCTTGGTAGGTTTCGAATGGGCCCCAATTTCATCAGATATGTTAAATTTATTGTACCAAAAAACGGGGGCAAGAGTTCTCACGAAAAATACAATCTCTGACCTATTCACAGTGGGCAGAGGTACCAGACAGGGCTGCCCATTCTCACCAATACTATTTGCATTAACAATCAAACCTATGGCTATAATGGTCAGACCAAAACACGGTGATAGAGGGATAAGAATGTCAGGCCCGCCCCAATCGATTTCGCAATATGCGGACGATACATTACTATACGTCCGGGACCCGGACACCAGCCTGGCACCCCTAATGCAAGACCTATACAAATTCGCAGACTACTCGGGCTATAAAATAAATAATGGAAAATCGGAAATATTACCTCTGACACTGCATACCACATGCCCACGGTCCGCTGAAAGTCTTTAATGGGCAACCGGACACATACAATACTTAGGCATAATGATATCCCATGACAAACAAACACTGTATACTGAGAACTATGAACTAATAATACAGACACTGAAAGTAAAGTTTCAAACATGGGCCAAGCTTCCTACATCTCTGAATGGCCGGGTTGCCATCCTAAAAATGGTAGTCCTCCCCAAGTTACTCTATCTGTTTGTTAATATACCAATCTGGCCAGGTAGGACCTTCTTTGATAAAATAAGAACAATGGCGATATCCTTTGTGTGGGACAGGAAAACCCCCAGGATGAAATGGGAAAAACTCACTGAACCTTATGGCACAGGACGGCTAGCGGCACCTGACTTTGAGCTATACTACCTTGCGGCACAAGCGCAATTTGCGAAACACTGGTATGACCTTGAAGACCGTTCACCCCACATATGGCTCGAAACGTTTGCTGCCCATCCCATAGACCTCTGCTCCATTAAGTTCTATTCCCAATACAAAGACTACTGCCCCTATGATCCAGTGGGAACCACAGCGCGCGCATGGACGACACTGTATGAAAAACTGAAAATAGAAACTCCATATGACCCGGATGTTCCATTGTGGAAATACCCTGGTATACCGCCCACACTGGGCAAAACAATACAAAGACACTGTGACCCGAACAAAGAAATTCAAATGTGAGACATTTTCCCGAACGGGAAATTTGTAACAAGGGAGGAATTTGGGGAGGCAATAGGATGGGGCCCGCTGAAAACACTAGAATATCATAGAATGAAATCGGCATTTAATGCACGCTGGCCACTCTTTCCTGACGAACCACCATCTCACCCATGCATACAAGCCACCACATCGGGGGCGGGATTGGGAGTTTCCAAACTATACTCATTAGTACAAACACACACCCCCACTATAAATCATATCAAAACCAAATGGGAGGAAGACCTAAATTTGAGCATCCCTGATGAAAGATGGAACAAATACTGTATGCTCACAAAATCGGTGTCCATGAACGCGGGCCTTCGACTTGTCCAGTTCAAGATCCTAAATAGGCTACACTATACCCCCGCGAAGATGGCTAAGTTCTCTGCGGCCCACTCGGGAGAATGCCCGAAATGTAAAACTAATCAGGCAGGATCATACCACATGTACTGGGAATGCCCCCTAATTGCTGCATTTTGGAAAGAAGTAGCAGAAATGATATCACGCAGATCCCAGCAAGCATGGCTCCGCAGAAATATCTATTCGGAGACATAGGCAAACAAAATGAAAAGACCAGGAGATTATTTAATGTCTCATGTGCTGTAGCCAAAAGATGCATATTGATGCATATTGAAATGCTGGAAAAACACTGTTGCTCCCAAAATTGAACACTTTCTTCGAGATTTGGCCTATGTAAACGAATGTGAGGAACAGTACACAATGACTGCGACACCGAGCTGCCGCCCAAAGGACATATGGGCCCCGTTCAGGATGTAACTTTGATGTGTATCAATGTACGCAACGTGCAATGTGTTGAATCTGTAATGACCTTCAATAAAAAAGAGTTTAAACAAAAAGAAATAGATGGGGTGGTACACTTAATTTCGATATATGCAGACGGCATACTCCTCTACGTTGGGAGCCAAGGGAAAACATGCCAGACCTACTAGAAGCACTGGGGACATTTGCCAGACTGTCGGGTATCAGGATCAACAAGGAGAAATCCTTGCTCTTCCCCCTGGCAGCCTTGAGGGAGGCCACCCCTGACCAGTTACAGAGTCTAGGACTCACATGGACACCAACCACTTTCCGCTACTTGGGAGTGGAAATACACCACAGCAATGCACACGGCTAATACACAGGTGGCCCTAACCAAAATAGAAAAAGATATGATGTTCTGGAATATACTCCCACTGGGGATGATAGGAAGAGCAGCCCTATTGAAGATGATGGTCCTGCCCCGCCTACTGCATTACTTTACTAATATCCCATATAACATTCCCAGGCCCTTCTTTAGACGGCTAGACACACTGGCAAGAGAGTTCCTGTGGGGCGGGGGAGGAACAAGATAGCGCTGAACACATTACAGAGAGATTATGAATGGGGGGATCAAGTTGCCAGACTTTGAACGCTACTACCTGGCGGGACAACTCAAATTCGTTGTGAAATGGTTGGGGGATGACACCTCGATAGATGCATTGCTCTTTCAGCCATCAATACGACACTATTACTAGAGGGAACTCCCATGGATGGACAAGGCTCTAGTCAAACCACTCCCTACTATAGTTCAACTGGGCCTGACTCTGTGGAGGACAGCGTGTAAGATACAAGGGGGGCGAGACCCCTACTCAAGACAAATCCCCCTAATGGGACTAGTCAACATTCATACTGCGTCCCTGACCATCTACTGCACGCAGTGGGAAGACAAGGGAGTGGCACAGACCAGAGACCTATGGAAAGAAGGACAGTGGGTTGATTTTTCAGAACTTGATGGATGAGCAGGGCGTACACAGCGGACAATTCCTATTGTACAATAGTATGGTACAGAGGATCAAGAAGAGGTGGAGGACATTGCTGGGAGAAGGAGACAGTGAGGGAGTACTTGATGTGTGGTACGATGTGTCGGAGGGAGGACACACGATATCCAGAATCTATGAACAGCTCCTGCGTAGCAATAATGAGAGGGCGTTGCAAGCAAGAGCTAGATGGGAAGAGGAACTCCACAAGACCTTCTCTGATGGGGAGTGGATGGTGGTCACATACTCCGAATCAGAGTAAATGGTCACCAAGCATCCCTAAGATGCCTCTAACGTTTCAATTAAGGCAATAAGTTCCACGGCCTTAGCAGAATAAAGCGTTGGTGAGGGGGCGCTGTTGCGCACTGAGAAGATGGCCGCTTAGACCCGAAGCTCCCGCGCCGCCTTCACATCCTGCGCTGATAAATCCGTCCTTGGGCTGGCTGAATCGCTGTGGATTGGTGTACCGGTTGCAGCCGGGCTCGGGCGTCATCTGTGAAAATTCGAGCCCCCGGCGGCGCTGCGTTTACGAGCTCTGCCCCCGCGGAGTTCCGCCGGCGCGAGCGGCGCTTCCGAGCCGAATCCTGGTACCAGGTGAACTTACTCGACAGTCGAGGCTGCAGGGCTCTGCGGGCCGCTGCTGGGCGGGGCTTTCTCCTTGGCGCCGGATTCCGTATCCTTCTGTGAGGACGCTCTGGAGACTCGCCGCGGCGCTGGATGGCCTACCCTTCCCCAGTCCTGGCTTTGACCCGACGCTATCTGCTGGACCACCTCACCTGATTCTGGTATTATCCGACTCTCGCTGGTGCTTGATCCTGACGCTGCCAATCCGGCGAAGTAAGCTGTTGCCGGGTGCGGAACCCCGCCGCCGCCGCTGGGTCCGTAACCCCCCGGGCTCTTAATCCCCCCTTCGGATGTGGGCCCCCCCTGCTGCACCACCTGCCCCTCCGAGCCCCTCCGCTTGTCTGCGCGGCTGGGTGCCGGCTACACGACATACGCGGACCGCTGGGCCCACGCTCCTCTCTTTTCATTTGGGACACTGAGTCTGCTCCCTATGGGGTGGGCCACGACCCTACTGAGATCCGTTGCCAGGTCCAATACACGTACAGTGAAGACACAACAATGGGGGAGTCTGGTAAGTCAAACAGAGCCACCAAGACTCCTGGGGTCAAGAAGAAGGGCCCCATGGACACATTTACCAATACGGCTATCCAAACTGTGGCAACTTGCACGCAGCCAGATGAGGAAGAACAAATCGAAAGGGATGTGTTGGACAGGGAGGATAAACTGGCCACGCTAGTTCAGAAGGGATTTTTGGCTGTGAATACTAAACTGGACGAGATAGTAGCTACCATAGGCTCACTGAAGGCCAGGATCGATAAGGAGAGTGCTCGGGTCACCGAGGCTGAAGGCAGGATAAGTGCTAATGTGGATACTATTGGGCACCACAGCCGTGATATATCTTATATTAAAGACACGATGAGCAAGCTCCAGAGCAAGTGTGAGGACCTCGAATCCAGGTCCAGAAGAAACAATGTCCGCGTTGTAGGTGTGGCTGAATCCTTCGGCCAGGGCCAGATGGAGAAACACATGGAAGAACTGTTTAAATCCTTATTTGGGCCTGAGGCACTGTCTGAACACTTCCTTGTTTAGAGGACGCACCGTACCCTTGCCCCGGCGCCCAAGCCGGGGGCACCACCACGAACCATAATTGCTTGTCTGCTGAACTACAGAGACAGGGACACAATCCTCCGTTTGGCTAGAGAGGCCGGCACATTGCATTACGAGGGAAACCGTATACATATCTATCCTGACTTTTCCGTCTCTGTCCAGGCTAGCAGACGGTCATATGAACCGGTAAAGAGACTCCTTAGAGAACGGCAGATCAAGTACGCCTTGATGTTCCGGGCCAAAATGAGAATCCAACATGCTGGAAGGTCGCACTTTTTTGAGAACCCATCTGAAGCACTATCCTACATCGAATCTTCTATACCCCTCCCTCCGAGGGGGGAGCGACCTGCCCCGAACAATAGACCCCGGCCGGCGGACTAGGAATCACATATTTTCATGATTTGGCATTCAGTGGCTTTTTGGCCCTTGTGATGGGAGATAACAGTCAGCCATCTCCTGTATGAGGTGGCGCTGGTGGCCGGGGATGGCGGTCATGTGAGGCAACATGGCTACCCCGGGAGTATTCCACAAGTTTGGGATTGGTCACTGTCGAGTTGGGGTAGACGGTGAGGGTGGTGGGCGGGGTGGAATGGGGAAAGTTGGGACCTGTTTTCTTCGAACCCCACGGTTTGTGGTTGTATGGTTACCCACCTGCATGGGTCTTTGTTTCTGGAAAGTTTTGTTGGAAAATGGTTGAAACAAGTGGTCTGGAGAGCACTAGCATGGTCCATTATGCCTGACTTGACGTCTGAGGGTCTTGGGTTATTATCCTCACAATCGTTTTGCAAGGTTCTGCTCACGCTTTGAGGGTTACACTTGTTTCATGGAATGTGAGGGGTCTAAATAATCGTTTGAAGGCCAAGAAGGTGGGAAGCTACATGGTCAGGCATGGGCCTCAGATTATTATGCTGCAGGAAACTCATACTGTTGGTTCTGATAATGATTTACTGCTGCCTGGCTGGGGCAAGTCCAGGTTCTGTACCAACTACTCATCCCAGTCCAGGGGGGTCGCTACGCTCATACACCCGAATCTTGGGCTCCGACTCGAAGGCCATAAACTGGACCCTCAGGGTAGGTATGTTCTGGTCTGGGGCATGATCGCTGGTCAGCATATATTGTTGGTCAACACATACGGGCCGAACATTGATGACCCTGCCTTTTATAAGGATGTATACCAACAGATCTCTGCAATAGATGTTCCTAATATAATCTGGGGAGGGGATTTTAATATTGCTATGAACCCGGACTGGATAGATCCAGCACGATTATTAGAGCGCCAACCAGGGCTGCCCTCACTATGCAAAGTATCCTTTCGCAGCTCTCCCTAGAGGATGCCTGGCGTGTCCTCCACCCGACTACGAGGGGATACATGTACTATTCATCGGTTCATGATTCCGAGTCCAGAATCGACTACTGGTTTGTCTCCCCCTCCTTGATCGCAGGAACACAGGCATGTGAAATACTGGCTCGCACGATGTCTGACCATGCCCCTATAACACTGGAGGTCACTTATCATAACTGCCCTAGACCCTCCAGGAGATGGAGGATGCCCGGGGGCTTGCTTAGTGACCCCGGGGTGGTGGAGGCACTGCACACTGAGATTTCTGAGTTCCTCGAGATTAACATCGACTCAGTCGATAAATGCTCCACTGTGTGGGAATCCTTCAAGGTTTGGGTCAGGGGTACGCTACTTTCCAAATCTGTGGGTCTTCTTAAGGGAGTGCGGGTTGAACTAGCCCTGACTGAAGGCAAACTGAAAGTTCTGGAGGACACTTATGCTCGCACCCATGACAAAGCCTTGTTAGCTGACATACAACAACATCTCCAAGAATTTAACAAACTAGCCTCCAGGGAAGTGCAGTTCATTGCCGCACCAATCCGAGCCCGAAGATATGGCGAGGGCAACAAGGCGGGTAGGACAATCTCTAATCTACTCAAACAGGACAGGCACACTAATCAAATTACCAGCATACAGAAATCCAACGGTGCGGTTTTGGTTAACGAGAACGAAATTAATGCTGAGTTTGCTAGGTTCTACGAACAATTGTACAAAAATAGAGAGGCTAAGTCGGCTACTGAGATAGGGGCATACCTTGCGGCATTGTCTATGCCGAAACTCCAAGAGGAGACCCGCCTGACACTGGACCAACCTATCACTGCAGATGAGATCTCTGAGGCGATTAAAGATTTAACTTCTAATAAAGCTCCAGGGTTAGACAGCCTGGGTGCAGAATTCTACAAGGAATACAGCGCTGAGCTTGTTCCATTGTTGCTGCGGGTCTGGGAGGAATCCCTTGAATGTAATATATTGCCTACATCCATGAGAGAGGCGTTGATAACTGTTCTCCCTAAACCTCGCCGCCCTCCACAGGATATGTCGTCCTATAGACCGCTATCTCTTATTAATACGGATGGCAAAATATTCGCCAAGGTACTGGCCAACAGGCTTTTGCCGGCGGTTCCGACACTCGTTCACCCGGATCAGAATGGGTTTGTCCCCGTTAGATCTACTGCGCTTAACCTGCGCAGGCTATTTGGCATAATGGCCCAGATTGACCCGGGAAGAAACGCTGTGGCCGTCTCATTGGATGCTGAAAAGGCCTTCGATTCTGTGTCCTAGGCCTACTTACTAGCAGTAATTGAGGCATTTGGGATAGGCCCGAACTTCATCAGGTACGTGAAGTTGCTTTACACAAAGCCTGGGGCCCGGGTCCTAACCAACAAGGCAGTTTCAGATATGTTTCTTCTGGGACGGGGCACTAGGCAGGGCTGCCGGTTTTCACCTATACTATTTGCCCTAACAATAGAACCAATAGCAATAGCGGTCAGGCTCCGACATTCCAACAGGGGCATTAACCCAAAGGGGGCGACCCAGCTGATCTCTTTGTACGCGGACGACACACTACTGTATATCCGTGAACAGAATAACAACTTAGAGCCTGTGATGGCGGAAATTCAAGAGTTCACTTCATACTCTGGCTACTCCATAAATAAGGATAAATCGGAGGTCTTCCCTCTCACACCGGCAACCGGCTGCCCTAGCTCATTGGGTGGGCTGAAATGGTCTAGTGAATCCATCAGATACTTGGGAATACTTGTGTCACACGGTAAGGATAGGTTATACGCTGATAACCACGACGCCACATTACAGGCCCTAAAGACCAAGCTTCTATTATGGGACCGCCTTCCGATATCATTACATGGCAGGGTAGCGGTTCTTAAAATGGTAGTCCTACCTAAACTGCTATACCTGTTTGTAAACATACCGATCTGGCCGGGAAGACTCTTCTTCACTAAACTTAAGTCAATGGCTACAGCCTTCCTTTGGCATGGGGCGACTCCCAGAGTTGGGTGGGGAAAAATAACTGAACCATACTCGTCGGGCGGGCTGTCGGCCCCAGACTTTGAATTATATTATTATGTGTCCCAGGCCCAGTTCTCTAAGTATTGGTATTCCAGGGATGGCGGCCCGCCGCATGTTGATGTAGAGGAACTCACCACCGCTCCCATGAATATACAGTCCGTAATCTTTGATGCCCACTATAAGGACATGTGTGATTTCAACCCGGTTAGTTGTACTGTTAAGGCCTGGAGGGCAATATTTGGGAAACTGGGATTGTCGACCCTGTATAACCCGGAGGTCTCTCTCTGGAACTACCCTGGTATCCCTCCGACACATGATGTTTGTCTGCGATCAGCCTGGGACCCGGGGGACGAGATGCGCCTGGGAGATATGTGCATTGAGGGGAAATTCGCAACCCTTCAGCCGATAACTGGTGCGCTCGGCAGAGGCCCACTAAGGGTAATGCAGTACTACCGTATGAGATCGGCTTTCCAAAAACACTGGGCAACCTTCCCTGATGAACCCCCTACACACCCCTGCGTTCAGATGATCACGGCCGGGGTCCGCTTGAAGGTGTCCAGCCTATATGCCATAGTACAGACACACTCACCAACAGCTAATCTGAGCAGAGATAAATGGGAGAGAGATCTCCAGATCCCTCTAGATGATAAAACTTGGGACAGGTACTGCTCTCTCACCAAGAAGGTTTCCCTAAACGCCGGACTACGAGTGATCCAGTTTAAAATCCTTGTCAGGTTGCACTACACCCCTGCCAAAATAGCCAAGTTCGCTCCTGATGCCCCGAGTCAATGCCCCAAATACAAAACAGAGTATGCGGGCTCGTTCCACATGTATTGGAGCTGCCCGGTGGTGACTGAGTTCTGGAGGGAGGTGGCAGATGTACTTGATGAAATCACACAAATCCCCCCGGTGTTGATTCCACAGAAATACTTATTTGGGGATATAGGAAAGTGCTCCGAAAAGATCAGAAGACTATTTAATGTCACATGTGCAGTGGCCAAAAAATGTATTCTGCAACAATGGAAAAACCCGGCACCACCCGCTATGAAACAGTTCCTCCGGGAGCTGGTCTATGTGAATGAAGCTGAAGAACAGTTTGTCCTCACATGCCCCTCTGTGAGCAGACCCAAGGACATTTGGGGCCCCCTCAGAATGTTTCTTTGTGATATGATCCCTGATGATGACAATGATGTTTAGACTCGATACCCCTTGTTGATTCAGATTACATGTAATGCTACCTCTATATTTCTGTATCATGTTGATTTTAATTTGTACGACGCTGCTGGTACTGTGTTTGTGTTTCCGAACCACAAATAAAAAAGAGTTTTAAAAAAAAAGAATAAAGCATTGGTAATCTTTTCTGGATAAGAACCTCATATTCCCCATCCACGAGGTGTCTGTGTGTCTCTGGCCAGTCTCCTGATCGATCACTGATGAACCATCAACGTAAAGAACTTCTCCCTCCTCAAGTGCGTCTTTCCGTGCCTGCACTAAATCATCATTGGTACCCTCATAAGTAATGCAATCTTAAATTTCCTCTCCTTCATCAACAGGTATAACAATAAACATGGCAGGGTTTACTGTGCGACATCTTACAACGTGAATGGATGGGCTCGACAAAATCACTTCATACGCAGATGCCCCCTATGTGTAGTCAATGTGGATTTTGATTGTTCGAGTATTGCAAACGCATTATGCTCTACATATAATGTCACTGAGCACCCTATAGTGATTGTTGAGCTTTTCCTGATAGCAAAAGCTGCAGTAACCAATGCCTGTTCACATGGAAATTGACCCTGCATTACTGAATCTAAGATGCCGTTGTAATATGCAAAGGTCTTGTGCCCCAGGGATGTTTGCTGAGCAAATAGAGAAGTCATTACTTGCCTGTTAGAATGTGAGAATCGATACAATGATTTCATGTAATCAGAGGTTACTAATACTGGAGCATTACTTATAGCATTTTTGAATTCTGCGAAACATGTCACCATTTCACCTGTCCATGTCATTGACCCGAACTGTTATGTGCTTCTTTGATTCCCAGCAGGAGAGATTTTGTGTAACTAGAATAGTCAAAATTCTATGCTTTACAGTAGTTACACAAACCAAGAAATGGTTGCATTTCTTTAACTGTAGTCTGTTGTGGTTTATTCTGTAATACAGCAGCCCTTTCTGGTGTTACTCTTTTACCTGCTGATATTACCGATCCCAAATACACAACCTCTTTGTGGCAATATTGCATTTTTTCCTTGTCTACTGTGTATCCTCTGTCTGCAAGCAGTGTCAATAGTGTAATTAAATCTGCTCCGTACATTTCTTCTGTGATACTAGATTCTAAAAGGTCATCCACATATGGACTGATCGTGCTTGGTACATACATTTTGCCCAAATCCATGTATAAAAAATATTAGGGGACTTGCAGTACCCCTGTGGGAGTCTGGTATTTTGAAATATGTGCCTGCAGTAGATAAACGCAGTAAGATAATGCGAATAAGGGTGTAATGAGGTAGAAAATAACGCATTTTTCAAATCGATAACAGTAAAATGTGTGGTTTATGTTGGTATGTTGTAAAGAATTGTTGTGGGATTCTGCACGAGTGGAAACTGTGCTACCACTGCTATTCAATGGGCGTAAATCTTGTATTAACCTCCAACTTGACCCCTTTGCTTTTTTTCTATAGGGTATGTCACTGTATTACATGGTGACTCTGAGGCTACTATAATGCCATGCCGCCATAGCGCAACAATTGTCTTATGTATGCCTTCATCTGCTCCTCTCCTCTTGACAATGTGTACTGTTGCACTCTAGGTAACACTGCTCCCTGCTTCAGCTTAATATGTACTGCTCCTATACTCTTTAGGAGCCCTATATCATGGTGGTTGTTCGTCCATAAGGTGCTTGGGACCTGTAGCAGGTCATCTTGTACATGTGAAGTCATGCGTTTAGCAATAAGTACAGGACGCTGGGCCTTCCTGTGCTGAATCATTATTTGAAAGGAAATGCAATCTTCCAAGATCATTTTGTGATGATCATTGTCCACATCTTCAAACAACTGTCCATCCAACACTACACTCAATGGATGAGCAGGATCAATACACAAAAATATTTGCCATTCGCCTCTCTCTTCATCAGTCTCTATGAGCACTATTTTGTAATCCGCAATCAACACCCCCTCCAAATCTAATGTGAAATTGGTGCCTGGGACATGGTCTTGGGGCACCGTGGGTCTAAACAAAAATTCTGAAGGCACTCTCTATAGCTTAGTTTGAATTTTTGGCACCCAACTCAACAACACCGTTACTCCATACATAAACAAAACCGTGTGCACAGGTCTTCACCTAGTAGCACCAAAACTGAGCAATGCTCTTGTTATCACCAAGACCCTACCGTAACAAATTCCTGATGTGGAACATACTACCCCTTCTTCTGAAAATGAAATGGTCATGTTCAGTTTGCTTAACAAATCCCTTCCCAACAAGTTTACTGGCTTTGCCTTTGTAAACGATAGTGGCGCTAATACCTCCTGATTACCTACCTTGATGGGTAAGTCTTCTGTGAATGTAAATGAATGTATTGCCCCCAGTTAATCCCTGCGTGTCCATTACTTTATCCTTTATGCATGATTTTGTTGCACCTGTGTCAACCATAAAACAAATGATTTGTTACCTATCTCCACACCTACCATGGGTTTCTCTTCCGTGTCAGCAGTGACTGCAAGACTGGGCACATCAGGAGTCTCAGTGGGCTTTCCCAATCAGGATATTTGTTTGATTCTGGGAATACGAAAGGGTTACCACCCACCACACTTGCCACTGTGCCGTGTGGCAAAGCATTTTTGTCCCAAACTTGTGGGGCTGGCTGTTGTGCCTGCTGCTGCGCATACACTGATGCATTATTAGGTGCTGAAGGTTGCATCTACTGGGGTATGGGTGCTTGATATTGATACTGGGCCTGTTGAACCTGCTGGGGCGCTTGTGCAGACAGCTCACCGTATGGAACACTTGGGGGCATCATCCCATATTGTTGTTGATGTGTAACTGGAGCTGCCGGTCCACTAGGATACGCACCAGATTTATATGCATAAGCTTGCCTGCTCCCAGATTCTCGTTGAAAATTACCCGTTTTCCTACATGACCAACACAGTCCTGACCCACTAAATCTCTGCCCCATCCCACCAAATGCTCCACCTCTACCTCCTTGGCCCCCTTGAAACTCTCCTCTTCCCCGCAGATAACGTCTTCGGTACCCTCCCTGATAACTACACTGATACACTTGATTGTCTGGATTCCCTTCATACCCCTGCTCTGTCCACTCCGGTGCCATTCTCACTTCCACTAGAGCATTCCATTGTTTTACTTGCTGTAAGGGTAAAGCTGTGATCAACGCACCTTCTATACAGGATTTTGACAATTTCTTTTGTACTTACTACACTTCTTCCTTCTGCAAGTTATCCACTACTTCCCTTTATTTCTCCTGCTGCCTTTTGCAATGATGCACTATAATCGCCTGAATCTCTGCCCATCCCTTGGCCTCGATCCCTACTACCTTATCCATTCCACTGGGAAAAGGGAATCCAGGCCCGCAATATAATGTGCCTATACAACAAAATCGCACTTATTTACAAATGGTGTAGAACCTTCCTCTATCCCCTTGCCTCGGATGAGTGTATATACCTCCTCACACTCCCTTTAGCCATATAATTGACCTCACTCCTTATTTTATCCTGCTGCGCTGCCTTTCCTCCACAATCGGAGAAGTTCCTGTTACACTTGCGTCATCTTTTACCTTATAATATATAATGTGACGTTGCTTTATACAAACGATATACTGCCACGTGGTCGTATCATACTTCACTCACTTCTTAGACACACTTTCCCCTTATTGTTTTCTCCTGCAAAGTTGAACTTACATCTCTGGCTTCTCCCGAGTTCCTTGGATACGGGGTCCCATCAACGGCCTGCACAATCTGGGAGCAGCCCCCCACTCGAAAAGAGCAGACAGGCCTTCTGGCAACACAGCGCGTGTGAACCTCTCTTCAAGTGGTGCACAGGGACTGGTCTCTGTAGATGGGTGCCGCACCCTGGAATGCGTGGTTGGGACACCCGCAACCTCATGGTTGTGGGTCTGGGATCCCGTCGAGGTCACCAATTTGAAAGGATGGTAGTCCAAAAACCAGGGGATAAAAACAATCAAAAGTCAAAACCATCACTGCGCCTCTTTGCAAGAAAAAGCAAGGTTTATTACATGCAAAAAAGGTATCAGACGATCCTGTCACAAACTGACACTGAACTCATCTTATCTCAAAGGGTTACTGTGACGAATCAACATCCGTGGTACCAGTGGTGCAGGGGCTTCTAAACCATCAATCAGCCCCACATCTCTAATACACCAGAAGGGATCTGAACAGATTGGAATAACAAGCAAATTATAAAGCGCCTTGTCCAATTTTGGTAACATGGACGGAACGGCAGCCTTATCTCTGAAAGGTCGTGGACCGTTGGTTAGTTGCAACACAAAAAAAATACAATTATTACCCAGTGATAAAAGGGACTGCCTAGTTAATATTGTATCAAAAATATCTACTTTATTTATATCACAACAGACAGTTCTAGCAACACTACGAAATGCAACCCATCCTGTAAAGGAATGCAGAGGACAGACTGTTTCTAAGAAGGAAAAGGGATGCACTCTGGATACTGACAGGAGGTAGTCAGTATGGTTAATAATCACACCAGTTAAAGGTTACTTGGCTTCAGCACCAAGGGAGCAATGGGTCTTAAAATGTCTCTAGGCGCATTTTTGGCAGGCCAGGCCAGGGGGACAGAACAACAATGTACCTTGTGCTGTAGGTGTTCTTGGTGCTCGACAGAGCCGAGTCAGCTTCCGGGCACTTTGCAGGCTTCTGGGAGTTCAAGACGGGAGTCAGCTGCGGGTATCAGGCAGCAAGATGGTTAGGTGAACAAAGGTGGGCAAACAGATACAGGCTGGCCTACACAGCGGTTCAGGGTCAGGAATCATTTTCTCAGTGCTGAGCGGCTGTTCTGCTGCACTGGTCGAGATGTCTCTGATGTCTTTAAGTGACTGCGTCTTGACAATGGTCATCGTTGCAGTCAGTTGCAGCTCGAAGACCTCTACTGGCTCGAAAATGTCCTTTTAAGACAGACGTCGGTAGATGCTCGTCAAGCCAGCTTCTTCAATGGGCTTGTGTCGTCCTTTAAGGCAGATGGACCAAAGCTGAGGAGCGGGTTGCAGGCAGCTGCCTTGTCCTCGGTTGTAGGTTCAGAGACCTTTTACACTCCCAATCCAGGAAACCTGCAGGGCACGCTGTGTGCTGGTTGGGTACCAGTTCCGGAGAAGCTTGAGGGTCCTCTGAGTTCTGTATCTCCCTCTGTTCTGTGGGAGATGTTTAGGGGAGGAATCTTGCTTACCTCTTTGGAAATCCTGGCTTTCCTTCACCGGCAGAAGATGTAAGGCAGACTGTACCTTTAGCCAGGGTCCAAGGATGAGTTCTTCTTTTCTGCTTCTAGGGAAGCCTTCATATGATCTGTCAAAAGAGGAGCTTGGCCTTCTTTTAAAGCCAAGTGGGCCACAGTGATTGCTGTAGGCAAAGCCTACTTTAATGAACCAATCCTGGGGTCCCTACGACCAATCTGCTGCATGCATGCGGTTATAACCAGAGTGATTTGCAACAGGAACGGTAAAGAGGCGATCTTGTGATACTAAGTCCCACCCATTTTTCTGTCATTGATCAAAGAGTCTCTCTGGTTAATGGATTTCTCTGTGGTTCCTTATTAAAGCGGCAGGTCTCCATTGAAGCTGCAGCGATACCTTATTCTCGTACCTCATGAACGGGGTCCCCCTACCGGGATAGCCTACTGTAAACATGTAATCCCAGACATGACAGCTCACTGTGATTGATACTGAGGTGGGAGCTGGCTTCATGTTGACACAGTTGCAAATCAAAGGTCGTTTGGGTTTCCTGTCTCTTTTGTTAACCTCTGCAGCCGGGCCCCACGTGAGCCTTTTTGAAGTACCCTCTAATTGTATGTTAATCGCTGGCACCAGTTGCAGGTCCAAACAAAAGAGCAGGGCGGATCCATATGGCCTTTGTTAGTTAATCAGGCTGGCCCTGGCCGGGGGAAGCTTGCTCTTCCTCCTTCCTGGAGAGCACATAGTGTACTGCTAGCTGTCACATTCCAACTAAATATGACAAGGCGGACTGTGCCTGAAGGCTGTGTTCACCCAGAGTGCACAGGTCTGTGTTTGTCGTGGTGTGAGCACAGGAAAATGTGTGTGGATTAGCCCTACACATTTTCCTGAGGTTGGTCTACCATAATTACATTTAATTAAACATTTTTTAAAATGCCCAGGTGAGCGCACATCTACCGTGTGGATGGTCGAATTCTTCACAGTTACAGTTTATATAGCAGAGATTTCCATAAATGAACAAAACTATGCATAATACTGAGTACAGCATAATCCCACCACCATCATTGGCTACCACCTACAGAACATGCTAATCCCCCCCTATAATCCCTTTCCCTTGACCGATTGCCTGCATCTACGCTATCACCATTCCCCTAGACACATGGTCCCCTACATCGTCACTGTCAAACCAAGTTATATGATTGGTGGTTTCTTATCAATAGGTTTGTAAATTTGGGATTGCCATGTGAAGGGCTATCTTCTGTTTGATCTGATGAGCTGCTGAGCTTCTGCTTTTTGAATTTGGTAGCCGTGTCTGCCTGTCACTGACATTGTGAGAACGGTGAACGTAAGAAGCAGAAGGCTCCGTACTGCACCTTTAAACTACTCCGGTCCCGCCCCTGCTTGAAGGAGGAAGCTGTCATAAATTGGGGGCCCGGCAGCCCTTGCGGCGTTAAGCCCTGCCGCGTGACGGGCTGTCTTCTGTTTGATCTCTTTGGCTGGACGCGGGACGTGGGGCTGTGCAACGGAATACAGGTCTCTTGCGGATCTTGAAGAGGAGTGAGTATTAGTATTTATCAAAGCCACGCCAATCATCATTGCAGAAGCGTTGTGCAAAAAGAACGCTAAATGCTCCTGTAAGTCTAGCACCTCCCCCTGCTCAAAGCTTGGTTAACGGGTTAGTGGGGAAATCTAAGGGGACTTGGCTGAAGAGCTTTCGAACACATGCTGGGGTGACAATAAGGTCACACAATTCATTTCAAAGACAGTTAGTAAAAATACTTCTCCAATTTGCGGAGAGAAAAGATTTACAACCAGCATACGGACAACCTTGCGTCCGGACAGGAGACTGTTGGGGCTTACCTTTTTCCCTTTGATCCCGGGAAAAGCCGGTTGTCCAGAAGTCCCTATATCGCATTCGCAAACGCCACCATGTCAACTAGATACAATCTCAGGAGTGGCCCACTGGCAGGTGACCTAAGGGCCCCGGAATGGGAAGACGTTCCCAACCAGAAATCACCAAGGTAGTCTCAATCCACATTTGCAACTGAGCGTCCCTGTGGGCCAGGTGATAAGTACTGATGCGCAAATACATGACTTTGCATATTCAAAACTGAAAGCAAGGTAGGACATTGGCAGTGGAGCATCCTCTCTGGTGTCAACGTTAAAAAGAGGCAAAGACTTTACTCTGACGGCCTCAAACATCAAGGGGACAATAGATCACTATTTCAACAGGAGACGCTATAGAAGCCTATGCGACTCTGAAGAGGGTTCTCAAGTAAATCGTATGGCAGAGACGGCAAATGCCACTCAACAATTGGCAAGCTTAGATGTGTCTCAGAGTAGTAACCTCTCCTCATTTTCAACACACAACATACCAAATCCAGGACCCATGTTAAATTCCACAGAAAACACCAGAAGGGAATTAGGGGTTCAAAGGGCCCCAAGTATTCAAAGGAATGTACACGCATCTCCTCTGTCATCCAGATTACCTTAACAGCTTTGTAGGGGTCTTTGAAGCAACAAAAAAGACATTCAAGTACATACCAGCATATTACTAGAAATGTCTAGAGATATTGATTTGTTTGAGTCTTCGATAGTGGGCCTCAGTAATGTCAATGATAGTGCAATTCTACCTTCACTTGCAACACTTACAGATACTTTAGCCCAACAAAAGACGGAGCTAGCAGATACAAACAGGATGCTCCGAAATATAACTATGGAAGGCAAAGAAACTAAATCGCTGCTTTTAAAACTAATCCATATTCAAGAAAATGCGGTGAGGGTGGACTAGCCTCTTAAAACTGTGCCAAACCAAACTCCATCCCCCTCCATTGCTGATGATACTCCCTGTCCCAATCGGTTATGGAAGGATTTTGTTGCTTAGCCCAGCGGCAGACATCGTTCCGGAGGAGGATGTGATCTACATAGAAGAGTTATCTCCACATTCGACCGGCCCTATAGAAGGAGAGACTTTGTGGAAGGAAAGTTCACAACAATCCTATCGAAGACGTAGGAGGATGAGGAAAAAAAACAGAGAAACGCAACAAGATATCGGACAGGAAAAGAAATCAAAAAACATAAAGACAAAAAAAGCACTAAACACTGATACCAATAAATGTATTGACAACTTAAGCAACCCTCTCAAAAAATCGAAGGAATAAGCAGCACAAGGGGACAAACAGTCTGGAGACTGTGACAGGGAGAAGCAGGGAGTCACATCTATAGGAAAAAACAAAGAAGAGTCAAGTGATTCAGTGAGGCCTAACCCCTGTAAAGTCCGCAGGAAAACGATTGGAATACAAACCGACTTAGTCGTCGTAAAAAAAAAAACAAAGTGTTTGACCCTGCCTCCTCTGGACGCTGTAGTTCCAGAGAAAACAGGAAAACCAATAAAATGGGCACCTACGTTTCTGCCAAGAACCAAACCATGGAAAGCCATGACATCCCAGTTAGGAGCCACGATGAAAATAGCTCCGATATTTCTGCTCGGACAAAAGAAGTCCATAAAGGCGACAGAAGGACCCGGAATCGGTGCTGACGCATTGATTGGCAGCACTCCAGGAAATTTGGGGCAAAGTGACCTACAACAATCGACTCGGCACAAAGAAGCTCAAGCAAATCAGTCACTGGAAGGGCAAAAAACGAGGACAAACAAAGGGAGCAAACCAGAAGTGGGCGATAAAGCACTTGAGAAAGCGAAAGCGCCCTCAGAGAAAGCCACTCCTTTCGCTGCCCCGCGACTCTGGTTTCATGGTTAAAAAGAGAACATTAATTCAAAATCTTTGAACAGAGGATCACTCCTTGTACTTTTTAAAAGGGTACCTGATTTGTATCTCTTTGCATCTAAAGATATCTAGTACGTAAAGTTCCCAGAGTGTCATCTGACCCATTTGGTGGAAGTGGGATTCACTGCCAAGATAGGAGCAAGTGAAGTCCTGGACATGGCTGTTGTTTTCGAAATAATCGGGTTGGTCACTTATGGATCCTTCCCCCAGCACCTGAGTGGAGGGAAACAAAGGGAGGACGAATCAAAAGAAGGTCCTACAACAAATAAAGACCAAGCAAATGAAAGGACACCAACTGAACATGATTTGGCCAGCAGCGACAAGGCAGCCCTTTGATCACTGTTGCTGGAAATTATCACACAGGTCTGTCAGAAATTGGGAGTGGGGGAGTCTCCCCTTTAGTCAGGAGAACCCAAGGTTGACAAGTTGGAACACGCGGGGATCCAGCTCATTTAGAAACCCAAAAATGCGATCAGAGGTATTCGGCAAAGATGATTTGATTCTCCTGCAGGAGACTTAGTGAACTCACCGGACCTAGAGGGTTTACAATACACACCCAACCAACGACAACAATAGGGAAGGGAAGGCTGAAGGGTGGGTTATTGATGGCATGCAAAGCCATTCTCTTCAATGAAGTAATACCGATCCCCTGTAAACAAGAGGGGATTCTTGCAGCAAAATTTGTAGCGCCTAATTCTAAGGGGATGAAGCACGTAGTTGCCATAAACCTGTATTGGAACCCTGTGTGCTCAAAGTTGGCAGATTTTCTGGACTCTCTATCGGGCATGTTGATTCAAATAAAATTACATCATCCAGATGCACACGTTCTGGTAGCAGGTGATTTGAATTCCCAGTGTGTGGAAAGTAGACAAGGGGAAGGGGTGTTAAAACCTAAGGGGATCTCATCAAATGGGAAAAGATGGATATCGTTTTTAATGGACTGGGACCTAAAAATTGCAACTGGGTCCTTGGAAGGGGATATTCCACCGGCCAACACATGGTCTCGAGGGCCATCAGAATCTGTCCTGGACTATATCTACCTATCGAAATGGCCTTTCTGAATACAGTGAAAAGCTTGTTGTGAGGGATGGAGGTTCAAGCGACCATAGTCGTCTAGAAATCTCATTCAGACTCCAGTTCGAGAAGAAGACCAAGACGTGGGAGGGCCATCTAGTAACAAATAACCAAAAGAATCGGCTGGTGAAATATAGGAGGGGTGGCGAACAACTAAACAAGGTCCTAGAACAAGTACAGCAGGACCTCAGTGAAAACGATTTAAATGGAAATTGTACTCCTTGTTCTTTTTATGATTTCCTGTGCTCAATTGAGGCTCCCCAAATTATGCCATCTCGAAGGAGCATAAATCACAAACATAAATTTGTCGAAAATACCTGGCTGAAGAAACGTGAGATGCGTTGTTCAGTAAATGCGATAAAGAGGGATTTCTCTGATAAAATTCTCCATCAAGCGAAACTTAAGCCCATCAAAAACAACTATAAACAATGGTCCAAACAACAGAGAACGACTCGCCTACAGAAGGACGAAGAATCTATGCTCCAGGCTATCCTCAATAAAAATTCACAAAGCTTCTGGTCTTTGATCAACACACACACAATGGACCAAGCCAGTGCTCTGTCAAACAGTGTACCGGAATTAGAGAGGGTAAATTACCTCTCTAAAAAATACGCCAAGCTCAAAGGGGAGCCCACCTTTCATTCATCTGAGGGCCAGTGGAACATGGACATCACAGAAGAGGACATTCTTGATTTAATAAGGAATTCTTCCTCCTCTAGAGCAGCAGGTCCCAGCGGCCTAACATACCAAGTCCTAAAGGGAAACCCAAAGAGGTGGGCCAAACTTCTAAAAATGCTTTTTCAAGGCATACTAAAGTATTAAAAAATAAAGAATTAGGAGTCCTGGAAAACAGGCATCATCATGCCCATTTTCAAAAAGGGGGATCGTAAGGACCCAAAAAACTACAAATCTGTTACCCTCCTTGATGTGGAAAGTAAGTTGTTTGCTAGTTTACTCTTGAGAGACTTGAATCGCTGGGCCGACAAAAAAAACATTCTGCCGAAACATCAAACCGTGTTTCGGAAAGGTCACTCAACGTCCTTAAATGAAATATACTCCTACGTCCCATCCCCTTTCCTCCATACTTATGGGACATTCCTCCGTCCTGTGGGACGGGACCGGAGCACTTTGTAAAAAGAATCACATTTTTAAGAAATGTGTCCTTCCTCTCTTTTTACGCGGGGTAACGCACACAGCCGTAACCCCGCCCTTCTTAGCTCCGCCCAGCGCATTGCCCATCATTCCTTTTCTCCGCTCGCTCGGGACTGGACGCACTTGCATCTTTGGAAGTTTTTTCCTTCCAGTTCCTCCTCTCTTGCTCTGGCTTAGTGGTCGCGTGGTAGTCCGTCTATGCCATTTCAGCTAGACTTTCCAAATGATTGTTCTTGTCAGCGACGCTTTGCTAGGGCGGATCCCCATCCTCTTTGCTTAGTGTTTGGGTCCGGACCACCGGTGGGATGCATGCTTTTATTGCGACTCCCTTTCGGTCCGGGTGCTTCAATGTTGTTTGGAGCGGTGGGAGCAGGTGTTTGAATGTATTCTCCCGGCTCATTTTAAAACTTTCATTGACGAGAAGAAGAAACGCCCAGTGAGTTCTTTAGTTTTTAGGGCACCCCGGCCGGGGGACTCCTTCCTGGTGGTCCGGGAGGAGCGCCAAGCTCTATTACAGGGGCTTGCCCTGAGGTGCCTTCCAGGCCTAAACACTGTACCAGAGATTTCTCTGAGGGCTTCCTTAAGGGGCCTATTGACACCAGATTACATTCGGAGGCTCCTTCTGTGGGGGATATTTGTGGGCCCAGTTCTACTGAGGCATCGGGTACCGGAGCTTGCTTCGAGGTCTCCTTGGCTGGAGCTTCCCGTAAAATCACTGGGGTATGCCCTGAGTCCTCGGTTGAGGTTGTTGATACCGAACGTAAGTTTGAGGCCTCTCTGGGAGAGACTTTTACCGGACTTTGGTCTGAGGCCCGTCATTTAGAGGCTAAGGTGACCAACAGTTCTGAGAGGCCTGTTAAGGTCTTGTCAGTGAGGTGTGTTCCTCATCGTTCCCGCTCTTGTGGTGACTCCAGATCTGTTGAGGGCGCAAGGAGTGAGGTTTTGGACTGTAATCCCTCCGTTACCGGCAGTGCCGAGGTCCATCCTTTGAAGGCTAGTTTGGCTGTTAGCATGTCACAGAAACATTCTAGGTCACACAGTACCGGTTCGGCCGAGGATCCTTGTGTTAAGGCTAAAATGAAGACCCCTGACCCACCTGTGGGGACCCCTGCTTCACTTCCACACATGTCGCAGTTCTCCTCCAGTGCCGACAAAATGGCGGCCGTTCCCGCCAAGACCACGACGCCCATTTTGGATACATTCCTTACAACTACGCCATCGGCCCTAGGTGTAGGGGTTGTTTTTTCAGGTGAACATCGGTTTCCTCGTGCACATCTGTTTCGTCCAGTTTCTGACTGGAACGCTCGGATGCCTCTACCGCACAATGTCTCGCTCCCTGCGGCATCAGCACCCTTCATTTATGTAGACACCAGTGGGGAAGGGCCTTCTTGGCAACCCTCTCCCTTTCACCCCTGGAATTACTCCGCTCATGAGAGGCCTCCTCCTGTCGCGCCCAAATTGTCGGCGGAGGATGCCTTTTTTGGCAAGTTTCAAAAGCTGATGCGTTCTGACCCCATGAAGGAGTACTTTCGAGGCTTGGTTAGGGAGATATGCCCGCCTGCGCTGACGGCCCCAGCTGCGGTTCCTGTGGCTACGCCGGCGCCACCCTTACCGGCTGGGCCCCCCCAACTCTTCCACCCCTGCCTCCGTTGTCCCCAGTGAACAAGGCTTACTCCTACGTCCCATCCCCTTTCCTCCATACTTATGGGACATCTCTCCGTCCTGTGGGACCGGAGCACTTTTGTAAAAAGCATCCCAAAAAATGTTTTCAAAAATGTGTCCTTCCTCTCATTCGTACAAACAGGATGCTCCGAAATATGACTATGGAAGGCAAAGAAACTAAATCGCTGCTTCTAAAACTAATCCATATTCAAGAAAATGCGGTGAGGGTGGACTAGCCTCTGCAAACTGTGCCAAACCAAACTCCATCCCCCTCCATTGGTGACGATACTCCCTGTCCCAATCGGTTATGGAAGGATTTTGTTGCTTAGCCCAGCGACAGACATCGTTCCGGAGGAGGATGTGATCTACATAGAAGAGTTACCTCAACATTCGACCGGCCCTATAGAAGGAGAGACTTTGTGGAAGGAAAGTTCACAACAATCCTATCAAAGACGTAGGAGGATGAGGAAAGAAAAACAGAGAAATGCGACACAGAGAACGCAACAAGATATCGGACAGGAAAAGAAATCAAAAAACATAAAGACAAAAAAAGCACTAAACACTGATACCAATAAATGTCTTAACAACTTAAGCAACCCTCTCAAAAAATCGAAGAAATAAGCAGCACAAGGGGACAAACAGTCTGGAGACCGTGACAGGGAGAAGTAGGGAGTCACATCTATAGGAAAAAACAAAGAAGAGTCAAGTGATTCAGTGAGGCCTAACCCCTGTAAAGTCCGCAGGAAAACGATTGGAATACAAACCGACTTAGTCGTCGTAAAAAAAAAACCAAAGTGTTTGACCCTGCCTCCTCTGGACGCTGTAGTTCCAGAGAAAACAGGAAAATCAATAAAATGGGCACCTTTCTTTCTGCCAAGAACCAAACCATGGAAAGCCATGACATCCCAGTTAGGAGCCACGATGAAAATAGCTCCGATATTTCTGCTCGGACAAAAGAAGTCCATAAAGGCGACAGAAGGACCCGAAATTGGTGGTGACGCATTGATTGGCAGCACTCCAGGAAATTTGGGGCAAAGCTACCTACAACAATCGACTCGGCACAAAGAAGCTCAAGCAAATCAGTCACTGGAAGGGCAAAAAACGAGGACAAACAAAGGGAACAAACCAGAAGTGGGCGATAAAGCACTTGAGAAAGCGAAAGCGCCCTCAGAGAAAGCCACTCCTTTCGCTGCCCCGCGACTCTGGTTTCATGGTTAAAAAGAGAACATTAATTCAAAATCTTTGAACAGAGGATCACTCCTTGTACTTTTTAAAAAGGTACCAGATTTGTATCTCTTTGCATCTAAAGATATCTAGTACGTAAAGTTCCCAGAGTGTCATCTGACCCATTTAGTGGAAGTGGGATTCACTGCCAAGATAGGAGCAAGTGCAGTCCTGGACGTGGCTGTTGTTTTCGGAAAAATCGGGTTGGTCACTTATGAATCCTTCCCCCAGCACCTGAGTGGAGGGAAACAAAGGGAGGACGAATCAAAAGAAGGTCCTATAACAAATAAAGACCAAGCAAATGAAAGGACACCAACTGAGCATGATTTGGCCAGCGGCGACAAGGCAGCCCTTTGGTCACTGTTGCCGGAAATTATCACACAGGTCTGTCAGAAATTGGGAGTGGGGGAGTCTCCCCTTTAGTCAGGAGAACCCAAGGTTGACAAGTTGGAACACGCGGGGATCCAGCTCATTTAGAAACCCAAAAATGCGATCAGAGGTATTCGGCAAAGATGATTTGATTCTCCTGCAGGAGACTTAGTGAACTCACCAGACCTAGAGGGTTTCACAATACTCCCCCAACCAACAACAACAATAGGGAAGAGAAGCCTGAAGGGTGGGTTATTGATGGCATGCAAAGCCATTCTCTTCAATGAAGTAATACCGATCCCCTGTAAACAAGAGGGGATTCTTGCAGCGAAATTTGTAGCGCCTAATTCTAAGGGGATGAAGCACGTAGTTGCCATAAACCTTTATTGGAACCCTGTGTGCTCAAAGTTGGCAGATTTTCTGGACTCTCTATCGGGCATGTTGATTCAAATAAAATTACATCATCCAGATGCACACGTTCTGGTAGCAGGTGATTTGAATTCCCAGTGTGTAGAAAGTAGACAAGGGGAAGGGGTGTTAAAACCTAAGGGGATCTCATCAAATGGGAAAAGATGGATATCGTTTTTAATGGACTGGGACCTAAAAATTGCAACTGGGTCCTTGGAAGGGGATATTCCACCGGCCAACACATGGTCTCGAGGGCCATCAGAATCTGTCCTGGACTATATCTACCTATCGAAACGGCCTTTCTGAATACAGTGAAAAGCTTGTTGTGAGGGATGGAGGTTCAAGCGACCATAGTCGTCTAGAAATCTCATTCAGACTCCAGTTCAAGAAGAAGACCAAGACGTGGGAGGGCCATCTAGTAACAAATAACCAAAAGAATCGGCTGGTGAAATATAGGAGGGGTGGCGAACAACTAAACAAGGTCCTAGAACAAGTACAGCAGAACCTCAGTGAAAACGATTTAAATGGAAATTGTACTCCTTATTCTTTTTATGATTTCCTGTGCTCAATTGAGGCTCCCCAAATTATGCCATCTTGAAGGAGCATAAATCACAAACATAAATTTGTCGAAAATACCTGGCTGAAGAAACGTGAGATGCGTTGTTCAGTAAATGCGATAAAGAGGGATTTCTCTGATAAAATTCTCCGTCAAGCGAAACTCAAGCCCATCAAAAACAACTATAAACAATGGTCCAAACAACAGAGAACGACTCGCCTACAGAAAGACGAAGAATCTATGCTCCAGGCTATCCTCAATAGAAATTCACAAAGCTTCTTGTCTTTGATCAACACACACACAATGGACCAAGCCAGTGCTCTGTCAAACAGTGTACCGGAATTAGAGAGGGTAAATTACCTCTCTAAAAAATACGCCAAGCTCAAAGGGAAGCCCACCTTTCATTCATCTGAGGGCCAGTGGAACGTGGACATCACAGAAGAGGACATTCTTGATTTAATAAGGAATTCCTCCTCCTCTAGAGCAGCAGGGCCCAGCGGCCTAACATACCAAGTCCTAAAGGGAAACCCAAAGAGGTGGGCCAAACTTCTAAAAATGCTTTTTCAAGGCATACTAAAGTATAAAAAAAAAAATTAGGAGTCCTGGAAAACGGGCATCATCATGCCCATTTTCAAAAAGGGGGATCGTAAGGACCCAAAAAACTACAAATCTGTTACCCTCCTTTATGTGGAAAGTAAGTTGTTTGCTAGTTTACTCTTGAGAGACTTGAATCGCTGGGCCGACAAAAAAACATTCTGCCGAAACATCAAACCGTGTTTCGGAAAGGTCACTCAACGTCCTTAAATGAAATATACTCCTATGTCCCATCCCCTTTCCTCCATACTTATGGGACATTCCTCCGTCCTGTGGGACGGGACCGGAGCACTTTGTAAAAAGAATCACATTTTTAAGAAATGTGTCCTTCCTCTCTTTTTACGCGGGGTAACGCACACGGCCGTAACCCCACCCTTCTTAGCTCCGCTCAGCGCATTGCCCATCAGTCCTTTTCTCCGCTCGCTCGGGACTGGACGCACTTGCATCTTTGGAAGTTTTTTCCTTCCAGTTCCTCCTCTCTTGCTCTGGCTTAGTGGTCGCGTGGTAGTCAGTCTATGCCATTTCAGCTAGACTTTCCAAATGATTGTTCTTGTCAGCGACGCTTTGCTAGGGCGGATCCCCATCCTCTTTGCTTAGTGTTTGGGTCCGGACCACCGGTGGGATGCATGCTTTTATTGCGACTCCCTTTCGGTCCGGGTGCTTCAATGTCGGTTGGAGCGGTGGGAGCAGGTGTTTGAATGTACTCCCCCGGCTCATTTTAAAACTTTCATTGACGAGAAGAAGAAACGCCCAGTGAGTTCTTTAGTTTTTAGGGCTCCTCGGCCGGGGGACTCCTTCCCGGTGGTCCGGGAGGAGCACCAAGCTCTATTACAGGGGCTTGCCCTGAGGTTCCTTCCAGGCCTATACACTGTACCAGAGATTTCTCTGAGGGCTTCCTTAAGGGGCCTATTGACACCAGATTAAATTCGGAGGCTCCTTCTGTGGTGGCTATTTGTGGGCCCAGTTCTACTGAGGCATCGGGTACCGGAGCTTGCTTCGAGGTCTCCTTGGCTGGAGCTTCCCGTAAAATCACCGGGGTATGCCCTGAGGCCTCGGTTGAGGTTGTTGATACCGAACGTAAGTTTGAGGCCTCTCTCGGAGAGACTTTTACCGGACTTTGGTCTGAGGCCCGTCATTTAGAGGCTAAGGTGACCAACAGTTCTGAGAGGCCTGTTAAGGTCTTGTCAGTGAGGTGTGTTCCTCATCGTTCCCGCTCTTGTGGTCACTCCAGATCTGTTGAGGGGGCAAGGAGTGAGGTTTTGGACCGTAATCCCTCCGTTACCGGCAGTGCCGAGGTCCATCCTTTGAAGGCTAGTTTGGCTGTTAGCATGTCACAGAAACATTCTAGGTCACACAGTACCGGTTCGGCCGAGGATCCTTGTGTTAAGGCTAAAATGAAGACCCCTGACCCACCTGTGGGGACCCCTGCTTCACTTCCACACATGTCGCAGTTCTCCTCCAGTGCCGACAAAATGGCGGCCGTTCCCGCCAAGACCATGACGCCCATTTTGGATACATTCCTTACAACTACTCCATCAGCCCTAGGTGTAGGGGTTGTTTTTTCAGGTGAACATCAGTTTCCTCGTGCACATCCGTTTCGTCCAGTTTCTGACTGGAACGCTCGGATGCCTCTACCGCACAATGTCTCGCTCACTGCGGCATCAGCACCCTTCATTTATGTAGACACCAGTGGGGAAGGGCCCTCTTGGCAACCCTCTCCCTTACGCCCCTGGAATTACTCCGCTCATGAGAGGCCTCCTCCTGTCATGCCCAAATTGTCGGCGGAGGACGCCTTTTTGGCAAGTTTCAAAAGCTGATGCGTTCTGACCCCATGAAGGAGTACTTTCGAGGCTTGGTTAGGGAGATATGCCCGCCTGCGCTGACGGCCCCAGCTGCGGTTCCTGTGGCTCCGCCGGCGCCACCCTTACCGGCTGGGCCCCCCCAACTCTTCCACCCCTGCCTCCGTTGTCCCCAGTGAACAAGGCTCCTATGTCCCATCCCCTTTCCTCCATACTTATGGGACATCTCTCCGTCCTGTGGGACCGGAGCACTTTTGTAAAAAGCATCCCAAAAAATGTTTTCAAAAATGTGTCCTTCCTCTTATTCGTCGCGGGGCCCGGCACGCGGCCGTAACCCCGCCCACCTTGGCTCCACCCTGCGCATCGCCCATCAGTCCTTTTCTCCGCTCGTTCGGGACTGGACGCACTTGCATCCTCGGAAGATTTTCTTCCCTTTTTTCCTCTCTGGCTCTCGCTAGCGATCGTGTACTAGTCTGTCTATGTTATAGATCTATATCTTCAAACTAGACTTTCCAGATTGTTCATCGTGTCACCGTCGTTTCGCGAGGGCGGATCCACATGCTCTTTGTTTAGAGAGCTTGGGTCCGGATCACCTTTGGATTCCTGTTTTTACTGCGACTCCCTTTCGGTCCGGGCACTTCAACGTCGGTTGGAGCGTGGGAGGAGGTGTTCCGACGAATTCCTCCTTCACATTTTCAGGCGTTCATCGACGAGAAGAAAAAACGCCTGGTAAGTTCTTTACTTTTCAGAGCACCCCAGCCGGAGGCTACCTTTCCAGGTTCCTCTTGGACCGGGAGGGGCATTGATCGCTCTGTCACCAGGGTTCGCCCTGAGGTGCCCGTTGGGCCTAATAATTGTACCAGAGTTTTCTCTGAGGGTCTCCGTAAGGGGCCTGTGGATACCGGAGCACGCTCTGAGGCCCCTCCTGTGGGGGCTGTTGTAGACCTAGTTCTACTGAATCGTGGGATACCGGAGCTCGCTCTGAGGCCTCTCTGTCGGCTTCCCTTAAAAATAAGACTGTGGTGCGCCCCGAGGCCTTGGTGGGGCTTGCTGTTACCAAACGCATGTTCGAGGCCCGCGCGGAAAAGGCTGTCACCGGACGTGGGTCCGAGGTCCCTCTTTCTAAGGCTAAAGTTACCAACATTTCTGAGAGGCCTGACAAGGCCTTACCGTTGAAGGCTGTTTCTCACCATTCCCGCTCTTGTGGCGATACCAGATCTGTTGAGGGGGCAAAGAAGTAAAGCTCTTCTTTTACCATCAGTGCCGAGGTCCTTCCTGGAAAGGCTGATTTGACGGTTGGCAAGTCGCAGAAACATTCCAGGCCTCATAGTACCGGCTCTGCTGAGGTTCCTTATGTTAAGGCTAAAGTTAAGACCCCTGATCCATCGACGGGGACCCCTGCCTCACTTCCTCACGTGCCGCAGTTCCCCTCAGGTGATGACAAAATGGCGCCCGTTCCCGCCACAACCGCGGCGGCCATTTTAGGTGCTACCCATACAACTACGCCATCGTCCTCAGGTATAGGGCTTGGTTCCTTGGTTGAACATAGAGTCCCTTGTGCGCATCCTTATCGGCCAGTTTACGATTGGAACGCCCGGATGCCTCTTCCGCACAATGTTTCGTTGCCTGCAGGGTCGGCACCTTTGATTTATGTGGATACGTCGGTGGAGGGGCCTGTGTGGCACCCTTCCCCGTTACGTCCCTGGATTTGTCCACCTCGTGAGAAGTCTCCTCAGGTTCCGAGGCAGTCCACGGAGGAGGCTTTTTTTGGTACATTTCAAACATTAATGCGTACCGACCCCATGAGGGAATATTTCAAAGGGCTTTTCAGGGAGATGTGTCCACCTGCGACTCCGGCTCCACCTGTTCCTCCGGTGGTTCCGCCGGTGCCTCCCTTGCCTACGGTGCCTCCCCCGACCCTTCCGCCTTTGCCCCCGTTGTCCCCTGTGGACAAAGCAGCGCCTGACATGGTTCAGCAGGATCCTGACCTGTCGAATGAAGCGCAAGGCGATCAGGACAACGATGACCTGCCCCGCTCTATTAGAGCTTTTCATGACCGGGTACTGGACATGATGTGCTTGTTAGACGTTCCAGTGCCCAAGGCACCCGCTCCGCAGGAGGGCGTGCTTTCTGTGGCGTTCACCCTGTCTCCTTCGGAGCGTACCGGCCTGTTCTTGCAGAAGGACGTTCTGGCCGAGGTCCTCAGGGTCTGGGAAAAGCCACACTCTGGACTTTTTGTCAATAAGAAAATTGACGCAAGATACAGGCTGCATTCTTCGGAAGAGGCGGCCCTGTCGTCTTGTCCGCACCCTTCCTCCACAGGGGTGGCAGCGGCCACTTTGCAATCCAGGCCTGCAGCATCCTCTTCCACGACGGCTACTCAGGTTCTGGGAAAGGAGGACAAGCCCCTTGACTCCCTTAGGAGGAAAATCTTTGCCAACTCGGCCTTGCAGCTCAGGCAGGCCAACGCCGAACTGGTGTTAGCGGGGGCTAATATGCAGATGTGGAAAGGTCTGTTGGAGTTTGAGGAGTTCATCCCGGTTGAGAAGTTGGAAGACTTTAAAGGCGTCTATCCTACGCCAGGGTCTTGGCCCAGGATCTCCTGGAGGCTGCAGCTCATCACGTAGACACCTCGGCTCAGGGCCTTATGCCGGGGGTTGATACCTCACGGCAGGCGTGGTTGCATGCAACTAAACTCTCAGAAGAAGTGCAGGACACGGTGTTGGACCTTCCATTTGATGGGAAGGAGCTCTTTCATTCTACAACAGATGTAGAGCTCACCAAGACGAAGGATAGCACTCAGACAGCTAAGTCCTTGTCGGTCCTTGTTAAGACTCCTTTCAAAACCCAGATACCGTTGTCGCAAAGTCGACCTTCCTCTGGCTTTAGGGGCTTCCTCAACAGAAAATCTCGCAGAGTGGATACCCCTGCGGGGAACAACCGACGTAGGCAGCAAAGGACGCGGTTTTTCTATCGCTCCTCAGCCTCCTCCTCAGGTTCAGGTGGCAACACCACCGATAAACCTACTAAATGAGGGTTTTCCGCACTCGCACGAGACCCCGGTGGGAGGACGCATTACGTCTCATTGGGAGGCGTGGCAGACCATCACAGAAGACAGATAGGTCTTGTCAGTCGCTCGGGTGGGCTTCCGCTTACCCCACCCCCCACCCTCAAACTCTTTTTCAGCTGTTAGGCTCGCCCTCCCTCAAAGCCGAAGTTCAGAAACTTCTGGACCTCAGAGCTGTGGAACCCGTTCCCCTGGGGGAGCGAGGGGAGGGCTTCTACTCCCGGCTGTTTACAGTGCCCAAACCCAACCAGGCTGGCCTGCGCACCATCCTAGTCCTTTCCCAGTTCAATCTTTTCCTACCCCAAGAGAAATTCAAGATGATCACGCCCAGCCAGATACGATCCTCCTTGCAGATGGGCGATTGGCTCAGCATGGTGGATCTTCAGGATGCGTACATGCATATCCTGATTTGGAACCCACACAGGAGATTTCTCTGTTTCTCTTTGGGAGAGGAGCACTTCCAGTTTCGAGTGCTTCCTTTTGGCCTCATCTCAGAGCCGCGTGTCTTCGCGAAGATGATGCCGGTGATTGCGGCCTATCTTCGTCTCCAGGGTATCCATGTGTATCCATATTTGGACGACTGGCTCTTACGCAGCCCTTGTCCGCTGGCAGCAGCGGGCAATCTCCAGTCTCTCCTTCAGCTCCTGTTCCATCTTGGGCTGTCGGTGAACTGGCAGAAATCTTCCATGACGGTCTTGCAGGACCTGATTTTCCTGGGTTTTCGCTGGAACACGATCGACTGCAGAGTGTATCTGACCGGGGACAGAATGGCGGCTCTGTTAGCCACGTGTCAGATGTTTGCGCAGTCGAAGAGCATGTCGCCCTGGTGGTTCCAGAGGCTTCTGGGCCTCATGCCTCGTGTGTGCTGGCTCTTCCTCTTGCTCGTCTCAAGATGAGACGGACCCAGATGGCTCTTCGGAGTTCTTGGCGTCAGGCTGTGGACCCGGATTCCAAGCTGATTATGATTCCCGCTTCCATGAGAGCGGACCTTGAATGGTGGTCATCTCTCAGCAACCTGTCGGTGGGTGCGGGGTTTCAGGATCCAGCCCCTATGGTTGACGATCACGACGGATTCCTCCCTCCTGGGGTGGGGTGCGACGTTAGATCTTCTACAGGTCTCGGACCTCTGGTCGCCTCGGGACAAGCTGCTCCACATAAATCATCTGGAGCGTCTGGCGATCTTCCTAGCGCTCAAAGTGTTCAGACCCATCATTGCCAACAAGGTGGTCCGCATACGCACGGACAATGTGGTGTCGATATGTTACATCAACAAGCAAGGGGGAACAAAGTCTCCTCCCCTCGTGGACCTGTCCATCCAGATTTGGGAGTGGGCCGTGCTTCATGGGGTTTGGCTGCTTGCAGTGCACATCCCGGGCCAGCTGAATGTCACAGCGGATGCCCTCAGCCGGCGAACAGTGGTCAGCTACGAGTGGGAGTTGAAGGCAGAGGTCCTCTCATGGATCTTCTTGCGTTGGGCCACACCGGAGGTGGATCTCTTTGCTACGGTGGTGAACAAGAAGCTTCCTCGGAATGCCTCCAGAGGGGGGCTGGCAGCCTCCTCTCTGGGGGATGCTCTCGAGGTTCCATGGCACAACATGCGATCTTATCTTATGAATCTTATGAGATTCCATGGCACAACATGAAGGCCTATGCTTTTCCACTTCTGCCTCTGATTCATCGGACGATTTGCAAGCTGAAGAGCGCAGTGAACTGTTCTCTTCTGCTCATAGCTCTGTGGTGGCGGCCAGGTTCTGGTTTTCAGAGCATCAACATCTGTCTGTGTGTGCACGATTCGCTTCCGTTGGTTCCCGATCTGCTTCAGATCTTTAGAACATCTCAACCTGTCTGCTGACAACATGCGTATTATTCAGGCAGCCAGGAAGCCATCAACGAGATCTCAGTATAGAAGCAAGTGGCTTTGGTTCTGTCACTGGTGCTTAGCCAAACAGCTGGACCCCAGGGTGGCTACGATTGACACAGTGCTGTCCTTCGTCTCTCATCTAGCAGAGTCGGGCATTCATGTCCTGTCATGCAGGACTTATCTTTCGGGTGTGGCCGCCTACCTATCCACGAACTAGTGCTCTTTTTCACTGTCAAATCCAGTGATTAAACGGCACTTTACGGGTCTAATGCGTCTTTACACTCCTGTTCGCAAACCGCACACGACGTGGGATCTGAACGTGGTTCTTACGGCCTTGTGCCATAAGCCTTTCGAACCAATGGCTACGGTAGATCTTAAGCACCATTCGTGGAAGGTGTCTTTCTTGGTCGCCTTTACCTCGGCAAGGCATGTGAGTGAGTTCCAAGCTTTGTCCTTGGAGCATCCCTTCTTGGTTTTTCACAAGGATAAAGTTGTCCTTAGGACAAATCCTTCTTTCTTACCAAAGGTGGTTTCTGATTTCCATCTAAATCAATTAATCTCGCTGCCTGTCTTCTTTCCAAACCCAGCTTCGGAAGCTGAGAGGGTTTTGCATTGCCTGGATGTTAGAAGAGCTCTTAAGTTCTATCTGGAAAGAACATCTGAATTTAGGAGTTCTTCTCAACTATTGGTGACCTTTGGTAACCCGTAGGGCAAGCCTTCAAAGCGACTATCTCTAGATGGATTGCTGCCTGTATTACGGAGTCCTACACTATTCAGGGTCTCCAGCCTCCTAAAGGGATTCATGCACATCTGGTACGGGGCAAGGCAGCTGCTGTTGCCTTTCAAAAGTATGTCCCCTGGTAGACCATTGCGAAAGCGGCTACTTGAGCTTCCCCATCCGCTTTTTGTAAACATTACTGCTTGGATCGGAGCTCCAGATGCTCAGTTTGGCCAGGCTTTTTCAGTAGGGGGTTTCCATCCTCCCGTAGTTCCTGTGAGGAGTGCTTGGGAATCTCCCATAAGTATGGAGGAAAGGGGACGGGACGTAGGAGTATAACCAGGTTACTCACCGTAGTGACCACCTTACTCCTAGTCCAGAGTCCCCTTCCCTCCATACGCCCGCCCGCCATCCCCTCTAATAAGGTTCCTCTATTATTGCTTAAAGGTCTCTGACTTGGCAATAGAAAAGGACTGATGGGCGATGCGCTGGGCGGAGTTAAGAAGGCGCGGGGCGCGGGTATACGGCCGCGTGCGGTACCCCGCGTAAAAAGGGAGGAAGGACACATTTTTGAGAAATTTGATTCTTTTTGCAAAGTGCTCCAGTCCAGTCCCACAGGACGAGGGAATGTCCCATACGTATGGAGGAAAGAGGACTATGGACTGGGAGTAAGGTGGTCACTACGGTGAGTAACCTGGTTAGTGCTATCTATCCTCTACAACAACCAAGAGGGTGGGAAAACATCATGCCTATATGGCGCTTTTATCGATCTATCAAGCGCTTTTGACCTGGTGAACCGCGACAGACTGTGGTTCAAACTCAAAAACAGGGATGCTCCAGATTCGCTTATTAACATCTTAGCCGCATTGCATGAAGGGAACACTGTGCAGGTGAAATTAAATCTAAAAGGTTTCCTGTCTGAACACATCCCTGTTAAAAGTGGGGTGAGGTAGGGCTGTAGGGCCGCTCCCTTCCTATTTAACTTTTTCCTCAGAGATTTTGGCTAGTAGGTCGAATCCTCAGCATTGGACAGTGTCAAGATTGGCTCAAATGCAATTAAGTGGCACATGTATGCGGATGACATGGTCCTCCTGGACAAAACATCTGTGGGTCTCCAGAGACTGTTAAATGCTTTAGACCAATATATGAAGGACAACAGCCTTGTGGTAAATCCCGAAAAGTCCTGAGTGGTGATTTTTGGAGAAAAAGGAGTCAGAGGGGGTAAGTTCTCATCCCGGTACTTCTGTATGGCCTAGAGGCGAAACCTTTCACGTGGGTCATAGATTGGGAGAAAGTCGAGGGCAGGATCTGGAAAAAAGCTTAATCCCTGCAGACAAGCTTGCCAATAGCCAGTTTAAGATTTGAGCTGGGCCTCTCGCCACTTAGATCGCAGGTGGATTGGAAACTCCTCTCATTCTATAGTTTGATATCCAACCCCAGGCAAAATACCCTATATGAGGATCTACAGGCTCATTTGAAGTCGAACTTCTCAGGGGTATTGTATGATCTACAAAGAGTTTCGCAGGAGATTCTGATCAGTTGAATAGCGACATCGATACATTAATTAAAAATTCCCTGAAGACAAAGAGGGCTTCATTAACAACAGACTGGATAAAGCAATTGCCCAAACCCGGTCCTCTAAGGTGGCAACCTCGTTCTCCTCGACAGACAAGAGACTTGGATACTTACCCAACTATCTGACAACATTTCCAGATGCAACTGTGAGAAACAACTATCTTAGGGTGCGTCTATGCCTGATTCAGACGGGATCAGTTCTCGCCTGTTTAAGACAGGGGGCTAGAAGTAGATCTCTATGCCCTGAATGTCAGGATCCAAAAGAGCAAACCATTGAGCATCTACTAAGATTCTTCCGCGGAAATTGGGATGTTCGAAAACAATACCTGGAGCACTTTGTTGTTTCAAGAGACTGGTTGTCATCCGAGGACTTTTGGATAAGATCGATGGCGGGATAAGATACTGCTTTGACATTAAATATTGTAAGAGTGTTGCAACAGACAGACTTTATTTCTACAAAGTATGGCAAATGGCATCCACCCGCTTAATTGATGCATCCAGAAGATCAGCAAAAGGACTCTATGATTAGATCATAAAGGGCCCCAAACCTGGAATTTTAAAGAATGCGAATGATGTTAATGATGAAAAAAAAATGACAACAGTTGGATTAGTCATTAAATGTTTTTGTTGTAAATGTGTGTTTCTGTGGGAAAAAACAATATTTGGTTAAGACCAAAATAAATATAATAAAAAAATATTTGGGACTGCCACGTGATATGCACCATTCTGTTCCAGGCGCAATCAACATTGCTTTGAAAAGACAATAGGCTTCCTCATTAACCCAGACTCCATGGCGCACACAAGCTGCACCCCCAACTTGTACTATGTTTTTGGGCATTACCTTCTCCCCTTGTGTCTCAAATCACAAGGTGTTCCAGACACGGCTCCCCCTTATCTCCTCTCAACCCAAGGTGCCCATGGATGACATGACCAGGGCACTGCTATCGAGTCTGAATTTCAAGACTTTGTTTGCTTAAGTTGTGCATCTAGGTGTATTTCATATGGGGTGAGCACCCCAGGGTGAGGTTAGTAGTGTTCTAAATATTTGCCTGGCATCACCAACCTATGTGCCTTATTCTGATGAATTTTGTCTTTGAAAGGGTGCATTCCTACCTGCTCTTCTACCAACTAACAGTCCGTTCCCACCACATTCAGGCATCGCAGCTAGCTACAATGAGTGCTTATCTACGCACCATGGGTGCCTCTGACCTCAGCTTCTCTCCTGTGGAACGGGAAAGGGAATTTGTTTTTGGAGCTGAACTACCAGAGAAGCAGCTCCACACCAAGGCCTGCATTCTCTTCTGTTGATCGTGTTGTAGGCCTTGACATCCAAGATGGTGACAATACTATCAAGTTAACATACTGACCTTGCTTCTACCACACTACCTTGCTGACTCCATCTTCTGCTTATTTCAATCCTTCCCACAGATCACGCTACCCTATGTCACTACAAATTCACCAACTACACACTGAACGTATAATGCTGCCCTATCTATGACCTCTGCAACCACAACCTTAATACATTTGTTGCTCCTTCTGTGTTGCTGTATGGTTATATAATATGTATCTGACCTAACTAAGACAATATATGCACTGTCCACGGCACAACCTTCACTCTGCTCCACGATGTTGCACCATAATATATTTTTCTCAACCTGAACCTTTTCGCCCGGCTGGGACGCTGTACGTGTTTCCTACCAGATCCCCCCCCCCGAATGTACTCATCTCTCACTTTCAATCCATTACCTCAGGGTTCCTCAGTTCTCTGTTTCCTGCATAACTAAAGCTTCCACCTCCTAACCGTTGGTGGGTGCGCAGGATGCTACTCCAAAGAAAAGCTTATTAGCATAACCCAGCATAGACCAGTTAATAATCTGATGCCATTCACATAGTCATTAGGAAATGGCCTGAAAGTAATCAGAATATTAGTAATCCTAAGGGCTTCAGATGCCTTTCTTGTCTAATCAAACACATTGAACGTTGATGTTCTTTTGCAGTGGAGTTGCACACCATTTCAGATCTTTTTTTTCATCTTTCTTAAGGCTTTCACTGTCAGTTTCTCTGAACTGTGCTATCACTATGGAAGGGGCAGCAGGGGGAAGCTGGCGGCCTGGGGCCCTTGCTGCTGAGTGGACCGAAAGTGGCTGGGGCGGGATCAGCTTGGCTGCGCAGCAGGACCAGCTGCTGGTATGCGGGCTGAGCGCCCTGGGAAGGTGAGGGCCTGATATTGCGGCAGCGCCTTGAAGGAGCGGGGTATAGGGCAGAGGAGGCAGCGGAGGACCCGCTGAGGCCACTGAGGTGGTGATAACGCACTGTGCTGATTTTTTAGATCTTTCATGAAGCCGGCCTGGTACTTCTCACTGCCAGTGTGAGGCTAGGGTACTGGCAACGTGGGGCGCTTGAACTGTGGCTCGCCTTGAGGCAGCCTTGTGCAGCCTGCTCTAGAGGAGGGCGGACCTCTGGATTGGTTGGGTGTGAGCGAGGCATGGTATCAAAAGTAGACACTGACACAAGAGCTGCAGGTTTCAAAACCTTTATTGATGGTTTAAAAGCGGTTGGAAAACTCCTATCTTGCCCTATAACTAAGATGGGACTATTCGCAACCATCAATCTAAAAGGAAATACAGTCCTAGTCAGTCCTTAGTCAAAATAAAATGGCCTATACTAATAAACTGTTACTCTCACCTGGTCTCTGCGGAGGCGTTGGGGCACGGTTGCAGCCCTCCCTCGACTTGGCTCCCCTTTGTCGGCTATCTTCCCCAGCTACTGCAGTGTAGGCTGTTCTGGATGCTGGTCAATGGCAATGAGAATGGCGTGGGCGTGTTGCGAAGTCCCTCAACCCTTTCGTGCCAAAATGTAGTGTGCAAGAGTTTTCCCACGCAAGCTCACCTGTTTTGTAATGCTGAGCTCTCCGTCCTGCTTCCTTCAGCAGGGGCGCGTAGAGTGGACCTAGTTGCTTCACTGGCCTGGGGAAGTAGCGATCTAGACCGGCTGTGACGAATCCACTTGAAAGGTAAGGCTTTATTTATGATTATTGTTTGTTTATTATAATGTCTTTGGCAGCGAGTCTTTTGCCTTGATTGTAAAATAATAAAATAATTCTTGCAATGTCTCTTCTCTTCCCAATAGGTGTGAAGATGGTAGATCGGAATCGTGGAGTGTTTCCGGGGATTCCATAGCATGATGGAGCTCTCAAATCAGCAGGTAAATTGGCCGTTGTAATGGAGTTTTAAACTCAGGTAGGGAGCTGCCAAGTGTTTGTAATTTATAAGATTTCTAACCTATTGTGTTCTTTTCCCCTTGCAGGAGCGGTCTGGTGGCGTGGAGCAGAGCCTGGATGCTCGAACGCCGTTCTGCAGCCCCGGATGAAGATACCGCGAAGATGAAGAAAAGAAGAGGAGCTCCCGCGTCGCTGGATGTCCGTAGTGGGAGAGAAAAGACTCTGACTCCGATGGCGATGGAAAGCAGGTAGGATGCGTTCACAGCGATGGAGCGGCTGGAATCAGGTAAGGTGTGCCTTCAGTGATGGAGAGGCTGGGATAAGGTAAGATGCGCCTTCAGCGATGGAGCGGCTGAAATAAGGTAAGGTGCGCCTTCAGCGATGGAGAGGCTGATATCTGGAAAGTTGTGCCTTCCGCAATGGAGTTGCAGGCTTCAGGTAAGATGGTCTTCAGAGGTGGAGTAACAGGAATCGAGCTGAGGAACAGCGGTAAGCGTCACGCTGCAAAGCAGAATAACGCGAAGCGGGGCATGGTGTTGGGCTGGCCTTAAATAGGCTGGCTCTGGCCCCTCCCTTTGGCCCCATCTTGTGGCTCCACCTTGCCCCTCCCAGGTATTCTTGCACGTGCCTCCCAATGATGTTCTATGGCCACGCCCAGCCCTGATGCACGTGCCTTAGGCACAGAGTGTGCAAAGCACACTTTTCTATGAGCCTGGTGCCACAGGCGCCAGGACTGGGTTCATTTGGACTCCGAGGGTGAGGAAGGCCTGGGTCCTTTCCCAATGGCCATGACAGCAATCCCCCTCAAGGCCCCTCTCACTGGTGTCTCTCTCCCTGGTCCAGATTTGGTGGGATTGTTACAGTGAAAAACCGCCTGATTAGTCGAGGTGCATGGACAAATTCCACAAGTTCCCAAGTACGATCTTGAGGTCCATAACCCTCCCAATCGATTAAGTAGTACAGCTTTGATCGTACCATCTTCGAATCCAGGATGTCTTTAACCTCGTACTCAGGTTCTCCTTCAATAAGTTCTCGTTCCGGTGGCTTTTTGATACTAGTCTCGGGCTTCACAGGCTTCAGAAGGGAAACGTGAAATACTGGATGAATTCTCATGTTGGCGGGTAGATCTAATTTTACTGCGGCCGGGTTGATGATGGCCTTGATAGGATAAGGTCTGAGATATCTGGGACGGAAGACTCGAGGTCCTTTTAATGGTATATTTCTGGCAGCCAACCATACTCCATCCCCAATTTGGTAATGTGGGGCTTCCCTTCTATGCCTGTGAGCAAACATCTTTTGTTGTTCGTTGGCTTTAGTTACATTCTTGGTTGCTTCTTTAAGAGTTTGCGTAATAGTTTTATGTAGAGAGGTAATTTCCGGCATTTCTAGTTCATCAAGCGGGTCAAAGGAGGATGTCCGGGGATGCCGACCATTCATGATATAGAATGGGGTTTGTCCAGCACTAGCGTGGACTGAGTTATTGTATGCAAATTCAGTTAACCAGAGAATATCTTTCCAGGATCCTTCGGTCTGCTGCAGCATGCATCTCAGGTATTGCTCTAGCATCTAATTAGTTCTCTCAGTTTGACCATCGGTTTGGGGATGGTGACTGGTGGAGAGGCGAAGATCGATCTGCGCTATCTTGCAACAACTCCTACAGAATGCTGAGACAAATTGCGATCCTCGATCAGAAATCAATACCGAAGGGAAACCATGTTGTTTGATTATTTGTTCTAGGAATACAGTAGCCAGAGTTCTAGCACTAGGAAGTCCCCTGAGGGGAATGAAGTGTGCCATCTTGGAGAATAAATCCACCATCACTAAGATTGTGTTAAAGCCATCGCAGGAAGGTAAATATGTAATAAAGTCCATGGATAATGTATGCCAAGGGACTGGTGGTATAGCCAGTGGACGTAATAATCCTTCGGGACTTGACTTTTGGGATTTTTGTTGTGCACAAACTCTGCAGGTTGTAATAAACTGAACAACGTCCTTTCTCCAGGTTGGCCACCAATAATTCTTCCTGATTTTGGCTTGTGTTTTAGTAATCCCGGGTTGTCCTTCAACTAATGACTCATGGTAATTTGCAATAATCTTGTTTTGAGTTTCTTTGTCTTTGATGTATAGTCTCCCCTGGAAATAGGGTAAGTTGTCCTTGATGGAGTACTGGTTCCCCTTCTTTAACCATTCTTGTTGGACATTTTGGTCCATTTGAGACTGGGGGTCGATCTTCAAATCTTCCCAGCAGGCGGTTACTGCGATCTGATTTTGAATTCGCTCTTCTGGAATGATGAGTACTGGTTCTGATGATATAAATCCATCTTTATCCTCTCCCATTCGCGACAGAGCATCTGCCTTTCCGTTACGCACTCCGGGTCGGTATGTGATCAAAAATCGTATTCCACAGAGAAAAGAGCCCAGCGAAGCTGACGAGAATATTGGGCCTTGGCAGTTTTCAAATATTGCAGATTACAGTGATGCGTGATAACGGTGACAGTATGTCTAGCTCCTAGAAGTTAGTGTCTCCAAGTTTTAAAGGCTCCTTTGATCGACAGTAATTCTTTGTCGGTTATGGCATAGTTCTTTTCTGGTGCTGTAAACCTACGGGACCAAAATGCTATGGGATGTAAGTGCCCCGTGTCCGGGTCCTTTTGCGATAGCACCGCCTCCATGGCCACACTGGAGGCATCGGTCTCGACTACATAGGGTAGATCGGGTCAGGGATGCCTGTTACGCTCACCTGGTTCCGACAGGGGCGTTGATCGGACCCGGACAGCTGTGGTCTCCACCAACGTGATGCGTAGTGAAGAGATGACAGTCTGGACTGGCCCGCCTAATCTTGTCTGCTGGACTCGTAGAAATATTCTTCTGCAAGTGGAGAAAGGGATTTAGCCACCCGTGGACTTTAGTGATGGCCCCCCAACAGTTCTCGTTCTCCCCACTAATCACCTCCGATATTTCCTTTTGGTAACCTCACCTTATGTTTTTAAATGATGAGCTCTCCATCCTGCATGGCATGCAGGGGTGCGTAGATACCAGTTACTTGACTGGGTTGAAGGTACTGGAGGAGTTCCGGAGGAATATTGACTCCAGTGTCTATAAAGTTAAAAGAGTTCAATATGTCTGATGTTCACTCTTGTTCCATTCCCTCGTTAGGTTGCAGCTAGGTCCAAAAGAATTTTGCCTGGAGGCAGCTGATGGCGTTCAGGTAAGAGTCTGTATTACCAAACACTGTCCGGTAAAAGTTGCATGAGTTTAACTTGCTGTTTTTATAGGTGCGGCATAGGAAGTTGCGGCGAATTAAAGAATAATACCTCCGGTGGTAAAGCAGGTAAGCCTATGGTGGCAAAGAGATTGTCCTTGTTGGTTTTCTCAGCTCACCTTGTTATTCCTTTTGTTTTCCCCCCAGGTGCTGGGTTTCGACGAAGAAAATGATGAGGCAGCGCCGAGTCGAAAGATACGGTGGACTGGTGAGCATAACGCGGCGGTGCTGCTGGCGAAGAGACGCATGCTGAAATAATGTCCTTTCCAGGCTCTGAGATGTGCTGGGTCCGGAATCAGGTAAGGAATCAAATACTGTCTGTGATCTAACCTCTTCTCCTTTCTTTGCCTTTTGTCTAGGAGCTCCGGATTCGAGGCGGGCGTGGCAGAAGACTGGATGCTGACTTGCAGACACAGTGAGCGTCACGCTGCTGGATGCAGAATAACGCAAAGCATGGGCTGCTGTTCGGGCATGGTTTAAATAGCATGCAAAGTAGTCCCAGGTAAGAAGTTCCCCAGAACCAACCCGAGTGAAAAATAGTCCCTGTAATAAAATAGTCCCATCCAGGCCTCACGTTGGCTTGGACTCATTTGCAGCATGGTCTGCAAAGGTAAGTAAAGTCTTTGAGCCTGGCGCCTATGGCGCCAGGACTGAATCCAAACAGCCCGGTTTTAATGAGTATCTGGATGCCTGCTCCCGGGGCTGATGGACTCGATCCGGATGCCCGGGGGTAGACATCATGACAATGCCGAAGGACGGGTGCGGAGGTGAAAGCCGATTTCAATTCCAGGAAGGCTTTTTCGGCGTCGGGAGACCAATAAAACTTCTTATTCTTTTTTTAATAAAGAGATGATAGGATGAACGATTTGGGAAAATCTTGGGATGATTCGTCGATGGAAATTGGCAAATCCGAGTACGCTCTGCACTCCCTTGATCGATGTCGGGGATGGCCACTGAAGAATAGCTTCCACCTTCCGAGTGTCCATGTGCACCCCTCGTGGGGTAAGCATAAAGCCCAAGAACTGGACTTCCGTGCCATGGAATGAGCATTTTTCCAATTTAGCAAACAACCAAGGTTTGCAGAGTTTCTCCAGCACGTCTCTTAGATAGACGACGTGATCTTCCTTGGATGCTGAATAGATGAGGATGTTGTCAATGTAAACTAGGACACAGACGTCCAACAATTCGTGGAGTACATCGTTCATAAAGAACTGGAACACTGCTGGTGCGTTGCATGACCTGGTACTCGAAAAGTCTGTATTTGGTTCGGAATGCCATCTTCCATTCGTCGCCTTTTTTCACTCTTACCAAATGGTAAGCTCCCCGTAGGTCCAATTTTGTATAGATTCGAGCATTCTTTACTTGGTCAAGTAGTTCGGGAATGAGCGGTAGAGGGTACCTATTCTTCACAGTAATCTGGTTTAATGCCCTATAATCTATACAAGTTCTGATGTCCCCTTCCTTCTTTGGCACGAAGAAGAGCGCTGAAGAGACTGGGGACTTGGACGGACGGATAAACCCATTAGCTAAGTACTGACCTAGGTATGTTCTTAGGTGCTGATTTTCTTGCTCAGTCAGAGCGTAGATTCTACTGCAGGGAATTTGTGCTCCTGGGACCAGATCGATTTGGCAGCCATAAATTCTGTGGGGAGGCAGGGTATTAGCTTGTTCTTCTTGGAACACATCCATAAAATCTTGATATTCGGAAGGCAATGAACAAACATTTCCTAGGATGGGTTTCCCCTCGAGTTGTAGTTTCCTCCCGTCCCTGTGGTAACAGCTTTTTGCACATTCTTGAGGGAAGGTCGGCTTACTTGTGCGCCAGTCAATCCTTGGGTTATGGGTTTTGAGCCACAGCATTCCAAGGATCATTTGGAACTGGGGGGCCCCTATAAAATCAAACGAAATGCTTTCCCGATGACCATCCTGACATGTCAGCATTACCTTATCGGTGTGTTGAGTTACTGGCCCAGAACACAGCTGCGAGCCATCTACGGCAGTGACGTTTTCCAAGCGTGGTTTTTGCTGAAGTGGAAGGCTTATCCGTGCGGCTAAATCTTGATAGATGTAGTTTCCCACCGCACCACTATCTATGTAGGCTTCTAGAGCATGGACTCTTGACGGTGTTTGGTGGTGGGTTATTAGTACCGGGATAGTACCGGGATGACCAGGTGGGAGGTCCGTACAACTTTCTTAATTCCGCTCGACAAGTGGACCCCTACACTTGCCGGGCGTCCGAGTTTTCCGACTTCTGTTCCTTTTCTTCGTTACCATTCTCCGTGGCACCTACCATTTTCTTGGGGGGATTAATAGGGCAATATTGCAAAAAATGTCCAGCTTTTCTGTCTGGCTCTCCAGCGTAATGTTTCAACATGTCTTTAGTAACCTTGGACCATTGAAGCAAAATAATATCTACAGCAAAGCAGTTTTACATGAGGCAAAGCGGCAACGTGAGAGAGAGCAGAAAGAGAAAACAAAATGGCGATTCTGGTCATCTTAAAATGGCCACACTCTAGTTGAGCTAATAGCTACGTAATGACTAATGAGCATATATTCTTAACACTTTAAGCGAGGCGGTTGGTCTTCGGCCAACCAATTATCATGCATTACCTTCCGTTCGAGGGGTGTCGAGTTTTTCATCCTCTTGGCCGTATGCCAAACGCCTCATCCATGCATTGCATCTTCTTCCGACCAAGTGTTTAGATTAGACTCGGAATCTGATTCGAACTCTGAATCACATTCGCTCATTGTCTCCTCCTTATTATTATCAATATCGATTGCCATGAATTCTTTAATGGTTTCGGATTCATTACTATTGTGAGTGTTTGGTCTAATAATGTCTTTTCGTTCTACCATTTGTACACATTCCTCACTAATTTCAGTGCATACTATGGGGAGACAATGTATGCAACAACAACATGTCACGAATATTCCCAGAATTGCTACTAAGATTGCAAATAGCTTCCATCCCCAGGACCGCAACACTTCCCAGAACCAGGAGCTTATGTTCAATTCCCAGCCTCCTTCAGGGGGGTGAAGATCAGAGCTTAATACATGCAATTTTCTTATCGCTTCGAAAATCGTAGGGGAGGAGTCACATACAAATACAAAACACGCTGGTCCCACAATTTTGCAAACATCTGCCGCGATCAAATAAGATTATATCAAGGGCCATTCTATTCGGTATGACATCAATCTAATTCCTTTTTCCTCAAGAGTCATGTTATATAATATGTCGGTTGTTCCATTTATTGTTTCTTCTAATATTCTGGACAGTCGTTTTATATTATAAGAGTTTATTGCTTGGCCCCAAAATGGTATAAATGATTTTGCTGTATCTTCTACAATCAACCCATCCTCAATATTACGGCGAGGTCGTGACCTGGTCAATTTGGCTATATCTGCTGTTTTTAAAAAAAACACCCCAGGAAATAGAAAACCTAAATAACAAGTACCTCCCCAATTTCTAGGTAACCAAGGATTTGCTTTTTCCCCACAAATAAAGTACACAGGATCTCCCACATATATAGGTTTCACTTCTTTATCAAGGAATGCTATATTCTTGCATCTACTGAATGTCCCCACCTGAAAAGAGCCCTTTTTCTGTAAACAAAAAGGGACAGAACGTGGATTATAATTTACTGTATAGGAAGGGGACGTCACATCCTTATTTCCTTCTGGGTTCATATGAAACATGATCACAGATGATTTATAGGGCACAGACAATCTATCCTATGGCATTATTGCTGGTGTAATTAATCGTGTTTTATGGAATATGGAGCAACCCACCGGTTTCATAATCACTTCCTCAAATTCATTCATGTTTGTTTTGTCTAGTTGACCAGTTTCACTTCCGTTCCATTTCCCATAATATAAGGCACTCAGACAGGCATAGCATGCAGAAGTCAATGGCAGGGGCTGTACATACCATCCTATTCCCTTAACACCATGCTGGGGCTAGTGGGCACAAGCCGAACAGTTGTTTTTTCTTAGTATTGAGTGTGTCATGTCCATTATCAATAGTAATGTGTTGTTCCCATACCCTTCCCTATGTCTCTCTTCCATTGGGGACAAGGTATAGGAAATCACATGAACTGGGCTTTCCGTCGTGGAAATGTTCACAATAGGCAAGAGTACCTCTAGAGGGTGCATTTCCTCCAGGTACCATAATACTGATACGGTCAATATTGGGGCTAGTATATTCATTATACACATTATTATTGTTAGACCCAGCATACAATTCTTTTGACTATATCCTTTTTTCACCTTTCTATGTACTGCGTTTAACTCATTATCAGCATTGGTGCAGGAGGGGACGTTTGCTGGTTCCGGCATCTTCTCTCGTCCTTCTTCCGCCGTGCTCGTTGTGGATATCTCCTGTCGATGCGCTTTTTGTAATGTTGGAGAGTTCGATAAATGTCTGCAGTCTTTCCATGCCAGTTCTTATCAGCCTGGATTGCTTAGTCGCTTGGCAAAATCTCTGTGCATTCACACATTGCTCTAGAGTTTCAGAGCAGTTGCCTTTGTACCATGTGCGCCCCGCTTGTCCGTTCGGGTTCCGGACGCATGGATTTAGCACCGAGGAGTTGCGTTTGTTGAGATGTCTGGCTTGCACAACCCTCACGCCACTCTCCTCTAGGCCTCCGGTTCTTACTTCATCCGAGAATAGGAAACAGAGGCGATAAAACCACAAAAAGATGAAGATGCGATCACTCCTTTTTTCTGCTCCGCAGATTATACCGATTTGCTCCCGGTATCGTGTGATCGACAAATAGTGCGGGTGCACTTCCGGTCTCAAGCTTGGAGTCAGTCTGGGGCACAATGGCAGATGATGATGGGTGCCCATGCGATGATGCAGGCTGTGGCGCAACGGAAGATGGTGGGTGCCACAGAGGTATGCGCTTGATGTCGGCCAGCAGTGATGCAGAATCTGCTGGACAATGTTGGGACACTCTTTGCCCTTCCTTTTTTATGGCAATCTCATCAGGCTTTGTTTCAGGATCAGGCAGTTTCCGTGGCAAAGAACTGGCAATTGTATTTTTCGTTTCTGGAACTGCTGTCTCTTTCTGGTCGTTCTCCCAATCAGTCAAAGTGTCAAGTGGTTGTGGGACTTTCTTGGCGTGCGTGGCATGTATCCATGCCTTTCGTCCATCCACCCGTATTGCCGTCTGCGTAGTCAGGAGGATCTGGTAGGGCCCACGCCACCTGGGTGCTAACGATGTTTTCCGTTCAAAAGATTTCACTAGCACCCAGTTTCCTGGCTCCATTGCATGTCCTGGGCCAGTGTATCTGATAGGCAGCGCCTCCCGCACCTGCTGATGAATCAAACACAGTTTTTTTGCATTAACAGCTCACAATAAATGCTGAGTACAGGATATTCCACTTCCCTCAGCCTTTTCAGCTGAGGTGCACACTAAACATTCGCCGGTCTCCCCATGATAATTTCTTACGGGGAGAGCCCAGTTCTCATACACAGTAACGCTATTGGCAATGCATCTACCCAATTTAGCTTGCTTCCTGTACAGATCTTGCTAATCTTGGACTTCAAGATTCTGCTGTGGCGTTCAATAAGACCGGCCGACATCGGATGTCTCGAACAATGGAATCGCTTCTCAATCTGTAAACCTGCGCAAATTTGCAGTATTACTGCACCTACAAAATGCGGACCATTGTCCGACCATATGACACTGGGCAGACCAAAGCGAGGGAAATACTCCTTCAGCATTACTTTCGCTGTGCTCATGGCAGTGCAGTCTTTCAATGGATATGCTTCCACCCACTTGCTGAACGCACTTATGACCACCAGAACATACTTCAAGTTTTGGCATCTCTCCATTTCTATGAAATCAAAATGGATCACCTCAAATGGCATAGAGGGAGGGCCAAAACTGCCTGTTGGAGTCACCGTTCCCTTCCCCACATTGTGTTGTAGACATGTGATACAATTCTGTACCAACCTCTCAGCATTCTTTTTTAGGAGTGGATTTTCCCAGACTGTGGCTAGATGTTGAATTATTTTCTTTGCACAAATATGGGTGGGACTGTGAGCCATTGTAACCACTGCATTTACATAGGCATTTGGCAACAACCAGTTCCCGCTCTTCTACCCAACAACCCTCCAGATCCAATTCTGCAGAGCCCTCAGCCCACCCTAGTATTTCATCTGCAGTGGCTTCTGCCTGCATCTCTTTGACAGTGATAATTCCATTCTCTATCATACAGGGTACTTACTCCGATTGTACTGTTAACATTTTCGTGTTCAAATCAGTGGCAGTTTGTTTCGCAATTCTGTCTGCCAATGCATTTCCCTCTCCCACCTTGCATGTCACCTTTTTATGTGCTTCACACTTTACTATCCAAAGCACTTTACTATCGCCAAGTGCTTTGGACACGTGAGTGCAGACACCAATCGTACAATCAAAGGAACATGTTGGATTCTAGCCCCATGTGATGTTAGAAAACCTCTCTCGGCCCACAGTCGGCCAAAATTATGAACCACGCCAAAGGCGTATTGGCTGTCAGTGTATATGTTCACGCTTAGATTTTCAGAAATCTCACAGGCTTTCGTTAAGGCAAGTATTTCCGCAACTTGGGCGGAGTTGTAGGGAATTCTTTTACTCTCTACAATGCTTTTTAACGTGGTGATGGCATGTGCAGCAGTTGATGTGCCGTTAGGTAATTGAAAGCAGGAACTGTCACAAACAGTTCTCCACTCTTTTAGTGGAGTATCACTTAAATCAATTCTCCCTTTTGTTTCTTCCTTAGTAACCATTAAACAATCATGGGGGGGGGGGGGGGGTGATTCATTTCCACCAATGTCTTCCTCGGGCATTGGCACCAATTCTGCTGGATTCAAAGCGCTACATCTCATAATTTGAATGTGGGGTGCGAACAACACTATTTCATATCTAGTTAATCTAGCAGAGGTGAGGTGTTGCGTCTACGTTCTATTGAGTAGAACGTCTATGGCATGTGGCACCATCAAAATTAAAGTGTGCCCCAACACCATCCCTTCTGTTTGTTTCACTGACGCAGCAGCCGCTGCAACAGCTCGCAAACATTGTGGTAGTGCGCGCGCTACAGGGTCCAGCGCAGAAGAAAAATAGCTACACGGCCTATTTCTTCCACCTTGTTCCTGCGTTAAAACAGATAACTCGCAGCCTTCCTTCTCATGCACAAACAACCTAAAAACTTTTTTATAATTTGGCGTGCCCAAAACTGGAGCAGAACACAGCCCAGTTTTAAGCAAATCAAATGCTTGCTGACATTCTTCATTCCACTGCAACGGCATCACTACATCCTTCTTTGTCAACTCCACCATTGGCTTCACAATGAATGCAAAATTCATAATCCACTGACGACAATAAGAAGCCATGCCAATTATAGCTCTAACTCCTTTCTGTGTCTTTGGAATAGGCATACCAGAAATGCTCTCTATTCTCTCCGGTGTTAGTCTTCTCCCTTCTTTTGAGAGTAGGTAACCCAAATAAGCTACCTCCTCTGACAAAACTGAAATTTCTTTAAGCTTGCTTTATGGCCATGCGCAGCTGGATGAGTCAATAACAAGACAGCACCTTTTTTTACAAATCTCTTCCGTGTCAGCAGCAATTAATAGGTCGTCAATGTACTGGAGCAATACACAACCTGTCGGAAGTTCTAACATGTCTAGCTGTTCTTTTAATGCTCTACTCTATATACTCAGACTTTCTGTGTAGCCTTGTGGAATGCGTGTGAATGTGAATGATCGCCCTCCTAACGTGAAGGCTAACAAATGTCTACTTTCCTTGTGTACTGGAATGCTGATGAAAGCATTCTTAAAATCAATAACACTAAAGTATTCTGCTGAAGCAGGAATCATTGTCAAAATTGTGGTAACATCTGGAACTAACAGGAATTGGGGATCTACTACTTTGTTTAATGCACGCAAATCAATTATGAAACGGTACGGTACCTCATTACGCCCTTTCTTATACACTGGAAGAATGGGGCAGTTGCATCTGCTGCCTGTAATCTCTTCAATTACTCCCAATTTCACCAAATCAGAAATAATACTTTTCAATCCTTTCTCTCCTTCTGTTGAAATTTTATACTGTGAGATGCGAGATGAGGAGTAACGTTACTCCTTCTTTTAAAACAATTTTCACTGGCTCTATCTTCAAGCATCCCACATCATTGTCATTCACTGCCCAAATACAAGCTGGTACCTTACTCAATTCCCCTGTTAAAGGTTTAGTCACAAATTCAGATGTTGGCATATTCTGAGGAGAAATCGTCAAGAATACCCCATCTGGTGTACAGTGGATAACTGCGCTTAGTTTTTTCAATAAATTCAATCCCAGGAGATTTTCCCAACAATTCTCTGTTAAAAGAAATGGACAATGTTCAGTAAAGGGCCCTATTGTCACTGCTACTGATTTGGATTCGGGATTTATTACTGGGGTACCTGCGAACCCTGCTGAGATATTTTCCGGCCCTGACAGAGGTATATCTGGAACCAAGTGATGGTCTATCGAGCACTTATGTGCCCCCGTATCTACAAGGAATCTATGCTCTTCATTCCCGACTTTCATCTCTACGTAGGGTCCTTTCTGATTCACGGGTATAGACACTGGTTCCGACCCCTGTCGTGGGCTGTCCTATTGCGGTAACAACACATCATCCGAAGTGTAGTCACTGCTGTTATTGTAATATGCACCCGATTGAGTATCAAAAATGTTCCCACCTCTTCCTCTATTTAAATTTTGTATACCCTGCTGATTTTGACTCTGGGTAAAAGTAGTTTGATTCGGAGCCTGGCCTTGATTCTGTGCACCATTCCCTTGATTATTCTGGTGCTGCTGCATATTGTTTCTGTTGTGGCCATCTGTTCCTGGGTGCCCTCTGTGCTGCCTTCTCTGACCATACCCGCTTCTATTTTGCAGATGTGACATTGAGCTTGCCAGTGACCTTCCTCTCTGCAATACGCACATTGATTTAATCCCAAAGGCCCTCCATGCATGTTTAAATTATTCCTGCCCTGTGCATTTCCCCTTCCCCCATTGTGTCCCGATACTTGCTGGAGTAAGACCCTTACTATCGTTCGCAGGGCTTCTATTCTTATTTGCAAAGGGTACTCATTACATATCTCATTTATTTCCCCCACAGAAGTCCTAGGGCTTGACATCCATCTTATTGTTTCCCGCATACACACTCGCAGTCTTTGCCTATCACCTATTTGCCCCGGTGGCGGCAAGGATTTCTGCATATAAGGTCCCGCCGCTTTCTTCCTACCTCTCTCAATATCCTTCCTCCTGTACCCTGGTGTAGCAAGTAATTCGGAATATTCCTCATCAAGTTCATTCTTAAGTTCAAACAGTCTGCACACATGTTCTTTTATTTCTTCATCTGTCCCTCTACAACGGGCTAATGCGTTCAAATCCAACAATCGTTGCGGTGATAACTTCCCTTTTTCCATTGTGCCGACAAATATTCCCCCAGCAATTCCAGCAATACCTGTCTTTCATAGTTCCTTCTGAAGTCATACAGTGACGCTAGCGTGGATGCCCCATCATTCTCGTCTATATACATTTCTGCCTGTTCTTGCAGCTCACGCTTTCTCTCCTTGCTGATCGCGCTGCGGGTCACTCTCATACATTCACTTTGTTCAGATTCGCTCATGGGGGGGACAGAGGCACCCTCTTGATCGGGAGGTGCGGAGGGGGCAGTGAGAGTGGAAGATGTTTGTTGGGGCTGTGGTAATTGTGAAACACTCGGGGCAGGGGGTTGAGCGGCAGCTACTGACGTAGTCATTTTAGTCTCTCCCTTATTAATTCGTCTGATGAGTGTAGCTCTCTTTGTGGATATATTTTTTTCAATATTCAATTGGTCGCATCTATTTGCCTTCCTCAAACTATTACTCTACTCCTCCTCCTCCTTTTCCTCAGCTTTCTCCGCTTTTGACTTATGCCTGCGCGCATGTTTCTCTCTACTTCTAAATCGGAGCATTGCTTCCCTCCTCCAGTCCCTAATGATAACAAGTGCCGCAGGGCATTTTTTCTTACTTATCACAACCTTTTCCAGGTTATCTATCCGATCCATCTCAAAACTACCATTACTCGGCCACTGAAGATCTTCCTGCTTTCTGGTTTGCTTTTGCCAAATTTCACAAAACATTATTGGTCCCACACCATACTTCACATACATATCATAAGCCGGCGTTCCCCCCGGAGGCGCGACCTGGCCAGTTTCCAAAGATTGTTCGCCGCAGCGGAAAAATCACGCTAAGGTGGACAATACCCCAGGCATGTTTTAACCTTACCCTTGGCTAATCAAACTTACTCTGGGTGTTTGATTTTGCAAAATCAACTCTCAACCAATATCAGGATCACTTACGAATCGGGGCACGACTCACCTGATTAGTCAATTTGTCTTTTCAAGACACAGTTCATCCGTATACTGACGCAACCAATGACGTCGTATCTGTGTATCTTGGCTCGGCCTCGTTTCGGGACCCTCTCCTCCTTGTTCGCTGGCCGGGGACGTCGATCAGGGATCAGCTGTGTGCAGATCTGCAGCAAGGAATCTCATCACTTACGCAGGGCGCCCCGAACACCTCTTGATCCCGGCACGATCGCTCCCGTCCTCGCCTTTCTTACCGCCTTCCTTCTTTTGCAACGTACACGATGGAACAAGTGGGGTAAGGGTCCCTATTCGGGCGCCATCTTGAAGGGGCCCCTGAGGGACCCTCGGATGTGGAAACAAGGCACAATCACCACACACAAACTGATACACCAGACACAAGGTTTTATTCCCAAAATCTAGGGTTTATTGCAAATCAAATAGTCCCAGTTGGCCAAATTGTCCCACGCCCCGCGACGTGTGTCTAACAGACCTCGGGGGACGCAAGAGAGCGAAAATTGTACATCAGTTACATATATACAAAATTAGCATCTTATAATCTGTAATGATGCATTCGATGCCGCCCCTAATTCATTCCCTTTGAATTGGAGGTGATGATTGACCCTGGTGACGAATATGACACCTTAGACCACCATGTTTAGTAACAGTTTGCAATCTCGAATTTACAGACACCATTCTTTATTTGAGAGAACACAGTGCTTCTGTTTTCATGGGCAAGCTGTGCGTAGGGGACTGGCACATTCCAGGCCTCACTAGCTCCTGGTTTTGATTCACGCTCTAGAGGTCAGCTTGCTCCCTGGGACCTCACAGCGCTCAGAAAGGGGGGTCGTAAGAAGAGCATAATTCAGACCTTTATTAATATTAGTTTTGTACATCGTTATTCTTTTAAGGAGACTTGCTGGCTTCCGTGTACTGATTAAAATGCCTTGGTCCTTGCCTTCAAGGATATGTGAGGGAGGGAACCAGGCATTTCTGTCTGGCTCTCCAGCTTAATGTTTCAACATGTCTTTAGCAACCTTGGATCATTGAAGCGAAATAATATCTACAGCAAAGCGGTTTTACATGAGGCAAAGTGGCAACGTTAGAGAGAGCAGAGAGAGAAAACAAAATGGCGATTCTGGTCATCTTAAAATGGCCGTACTCTAGTTGAGCTAATAGCTATGTAATGACTAATGAGCATATATTCTTAACACTTTAAATGAGGCGGTTGGTCTTCGGCCAACCAATTATCATGCATTACCTTCCGTTCGAGGGGTGTCTAGTTTTTCTAGACTGACAGGACTGCCCCCGGAAGTACCACTTGCACTGGAGGTGAAGGTGGTGGCAAAGGAGTTGGTGTAACCCGGGTAATGGAACCTGTCCTGCGTGTGCCTGGAGCATTTGCCTTGCCAACTCAAACCCGTCCGATCTCGGGCTACTATTAGGTCCCTTCTCAAGGAATTAGTCTCTTGTCTTGAGGCATGCACTTCAGCCCGCAGCTCCCCCAGTAATTGGGCTAACTGGTCAGTTTCAGAGGTTTCTATTACAACCAGGCAGAGATTCAGAGAGGCTTCGCGTTCTGTTACGCTCACCTGGTCTCTGCGGGGTTGTTGGGGCACGGTTGGAACCCTTCCTTGACTTGGCTCCCCTGTATCGGCTATCTTCCCCAGCTGCTGCGGTGTAGACTGTTCTGGATGCTGGTCTTGCCCCTGGGAGAAGATGAGAGGCAATGAGAATGGTGTCGCCGTTTCACGAATTCCCTCAACCTTTTTGTGCCTAAATGTAGTTCGCAAGAGTTTCCCATGCAAGCTCACCTGTTGTTTTGTAATGCTGAGCTCTCCGTCCTGCTTCCTTCAGCAGGGGTGCGTAGAGTGGACCCAGTTGTTTCCCTGGCCGGGGGAAGTGGCGATCCAGACCGGCTGCAACCAATCCACTTGGAAGGTAAGGCTTTAGTTATGATTATTGTTTGTTTATTATAATGTCTTTGGCAGTGAGGCTTTTGCCTTGATTGTTAAATAATAAAATCATTCTTGCAATGTCTCTTCTCTTCCCAGTAGGTGTGAAAATGGTAAATCGGAATCGTGGAGTGGTTCCGGGGATTCCCTAGGATGATGGAGCTCTCAAATCAGCAGGTAAATTGGCTGTTATAACGGAGTTCTAAACTTAGGGAGGGAGCGGCCAGATGTTCGTTATTTATAAGATTTCCAACCTGTTGTGTTCTTTTCCCCTTGCAGGAGCGGTCTGGCGGCGTGGAGCAGAGTCTGGAGGCTCGAAGGCAGTTCTGCGGCCCCCGGATGAAGATACCGCAAAGATAAAGAAAAGAAGAGGAGCTCCCGCATCGCTGGACATCCGGATCGAGTGAAGAAAGACTCCTACTCCGATGGTCGATGGAAAGCAGGTAGGGTGCGCGCACAGCGATGGAGCAGCTGGAATCAGGTAAGGTGATCCTTCAGCGATGGGGAGGCTGGAATAAGGTAAGATGCGCCTTCAGCGATGGAGCAGCTGATATCTGGAAAGTTGGATCTTCCGCGATGCAGTTGCAGGCTTCAGGTAAGATGGTCTTCAGAGGTGGAGTAACAGGAATTGAGCTGAGGAACAGTGGTAAGCGTCACGCTGAGGTTGGGCTGGCCTTAAATAGGTTGGCTCTGGCCCCGCCTTGTGGCTCCACCTTGCCCCTCCCAGGGATTCTTGCACGTGCCTCCCAATGATGTTCTATGGCCATGCCCGGCCCTGTTGCACGTGCCTTCAGGCACAGAGTGTGCAAAGCACACTTTTCTATGAGTCTGGTGCCAGAGGTGCCAGGACTGGGTTCATTTGGACCCTGAGGGTGAGGAAGGCCTGGGTCCTTGCCCAATGTCCATGACATAAACCTAATGCCTGCCCTCTTTCTAATACAATAAATATGTAAAGGGAATGTGCAATGTAAAAAGGAAAATCAGTGTTCCAAAGAAATGTCAGTATGGCTGAGTAAACTCCCTTCCCCACGTTATGTAGCATGGGGTAAGGTGGCACACTTGGACCTTGTGACACACTCTGTCTTCCGACACAAGGATGTTTCATGGGCCAGGGCCCACTTGGCCTGCCACAAAAAGTCACTAGTTTATCCGCTGGATCTCCTGGCTTTCTCTCACTCCACCCCATGTTACCTTTTAGCTTGTAATACAGTTCAACAAATGTTTGTTTACTTCTGTTTACCACAATTCAGTATAGGTGTCCCCAAGCTCCAATCACACCTTCATAGGCTTCCCTCTGTTGGGCTCAAGTCTCCTTTCATTTTCCTTACGCTGTCAAAGACTTTCGAAACTGCAAGGCTTTTGCTCTTACCTCGGCATGACCACTTTCACCTTCTTTCCTCAACCATCAATTTTTCTCTCCTACACCAAGGCCTCTTGGTAAATGTAGTTTTCAAGCACAGTACTTATTTAAAAGTTCAAAGATATCTCTCACATCCAGGTTTCTCTCTGCCGGAATCAAACCTAAGAATTCAAAGACATCTCTCGGTATCAAACCTAACAACAGTTCAAATCTTGCATCTCAGTTTCTTTCTCTTCCCGCCGATTGTACAGCATCAGACATTTCGCAGAGACTTTCGATTGGGCAATCTTCTTTTGCCAGACCACTCTTTTACTATGTATCTTCAATTTACAGTTCTTCACAGTGCTTTTTTTTCTCCTGAGTCTTATCGGCACACGCAAAACCTTCACTCATCTGATATTGTTGCCATCAAGTTTCATTTAACACAGACCGGTTTTTCATTGCTTTCATCAACTCACCGGCTGTGTTAATTCTTTCTCGTCTTTTGTGGCTTTGAACCTGAAGTCAAGGCTGATATCACAACTGCTGCTGCACCTCCCCAACTCTGCCGTTCAGCGAGGAGGGTGGCTGGCATCCTTGAAACACAAAATAGGTTTGTCTCTTCTCTATGGCTGGGCTTCCTTGCGCAACCTTCAAGGCCCTTCAGAGGAAACAATCTCTCACCGGGGTGTCCAAGGTTTCTCTGTACCTCGGTTCCGTCCCTAGGCCTGACGCTCTGGTTCGCCGTAGTCCTGGAAGAACTGCTCCTTCTTGTGCATCGCCTTGCTCAGTGTGTCTCAGTGATCCACCTTTTAACCATGTGGGGAGAGGTACCCGGTGTTTGTAATTAAAGTCAAGTGCCTGACCCTACCAGATCTTATTAGTGGGATATGTCCAATGTATTGCATGGGTGGAACTCCTTTTAGCCTCAGACCTGCTCTTCCTCGGCTCAGTGTTTGGGTAGGACAGGGGGGCTCTGGGAAGTTGGCCTTTCCTATAAAATAGGATGGGACAGGGGTATTTGGAAAGGGGGGATACCATGTCTCACCATCGGGCATTCCTTCCCCACTCCCTGAGGACCACTCAACCAGGTGATCCTCCCGCACTTGGTCCACCCCCAGGGTCTGAATCCAAAGGCGATGGCTGTGCCCTGGCCACCGGTGTAAGGGATCCCCAGGGTTTATGCAGTGAAACACCCTCTTGTTTTTCCCATGGGTGAGACCTGAGAGCTGGGCAGATGGACACTGGAGTGGTGGCCTGCTTATACCACATGCAGTGGTGGACACCTGCTCCATGAGGACACAGCGCATTACGTCATACCTGAATATAAGTGCTTCTGTGTGCCCTGTATATGGTTTCTGTATCCAAGAATGATGCACCCCCATGCTGAAGCCTCACTGGTGTCTTATTGAGGTACATGCGAACTCTGGATTGGGGGCTTGGTGTGACTGTCCACACATGACTCACTGGAACTTTGTTATATTGCTGGCCCATCCCTGCACCTACTGGAAGGAGGGTTTGTCCCCTGCACTGCGACAGAGGGCCTTTTGGCTATACCTGGCCTGTAGCTGATGAGGACAGACACTTTTGTTTGCACTCTATTGCCTCCATCATACTGAACCGCCTCACGCAGCGTAGCACTGTGAGTATACTTTGTGGATTTTAATATGCTGGTGACTAAACAGAAAGGTGGCAGTAGGGGCACGATTATGGAATTCTTTGTGGCCAAGGGGCCCACAGGTTCCAGAACTGAGGAAGGATGAGGAGCATTTGGGCGCACCGGTGCCCCAGGGAGAGACCCACGAAGACAAGATCCTGCGACAATTGTGGCCTTGCGGACCTCCCTAGAGGACAAAGTTGAAGACATCTAAATATATCTGCATCTCCTGAGACAGGACGTCTGCTCTCTGGAGAGGGTTACAGCCACTGAATCGCTGCTGCAGGCGAAAGTGACGACAACAGCTGTTTTGGAGTCCAGAGTGCGTGCCTTGGAAGCAAAAAATACTGTGCTGAAGCTGCGAACTGAGGACGCAGAATGGAGGACATAAAGGAATAACATTCGAGCCCTGGGCCTGCTGGAGGAAGACGAGGGCTCTGACCCCATCTCATAAATAGAAAATCAGATCCTATATGAAGTTGGCCCGGGGAGATTGTCTCAGGGCTTCATGATCGAGAGGGCACACTGCTCGCTGCACCACCGCCAGGAGCAAACCTGAGGCTCGTAATTGCTAGAGTGCTCAACTTCAGAGATAGGGCGGTACCCTGCAATTTTCTAGAGAGGTAGGACTCATACAGCGAGGTAACTCGATGATTGCCATCTTCACAGACTATATGTCGCTGGTCCAGAAAAAGAAATATGTTTGTTCCTACAAAGGAGAGGCTTTGCACATTAGGCCTCAAATAGATGCTTGTTTATCCAGCCAAACTAAACCTGCTTTACAAAGGGAAGGCGCTTTTTTTCGAGTCTCCGGAAACTGCCAATGCATGGATGGACCACAATGGCATGAAAGGTGGGGCTCCAGACAATTGCCTGTGTAGCCGTGAGAAGAACCCCGGAACCTACTGACACTGAATCAAGACAATAGGCAGCTTGCTTCGTGAAATGATTGCATATCCATTGTTGATGGTGGAGGTGCATTGTAGCTGGAGGGTAGTGCTACCTCCCATGACGTGGAACTTCAGACACCCCCGGATTGTTAGGAATAGTTGGTGTTCAGCCTCTGCTGATACCTTTTGCCTGACTCCCCTGTGGCGATGTTTCATCTTGAGGGAACAGGTATGCCTGAACAGCTTGATGCTGTTGAGCACAGTTTTGACCTCTCTGTTTGGGGCGCTTACATCTTGTTCAGATATGGTTGGTTGTTGTTGTTAACTGTTGTTGCAATGGGGCTGGAGCTGGGGTGGCAATCGGGGGGGCTCTGTGTCTGGGGTTGCTCTTTTTCAGTAAGGGCCTCGGCTTGCCCTGGATGACTGTTGGTGGGGCGATGTGGCTGTTATGTACGCCTATATGTGTGATATGAAAGTGGGGCAGGTTAACATGCTACTCGGATGGCATCAGTTAGAATACTGATCTAGAATGTTAGGGGTATGTGCTCTTACCTACACAGGAACCGGGTGCAGTCCTACGTTTGCAGGAAGAAAATATTGATTGCATTACTACAAGAGATGCACCTGCTTCCTACGGATCAGGAAATCATTTTGGGCAGGTGATGGGGATAGGGGGGACTGGTTATAGGTCCACATTTTTAAAATTTGCTTGGGAATTCCAGGTGTAGAGAGACACTGATGCCCCCTTTCAACTGCTTGATGTGGACATGGACAGGGAAAGTAGATACATCATAGTGCATGGCTATGTGGAGCACCAAGAGGTATGCATAGTGAACTCCTATTGCCCTAATTACGCAGTATCTGCTTATCTTTGCCCCATGTGTAGAAAATTGGCACAACTGAGGGATGCTCTGTTCCTTTGGAGGGGTGGTGACTTTAATTGTGTGAACAATCCTACCCTGGATACATCTGACTCTCTGCAACCTAGGCCGTCACCGGCCTCAGCGACGCTAAATACAATACCACATAACCTTTCGCTGGTGGATATATGGAGGGAACTGAATGCGGACAGGCGGGGTACTCTTATTAATCAGGCCGGCACAAATTCTACACTAGAATAGACTATCTGTTTGTGGGAGCTGACTATATGGATAAATGATCTGAGAGGTGTACACTGGTTGCTCCATTTCGTATCACTCACCGCTCGTGGTACATTAAAGCAGGCGGGGGCTTCGGTCTCCATTCCCGAAGTGGCATTTGTCGGCGGAGCTGTTTTAGAGACCACCTAGGGGACTTCCTTGCAGACTTTTTAGACTCTTAAGGTGGGTTGCGTGGACTGTGGGAGAGGTGGGGGATGATATCAGAAACATTGAAGGTGGTGACTGGGAGAGCGGTGATTGCTGGAGCGGGTGGGGCAGAGGAAATCACTGTGAAAAGCCCTGTAGTTACTGAACGATAGAATCCAAACCATAGAGTCAGACAAGGTACTGGAACCCTCTGTTGAAGCCGAGTTCCCGCTATTGCGAACTCAATATGTGGAAACATGGAGGTTCGAGCATGAAGTTTACACGGCACGTATGCACGGCGAAGGGGACAAATCGGGGAAATTAAAGGCATGGTTGTGCAAAACTGAACAGCCGCGACGGGCAATCACGCTGATTCAGGACGAGTGCAGCACCACTTGCCAGTCACAGACTGAGATGAGCAAAACCTTTAGTAGGTTTTATGGTGTTAACATAATTGACCTAAAACATTTGATGGAATTTTTTTGACCTATTTTTTGGTCAAATTTAATTTTCGGGGTGAGGGGTATGGATTAGGTTGAGGGGAAGTGGGAGGGGTTTGCGGGGGTTAACCCACACATTTACGACTGGAAAAAGGTCAAATAGATTTGATCAAATGTGATTAGGTCAAATGTTTTAGGTCAAATGGATCCAAACCGGATTTATATTATGCTGTATCAGCATGAGAAGCTGGTTGACCTGGGGGAATTGAGCTCTGCGCTCGCCCAGATCATGCTCCCGTGGCTAACAGCTGAGCAGCCTGCTGCTCTTGATCTGCCAATACCAGAGGAAGAGATAGGCAGGGTGATCGAATCTCTGCCAACGGGGACGATGCCGGGGCGGTGGACTCCTCTCTGAATATCAGGCATTTAGCTCTACTATCTCCCCTCTCCTGCTCATAGTGTATGAAGAGGCGTACAAGGGTGTGAGGCTCCCACAGAGCATTCGAGAAACGATAAAAAAAACCTATATTGAAACCTGGGAAGCAGGCAGATATGTGTGAGTCCTATCAACCCCATGCAATGTTAAACCAGGATGTTAAAATACTGACAGTGTTGCTAGCTGGGCGACTATGGAAGGTTATAGGCACCCTAATACATGAGGATCAAAAGGGATTTGTGCCTGGACGGAGTACCACCATGAATCTCTGTCGTTTGCAGCACTTATTCGACCAGACTAACTCCCAGGACGCTCAGTATGCTGTAGCACCCCAGGATGCAATTAAAGCGTCTGGTTCCGTTTACTGGGAATTAATGTACACTACGCAGCGGGGCTTTGGGATTGGTGAAGGGTTCATCCAGGAGGTCATGCTGCTGTATATAGCACCAGTGGCTAGAGTTGGAAGGGGGAAGCTAGTGTCTGGCTCATGGGACATACAAAGAGGCACGTGGCAGGGTTGCCCGCTGTTGCCCATGCTTTATATTTTGGCATTGGAGACACTGGCAGTGTTTCTGTGACAAGTGTACCAAGAAGCCGGTATAGTGGTGGGAGGATCACGGCACGTGATATCCTTATATGTGGATGACGTACTCTTGTACTTGTGCGAGCCTGAACATAACCTACCATAATCCTGGATATTCCGGACAACTTTGCCAGGCTGACGGGGATCTCCTTTAGCAGATAGAAATCATGCCTCTTCCCTTTAGCCGGACTGAGGCGATATGACACCCACGACCTTCCAGATCTGGGACTGTATTGGGATGTGCAGACATTCAAATACTTGGGCATACCTATTGCGCACACGCCGGAGAGCATGCATACTAGGAACACAGTCAAGGCAGTGGACGGGGTGAGGCGGTCCACGTCTTTTTGGGGGCAACTGCCGTTGTCACTCATGGGCCGGTTAGCATTGGGTAAAATGGTTGTTCTGCCCAGACTAGTCTATAACTTCACAAATGTACACTTCTATATTACAGCTGGCTTCTCCTGGTGCCTGGACTCCATTCTTCATGGTTTTCTGTGTGGACAGACAAAAAAATTGCTGTGACCAGCCTTTACATGACGTACAAACATGGAGATGTGGAGCTGCCAACGCTAGGGCATTACTACCTTGCTTCAATAGGTGGCTAGCTGGCTATCGGATTAACTGGCAATGGAGGTTAGGTTGCTACATTACATGGTGCGCCCTGATATGTTAAAGTAAGCTCTATGGGGCAAAAACCGCTGCTTAGGATAAACATCACTCCTGGTTTGGCTGGGACGTCAGGTGTGGGAGAGATTGGTGCGGGTACTCAAGCTCAGCAATCTGTACTCACTGAATGTGCCAATGACAGCAGACACATGCTCAGAGGTAGGTGAATTGGCCGTTGCCAGGAGGTGGGGCTTACTTCATGAGGGGATATGTACAAGGACGGGGTGTTTAGGGACTTTGATGACTGACACGGTCAGAGAGGTTCCCCAAATGCCAATTGTTAAGATACCTTAAGCTAGTTATGTTTGTGAAACGCAAGTGGGTGGGTTCACCTGAGGAACCGGAGGCTGCTGTGCTATTGATGTTGATATATGAACTGGAGAATGGCAGCCGGCCTGTATCCCAGCTGTATGGGTGCTTGCTGTGTGCATCATATGTGCGGGGCACACAATGGAGTATTCAGTTGGAAGCGGATTTGGGTCAGGAATTGAGTGACTCTCAGTGGGACAACGCACTGTGTTTTGTTAAAAGGGTCACCTGCAATGCAAGATTTCGCCTCCTCCAGCTCAACCTGCTTCACAGGACATATATGATGCCCAGTAGAGTGGCTAACTTTGATCCATCTGTTACACCTACTTGCCCATGATGCTGTGCTGATGGAGCACATATTTTCCATATGTTTTGGATTTGTGTACATGTGTTGGCTTTTTGAAATCCGGTGAAACTAGCATGTTCTAAAGCTGCGGTTACCCGTTTTCAATGGTCTCCGGAAGAATGCTTGTTGGGTGCTTATCCCCGGCCAGATAACAGAGATTTGTTTTCAAGTTAATGGGTTTGGCAAAGTTGTAGGGCACAGTAGTGAAAGTGGTTTTGGTGATGCCGTCCTGGAAATTGGAAGTGCTCCTTGGTTGAATTCCCACTCCTGTTACCAAGGTTTCTGGGACTGTTGATGGAGTCCGGAGGTGAGGCACACGGTGTGGTGCTGGAAGGACAGTTGGAGTTGGTAGCAGATGTTGGACTGAGTCAGGACTTTTAGATCGTAGGCAGCTTATCAAGAAGTGACTGCCAACAGGGACAATGAGTGAGTACAGTGGAGCATGAAACCGGTGGTGTCACTGGTGTGCTGAAAGGAGGGTAGATCCCGTATCACATCCTCCAGCAGAGCCAGCAAACTAGGTGCGCAATTTGAGAGGGTCTGACAATCAATGTACAGTGGATTTCACTTTTGGCAGGGCATGATTTGGTTGTTGGACAGCCTATAAGGCGATATTGCTTCCTGTGAAGGTTGATGTGGAGCATGCACATCCGGAGACCACTAAGATATTAGCCATTGTAGGACAGGAATAAGTATGATGCGTGGTGGTGCAGGTAATGAGGAATTACATTTGAAGAGGTTAACAATGAAATTGACTATGTTGCTGCGTCTGATTTTGTTCAGGAGAGTGTTGGTTGTAAGAGCCAGTGTGACCAGCTGGAGAGTGTGTATATCAAAATCAGGCACTAGACTAAAAACCTATCAGAGATCATGTTTTATCCAGCAGTTAGAAAGCTATGTGTGGTTGTTTGATGTATGAAGGCATATGAGGAGAGGACTGTGTATGTCAGATGGGGAAAATACCACAAACCTCCACATTAAGCTGTGGCAATGTCCACCGTTGTCTGGTGAGTAAGGGAAACCTTTAGGGGAAGTGCACATCGACAGAGCTGAATTTGGGGCTCATTCCACAATGGTGCAATGGCCAGTAACATATTCTTGCCCAGGGTGGGTTGAAAGTGTTTCTGAGCTCTGTGGATTGGACAGGTAAATCTGTGTTTTAGTGATTTTAATGTAAGCCCATAGAAAGGGCACTAGGCAATATGCTTCCAGGTCTTTGAACTGACATAATAAATAGGCCACCTCTCATCATAAAATCAAGATTTTAAAAGTGACATGAAGACTAGCATAACCCTGTCCATATTTTGTCACTGTGTCACCAGTCTTTCTGTTCTTGCGTTGCAGGGCAGTGGCGATCGGGGAAAAGGGAAGACCACTGCAAGGAAGAGAGGCACATGCAGGAAGGTGAACTCAGGAGCACTGTTTGGGCACATCTGCTGCATGACTCCAACCCTGCAAACTTCCTTTCAAGGGGCTTTTGTCTTCGAACATGGGTCTGGATCTCCTTAGGTAGGGTCCTACTGTACATCATTTCCAGTATGAAGATTGCATCTCCCCTGGTAAAAACATACCTGACTTTTTCTTATAATTAAGTGATCTTTTTTAAGGTCTCAAAGTGCGGACCGGGATTTGAACCTCTGTTGCTGACTGTTGTCTTGGTTCCAACACTAACACTTTGCCACTGAGCTATCTGAAGTAACCACGTAAGAAGCAGTTATGTCCCCAAATTCTCCCTAACAAAAGGAGGTGGCTCCAGCTTCCCGGTCCTAGACGCTAAACTATGGAACGCTATGCCGTTGAAACTTAGAGCAGAACCCTCCTTTTGGACTTTTAGAGCCAAAACAAAAACTTGACTCTCCAACAAAAATTCTGCTTAATGTACTCATCTCCTCATCTCCTTTGTCAACCATCATGTAACCCGGTCTACTGCACTTACTGCTGTGGTATTGTATTCTGTATTGTATGTATTTACTATGCTGTAACCTCCTCTAAGTCTCCGGCGCCCGGTTACCCAAGGTTCGACGCGCGGTACAAATAAAGAAACTAAACTAAGTGATAAGTAATCTTCCTTTATCATAAGAAGTAGGAAGTTGCATGTAACAATCTTACAGGCCCCACTAACGATCCTCTCCGCTCCCAGTCAACCTTCAATTCTCCCACACGGAACCTCACTCACATTCTATAATCTACATTTCAACACAATTCCAAGCAAGATAGACCATATAGAATATAAAATATAAAAGAAAAGAAAATAGAGATAACAATATACAAGACAATAATGTAAGACGTTCTAAATGAAATAACATTTACAACGAACAACAAAATGAACATTTGCAAAGAACACCAAATGTCCATAAGGTGGAATTAATTCCATAACATGCAATTATCTTCTTCCCGCCTGAAATAAAACAAAATGCTTTATACAAGACCTGCAGAATTAAAAAAAGTTATTTGTTATATATAACAAACTCCTGAAACTTACTTGGTAACATACGCACTATAGAACTTTTTTTCCTAACCTCCTTACGGACAGGGTGCACATCCACTTCTGCATTCTCACTCTTGTTCTGATTAAAATAATCACTGTTTTCTCATAATATGGTGTAATCCCAACTATCCCATTGTCTTAGAACAATGTTACTGCGATCTTTCATCCTTTGTTTTTATATCTTGATCACTCTGTGCAAATCCCAAACAGTTCCACCTTCCACTCTCACCGCCTTCTTAAAGCACTCAAGGGCCTCATTACAGGTCTGGTGGCAACCCTGCTGGTGCTAACGGCGGGTTGCCGCCGGACACGTAATATTTTATTGGTGCCTGACTTCCTGGTGCCACTGGGAGATTACAACTCTGGTGGCCCGGGAAGTCAGTTGCCGGCAAAATGTAAATCCCCATTCCCATAGAGTGCTATTGGAGTGGGGACACTGAAGCGCCGGCACTGTTGCTAATGGTGCCAGAGCTTCGGTGAAGTGTTTGCCTACTGTGGCCTCTGCCCCCGACAGGGTCAGACCTGTCAGGCACAGTGGCCACGGCAGGCAAGCAGAGTTTGCCGGTCAGGAAACAAGGGTGCTGGTGAGCTTACCGGCACCCTTGTTTCCAGAACGGCAACTTATAATGAGGCCCAAAGACTTTCACAGGATTGGAATAAATGTGAAGCTCCTTTATTACTTGCCTTACCCTTTCTCACTCTCCCAACATCACCAATTTAGAAGCCATCCCGTTTCCAGGCAATGCAACCATTACATTCTTTATCATGATCCTCTTTACCTCTTTGTTGTCTTAACAACATCTTATTAGCCACAAAATCCTTATACACCACAGGAGTACCTAAAGCATCATTCAACCAAAAAGGGAACAATTGGCTCTTCGCTTCCCTATCTCTCATCAACCTCAAAGGTGAAATTCCAGTCATTCTATGTAGTGTTATTCTTTTGCTCCAAAGCAAATCACAAAGATTCTCCTGCCAATCCAACCAGTTTGCTAGAGCCAATTGTACACAATTACCAATGACTCTATTGTGCCTTTCCACCATTCCATTAGTGTGTGGATGGTACACGGAAGAAAACCAACTATGGAAACCCATCTTAATGGTAAAATCACTTTTTTCCTTAGTTCTAAATTGGGAACCATAACACTCAAAATCACACTCAGAAATCCTTCCCTTCTAAACATTTTTTCCAAAAATTTGATAACTTTTAGATGTAACACAATCCATGACAGCAACTTCCGGCCATTTTGTTTACATTCTGAACAGCACCAATAAAAACGTATTACCACGACCGAGTCCTTCATAGGGACATATCACATCAATAGCCAACTCAACTGGTGGACTTCAGGAACAGGTATTGGAGTCAATGGTGACTTCTTAGTAACCATATTTGTATCACAATTATTACACGCTGAACGTAATTGCAAGAGTCTCTCTACTTGCGCATCCATAGAAGGCCACCAGAATGTTTCTCCAATTTTCCTTTTAGTAATCAACATGCCAGGATGAACTTCATGACCCAGCATTATAATTTCCTCCTTCAATGCCTCAGGAGATATCATCTTTGTCCCTCTCAGGATCCAATCTCCTTCAATCGTCAACTCATCCTTAACCATGAAGTAACCCTTATACTTGTCCTCCACTTTATCTTTCTTCGGCATCCTTCAACTATCCACGCTCCTACTTGGATCAAAACCTCATCTTCTACAATATTCTCCTTCCAGCTCTCTTGACGTAAGGCGTATAGAACTCAACAGACCTGTTCATCAATTCTGCATCAGTATTAACTTCCTCAAGACATCCATTGCAGGGCATTCTGGATAAAAAAATTTCAATACAATTCCTTTCCCCAGGAAAATACTTGACCTCACTATTGTATTCCAATAACGTAAGACCTAACCTGGCAATTCTTGGTGTGGCCCGGGACATTACCTTAACTGGTAAAACCTCAACCAAAGGTTTGTGATCTGTTTTTACAATACATTTCTCTCCCCATACATAGTGTCTGAAATGCTCTGCACCCCAACAACATGCCAAAAGTTCTCTCTCAATCACAGAATAGCGTGTCTCAGTATTGGTTATGGCTCTAGAGGCAAACATTACGATTTTTTCACGGTCCGCTTCAGCTTGAGATAAAACATCACCTAATCCTTTACCACTAGCATCTACAGTAATGATGAACTTCCTTCCTGGTACAAAACCTCCCACTAATGGTGCCGCAACAAAAAAACTTTTTTACAGTGCCCACAATTCTTTCATGACCACTGCTCCAATTAAATTTCACATTCTTTTTCATGAGTTCTCTTAATGGTTGGGTAATTTCTGAAAAACGTTCTACAAATGTATTGTAATACTCAGTTTAACCCTATACAAGAGTGTAGTTCTTCCTTGTTACGAGGATAAAGTGCCTTTTCAATAGCCTCCATTGCTTTAAATGTAGGTCTATATCCATCTTTGGACAGTGTGTATCCCAGGTAATCTACTTCATGGCTACTAAACTTACATTTGGTATAGTCTACAGTTAATCCTTTTTCATCCAATGTATTTATAACTCTACACAACCTCTCATCATGTTCTTCAGTCCCTTGTCCACATACCAAAATGTCCTCTTGAAAGACACATGCACCAGGCATGCCATCCAACAAATGCGTCATGATTCTTTGAAATACGCCGGCAGCTGAAGCCAAACCAAATGGCATTCTAACATACCGATACATGTCAAATAGTGTAATGAATTTAGTATACTTCTTCGAATCTTGGTGTAACTGTATTTGGTGATATGCAGCAGAAAGGTCAATTGTGGAGAAGGTATCAGCTCCAGCAATTAAATATTACATTTCAGAGATTACAAGTAGAGGATACTTTTCTACTACTTACTTATGTAATTCTATTAAATCCATACAGATTGTCACTTTGCCATTCTGTTTCCTAGCCACTACAATAAGAAACACCCATTCGGAAGCATCAACCTATTCAATCACTTGTTCCCTCTTCAATCTGTGTAGTTCTGCCTTAACATCCTCTTTTAGGGCTATAGGTAGGTGCCTCACTGTATGCAACATTCGTTCAGTACCGGCTTTCGAATGGATTTTATGTTCATAACCCTGAAGTATATGTCATGGGTGCTACTCCCGAGGGGCCAGGACTGGCCCAGCGCCCTCGGAAGCAGACCCGTCTTCCACTACTCCGGACCCAGCAGACCCCTACAGGGGCCCTTTGGACCGTGTCCTGGTGCCTTTGGCGCCAGGCTCATGAAGGGTTTCAGTCCCGGCGCCGGGCTCATATTGATAAACAGTGTAATAATGCTTGGGTGGACTTACCTGAGGCAGACCATGCTGCATATTTACCCAGAACAATCCAGTCTGGTTGAAGTCCCCAGCCATCAGGGCTGGGAGGAACTATTCCCTCCATTCAGGAACTCTTTTCTTACCTGGGTGGAACCGGTGGAAGAACACACACTGGAAGCACTTCTCTGCTATTTAAACCACGCCCGATGGAAAACACGTGCTTCGCGTTATTCTGCAGCAGCAGCAGGACGCTCACCGAGTCGGCTCCTGCATTCCAGGTCCAGAGTCATCTTCAGCTTCCGCGCAGCAACCTGTGGATGAAGAAAGACACAGAACAATACTTACCAGATCCCGGAATCCAGTCACCGGCAAAACCTGCAAAGAATAAACATAAGGTTAGAAAAGTGCAACTCGCCCGCAGCCACGCCCGCTTACCTGATCCATCCGTGATTGCAACGGAGCTAACCGCGGCCTTCTCTTCAGCAGCTTCTCTGCACCTGAAAGGCAAAGGACATAATTAAAAAGGGGTTCGGGTGAAGGCAGTCGCATTCATCTTAACTTACCAGTTTTTGCACGCGCAGAAGCGGCCGCATCAACCGCAGCATCCCGGCACCTGAAAACTAGAAAAAGGACATTATTAGAGGTGCCATTAAAAGCGGCCAATGATCATTATACTTACGTGCATCGGCACGTGCAGTGGCAATGGCTATAAAGCCCGCAGCATCCCGGCACCTGAAAACTAGAAAAAGGACATTATTAGAGGTGCCATTAAAAGCGGCCAATGAACATTATACTTACGTGCATCGGCACGTGCATCGGCAACGGAAAACTATGCCCACAGCATCCCGAGGCCTGAAACAAAGGAAAAGGGACATTATTGAGGTGCCCATCTTTTAAAGCCTAAAGACTACAGTATACTTACAGGCATCCGCTCGTGCAGTAACGGCGGCATCGCTCTTTGGCATCCCAGCACTAGTGCCACAACTAAGGCAGCAAAAGACTTGAGCCTCAACACTGAACTCATCCAGTGACGTAACTGGAATCCACGCAACCCTGCACCAGACGCAGGATGGAGAGCTCAGCATTTATACGCCTAAGGTGAGAGCTCGCAGAGACAAGTAGAAAGCTAGGCTGTGGGAGAAACTGGCGATTGGTGGGAGAAGGAATCCCATCAAACGGTGATTAACCCTTTTTCTTCCACCTGCAGAAAACTTACCCTGCAAGTCAGACATTCGATAAGAGGAAGCCCAGTCCTGAGAGTCGTCCGAGCTCTACGCTTCTCAATTGAAGAAACGATAGCAGCCCAGCCGGGATCAGCGCCTCCGTGGGAATCAGGTGAGCGTTACAGAACGCGAAGCCCACCAATAACCTCCTACCCAGGCGCTATGGAAACTTCCGACACAGACCAACTGGCCCAGTTATTAGGGGAATTAAGAGCTGAAGTTCATGCTGCCCACCAGGAAACTAATGCCCTTAGGAGGGAATTGATAATATCAAAAGAACGAACTGATGATCTCGCCAGACAGTTATTACAGACACAAGCGGGGCAAACCCCGCTACCTAATTCAGGAGGAGCTATATCCCAGCGGCTTCAGCCAATCCTGTTCAAATTAACCTACCCGGAAATGTGCCATTGGCACTGCCTGAACGCTTCTCTGGTGACCCTAAAAGGTTTGCAGTGTTTATAAATCAATGCCGATTGCACTTTCTTTGTAGACCTGCAGCCTTTCCGACTGACCAGACTAAAGTAGCCTTTGTGCTTTCGTATCTTAGCGGCAGTGCCGGTGATTGGTCGATCCCTCTGGTTACACAGGATGACCCGATCCTTCATGATTTCCCGACCTTCCAGGCAAATATGGAAAGACTTTTTGCAAGGCATTCCCAGGGGCAGGCCCTGGAAAACAAACTCCTTTCCCTACGACAGGGCAATCAAGATCTTTTGGCCTACATTGCATCATTCAATAGGCTAATCGTGGAAACCAGATGGCCTGAGGACAAAAGAATCACGCTTTTTCACAGAGGTTTGCGTGGCAAACTCAAAGACGTCCTTGCCCAGGTAGTGAATCCTCCTCAGGATTGTTCAGAGTACATTGATTTGGTGGTCCAATTGGATCACAGACTACAAAACAGAAAGGTGGATCGATCCAGGTTTGAAACACGAGTGTTCCCTAAGCCTCAAAGTCACACCAAAGGAGTTGAAGCCGTCAAACCTATGCAAATTGGGGTTGTAAAGGGTCCCCTAACCCAGAAAGAACGCAACAGGAGACCACAAATACAACTATGTCTCTATTGTGGAAATTCAGGACATTTTCTTCGAGATTGCCCGGTGAAACCACCTAAGAAGACAGTGGGAGCTTCTGATAAGAGTTCTGAAAAGCCTGAGCCGGGAAACGACCTCGCCCGACAAGTGTAGAGGTCCGCTTGCCGAGCGTAAAAACCAGTTCTTTGACCTCACACTTCATAATGCCAATGGTCCTCGTAAACCCAGAGCAACCGGATCGTTTGCATGCAATTAAGGCATACATTGATAGCGGAGCAGTTGGAAATTATGTGGACCGTGAATTGGCTTCCAGGATGAACTTACCTCTTTGTCCAAAGGTGGTTAAAGATGTCATTACCACGGTGGATGGGACGGAAATCACCTCCGGACCAGTGACCCATACTACTACTGAAGTGACGATACTAGGCCAAGACGGGCATCAGGAGGTAATTGTGTTCGACGTGATCAAGGCTCCTCAATTCCAAGTAATTCCAGGGATTCCTTGGTTGGAGAAACACAATCCTCAGATTGATTGGCGAGCAAAGACGATAAAGTTCCCAGAGTGCACACCAACTTGTTATCCACGACCCAACATTGGCCTAGCATCAGTAACGGCTGACGGTCCACAATTACCTCTAGAGTATCGAGAGTTCCAAGATGTTTTTCAAAAGGAACAGGCTAACACCTTGCCACCCCACAGATCATACGATTGTCAGATAGATTTGCTACCCGGTGCAACTCCCCCTTGCAGTAGGATTTACGCCCTTACCGAGCCTGAGAACCTTCATCTGCGACAGTATTTAGACCAGTACCTGGCCAATGGCTTTATCCGTCCGTCGAAGTCCCCTGCATCCTCGGCTCTGTTCTTCGTACCAAAAAAAGAAGGTGACCTCAGAACCTGTGTAGAGTATCGTGCTCTGAACCAGATAACAGTAAAAAAACGGTACCCCTTACCTCTGATCCCAGAACTCCTTGACCAGGTAAAAAACGCCTGTATTTATACTAAGCTTGATCTCCGGGGAGCTTATCACTTGGTACGGGTCAAGGAAGGAGATGAATGGAAGACGGCCTTTCGTACTAAGTATGGGCTATTTGAATACCAAGTGATGCCCTTTGGACTATGCAATGCACCGGCCGCCTTCCAATATTTTATGAATGATGTCCTCAGAGAGCTCATTGATGTCTGCGTTGTCGTCTACATAGATGACATTCTTGTGTACTCATCTTCAGAAGCTGACCATCGAAATCATGTTAGGGCGGTCCTTGAAAAACTTTGCCAACATAAACTTTTTGCCAAGCTCGAAAAATGTGTTTTTCATGTCACTGAGGTCGAATTTTTGGGATTTATTCTGACACCCAAAGGAGTCCACATGGACTCGAGAAAAGTAGACGCTATCCTCAAATGGCCGTCTCCTACTTCCGTGAAAGGTGTTCAAAGCATGCTAGGCTTTGCCAATTTTTACCGTAGATTTATTCCAGAGTTTTCACGAGTGGTACAACCCATCACCGCCCTCTTAAGAAAAAATAAACACTTTGAATGGTCCGCAGAAGCAGAACAAGCCTTCCAAGAGCTAAAGGCTAAATTCACCTCGGCGCCAATACTGAAACACCCACGCCCGGACGTCCCTTACATCGTTGAAACCGACGCCTCCAGCCTAGCAATGGGAGCAGTCCTATCACAAAGAGATCCAGAGACTAACCAACTGCATCCTGTGGCATTCTGGTCTCGGAAGTTCTCGGCGCCTGAGATCAACTACACCATCACAGACAAAGAGCTTCTAGCGATTAAATCAGCCTTTAAGGCATGGCGGCATTATCTCCTTGGGGCCAGACACACCGTCACAGTGATCACCGATCATTGAAATCTGCAGTATCTGAAAACCGCCAAGGCTCAATCCTCCAGACAGCTTCCCTGGGCCCTATTCTTTGCTGAATTTGACTTCGTGATCACTTATCGCCCCGGCAACAAGAACGGCAAAGCGGATGCTCTTTCCCGAATTGGAATGGGAGATAACGTTGCCAATCCAGAACCTGTACCAATAATTCCTGAACAAAGGATCGTGGGTCTGATTTCTTCACAATCCATTGAGGATATTGAAGAAAAAACTAAACAACTTGTAACCTCACCAGACTTACTGAACTGGTTACAAAAAGGAAAAGATTTCACCGTAAGCAATGACTTGCCTTATTTCCAAGGACGATTGTTCCTACCACACGCCGATTTACAAAGACAGGTAATCTCCTGCTATCATGATTCATTAATTGAAGGTCACCCTAGCATTGTCAAAACCACAGAAAAGGTGAAGAGACACTTCTGGTGGCCTTCGTGGAAAAAAGACATAAAGGAATTCGTGATGTCCTGCGGTGTGTGCGCTCAAAACAAGGGTCAGAAGAAGAGGCCGGCTGGTCTTCTGCAACCATTAGACATCCCACCGTGTCCCTGGCATACCCTTTCCATGGACTTCATCACAGACTTACCCTCCTGTTCCGGGTACAACACCATTCTTGTTATTGTGGACCTGTTTTCTAAAATGGCCCACTTCATTCCGCTAAAAGGCTTACCTTCAGCATCAGTCCTAGCCAAAGTATTTCTTGAAAACATCGTCCGGCTACACGGCTTCCCGTCAGTACTAATCTCAGATAGGGGGAGCCAGTTTATTTCCCACTTTTGGCGTAGCTGTTGTCGATTAGCTCAAATTGATGTAAGACTTTCGACCAGCCATCATCCCCAGACCGACGGGCAAACCGAGAGAACAAACCAGACTCTCGAGCAATATTTACGATGCATGCTACAACAGTCGGAGAGTAACTGGAAGGACATCCTTTGGATAGCTGAATATGCTTACAACAATTCAGTTCATTCGGGTACCGGGAAGAGTCCCTTCTACATCTTGTATGGGATTCATCCTCGAACCTCCAACCTTGATCCACCTCAAGATCTTGGAACACCCGCCGTGGATCAATTGCACACCGTTATTACCCAAGCTTTTAAGGAAGCGACTGCACATCTACAACAAGCTAAAGAGAGGTACAAAAAAGGAGCAGATCAACACTGAAGCAATGCTCCTCAATACCAGGTTGGGGATCAAGTCTGGCTGTCCACCAAACATTTATCGCTTAAAGGGCCTCGCACCTTCAACCCCAAATACCTGGGACCATATCCAATTACGGCCATAATTAATCCAGTGGCCGTTAAATTAGAATTGCCAGCCCATATGAGAATAAATCCTGTATTTCACGTATCTCTTTTGAAACCCATGCAACCTGGAACCAGATTGACCAATCCTCCAGAGCCCATTCAAGTGAATGGGAGCCCGAATTTGAAGTAAAAGACATTTTGGACTCTAAAATCATCAGATCGAAGCTATTCTACCTAATCGACTGGAAAGGCTACGGACCTCAGGAAAGGTCATGGGAACCCTATGACCACGTCCATGCTCCTCGTCTAGTCCAGAAATTTCACCAAACCTTTCCCGATAAACCAAAACCCCCGGTGAGGACAAGTTTGGGAGGGGCCTTGAGGGGGGGTGCTGTCATGGGCGCTACTCCAGAGGAGCCAGGACTGGCCCAGCGCCCTCGGAAGCAGACCCGTCTTCCACTACTCCGGACCCAGCAGACCCCTACAGGTGCCCTTTGGACCGTGTCCTGGCGCATTTGGCACCAGGCTCATGAAGGGTTTCAGTCCCGGCGCCATAGGCGCCGGGCTCATATTGATAAACAGTGTAATAATGCTTGGGTGGACTTACCTGAGGCAGACCATGCTGCATATTTACCCAGAACAATCCAGTCTGGTTGACTGGTTGAAGTCCCCAGCCATCAGGGCTGGGAGGAACTATTCCCTCCATTCAGGAACTCTTTTCTTACCTGGGTGGAACCGGTGGAAGAACACACACTGGAAGCGCTTCTCTGCTATTTAAACCACGCCCGATGGAAAACACGTGCTTCGCGTTATTCTGCAGCAGCAGCAGGACGCTCACCGAGTCGGCTCCTGCATTCCAGGTCCAGAGTCATCTTCAGCTTCCGCGCAGCAACTTGTGGATGAAGAAAGACACAGAACAATACTTACCAGATCCCGGAATCCAGTCACCGGCAAGATCTGCAAAGAATAAACATAAGGTTAGAAAAGTGCAACTCGCTCGCAGCCGCGCCCGCTTACCTGATCCATCCGTGATTGCAACGGAGCTAACTGCGGCCTTCTCTTCGGCAGCTTCTCTGCACCTGAAAGGCAAAGGACATAATTAAAAAGGGGTTCGGGTGAAGGCAGTCGCATTCATCTTAACTTACCAGTTTTTGCACGCGCAGAAGCGGCCGCATCAACCGCAGCATCCCGGCACCTGAAAACTAGAAAAAGGACATTATTAGAGGTGCCATTAAAAGCGGCCAACAATCATTATACTTACGTGCATCGGCACGTGCAGTGGCAACGGATATAAAGCCTGCAGCATCCCGGCACCTGAAAACTAGAAAAAGGACATTATTAGAGGTGCCATTAAAAGCGGCCAACGAACATTATACTTACGTGCATCGGCACGTGCAGCGGCAACGGAAAACTATGCCCACAGCATCCCGACGCCTGAAACAAAGGAAAAGGGACATTATTGAGGTGCCCATCTTTTAAAGCCTAAAGACTACAGTATACTTACAGGCATCCGCTCGTGCAGTAACGGCGGCATCGCTCTTCGGCATCCCAGCACCAGTGCCACAACTAAGGCCGCAAAAGACTTGAGCCTCAACACTGAACTCATCCAGTGACGTAACTGGAATCCACGCACCCCTGCACCAGACGCAAGATGGAGAGCTCAGCATTTATACGCCTAAGGTGAGAGCTCGCCGAGACAAGAAGAAAGCTAGGCTGTGGGAGAAACTGGCGATTGGTGGGAGAAGGAATCCCATCAAACGGTGATTAACCCTTTTTCTTCCACCTGCAGAAAACTTACCCTGCAAGTCAGACATTCGATAAGAGGAAGCCCAGTCCTGAGAGTCGTCCGAGCTCTACGCTTCTCAATTGAAGAAACGATAGCAGCCCAGCCAGGATCAGCGCCTCCGTGGGAATCAGGTGAGCGTTACAGTATACCAGTACTCTCCTTAACCACATTAGGAAATAATTATTTCTCCATCCCTCTAACATATTCGAGCCTGTCATCCTTCAGGATTAAGTTTAATTTGAAGTTTAGCCTGGTCTTCCCAGCCTAAAACATTCACACCTTTAGACGCCACATATACCTTAACCTCAGCTAATCTGCTTTTAATTCAATTAAATTAACTCTGTAGCCTAATATTTTGATTACTGAACCCTCAAAAACACCAGGATTCCTAATATCTGGTTTCTTTAAAATAGGATTGTAACCCATTCTACATAACCATAAGTCAACCGTAAGTTCAGAATTAATACCATCAATGCAAAATGTACTCTTGGGGGCAGTCTTTTTGCTGTGACTGTTCACCATAGTGACTTCCTCTACCTCCTGTTCATCCCCCTCCACCTCATCCCCCCCTTTTGATTGGGTTTCCTATTTCTGCATGCTGTGTTGAAACAACCCTTAATCCTACCATTAGAGCACATTTTGTTCAACGCGGGGCAACATTGAGAATTGGCAAAATTCCCCCTTTTGCCACAGTGAAAACACTCTTTTTGCATTTTCTTCTCCTATATTTTCTCTGGTGGCAGTAGGCTTTATCGATTCTTTGCTCCTCCAGTCTTTGCTCATGGAGGCTTTCATTTCCTTAGGCACTTCCTTAGGCTTCACAACATTCACCATGACCGATTTAGCCACCAAGTCCTTCTCTCGGTCCTTAATTGCTTTGCTGAAAGTTACTGTGTGTTCCACCTTTTTAGCAATAGCAATCGTCTTATCCAAGGAGGGTTCACCACACATTCATAGCCTTTCTTGAACCACATTTCTGTTAGTGTGAATTATTTGATCTCGAATCAAATCATCTTGTGTTACACCTTAGCCAAAATTGCAAGTCACAGCCAGTTTTTAAGAGCACTGACGTATTCATCCGCTGTTTCACTGACTTCTTGCTTTCTCTTGTAAAAATAGTATCTATTTGCTGCCAAATTTGTCTTGGGATAGTAGTGCATGTTCACAGCCTTCAGTACTAGCTCATATTCATCCATTACATCACCATCGCCTACTTTCAAAGGAAGCAACTCCCTGTAAATCTTGTGCCCCTTGCGACCCAAAGAGTGTAGAAGCAACTTCTTCTTAGTTGCTGTGAAATATTCATTATCTATTGGATCCATGCAGTTTCCCCAGTATTCCTTCCATTCTCTCCGTGGAATTGGAGGTTCTCCTGCTATTGCTAAAAAAACATATTTTTTATTTTTGTGTTTATTGGTTAAATCAAACATTTTACACATTCAAAATGTTATAAAATCAACAATTTAAAATACATTTCACAAAAATACATATAATATCGAAATAACTACAACAGATAAAATGCATCAAATTAAAACTGCTGACAGGTTCACCCTCCTAGTTTCTTAGTAATTTCTTTCCACAAATAATGCACAGTAGTTCATAACCAGATTCAATGCCATAAAAATATAAGACCAAAATTGATCAGTATGAATGCAACACAGAGTTTGCACCAAGCACCGTAGGCCCTTTCATAAAAAGGGATCAGCTGGTAACAATTGGTTAAACGTTGCCTCAGGGTTTCAACTTCTCTATTACACAATCTGCACAAACAATCCTCATATAGAATACTATTGCACGCACCCAAATGTGTCAGTGTTGGAAGTTGATTAAACCTTAAAAGCATTATAAAACATCTAGCATTCTGATTTCATAGGTTTTTTTAAATATGTGCAGGGAATGTCCACAGGGACGGATTGTCTAGAATATTCAGCCTATCTAGACTTCTTGGATAAATGGACACATCTTGCATTCCTGTCCCAAATGCCAGCTTTACATTTTATTTCTTTGAATTTGCGAGCCAGATTATCATTGACGACAAACGTACATCCAATATTTTCCAGCATTTCCATTCCTCCATTCTTTCAAATCAGCAAAACTATGAAAGACACCCCGTTGATTCAGGAAGTGAGCACATAGAGATTTTGATATGTCATTAAGATTTTGATACAGAAATTACATGTCAATTAATTGTCCTTGTTGTTAAGGAAATGATAACTAGTTCCTCACAGATAGCTTCCACCAGTACAGATTAAGAAAGACATAGTGCTTTCCGACATATTTTCCCCTCTAGAATAGCCCTTCGATAAATTGCCCTCCAGCTTTATGGAGGAGAGATTGTATTGCTTTAAACTTAGTCGACACTCTATCTGTGGTGGATTTGGAAAAGGTCTCCTTATTCATATTATTTGTGACATGAGAGCCCAAGTACATATAGCTCAATACTTCCTCAATTTTCTTCCCTTTTAAGGACCAGCAATATTTTTTTATATTTCGTCTGTAAACCTTTATCGTCAAAGGCACCCTGCTACTCAATAGACAGAATCAATAGAAAACCTACTCTCCGACCCACCAGAGCTGCCTACACCAACTGCCTGACAGTCCCTACTTTCAAATTGACTAAAATTGGCGGTAATAAGTTCTCAGTTAAAGCGGCCCAACTCTGGAACTCCCTGCCCTCCCTCCCCCTAAGTGCGGACCAAACTTACGTCAATTTCAGACTCCACATTACCAACTGGTTCAAAGAAAATGACCATTGACACTAGTATGGCCCCTTCAACTGCGAACGCCTACTGCCTTCCTGTATATATGTTTTTACCATAGATGCAGTGTATATAACTTTACCTTTGTATATATACCAATGTCTATGCATCTTGTTAATTTAGCTATTTTAACAATTGCACTTTTTCCTCTTCTGCATGTCATCATTATTTGAATGTACCTCACATTGTATCCTGTATTGCTTTTGTAACCTTATAAGCTGAATATCTTCTTGTTTCCGCACCCTGATACCCTTGGCTTTGGTGCGCATTATAAATCAATAAACATAAACATGATCTTAGTCTTTGATAGATTAATAATCAGGCCTTTTCTAAAGAACATTTTTCTAATGCTTTTAAACTGTTCTGCAGCCCCATTGCAGTTTGGTCGTATATAACAATATTGTCTGCATACGAAAGCCAGGCAGTGGAACATTGCGCTATGCGTGGAGGGTTATTATTACAATTCAGTAGTAATGTTCCTAAATTCTCCAAATTAATATTGAAAAACGTGGTGGCTAGGGTGCAGTCTTCTTTTAAGCCATGGTTGACCTTAAAATCCTCACTTAAATCACCTTCCTGGTTAATCCTAATCTGTACATTATTATTTTAATATAGTGCTTTAATAAAATAAGAGGTCTGTTTATGTACTCATCCCACTCTAATTTTTTCCCATAAAATTTGGAGGCTGACTGTGTCAAACGCTTTGACAAAATCAATAAAACAAATATGAAGACACTTTTTCCTATCCAACAAGGTGCTGCCAATAAAATCCATATGTTTGTAGTAGTGTTAAAACTCTATCTATAACCTGACTGTTGTATACTAAAAATCTTCTTCTCTAGCCATAAATGTATATATTGTAATAGTAATTTAAAAGAAGATCTTGGCACTAGAATCAAGCATGGCCAAGATTCTGTCATTTCTCTAAGGCCTTTTTTATAAATTGGAATTAACAGTGAGTGTTTCCAAGAAGCTGGAATTTGGCCTGACGGCACAATACTCTGAAAATTGACATAAAGAATTTGAGCCCAGATATGGGGTTGAGCTTTCAAAAGTGCATTAGGTAATCCATCGGGACCAGGAGCCCTGGACAGTTTTAAATCTTTTATAATTTTTTCTATGTCCTCCTTAGTGAATTGAAAGTATTCTCTATCTTCAATATTAAAGTAGTGTTAAGTTTCTTCAAATATGCATTCTTTAAAGAATAAGGTTCGTATATAGCTCTCCCAGATCTCAGTTGAGATGGTATTAATTTCTCTCACTGAGGGTTGGTTCGTATTATGCTTATGAAAAATGTGCCCAAACTTTTAGAGTCCTTACTCTTTGGAACGGAGAACATAACCTTCCGCTGGGCAGAGGTGATGGAGCCACTGTGCACTCTATCCCAGTTTTTAAAATACTGTTTTAGTATTTCTTATATTTGAACCCTGCTCAGAAATATCCTTAAAATGTTTTTTGATCCATCTAATGTCCTGCGTTAATTGTTTATTTTTTTGCACGACAGTATGATCGTAGGTTTTCTGATGTACCTTATGACCAAAATAGATCTTTTTCCTCTGTTCATATGCAAGATCAATCATAAAGGCTTGAGTAATTTGGTAATAGGACACAACATTTTCTTTTATCGGCATACAGAGCAATTTAAGACCAATCCCAGTTACATTTCTTTCTGTCCCCCTTATCCTATTACCACCATTATTTACTGTACATTTCCCGACCAATTGTTTGCAAGGTTGCACTACATCAAGATTAATAGTGATTTCAATAATAACATGGTCACCTAACTCATTAGGGAAAAGGTTAAAATGACTAATATGCAAATAACCATCACTGGTGGTTAAGACAAAATCAATCCATGAGTGCTGTACTCCATTCGACCATGTAAAGTACAACTCGTCCTTCTTCACATTAACAAGTTGTAGCAATTGATGCACTTGAAGGAACAGTAGCCAACCGCTAGTGTCATTTCTGTTTTCCGCCTCAGAGGAACCCAAAGCCCATAGATCAAACTTGTTCGGGTTATAATAATACTCTTTTGAGATTTCAACTCAATTTAGTTTGTATCGTGGACGGATCTCCAAGTGGTAATCAAGAAATCTAGGTGGGCAATAGTCTGCTGCAATTTAACATTCCCATGAGAGTTATTACATTTAAAATAAATAATAACTACGGTCTCATGTGTTAAGATCTGCTCTACCTTAACTGCCAAAACCTGGTCAGAGCACTGCGTAGGAAGAAATTCAGAAGCTCTTGTGAATCAGAAGCTGTTAGTTACCACCGTGGGTTACCTTTCTCATGTTTCTGCGCCCCCTTTGGAAGGCAGTGATGCCATCTACGCAAACATCATGGGTTAGCCACGTTTCTTGTAACAGAAAAATATCTGCTATGGTAAAATAGTAAAAACCCAGAGGATTCTCTAGGAAAGCACTGTGACCCTTTGAGTCCCAGGATCTGCTAGCCAGATTCTTAGGGTGCGGGTGCCTAAGTCACTCAACTCCCTCAAATTCAGAATAAGCCCAATCCTCAGTATCCATTACATTTAATTTCTGAAGCGAGTGGCAAATCTTGGTTACAATATCATTAATGACTGGCTCTGGCACAAAGTTATCAATTTTAATATTATTGGGCACATTTTCATGACCTAATTTTGATTTTGACTCCCTAATTAGTTCACATCCCATCTGCAGAAAACTATGTGACTATACATGATTAGCTCGGTGATGATAGGGGAAACGAGATGAATCACTGTCCAGTTTGAATCCCATGATTTCTGTGTAATTTCTATTAGCTTAATATCTTGGGGGGAGATTCTTGTCAGTAAAGTGACTTGATGCAGCAATTCTAACACATTTGTCCGATTCAAATATGGACTAGCCGAAGAAGCATATACCAGTGATCGTTCCTGCAATGTCAGGAACACTCACGCCACACTACATGCTAAAAATGGTTGGGGAGGATGAATGGTCACACCTTGCATTGCTCGTAGGTTAACAGTGAGGAAATGCTTTGAGTGTAAGTATATCCAATGATGTGATGGAGATGTATTTGATTTGTGATTACAAAGTAGCATCCAGGAGACATTCTTGATGTTTTATTTCCACACGAGTTATGTTTTCTTTGATGTAATAAGGATTATTTCAATATTCCTTAATGTTACACTGAAATCAAATAAATGTCATAGCTTGAGATAAACCGCATTGCCTTGTTGTGTGTGCTACTGATCCGGATCTCCGTTAGAAATTATCTTGAAAGTTGACTGGACTTTAGATGGCCACATGTAATATCACTTACTTAGGTCCTTTTCTCTCGTGCTGGAGCTGATGCAGTGCGACACGAGGACACCAGGCAACGAGCGCGTGCATCAATTTAGATATCAACAAGCGTCAATATGAAAATTAAACATGTATGGACTCCAAGTGAAGACTGCAAGAGTCACACTATCAAACCGTATTTCGCAATATCTTTGGAGAGCGGAAGACACGTACCGGCAGCACTAGTTTGGCCGAATCTGGAGGAGGCACTCACAAAGGGGACACGATTCGCCATCCCATCCTCATCACCATCTGAAGTAACGACGCAAGAAGCAGTTCTGGTAAGTTATCTTATCTTCCTTTATTTTAAGAAGGAAGTTGCATGTATCAATCTAACAGGCCCCACTAACCACCCTCTCAGCTGCCAGTCAACCTTCAACTGGCCCACACAGAACCTCACTCACATTCTATATTCTACATTCCAACACAATCCCCAGCAAGATAAACCATATAGAATATAACACTATCATCCCGGCCCTTACAGGTAGAAGCTGCCTGTTGGATTTTTGTATTCATTTCTATCAGCAAACCTTTCTAAACTTTCAAGTATAATTACTTATAAAATTGACGTCAATAGTTGTTTAGATTTTGGTTCAGGAATTTTAGGGACACTACTGTTTTTTAAATATCAATCAATTTCTAAATCTGTGTTGGTGGACTTTCCTTTACTGTATTCAGATTTGGATGTAATCTGTACTTTTGTAGCCCCACCCACCTCTCCTAAGAGTGAATCCATACTGCTCTGTCATTGTGCGCGTCAGGAGAACTCAACCGAAATCCTGTTTAACAAAGGTTGGACTTCTCAATGCCTCACCAGAGGACAAATAAAACAATCTCCCTAATATTTTGAGGTGCCATTGGCAGGATTATTCAGCTATATTCTTCCTCTGCCAGGTGCTGCTGTGTACATTTCCGAGTGTCAGATTCCTAGCATCAAGAGATCAATAAGTGGTACCCGAGAACTCCAACAAAACGCAATATATAACAATAATACAAGTCTCTAAACATGTGTTTTACAATCTTGGATTGCTGGTAGGGATCCTTCCACTACTAGCACATCCCTTCAAAGTTTCCACTGTGTTCACCTCTTGTCTGGACGACTGAATTGCAAGGCTCCCGATGAAGCTACATCCCATGCTCTGTAGAATCGAAAATCTGCTCACGCCACACATCGTTGAGCTTCTAAGCAACAACCACATATTGCCTGCAATATCAGCCACCAGGTCTGTGACATCTGCTCCTCCAACATGCCACCCCCCACAATATGTCTACATATAAATAGTGGTCATTACTCTTTTTATTTGTTTTATTGTATGTGGTTTAAATTAAACCTTTACAAATTCATTAGATACAGAAGATTAAAAATGAATTACATCGATAAATAAAAAAAGAAGAAAATAAAATTAGATGCATAATAAAACCATACAGAAACAATTAGCGTTAAGAGAAAAAATAAAGCAAGAAAAAGAAGACAAGAGACCATATTTAAATAAAAGGTAAAGAATAACCACTATTCCTAGACAAGTTGTAACTCGCTCACAACCTTAATTACCTAGTTGTTGATAATAGATATAAGTACATTGAAAACCAATTACCTGTATTTGTGGTCACTGGGTGATACAACACTGGAGCAATCGAACTTCCTATTTTTAAACACGCTATAAAACTGAAGCAGCTATAACTAATTCACCATACTTTTTAGTGTTTCACAGTGATTCACAATTCATAATTTCCCTCACATATTCGATACATTTAAAGCTTTAAGAAAGCCTGCTAGGGCCAGTCCCTCCGAAACTTTCTGAATACTAAGACACCGCTTTCAGAGTAGATCTTCATAGAATACAAAGTTTTGTCAACAGGTATACAGGAATCTAGTTCTTGATCCCACAAGACTAGTATCACATTTCAAAACAAGATGTTTGATTGACTCTGGTTTTGCCTCACAGAATCTACATCACAGATCCTCAATTGAATGTTTTTCCTCCTATACAGGATGTCCTTAGTTGGTAAAAGCAGTTTGGAAATTGAAAGAGGATGGGGGAGATGGTTCCTCTGCATTTATGTTCTTAAGCAAGATGACTCATCGATGCATATGAATGGAAGGCATCTGTAGTTACTATACAATCATAATCCAGCAAAAACTTTTAGTTTGCAAAGGATTATTGGTCAAGATGTCTATATTGGAACCAATATTAGATCAATTCACATCTTCCCTTGAGGTCAGTCAAATCTATTGACCGCTTTACATTAGCTCCCAAAAAATGGTACAGGGAGTTTGGTATAGGGGCCATAATTTTGGCATATAATGTTAGTAAGCGCGATTGTACCCTTGCCAACAGAGAAGGCACCCCAGTTCATACCTGATGGCTGAAATTGGCACTACATTGGAGATGCCAACGTCTCCAAATCCTGCCCTCAATTTTTTCCAGAGTATTCAAAATACCCACAGCAGATAATTCATGGCCATAAATTAACTTCAGCACTATCTTTCCTCCAAAGAACATAATTGCCCGTTTCAATGAGAACCGCCCAAACTTGCGATCGATTTTTACAATTTGAGTTTCAAGCATCTTAGCTTTTTTGCATCAGGATATCAGTGCCCAGTTTAATTCCCTTGTTTGCTCCGAAGTGGAAACCCAGATGTTTGACATTCCCCGATACTTTAATAGGGGTCCCTTCAATCGACCAAGAATAGTGACTTTTCTTAGGTTACGCTTTCGAGAAGGCCAAAATGTTGGTTTTAGAAGGGTTTATAATAAGGCCATTGTCATTAGCATACCTGGCAAAACTATTCAAAAGTCGCTGCAGTCCGACCTGTGTTAGATCAAATATCAGGAAGTCATCTGCGTATGCAAGCCATAAGATTTTACTATTCCCTACTTTAGGGGCTATCAGTCCTTCATTAGCTAAGCAGACCGCAACATCTGACATATATTGATTGAAAAAAACAGGGGGCTAGGACGCATCCCTGCCTAACCCCCCCGGTAACACTGAATTCATTCTGATAGATCCCCTTTTTGGCTTAGTCGAACTTGTATTCCACCATTCTCATATACCCCTTGAATCAGCCTAATCAAACCAATCGGCAGTGACCCCATATTGCCAATTTAGCCCAGAGTTTACTATGGACTACACAGTCAAAAGTGTCCGAAAGGTCAATTGAGGCCATAAACATGCAACCCTTCGGTCTTCTCCATGCATCTTCTTGTATACATTTAAGGACCAGCCCATTGATATTAGTCGCATGGCCTTTACGAAACGCCCTCTGCATTTTATCAAGAGGGTGGGCCCCCTTGGCCCATTCCTCTAAATGTGAGAGTAGAAATGCAGAGAGGATCTTACAATCCGTGGCAATTAATGAAATAGGACGATAGTTCTTAGGATCTGTTCTACTCCCACATTTATAAAGAGGAATCACATGGGCGTGCACCAAGACAGAGGCGTAATCCCTGTGCTAAGGATGTCTTTAAATTCAAAGTACAACAAGTTTGCCCACAAATTACGATCTGCCTTAAAGGTTGCATTAGTTAGACCATCATTTAGTTAATAGGGATAGAATGGTATCTAGATCCAAAGGTGTGTCCCATTTCGGGTAATCCTGATAATCAGTGATATCCTTCACCTCCTCAAGTTGATTTTTTGTGGCAATCCCAAATCTACTCTCAAATATTAAATCCAGTTTAGCTCAGAAATTGAGTTTAGCTGGGTAACAACATAATTGGGATCTTGATCATTAACTAAGATCAAGAAGGCACTAACCGGAGAATTGATCAAAACCCCTAACATGGTTTCTGCGTCTTGCTGTAGTAAGGCATTTTTTATAAATTTACAGTCGTTTTAATACCTCTGCCTAACTTTTCCAATCAGATTAGTTTGAGTGGGATCATCCAGATCTGATCTCTGGATACCTCTCACCTCCCTCCTCATGGTTGACTTTACCTAGGCCAGCTCCCCATTGTAACAATGGACATGCCTCACAAGACCACTACCTCTAGTTTTTGACCTCGGAAGGATTCTCAAGGTCAAAGCACCTATGAGACATAGAATATCATTTGCATTAAAATTGTTAATTTTCCAATTCAATATGGCCCTTAGGTTTTTCTTCAGTGCGTTGATGTTGATATCAGTCCACCTGACTGCATTCCCTGCAATGTTAGCTGTCAACTGATTTTGAGCTCTAAACTCTCTGATGTTAATTAGCATGTCAAAGCCGGTCGTCAAGATACTTTGATCACTCCAAACATTTTCAGACACAGAGAATGACGCACAATGATTCATGAAAAAGTTGTCTAGATAGATGTAGTCTAAAAGGGATGAACTCTTCCCCCGATGCCAGGTGTGCCAAGCCGACTCATTGGATTTGGGACACAGATTCCCAACCAAAGGTTTGTTTGTTTGTTTGTTTATTCACTTATAATGCGCACCAGACCCGAGGGTATCTGGGCGCAGCAGTACAGAAAATGTGCAATTTAAGTTACAGGGTAGGGTCATAGGTTACATACAAATACAATATATTTACAAATAGAGAGGCAATTGTACATTACATACATACATAGTAGATACACAATACAATGCACAGAGGACAGTATATGTACTGGCACTAGGTGGACATTGACTCATTGGTTAGATGGGTGGAGTAAAAATGTCAGCGAAAGGCAACAAATAGGCCGGTCAGAAGCGTGTCAAGATTACGGGTCTCGTGAGGAGGAGTCTAAACTAGAGGACTAGTCCTAGGCAGACTTCAGAAGATTAATGTAGTTGGATCTGAATTTAGGGAAGGGCTGCTCCTCACGTAGAGGGTGAGGCAGTGAGTTCCATAATTAGGCCGCTTGAACCTGGAAGCTGCCTCCCCCCACCTTAGTTAGCCTAAATCTTGGTATAATTAGGCTATTGGCATTAGAGGCTCTAGCAGGACGTGCAGAGCTTCTTTTTTCTGAATTTGTCTTCAAGATAGCTCGGTGCGGCATTGTTCAAGGCTTTGTGAACAAGGGATGCCACTTTTAAGTGGATTTTATTTTCAGTAGACAGCCAGTTGTTTTGTCGCCTAATCTTTGAAATGTGTGATCTTTTAGACCACCAAGGGCAGCTCGCAAGGCGTTATTTTGTAGGATATGAATTCGATGGGTAATAGCTTTATTGGCTCCAATGTAGAGGGCGTTACAATAGTCGAGCCTCGAGAGGATTAAGGCTCTCGCTAAGATAAGACAGTTATTGTCAGACAGGAAGTTTTTGCCTGCTCTGATGAGCTTACATGTGTAAGCGGTGGCAGATGCCAGAGACTTCACCTGTTTATCAAAAGAGAAGGTAGCGTCCAGATAGAAGCCAAGCGTCTTCACCTTGTTGGACACCTTGATGCTGTTGCCATCAATCTCAAATGAGGTGTAGTCCTGGCTTAAATTCTTGAGGTTGGAGTGAGTCCCTAGGATGATGAGCTCTGTTTTATCATCATTCAGGCATAGACCGTGGGTTGCCATCCATGCCTGGATGATGATATACACCCTATTCACCAAGGCCAAATCCTTATGATAATCCCCAGAAAGTGGGAGTAGAATCTGGGTATCATCTGCATAGTTAGTGTAGGTGATACCAAGAAGGTCCAGATCGTCGAAAAGGGGCTTGGTAAAAATGTTGTATAGGGTAGGGGAGACACAGGAGCCCTGAGGGACTCCACACAAGATGGGAATCGGGTCAGCTGCTGCCGATGGGGAGAACACCCTTATGGTCCTGTCACTGAGAAAGGATTCAATCCAGGATATCGCTTCTCTAGAGAAATGTGCGGCTGAATCTAAGTGGCTGCAGAGTACCCCGTGATCCACAAGGTCAAATGCCGCAGAGAGGTCCAACAGTAAAAGGAGAGCCATTTTTCCCTTATCTCTTAGGCCATCTATTTGTGCCTTCAAGTCAATGACGGCAGTCTCTGTACCGTGTTGGGGGCGGAATCCTGATTGCCGTGCTCCTAAGAGCTTATGTTGTTCCAAAAAATGTTGGATTTGGTTGTAGGCAATCTTGTCCAGGATTTTGAGCAGAAAAGGAACTGTCGTAATGGGCCGGTAGTTCGTAGGTATAAGTGGGTCTAGGCTTTGCTTTTTGAGCAGGGGTAGTACCCAGGATTGTTTTAAATTGGTAGGCACAATGCCGGATGTGAATGAGGAATTGACCAGTTTAGAAATAAATGGGGAAAGGTCCCTGGCGGCATCTTTTATGAGCTGGGCAGGGCAGGTTTCGCCCTGGCAGTTGGAGGACTTGAGAGAGAGGATGACTTTCTCCACCTCCAGGATAGATGTTTTGGAGAACATAAATCGTACCACTGGGTGCTGTTCCTTTGAAGCATGGTCTATAACCGGCTTGTTGGTCTGGGGTGGTTGAGCGAGGGAGGCTTTTTTCTTGGCTATTTTCTTTTGGAGTAGGATAATTTTATTAGATAGTGCTTGTTGGATGTCAGAACACCAAGTTTCATCTTTGGAGCATGTGTCCGGGATGGGGGTGGGCGATTCTAGTTCCTTGAGGATGATGAACAGTTCCCTCATACTTGAATTAGCATTCGATATGCGCTTGTTGAATGAGTTCTGCTTGGCCAGGTGAATTTCTTTTTTATATTGGGAGGAGATTTCTGTTAGATTTCTGTTCATTTTGTGATCTTCAGAGGGGGTAAGCCTCCATGCTGTTTCGCAACTCCTCTTAAGTAGTCGCAAGTCCTTTAGTTCTGGGGTAAACCATTTGTTTAGGTGGGATTTAGGTTTACTTGGTCTGATTTTCAGAGATCGGCGATGTTGTCAAGGGTGGTTAACATGATCTTGTTATATTCGTTGATTAATGTTTCAGGGTCTAGATGATCCTCTAGTCGGTTAAGGATGGGTAGGATCGCTGGGATCACTTTATCTCTGGTGATGCTCTTTTTATTTCTTGTAAGGCATGGTGGGGCCAAAGTAGATACTTGCGGAGGTGGTCTGGAGGTAGATAATTCAAAGGACAAAAAGAAGTGGTCTGTCCAGTGTTGAGGGACAATAGATTTAATGTGGGCAGTGCAGTTGTATTCTGCTAGCCAGTCAAGGGTTCTCCCTTTGTTGTGAGTGGGTTCTAGAATTTTTTGTGTTATGCCCAGATCAAAGACAGAGTTGGCAATGGTGGTGGCATTCTTGTCTAGAGGGTCGTTGAATCCCAGGTTGAAGTCCCCTAGGACAAGTAGCTAGGATGAGGTTTTAAGGTTATTAGAAAGTAGGTTATGGATATCCTCCTCAAATATTCCTATAGGTCCAGGTGGTCTATAGATGAGGTGGATGGTCAGTGGTTGGGAGCTAGCTAGAGGCAGTTTGATGGTGAGCGTTTCACATGATTCGGATACTATGTTAGGCATAATTCTCATGCCTAAGTTAGTCTTAGCAATGATAGCAATGCCGCCTCCTCGCATATTAGTCCTATCTTGTCTAAGTATGGTATAGTCCTCCGGGATTGCTAGGGAGAGGAGGGGTCCTGCTGCGTCGTGCAGCCATGTCTCTGTGATAGCGAGGAAGTCCAAGTTATCGAGCAGTATCAGGTCGCAGATATCTGTGGCGTGTGCAGTCAAGGATCTGACATTTATTAAACCTCCTTTGAGGGGGGGGCAGTAGGTTGGATAGGTTCTGTTTTGGTACGGGTGGAAAGAGGTCTCAAGCTGTTGAGGTGCAGAATATTAGCCTTCTGGATGTTAGATCTTTTGTTGGTGGGAGGTAGGGTTCTGGTCAAAGGTTCATGAAGTCTCGTGAGTCTTGCTCGGAGTCTGGAGTTTCTAAGGAGTAGACTACAAGGGTTGCTTCGATATTCAATTTAGGGATTCAGAACCGGGTGTTCCATAGTGATGCAAGTGGCTGGGGGAGTAGTGGTAGATTTGTTTAGGACTCTGGTGAGCGCTGTGGGGAGGCTACTGTACGCTCTCTGGTTGGTGATGATTAGGATAAGTAAATACATTAGCAGGCTACAGGGTGTGCTACTCATGATGTAGAGGCTGAGTTCGGGTAGGCACAGTGAACTGAAAATGCTAATTCAAATGGGCACAGTGTGTAGAATACAGCATAATCACAGTGGACAAGATTTCAGCATAGGCAGGCACAGTGGGCTACACTGGCTGATCTTCAAAATAGGCGCAGTGGGCAAAATTCAGGAAAGACACAGTGGACAACAATGACTAAATTCCAAATAGCAAAGGCGCAGGTTGCAATGATTAAACTACAAGTAGTATGGGCTTACAATGACAGTGGGCTACAATGACTAAATTTCAGATGGCATAGGCACAGGCTACAATGACTAAATTTCAAATGGCATAGACACAGGCTGCAATGACTAAATTTCAAGTGGCATAGGCACAGTGGGCTACAATGACTAAATTTCAAGTGGCATAGGCACAGTGGGCTACAATGACTAAATTTCTAATAGCATAGGCACAGGCTGCAAAGACTAAATTCCAAATAGCATAGGCATAGACTGCAATGACTAAATTCCAAATAGCATAGGCACAGGCTGCACAGACTAAATTCCAAATAGCATAGACACAGGCTGCAAAGATTACATTTCAGGTAAATTTCGGGTGGAGGGACCCCTAAACCCAAATACCATATTTGACCGGAATGCCTTTACATAGGTATACCCTCACAATCCAAGTGAACAAACACCTCCACACTCGAAAATGCCTTTATGCCAATAAATATTTACCACCAGAAGCTTCAATGAGCCATCCCATGAGGTACAGTCAACCCCCGGGGCTCCAAAGGGGAGCCCTTCAATAAATGAACCTTTCAGACCCTGGGTATTTTCCACTGCTATAAGCAGGCCACCAGAGGGCCTCCCCCCTCCACTACTTTTGGCCTGTTGGGTAAATATTTTGTGGCCATCCAGGACCTGGGTCTCAAGCAGCCACGTTGCTTGCAGGCAAAAACAATTGACAGCTCTTAAATTATCCAAACAGCTAGGGTTACTAAACAAATGCGAACTACCTTGAGTGTTCCAAGATTGCAGGCACAAGGATATCATTCTTTGCTCCGTGCCCTTCCAAGTAGCCTGCCTATGGGACAAGATTCTGCCACAGGATTGAGATGATAGCTGCCCAATCAATCACCTTTCCAGAGTCTGCCCCAGCCAGTGGTCTCACTTCAATAGTCTCCATAACCCCTGGTCGAGCCGCAATTCTTAAGATGTCATTTTGAAGGGATTGTGTCCTCTGACGTATTCCTTATCTTGATAGATAGATCACTTCCAGCTCGCTGGCCTCGGAAACATTTTTCAGTAGAGGGCGCTGCGCGTCGACGTCCCTCGAGTTAGTGTCCCTCGAAAGCCTCCGTATCAGCGCCGACGTCATCGTGCGTATAGATAGACTCGTGCAGCGTCCGTTGCACAGTTCCGTTTTTCCGCACTTCGTAGGCCTCGGAATCGTGTCCTTTCTTCAAGTATTTCTTATTATTCCTCGAAGATATCTTCTTCATTCAATGGTTTCCTCTTCCGAACCGTCGAGCCCACGGTCTGGCTTCAAAAAGTGTCGAGATTGTGGGAAGAAAATGTCGTTGACGGATCCTCACAAAATCTGCTTGTGGTGCCTGGGATCGGAGCATCACTGTTCGGAATGCCAGGACTGTATGTCCATGACGTTGAAAGCCTTGAAGGAGCGTAAGGGGAAGCTAGAAAGAGGTAAGACTCTTAATACTTCAACTTCTTCGAAAGTTTCCTCGGCAGAGTCGAGACATTAGTCTCCTCGCCGTCACAGAAAACATTCCCGTTCAAGGTCTCGAAGCGGTTCCCAATAGTCTTCGAGATCTAAACACTCGAAAAGGAGGCGTCGTAGATATCCCTTTCTTAGTCTTCTTCCACTTCCCCGGCTAGGGTCACCTGTCCGACGAAACACAGCTCTCCGGCTAAGTGGGAGGAATTCTGTAAAAAAATGCTTATCGTCTTCGAGAAAGCAGCCTCAACCCCCTCGGAGACGGCTAAAGGTGATACCCTGGGTGAAAGACCCGAAAAATCAAAACGCCGCGAGTGGTTGCACCAGGCGAAAGAAACTGCCCAAGAGCGTCATGAACCCTCGAGCAAAGGCAGTAAGACCGCGTCATCAACGCCGTCGTCGACACCGATAAAGGACAGATCTAATGCAGTTACTATATCTCAGTCAGTAGACGTACTGAGGGCTACGACCATGACCTCGAGGATGTCGTCGATAACCTCGACGACTCCGAGTAGGATTCCGATCCTCTCGAGTTCTTCGAGGCCTCTTGTCTGGTAATTTTCCGAGGCCAGAAAGCTGGAAGTGATCTATCTATCAAGATAAGGAATACGTCGGAGGAACATCTCATCGAAAGAACGTTACAAGGTAAGAAGTAACTTGTTCTTCTACCTAAATGTACCTTTTCTTCAACCAACACCTGTTTGATCTCGAATCCCAAGGTAGAAAGGCTAATTTGTTGAGTAAGAATCAATTCCCTCACCAGCGGGGAATTCAAGTAAATGTCACAGGTATCAAGCTGATTTATATCAGGTTTTGGACACTCTCCCAATATCTGCCCACGCAACCATAGCTAAGGCCGGGATTTCTACAGAAATGGTGAGCATGTTAAACCTATTCAATCAGACTGGCTGATCATGTCCTAGCTTGCTTGTCATCCTCAAATGACAGCTCTGCCGGTCTGAGGATTTGTCTTTTAGCCTCAAGTTTATCTCCTTTTGCCCCATAGGTTCATCACCACACAAGTCGAGTAGAGAACTCTTCACACCCCTATAGAGGGAGTCCTGCTGTTTGGCACCCTCATTTGATGTGTAGGGAGTGGGCTGGTGTAGATGTTGCAAGAGGTCCCTAACCCCTGCAGCCACTCTCGGGTATAAGATCGGCGGGGGCATTTCTAGGGCACAAGATTTCCCCATCCCTGACCCCACTTCAGGGGTAATCCATTTCTCCTCATTCCCACAAACATTGCTTGAGGCCCCCTCTGTGGGCCCCCCCCTGTGGGACTCCAAACAGATTGCTGTAGTCGGGAGATTCCTGCCCCCCATCCCATTCCCATGGAGGCCAGCCCCCTGACATCACCATCAGATACGTGAACCGTTGTTGCTTGCCTACTGCTGCCACCCTTGGTTGGTCCTAAGGCCCGAGATTTCCCTGGCCCGCAACCCAGGACAACAGGGGTGACCCAGCCTTCACCCGCAAGGGGATATGGCAGAAACTCATCTCACACTCCTTAAATCCACTGATTGATCCCACCCAACCCTCCACACCAGGGGCTCGCTCAGGTAATATCAGCCTGCCCCCTGCTCTCCCAACTGGGGTACAATTGCCCGATCCACTTGAAGACCTACACGAGCCCACCCTACAACCAATCCCACTCGTGGAGATGCAGTCACCCCTCCCCTTCTCCTCAGGTGTTTGGAGTGCCACCTTCCTCTCACCAGATATCAATGGTCTGTACGACCCCTCTTTGGGGTCGACAGAGTGCTGGTCAGAGTGGACCATAGTGTCAGCACAAGATGATTTAGCCTCCACCACCAATCTCTGGTCTCCATCTTCAATGACCAGGGAAAACCTAGATATAAAAAGAGAGCTATGGGCTGCTCTAATAGTAAGAATGCATGACCACCACATTTTTGCGTCCGACCACTTTGATTCTTTTGGTTGATTTAGTTGGAAGTATCTCAGTCGGTGTATCTGCTTTTTCAGGCAGGACCTCCTCTGGAGCAATGGTAGCGCTACCCAGTGCTATAGGCTGGTCAGTTGTTAGGTCAATGTGCGGGCCACACATTTCCTCCCCATTCAGAAGTGGAGTTGATGGCAGAAAATCCACCCTTAAACCTGCGGGAGCAATATTGGGTTTATCATCCACCAAACCCTCAGTGCCACTAGAATCGGAGATTTCAATAATATCCGCTGAATTTTGAACAACAATAGACTTCATATTGCTTTCCCCCCAAAATGGCCTTTACATCCCCTGGGCCCAATCCAATAGGCCCAAAGCGTAATTCAGACCCAATTTTATCCAATTTGCCATTCACTTCAGCTGATTTGTGGCTTTTAATTCGGCCCAAATGTTGTCATATAGTGCCACGAAGGAGCTCAGCACCATGTTGAGAACAGATACAGTAGGGTGAGTCAAGTGTATTCTTTTGTCGATGTCCCTCAGAGTATGATGTAATACAGGTGACTCTTCCTGGGCACCACCTTCCCCAAGCTCTTCCCTCTGGAGCTGCGCAGAGCCCCCAGAGTCATGGTCAATTCCATGTTGATCAATTATATTTGTGAGGACTGTCGGTGAGTCCAGAATTGAAGCATCATAACCACACTGTCAATATTATTCTCACCCTAGGGTTCAAAGTAGGCCTCTTGCTGAAGTGCCTGATCCGCAAATTCAATTATACTGATATCAGTCAGATCTTTGAGACTGCCAAAGTGAGACTGCAAGGTCATAACTGAATGATCAAGCATTGCTTTACCTCTTGCCACTACACATGGTTTAATTTCGGTGCTGGTAGTCGCTGATTTGATAAAATAGTGATCCATAAAGCATGGTCCGTAGATCGGTCGGCTCAGTGGAATTCCCTTAGGTGTGGCAAACTGGGCCAGAGGGCCAGGAAAGGACCTAGCACATGACACCATCTTCTCCGGGGGTGGCATATGTACTTGGGCCAAGGTTGTGGGTGGGAGAGCTTGATTGAACTGGTCGTCAAGATTTAGTGTCAGTTGTGGTACCATTAGATTGTTCTCCCTACCTCCCTCTCCCTGATTCCTGGCCTGGGTACTCTCCCAATGAGGCAATAGGGGAGAATCGGCATAATGAGGACGAAACAGGAGGTGGGAAATTAGGCTTACTATTCATTACTTCCGCTCTCCCACACCCTTCTGCTCCATCAGGGATGATATGATTTCCTGATTGGGGAGTCTGTGAAACTAATCCCATTTGGCGTCGCAAACAGGAGCGCATTTTGCCAAGTAAGATTATGTGTGAAAGGCAAATCCACCTGTCTCAGCACAAAGAAAGAAGAAAAGGAAAAACACAAAAAAAAGGAATCAGTGCTCAAGTAACCAATTGTTTTATCCTAGATCAAAGGGCAACCAAGAGGTTGGAAGCCTGCAGTCTCTAGGAAGAGAAAAAAAAAGGATGCGCTTTTCACTTAAATGTAGAGAATGTACTCGACGCACAGATCAAAGGGTTCAATCGCCCTGTGGCACCCACGGTCTCTGGCAGAAACAAATAATCGCTGGATCAGTCAGCGTGGTTCCGGCATAATTCCATTCCAAAGAAACGCCCTATCGTTCTTTCCACTCGCTGAAGTACACCGGGGTACACTCTAACACTCTGAGTAGAAAGTACTTGTAGCAGCCTATCAGCCTATGAACTGACCTGTTTAGCCGTCGTGTTGGCCCTGCTCACTGGGTCATAGACGGGGTCAGAGTCCGTCTCAGTCCGTACCACAAACTTTCACATGAATTGCAAACTTGAGAGGTACACTATCCACTGAGCTTCTAACTGGCTTGCCACTTACCCTCGGAGGGAGACCAGTATTTTCCCCGTGTGGCAGTCCTGGAGCCTCAGAGCCTCGATACCGCGCGTGTCTCCTCTTCTGACTCGCGGAACTGTGGACTGCAGACTGTTAATCCTTTCCAGTCCCTTCGCGGCCCGTTTCGCGTAGAGAATGAAGTTTTGTAGAAGTGCTGCCACAGAGCACACGCCTCCAACAATAGAAGTCTCGGAGTCACAGAGAGAGCGTCTACTGCAGACGGTTAACCCTTTACAGTCCCTTTGCGGTCCGCTTCGCGAAGACAATGTAGTTTTATAGAAGTGCTACCACGGAACACACACCTCGAAGCCCACGCCTTCAACAGTAGAGGGCTCGAAGTCACAGAGAGAGCGTCCACTGAAGGTACTTCAGACTGTTAACCCTTTTCAGTCCCTTTAAGTCCCTTTGTCATTATATTGCTTGCTATCCAGGGATCAACCCTGTGGAATTTCTTCCTTTCCGGCCCAAGATTTGAACCTCATTTCCGCAAGTTTCTGGAAATGCCCCGTTTCAATACTGTATACTGCTCAGGTGCAGTGGTGGCTGGTGAGTTTTAAAGCTGGTGGGGCGTAAAGTTCCCAGGTGGAATTTGGGAGCGAGTGCAAGCAGCGCGCAAGCCCGCACCACCCAAGGAGGGTGTGGGAGGGTTCTCCCCGCAAAACATTTTGAAAAATGGCCTCCAAAATGTGCCATTTACTGTCCAAAACCCACCGAAAAATGACATAAAATGCATTAGGTTTTACCTACTAATGGTGGTACATTATTATTACGTGTGCAAGTGTGATGGTGTATTTTACAGCAGCTTGTATTAAGAATCGCTGGTACTATGATGTATGCATAAAGAAATTCATCATTATATAGTCAGTAATGATGGAAAAATATCATTTTGTCATGCTGTTACTGGCATTCATATGCATTCATCCTCTCACTTCTAAGGCCACTTCTACTCCTCCTACTCCTCCTGTTCTCTGTGGCCCCGGTCTTCTATTTCTCAGGCCTATTACATTCCTAGCCCTCCCCTTTTCTATAACCCCTGTCCTCTACCTTTCAGGCCTCTTCCACTCCTAGCCCCCACACCCCCTTCTCTGTACCCACGTACTGTACCTCCTAGCCCTTTGTACCCCCGTTCTCTTTCACCTGGCTCTGAAATATCCCATAAGGTGGGCGCAGCTGCACTCAACAAAAGCACTTAAATAATTCAAAGATGTGTTGGAAACAGATATATCTGCTCAAAAGTGTGCTTTTGCTTTAACAAACACTTTTGCAATTTGATTCACATTTTTCTTAAAATGAGCAAAAGTGTTGATAGAATGCATTTTCCTAACCAAGACACCATTTCATCAAAAAATAAACCTCAAACTTGCGTTGCATTTCTGGTCTTCCAATGAATCGATGTGAGCAATCGCCTCCCAGTCCCGACCCTAACCCAGGAAACCGTGAACCCCCATTTGTCTGCATCAACAAAATCTGGGTTCATCCCGCCGTGAGAAAGAGGGGCTGACAGGGGAGGAGGGGTAAGCAAACCCTTCACAAACTACATCCTCTACAAAAGATCATAAAACAGCATATGGAGAACAGAAGAATAACTCATCTAAATAAAATTCAAGTCAACAGGGGCTCTGACCGTTCTGTCGAGCACAACAGACACCACAAGCTATGTCTGCCAAGAACTTATTAGATATAGTTCAAATAAGCAAAAAACATATGTTCCCAAAAGTTTCCCTCTGTCGGGTAGGGCTATTACACTAAACTCTATTAAATTATACTGGCTATTATGTAGATGGTACATCATTATTATTATTATCAATGATGATGTAGGATCTGGGGCAGATTAGATAGCGTTTTGTGCACTTCTTAGGGGCTTCAGTGGCAGTGCAGGGTTGCATCACTTACGCATAGCTGCAGCAGCGACGTGAAAGGTGCGACGGGAGTTGCTTGGCGGGATTCGGGAAGGACCACCCTGCCTATGTGTCCGGCATTGCTGGTCATTCAAATCCCTCAACATTCTACATGCACCATGCCATGGAAACACAGGGCAGTTTTCGTAAGCACGCCACTTAAGGTCCCGCGGGCGCCCCTTTTAAGACCTGCTCTTCAAATATAAGACTGTGTAATACTCATTTTACCTACCCCCAATTTAATTCGTCAGGGTTCACCAAGTGCATTAGCGAACAAATGCACTTTCAACCCGCTACCTTCCCATTTCGCACAAACTCACACCAGCAGCTTTCAGTGACTGATATATTCCTCCATACCCAATCCGCCTCCCTGAAAATTTACCATTTCCAAAAATATTCCAGCCCTTTGTACTATTCCCTATCTCCAGAAGGACGCCTGATGGTAACCGCATGCACTGCTTTGCCAAAAGCTGCGCACGTTATACTGGAAAAGTCTCTCATGTTAAATAGCAAAGCAGGATCCTCACAGCCGCACCCTTTCAACTCAGACACTCACATGGAGCTTTTTTAAATCCCCGCTTTGAGGCCATAAAAGACTCCAGTCAGAAATTAAATAGTTATAATTAGACATACCACTGCTACTGCTACCTGGGTCACTTCGATGACAGTGTATAGCACACGGAAGAGACCCAGGCCAGCCGCTGAGCCGCTAAAAGACATTCAAGGCCTCGACAACATGATAGGTGTCTTTTACTCGGGAGGACACAGCATACATCTCTCACTGAGAGTCAGGTAGAGGTAGGCCAAGTGTCCCGCGGCCGCCATTAAGTTTTAGTTAAGGAAACTGTCTTCTTAGAAGACTAATAGTTTCCTTAACTGAAACCTAATGGCGGCTGCGGGACACTCAGCCTACATCTCAGTTTTAGTTAAGGTTAAGGAAACTCTTAGTCTTCTTCGCCAATGCGGCATGGAAGACTAAGAGTTCACTTAACTAAGAAGCCAACACAAACACAATTTATATGCTCACTTACCTGGGGCTGCAGCAGCACACGTCCGTCCGTGGATGGGCCTGGTTCTGGGCCTGGGTCACTGCGACGACGAGTCCTCGACCACCACACCAGCAAGCAACTAGGATCAGATGGAAAGAACGAGAAGAAGGTGAGGCACACTGTGTGCCCATGACCGTCACCCGACTCCACCCACACGGATTGTCATTGGCTGGTAGACAGCCAATGACAATCCAACACAACCTGTTGCTATGGTCCTGCATGGCCTGCAATGCTAGCACAGGAGTCAGGTTTCCTCTACTGCTGCGCTGTTTGCGCAGAATACCGACAGTGAGGGGCCACCATTCCACCGCCCCGACAGCCTCCCAAATGTGGGAATGGGATACGTAAAGTGCGTGGAGCTCAGAGCTCCACGCACTCTACATGGTAGAATATGGACGTAGTCTACGTAGATCCGGACGCGCCCCGCTGCTCTAGGTTGGGCAGGAGCAGGCCTGGCAGCCCAGCATACTGCAGACATAGCGGCAGATTAATAAATAAATAATCTGCCGCTCTGCAAAAATTGATTAAATTAATTCCAGCACAGCAAAAAGAGTTGTCTCTTCTTCTTTCTGTGGTGGGGAGGGGGGGGCGGCGCCCCCCCGCCCTAAGTAAGCAGCCGCCACTGCTCAGGTGCTTCCTACCAGGTTCACATCTAACAAGGAATGTGTATCTGCTGGTCACTAGCCTAGGACTGGCTTGTTGGGGGTTTGTCCTGACCCCCTCGCGATGCCCCTAAGCCCCCAGCTAGCACAGACTCACACGACACACGTCTGTGCTGCTCGGGCTTCCCGGTCGCACTGCCGCAGCTAGGAACACCCCTTTTATTTATACTGCACGCGTGCGCATCCCTTCAAGGGGCAGTGCCACACTCCTCCTTTTTCGGGAGAACAACAACAAATACTTTAATGCTACACACTGCAAACCAACCAACAAACACTAATACAAAACGTTCAATAACAGATTCCCTACACGGCCCTTTATTAGCATCCACCCGGGTCCCCTTACTTAGCAGTCCCCGGCCTCAGGCCGATCAGATAAGTGTCCCAACAAGTAGTCGCTGAGGTGAGCGGGCTTCCCTCGCCCAGCCCTCTGGGGGTACCTCCCGCTTACCTCCGGCACGGGTAGTCTGTCCACAGGCATTCCTCGGGCAGGGGACTCAGGCGTGCAGGGTGTCTTTCCTCCATCCTCGGGGACCACCAGCAAGTCCGGATCAGGGGGGGTCAGTTCTCGGGTCCCCTAGCTTCTTGAAGAAGCTCACGTTTCGGGTGACAGCGGACCTTCCGTCCGAGGCGGTCACCATGGACCCCTTGACCGCCACGACGTCCAATGGCTCCAGCTTATAAGGAAGGGAGCGCTTTCCATGGGGTGTCTGTTTCGGATGAGGACCTCATCGCCTGGCTCCAGCTGCTGCGGTTGGAGCCCCCTCCTCATGTTTTCCTGCTCAATCCTCAACCGTCGGTCCGCCTCGACCTGTTGGTTGTCGATTACCCCCGGCTCTTTCTCCCCCACCTCAGGCAACAACCCCGAGGGCACCGTTTAAATAGAGCCTCGCCCGGGGCCACTCCGGTAGAGGCATGCGGGGTGGTGCGGTACACCCTCAGGAACTGATAGAGGGCTCTCTGGAGGGACTGTCCCTGGCCTTGGGCACTTCTGAAGGTCTTGTTCAGTGTCTTCATCAGCCGTTCTTCCTCGCCATTTGCCCTCGGCCATAGGGGGGTGATCTTCCTATGCAGTACCCCGCAGCTTTCCATCAGCTCCGAAAACCGCTCGCTCTGGAACGGCGCCAGGGTACCTGGAGTATTCGTCGACAATCACCAAAAAGTGGGTGCCCATCGTGGTGGAGCCGAAGTCTGCATGAACCACCTCCCAGGGTCGCATTCCTCAAGGCATCGCCTCTATGATCAGCTCTCGCTGCAGAGGAGACGCCGCCTGACAACAGACACAGGCCGCCACAAAGTCATCGACCTTCCGTTCGAGTTCCGGGAACCATACTTTCAGTCTTACCCTTGCCTTGGTCTTTGCGGCGCCCTGGTGTCCAGGGTGAGCAAGAGCGATCACGTCCTTCACCTTGGACTGAGGCACAACAATGTGATCACCTCTGAGCAGCAGGCCAAACGCTGAGAATGATAGTTCCTCCCTGATCTTCCACAGCTGCTCCAGTCCCGTCTTGGCCTCCTGAGTGTGCCCCGCCAGGGCCTCCAACACCGATTTCCAGGAATCCCGCTGCATGGAGTGTCTCAGGATTTGGAAACACTCGTCTCCCGCTGCTGCCTCGAGCTCCCCCAGGGGCATCGCATTCGGCGTGGCTGCTTCCACTACCATGCAGACATGTTCATCAGCCTCTTCAGCACATGTGTCCTGGTCCTCTCCCCCAGGCGCACCCGGGTGTCGAGAGAGATAGTCTGCCGCATTATTCGCCCCCGGCAGATACACCAAGGTGACCCCGTACTCCAGGAGAGCGAGCATCCACCGCTCGATCCTTGCCGGCGGCTTGGATCACGACCCTGTCAGGATGGGAAGCAGAGGCTTGTGGTCTGTCACGACTGTCACCGGGTGCCCCAGGACATATAGCCTGAAGTGTCTGCAACCCCAGAGCACCATCAGCGCCTCACGCTCAATTTGCGAATACCTCTGCTCCGTCTCCGACAGCGCCTTGCTGGCGTAGGCCACCGGACAGACACCCCCATCATGATCAATCTGCGTCAGCACGGCGCCCAGGCCAAACGGGCTGGCGTCCACAATGATCTCCGACTGTAAGGCAGGGTCAAAGAACGCCATGGTGTCATCAGCCGCCAGCGCACCCTTGATGTCTTCGAACGCCGCCTGCTCAAGCGGGCCCCAGTGCCAGGTGGATTCTTTCTTTGTCAGGGCCCCTGAGTGAATCCGATCTGGAGGCAAGGTTTTGAATAAATTGTCCACAGTACGTGACCATGCCAAGGAAGCTCCTCACATCGGAGGACACCGATTCGGGTGGCTGCGCCTTTTTAATGTCCTGGACTTTCTTAGGATCTGGTGACACACCTCCCTCTTTAAACACAAAGCCGAAGAATTCATTGGAAGGGCGCAGGAACTCACACTTTTCCTTGTGAAGGGTGAGGCCTAGCGACTGCAGCCTCTCAAAGGTTTTCGCCAGCCTCCGCAGGTGGTCCACCTCCTTCCTGGCAAACACCAGGATATCATCACTGCTGTTCAAGACGCCCTCTAGATCTGCTAGGGCGCCACAGATGATATTTTGAAAGACTTCCGCTGCCGAGGACACACCAAAACTCAGTCTTTTATAGCGGTCAGTCCTCATGTGTTGTAAATGTGGTGATGTACCTCGACTCAGGGTGTAGGACCACCTGATGGTAGCTCGCTTGGAGATCCAGCTTTGAAAAGAAGCGAGCACCCTGCACCTCGGCAATGATGTCATCAATAGTTGAGGTGAGGTGCCTCTCCCTCTTGATGGCTTTGTTCGGCAGCCTCATATCAACACAGATTCGGACGGCATCTGGTTATTTGGGTTTCCACGCCACTACAATCGAGGACACCCAGGGAGTCGGACCCTCCACCGTCTCAATTTTATCGAGATTAACGAGATTGTCCAGCTCCTTGTCCACATGTTCACGAAAGTGAAAAGGTACCCTGCGATGTTTTAGGGCGATAGGCTGCACAGATTCATCAATATGCAGCCTCACCGGGTCGCCGGCCATCTGTCCGATCCCATGAAATAAAGCGGCATACTTGTCAAGCAGGTCGTTAATGTCCTACAGATATATGGAGTACGCAAAACTAACGATGCTGAGGGCCTCAGCCACTGCACAGCTCAGCAAGGTGTTCGTGCTTACCAGCGTTACATAGAATCGTGCAGTGATCTGCGAGCCATCATTTGTATTTGTATTTGTATTTGTTTATTTATAAAGCGCCTTACGCCAAAGCGCTGTACATGGAACAATAATACATAAAACATGAACAATATAACAGTGAAGCAATTACAATATGAATCGATCAAGCAATAAAACAGTGTGAAGAGCAATTAACTGAGTGGGATAGGGAGGACGGGGAGAGGAGCAGGGTAGGGCGGGAGTGGAAGAAGAGGGAAGGAGGAGGAAGGGGGAGGGTGGAGGAGGGAAGGTAGGAGAAGGTGGGAGAAAGTTGGGGATAAGAGTGGGAAAGGGGGGAGGAGGAAGGGGGAGGGATTTCAAGTCGGGGAATGGAGAAGGAGAGATTTAAGGGAAGTGGCGAATGAGGTGAAGGTGGGGGAAGAATGGATATCAAGTGGAAGGGAGTTCCAATGTAGGGGTGCTAAGAGTTGGAAGGAGCAAAAACGGGAGGAGGCACAGGGGGGTGGGGGTGAAGTGAGGAGGAAATGGTCAGCGGAACGAAGGGAACGGGAGGGGGAGTAGAAGGAGAGAAGGGAGGAGAGATAAAGGGGGGCAAGACCATGGAGAGATTTGAAGACAAGGCATAGGAATCGGAATTTAAGTTGGGAGTGAAAGGGAAGCCAGCCAAGGTAGGAGAGAGAGGTAGAGATGGAGTCACAGAGGGTGAGGAGACAGAGGGTGCGAACAGCAGAGTGGTAGATGGATTTAAGAGGGGCAATGTGAGAAGTAGGATGTCCAAAGAGTAAGGAAGAGCAGTAGAAAAGGCGGCACTGTCCAGTGGGATAGGTTCCAGACCCCCAAAGACAAAGATACAAGCTTTCGGTGTGACCAGTTTGGGAGGCGTGTCCATAGCATTGTAGTTCCCACGGGCCATCACATTGACTGACGCTCCTGTGTCTACTCGGACTGGTGACTGGTTGACCTCCACCACACACCTCGGCTGTCTTCTGTTCTTTCCTTTTAGGGCTCCAACACTGGAGACAAAGAAAATGTTCTCTTCCACCTCTTCGTCTGCCTCTTCCACCTGGGCATCTTCTTCACTCGGGTCCACCTGGGTAACATTCGGCGGGCGACTCCGGCGAAGGAACCCGGACCGGGCTGGGCCTCTAGGCACCATCACGGGCAGGGCTGCTTTGCACACCTGGGAGAAATGATCGGGCAGCTCACACCTTCCACACGTCCTTCCGGCCGCTGGGCATTCTGTTGGGTGAGGAAGGTCGTACCCGCACTTTTGGCAGGACTCACCCGCTCTTCCAGCTCCGTCACGGGGCCCAACACCAGGTCTTCTGATGCCTCTGCCACCTCACCACATGGCGCACACCTCCTCAGTCTTGACGGAGCGCGACCCAGCCTCCATCCTAGCTGCCCGAGCCTCAGACCCCTCATGGCACCGCCCCAGTTCCAGGATGCGATGGAGCGTGGTGCCGGGCTCTCTTAGGACCTGTCTTCTGAGCTTGCCCGAAGAGCACGCCTGGATGAGCATTGTTCTTATCATGTCGTCTGCATCGCCCCACGCACAGGCCAGCGACAGGCGCCTTAAACGTCCATAGAAGATGTCCATAGTCTCGTCCTCTTTTTGTTTAGCGGACAGCATCACGAAATGTTCGTAGTCCGAGTTGGCAAGGGGCAGAAAATGGGCCTGAAGGGTAGCCTTTGCCGCATCATATGATCCATCCCCTGGTGGAAGCGACTCAAATATTTCCTGAACCGAAGGCCCCACTGAGTATAACATGGTTGCCAGTATGCTGTCACCATCTGTCACCTGTGTGGCCCTAAAGTACATGTCAAGGCAGTCAAATCACCTCTTTCACCTGGGCCTTGGCTGGATGGCAGGCCTGAGACGTCAAATTCCGGAATGGGCTGCAGGACCGCATGGGCTCATGCTTGGGTCATGGCAGGAAGTCCTGGCTGAGCAATCAGTATCACCACTGGCGACGCTTGAGGAAATGGAGGCGGGCCTCCTGCTTGAGCTTGAGGATGCAGTTGCGCAGCTGCTGTTTGGCCGCCGTCCTGAGGCTGTTGCTGCTGAGCTGCTGGCAGTCCACCGTCCTGATCCTCAGTGTCACTCATGGACCTGAGCGCACAGGCACCCCCAGCATGGAAATTGGGTGCCGCAACTCAAACTCCCACCACCACAACACAGTCCAGACACACGCCCAGGCAAAAGAAATGTCCAACCTGGGAGCGAAAATGGTGATGGCACAGTGTCCCCCTTCACAGGTAGCCTCCTGCACAGCCACAGCAGCCAGGCATGATGATGAACAGGATGAACAAGACTGGAAGAAGTACAGCTGCAGCAATCCTCCCTGATGATGAAGAGGATGAAGAAGACACAAGCCTTCAGCTGCAGCTGCGCCTTGCAGGCACAGGAGTTCCCAAAAATTGAGTCAAAGAAGGATTAGGGCCTAGCAGGGCCCAGCCATCATGGCCCCCCCCCCTTGCTTGAACTCGACGTAAGAACCCAAAAATCAAGAAAATAAATCGAAAATTGGGCATGGGCATGCAGGTATGACTGCCTGCCAACAGTGTGTCCAAAATTTAGGCCTGGATGCCCCTCACCGCCCAAATCGGAGCTCTGTGAAGTTCCACAGGCGAAAAAATTCAAAATGGCCGCCAGCCGCGTGGGTGATGCACGGCCTACGGCATGAAACGAAATGCAGTCCGAATTCCGCTTCGGGAACAAAAATTGCTTTTTCAATCACCGCCGGGCCCTGGCATCATCCCCCACTCGTCGCCACTGTTAGGGGTTTGTCCTGACCCCCTCGCGATGCCCATAAGCCCCCAGCTAGCACAAACTCACAAGACACGTCTGTGCTGCTCGGGCTTCCCGGTCGCACTGCCGCGGCCGGGAACGCCCCTTTTATTTATACTGCACGCGGCGGCGTGTAACGTCACGCCGCCGCGTGCGCGTCCCTTCAAGGGGTAGCGCCACATGGCTCTGCTGCCATCCTGCTGGACCATCAAGCTACTCCTCACTGATGATCACCAATTAGGCCAAAACATATCTGGGGATGCTTGTGGTCTCATGCAGAAGGGATGTGACCTAGCAGTTTGGGCTGGACGGTCCTTTTTGAGGTGGGAGCAAGCCTGATTTGCATATGGTCTTTCCCCTTCTGTAATGGCTTAGCAGGCTAAAAAACAAGGGTCTAGAGGGTTGCCCAGATCTGCGCCAGTGGTTATCATTCATTACAAAATATTCCAGCCATTAACTTTTGGTTTGGCATGGTAAGCACCCTCATCGGTGCAGTGCTTTACCATAAGACTCATCAAAAGATTCCACGTAAGTAATCAGATGCAATAGCTCTTTCCGTTCCCTTGGATTAATGAATTGGCTGTCCTATTCAAAGAAATGCGCTCATTCAGAGTACTTTTTCCCCACCCTTTGCAGACGCTCATCTTGATTTACAAACGTAATATTTCACACATGTCAAAGTGCATTCAAACATCTACTTTTGGAACAATAGCAAGCGGGAAGGTGTCAATGCATGAGAGGGTCATTGCTGGCATTTTTGTAATTGTTTTTAAAAAAAGGGGTCAACAACAGTTTGGACCACTGCAGCCACCTTTTCATTTCTATCTCTCCAACAGGGACAGAAATGCTTTTTTCTTTTTTTAATTATTCCACTCTTGTCATGATGACAGGCATTTAAGCGGCAGCACCAGAAGATAAGCTCTCGGCATCCATGTTGCTACAGGAACACATGAGCGTTTAGTGCTTGTGCACAGCAATAGTACATAGATACTGCATCTTCTCTACCTGATACACACACCCGGAGAAATGTGGGTCTCCTGAATGACTATTGTAACCTGGTCATTTAATTTCAAGTAAAAATATGTTTGTTTATGTTTGTTTATTTATTTGTATCGCGCTCCGGACCCAGGGTTATAAGGGCGCATATGAATATGGTTACATGTACATTATAGGCAGTTAAAGAATGCAATTACGAAAAGTTTACAAAATATGTACAGTGTAGAGGAGGTCCCAGATATGACCTGCACCCCTACCCCCCATTGCGAGTTGCCAGTAAGGTACTCGCCGAGGTACGTGACGTATGAGGAGCAAATGAACCAACAGAGAGCCGTACTGGGACTCTGCCCCGTGTACATAAGGAGATCGGTACCGGTTGAAGCAGCTATAACACGACAACCCAGGGCAGCACGGTACCCTATCAGACCGCCGTACCAGCCGCTGATGCGAAATGAGGAATACCTGCACACGGTCCAGAGGAGACGCCTAAAGCCTTAATGTAAGGCCAATGGAAATAAAACAAGGGCCCGAGCAGCCCCGAAAACAAACAGAATTGGCTACTGATAGCACGTATGCCAGTACTAGTAACTACAAGGATAATTATAACAGATACAGGGGAGAGACAATGGTACATTGTAAGAGAATGGTGCCACGAGATAAGATGGAAGCAACCGCCCTGTTGAATGTGTGTAAATAAGCTTGAAACGCAAGATGCTAAGAAATCGAGACTGCCTACAATGCTTAGTAGAAGAATAGAGCGGCAAGCGCCAACCATATATCTATCTCAATACAGCACAATGTACACGTGCAACTCCATTTTGTGAAAGCAGAAATGTACCCAGGTGGCCAAGTTTTGAAACTCAGCAAAGAGGCTCATGCAGGGGAAATCGAGACTGACCAGAGAAGGGGTGGTGAGCATGAGCTCACGAGACTCCAACTACAGAGCATACCAGCCCGCCCGTGAAGGTCAAGATAAGAGAGGCCCTTGCAGGTGGCCAAGCGAACACAGAATTAAATGCACAAAAGGTTGGAAACTGAAGCAGATTCATGGTGAACCAACACGTGACCAAACAGGCGTGAAGATGTTCCACCGCCTGATGTCATCCAGAACCCGAGGATGCCATAACTTTTCCTGATAAGACACTGCAGATCCGAGGCCATACCCAGCCAACTAATTGACACATAGCCCTAAAACACTGATTGATGGAAGGGAGGAAGTGTGAATCTTGGGACACTAGGCACCTGGGTGTATATTCTGCATGCTGCTAATTAAAATGGAGATTTATGTTTCAGGGTGTAACTTGCCCAATCACAATGGGCCATGTAATCTAGGGTCCTATAGACACTGTAACCAATAAGACGTCGTACTTGTGGTGACGTCAATCACGTGTGTTGTAGAGGGATGGGCATAGACGCCCACCCGATAAGAGTTATCCAATCCACTCGCTTTATTTCCATATCCAGATATAGCACCTATACTTAAGTTACCTTTCCCAACCAATTATATTGCGTGATGATTTTTTGTAGAATTAGACATCAATGATTATGAATTTTGCCCATAAAAGAGGCTGTTTGACTGAAGTTCGGGGAAGTCGGGGTGAGGCAGGTGTTTGCGATGCTGCTGATTTCCATTAGCTGATGTATGTATCATTAAACGGACTTCCCTTTGCCAATTTATTGAGTCCTGATTATTGAATCTTGCCGGAGTATGTGAATCCTGCACTCTGTCCTCACATGGTGCAGCTATCTTGTATTACTAGTTTTCGAGGGTGAGTACTGACCAATGGGCCCGTCAGTAATTTCCTCTCCTCATCAACACTTGGTAGCGTGAGGATGGTTCGGCCATCGATTATAGATCATCGATTGATATAGTTATAAGACACCTTTAGACCGACAGCACGAAGTAACTCTGGGCCTTCGGTTACATCACGAGTCCTTTCGCCATTCCGGCTGAGTAGCCTGAGAAGCTCCCCGTGGACAATAATAATGTAAATATTCCCAAAAAATCTGCAGTGGGTCTGAAGGAACCCGCCTTTCCAAGCATAACCCTTCTCATTCCCACGGGCAGCGGATCGGATGAAAACCTTAAAAGCAGGAAGAGGAAGGGGCGGTGATCCTGAAGTTCCAGAGAGGAAAAGAGGCGATCGGTGAGTAAAACAACGAAACTCGTTATCTTGGCAAAGGTCTTATAGTAAGTAGAGAAAAGGTAACAGAGGGTGGAAGAGAAAAAATAAAACAGCTATAAGTAGAGAAAATTGTAAGGAATACCGGGGGGCACCCGAGAGAAAACTGTAAAGAATACCGGGGCACCCGAGAGAAAACTGTAAGGAACACTGGGGGGCACCCGAGAGAAAACTGTAAGGAATACCGGGGGGACACCCTAGAGAAAACTGTAAGGAATACCGGGGGGGCACCCTAGAGAAAACTGTAAGGAATACCGGGGAGGCACCCGAGAGAAAACTGTAAAATTCGCCTTGTTCTTGCGCTTTAAAGAGTGGTCAGAAGGAACGTGAATCCAGAGCCCACAGAGGGGGGACATTGGGCTACGATGGCGTTTAAAGACGCCATAATGGGGTTCTTTCAAATCCCATGACGGGGTAGTGATTAGAAGGCAGGTATACGTATGACCACCTGGTGTCCGTTTAGTCTGTCAAGCGTCTGTCCTATATGTCCTGTGTATGCTGAATGTGGAATTGTTGTATTATCGATTGGTGGCAATGCAATTTGGCTTTACGCGATTCTGTAAATAAGAGGGCATCGCCACTGAATTGATGAGTCTTGAGTAAACTGTTGGTATAAAAGTTGGATTGGAGCTTGCGTATGTGGTGCTCGCTCATAATGGTGAAAAGTTGAAAAGCTGTGTGAACATTGTTGGTGACAAAATTAAGAATGGAGGAAGTTATCCGACTTGCACGTTTGTGTAAACAGTTGCCAAAGCATGCAACAAAGCTGAAGAAATATAGCCAGGAGTGGGTAAATAAAGGTTTATGCCATGGCCCCAGAATGGGTCATTGACTAAGGCTGTTTTACAACACATGACCACCTTCTTTCATGCCACATTGTAACGTTCACTTGGCTCCCACGGAGGCGCTGGTCTGGTCTGGGTTGCTGTGGCCTCTTCAAGATGCGCAGAATTCGGACCACCGATTGAACAGGACCCCCAAATCTTGCTTGTCTGGCCCGTAGGAATATCCTTCTGCAGATGAGAAAGGGGATTAACTGTCTGCTGAATAGTGTGCTTGCTCCCCCCTTTCCCCTTTCGTTCTTCTCTGACTTCCTCCAAAACCCCCGGTTTAAGCTCACCTTATGGTTTGGAAGGATGAACTCTCCATCCTGCTTCTGGTGCAGGGGCGCGCGTTCGTCCAGTTACTTCACTGGTTTTCAGAATGGCGCTGGCAAATCCACTTGACTTTTCTGAGCGATACGCCGTAAGTATGAAGATGCAAAAGTTCAAGTGTGAGCCTTCTTTTATGTTGTTTTTTCTGTCCTTTATTTCAGGTGCAGAACAAAGGCGATGCGTTGAGGGATTAAATTGCCGGTGGTAAAACCAGGTGAGTTAGTGATGAGGGCGACCCCTCTAAATGTCTTTATAATTCCCCAGTAATGTCTTTTGTCCTTTCCCCATAGGGGCTGGGGTGCGGTACCTGCCAAAGATGCGGCGCCAACCCGAGATGTGGAATGGTTCACCAAGAAAAGCCGGTAACTAATATGGCTGAAAATTCGGCTTTCCTCTTGTGTTCCCTGGCTCACCTTTTGTCTCTTCTTCTCTCCCCTAGGTGCAGAGATGTGGCGACCGGTGCTGAGAGCCGCGATGGAGCCAGGTGGTGTCTCGGGAACAGGTGAGTGAAGCGCGGCGCTGCAGCGACCAACGCGGTGCTTTTAAATGGAAGTCTTCCTTCAGGAATGCTGGCGTGAAGATTCCGGATGCAGGTAAGAAGGTTGAATAAGTTCTTGGTTTTCACCTTTCTCTTCTCTTGTTCCCTTACAGGTGTTCCAGGTTCGAGGCGGGTGTGGCTGGAGTCCAGGTGCAGGAGCAGACACGGTGAGCGTTCAGCTGCTGGGATGCAGAACAACGCGAAGCACGTGTGGCTGTCCGGGCGTGGTTTAAATAGCCCTGGAAGAAGTTCCAGGTGAGTATTCTTCCACAGCCCCACCCAAGTAACAAAATAGTTCCTTCAGAAAAATAGTCCCTCCTAAGCCTCATTTGGCTTGGTTCTTCATGCAGTATGGTCTGCATCAGGTGAGTGTGCAGCATGGTCTGCTTCAGGTAAGTGCACCAAACACTTCCCCTTATGAGCCTGGCGCCTTTGGCGCCAGGACTGATGTCCAACATGAGCCTGGCGCCAACGGCGCCAGGACAGAGTCCAAAGAGCCCCTATAAAGGGCCGCTGGGCTTTTACCCGGGGGAGTGATGCCTACTCCCGAGGGTGCTGGGCCTGGCCTGGTGCTCCGGGGGTAGGCATCATGACTGCACACCCCCCCAAGGCCCCTCCCAAGGTCGTTTCCCCAGGAGGTTTCGGTTTGTTAGGGAAATTCCGATGGAACCTTTTTACTAGCCGAGGTGCATGTACGTGGTCGCTGGGTTCCTAAGATCTTTCCTGAGGCCCGTACCCCTTCCAATCAATTAGATAGAAAAGTTTTGATTTTGAGATCTTAGAGTCCAAAATGTTCTTTACCTCAAATTCAGGCTCCCCATCTATCTGGATTGGTTCTGGTGGCTTTATTAAACTGGTTCCTGGTTGCACTGGTTTCAAAAGCAACACATGAAAAACGGGGTGAATCCGCATGTTAGCTGGTAGATCTAGCTTGATTGCCACTGGGTTAATTATAGCTTTGATCGAGTAAAGGCCTAAATACCTTGGATTAAAAGTCCGAGGTCCCTTGAGCGATAAGTGTTTGGTAGCCAACCATACTTGATCCCCTATTTGGTATGGAGGCGCCTCTTTTCGATGCAGATCTGCATTCTTTTTGTATTTCCCTTTCGCATGTTGTAAGTGTGCAGTAGCATCCTTGAAGGCTTGAGTAATCGTAGAATGCAAATGGTCCACTGCAGGCATTTCGAGGCTCAAAGGTGAGTCCAAGTCTGAAGTACGAGGGTGATGTCCATATAGGGTATAAAAGGGACTCTGACCAGTTCCAGAGTGTATAAAATATCCTTCCAATTACCCTCCGATTGGTGCAACATACAGCGTAGATATTGTTCAAGGGTCTGGTTCGTTCTCTCCGTCTGACCATCGGTCTGTGGGTGGTGGCTGGTTGAGAGTCTTATGTCGATTTGTGCCAGTTGACAACACTTTTTCCAAAAATGAGAAATAAACTGGCTTCCCCGATCGGAGATTAGTATGGACGGGAATCCATGCAGACGGATAATATTTTCGAGGAATTCCTTGGCAAGAACAAAAGCTGAAGGTAATCCTTTCAATGGAATAAAATGGGCCATCTTGGAAAATAAATCCACCACAACCAGAATATTGTATCCATTACAAGAGGGCAGGTCCGTGATAAAATCTAGTGACAAGGTGTGCCAAGGTGCTGGTGGAATGTCTAAGGGTTGAAGAAGACCGGCAGGTTTTGTTTTTTGACCTTTGTTTTGGGCGCAAACTCCACAGGACATCACGAAAGATTTAATATCCTTTCGCCAGGACGGCCACCAGAATTGTCGTTTAATTTTTTCCTCTGTTTTGGCAATACCAGGATGTCCTTCCATCAGAGTATCGTGATGACGGGAAATAACCAGTTCTTGCAATTCCTTTTCTGGCAAAAATAAACGTCCTTGGAAGTAAGGTAAGCCATCGTTGATTGAAAAGGCAGATCCCTTTTTGATCCAATCCTGCAAGGCTGAAGAGTCCAGGAATAGTTTTACCCGTGCTTGAATGTCTTCAAGGGTTTGTAAAGTGGTTATCCCCAAGATTCTTTGTTCGGGAATTATCGGCACAGGTTCTGAGTTTGTGTCCATTTCTCCCATTCCAATTCGAGATAGCGCGTCCGCTTTGCCATTCTTACAGCCGGGACGGTAGGTGATTACAAAATCGAACTCAGCAAAGAATAAAGCCCATCGGAGCTGTCATGAAGACTGAGCCTTGGCAGTTTTTAAATATTGTAAATTTCGATGATCAGTGATCACGGTGATGGTATGCCTAGAGCCAAGAAGATAATGCCGCCAAGCCTTAAATGCGGACTTAATGGCTAATAATTCCTTATCGGTGATTGCACAATTTATCTCCGACGGCGAGAACTTTCTGGACCAAAATGCTACGGGGTGCAGTTGGTTGGTTTCGGGGTCTCTCTGAGACAGGACAGCTCCCATGGCTAAGCTGGATGCGTCGGTTTCGACTATATATGGGAGATCAGGACGTGGGTGTCATGAGCAGCCGACCCTGGCGGGTATGGAGAAGGTGGAAATGGTAGACGGACACCGCCCTTGTAAACATCAGGCACATTCTAGTCTTCCAGCCTATAAAAACCCGGAAGAAGCTAACGCGCATGCGTTGCAACTTTCCAGTGCTACGGGAAAGTTTTTCCTAACGCTCCGGTGCGTTTGTTTTTCTTCCCGTTTTCAGACGGGATCCCTTCCTACTCCTTTTCCGGCTTTCCTGCCCTTCCCTCCTTCTGACTACTTTCCAGTACGTAGTTTCCCTGTGCCTAGTACTTTCTACCTGTTCCGTGCTTCCCTGTTATTTTAGCCTTGTGCCCTGCTTACCTTCGCCTGACCTCTCCCTCTGTTGGATTCTCCGCCTGACAATCTTTGCTGTACTGTTGCTGTTCCATTTCGCCGAACTCCTGCGAATACTCGCATCCGCATCACAGTGCATCCTGGGAATTGAAGTCTTCAGCTGGTTTACGCCGTTACAACTTGCCAGGGTTTTTTCAACAAGCTTTTTCCCTGGTTTGGGGTGGGCTCCCTGGGGTCCCCGCTGCCAGATTTACCCACGTTTCTGGCAAAGTGGCTTCCGGTGGAGCCCATACCTGCAACTACAAGCAGAAGGGAAGGATTTACCCGAAGGAGATCAGCGAAACTTGGCGACAAAGAAGGAAAGGACTCTCCTCAGACAAATCGGAAGAATCCTCTACAACTCATACCAGTTCAGGTGAGGAGGGGGTCGGGAAACCTGGTGTTACCATACAGTCCAAACCTGAGAGCGGGTGTTTCAAAATAGGTGCGGACGTAAATTTAGCTTTTAATTCCTGAAAGGCCTGTTCAGCTTCCTCGGTCCATTCAAAACGTTTATTCTTCCGCAAGAGTGCAGTGATGGGTTGCACCACCCGTGAAAATTCCGGGATAAACCTGCGATAAAAATTGGCAAAACCAAGCATGCTTTGGACACCTTTCACCGAACTAGGTGATGGCCATTTGAGGATGGCATCCACTTTCCGTGAGTCCATTCGGACCCCTTTAGGTGTCAGGATGAATCCAAGAAACTCAACCTCGGTGGTATGGAAAACACATTTTTCCAGCTTTGCAAACAGTTTGTGCTGGCGCAATTTCTCAAGGACGGCCCTGACATGTTTTCTGTGATCAGATTCCGAAGAGGAGTACACCAGAATGTCATCGATATACACGACAACACAGACATCGATGAGGTCCCGAAGGACATCGTTCATGAAGAATTGGAAGGCAGCAGGCGCGTTGCACAACCCGAAAGGCATCACCTGGTATTCGAATAGTCCATATTTTGTACGGAAGGCCGTTTTCCATACGTCGCCTTCTTTTACTCGTACCAGATGATAAGCCCTCCGGTGATCTAACTTGGTGTATATGCAAGCGTCCTTCTCCTGGTCAAGGAGTTCAGGGATCAAAGGCAGAGGGTAACGATTTTTAACAGTTATCTGGTTCGATGCGCGGTAATCGATACAAGTTCTAAGGTCGCCTTCTTTTTTTGGCACGAAGAACAAAGCCGAGGATGCCGGAGACTTTGACGGGCGAATGAAACCATTGGCTAGGTATTGATCTAAATATTGTCTCAAATGCAGATTCTCCGGCTCAGTAAGGGCATAAATCCTGCTACAAGGGGGTTGTGCACTGGGCACCAGATCGATTTGGCAATCGTACGATCTGTGAGGAGGTAACGTGTTGGCCTGTTCCTTTTGGAAGACGTCCTGAAAGTCTTGGTATTCCGGAGGAAGTTGCATGGAGACAGAGGTTACTGATGCTAGACTGATCTTCAGATTTTCTGGGTAGCAGGTTCGTGCACACTCCGGAAAGGTTATTCTCTTCGCTCGCCAATCAATTCGAGGATTATGTGTCTCTAACCAAGGGATTCCGAGAATAACCTGAAACTGTGGAGCCTTGATTACATCAAACACAACTGCCTCCTGATGGCCGTCCGGACCTACAAGTGTCACCTCAGCTGTGGAATGTGTTACCGGTCCCGAGGCATATTCAGTTCCATCAACTGTGGTGATTACATCTTTGCTGGTTTTAGGACGCAGGGGAAGGTTAATCCTGGAGACCAATTCACGATCCACGTAGTTTCCTATAGCCCCACTATCGATGTATGCCTTTATTGCATGCAACCGCTTAGGCTGTTCCGGATCTACAAGGACCATTGGCACAGTGAAATGCAAGGTCTGAGAGTTTGTTTTCAAGCTCGGCAAGCGGACCCCTACGCTTGTCGGGCGGGGTCGTTTCCCGATACAGAGGTTTCATGGATTTTATCAGCGGCTCCTACCACCTTCCTGGGCAGCCTTGCCGGGCAATCTCGTAGAAAGTATCCAGAGGATCCACAATAAAGACATAAGTGCATCTGCCGTCTTCTTTCACGTTCCTTTTGCGTTAAAGGTCCTTTAACTCCTCCGATTTGCATTGGCTCAGAGGCTTCAGCCCCCTTGAGGTTAGCGTGGGTCTTGACTAACACCCGGGTCTCAAACTTGGACCGATCTGCTTTTCTGTTTTGCAGTCTGTGATCCAATTGGACCACTAAGTCTATATATTCTGATCATTCTTGGGGCGGATTTACAACTTGGGCCAGGACATCTTTAAGTTCTCTGCGTAGACCTTGATAAAATAAAGTGATTCTTTTATCCTCTGGCCACCCAGTTTCCACAATTAGTCTATGAAAGGTTGCAATGTAGGAAAGGAGGTCTTGATTGCCCTGTCGCAGAGATAGAAGTTCGTCATCTAGAGCCTGCCCCTGGGAGTGACGAGCAAATAATCTTTCCATACTTGCTTGAAATCCTTGAAAATCACGAAGAATCGGGTCATCTTGAGTTACCAGTGGAACTGACCAATCGGCAGCACTGCCGCTGAGATATGACAATACAAAGGCTACCTTGGTCTGGTCATTAGGGAAGGCCCCAGGTCTGCACAGGAAATGCAAACGACACTGATTCATGAATACGGCGAATCGTTTGGGGTCCCCAGCAAAGCGTTCGGGTGGGGCCAGCGGCATGTTTCCAGGCAGATTAATCTGCACCGGGTTACTGGAAAGCACAGGAGCGGGGTTCCCTCCGGAACCGGGTAAAGGAGTTTGTCCAGCTTGACCTTGCAAAAGCTGTCTAGCCAGGTAATCAGCTCTTTCCTTTGTTACAATCACTTCCCTCCTGAGAGCATTAGTCTCTTGACGAGCGGCGTGTACTTCGGCCCGTAATTCCACCAGTAGTTGGGCCAACTGGTCAGTCTCGGAAGTTTCCATAGCGCCTGGGTGGGAATTTGTAGGAAGGCTTTGCGTTCTGTAACGCTCACCTGGCTCCCACGGAGGCGCTGGTCTGGGTTGCTGTGGCCTCTTCAAGCGTGATGCGCAGAATTCGGACCACCGATTGAACAGGACCCCCAAATCCTGCTTGTCTGGCCCGTAGGAATATCCTTCTGCAGATGAGAAAGGGGATTAACTGTCTGCTGAATAGTGTGCTTGCTCCCCCTTTCCCCCTTCGTTCTTCTCTGACTTCCTCCAAAACCCCCGGTTTAAACTCACCTTATTGTTTGGAAGGACGAACTCTCCATCCTGCTTCTGGTGCAAGGGCGTGCGTTCGTCCAGTTACTTCACTGGTTTTCAGAATGCCGCTGGCAAATCCACTTGACTTTTCTGAGCGATACGCCGTAAGTAAGAAGATGCAAAAGTTCAAGTGTGAGCCTTCTTTTATGTTGTTTTTTCTGTCCTTTATTTCAGGTGCAGAACAAAGGTGATGCGTTGAGGGATTAAATTGCCGGTGGTAAAATCAGGTGAGTTAGTGATGAGGGCGACCCCTCTAAATGTCTTTATAATTCCCCAGTAATGTCTTTTGTCCTTTCCCCATAGGGGCTGGGGTGCGGTACCTGCCAAAGATGTGGCGCCGACCCGAGATGTGGAATGGTTCACCAAGAAAAGCCGGTAAGTAATATGGCTGAAAATTCGGCTTTCCTCTTGTGTTCCCTTGCTCACCTTTTGTCTCTTCTTCTCTCCCCTAGGTGCAGAGATGTGGCGACCGGTGCTGAGAGCCGCGATGGAGCCGCGATGGAGCCGGGCGGCGTCTCGGGAACAGGTGAGTGAAGCGCGGCGCTGCAGCGAACAACGCGGTGCTTTTAAATGGAAGTCTTCCTTCAGGAATGCTGGCGTGAAGATTCCGGATGCAGGTAAGAAGGTTGAATAAGTTCTTGGTTTTCACCTTTCTCTTCTCTTATTCCCTTACAGGTGTTCCAGGTTCGAGGCGGGCGTGGCTGGAGTCCAGGTGCAGGAGCAGACATGGTGAGCGTTCAGCTGCTGGGATGCAGAACAACGCGAAGCACGTGTGGCTGTCCGGGCGTGCCTTGAATAGCCTGGAAGAAGTTCCAGGTGAGCATTCTTCCACCGCCCCACCCAAGTAACAAAATAGTTCCTTCAGAAAAATAGTCCCTCCTAAACCTCACTTGGCTTGGTTCTTTATGCAGCATGGTCTGCATCAGGTGAGTGTGCAGCATGGTCTGCTTCAGGTAAGTGCACCAAACACTTCCCCTTATGAGCCTGGCGCTTATGGCGCCAGGACTGATGTCCAACATGAGCCTGGCGCCAACGGCGCCAGGACAGAGTCCAAAGAGCCCCTATAAAGGGCCGCTGGGCTTTTACCCGGGGGCGTGATGCCTGCTCCCGGGGGTGCTGGGCCTGGCCTGGTGCTCCGGGGGTAGGCATCATGACACACATATAGCGGGAAGAAGCTCGAGAAACGCCTTGCCGTTCTCGAGCTTTGGAACATGTTTGAACAAGTAAAGGAAGAAGAGCCCCCCACAGACTAGATATAAATGTATGTACGGAGGGGGGTAGGACGCCTACCGCTCCACCTGCCCCGCCGGAACCAGTTGTTGGGGGAAGTAAGTCGGAGGGTCTGTACCCACTAAGAGAACTTAAGGCAGCCACAGGTTATAGCAACCCCGCATATGAGTCACCTGCATGTAGCAGTGACGAGACGAAAGAGAAGGAACAGGAAATTGACTCGGCATCCACAATCCCGTGGGCCAAAGAGAGGCGAGGTGAGGAAAGAAAGGACTAGGCACAAACAAGTGTACCTCTCGATAGAGAGAGAAAGGGAAAGAAGCGGAAAGAAACCAAGGAGTTAACATTTGCAAAGGACGAATGGATGGGAGGGCAGATACTATTGAAATTAGATGGAAAAGGAAGTGATGATGCAAGGCCGAGTGAACGGTCTGACGAGGCGCGAAGAAAGCAAAGGGAGAAAGAAGTGGACATAAGAGACGAGAGGGCAAGAAAGAAAGATAGGTTGAGGCGAGAACAATTATATCGCGAAGAGCAAGGTATACCGCTCAGTCGCACGCAATATGCAGCGTATGAAAAGTACAGGCAGAACATGCTAAAGTTGGAGGAAGAAAGGAGAGTGCACAAAAGGAAAGTGAAGAAGAGAGAAGATGATTAAAGTAGAAGGGCAAAAGAACGTAGAAATGAACGGATGAGGGAAGTAGATAAGGCTAGAAAGGAAGCGAAGAAGCGAAGAGAAACGGATGAGGAAGCAGAGCGTGAACGTAGGAAAAGGGCGCAAGATTTTGAATATTTGCAACGGGAAGTTAAAAAACCCAATCCTGTTGTGGACTGGGAAGACATAGAAGAGTTCTTTCCTGCAAACGATGCGATACCTGAAACAAGCGGGACAATTATTGATGATGACTTCGACACCAGAAGCATCGGGGAAGCGATTGATAAAATCTATGATGCGATGGGACTGGAACGAATCTCCCAAAAGGGAAGGGAAGATGAGCTCTTAGAGAGCACTCAGCTATATGACACTGAGGATGTCTCCCAGAGTAGTGGGAGTAGGGGACGTTCCCTAGATAGACTAGAAGTTCGGCAGAACGAAGATGATGCACAAAGTTGTGTAAACTGGGAGTATTCAGAGTCTGACTCTGATGGGGAAGCGGAGGAAGTGGCACATGATGAAGGAAGATGGTGCGAAAAGCGGCTCCCAGGGAACCGAGAGGTACGATGGTCAGATGCTGGCAGGTCCATAAATAGGACACCGAAGTCCGCCGGTCAGTCGAGCCGACATGAAGAAACACACCGCGGTCAGAGGGGGCGTCGGCACCTGCCTGTACAGATAGATTAAGGGCATTGCCAGGTAGACAGCAAGGTGGGAAGGAAAAGGAAGATTGTGCATTCCAATTCCCACTGTTAGAAAAGGGGGAGCAAGACTGCAATATATTCCATGGCCACACATGGACCGACAGAATCTTAAAAATAAGCTTCCGATGTTGACATCAGGAGCCGGGAAGTGGATACTTGAGCTAGAAAAAATGACAGGGGGCATCACCCTAGCCATAGGGGACATCAAGGGTCTCCTAATTGCTATACTCGGAGAAAGAGCAGATGATGTATGGAAAAGGGCAGGTTACCCTAGAGTAACCATAGCTAACACCTCTCATGACGGAGCGCCATTTAACAACTGTAGAGCAGCAGTGTGGAAAGCGCTGTGTACGCTATATCCAAACCCATCTGATATGGGAGCTATAATGACTCGAAAAATGAAAGAGTCAGAGGATCTGTTGCTTCATATCCAGAATTTTCAAGACGCGTGGGTGCTCGAAAAGCATGAGTCTTGGATGAAATCTATCCCTGTATTGTACCATAGATTGTGCCAAGGGTTACCAGAACCTGTGCAAAAACAGCTCAAAAAATTAGTAGGAATAGAAGCTAAACCGTGGCCTGAAATCCAGTTGACAATTGCACATTACTGTAGACTGTTGCAAGAAAAGAATCGGAAGAAAGAGGCAACGCGTAAGGGAGAAGAGGCGAAGCTAGTGCAAAAGAAGCTCTCAAAGTATGCTATCGAGGGAGCCATGCTGACAAGCCTAGCCGATTCGGGTGCACAGTGTGCAACTAACCCGCCACAGACTAATCAGGGTAACGTGGGATTTTACCCGAGAGGAAGGGGATTTGGAGGAAGAGGATGGCAGAGTAATCAGGGAGAGTTTAGAGGTAACCAAGGAGGTTTACAGAACGTTCAAAATGCTATCCAGAATACACTGATGGGCAGTCTGACTATGCCAGATGGACAGATGGCCCGACCACCGCCAGTGTGTTGGCTGTGTGGAGTGACAGGACATATGGCGCGCATGTGCAGAAGTCAAAGCATGTGGCAGAACAACCAAGGGATGGGGCAGGCATGGTGAATCAACCCGCTACCCCACAGCAGGGCAGTGCACAAAACTATACTGTGTAGCAGCAGGCGGTTGGCTTGCAGCAAGGTGCACAGCAAGTAGTCCAGCCGCAGAACATGGGGAATGTACCACAGTGACAACCCCAGCAGACACTGCCGCAAGTGGCTCAGGGCACTAATTCTGGTGTGGAAAACCCACAGGTATACAGTGGACCGAACCTATATATGAAATAGGACTGCTCACAGGGACCTCTGATTTGTTCTATCCTATCAGTGACACCAGACCCTAACAGGGAACCTAGGGTAAATGTCACCATAGGGGGGGAAAGAATATTCCTTCTTAGTTGACACGGGTGCAACTCGCTCGTGCATACGAGAAGGCAAGTTCTCCTTGTCCGGCGAGGCCATAGATACCCAGAGTTTTACTGGAGCTCATAGCCGAGTTCCCTTTACTGATGCACTCCCGGTCTCGGTGGGAGAGTGCGACATGAATGTACCTTTATTGTATTCTCGTCAATCCCCGGTGAATATCATGGATCGGGACCTGATCACAAAGTTGAATATGACCATCTCGTTCACCAAGGATGGCATAGTGTGCTCCACCCCAGGAATGCATTATGCAAACGTGTGCGAAATGATCAGAGTGTACTCTGGACGTGCAGCTATGAGAGCTGTACCACTGGAGCCAGAAGTTTTTGCATATGGTGTACTAGTGCTTATGGCGGGATTGCAAGGCCTCACAGACAAACCTATGAGAACCCCTGATGAGTTTCTATTCAGGGTAAGAATACCCATGCACGAAGGGGAGGGAAAAATATTTCCCTTAATGATACAATCTGCTGCGGTGCGAGGAAAAATAGTATTAGTTGAAGGATATGACGACAAGGGCAGACTATGGTGTGCGATTGTCGCCATCGAAGAAGGGTATCGAGTGACTGACGTCACCGATGATGATCTGTCCGAAGAACACCCTGACCTAGAAGAGACACGGGTGGAAGTGAGTCTCATATTTTGGGTCCAAATGATCAAGTGGGAGGTGCCGCAGCGGATGATGTTAGCGCTGGTACGCCCGGAATATTTCAATGACGACATGGCCCTAGTGCCAGCCAAAGTATGGACCACAGGGCTTTATGATGTAGATCTCCTGAAGGGGGACGGCAAAGTAAACATTAAATTGAAACCAGGAGCAATTCTGCCACGGGCACTACAGTATCCCATGTCCAGAGAAGCAGATGAAGGGATCGCAAAGACAATCTCTGCCATGATGGAGCAGGGCATCCTAGTGACGTCAGAATCACCCTGCAACACAGTGATTTATCCGGTCAAGGAATCAAAGGGAGGGTCCTGGCGTTTAATCCAGGATTTACGAGCATTGAACGACATAGTCGAAGCCGAGTTCCCTCTAGACCCTAATCCATCCACAATTTTGTACAACATACCCACTGAGGCAAAATACTTCACAGTGATCGATTTGAAAAATGCATTGCACCGTGAATCACAAGACCTGGCGTCATTTACTTTCAGACACATGCGCCTGAAAAGTACGAAGTTGCCACAGGGGTATTGCGAATCTCCGTCCATTTTCAACCGAGTCCTGCAAATGGACCTAAGCAATATTGTGGTGGACAGTGTTGTTTTGCAGTATGTAGATGACATTCTAATCTGCAGCATCACTGAAGAGCAATGCCGACATGACTCTGTTCTGCTATTGACTATATTAGCTGAGAAGAGATACAAAGTGGACAAGGACAAGTTGCAGTACTGCCAACAGGAGGTGTTGTACATTTGGCAAATGATCTCACATGAGGGGAAAAAGGTAACCCCAGAAAGGGCTGAGGCCATCATGAACACGGCCAAGCCGCGCGCAGTAAAGCAAATGCAAAGCTTCCTAGGCCTGTGCAACTATGTCAGAGCATGGATCTTTGACTACAGCTCATATACCAAGCCCTTGTTGCAGGCTCTTAAAAAGGCCCAGGCGACGAGAGAAGAAATTGAATGGAATGAAGAAATGGAGAAAGGGTTTACAGAACTCAAGGGGGCAATTTGTAAGGCCCCAGTCCTCGGGATTCCTAATTATGCTGAGGAATTCTATCTGTTTTCTCATGCTGATGGCAATTTTATGACGGCAGTGCTCGCGCAGCGAACCTCGCTGGGGTCTAAACCCCTAGCATATTACAGCAGGAGTTGGGACCCGGTCATGAAGGGCCACTTCCCAAGCAAACAAAATCTAGCCACCGCCGCGTTCGCCATTGAGAAGGCGTCATCCATTGTGATGGGGTGCTCCATGACACTATATGTTGAACACTCACTATTTGCCATACTAGAGGAGCCAAAGGGCACGCTGACTTCTCAGAGAGCATCAGCCTACGAGGTGATTATCTCTGATCCATCAATCAAAGTAGTGCGATGCAAAACTGTGAACCCTGCTATGTTCATAGCTGAGCCAGTCACAGAATGAGAACCTGTACACAACTGTGCAAACTATGAGGAATTCTATGATGAGATCCCCAGGATAAAGGAAAATGCCCTGGCGGGGGGAGATCGTCTTTATTGATAGGTCTTCGAGAATCGACCAAGAAGATGGACAAAGGTATACAGGCGTGGCCGTGATCAAACATATGGCGAATTGAGAGTTCCAAGTGCTTGTCACTGTACGAATACCATCTCATTATTCGGCACAGGCTGCAGAACTAGTGGCATTGATACTCGCCATTGAGAATCACGCAGACCAGGAAGTAACGGTGTACAGTGACTCCGCCTATGTGACATCAACAGTGCACGCAGGACTGGCACGCTGGAAAAGGAGGGGCTACCTCCGACCAGACGGCAGGCCGGTGCAGCACGCAGCCTTGTTAGACAGGCTGATAAAAGCCCTACAGCTGCCAGTGGGCATAGTGGTTGTAAAATGCGCTGCTCATACCAAGGGGACAGATTTCGTGTCACGTGGGAATCATGAAGCTGACACGGAAGCCAAACGTATGGCATCCAAAGCTGAAACAATCATGGACGGACGTGGATGTGGCATGTACCCATGAGAGAATGATGGTAGCACGAGCCACACCAGAAGCCTATAGTAATATGGGGCAGTCTCAGTTAATGGAGCTCCAGGGGGAGGCACCTCAGGAGGAGAAAAATCTGTGGAAGCGTCGAGGGTGTTCTTTAAACCCCTCAGACGGACTTTGGAGGCAAGACAGCACTGGTAAACCAGTAATGCCTGTCACCCTTCTAAAAGTAGCTCTAGAACAGCTTCACTACCACACACATGCCAAGAGAAAATCTTGCCGCAACGCTCGCCGAAGACTGGTTTATACCGAATTTAGCAGAGCATGTTGCATTCTTTATGGTAAACTGCATTGTCTGTCAACAATTCACCTCTGGGCACACATTAAAAGTAGTGAGTGGAGTCATCCCCAGACCAAATGGACCTTTCCCGCACCTTCATATTGATTGTGTCGATATGATTCAGGTGTGTAATGGGTACAGGTATTTACTTGTGGTGGTGTGTCCCTTTTCCAGATGGGTAGAAGCAGGTCCCTGTACCCACCCTGATAATGCCTATGCTGCTAAGTTCCTGGTGAGGGAGGTTTTCCCTAGATGGGGGGTGTGCGAGGTAATGAGATCAGATAATGGGGCTCCTTTCGTGAACGCAGTGTTCAAACAGATTAGCTTGTTGCTTGGTAGAAAGCACAAGTTCTCGTCGGTGTATCATCCAGAGGGAAATTGGATATGTGAACGAATCAACGGCTTGCTCAAGGAAAGGATAGCCAAGTTGAGAAAGGGATGGATGCACTGCCTACCACTGGCATTGTATGCGCTTTGGAACCAACCAGGCTCCGACCACCATCTCACGCCGCACGAAATAGTTACTGGTAGAAGGACGAGGACTCACCTTACCCCCCCAGACAGAGCTAGATATGATGCCCAGTCAACTAGGGAGGTCCTAGGAGAAGAAATGAAAGCTTACCTGGACTGTCTCACATCCAGTGCCACTGTCATTACAGGCCAGCTGCAGCGACGGCGGAAAGGGGACAGCACGGCGCAAACCACAACAGATAGTGCTGATGCAGGTGCAGTTCACAGCCTTTGTGCGCCTCTTGTCTTCCCTGGAGACAGCATCCTCGTGAGGAATTTCACAAGGAAAAGATGGGACGAGCCAAGGTTTAACGGCCCTTTCATCGTAGAGGACTTTACCCCGTCCGCTGTTAAGCTCAAAGGCAGAAGAGCCTGGATCTTCCTGAACGATATAAAACCCTTTCTTGGAGAGTGCACTCCTACTGCAACTACCGCCGAGGAGCCCACAGACAACGAGGAAGGATCTCAGCACGTGCAGACAAGGTCTATGGTGAGGAAGAAGGACGCATGAACAGAAAAGACAAACTAAAGAATTCACTGTGAAATTGTGGCCATGCACTGAACTTTTCCTCTAAACACTGAATGAAACACAAGACTGTCAAACAAACGCACTGTGCAGCTGAACCTGCAGGCTAGTGGAAGAAAACCGCATACTCTGAAACCGTAGTGACACTGGTAGCTTGATCACGTTGAGCCACAAAGCATTGAACACAAACTTGCAGACTCTGATAAACAGTAAAATAGGACACTCCTCTAAACTAAAACCTTTTATCCTGAAGATCCAGTATCAAGACTTTGTTCACGGACATATGGTTCACCCCAGCAGAAGTCTCAAGTGGGATGTGCTCACCTATTTTCAGCTAGTAATACTGTCCTATCCATCACTCATAGGGAGAGACACAAGTGTCTCTGAATGCATTCAAGATCCAGAAAATAAGAAGGTAATCTGGCAACTACTGACTGTCATCGCAGAGGTCTTCGCCGAGTTGCCCGAACACAGTGAACAAAAGACTAATGCTCCCGCCTCAAGCAGTCATTGATGAACTTACCTACACGTTATTCTTTCGAATCATAGAGCAGTGCCCAGAACTTGTCGGGAGAACCACAGATACACAGACCTTCATCAGAGATCCCCGAAATAAAGACTTCTTGAATCAAATATGGAGTAAGTTGAATCATGTGGTAGCAATCCACGCAGCAGGAAAGTGCAAGAACGACAACAAAAAGACTTGTGATCAGGACCCAGCAAAACATAGCAAATGTCCCTGTCCCCTGCAGACGCGCAGCTAGCCCACAACATCCTGATTAGGCTAGTCACAGACTATTCAGAAATGGTGGGAAGGCCTGCTGATGTTGACATTGTCACTTTTCTCATAGATCCAATCAATTTCCTACACATGAAGACCCTTCTCCATGGCATCATGCTCCAACTGGAACTGTCCAACTTCCAGCGAGAATTCCTAAGGAGATTCCAGTGAGACCTTTCGCAGAGGGACAGATCGAGGAGACAAAGACTGATCACACTGCAAGAAAGGCCTGTGACCTAAGAGCCAAAGAATCAGAGCAAATGTCATTAACACCTGAAGACAGTCGGTATGCGTATGCGTTTCGTGGTTTTTTTCATCTCATTGAAGACTTTCCAGAACTAGTCGGCAGACCATCGCAACATTGATGTGCCAGCATTTCTTAATGATCCAGCAAGAAATGCTCAATTGAATAGATAGGCTTCTGAGGGCTATTGCATCACAACTAAGAAGCAAATATGGACATCCACTGTTAAAAAGAGCCTTAGAAGGGGGAGATCCAAGATAAACTTTTTATCATCCTCCCGCCGGGATAGAAAAAGGAAACAAAGACACAGTTCTTCATGCTTCTAACGTAGAATGGATCAAAAAGAGCAGAAACGAGGATAACGACATCTTGTACTTCCTTTTCCTATTTTTCTTATTTTTTCTATTTTTCCATCATCGTTCTGCAGTTGAGTAAATGGGGGAGAGAGAGACTGTTCATCAACTCGACCTCGAAAGACCAAGTGAAAGGAACAGAAACACGAACTTCCCTGCCGTGTTTACCTTTTTCTTATTTTCCTACCTTCTCATATGTTCACTTTTATTTTTGTTTTTATTTGTATTTTTTCAATATTTTATTTTTGCGTGATTTGTAGCGAATCCGTCCTTTCATGGTGTCACTGCGAACAAATTCCTATATGTCCTCCGGTCCAAGGCGAGTTGGAAGAGTGCCCTGGGAATATGTTGGCCATACAAATACAGAATGAATATGATGTGTTGAAAACGATAGTCTAACCTTTTCCCATAGTCTAGCAAAGGAACTGCACCCCATACTCGGAGACTATCATCAGTACTCGCAAGAGGGGGGACATTGAATAGCACTTGTCACTTTAGTGTTTACTGAATTCTTGAGCGATGAGATCAGAATAAGGAGAGAAATAAACTATTGACAATGGACTTGGTTGAAATGGGGGCCCAAAACAGTAACTAAGTCGTACCGCCAACGGAATGGCGACCCCGGTTTCCTGGAAGGAGATGCTGTAAGCTGTCTTTCAAAGCTATTATATGTATATGCATAGTGATTATTGTAGTGTTTTTGTCTCTAACTATCAGAACTGCATTTTTTATTGGTGCGCAGAGCGTCCCAATGTCTGTGCACTCACCAGATAATGAACGTCTGGGCCCCACAAAAGCACCCAGACCTTATATAGTAATCCCTGTTCCAAGAAAAACGGATGGTAAAGCAAATGATTTACAGTTGAATGTAATTAGTAGTAATACGTATACTCGTGAAGTAATGATTGGTGAGAAAAGCTCGAGACGGGGTCAGCACGGAATGAATGATAATATGCACCCATACACTAAATGAATGCACACAAACAAGGGCTAGTGTCAGTGGCTGTGCAACCACAGGCCAAAACAGATGAAAGAGAAAAGTCACCCTTGAAACAAACAGCTCCAGAAAACGGAACCAAGCGAGAAACCGAACAGCGGTGGAATAGCAAAATCCTTCAATAGAACGAAGGAAGCCACGAAAGAACTCACTGAGAAAACACATGCGGTAATTGAGTATGTTTTTCCACTCATACTTAGAGCAAAGAAGCTAGAGCAGGGGATGCTTGGCGCTGGTCCACCGTGGTTTGCTCCACCTGTTAACCTGTTAATCCTGTTAACAATCACAAACTTCGGTGGCCTCTCCACTCGGTACCTGATATGCGTTACTGTGTTCACTGTGTTCTGAATCAGTGGTAAACTAGGGTTTTCTCCCCCCGCAGGATTTTCAAACTTAGGTGGCCCCTCCACTGGGTACCTGATATGCATTACTGTGTTCACTGTGCTCTGAATTTGTGGTAAACTAGGGCCTGCTGCTCTCTTCCTGCCCGCTTGTGCTTATCCTACCCCCCTCACTCCCTCCTATCCCATGGTACTCTCTATCTCACCTATCTTTTCTAACTGCTTCTCCATTGACTATCCTGCTCTCCTCACTAAATCTGGTAGGAAAAAGTTTAAAAAGGACATCCTGGTCTCCAGCCCAGGCCTCCCTATCGCTGACACCTACACCAGTGCCTCCTCTAAGGAAACTCTCACTGACATCCCCTTTTGGTGCCTTCACCTGACCTATGGACCCTTCATATGGTCTCTGTGCTCTCTCCTTTCTACTCTTCTCCCCTTAATGGTGGCACCCGCTGGGACGTCCTCTTGGCCTCCTTCCACTCCTCTAAGGCCATCATTAATGTCTACGCTAATGGGACCGTCTTGGTCCAAGGCCCTCAGGCCAATCTTCACCTCTTTGATAGACACTTCCCGCACCTCATCAACTTCCTTTCCTCGCCTGCTGTCCCCCCTCCTCTGTCCTTGGCTACCTTGCCTCTACCCTCCCTCCCTGCCCCCTCCCGTGCTCCTTCTTCTCCTCCGCAGGGCGTACCTCTGATCTGTACCCCTCCCCGGAAGTCCTTCAAAGATGGCAACCTTCTCCACATTGCCACTCTTAACTCTCGCTCTGCTGTCAAACATTCCTCTGATATCTGCCGCCTTCTTGAGGAACTGGACCTTGACGTACTCGGTCTCACTGAGACATGGTTCACGCCAGCTCTGTCACCAGCTTTGACACACTCCTACCTGACGGCTACAAGATCCTCTCCGTGCCCAGGCCCAACCGTACTGGGGGGGGGTGTGGCCCTTATCTTCCCTGAGTGGATTCCTGCCACTGCTATTCCCACGCAGACCTACTCCTCTTTTTGAATGTCTTGTCTGCTGACTCTCTCTCTCTCCTAGCCATTCCCTTACCGTGGCTACTATCTATCGGCCACCTGGTCAAATTTCCTCCTTCCTCTCCGAGTGGGCGGACCTCTCCTCCTCACTCCTGTCCTCAACCACTCAACTCCTCTTTCTTGGAGACTTCAACATCCACCAAGATGCCTCCTGTCCCCCTTCTGGACTCTTTCGCGACCTCTGTGACTCTCTCTCACTCTCTATTCTCCCGTCTGGGCCAACCCATTCTGCTGGGCACACTCTTGATGCCCTGATCTCTTCTGACCTTCCCCTCTCTGTCCCTCTCTCCACCCCTCTCTCCTGGAGTGATCACTTTCTCCTCTCCTCTCACCTCACCCTCCCTACCCCTCAGGCAAAGCCACCCTCATCACTGCCATCTTCCTTCTCGGTCATCCGACCCATGAAGCGCGTGTCAGTTGAGGCTTTCTCTGCCACCTTCTCACCCCCTTTTCCCCCCTCGGCTGACTCCCACCCTGACACAGCCCTCTCCACTCTCTACTCTGCTATATCTGATACTCTTGATATCCTTGCCCCTGTTATGAGAATCTGCCTGAAGCCCAAAGCCAAATGTAACTCCTGGTATGACTCGGATCTCGTCACCCTTAAACGCTTGTGCAGGGTGGCAGAGAGGAAATGCTTCATGTTCATCCTCTGACAAACTGGCCTGTCGCCTGCTCCAAAGGCAATACCGGCTCTCCGTTCTCACCAAGAAAAGAGCCCTTATCCAAGCACGCATCACTGCGGCATCTAACAATTCGGCTGAACTCTTTAAAATCTGCAAGGAGCTGGCCAACCCTGCTGCAGTCTCTACCTCTCCTGTCCCCTCCCAGGCCCTCTGTACGGCACTGGCCTCTCACTTCATTTAAAAAACTCAGGACATCTTGTCCTCACTCTCCTCCCATCACCTCGCCCCCTCTATTCTCTGCCCATCCTCTGGCCCTTCTGCAGCCACCCCTCCTCTCTCCTTCTCTGCCTTTCCCTTTTTTTCTGCTGATGAGGTTTCGAGACAAGTCCGATCTATGAAAGTCTCGTCAACACAGGTCTACCCCTGCTCCTCCAAAACTATTAAGGACCACATCGACTCCTTGGCTCCTGCCCTTGCTGACTTCTGCAATCACTCCTTCGCCTCTGGAGTCTTCCCTTCCCCTCTAAAGCACTCCCTTGTGCACCCCCTTCTTAAGAAACCCTCTTCTGACCCGTCCTGCCCAGCTAACCATCGCCCTATCTCTATCACTCCTTTCCTGGGCAAGCTCCTGGAGAAACTTGCCATCTCCCAGCTTAATCTCCATGTTGAATCTGTCGGTAGCCTTCATGACCATCAGTCTGGCTTCAGAGCTGCCAGAAGCATGGAAACTGCTCTCCTGAACATCCGTGAGGACCTGCTCTTGAACCTTGACTCTAACATTCCATCTGTTCTCATTTTGCTTGATCTCTATTCTGCCTTTGATACTGTCAACCATACCATCCTGCTTAACCCTCTCCGTGATAACCTGGGTATCACTGGTCAGGCTCTGGCTTGGCTGACCTCTTTGCTCTCAAATCGACCCTCCCAGGTCCAACTGGGGTCTTTCCTGTCTGACATCTTTTTCTCTACCTGTGGTGTCCCCCAGGGTTCTAACCTCTCTACCTGGCTGTTCAACAAGTTTCTGGCACTTCTCGCCCACCGCATCGCTGCTCTCTGCCCCAACTTTCAGTGCTATCGGGATGATACCCAGCTCATTTTCAGGCTACCCTCGGCCTCCTCTTCACCTTCCCTCATCTCTGACTGTCTTTCTGCTATCCAGGAATGGTGTGCCTCCAACGACCTCTGCCTTAATGCCAGTAAGACCGAGATTCTACTCATCGGCACACCCACTCCCTCCTTCCCTGCAGCTCTCTGGCCGGCCTCTCTTGGCCCTCTTCCTGCTCCTACCTGCAAGGCAAAAAACCTCGGGGTCATCTTCGACTCCACACTCTCCTTCTCTCCTCACATCTCTGATGTTTCTAAGAAGTCACACTACCAGCTGCACCTCCTCAGAGGTATCCTTCCCTTCCTTTCCTCTCCTTCCCCCAGAAGCTCACTGTCTCCAGAGCCCTGGCTCGCTCGAAGCTGGACTACTGTAACAGCCTCTATCTAAATCTGCCTGCCTCTACTCTCCGCCCTCTGCAACTCATCCAGAACAGGACTGCGAGACTTGTCCTTGGCCTCAAGCCCAGGGACCGTATCTCTCCAGGACTGAAATCGCTTCACTGGCTCCTTGTGGCTGCGAGGATTAAGTTCAAAACCCTCTGCATTGTTCACAAGGCCTTCTGGGGCCTGGGGCCAAATTACCTTCAACTCTCCCTTCCTAAATATCTTCCTTCTCGAGCACTTCGCTCTTCCGCCTCCAACTCCCTCAGGGTCAGCCGCTTCTCCAAGCAACGAGTTAGGGGAGATCTCTCTCCGCAGCAGGGGCCTCCCTCTGGAACAGCCTTCCTGCCTCCCTGAAACTTTAGGAGAACCATCTTGGTTCCGGAAGCACCTCCAAACCTTCCTCTTTGCTTCTGCTTTCTCTCTCCCTCTCCCCTGCTAAATCACTGAAACTGTACTGAATCAGCAACTGGGCCACTCACCAATCTCGGTCCTTGGCCCAGCCACTCTCCCCTGCACTGCCTTCCTGGCAAACCCTGCCCTCCGGACTGTCTCTGTATCCCTACAGCCCCCCTTCCCAGCACTTGTCTGCACTTATCTTGCACTTGCCACCAGCTGGCCCTTATTATTTATCTTGTTCATTACTAACCCTGTACTGCACTTTCCCCTCTCCCTTTCCCCCTTGCACTTTTCCCGTCCCCACTACCCATGCACTTGCGCGATCTGAATGACACCTGGCCTAGTAGGATCGTTGTCTGTCTCCCCTTGTTCCCCCCTCCCTGCCTTGTCGCGCCTTGAAACACTTGTGTATAGGCGCGCCATATCATATCATATCATATCATATACATGAGGAGCTAAGCAAGACAACCACCACAACTGTGATAACGAGCACACCAACTCCAATGCCAGAAGTAACTACCGAGCCTATGACACTGCCACGTGTTGGAAAGATGGTAAGCCAAATGTGGTGGGAAGAGGTCTACAAGAGAATGCATGAAGGTAGGAAAAGAAACACAAAACCTCCCCAATTACTGCAGGGCAGGGAATTAAACCTGCACCTCCAAGAAAAATACCCAAGGGCCTGCCTGAACGGAAGAGCAGTACAGACGCATTCAGAGACAAAGTGATAGCCAACTACAGAAAAACGCTAAGGATCAAGAGAAGTCCATATGAAACCGATAATGAGCTGAACGATTACCTGGACAGCACAGCCCATCTTGGAAACAACATTTGGTACCAGCACATGAAGGAAGTTGGACGAAGACAATCAGAAGGAGAATGTTTCGTCTGTGCACTCCTGCCATACAGCATGGGCAAGTCCAAACTCTTTGTGGCTGTAGAAATCGATGTTACAACAGCCCACTGTATGTCGCACGTAGAGATGTGCAACACCAGAGGACAATTTATGGGAAGAGATGCCTCGTTGATATGGACCAACGAAAGGGACTACCCTGATGAAGACGGGTATGTCCAGGACATCAAAACAAGAAACAGGGCGCACACCAAGAATCATGTGATTAGATACGAAAACCCTGACATCAAAGGATCAGGAATAAGGTGGGAAATAAACTTGAGACTGAACGTCCAAGGGAAAACGCCAGAAGAAGCTCAGATCTGGAAGAACTGAGGCCAAATGCAGATCTGGGGATCAGCGGTTTCCCCAGCCGGTTGGGAAGAAGGAGTCATAATCTGCCGAGCTTGGATGTCTTTGGAGCCTGCCAAGAAGCAATAGAAAATTCACAAAGACTTTGTAAACCACTATGGCCAAAATTGGTAAAGCTGTTAATGTGGGTCGAAGACAGAGGAGGCCCCCTGCAAATAGTACCGCTGGAAAACCCGAAACTGTGCTTTAGAAGTAATGGCACGAGGAAAATGGGGGAGAATCAAAACTGCGGACGAATATACAAAGCCCCAAGGATGTCACAAGGAACCGCAGTCCTGATGGACCATTACTGGGCATGCGGATCCAAGGCATACATAAGACTACCGAGGAACTTGGAAGGCATATGCACACTGGTGAACATCCACGTTCCTGCACTAGTGATCCCAAAAAATGAACTAAATTTGGATAGTTTTCCGAAAGCAAATGCTCACCTCAGGAAAAGGAGGTCTGTGGAACTAAAGTCAAGGATGAAGAGAGAGAATTACTTCTCTGCCAAATCAGAGGACGCATTTTATGCCATTCCCTACGAACACAGTCTGTTTAGCCTAACTTCATCCGTATTTCCAACAATACTCTTGCCGCATATTCAAGTTGGTGCAAACACCAAGTGGTTGCAGATAATGAGATGGGAATTACTGCAGACCATCAGTGCCACCATAAAAGGATTCAACGCGATCAAAGAAGAACTAAGAGCAGTCCGGCTGATGACACTCCAGAACAGATATGTGCTTGACATGATCACATCGATGGATGGAGGTGTTTGTGCAAAAATTGGAGAATCATGTTGCACTTTTATACCATCACACGACGAAGAAAATGGAACCCTCGCAGAGGCCATAAGCATGTTGACAACCCTAAAGAACCAGATGATCAATGAATCAGATGAAGTGGACGACGACAGCTGGTTTGGAAACCTATTCTCATTGGTCCCACAATGGATGGCTGATATATTCAAGTTTCTGGGAGCCTTGCTAGCAATGTCTGGGAGCTGCTAGGAGTCTGTGTTATCAAGATAATCATCACACAGTGCCAGAAAACTGCAAAGAAGGCCATTGGGATGAAAATTATGGTTGATGTCGAGCCAAGCTGTAAGCCCAGAGACCTGACAGATGAGGAGATAAAGGACTTTGTGTAGGCCAGTGAATTTGCACCAGAGGGAACAAAATTCACTTATCCCAAGAAACAAAGAAGGTATGAAGGCAAATGGATTTACTGCAGTCCAAATGACAGTGCCAGTTGATGACCTGGAACAAAGATGAGCATGTGAGAACAGCAGGAAGCTTGAAAGGGGTGATAAAGATATGGACACCAAAATTGCATACTTTCACGCCTTCTTGTGTAAACCCAGGAGAATCTGAGGAAAACAAGGAAACTGAATATAAAGGAGCAAGCAGAAGTGGTCGATGAACCGACCAGAGGGGGGAGTGAAGAGGAGGTCCCAGATATGACCTGCACTCCGGCCCCCCATTGTGAGTTGCCAGTAAGGTACTCGCCGAGCTACGTGACGTATGAGGAGCAAATGAACCAACAGAGAGCCGCAATGGGACTCTGCCCCGTGTACATAAGGAGATCGGTACCGGTTGAAGCAGCCATAACACAACAACCCTGGGCAGCACGGTACCCTATCAGACCACCGTACCAGCCGCTGATGCGAAATGAGGAATACCTGCACACGGTCGACGAGGAGACCCCTAAAGCCTTAATGGAAGGCCATTGGAAATAAACCAAGGACCCGAGCAGCCCCGAGAATGAACAGAATTGGCTACTGATAGCACGTATGCCAGTACTAGTAACTACAAGAATAATTATAACAGATACAGGGGGAGACACTGGTACAACGTAAGAGAATGGTGCCACAAGACAAGATGGAAGCAACCGCCCTGTTGAATGTGTTTAAATAAGCTTGAAACGCAAGATGCTACGAAATAGATACTGCCTACAATGCTTAGTAGAAGAATAGAGCGGCAAGCGCCAACCATATATCTACATCAATACAGCACAATGTACACGTGCAACTCCATTTTGTGAAGGCAGAAATGTACTCAGGCGGCCAAAGGCCTGACAGGCCAAGTTTTGAAACTCAGCAAAGAGGCTCATGCCGGGGAAATCGAGACTGACCAGAGAAGGGGAGGTGAGCATGAGTTCACGAGACTCCAACTACAGAGCATACCAGCCCGCCCGTGAAGGTCAGGATAAGAGAGGCCCATGCAGGTGGCCAAGCGAACACGGAATTAAATGCACAAAAGGTTGGAAACTGAAGCAGATTCATGGTGAATCAACACGTGACCAGACAGGCGCGAAGATGTACCACTGCCTGATGTCATCCAGAACCTGAGGATGCCATAACTTTTCCTGATAAGAGACTACAGATCCGAGGCCATACCCAGCCAACTAATTGACACATAGCCCTAAAACACTGATTGATGGAAGGGAGGAAGGGTGAATCTTGGGACACTAGGCACCTGGGTGTCTATTCTGCATGCTGCTAATTAAAATGGAGATTTATGTTTCAGGGTGTAACTTTCCCAATCACAATGGGCCATGTTATCTAGGGTCCTATAGACACTGTAACTAATAAGACGTTGTACTTGTGGTGACGTCAATCACGTGTGTTGTAGAGGGATGGGCATAGACGCCCACCCGATAAGTGTTATCCAATCCACTCGCTTTATTTCCATATACAGATATAGCACCTATACTTAAGTTACCTTTCCCAACCAATTATATTGCGTGATAATGTTTTGTAGAATTAGACATCAATGATGATGAATTTTGCCCATAAAAGAGGCTGTTTGACTGAAGTTCGGGGAAGTTGGGGTGAGGCAGGTGTTTGCGATGCTGCTGATTTCCATTAGCTGATGTATATATCATTAAATGGACTTCCCTTTGCCAATTTATTGAGTCCTGATTATTGAATCTTGCTGGATTATGTGAATCCTGCACTCTGTCCTCACATGGTGCAGCTATCTTGTATTACTAGTTTTCGAGGGTGAGTACTGACCAATGGGCCCGTCAGTAATTTCGTCTCCTCGTCAACATTTTACAGGTTTATAATATACAATGTACAAGAGATAGGCGTCATTTAAGAACGGTCTGTGATGCTAGTATTTGTCCAATAACCAGCTGATAACTCGTTTTCTAAAGGGTAGAAACGAACCGATAGATTTAATCTTAAAAGGTAGGGTATTCCAGAGTTGGGAGGCAAGGACCGTGAAGCTGGCACCTCCAGCTCTTTTTAGGGAAAATCTAGGTACTGATAGGCATAGTGTGTTGGTGGATCTAGTGGTTCTCAATGTGGATTTCATAGTGAATTTGTACGTGAGATAAGGCGGAGCTAGTTGGTTTAAAGCTTTATATGTAAGACAGATAGGGCCTCATTACGACCCAGGCGCTAATGGCTTAACGGCGCCGTAAAAGGCTGCGGCGCCGTTAACCTATTAGCGCCTAATTACGAGGTCCCTTTAAGGGACCCGACCTTAAAGGCTGGTGTAGACCAGCCGTTAAAGTAGGGACCCGCAAAGGGACCTTGGTGCTAATTACGGTGCCGCAATTTGCGGCACCGTACTTAGCGCCTTCCCCATTCCCATTGAGCCCTATGGGGCAAAAATGGGAATGGGGAAGAGCCATGGAGGAAAGGGGAATTACCACCCTCCAACCTTGTAATGGGGTGGTAATTCCTCCTTTCTCCATGGCGGAGTCGGTAACTTACCGGCATGGACCATGGTGCTAATAGCACCATGGTCTTCCGCCAGGGTCGTAATGAGGCACATAGTCTAAATACATTTTCTGTTGGATAGTAAGCCATTTGCATGATAGTCTGGTAGTGGTGATATGCTCGCGTCTTGAAATGTTGAGGGCTACTCCTTGTGCATTATTTTGAAGCACCTGAAGTTTTTGATAATGGATTTATTTGCGCCTAGGTAAAGACTGTCGCAGTAGTCCAACTTAAATTGTATAAGAGCCCTGGCCAATGTAAGGCAACTATTTGTGGAGAGGAACGGTCTGCATGCCCTGATCAGCTAACCTGTGTAGGCCGTGGCAGAGGCAGTCATGTTCACTTGTTTGGAGAGGTTGGTGTTGGCATCAAGGTAGAAACCAAGCGTTTTCACATTTTTGACAATAGGGATGATATTACCATCAATGATAAAGCTATTGTAGTTGGGGCTAAGTTTCAGCAGATTGTTGGGTGTGCCGACAAGGAGAAGCTCTATCTTTTCATCATAAGCCATGGGACGCCATCTATGCCTGGATGATGGAGAAAATTTTGTTGATCCGGGTAAGGTCATTGTTGTAGTTACCCGAAAGGGTAAGGAGTATCTTGGTGCCATCTGCATAATTGGTGTAGGTGACACACAGATGGTCCAATTTGTCGAAGAGTGGCTTTGTAAATATGTTGTACAAAGTTGGTGAAACGCAGGAGTCTTGTGGGACCCCACATGGGATAGGGTCTGCCGCGGCTACTGGGGAATTGACCCTCATTGTTCTATTCGCCAGGAAGGATTGTATCCATGTGACAGCAGAGGAGGAGAAGTGAGCTGCAGAAGAGAGTTGGTTACAAAGGATTTTATGGTCGACCAAGTCGAACGCTGCTGAGAGGTCTAGGAGGAGTAGGATGGCGGTGTTACCTTTATCTTTGATTTCATCCATTTGGCTTTTGAGGTCAACAAGGGCAGTTTCTGTTCCATGTTGAGCTCTAAAGCCAGATTGACGAATTCCTAACAATTGGTTCATCTCAAGATATTCCTGAATTCGCAGGTAGGCAACTCTGTCTAGGATTTTTAACAGGAATGGACCGTAGTGATGGGTCTGTAATTAGTTGGTATAGCAGGTTCTAGGGCCCAGGATTGTTTCAAGTTGCTAGGGACAAGGTTGGTGGAGAAAGATAAGTTTATAGGTTTTGTGATAAAAGTGGATAGTTCTCTGGCTGCGTCTTTTATGATCTGGGCAGGGCAACTGTCCCCTTTGCAGTTAGAAGGTTTTAATGATGCTATAATTTTTTCTACTTCCAAAATTGTTACCTTTTTGAATGTGAAGCCTGGGTTAGAGTCGGTAGAGACTAGTGTACTAGGGTTAGTGGGCATGCTACTGGTAAGTTGGTTGCATTTATCTTCTATTTTTGTTTGGAGCCCAACAATTTTGTTGGCATGGGCATTTTGGATACTAGTACACCACGTTTTATCTTTGGTGCAAGTTTCAATAGGACGGTTAGGGTTTTCTAATTCCTTAAGTATAGTGAAAAGCTCTTTGGTGCAGGAGCCTGCCTGGTTGATCCTGACATTGTAAGTTTCTTTCTTAGTTTGAATAATCTCTCTTTTGTAGAGTGAGGAGATATTCACTAGATTTGTTTTATGTTCAGCAGATGGTGTGGTTTTCCATAGTGTTTCAAGCTTAGCTTTCTTTTTTCTAAGTGTTTTAAGTTCGGGGGAGTGCCAGGAGTTCAAATGAGCTGGTTTTTCTTTGCAAAGTTTTGGGGCGATGGTATCAATGGCACTGGCCATAGTGTCGTTGTAGCTATTGACAAGTAGATTAATGTTGGCAGTAGCAGGGAGTGCATTGAGGGTGGGCAGAACCAAAGGTAGTAGTGCCTCAGCAGTGTTGTTACGCTTGTTCCTGGTCGAGCATGCAGGTGCCGCGGGGCATTTTATTAGAGGTTGGATAGGATTATTAATCTCAAAGGGCACAAGGTAGTGGTCAGTCCATGCGAGAGGTTGAGGGGTATTGCAGATAATGTTAGAATTGTGGGCCGCTACCCAGTCGATAGTTCTCCCCTTCTGATGAGTAGCTTGAGAGCTAAGTTGTGTGAAGTCATGCTCTGTTAGGGCATAGACTAGTGAGGTTGCAGGGGAGTCCTTGGGATCATTGTATCCAAGATTAAAATCTCCAAGGATGATAGTTTGAGCGGAAGGCTTAGCGTTCTCAGCTATAAGGGAGGTTATATCTTCTTCAAAGAGACCCGGCAGTTCCTCAGGGTCTGTATATTAGGTGAATGGTAATCGTACTTTTGGGAGAAGTTTGTAGCTTGATTGTGAGGTGCTCACACGATTTTAGTGTAAGGGAGGTGACTGTTCTAATGTCTAGTGAGGATTTAAAAATAAAGGCTAGTCCTCCTCTGCGCGTATCGGGTCTGTCGGCTCTAAGGATGGAGTATTTGTCGGGAATGGCTAATGTTGGGTGTGGCCCTGCAGCTTCATGTAGCCAGGTTTCAGTTATGGCCAGGAAGTCGAGATCGTTGGTTAGGATGGTGTCGGCAATTTCTGTGGAGTGGGCAACAAGGGATCTAACATTAAGTAGAGCTCCTTTTAAGGGTGGTACTTTAAGTTTGGTTGAAGTTGAATCCTTGAGGTTGGACTTCTAGTGGGTTTTAGAGAGGTGCTTACTAATGGTGGTGGGAAGTCTCATACCTAGTCTACTATTGTGGGTATGAAGTTAGGATTGATGGTAGGTATGTTACCGGTTGACTGCCTGGTTGTGGAGTGATTAGGTTTAACTTTAATACTGTTGGGCTGGCTACTTGGAGTAGTGCTCCCAGTCATGCATGGGACACTAGGCTTGGGATGCTGCAAAGTTCTGTCAGGAGTAGTGTTGGTGGGTGTGACAATTGGGCGGCTGATGTCAGTGGTGCTAAGATTATGATGATGGTAATGTGGGAATGACGGAGTGGTAGGTAGAAAGGGTGTAGGGAAGGGGATAGGGTAATGTCTAGGGCATCCAAGTTTGGCGAGGCCATTAGTGAAGGCAATGTAGCTGTTACCACTGCAGTGAATGATATTTAACATGATACAGAAGGGGAACATAGTGAGTAAGAGCCAGGTGAGCATGGTTAATACAGCAAAATCTAAGTGGTAAAGCTCAGGATAGGCCAGACAGTCTAGACTATGTAAGTCAACTTAAGCTATAGACTCAGCCGTGGGCAAATTTTGCAGTAACGAGACGCTCACCGATAAACAAATACAATAATGACTAGGGTTCAACTGTGCAAAGGTCAGTTTGTTACAGAGAGTTTTGTGAATTGGCAAGTGCAAAATGGGCAGAAGGCACCCTGATATGCAAAAAACAATTGTAGCTGAAGGTTCACAAATAGGCAACTTGAGTTTAGCAGAATGGCTCCCAACATGTGCAGATTAAAGCTAGAAGGTAAAGGTAGTCAAATTCGATTTTAGCTACAGGCTACCAAGATGTGCAAAAAAACTATTATAGCTGAAAGTTTCCAAGTGGCCAACTTCAGCTTGCAGAAAGCGCAAAGGTTGAGTTACATTCTAATTGGCAGAGGGTTACCTTGTAATGGAACACAGGTGGCTCTGTCAGTAGTATACGTGGGGTGAACGGAAAGCGTATGATAGGTTTGTCAGTGCAGGGGTCCTGGGCGAGGGAACGTATTCCTGAATCCATGTAACCATGTAGTCTTTAGGATATGGGTCTACATGCAGTGGGGCAGCGTACCTGGCAGGTGGCAGGTCTGGCAGGGGACAGGCATGGACAGGCTCTGTGCCTTTTTTTCCGTGCCTTCGTTGTGGGCCGGCATCGCCTTCCCACTTTGGCATCATATTTAAAGTGCATCTTCTATACTTTTTTACTCGTGTCATCCTGTGAGAAAGTGGCACACTCAGCGCCCGATTCTCAAGTTGGAGCAGTGAACGTGCTAAAGAGGAATCACTGCGCCAAATTTCAACGCCCAGGCTCCACCACTATTCTCAAGTGGGCCTGGGCGTCCTCGGAGTGCACGACGGTACATCGCCTTCATTGCTCCTGCTTTTTGTTATAATGGGCGCAATGAAGAAATCTTGGCAGCACTTTCGTTAAATAACGACTTAATCGTCATTTAACAAAAGTGCTGCTGAGTTCACGGTGGCACCAATAGAGGAAGCACATGGAAAACCATGTGCTTCTGAGATACCAATTTCGGCACAAAGCACAGGAGAGGCCAGAGAAGTTGTCAAGTATAGGTTTTTATAGTGTAAAGGGTGAATGCAACTTCCTGGGCAGCATTTCCTTTTCAGTGGTGTAGTTGGAGAAGTGAAGTGCACAGCAATGTGTGCATGAAAAGAAAGGTGTGAAGGAGTGGATTAAGGAACTTTCACTTTTGCCAAGGAATTGTAAGGTGACCTAAACGAAGGTGCCATTACATTGTGAAGTCGTGAAAGAGTACAGTATTGTGATGGCTGGGCAAAATGTGGAAGTGCACAGTCGTGGGCCAGAACGTAAGGCAAAGTTCACAGATGGAGCCCTGGGTGTACTGGTGGACGAAGTACTAGTTTTAGAGATGAAATGAGAAGCCAGGGCTGTGCAGAGGGCCTGGGAGGGGACAGGAGAGGTAGATTGGCCAGCAGGATTGTCCAGCTCCTTGCAGATTTTAAAGAGTTTAGCAGAGATGCGGGCTTGGATGTGGGCTCTCTTCTTGGTGCGGACAGAGAGCTGGTATTGCCTTTGGAGCAGGGGGCAGTCTAGTTTGTCAGAGAATGTACCGGAAGCATGCCATTTCCTCTCAGCCACCTTGCACTTGCATTTAAGGGTGACGAGGTCTGAGTCGTACCAGGAGTTTCACTTGGCTTTGAGCTTCAAGTCGATCCTCATGACGGGGAAGAACATCAAGAGTATCAGATATAGCAAAGTGGAGCATAGAAAGGGATGTGTCTGGGTGTGAGTCAGCCGAGGTGGTCAGGGGGGGAGAGAAAGTAGCGGCGAAAGCCTCAACTGTATACGCTTCATGGGTCGAATTACCGAGAAAGTAGGTGGCAGTGCTTGAGTTGGCTTGGCCTGAGTGGTTGGAGAGAGTGAGCTGGGAGGAGAGGAGAAAGTGATCACTCCAGGAGAGAGAAGTGGTAAGAAGGATAGAAAGGGGCAGGTCTGTAGAGATCAGAACATCCAGAGTGTGCCATGCAGAGTGAGTCGGGCCAGAGGTGAGAGGGAGTCGCAGAGGTCACGAAAGAGCCCAGAGGAAGGACAGGAAGCATCCAGGTGGTTGTAAAAGTCTCCAAGAAGGAGGAGTTGAGTGGTCGAGACCAGGAGGGAAGAGGAGAGGTCTGCAGGCTCTCTCTCCTAGCCATTCCCTTACTGTGGTTACCATCTATCGCCCACTCAAAGCGGAAGGAGGAAATCTCACCAGGTGGGCGATAGATGGTAACCACAGTAAGGGAATGGCTAGGAGAGAGAGCCTGCAGACGTGGCATTCGAAAGAGGAGTAGGCCTGCATAGGAATGACAGAGGCAGGAATCCACTCCGGGAAGATCAGGGCTACACCCCCTCGGGAACGGTTGGACCTGGGCGCAGAGAGGATCTTGTAACCATCAGGGAACAGAGTGTCAAAGCTTGTGACAGAGCTGTCTGTGAACCATGTCTCGTGAGACTGAGGACATCGAGGTCAAGTTCCTCCAGGAGGTGGCAGATGTCAGAGGAGTGTTTGACAGCTGGGCGAGAGTTGAGAGTGGCAATATGGAGAAGGTTGCCTTCCTTGAAAGACTTCCGGGGAGGGGTACAAATCAGAGGTACGCCCTGCGAAGGTGTAGAAGAAGCCTGAGGGGGGCAGAAGAGGAAGGAGGAGAGGGTAAGGTAGCCAAGGAGGAGACAGCAGGGGGAGGCAAGGAAGCCGTGGAGGGATGAGGGTACAGCAGAAGAAGGAAGGAAACTGATGAGGCACAGGAAGCGTCTATCAAAGAGGAGAAGGTTGGCATGAGAGGCTTGGACCAAGACGGTACCATTCAGGTAAACAATAATGATGACCTTAGAGGAGTGGAAGGGGGCTATGTGGGCCTCCCAGCGGGTTACACCTTTAATGGGAGAAGAAGAGAAAGGAGAAAGCAAAGAGACCATATGAAGAGTCCATAGGTCTGGCGAGGGAACGGCAAAAAGGATGTCGCTGAGGGTTTGCCTGTGTTAAGCACTGTTATAGGTGTCAACGATAGGGAGGCCTGGGTTGGAGACAAGGAGGTCCTTTTAAAACTTCTTCCTACCAGATTTAGCGAGGAGAGCAGGATAGTCGATAGAGGAGCAGTTAGAAAAGATAGGAGAAACAGAGAGCACCATAGAGTAGGTAGGGAGAGGAGATTGTCGTCTCCTTACCACCACAGAAAACAAACTTTGGCCCTCCTGCAAATGCGTGGGTACTTGAAGACACAGGTGTGCACCCTTAAGAAGGGTAATGCAGTTGCACATGCGTATATGGCACATGGTCTTCAATGACATCCAACGAAACATAAGCACACTGTTCTCATCAATTGATAGTGTGGCAGTAGTGGTGGGCAAAAGTGTCGAAATGTACATTGATATGCAGAAGCAAAACTCTGAAATCATGCATGCTTTGACTCAGGCTTTGCAAATGTGCAGTGCCACAGTTAAGGGGATTGCATTGTGCCTGCAAACACTGACCGATCTATTGAAAGTGCAGGAAAAGGAGCTCTCTCTATTGAGGGCCAGCATGGCTGTGCCAGTTTTGCCAGAAGACAACACAGCAGTGGAATCGTTCAGTATCCCTAGCATTTCTACCAGCAACGAAGCGCATGAGGTTGCACTGCCAAGTCGGCCACAGAGAGTGTAGGCGTAAGCATGCTAAGAAAGAGCAGTAACTGAGAACACATTGTCAAATGTTTTTGCAATGTTTGGTTATTTATTTTAATCACGCAGTTTTGTATTGTTCCTTTCGGTCATGTAAGCAGTGGAAAAGAGGTTAGTGATGAGGAAAAGTGCTTCTGACCAGGCTTGCTCATTGAACATGTTGACGAATCACCATTCAACATTGATAACAATTGGCCATGTTGTATGCAAAAGGACCATTTCCTGTTGGTTCATCCAAGATAATGAAGATTTAACATAAAACAGTTCAGGACACCAATGTGCACAGCTAAACTTTTATTAAAGAAACTTTAATTTGTTAACAGTTGTCAATAAACTTTGAAAGTCAATGGCACTAACGTGTGCCATTGACTTTTTGCACATGATGCACAATCATACATTACATCTATGTTCACATAATTATGTTGAAACTTTGCATACTCCTATGTCCCATCCCCTTTTCTGCATACTTTTGGGACATTCCGTTCTGTGGGACGGGACTGGAGCACTTTTGTAAAAAAGCATCAAATTGAAAAATTTGTCCTTCTCTTTTTACACGGGGTACCGCACTCGGCCGTAACCCCGCCTTCCTTAACTCCACCGTGCGCATTGCCCTTCAGTCCTTTTCTCCGCGCGGTCGGGGCTGGACGCACTAGCGTCACCGGGAAGACCTTTTTTCTTTCCCATTGTCCTTCTCTCCTGCTCCGGTTCTGCGGTCACGTTGTCCTCCGTCTATGCCGAAGCGTCTGGGATTTTCCACTTGTTCCTCTTGCGAGCATCGCTTCGCTAGAGAGGACCCCCATTTTGTCTGCATGGAAGCTAATTCAAGGGACAGGATGTCTAGTAAACATCCAAGGCCCCATAGTACCGGCTCTGCCGAAGTTCCTTGTGTCAAGGCTAAAATTTCAGTCAAGTCCCCTGACCAGTCTGTGGAGTCATCACATATGACGCAGTCCTCCTCAGATGTTCACAAAATGGCGGGTGTTCCCGTGTGGTCTACGGCACACATTTTGGATTCTTCACTCACACCCACGCTATCGTCAGCAGGTGCTGGGAACCTTCTTTTCTGTAGACAACCCTTTCCACGCAATAGTGTGAATCCATTCCGCCCTTCCTACGACTGGCGTGCTCGGATGCCACTACTACATTCGGTCTTGCTTTCTCCTACATCTGCCCCAATGGTCTATGTAGACCCGGTGGGTGGCAGGCCTTTTTGGCAGCCCTCTTCACATGCGTTTGTGGGGTTATGCCCCTCATGAGAGGCCTCTGCACACTGCAGCGCCTAAGGTTTTGGCAGAGGATGCCTTTTTTGGGAAATTTCTAATGAACTCTGATCCAATGAGGGTGTACTTTAAGGGTCTCTTTAGAGAAATCTGCCCTCAGACAGTTCCTGTCACAGCGCATGTCGCCCCGGCGTTAGCTCCTATTCTGCCTCCCGGTCCTCCTCCGGCTCTTCCGCCTCTGCCTCCCTTGTCACTGGTGGATAAGTCCTCAGCAGAGCGTGATATCAATCACATGCCCGTCGCGTTTCAGTCGGGGGACCCGGATGCTCCAGACGACCCCTTGGCAGATCAGCATAGTGAAGACCAGCTGCGCTCTGTCAGAGCATTTCACGTCCGGGTACTGGACATGTCACTCCTGGACATACCAGTGCCTGAGGCACCCGCTCAGCAGGAAGGGGTGCTATCGGGGGCGCTAAATGTGTCACCACAGGAGCGCACCGGCCAGTTCCTCCAGAGGGACTTCCTGGCCGAGGTCCCACAAGCCCCACTCCGGGCTACATATAAATAAAAGGATTGACGGCCGTTATAGGCTTCACACCTCCGAGGAAGTAGCCTTGGTGTCATGTCCGCTCCTGTCCTCGACAGTGGTAGCGGCCGCCACTGCAATCTAAGCCGGCTTCTGCGACTTCCGCAGCTGCGGCAGTCTAAGGAGGACAAATTACTCGATTTCTTGGGCAAGAAGATATTTGCCAACTAGGCGCTGCAGTTGCATCAGGCTAACACTGAGCTCATTTTAGCGGCGGCGAATATGAAACTGTGGAGAGATTTGGCTGACTTCCAAGAGTTCATTCCAGCTGACAGATTGGAACACTTCAAGGGCGGTCTGTCCGACACCAGGGTGTTGGTGCAGGATATGCTGGACACCTTGTCTCGAGGCCTCATGCCGGGGGTGGACACCTCTCGTCAAGCTTGGCTTCATCCAACAAAGTTTTCGAAGGGGGTCCAAGATAATGTTCTGGACCTGCCTTTCAATGGCAAAGAGCGGTTTCATTCTTCGACGGATGACAAGCTCACCAAGACTAAGGCCATCACGCAAACTGCCAAGTCTCTGTGGGTGCAAGTGAAAGCCCCAGTCAACGCTCAGAGATCTGGATCCCAGTCTCGGCCCTCCTCAGGCTTCAGAGGGTTCCAGGACCGCAGATCTCGTAGGACTGACCCGCCGAGAGGTAACTCCCGTCGGAGACAGCAAGGAGGTTGGTGTTTCTTTCGGTCTTCAGCCTCCACTTCATTGACTGGTAGTCTCTCTGCCGAATGCCGAAACGTCTGCAAAATGATATTTTTGGCACTCGCTCGAGACTCCAGTGGGAGGACGAATCTCATCTGGAGGTGTGGCAAACTGTCACCGACGACCGGTGGGTTTTGTCCATCACTCGGGCAGGCTTCCGCTTGCCCTTCCCCCACCCTTCAATCCTCCCTTTCAGCAGTCAGGGGCGCCCTCCCTCAGAGCCGAGGTCCAGAAGCTTCTAGATCTCAGGGCGATAGAACCTGTTCCTCTAAGGGAACGAGATGAGGGCTTCTACTCTTGTCTGTTTATGGTGTCAAAACCCAACCAGGCTGGCCTGTGCACCATTTGAGACCTTTCCCAGTTCAACCTTTCTCTTCCCCAAGAGAAATTCAAGATGATTACGCCCTGCCAAATAAAGTCCTCTCTTCAGAAGGGTGACTGGCTCAGTGTTGTGGACCTTCGGGATGCTTATATGCATATCCTGATCTGGAGCCTGCATCGGAAATATCTGCGGTTCTCCCTGGGAGAGGAGCACTATCAGTTTCGAGTGCTCTCTTTTGGTCTCAGCTCTGCGCCACGTGTCTTCACAAATATGATGCCAGTCATTGCGGCTTTTTGAAGGCCCTACGGTATTCATGTGTATCCATATTTGGACGACTGGCTTCTTCGCAGTCCCTGTCCGGTGAAATCCTCGAGCAATCTTCAGTCTCTCCTTCAGCTCCCGTTCAGTCTTGGGCTGTCAGTGAACTGGCGGAAATCCTCCATGATGATCTCTCAGGACATGATAGTCCTGGGTTTACGTTGGAACACGATCGACTGCAAGGTGTACTTGCCGGTGGACAGGATGGCGGATCTGTTAACCACGTGTCAAGTCTTCATTCAGTCAGAGAGCATGTCTTCCTGGTGGTTCCAGAGGCTTCTGGGCCTCATGGCCTTGTGCGTGCTTGCTCTTCCCCTGGCGCATCTCAAGATGCGACTTACGCAGTTCGGAGCTCCTGGCTCCAGGCGGTGGACTCGGACACCAAAATAATCCCGGTTCCACCCTACATGATGTCAGATCTCCTTTGGTGGTCTTCTTCCAGCAATCTGTCAGCGGGTGCGCCCTTTCAGGAGCCCTCCCCCCAAGGGACCATTACAACAGAAACCTCCCTTATCGGGTGTGGCGCGACGATGGATCATCTTCAGGTTTTCGACCTGTGGTCGCCGCAGGACAGAATAGGAAGAGTAAGAAGATCCAGATTGGGAGCCCTCCCGTCCCCTGCACACTATGTAATGTTGTCAAAAAGACATTCAAATGTTCAAAATAGAATTACTCATTAAAGCACATTCAATTATAACTAATGACAGTATCAATTTTGAAAAAAGTAGAAGCATTTAATAAAGGAACAACAAAACAAAAATGTTTTCCTTATTACAGTAGATTGTAAGTATTTCAGCATTAAATGCAAAGAAAAGAAAATCATCCGTCAATTCAATGTTCTTGATTGACGCGTTTCGAGGTAATTTCCTCTTCTTCTTGAGCCTAATTGAACTGGGACACATTTAAGACAAATATGGCAAAAAAAAGAAATACAGGGAGAGAAAAAAAAGGGGTAGAACCCATGAGTAAGTTTTACATGGTTATGTGAAATAAACATTATAGAGCAGCTAATGGGGGATAATACCCAGCGGTGATGGTTAAATACAAACAGCACAGAATATTTGGGTAGTTGTTAAGTGAGCTGCTATACATTTTATGGGCGGTAATACCAGTGTTCAGTATCCTGCTATTTTTAGACACTAAAGTGTCTTAAGGGAGCAAGGTGAGCACCAATGCGTCGAGCATGAGTTCACTAATATGTTAAAATTAGGACAACAGTATTCCATTGTATGTAGGAATGTCCCATGCTCAATTTGAGTAAAAACTCACTTGTGTGGTTATCAGGCAGTTGCACAATTTGTAGAGAAAGCTCGTAGCTGAAAGTGCCTTGCACAGCGTATCTGAACACCACTATATTTTCATGATGATAAGACGCTGTGAGCAAATTCTAAAAAATGGGAAAGCAAATATACACTATGTAATGTAGATCTGGCAAAAGATGGTATTAAGATAAATAATCTGACTAAGCGTAAAGTACCTGGTACAGGTCAATGAATACTCCGAAAGTGCATCGGCCCAAAGCGTGTTGGTTGTTATGGAGATAGTCTAGGGAGGCGTCAGTCAAAAGTTGAAATACAGGTCGCCGGTGTTCATACAAGGATCTCGTTAATGTTCATTGACTCTTGGTCAGTGTCTGTGCTGGTAAAAGAGACGGGATTCAATACTACAAGATCCCCAGTGCTGAGTCTCTCTAAACAATGTGTGTTAGATAAATGAATACCTGTCTGCAAGCAGCGGGCGCTGTGTCTTGTGGAGCTGCACTTCTGGAAAGCGTGGCGGTAGCCACGGTAATGGAAGTCAATGGATCTCGTGTTGGTGGCCGCCATGTTGGAGCGGTAAAATAAGTGACTAGGAAAGTCATGGAGACAGAAAATGGACTAAACGCTATGTGTGTCCAAAATGGATTCCATGTTGGAGTGGATATTCAGAAAAGGCTGTGAGTGCAGAAACTGAAAGGTTCAGACTTGTGCTCACGATTGGTATGGAGCGGGTGCCCTTTTACATATATTGATTTTTACATGCCATAAATTCTGTATACACATTTGATATCACGCAGAAATAATGTAACAGTGGGAATAAATGCTAATTCAAGTTTCAAACAGTTAATGGGTACACAAAATATTTTTAGCTTTTTTTTTCTTTTTTTCTTTTCTTTTCTATATAGATTCAAGGTTCCCAACTGTGTAAGTACAACAGTGACAGAATACCTTGTTATCGTACATATTCATGGACATATAATTTGCATATTCACAATCTGTTACAAGTCTATCTTGCTGTACATGATGATGGTCTGTGATGTTCATTATGTGGCTGGCCCACTAGGTAATGTCATGATCTGCATGGGAGTGCTCTACTATTTGAAGATCAAAATAAATGATGTGAAGAAGGAGAAGTAATAAAAAGATGGGATATTTATGGGAGAAAAACATGTTCATAAGCATTGCAATATTCCTCAGGTCAGCATGCGGCGTACGTGGGGAATTAAGTAGAGTAACCATATGACTCAGATGAAACATTTTAATGAAAATTCTTCATTCAGGCCTCTTTGATCTAATGTGTCCAAGCAGTGGATCCAGTACTTCTCACGTCTTGATAGGATTGAGTGATAATCCCCTCCTCTGTGTGGACGTTTCACTACTTCCAGAATTTGGAATTTCATTTGGGCTATGGAGTGGTGATTTTCCAAGAAATGCCTTGCCAATGGTGATTTGGTATTTTTACATCGGATTGTTGATTTGTGTTCGGTCCACCTCTCCTTGGCGGGTCTGGTTGTTTGAACTACGTACAGCAGTCCACAAGGACATTTGATAGAATAAATTACTGCGGGTGTGAGACATGTTGCATAATCTTTCAGTTTAATTTTCTTTCCAGTCTGTGGGTGGTTGATGGAGTCACCTTTCACCACATTGTTGCAGTGTGAACAAGTTAGACACAGAAATGTGCCTTTTTCCTTTGTTGCAGGTATAGTTGTTTCTCTTTAGGTGGTCGTTCTGCCTTCACCAATTTGTCCCGTAGGTTGCGGCCTCTCTTGAACGCCATCATCGGCGCTTTAGGAAATAGTTTGTGGAGTGTTGGATCATTTTGGAATATTCCCAAGTGTTTTCTGATCGTCTTACTAATTTGAAAGCTCTGGTGAGAAAATTTAGATATATGTAGAAGTGGTAGTTCTTTCTCTTTGTCTTTCACAGATAATAGTTGTTCCTTGGTTCTTTGGTCAGATCTTTCCTTGGCTTCACTCAATATTGATGCTGGGCAGCCCCTTGATTCAAATTTATCAATGTGTTTGGAGCACTCCATGTCCAATCCTGCTGGGTCTGATATAATCCTTTTAAGTCTTAACATCTGGCTGAAAGGGAGACTTTTAAGCATCGCTTTTGGATGGAAGCTTGTGAAGTGGAGAAGGTTGTTGGCGTCTGTTGGTTTGTGATAGACTGTTGTAGAAAGGGTATTGTCCTTGATTTCTATATTTACATCCCGGAAATGTAGTAATGGATTCCCCACCTCCATGGTAAATTTGATACTATCGTGTAGTGAGTTAAGGTATTCTAGGAATAGCGAAAGATCTTCTGTTGGCCACACCATATGCCAAATACATCATCTATAAAACGCTTCCACATCAATATGCATGAAGACCACCTGGGGTGATCCAATACAAATTCTTTTTCAAAGTGATACATAAATGCATTTGCGTAGACTGGGGCCATAGATGACCCCATGGACGTTCCTGTTGTTTGTAAAAAGAATGTATTCTGAAATCTAAAGTAGCTGTTGTGCAATATTAGATTAAGTAGTTCAAGAATGAGTTCCGGATTTCCACTCGGAGATGGTGAATTGAGAAGAAGCCTTTCAGATGACTCGATCCCTTCTCTTTGGGGAATTGACATATATAAGCTGCATACATCCATGCTAAAGAGTATGCAGTCTGAGTCTAGGGCTTTGACCTCATTGACGCAATTTAAGAAGTCGGTGGTGTCCCTTAAATATGTGAGAATTCTTTGTATCAGAGGTTGAAGAAAACGATCAATGTAGATAGCGAGTGGATCAAAAATGCTATCGGTTCCAGCTACTATTGGTCTAAGTGGTGGAGAATCTCTATTTTTATGGATCTTTGGAAGACCGTAGAAAACGGGTGTTATAGGATGTTGGTTAAGAGAATTTTGCTCATTTTCTCGCGGATCCAATCATTTTCAAGCGATTCATTGATAGTTTTTTCAATGGTAGCCTTAATCCTGTATACAGGATCACCGTCAAGTTTAGTGTAGGTGGATGAGTCATTTAAAAGACTCAAGCATTTTTTGGAGTAATCATCGGTGTCCATAATTACGATGGCAACACCTTTGTCTGCTGGTTTAATCGTAATGTTCTCATCTTTGGCCAGTGCTTCAATGTGGTCTAATTGGCAGACAATTTCACATACATTATCTGGAACTTCTGGCGATTTTCCTGGCACTCAAAGCGTTCAAGCCAGGGATTGTGAACAAGGTGGTCCGCATCCGCACGGACAATGTGGTATCCATGTTTTACGTCAACAAGCAGGGGGTACCAGGTCACCTCCCCTTGTAGATCTAGCCATTCAGATTTGGGAATGGGCCGTCCAGCATGGTGTTTGGCTGTTGGCGGTACACATTCCGGGCCAGCTGAATGTAACAGCAGACTCTCTCAGCCGGCGAGCGGTGGACAGCTACGAGTGGGAGCTGAACACAGAGATCCTTTCTGAACTTTTTCACTGTTGGGGCACTCCAGAAGTGGACCTCTTTGCGACGTCATTGAACAGGAAACTTCTTCTTTATGCTTCCAGGAACGGGCTTGGAGCCTCTTCCCTGGAGGATGCTCTCGAGATTCCGTGGCACAACATGAGGGCCTATGCCTTCCTGCCTCTTCCTCTGATTCACCGGTGCTATGCAAGCTCACAAATACGTCGAATTGCAGTCTCCTGTTCATAGCCCCTTGGTGGGCAGCCAGATTCTGGTTTTCGGAGCTTCAGCCTCTGTCAGTCTGCTCACCGGTCAGGCTTCTGCTGATTCCCGACCTGCTTCACCAGAGCGATCAGCAGTTGTGGCCCCCCTCCTCACAATCATTCAGCTTGGTGGCCTGGTGCCTGAGCCCAAATCTTTCGAGAGTTTCAATTTGTCCGCCGATAATATGCGTATTATCCAAGCGGCTAGAAAACCTTCGATCAGGTCTCAGTATAGGAGCAAATGGCTCAGTTTCTGTCCCTGGTGTTTAGCAAAAAAGCTGGACCCCATAGAAGCTGCTATCGACACAGTGCTGTCTTTCATTTCTCATCTGGCAGCTTCAGGGATGCATGTTTTGTCTTGTAGGTCCTGTCATTAAAAGGCACTTTGCACGTCTGTTGCATCTGTATCCACCGGTGCGCAGCCCGCATCCTAAGTGGGATCTGAATGTGGTCCTTACTGCTTTATTTCATAAACCCTTTGAAACCATGGCTTCGGCAGACTTGAAATTCCTTTCATGGAAAATGGCCTTTCTGACTGCAGTAACTTCGGCAAGGCATGTAAGCGAGCTTCAGGCCTTGTCGGTAGAACATCCATTCCTCATCTTTCACAAGGATAAGGTTGTCCTCCGGACCAATCCCTCTTTCCTTCCAAAGGTGGGATCTGATTTTCATCTGAACCAGTCTATTTCCTTACCAGTTTTCTTCCCAGTACCGGCTTCAGATGCCGACAGGGTTCTGCATAATTTGGATGCAAGGCAAGCTTTTAAGTTTTATTTGGACAGAACATGTAATCTTCGGAGCTCTTCCCAGCTCTTGATGACCTTCGGGAAGCCAAAACGAAAGCCGTTTTTGAAGGCAACTATCTCCCGATGGATTGCTTCCTGTATCTTTGAAGCGTATTCCGTTCAGGGCCTTCAACCACCAAGGAGAATTCATGCCCATCTTGTGCGGGGCAAAGCATCTGCCATTGCCTTCCGAAAATATGTTCCCTGGGAAACCATTGCCAAGGCAGCCACGTGGGCTTCCCCATCGGCATTTGTGAAGCATTACTGTTTAGACCTGAGCTCCAGGGATGATGCTCAGTTCGGGCAAGCTGTTCTTAAAATCCAGTAAAGAGTTCCAACCACCTGTTATCCTGTAAGGAGTGCTTGGTAATCTCCCAAAAGTATGGAGGAAAGGGGACGGTACGTAGGAGTATAATAAAATTGCTCACCGTAGTGACTACCTTACTCCTAGTCCATAGTCCCCTTTCCTCCATACGCCCGCCCGCCGTCCCCTCTAATAAGTATCCTCTATTATTGCTTAAATGGTCTCAGACCTGGTGATAGAAAAGGACTGAAGGGCGATACGCGGGGCGGAGCTAAGGAGGGAGGGGATAAGCCGCGTGCAGTACCCCGCGTAAAAAGAGAAGGTCAGATTTTTCAATTTGATGCTTTTTTACAAAAGTGCTCCGGTCCCGTCCTACAGGACGCAATGTCCCAAAGGTATGGAGGAATGTAACTATGGACTAGGAGTAAGGTAGTCACTACGGTGAGTGACTTTATTAATTCCCAACGCCCAGTGGTGTTACATCAAGAAATTGGCAATAAAATCACTACAAACTTTACGCCCATTGTTTTCATACTCCTCATTGTGTATGGGGCTCTCCTCCTGCTCTGAAAATGCAGTCACTGGGTCCGCCAGTTGGCGTTGAATGGCTAAATTATGCAGAATGCAGCACAGCACTACAATTTTGCAAACTTTGTCTGCAGCATACATGAGATCCCTTACAGACACTTGCAAACACCTGAAATGACTTTTTAGGAGCCCAAATGTATGTTCTATTGTGTTCCTTGTCCTTATATGTGCTGTATTGTCCCTTGCGAGATAAGGGCGGTCTTCTTTCTAAGACCATTGTTTTACTGTGCTGCGTGCCACAAATGTGCTGACCAATTCCATTCCACTGTGCCAGCACTGTGCCAGCACGATGAGCAACAGGTACAAGTCAGGGAGAGACACAGGATGGTGTCAGAGCCCAGAGGACTCAAAGTCCCACAATCACCAGCATCCCAGCTCCCTGGCACTTTTACTTTAAGGATTCAAGGACTTTGGAATTGCAAGGCTCCGCCCACAGGAAGCATAACATAAATACACAGGACCGGCACCCTTGCGGCGTAGAGCCTGTGCGAGCCAAGGGTGGTCTTCTTTCTAAGACCACTGTTTCACTATTTGCTGCTTTGCCGTGCGCCGTGAACTGATTACAAATCATCTAATTTATTTACACGAAGCCAGGTGACGGCGACACTGAGTGCAGCCCCATAACGATCCAAAGAGGGCCTATCCTGGTACCAGGAGCCCAGTGGCTGTCTAGGACCCAAGAAGAGGGGAAAGTCAGCGACGTCCGGCCAAGGTAAAGAGAAACACAGTATTAACTTTTTCCCGCAATCACCTACTATTGAAATATCTAAAGAAACTTCAACCTACGAAAATCTGCTCCAACCCCATGAGGAGGATACAGAACTGCAAGTTACAACAACTCTGCTGTTAAACACAAATAACACGATTGACCTAATGCCACCCACTCCTAACAAGCATTGGTCCCCGGAAAAAACTGCCTCAGAAGACGAGGCAATGGAGGAAAACCTTATGCCAGGAAAAAAGGGTTGGGGCCCCTTGGACTCGCCCGTTCGCTTACTACCTGTCTCGCCCATCTACCAAAAAAACACATAACCAACGGGATATGGAGGCCCGCTGCCATTACACAAACCACTCACAGAGGTTGGGGAGAGGGGAAGTCTAGCTATTGCTTCGACTTCAAGGGACTTATTTACCTCTGGAACAGGCACACAGTCCAAACGGAAAACTTTACGCTACAACGCAACTGCCAAAAGTTGGAATCCGTTTGGTCTCACATCCACCCTAGGTTCATACCTAGATATTTTCAGTACTAGTCAAAGTTCTACTAACTTAAAGGTGTCTGCTCAAGGCAACGCCGGGGCAGATCAAACTTCTGCTTCTCCACCACTCGGCCACTTACAGAAAAGAGCAGGAGTGGGTCATGAGGCTCACTTGAATGTCGTGGAAAAGTCAACACATCAAAGGTTTGTGTCACACAGGCACGGGCGGGGGTCCACTAGTAGGCCTCCACAAGTAGAAGTTCGACAGCAGGCACCCTTCTCAAGTAAAAGACAACGCTGCCCAGCAGTCCTGTCTGACGAAGACCTTTTGTTGGATTTCGCAGCGGCACAGGTCGGAGAGCAGTCTCAAGGAACTGCGCATATTGATGCAAAATTTATCTCAGCATTTGCTATCAAGATTTCTCCATTTATTAAATTAATTGAGACCCAGAATGAGCAAATTCATGACCAGACTACAGTACTTGCCAAGATGCACTCGAAGTTAATCTTTATGGAAGGGTTTATTTCAGCTCATCAGTCCAACTTGGACAAAAACACCGACCAAATTACTAACATTTTTAAGAGCATACTGGACCAAATCATTCTCCAAAAAGAAAAACGGAGAGTCGACAGGTTGAGTTGTAACTCACCATCAACAAGTGCCCAAATAGACCCCATACGCACTGAGGACCTTGCCACCCTCATCTCAGTAGCCCCACTTGTGCCTACAAGGGAGGATTTTACAGTCCCAATAAAAGATGCATCGACGACTACAGACAAGCACTTGGTGACATCAATGAATCTGGAGACTACGGCTCCGGTTATCACCAGGGCAAAGGCTTTTACTCCGACTTTGCTTGCAAAGAACAAGTCCGATAGACCAAGAAAAACGGTGACCGATCCCCAAATCCCGCAAATCAAAACTTATGACATGTTCAAAGTACAAAAAAAAGGTTTGAGGGTTTCGCAAAGTCCTGAGATGGTTCTTAATAAAAAGGGTTCTAATACTTACTTGAAGAAACAACCATCTCTTCCCGAAACTTATATCCCAGAAACAAAGGTCTTGGAAAGTAATTTAGCCCTAGATTTGGCTAAAAAGAGGATCCGTAGGAAGTGCAAGCAAAGCAAACTTGGTTTACCTAGAAATATACAAACCTCAGGAACCCGGGGTAGCTTTACCAAGGCTATTGCCAAATACAAAAGGTCCATCACCTCATACTGGGACAGACCTAGGCACAGTCAGCGAAGAGGATTCCGAATATGAGTCGTCTAACAATGTCATAGAAAATGACTTGATGAACTTGTCCACTTATTCGGAAGACATGGGCTCAAGGGGATATGAGGCAAACAAATACTAGCAGGAGGACATTAGTAGACTACCCCAAACTGACCCTGGAATCCAAAGTGGAACACCAAAGGCAATTAACAGTGTGCAAGACCAAAATATGGGCAAGGATTCAAACAGGTGTAGGAAACCATGGCCTCTTGCTCCGACCGAGAAAAAGGACAAGCCAACTCCTAAATGGAGGTCAAAGCTAAATTACAACGCGGAAGCTTCTGACGAATCGTCTGATTCGGGCAAAGAAAGATTTCTTACAAAACGTGAAACAAACTTTTTGACAATGGAACAGAGAAGAAGCATGGTAATACAGAGGAAACCAGCAGAAGTGGAGGAGAAACGCTCAAGCAAGTCCTTTGGTTGGGACTCAGTGGGGGACCCCAGACGATCTGTCTCATGGTCAGAAACCAGCAAGATGCGGGAACTGCCACAAAAGTAAAACAAGTAACTATACAAGACCCTAACAGCACATCACAAAATAAGGTGTTCAAGCTATCCCTGGCAAGAACCTTAGGATTTGCGGACAACCTCGTCATGGACAGAAATAACATAATGAGGTTACTGCGATGTGTACCGGCCCTGGACCAAGTTAATTCAAAGGACATTGATTTAATCGAGTTTCGCAGTGAATCAAGCTTTGACAACAGGATCCTTCATACACTATCACGAAACACCAAAAATGTACTCATTAAACAAGGGTCAAAACTGAACGCCCACAGGTTCACCTTGAAGGAACTGGATAACCAAGCAACAAGTTCAAGTGAAATCTTACACCAGTCTCAGGGTGCAGGCGAAAGAACACTCCACCATGTAAAGTCTGTTGCCTTGAACAATACAGGCAATTGCCACAAAGAGGGTATTGACAACCTAAAATTGGTCTTCACAAGGGTAGTAGGCGGGTCACTCTGAAGAAAACCGTAGGACAGAAGGTCGACAGTGACGAAGACTGGAGTTGGCTAGTTGGAGAGCCAACTCTGGCAGGTTCCCTATAACGCCAGAACAAGAGTAATATAAACCCCTCCGGGACTAAGAAAATAGCCAGCTGGAATACTAGGGGTTTTGCGCACTTATTTGGCAAAAGTGAAATAAACGTAACAAAATACGATCTCATTTGCCTCCAGGAGACCTGGTTAAGAGAGAGACCTGTCCTGGACGGTTACAAAGTACACATAAACCCTGCAACAAAGGGGGCTAAAGGTCATCCAATGGTAGGCCTTCTAACTGCCATAAAAAGATCGAGTGGCCTAACTGTAACTACCTCCACAAACATAAATCCTGAAATTCAATTTACCGTAGCACAAATAACTTCTCCCCATTGGGAACCAAATAAACAGATGCTGCTAATTTGCAGCATATATTGGAGAAGTAGTTTAGGGAACGAGCAAAGTACCAAAAACACCTTGATAAGGGAAATTGACGAAGCCAGGTCAACCTGGCCAAACTTGGCGGTACTTCTTTGTGGAGACTTCAACCTGGAGTGCTTTGATAAAAAGGCACCAAAATAGAAGTCCTATCAATCGGAGTGGCTGAGAATACAAAAAGGGGACTGGACTTCGAAAAGGAGCTAACAGAGAGAAACATCCATTTTTTTTTTTTGAAAAATCTTTATTGGTTTTTCGAAACGTATAACAAACAGCGCTTTGGCATAGCGGTGTAATATATGTAATAACAAAAAAACAACAACCTTAACAATCCCTCCTCACCCATTCCACCCCCCTCCCCCCGAGACCGCAGGTTTAGGCCTCAGTCTTCAATAGGCTCGTGTGCCGAGCAGGGACCGCCAGGACTGTTTGGTGTGCTGTCCGGTGTCGCTGAGCGGAGAAGCGGCTCTGTCAGCTCTACCCAGCGGAGAAGATCTGCACTGGAATCAAGTTTTTGTACCTGGATGGCCATTTCCCAAGCCGCCGTCTCCGCGGCGACCCGTCTCTTGAGGTCGTACCACCAAAGGGCCTCGCTAGGTCCCCGTGCGCTCTTCCAGCCCATGGCTATGCGCCTTTTTGCTGTTATGTAAATCAAGTCCAGGAGTCTATTTAGGGGCTTGTTCTTGGTGCTTCGCCTGTATGTCCCCAGTATGCAAGCTGCAGGTTCGTGAGTTTCAACTTCAATCCCGGCCAGCGCCACCCTATCTCGCACCCGGGTCCAAAACCTCAGGACCGCGGGGCAGCTCCAGAACATATGAGTCATTCCTGCTTGTGGCGCATGGCACTTGGGGCATGTTTGTGGCGTGGCCCCCTTGAACTTAGATATGGCGTCAGGTGTAAGGTAGGCTCGGTTCGTGATGTATAGCTGTATTAATTGGAGGCGAGCGTTCCTGGAGGTCTTTTTATGGTAGTGGGTAATCTTTTCCCATGTGTTGTCCTCGAATACAAGGCCCATTTCGCTCTCCCATCTCTTTTTGCATTTTAGTTCATTCGTTGTCGTTGCCTGTAATAGGGCCTCGTATATTCTGGAGGTTTCGTGGCCTCCCTCGGCAGTGTCCAGCAATGTTTCGATGGTTTCGTTCTCTGTAAATTGGTTGTCTGCCTCAGGCCATCTCTTCCTTAAGGCCCGAGTTACTGCCCCGTGGAGCAAGAACTGCCCGGTGGGCAGGCCCGTCGACTCGCAGAGGTCGGGGAATGTAGAAAGTTCGTGTTCGTGCATGAGGTCGCCCAGTGTCGCCACTCCGTAAGGCTCCCATACCGATCGAGCCTCGGTGTGCCCCCAAGAGGGTGTCGCCATTACTGCAGCGATGGGGATCTGTGGGGAATAAGGGTCTCGCAGCCCCACAGCCTTACAGGCCCTCTTCCAGAGCTGAGTTCCCAACTTGGCCAGGTATGGGTGACGTTGTGGAGCCCCTTTCTCGACCCACAACAAGTCTCGAAGTAGCAGTAGTGGCAGAGCCGGCTGGAGAAGTCTGGTGTCAGTGGTGGTTTCGTCCGCCATCCAGTGCGTTACGTGTTTCAATTGGCTGGCCAGGTAATATAGTTCGAAATTAGGGACTTTCAGTCCGCCCCTCTCGTAGGGTCTCTGGAGGATGTCAAGCCCCACCCTGTGCCTTCCTCCCTGCCACAGGAATTCTCTGCAGAGTTTGTTCAAGTCTCTGAAAAAGGCTGAGGGGATGTTGTAGGGGACATTGGTAAAGCAATGCAGTAGGCGTGGGAGCGCTACCATTTTGAGGAGACCTGCCCTTCCTGCCACAGAGAGAGGAAGTTTTCCCCAGAAAGCCATGGAGTTGGTGAGTGCGTCCTTTGTTCTGACTGTGTTGAGGATGTGTTCTGTGTTCGGGCTACGGTGTATGGTAATGCCCAAGTATTTGAAGGACGTTACCTGCCACTGGAGAGCCAGTGGGGGCAGGGATCCGCCCTAATTGCTATATAGCGCTGCGAGGGGGTAGAGACACGACTTGTCTTTGTTTATCTGGATGCCTGTGTGTTTTTGGAAGCAGTCCAGTGTCTCCAAGATGTAGGGCAGGAGGTGCTCAGGGTTATTAAGGTAGAGGAGTGTGTCGTCCGCGTACATGGAGATGAGGTGTGTCACTCCATCTAGTATGATGCCTCCCCCACCGTATTCCTGCCGGATGTACGCAGCCACTGGCTCTGCAGCAATGATGTAGAGCATGGGGGATAAGGGACATCCCTGTCGTGTGCCTCTGTGGAGGGGCCATTTGTCGGAGTACGTCTTGTTGGTACGCACTCTGGCCTCGGGGTGTGTGTAAAGCAAATGGGTCCATTTAAGGAAGGCGGGTCCAATGCCCATCTTGGCCATGGTGGCGTATAACCATTCCCACTTGACCGAATCAAAGGCCTTGGTGGCGTCTAGTGATGCCACCGCGTATTTCTGGGTGTCTTGCTCGGTGCGGTATATGATGTGGTGCAATCTGCGTAAATTTTCCGTGATAGAGCGCCCGGGTACATAGCCAGTTTGGTCGTGGTGAATCAGCAGGGGGATCACCTTGCGTAGTCTATTGGCGAGGAGTGCCGACAGTATTTTGCAGTCGACATTTAGCATAGAGAGAGGTCTATATGAACCGCAATCTGTTCCATCTTTGCCGGGCTTCAGCAAGGGGATGATTATTGCTTCCCTCATGGAGTCAGGGAGTATGCCGCGTTCGAAAGCCTCATTGTACACTTGTGCCAGCAGAGGGGCGAGGGTCTCCTCATATGTCTTATAGAATTCCCCCGGGAGACCATCCATACCTGGGGCTTTCCCAGAGGGTAAAGATCTAATGGTTGCCTTGACCTCGTCTGGGGTGATTGGGTCTTCCAGGGCTACGGCCAACTGTGGGTCTAGTATGGGTAACTCTATGCAGTCTAGGGCGTCCTCGATCCCGGTATCTAGCGAGGGCGGGGTTTTGGAGTACAGGTCCTGGTAGTATTCAGAGAAGACCGTGTTAATTTCAGCCTGGGTGTGCACCGGAGTGCCATCTGGTCTGAGGATGTGGCAGATGGGGGTCCTAGGGGTTTCCCTTTTGTACAGCCAGGCCAGGAGTTTGCCGGGCTTGTCTCCCAGGGCGTGTGTCCTTTCAGTGTGTTTGGCGTAGCTTAGTTTCCCCAGGGACTCCCAGTGCGACAGACAGGCCTGTCTCTGCATTATTATTTCCCGTACCTGCTCGGGAGTCGGATTTGCCTTGTTCTCCAGCTCCCCCAGCTTACTTTCTGCTTTAGCCAGGGCATTCGTAATGGCCTTTTGAGTCCCCCCTACTGCTGCCAGCATGTCCCCTCTCATAACCACCTTATACGCCTCCCAAGCGGTGCTGATGCATTCTACGCTGCCTAGATTGTGTAGCCAGTATTCGTCTGTGCTGTCTTGTACGTGGTCCCTGAAGGCCGCGTCAAGCAATGCTTCTGCTCGCAGTCTCCATGTAGGGATCGGGGGTCTGGGCGGGTGTACCTCCCAGGTGACCGACAGGGGTGAGTGGTCTGATAATACTCTGGGTGAGTATTGTGCCTCGCTGAAAGTGGCTTGCTGCTCCTGGCTGACCAGCATGTAGTCCAACCTAGTGTGGACGTTATGTGGCGGGGAGAAGAAGGATTATTCCCGTCTCTCCGGGTTCAGTTCCCTCCACAGGTCGCTAAGTGACAGATGGGAAATCAGTTTGGATAGTATCTTGGCAGGGGGGGACGGGCGGGAGTGTTTGGTGTCTGACCTATCTTTGAGGGGGTCTAAAGTGCAGTTGTGGTCCCCACCCCAGATCATGGTGCTATTTACGTGGGGGCATAGTCTAGAGCTCAGGGAGTGGAAGAAAGCCGTGGCGTCATGGTTAGGTGCATAGGTGCTAATCAGGCATAGGTCTCTTCCCTCCAAGGTACCCTGCACCAGTGCCATCCTACCCTCGTTATCCGTTTTGGTGTCCGTGACTTTAAAAGGGACTGACGGGTTTATCCACACCAGGACCCCCCTAGCATATGAGGAGTAGGAGGATCCCACCAAGGTCCCCCGCCAGGTTTTGGCTAGCGCTGTCAGTTTAGCCTCTGTTAAGTGTGTCTCCTGAAGCATAGCGATCCCTACCTTGCATCGTCGCAGGTATGTTTGGATTCTTCGTTGTTTCACGTAGCTATTCATGCCTCTGACGTTCCATGTCATCACTTTTACTCTCTCAGCCATAGTCGTGGTGGTGTTCTCTCTCTTGTTCTGGTCCTGGTCTCGGTCTCGTTAGAGGTGCTGTGGTATTGAAGGAGTCCTGCGGTCTCGGTATTTCAACTTTAGGGTTCCCAACTAGGGTGCGGATTTCCGGCTCCCCTTTCCCTAAGAAAGAACTTTCCCAACAGATAACTGGTCTGACGAGGTACTCCTCGTCGTGACTGTCCCGTTTCCGCTCCCTAGGACCTGGCATGGTCTTCGGGTGCCCTACAGGTGGGTAAACGTACCCTGAAAAACAGAAGAAAAAACAAGCTCCAGGGGGGTTGTGGGAGCTAAAACTTCGGTGTTCCGCCTGATAGGATCCTTTCAGCTGCTGTGGGGTTGGATTGCAATGTCCTTATGGAGCGATACGATACGGCAGTCTTAGGTAGGTGTATCAGTGCGGCTTGCGCCTCTTGCCTTCTATGTCTGGTAGTTGCTGCTCATCCATCCAGTCCCGGGCTTGTTCCGGTGTGTCGAATAGGTGGGCTCTGTTCTTATGTATTACTTTCAACCTTGCTGGGTATAGGAGCATGTATTTCAAACCAGCGGCCTTCAACCTGGCTTTGGTGTAGATGAACTGAGCTCTGTTCATCTGCACTTGAAAGGTATAGTCGGGGTAAATAGCGATCTTGGCCGAATTTCTCAATATCTGGCCCCCTGACCGAGAGTACGCCAGGACGACCTCGCGATCTCTGTAGTTTAATACTTTTGCTATCATAGGCCTGGGTGGGCCTCCTGGCGGGGGCCTCTTGGCAAGCGACCTATGAGCCCTTTCGATGGAGAACCCCTGCGATAGTTTCTCTGCGCCGATCTCCTGCAGCAGGAGGTTTTCCACATAGTTGGTGGGGTCCGAGCCTTCGATGCCCTCAGGCAGTCCGAGCAGCCGGATGTTATTCCGGCGGGCCCTCCCTTCGGCCTCCTCCACCTTGTCCTCGAGATTCTTGACCGTTTGCTGGAGGGCTTCCATGTCATGCAGAAGCTGGGTGTTCGCTTCAGAGTTCTCACGTACTTGGGTCTCGAGCGCATCAGTTCTATCAGCCAGGGAGCGGACGTCATGGCGGAGGAGTCCCAGATCTATGGCCACTGCGTCGATTTTGTTCACCATAGTTGTTTGGATTAGCTTGATGGCCTCCAAGAGTTGCGAGTTGGTGGGTTCGGGCGTCGCTGGAGTAGGGCTCGTGTCCCCAGCGGCAGTCGCCATGGTTGGGCACTCAGGGCTGGGGGGTTCGGGGGCTGTGTAAGCGTCCAGGGTGGTCTGCCGCTGTTTAGACCTGGCCCCCCTCCCCGTAGACTTATCCAAGTAGGACATCCTCTCACCTCGGCGAGTTTAGGTGCCCACTGTAGAGGTCGCCCACTTACTGTCCTCCGGCACTCGTAAGGTTATGGTCCGCACTTTGGGCCCTCCAGCGGGGCGTCAGTCGATCTGGCGCCGGTTCTCAAGGGCCTCCAGGCTCCGCGGGGTGCGATAAGTCCGAGCTAGGCCTAATATGGTGGTTCGTGGGAAGACTTCACGTTCCGGCCTGTGCAGCTTTGCTCGGTGGGGGGGGGAGGCTCCTCTCTGTAGCTGCCCGCTCCGAGTGTCGCGTTTCTAGCAACCCGCCCCCAGGGCGCAGGGGGGCCCGGGCCGTAGCGCAATTCGGGCGGGGATGGATGGTGTGCGCAGCTCAGGTGGTAGCGCCAACCGGGGGCAGCGCGAGGTGGCCGGCACTCGCACTCGATGTAGTGCGCGATCTCTAGGCCTCAGTTCCGGCCGGGCCTCGGTCCCCTGCGGTTCCTGCAGCGGGGCCGGCAGGCGCCCTCGTCCGCCCCGGTCGCTCTCTCGTCCTCGGGCCCAGGGCTCCCGAGCCTACCGCAGGGGGGGCCCGGGCCGTAGCGCAATTCGGGCGGGGATGGATGGTGTGCGCAGCTCCGGTGGTAGCGCCAACCGGGGGCAGCGCGAGGTGGCCGGCACTCGCACTCGATGTAGTGCGCGATCTCTATGCCTCAGCTCCGGCCGGGCCTCGATCCCCTGCGGTTCCTGCAGCGGGGCCGGCAGGCGCCCTCGTCCGCTCCAGTCGCTCTCTCGTCCTCGGGCCCAGGGCTCCCGAGCCTACCGCAGGGGTGGCCACCGGGGGGTCAGCAGGGGCACCCCTCCCACCATTCCACTCGGCGGCGGGCTCAGCAAATGGAAGCCGCCATCTTGGCTGTCCGCGTCGTGGGGTGCGCGGTCTTCTCAGCTCGGCTCCCGGGCTTCCACCTTCGCATGTGAGGGGTCCAGGAGGTTCTCGTCGCAGCCGGCAGCTCTCGGGATGGTTTGTAGGCGCTAAGGCCGGCTTAAATGCAGGAAAAAACAGCTTATCAATGGCTCATCGCGCGGAGCTTGCCGAAATCGCGTCCGCTCTACATGGCGGTTGGCCACGCCCCCCACAGAGAGAAACATCCATATGGTCAATGGCAACCTGCATGGAGACAAACGCGCGGCTGCAAACTGGAAGAGGGGTGCTCAATCAAGTACCATTGACTATATCTTTGCCACAGAAGATCTACTAGCAAAACTGATCTCTCTGCAAGTGATAACTATAGAGTTAAGTGATCACAATCTTCTGGAGTTTGAATGCATTGATTGGGCCACTGGAAACCCACCAATGGGGTACCACCAAGAAGGCCAAAATCTCGAGGTTACATCGGGGGCAACCGCCTTCGGATCAACAAAAGAAACTTGTTGCTCGTAACAACTTCCTTGCTGGCCTTGAACTCAGATTCACATTGCACCAGAGGGGGCATACTGCAATACCCAGACTGTTTACAGGCCTTTAGAGAAAAGCCGGAAGCTTTCAAGAGGCCAGCCTTTGCATCTAAGCATGCTTTCAATGAGCAAATTGCCGAAAGAGAGTGGTAAGAAGAGTGGGGAGACTAGTGAAAAACACACAAAACGACTCAAAACCTAATTCTGTTCAAAAAAGCCAAAAACAAATTGGTTATTCTAATATAAACAACAAATCATTCAGCAAGAAGGTGAAAGAATGTTGCTGCTTGCCACCAAGAAAAACACAGCAGGAAGTTAATTAACGACTTGAACACCCCGGAGGAATCAAAAATAACAAACTCAGTATCTGCACAGGTGTGGGAGGTGCACTTTAAATGCTTATACGCATGCAAAGGGGGGGAGCAAATCGAGTCACTTACAGACTCAGAAGCCCCATGGGACTTCAAATTTGACAAAGAGGAAATAATCAATCTCATACAAAACTCATGTGTCGAGGGCGGCTGGTCCGGACGGCCTGACTAACCAAATTCTGAAGAAAGACCCTGTCAGATGGGCAACGTTTATGCTGAAACTGTTCACCACTGTGGTAAGGGAGAAGAAAATTCCATCATCCTGGGCTCGATCCACAGTGGTTCCCATCTTCAAGAGGGGCGATAGGTCAAATCCCCGTAATTATAGGCCTATAACCCTTCTCGATGTGGTGGGCAAGATATTTGCAGCAATAATTCTGAGGCATCTTAACGAATGGAGCCTGATGTCCCACCACCAGGACCAGTTGCAGTCGGGCTTCCGAAAAGGGATCGGTACTAATTTAAACATCTTCATTATAAACATACTTAAGTACCGGGTCAACCAGAAAAGGATAAGGGCAATATACATCGCCTTGATCGACCTGGAACAGGCTTTCGATTCAGTGGATCGTAGAATCCTGTGGGACAAACTGAAGAAATGAGGTTGTCCCCAAGCCCTGCGAGAACCTATGGAATCCCTACACAGGGACACCACTCTAAAAATCAGGCTGGACAGGAAGGGATTATTGTCCAATGAAATTCCTTCAGAAAATGGGATAAAGCAGGGCTGTTGTTTGGCCCCAACAGTCTTTTGTTTATTTATATCAGACATGGCCGAAGCCTTTATGAAAACTACATGCTTTCCACCAAAAATTGCCAGCCATTCTGTGGGACGCCTATTATTTGCAAATGATTTCTTATTGCTTGACCAGACGGAAATTGGGCTACAGAGACAATTGACGGATTTGTCTCTCTACATCTACAAAAACACCCTAAAGATAAATGCCAAAAAATCTAAACTTCTAATTCTGGGAGATAATGGTAGGGTCAGGAAGCGGAATAAATTCTCCTGGTCTCTAAATGGAGAACAAATACCAGTTGTTGCATCAATGGTGTACCTGGGGATAACCTTAAAGAACAACTTGGGTGATGCTCCTGGTATCGGCCATTTGAGAAGCAAAGCCAAAAACCTGGCATCCCAAGCCCTGTTCATCAAAAGGCATTACTGTAAATGTTCCATGGTACCAATTCTAGATTTCTATAAACTGAAAGTTGCACCAATACTCACCTACGCTGCAGAAGCCAATCTCTTTATGGATCCCAAAAATTGGAACCGGTTGGAAGGCCTCTTTTAGAAGAGGGTTCTGTCATTGCCGAACTCAATACCTATTGAACGGATTTGGAGGGAACTGGGTTTGACTTAATTATATTCCCTAATGGAATGGAAATCTCTATCTTTCATGAAGAAATGCCTTCAACCACCAGGTGTTAGTGGGTTCTCTACTATTAAGGAGGCTATGGAAGGGAATCAGGTTGGAATTTTATATGCTTGGCATGAGTTCTGCTCCTCTATGTTGTCCAATCTCGCCCTCTCGGGAAAAACACTAATTGAAAATCCAATGAGGGGGAAGTACAAACTACTGGACTCGGACTGGATTCGGAGCGATCAGAAAGTGAAAGCCTACAAACTGTTCGTAGATGAGCCTGAGGAACATTACAGAAGAGGAAGGTTCTGTCCTACTTTGACAGATTTCCTTCACAGCCGGAGCGGCAAATTATCTAAGATTCCGTTTAAACCTCTATCCAACAGGGAAGTCTTAGAAAGGAGTTCAAAGGCCCAGGAAGAGAGAACTTTAAATTGCCGGATTTGTAGCAAAAGTACTGAGACCTTGAAGCATCTAGTACTAGTGTGCGAGCCCCTAAACCCTTCAATAGACAAATTCCTGGGGAGATTCCTTGAGGAATCGATAACAAAATCGCAGGACGACTGGTGGGCTTGCATAAGATGGGGTGGTCGGCTTTCTCTGTTGTTAGCCGTACTCCAGTTTGTGAGGACAATCTTCACTACCATGGAGGACAAAAAAATACAACTGTTGGATGAAATCACATTTTTTAAGACTGGGCCTTTGAGGAGGAAAAGGGCTTTTTCTCTTTCACTTTATTTTCTGTTTGCTTTTCTTTTGCATGAAATGTATATATGTATTAGTTTGCATCTAAGGTTTAATAAAAACCAAGTGATGTGTAATAAAATAAAAAATGTATTGTACTTCTGTTCAGATGCAGTGGTTGCATTCAAGATTGGTGTCATTAGCCACGGTCTGAAGGGGTATGCTCCATACCCAAACAGCCAGTTTCTGTCTGTCGACAAGCCACTCATTACCACGGGAAAAATTGCTACTACGCAGAATGAATGCATCATGTGCAGACCCAGGGAAGTTCGCATAGCAATGACTGATTTGCAAATCCGCACATCATGTCATCTGAATGTTCAGTGAGTAGTGCATTTTCCGATTTCTAAACATTTGCTCCCTTATCACTGGTTGGTACTATGCGCACATGAGAGCAATTTATTGCCCCTACAATGTTGGGGAACCCAGCTGTTGCAAAAACCCCCGATTTCACAGCAGCAAAGTCAACTGCCGTAAGTGGGAAAGTAATGAACATGCTTATGTGCTGCAACAGTGCAGCCAAATCCACTTGCAAACTTTTATAGAAACTTGGCTGCGACATCCCTGCTGCCATTGCACCAGTGCCCTGGAACGAACCGGTTGCACAAAAGTGGAGCACTGCCAGTACTTTCTGAAATGGTGGGATAGCTGTAGCCTTATTGGTGCTTCCTTCCAGCCCCCACCCTTATTAGACCCACCAAATACAAAATTGCATAAGCATCCAGCTGGTACAGCTGAACGATGTGTTCGGATGACATGTTGAACAATTCACCCTGGTGCGATATATACACTCTTTATTTGGACGTCTTTGTCTGGGAAGTGGGAGCTCAGCCAGCACATTCTTCACTGTTGGTTGCACAGGTTGCTCGGGGTTGGCATGCTTATGTCAAGCTAAAAGGTACGCTACAGCAGCACTTGACATGGGTGCTGGAAATGCACAACCCACTGCTGCTGTTAGAAACTGCACACACTATTGGTATGTATACACTAGCAGTCGATGTTCATCTAGCACCTGCACAGAAAAGATTAAAAAATTAAGTACGAAATGGTATCTGCACATTGCACACCTATTCACGTTTTTGCAGCAACAGGTTAACTAAGTCTGCACCTTTTAAAGTGTAACCACATTGTGAGCGACGCACCACACACACCTACAACAGCTCAAAGTGGAAGCAACAACACAAGTCCATTACACAACTGTGCAAACGTGATACCTCCCATCAACCCTGCTTTACATATGGGGTCTCCCTTTCCAACGTGCCGCAGGACCTGCCAAAAGGCATGCACAGCCATCGTGCCCCCAAAACGCACACTTCATTCCCTCAATAATATTGCACTTGGTTGATGCACACCATGTTATCACAGTGCATATGTTGCTCTTCCATTCACACAAATGTGGTTCACAGAACAGTCCACACAAAGTACAAACTTGAGTAGACTTAAAATTGCCCTTTGTGGAAATGTAGACGTGTACACAGCACCATTTATGCCACTGGCGCCAATAATAGTGACCTTTCATATTCAACATGCAAAGTAGCATTTAATGTTTGCAAATGTGTATGTCTCCATAAGGGAATTGGTTACATTTACAAGTTCATTGAACCCTGTCTCTCACCTGCATACTAGCAATACCTCATGCACTGCACTTTAAAAAATATCTTCTAATAAGGCACAAAGCCAATTTTTCGGCTTCCAAATAACATTCTTTTGGGGAGCTTGGAAAGGTGGTCTGCTGGATGATCAAAATCCACTCTCCAAATCAGCATGAAACCATCCTCCTGCGGTTGCAGCTTGTGCTTAATCACCCCTTGCACCGGGTGATCCTATATGTATAAATCTTTAGGCCCACAACACTACCAGAGCATCCTTTTTAATATGGAATTATTTACACTCTGTAGCAGTGAGAGTTCTGCTTGCATAGGCAATAGTGGCTCTTTGATCTTTGGTATCTACCGTATTAACATAGCCCCAGGCCACATGTGCCAGCATCTAACACGGTTTCTGTCAATTTTGTTGGATCAGAAATGACATTGTTGTGTTGGCCTTAAGAGTTTCTTTGTGTTTGTCAACTGCTGCCTGCGCTGGAGTGTGTCCTACTCACCGACTATCCTTGACAAATGCATCAACCAAAAGAGGCATAGTCAAACCATAATGTTTGAAAATCCTGACATTTGTTGGTATGCTTGGGATGTGGTTTCTGACTTGTGAACTATGTTGTTGCCTTCACATTTACTGATGGCCCTATGTCAATATGCAACAGAATACCTACAGAGTAGGCCCTCACCTTTCGAAAATGGATGACACCATCTGCGATCTTGGTAGTGCAAATAGTAAAGATGGAGAAGACGTTACCAAATCTTCACCATCACTGGGCTGGTATCACTCTGTAAGCTCTCTGGTTTGCACTGAGGGAATTTTATTATTATTTTTCTATAATTTCTTTATTTATAACTCAGTGCAACAGAGAACATAAACTTTGACAAATATTGACTTTGCTTCGAACCCCTTGAAATTGCCCCCCCAGTCCAACCATCCCCTGGTCCCACCCCCTTTGTCCCTGTCCCCCGCTGGGTCGTATCCCTCAGTCCTGTTGAGGCGAGCCCGCCTCCGCGCCCTGGCCGGGTGAGTGGAGGGCTCTCGCGATCAGGCCTGGCTTGTGGGTCGGGGCTGGATAGCTCTGATCATAGTCAAGTAGCGGAGTCCAGACGTTCATAAAACGGTGGAGTAAGCCCGCTTTGGCCGCCATGACCTTTTCAGCTATAAGAATGTCCCAGATTTTAATCCACCACAGGGTCGTCAGGGGCCCCTTCTCGTTTTCCAGGTGCGTGCTACCGTGATTTTGACTGCTAGCAGCAGTTGAGTTATTAATGCTGCCCTACGGCCTGTTCTCCGATAAACATCTGGGATCGGGATCCCCAGTAAAACCTGCTCAGGAGCCAGTGGTATTACCGTTTGGGTAATGTCCTTTATTGTATCGAGGCATTGGGACCAGAACTCTCTTACCTTGAGGCAGGTCCACCACATGTGAAAATAGGTTTCTGGCTGGCCGCAACTGCGCCAGCATTGGGGGTCCAGTGCCCGCTGGAAGTGGTGAAGGAGGAGAGGAGGGAAGTACCAGCGCAGCAGGAGTTTGTGGGCACATTCCCAAATAGTAACGCACTGGGAGGCTGTGCATGTCCTGGACCAGATGTCCAACCATGAAAGGTCCTCTACGACATGACCCAGGTCCGCCTCCCATTGTGCCATATAAGAGGGCCTGGCGCGGAGTGGGTCCACCTGTAGTAGTCTGTAAAGGGCACATATACAAAAGAAAGTGAGACTATTGACTACCCCACTCATAGTCCAGGCAGGCTGGGCTGGGTGATATATTATCAAACTTATTTGTGATGCAAGTCTCATATTATTAGAACGACGTACACAACCATCTCGCTTGTACACCTTCACAAAATCAAACACTTAAAATCATTAGTTATAAATGAGTCCATATCAATTTATTATTAAGACACATTTAGAAAAGTTAAAAAAGAGAGAAAGCAGAAACATACAGATATATGTCATCAATCAAAACTGCATAAGCGACTTAATCTAATCCTAAAAACATGATAGGGGTTAGTAAATTTGATGAAAACTAGCTGATGTTGATAAAGCAGTGTTCTAGATGTAAGACTTTAGAAATTGATAAGTCTTGTCAAGTGTCGACATGTTTCGGCCTTGCTGGAGATTGAGGCACTATCTCTAGTGTCTCTACACCTGTGATTTTTCGGCCTTCTTCAGGACAGACAATTTCTTTTATTCAAAATGGAAACCTCTTTCATATACCCCGGTCAATTTTGCATAATCTAAAAATGAAAATACAACAGATTTTGTGAGCGACAATGGTTGAAATACCAATACAACATATATAAAATTGTCCGGCATAACAGATTGCTTTTACCAATGTTAACAAGTTTTTGTACACTATATCTCTCCTATGGGTCAGAAATGTACACACAAGGTAGAGAGAAACACACATTAAAAAGACACATCACAACTAGCACTATGGTCCCCGCTCGGGGACAACAGTCACAAAATATATCACCAACCCACAACTTACATCCTGGATGGACGTGAGAAGAACGGCTGCAAATGGCCGTAGTGGGTGATGGTATCTAATTTCTTTGTCACCGGAGATTCGTGGATCACCTATTCATTTGTTCACCCGACCCAGCAATTAATTGGGACCTGCGTTTGAATGAAAGCAAATTTCATATCATTTATCGCATCCGCATGTCTATGTTATTTCAGACAATGCGTTAATTCTGGATGTATTTACTACATACTGGTTTTGTTTCTTATTGTTACCAATATTTTCGTAATTTGACTCATGTATATATCAAAAATTGGCTACAAATAGACAAAATAGAGAGGTTGAAGGAATAGTATGCCTCACTTCAGTCATCTAAGTTAACTTAACTCACCTCAAGCTGGGTGAGTTATTAATTCTTCATGCAGTGGGTTCTACTACGTAGTGTGCCGCTCAGGCGTTTCTTGCCCGTCTAGCTATCCAGTGTCACAAGCCTGTAAAAGGCTTCAAAACAACTCAAAAGTCGTTTGTCTGCAAAGTGAAACATTTTCATTTTTAGCGTGGAGACTACATTGTTGCTCCATATTCCACCTTATAAAAGTTCTACCGCATTATAAATGTGTGAGCAAAAGGCTAACAACCTCTTTGAAAAGCCCTTACCTTGAGTAACTTGATGCGTGCAGCGGAACAAACATCCTCCCATTGGTGGTGTTCTCGCATCTCACAGCCGAATGCGCTGTTTTATCTTGTTCAGCTGAGATCAGGTGATCGATCACATGATCACCTGATGCTTGAGCTCAGAGTATGCTTTAAAGGGACCGCTCGCCCCGGCAAAATGCAGCCGTGAGCAAACGTCATGTAATGCCCAAAATGGGCCGGTAAAAAAGAGCGCTAGTGATAGCTTATGCCTGAAGAGGCATCTGAGGAGAGGATACATATTTATTTATACTAAATTAATGTTGGTCAGTGGCCAAATTCTGGCGAATGGGTGCGCGACAAGAATAATAATAAAAATAAAAATCAGAATGTATATATTGCGGAATGTATCTGCTATCTGGTGGGCTCTTATGTCAAAGAAATCAATGAATTCCATTCTACCGCACTATTTAACCCTTTGGTGGCAGTGTTAAGGGAATAAATCCAACGCTGTTCACTTAAACTCAAAGGTTTTTCTCTGTTACCCCCTCTTTCTGTTGCAGGAATAATTTGTAATACGAACCAGAATAAATCTGTGTATTTATGTCTCTGCTGTTCATAATGTGCAACTAGGGGTTTGTTAGCAACTTTGTTTTTTAAAGTTCACTTATGCGTTGTTTAACGCATCTTTTTGTTTTCCCTATGTAAATCAGGTTACAGGGGCATTTTATACCATAAATTACCCAAGATGAATTGCAATTTGAAAAACTGCGGAAAACCCAGTCTTTTCCATAAAGGTCAATTGATTTTATATTACCTGTAAGGGGACATGCAATGCATCTGCCACATTTAAAATGTCCAATGACTGGTGGTAGATGCCACAGACTCGTTTGGTTGGGTATCGTCTCTTTTTTCGGATAAGTATGTACAACTAGATCTCTGACATTTTTTTGTCTCTTAAAGGCAAAACGCGGGACAATCGGTTCGAAATCCGGAGTTTGTAGAATGTGCCAGTTCTTTTTAATGCTTTTCCTGAGTTTGTTACTGATGGGGCTGAATGTCGTCACACATGTGAGTTTGTCTTCCTTCACTTTGGGTTCTGGATGCAAACATCTGTCTCTATTTGAGTGCCTAGCACGCTTAAAGGCAGAATGCACTATTTTGTTCGGGTAACCTCTAGCTTTAAGTCTAATCTTGAGGTCCTTTCCTTCTTTTACGTAATCGGCGATATCTGAGCAATTTCTTCTAATGCGAAGGAACTGTCCTATTGGAAGGTTTTCTCGCAGGGCCAAAGGATGGAAACTATTGAATTGAAGGAGGGTATTCCTATCAGTAGGTTTGCGAAACAAGCTTGTGGATAGTCTACCGCTATTGGATTTTCGAATAAGTAAATCGAGGAAAGGGATTTCAAGAAAATCCCATGACATGGTGAATTTAATGAACTCACTCTGGTTATTTAACCATCTTAGAAAGTCCTGTAGGGCCGGGACATCTCCTTTCCACACCATCAATACATCATCTATATACCTATACCATTGTCCTATTTGTTCTTTGAATGGATTATTGGTATGGTATATAGATGTGCCTTCATAGTAATCCATGTAAAGGTTGGCCAAATCAGGGGCAAATGTTGCACCCATGCTTGTCCCATGGATTTGGCGAAAAAACACACTGTCACACAGGAAGACATTTTCAGTGAGTGCTAGACGAATGCACTCCAGAATAAACGCTGTGGGAACTTGCTCCAACGTTGATATCCGTTTATTCAAAAAACTTTCCATAATCCTTATGCACTCATCTTGAAGTATACTTGTGTATAAAGCTGTGACATCTAAAGTCACCAAAATCGAGTTTTCTTGACTAGGGAGTTCATTGATGATATTAATCATACTAATGGTATCTTTCACAAAAGACTTCATGGTTTTGACGAAAGGCCTGAGAAACCAATCTGAATAGATCGAGAGTGGCTCCAGAACTGAGTTTATGGCAGACACGATAGGTCTGCCAGGTGGAGAAATGGGATTTTTATGAATTTTAGGTAATAAGTAAAACGCAGGGATTGTGGGATTACTTTTAACCAAAAAACAGTGCTCTTCTACCTCAATCCACCCTTCGGTCAAGGCGTGGTCCATCAAACTTTTTATCTCTTCTTTAAGCCGAGGTGTGGGGTCTCTATCTAACATTTTATAAAAATCCCAATTCTGGAGATTGAGGTCGATTTCCCTGCTATAGAGTGTTCTATCCCATAGGACAATTCCACCCCCTTTGTCAGCTGGTTTTATATGAAAAGACTGATTTTGCTGTAGGGATATTAAAGCCTTTCTTTCTTCTCGACTCATGTTGTCTTTGTAATGGTTTTCAGATGATATAAGTTTTTTACTTTCGTTTGTGATCTTATTTTCTAAAGCTACTATAGCTGGGGATACCATGTTATTTAAGGGAGTAAAGGTCGAAGACCTGTAATACTTTTTCCTTTGTTAGATATTGGAGAATCCCTAAAGAAGTATTTAAGGCGAATCACCCGAAAAACTTTTGCAACTCAATTTGTGTTTCAAAATCTTTAGCCTTAATAGAAGGTACAAAACTCAGGCCTTTTTTCAACACTTGTATTTCAGAGGCAGTTAGGACATGGTTTGACAAGTTAAAAATGGGAATTACCAAGTTTGTGGGGGCCCTCTCCAGTTGCGTGTTTGCATTCTGGGTGGGCCCTGGTTCCAGTTGCGCGGTTTCCTCCCTCGGTCCCTCTGAAAATGGGGCTGATTATTGGGATTTCTAGCTGAGTTAGTGCTGTCAGAGTCACTACTTGTCGTGTTGGAGTTGTTGGAGAAAGTAACATATTTGTTTCTCTGTCGATTTTTGTTTCTACCTCTATAGCTCTAATCTTGATTTATTGACCCAAAAAAAGAAAAAGTTAATACGTACAGAATCACACGGCCAGATGATGCTGGCATACTTGAAGGCAGGGATAATCCCCAAAGGGTTGCAAATTAAAAACATTCCTTGTGTTTTTACAAACAATCCGAAGTTTAAAGGTAGTTTTAGTGCAGTTGGGACCAAGTGCTCAAGACACTTCCTTATTCTGATAATTGATACAGCTGCAGAAGAGGCAGTTAAACAAAAAGATGAGATTGAAACTTTAGAAATTAGACTGAAAGGAGATCAACTCATAAGACATTAAACAGAAATTGGAAAAAATAGATGAGGAAATTGTAAAATGTAAAAAAGTTACATTAGACAAAAAGATTTGGAAGTACAAGAAAGATGCGGAAATGTATACAGAGACTACTGCCTATCCGTACCTAGTAGAGTCCTACTACGAAGACCAAAACAAATCACAACAGAATAGAGGTAGAAACAAAAATCGACAGAGAAACAAATATGTTACTTTCTCCAACACCTCCAACACGACAAGTAGTGACTCTAACAGCACTAACTCAGCTAGAAATCCCAATAATCAGCCCCATTTTCAGAGGGACCGAGGGAGGAAACCGCGCAACTGGAACCAGGGCCCACCCAGAATGCAAACACGCAACTGGAGAGGGCCCCCACAAACTTGGTAATTCCCATTTTTAACTTGTCAAACCATGTCCTAACTGCCTCTGAAATACAAGTGTTGAAAAAAGGCCTGAGTTGTGTACCTTCTATTAAGGCTCAAGATTTTGAAACACAAATTGAGTTGCAAAAGTTTTTTCAGGTGATTCGCCTTAAATACATCTTTAGGGATTCTCCAATATCTAACAAAGGAAAAAGTATTACAGGTCTAAAACCACCTTCGACCTTTACTCCCTTAAATAACATGGTATCCCCAGCTATAGTAGCTTTCTAAAATAAGATCACAAACGAAAGTAAAAAACTTATATCATCTGAAAACCATTACAAAGACAACATGAGTCGAGAAGAAAGAAAGGCTTTAATATCCCTACAGCAAAATCAGTCTTTTCATATAAAACCAGCTGACAAAGGGGGGGGAATTGTCCTATGGGATAGAACACTCTATAGCAGGGAAATCGACCTCCATCTCCAGAATCGGGATTTTTATAGAATGTTAGATAGAGACCCCACACCTCGGTTTAAAGAAGAGATAAAAAGTTTGATGGACCACGCCTTGGCCGAAGGGTGGATTGAGGTAGAAGAGCACTGTTTTTTGGTTAAAAGTAATCCCACAATCCCTGCGTTTTACTTATTACCTAAAGTTCATAAAAATCCAATTTCTCCACCTGGCAGACCTATCGTGTCTGCCATAAACTCAGTTCTGGAGCCACTCTCGATCTATTCTGATTGGTTTCTCAGGCCTTTCGTCAAAACCATGAAGTCTTTTGTGAAAGATACCACTAGTATGATTAATATCATCAATGAACTCCCTAGTCAAGAAAACTCGATTTTGGTGACTTTAGATGTCATAGGTTTATACACAAGTATACCTCAAGATGAGTGCTTAAGGATTATGGAAAGTTTTTTGAATAAACGGATATCAACGTTGGAGCACGTTCCCACAGCGTTTATTCTGGAGTGCATTCGTCTAGCACTCATTGAAAATTTCTTCCTGTGTGACAGTGTGTTTTTTCGCCAAATCCATGGGACAAGCATGGGTGCAACATTTGCCCCTGATTTGGCCAACCTTTACATGGATTACTATGAAGGCACATTTATATACCATACCAATAATCCATTCAAAGAACAAATAGGACAATGGTATCGGTATATAGATGATGTATTGATGGTGTGGAAAGGAGATGTCCCGGCCCTACAGGACTTTCTAAGATGGTTAAATAACCAGAGTGAGTTCATTAAATTCACCATGTCATGGGAGTTTCTTGAAATCCCTTTCCTCGATTTACTTATTCGAAAATCCAATAGCGGTAGACTATCCACAAGCTTGTTTCGCAAACCTACTGATAGGAATACCCTCCTTCAATTCAATAGTTTCCATCCTTTGGCCCTGTGAGAAAACCTTCCAATAGGACAGTTCCTTCGCATTAGAAGAAATTGCTCAGATATTGCCGATTACGTAAAAGAAGGAAAGGACCTCAAGATTAGACTTAAAGCTAGAGGTTACCCGAACAAAATAGTGCATTCTGCCTTTAAGCGTGCTAGGCACTCAAATAGAGACAGATGTTTGCATCCAGAACCCAAAGTGAAGGAAGACAAACTCACAAGTGTGACGACATTCAGTCCCATCAGTAACAAACTCAGGAAAAGCATTAAAAAGAACTGGCACATTCTACAAACTCCGGATTTCAAACCGATTGTCCCGCGTTTTGCATTTAAGAGACAAAAAATTGTCAGAGATCTAGTTGTACATACTTATCCGAAAAAAGAGACGATACCCAACCAAACGAGTCTGTGGCATCTACCACCAGTCATTGGGCATTTTAAAATGTGGCAGATGCATTGCATGTCCCCTTACAGGTAATATAAAATCAATTGACCTTTATGGAAAAGACTGGGTTTTCCGCAGTTTTTCAAATTGCAATTTATCTTGGGTAATTTATGGTATAAAATGCCCCTGTAACCTGATTTACATAGGGAAAACAAAAAGAGGCGTTAAACAACGCATAAGTGAACACAAATCCTGTTTAAAAAACAAAGTTGCTAACAAACATCTAGTTGCACATTATTAACAGCAGAGACATAAATACACAGATTTATTCTGGTTCGTATTACAAATTATTCCTGCAACAGAAAGAGGGGGTAACAGAGAAAAACTTTTGAGCCTCTGAGCCCACCAGATAGCAGATACATTCCGCAATATATACATTCTGAGTTTGATTTTTATTATTATTTTTGTCGCACACCCATTCGCCAGAATTTGGCCACTGACCAACATTAATTTAGTATTAATAAATATCTATCCTCTCCTTAGATGCCTCTTCAGGCATAAGCTATCAGTAGCGCGCTTTTTTACCGGCCCATTTTGGGCATTACATGACGTTTGCTCACGGTTGCATTTTGCCGGGGCGAGCGGTCCCTTTAAAGCATACTCTGAGCTCAAGCATCAGGTGATCATGTGATCGATCACCTGATCTCAGCTGAACAAGATCAAACAGCGCATTCGGCTGTGAGATGCGAGAACACCACCGATGGGAGGATGTTTGTTCCGCTGCACGCATCAAGTTACTCAAGGTAAGGGCTTTTCAAAGAGGATGTTAGCCTTTTGCTCACACATTTATAATGCGGTAGAACTTTTATAAGGTGGGATATGGAGCAACAATGTAGTCTCCACGCTAAAAATGAAAATGTTTCACTTTGCAGACAAAAGACTTTTGAGTTGTTTTGAAGCCTTTTGCAGGCTTGTGACACTGGATAGCTAGACGGGCAAGAAACGCCTGAGCGGCACACTACGTAGTAGAACCCACTGCATGAAGAATTAATAACTCACCCAGATTGAGGTGAGTTAAGTTAACTTAGATGACTGAAGTGAGGCATACTATTCCTTCAACCTCTCTATTTTGTCTATTTGTAGCCAATTTGTGATATATACATGAGTCAAATTACGAAAATATTGGTAACAATAAGAAACAAAACCAGTATGTAGTTAATACATTCAGAATGCACGCATTGTCTGAAATAACATAGACATGCGGATGCGATAAATGATATGAAATTTGCTTTCATTCAAACGCAGGTCCCAATTAATTGCTGGGTCGGGTGAACAAATGAATAGGTGATCCACGAATCTCCGGTGACAAAGAAATTAGATACCATCACCCACTACGGCCATTTGCAGCCGTTCTTCTCACGTCCATCCTGGATGTAAGTTGTGGCTTGGTGATATATTTTGGGACTGTTGTCCCCGAGGGGGGACCATAGTGCTTGTTGTGATGTGTCTTTTTAATGTGTGTTTCTCTCTACCTTGTGTTTACATTTCTGACCCATAGGAGAGATATAGTGTACAAAACCTTGTTAACATTGGTACAAGCAATCTGTTATACCGGACAATTTTATATATGTTGTATTGGTATTTAAACCATTGTCGCTCACAAAATCTGTTGTATGTTCATTTTTAGATTATGCAAAATTGACCGGGGTATATGAAAGAGGTTTCCCTTTTGAATAAAAGAAATTGTCTGTCCTGAAGAAGGCCGAAAAATCACAGGTGTAGAGACACTAGAGATAGTGCCTCAATCTCCAGCAAGGCCGAAACATGTCGACACTTGACAAGACTTATCAATTTCTAAAGTCTTACATCTAGAACACTGCTTTATCAACATCAGCTAGTTTTCATCAAATTTACTAACCCCTATCATGTTTTTAGGATTAGATTAAGTCGATTATGCAGTTTTGATTGATGACTTATATCTGTATGTTTCTGCTTTCTCTCTTTTTTAACTTTTCTAAATGTGTCTTAATAATAAATTGATATGGACTCATTTATGACTAATGATTTTTAGTGTTTGGATTTTGTGAAGGTGTACAAGCAAGATGGTTATGTACGTTGTTCTAATAATATGAGACTTGCATCACAAATAAGTTTGATAATATATCACCCAGCCCAGCCTGCCTGGACTATGAGTGGGGTAGTCAATAGTCTCACTTTTGTATAAGTGCCCTGTGCCTTGTTCTCCCGTGCCGAGACTATGACCCCCCGTTAACAAAAATTAAGGGAGATTACCTAGTTAAATTACGTAGTCTGTAAAGGGTCGTAATCTTCCCTCAAGGCAGCAGGTTGTTTATTGTCAATTCCAGCGGGCAAAGAGTTCGGGTGGCTGCCTCTCGTGTTACCGGGTGGGAACACCAGTGCCTCAGCTGGGCGTAGGTGAACCTGTCTGTTTCTGCCAAATGGAAGGTCTGTTTACATTGTTCAAAGGTGAGGGGGAACCCTCCCACGAAGATCTGGCCAATTGACTCCAGGCCGTCCGCTACCCAGTTTCGAAAGTTTCTTGGGTGAATGCCCGGGGAGAAGGCCGGGTTCAGGAAGACGGGTGACAGCGGACTCAGGTTCTCTGGAATACTTTTGTGCCTGCGGGCCCAGTCCCAAGCCTTGATAGAATGTTTGGTGGAGGACAGCAGATCTGGCCAAGCCCGGCGTAGGGCGGGGGGGGGTGAACGGCAAGAAGCGGAGGGGAAGCGGGAGGCAGGATTGTTCAATTCCTACCCATTTTGGGCATCCTTGGGCGATTCCCCATGCCTGAAGGTGATCCAGCTGAGCTGCGGCTTGGTATTTGCGAAGGTCCGGCACACCGAGGCCACCCAGTTTCACACTGCCCATCATTGTCCTCTGCGGGATGCGTGCTTTCTTGCCGTTCCAGACAAAGTCAGTTATCTTCCGTTGCAGCCTCTGAAGTGGGGCGAGTGGAATTGAGACGGGAAGAGCCGAGCATGCATAGAGGAATTGTGGGAGCAGGTTCATCTTGCAAGCCGTAATACGGCCCAAAAGGGAGATTTCCTGCACCTGCCAGCATTTGAGGTCCCGTTTCATTTCCGCGAAGAGGGGGGGAAGTTCGCTTGAAACATTTTTGCTGGGTGGGCGGGGATCTGAACCCCCAGCTATGGGATCGATTCTGTCTTCCATTGGAGTGGACTTCGTTGCTCCAAGGTTGCCCTTTGCTCCGGGCTGAGTCCCACCGATTTCCCAAAGTTGATCTCGAACCCTGCTACTCTCCCAAAGTTCTGGATCTCTATGAAGGCCGTCGGCATGGAAGCCGCGATATCAGTGACAATCAGTAGCACATCATCTGCGTAGAGCGCAATTTTGTGTTGGTCGGGGCCCACCAGTAGGCCTCTAATCTGGGGACTTCGGCAAATCCGCTGGGCCAAGGGCTCCATGGCCAAAGCGAAGAGTAGAGGAGACAGGCGGCAGCCCTCTCTGGTTCCGTATGTGAGCGGGATCGGATCTGAATGGAAACTGTTGACTCTCAGCCGGGTCTTGGGGGTTTGGTAATTTGCTAGAATCTTTCTGCGAAAGGTTGGGCCGAAGCCAAAAGCGTCAAGGGTGATGCGTAGGTAGCCCCAGTCCACCTTGTCAAAGGCCTTGGTTGCATTAAGGGCCAGCAGGGCTAGTGGTTGCTTTTCATGGTTGGCAATCTCTATCAAGTTCAAAGCCCTCCGGATGTTGTCTTTCGTCGCTCTATGAGATATAAATCCTGTTTGGCCAGGGTCATAATGTTAGGAAGGATAGGCGCTAGGCAGTTAGCCAGGACCTTGGAGTATATGTTAGCGTCCAGGTTTAGTAAAGAGACCGGCCTATATCAGCTGATGTTCTCTGGGTCTTTCCCCGGTTTGAGAATGAGGACTGTGGTGGACTCCTGCATGATCGGAGTGACGGACCTGCTTGTGGCAAACGAGTTAATTAGTCGGGTTAACGGCGCCACCAATTGCGGTCAGAATAGCTTATAAAAGCGCATAGAAAATCCATCTGGGCCCGGGGCTCTGGGTTTCAGGCTTTTGATGGCTTTGTCGATTTCCTCGCCTGTGGTAGGGACTTCCAGTCCATCGCTTGTCGTAGGTGCGAGGGGCGAGAGAACTGCCTCTTTGATGTATGCCTGCTGTTCGCCTGAGTCCCTTGAGGTCGCTGTCATTATTTCCGATTGGTGGGCCACTGCCAGGTGCAATTTCTCGTGTTCCGCAAATTGGGTCACCCCTTTGGAATTGCGAAGGCCCAGGATGGTATTTTGTCTCTTGACTTTGGCCAGTTTGCTAACCAATAACTTGTTGGCCTTGTTGCTGTTGATATAATACCACTGTTTTGTCATGGTCAATAAGTTCGTTGTGGCATCGGCATAGTGCGCTTCCAGTCGTTTCCTTGCCACCTGTAGGGCCCTGTATGTTCTGGGGGACCAGCCCTTGCGTTTATGGATGGTTTTCGCTTCCTGAACCTCCGCCTCCAGAGTGGCGCGGGCCGCCCGATTTCGTTTATGGAAGGACGCGCCTTGGGCGATCAGTTCCACACGAAGAACCGCCTTCATGGCGTCCCACTTAGTGGCTGGTGAGGTGTCCTCTTCCCGGTTCTCCTTGAAGAAGTTCTGAATCGACTTGGCGATGGAATCTCTCACCGCCATATCATTCAGGATAGGGTCGTAGAGGTTCCACTGGCAGCGAGGAGGAGGGTCTGGATTATGGGCTTGCATACCTAATGAGACCGGGGCATGGTCCGAGAGGATTCTCGAGTCGATGGAGACCTCGTCGGTAAAGGTCAGGAGCTGGGGGGAAGCCAGTAGCAAGTCGATCCTAGAGAAAGTGCGGAGCACATATGAATAGAAAGAGAGGTCCCTCTCTTCCGGGTGCAGCACCCTCCAGGTGTCGACGACGTTTAGCGCTCGAAACAGATGAAGCAAGCCCTTTGCTAATGTGAAGTCCCGTTGGGAGGGGGGGTGTGATCTATCTCTAAGAGGATCCAGTGCTCCATTGAAGCCTCCCCCAATGACGATTTGTCCCTTGACAAATGGAAGGAGGGCCTCCTCTAGATCTTGATAAAATCCTTCCTGGTGGGTGTTTGGGGCGTAGGCTGAGATGAGAGTGTACAGTTGGCCCAAGATGATGCCCTTGATTGCGATGAACCGACCCTCCTGACATCGTAGCGTGTCTAAAATCCGTGGTTTCAGGTCCTTCGCAAAGAGAATGGCCATACCGCCCATCTTGGTGCCATTAGACGCCAAGAATTGTAGGGGGAAGAGTCTGCTGCGTAGGCGGGTGAAGTCAGTTGGTATCAGGTGGGTCTCTTGTACAAATTCCACTGAGGCTCCCTCATCCTGCATCAATTGCAAATAGATTTCCTCTTCGGGGGGAATTAAGGCCTCTGACATTTAGAGTAATACATTTCAGCTTCCAATGTGGGGGTAAACTCCCCTCGCGCTCTATTTGTGAAGGTAGGCCAGGGGGGAGGGCGTCATCAGCCATGATCATAGGGGGTGAGGTGCGTTGGATTCTCCTGCGGCTGAGGGTTTTTAAATGGCTTACAATGGGAGGAACGAGTTACTAACTTGGGCCTCCAACGAGGGGCCAACATTGTGGAGCGGGGGACCGATTTTGAACTATCAGTGAGTCCCCACTCCACCAAACAACCAATAGCCAATCTAGTTGGCCTTCTCTCCAAGGGTAACATGATGTCTTCCACCTTGGAGGAGGGTGTAGACTGCGTGGGGTCCACGGCAGGCTTCCGAAGTTTCAATAGTTTCGTCGTCCAACAGGATCCAAGGCCTCGTTTTCAGGGGGGCATTTCGGCTCACGGTTTCTCTGCACTCTGGTCCAGGGGGCGCGCCTCGGCTTGAGGGAAGATGTGCTAAGGCCTGAACACGCCCCGTCGGGCGGGAGGGCCCCACGGTCCCGGGGGAGCCAGGGCGCAGGATTGATGCTGCATCGTCTAGATGGCTGATGGTGCGTGGGGTGCCCTTATGTGTAAATTGTAGCGCTGTGGGAAATAGCCATCGGTAGCGAATGTGCTGGTCTCGGAGGAAGAGTGTAAGTGGCTGTAGCATTCTGTGCTTCTGCAAGGTTAGAGGGGAGAGATCCTGGAAAATTTGGAGTGGGGAGACCTGAAAGGATAGTTCGCCGCGTGAGCGACCAATCACCGATAGGGTTTCTTTGGTGGTATAAAAGTGGACTCTCGTGATAACGTCGGAGGGTGAATCAGAATCGGTTCCTCGACGGGGCGAAGCCTATGATTGCAATCCAGCAAGAGCTGGGCCTCCTCCAGATCTGGCAGCAGGGCTTGGAAGAAGTTGCCCACATATTCGGGCGAGCTCCTTGTCTGAGATCGCTGTTGACACCCCTCGGATGCATAGATTATTGCGCCGGCAACGATTTTCCATGTCCTCCTGTTTAAATTCTACGGTCTCGGTTCTTTCCATTAGGGCCTGAAGGGTGCGTTGGATCTCCGCTAAAGAGTTGGAGTGTTCCAGGGCCAAATCATCAGCCTCCCCCATCCTGTGTTCGATGTTGCTAACTCTCTGCTCCGTTTGTTCCAATTTTGGCTTTTCCGTTGCCAGCAGCATGGTGGAGATGTCCACGGATTACGACGGTTTCAACGCCTAGGCCATTGCTCCAGGTGGGGGGGGGGGACTCGCAGCAAGGCCGCCCAAGGTTAACCCACAGGGTGACAAGTGGGGTGCTAGTTGGTCAGCTGGTGACCCCGGAGTGTCCGTGAGGTCAGCGGGCCCAAGGGGGCAAGGGAAGCGGCAGGTGCAGGGAGCTGCTGTGGGCCAGGGCCTCCCGGAGCTAGCAGGCAAGGCAACCCCCCAGCTGTAGATGGGTGGCGGTGGCACCAATAGGATGGAGTAAAGGGTAGATACGGGGCCCTCAATGGTGCAGTGGGGATGCGCTTTTAACTCACCCCTTATCGTGAACTCCGGCGCTAGACGGGGGAGCCAGGGTCCCCCCCAGCAACAATAAGCAGGGGGTGGGCAGGGGCGCCCCAGGAAGCTGAGGAAGACGGTAGTGCAGGGCAGGAGTAGGCGTCAGCTGAGGGTCCGAGAGGGCTGCTGGAGTTCGGGTGGGGGCCGTTGTTGTGGGCTGACGGCGAGTGGGCCACCGCCCCCGAGGCCGGTCCAAAGCCCATAGCGCCGCGGCCACCAGCGATCAAGTGGATAGTGAAGGCTGCTGGAGTTCAAGTGGGAGCCGTTGTTGTAGGCTAACAGTGAGCGGGCCGCCATCCCCGTGGCCAGTCCAAGCCTCTAACGCGGCGGCCACAGCAGGGATAAGGCCCCCTCAGCAGATGTGGGCAGGACATGGGCAGAGGCGCCCCAGGAAGCCAAGGGGGGGAAGGGCAGGTGGTGGAGCCCTTATGCAGGATGATCCTACGTGGTGTTGTCAGATCCAGGCAGGCCAGGGCCTCCCTGGGGGCCACCGGGGCTCAGATCATCGAGGGGGCCGCCCTGCTGGGTCCAGGAAACCGTGTCTGAGCCCCTGGGGGCCCGAGGCCAGGAGATGTTGATGGAGCATCTCGCTCCCGGGGACGGCTCCAGGTGTGCCCGCCCTCCCAGGCGTCTGCGGCAGCACTGTGCAGGCTCCAATCCAGGCAGGGAGCCGGGTCCCCCCATCGAGGGGCCGGGGCAACCCGGCGCCGGCGAAAAAGGCTCATAGAGGCGGGTCCTGTCAGCGGGCAGGCTGAGTGTCAGTGTGTGGATCCGATAAAGCCTTGCAGGTAGGCACCCCTTCACCCGATGCGGCTCAAGAGCTGATGATGTTTGCTAGCCGCCGGCCGAGGGAGAGTCGCAGAGATGCGGCCGCCATTCTGGGCCGAGCTACAGCCGTCGACGACAGCTCTCCTCATTGCGTTTTAGCAGTTCGCTAGAGCGTTATGCTCCCAAAGTGCAGTCATCAGCGCTCCAGGACCTCCACAGCTGGAATCTCGCCATTCCATGTAATAAAACCTGACTGGAAGCGGGCATAATAGGACTTATCCACGGGCCCATGCGGAGGCCATCAAAGGAGCTGCCTCATCGCGGCGCTCCAGGCCACGCCCCCCAGAATTTTATTTTTAATGTCTCTTGTGACACTGGCCGCAGGACTGCTCAGCAGCAGGACAGTCGGAGGCATGTGGCAGCTGGCCTCTGCAGTAATCAAATATGGACATCGGGTCGCCATTGTTAGTTGCACTAATCTCCACTGTCTGCATCCTGTGGGCCGGCCGTGTGCTATAGGAAAAGTGCAATCCTCTTTCACCTCATCAACATATAGGAATTTAAACGTGTCTTCCACATGGTTGGCTATCATGTTGTCTCACTAGTGTGAGCTCCCTATTTCCAGAATTCTTTAGAACGGAATTCATGTCTCTGCCACTGCACTGTCCCATTCCATGCTGCAGTACTCTGGTGGAAGGAGGGATCTGTTCCCTCCTCCCACCACAGTACTGCAGCATGAAATGGGACATTTGTCTGTGCTGTATTTGTGCAGCACATTTTTTTAATGTAATTTATTTACATTTATTTACATTTTTTTAATGTACTGTCTGATCTATCCCACCCCCCAAGCACTAATGTTTGGGCACCCACCTGCATTGCAACCGGCTTCCTGTGGCACTCCTCCACAATACTAGCACCAAAATGGTACCGTATACGTGCGCCACTTTAACACACCTTTAAAAGTGGAGGAGTGCCACAATAATACCCGTCTTAAATGGCAGGTAACAAATGTGGCAGTTGCTAGGTTGGTGGCCCCTCCCCCCCCAGCAACTGCCACATATATTCCGAAAGTGGCACATTCATACTGACTTCGGAAGAATGCATCAACAGCAGAATAGTTCTTAAGTACTGAAAAAGTCGTTAACGCCTTTTATGACCTTTTCGGTACTTAACACCCACTTGCGAATCTGGCCCTCAGTCAGTTGGAGTAGATGGATCAGATTATTTGGGAAAATTACTTCACCAGATGCCCATCATCAACGATGCCCCGTAAACCACTGTGAAGTGCCTGCAGGTGGCATGCAACCACCTTAATAACATACAATGATCAAATAATCTGGGCATCTGGGCAATTAGCCTGAAAACGTAGCAGTGCATTAGCAGCGCTGAACAACTAAAAAAAAAAAAACCTAAGCACATGAAAAGGTACATATTGGATCACTTTAACTATTCATGTGTCGAGAATTATGACAGAATTATCAATTATAATAATGTGAAAAGATAGTTAACTTTTTCAAATTGTCTCTTGCGTTTGTAAATGTTGACATAATCAACCCATTATTTCTATGGCGACAGCAGAATTACTGTGCTTTTTTCCCGCTCTGGCAAATCATGAGTTTGGAGGGAAATAGGAGGAAATACCTCCAGCATTTGGTTGACTCATCTGCCATCGCAACCGTGTGGCACGAGTGGGGAAGACCAGCATAAAACTGCTGAATAAGCACCGACAAGCAAGCCCCGGATATTAAGTGGGCCGTCCTCACACACAACACGCTACAAATATTGTGAGGAGTGGCAGAGAGCCTCACCGCTGCCTAGCACGTGCCCACCATGTCAGGGCGAGGAAGAGAACCTCACAGTGTCCATCACACCACCTGCAGTTTTGCCCTCCTGACTGTAGAACAACCTGATTGCTCAGCTACCTACTCACTTTGACCTGTCTGAGATCAGCAGTCTGGGCCTGTGGTGAAAGCGGTGGGTGAGGGACTTTGAAGTTTAAACAAAGACCATTGGACCTCTGGGAGAGGAGAAGAAACACAGCCTACTCACCCTCTCCATTGGCCCAAATGTGTGCGACATAGTGGACGAACTTCCAGGTGGGTCCACAGACACCTACACCAATCTCAAAACTGCGCTCACAACTACTTCATGCCCCACACCAACATGGAGTATGAACGGCACCTGTTCCACACCACGAAACTACACAAAGGGGAGTAGATGGACGCATACGAAATGCGCCTCCGCATTCGGCTCAAGCATTGTGATTTCAACAATTATTCTAATGGTGAAGTGTTGAGGTACCAGATTATTGCGGGGTGTGAATGTGCCGACTTCAGGAAAGGGTTGCTCCGGAAGCCACGATCACTGGAAGAGATTCTCCGTCTAACAAGATCAGACGCGGCTTTGGCACTTCAAGTGGAAGGTCTGAATGACATTAAAATTTTGCAAGGGAAAATAGAGACTGTCCACAACGCAATGCCGTCACACAAAGGTAATGGGGAACCATTCTGCTATCGATGCGGATAGGAGTTTCCCCTTGAAGGCACCTGCTCAGCCATAGGACAACAATGCTCGGCCTGCGGGAGGACAACCATTTCAAGGCTGTGTGTGCATGTACCGCAGCCAAGCACTTGGCCAAGGAAGTGGAGACAGACAAACTCAAAGCTGGGACAAGCAAATGCAAAGTCCCCCAAGGGCAGCGCACCAATACTACAAGCCACCTCATTGAAGAAACCAAGAGATAAGGGAAGAAAGAAGGATACAAGAAAGAGAGCTGGCGGAATTGCGATTGAGCAAGGCAAAAGGCTCTAAATCCAAGTGGTGACCCAAAAGATACATCCGCTACCTAGTAGAACAGTCAGACGGACAGCAGATCCAGTGCGTCATTCGAAGAAGGCTCGAGAAAGAGAGAACCCTGTTGTGATGACTCCAAAAGGAAGGGCTATCTTAATGCATTGGGAAACCCAACGGCAAAAGAACAAAGTCTGATACTACTCCTCCAGGTGAATGGCTTGGCGGCTGTGTTCTTGGTCAACACCGTAGCCATGGTAAATGTCATCATTGAAGAAGTTTACAACCATCCTCATGCTCTGCGACTACAGCCCGCTAAAGTGAGCATTTACCCCTATGGGTCAAAGTCTCCGTTGCCATGCAGGGGATACTTCCTGTCGCAATGTAAGTACAAGACACAGGAAAAAAGGATACCTATGCATGTGTTGGAGGCTGCAACCGACAGCGGGTGCATATTAAGTTTCAAAGCTGCAATACTATACCAACTTATTGCCAACAAATATAAAGACCCATCAGCCAAGATAGAACAACCCTTCACCACACTATTCAAAGGTGTTGGCAAACTATAAAAACGCCAGATAAGACTGCACATAGATCCCCAAGTACCTCCAGTGGCCCAAAATTACCAAGGCATTCCAGTGAACATTCAACAGCAAGTGGAAGAAGAGCTGCACAAACTGTTGGCTGCAGACCTCACCGTGTTGGCTAGGGGACCTACTCCGTGAGTATCCCCAATTGTGCCTTTTCCCAAAAGAGACTCACAAGACATAAGACTATGTGTGAACATGCGTCAACCCAACTAAGCCATACTGTGAGAGCATCATCAAGCCCCGCGAATAACGGACATGGTCCATCTGCTCAATGGTGCCACCGGATTTCAAAACTGGACCTAAACAAAGGTTACCATCTTCCAAGCTAAAATACACAATATCATCAAACATATTCCTAACTGTTTAAATTACAGTGACGATATTTTGGTATTCGGGAAGGATAAAGAACAACATGATAACACCCTGACAGGAGCATGTATGGCCCTGGAAGAAGCACACCCCACACTAAACTGGGATGAGTGTGAATTCAGGAAGCACATGCTTTGATTCTTTTGTCATGTGTTCTTGGCTCAAGGCATGACCCCGGACCCTGAGAAAGTAACCGCCCTCACTCACTGAAGCAAACCCACTCACAATTGTATCAGACTTACGATCCTTCGTAGGACTTGCCAGCTATTGCACCTGATATATTCAGGACTTTACATCAGTGAGTGAGCCTCTGAGAACCCTTACAAAACAACGTTTGAGTGTTTGGAAACGTGTCAACACGCATTCGAAATTATTTGACAATGTATCGCTTACGCCAGAAACATGGCTTACTTCAACGCGGCGAGAGAGACTGAATTAGTTGTAGATGCCAGCCCGGTCAGTTTGTCCACCATACTCACACAGATTGACCCTGTTGAGGGTGGGAAGCGTCCAATCATCTCGTATGCCAGCATGAGCCTCTCAAGAACATAGCAAGCCTACTCACAAGTGGAAAAAGGACTGGCCGTGGTGTTGGCTTGCGAACACTTTCACTTGTCTCTTTATGGGAAACCGTTCACCAGGGTCACCGACCATCAGGTTCTGCTGTTCTTATATGAGAACCCCCAAGCAAAATTACCCCCCAGAATTGCAAGATGGGGCCAAGACTACAACTTCTGCAACATTTATCGCCCTGGAAAAGAGGACAATCCAGCCGATGTCCTGTCTCGATAACCTCACAAGAACTGCACTTCACCACCCGCGATAGCGGATCCATATATATATTATGTCATACAAGCAGCCGCACCAATAGGAGTCTACCTGACCCACCTTGCATAAGAGACAGAAAATGATCAGGCCATCCAGATCATTTTCACAAGTATCTAATTGGGTCGATGGAAGCAGGCCAAACAGATGGGAGAACGCGCCAGTGCAGACACACTACAGGACCTCGGGAGTTTGATGGCAGTGAGGGAAGAGCTGGCCAGGTCCGAGGAAGGGCTTCTACTCAAAGGAACCTAGATCGTCATTACTTGAACGCTTCAAAGGAAGGGTCTCGAACTTGCGCATGAATGGCACCGGGGAATCGTATCCACCAAGAGAATGTTATGATAGAAGGTGTGTTTTCCGCATTTGGACACGCAGGTGGAAACGCTCCTCAAACAATGTGCCACCTGTGCGGTCGTTGGGCCCCTTAGCTGACCAGAACCCTTACACATGACAGAATTACCTGAAAAGGCGATGGATGAGACAGCAGTTGACTTTGCCGGACCCATCGAGGCAGAATACATGCTAGTGGCGTTGGATGAGTATTCTAGGTTCCCAGATGTGCAGTTGGTACCCTCCACAGTTGCATACCCTACCATACCGCGCTGGACAGAATGTTCACAGCACAGCATGTGGAATTCCCAGGGTAGTTAAGTTGGACAATGGGCCCCAATTCACAGGGCAAGACTTTAATGCCTTTGCGTAACATATGGGATTTACACACCAAGTCACACCTTTGTAGCCGCAGGCTAATGGGACCGTGGAAAGGTTCATGAGCAACATAAAAATAAATGTTCAGATTGCACGCCTGACCAGAGAACCTGTTGAGAAGATATTGTATCAGCTACTAAGAGATTACAGAAATAACTCTCACAGCACCACTGGAAAAGCACCATCAGACGTGATGTTTGGGAGGAACATTCGCACACGTATCCCTCATGTTGCGGCCCGGGAGAAGTCTGTGAAGGGAACTCTGAGATGCGAAGACAAGACATGAGCGCCAAGGAGAGCATGAAGGCGCAAGCCGATGGGGCTTTGAAGGCTTGGGCAAAGATCTAGAAGTCGGGGACGTGGTAATAATGCAACAACCTCAGACTCACAAGCACACCACTGCTTTCCATAGTGAAACACTAACGGCCTCCCAGGTGAAAGGGTCCCTCATCACGGTGGAAGGTAAAGGAGGAAAGTATTTCAGAACTCCTCACACTTTAAAAGGATGCCCAGATTCATTGCGGCTCCAACACAAGAGCAGAACTCTGATCCAAGGAAGTGGGATGCTCCTTATGAAGCATATGGAGAGGAATCCCGCGAAGAACAGGACATGATGTCACCTGAAACGATGGATCATGGCCGTACCAGATGAGCAGGACAGGAAGACCTCAAAGGGAAAAGGTGACGCCACAGCGACGCATAGAAGAGATGGACAGAAGTATAACATTTTGTTAAGAAAGGCGGGGTTGAGATGTCTTCGTCCAAGCCCGCTCACGTGACACGGGAGCAGGGAAGTGACGCCAGGGGCAGGGATGGAGGGGGTGAAGTGGATGGCTGGAATGGGAAGGCAGTTGACAAGATGCAGAACACGCTGAAGGGCGCATGCAGAGTCCCAAGGGGGAAACCAAAACCCCATTCATCAGTGACTTCTCGCACAAATACTGACACGTTTCCTCCAAATTTCCCATTATATGTTATGGTGAGAATTTTGCCATAAATAATAGCTGTATAGGTTTCACGTGTTAGCGGGCCATCCCGCCTCCGCATTGGACCGCTAGCACCCTGTGGGGGATCTGCGAGGGAGGAGGCGACCGCATTCTCTCTGCAGACAACCCTCTCTTCTCTGCGGGGTCAGGCAGAACACGGAATACCTTTGGGAATAAAGGAACAGCTTGTAGTGCAGCTTTCTGCACTGTTTTGTCTGCACATAAAGGATAGACGCCTGCTCGCAACTCTGATAGGCCATTAAAATGCACAAGCTTCTCCATTATTCCCCTTTTACTCGGCAGAACTTTAAACAGCAGTCTACAATAGACATTTCTCTGAAAGTGCCGTTTCCTGCTTAGCATTCAGAGAAATACACAGCTGCCAGACATGATGCGCGCGACAGCTGTTCGTGCCAAGTCTATTACTCAGGACTGTAAGTTATTAAGTTTCCTATTGTGCATATAAATCAAAAAGAAATGTTGTTTAAAGCTGCCGATCCCGCTTCCCTCCTCCCGCTCTCCTCCACCAGCTGAAAACATGTCTTCTACAAAAAGGCATTTTGAGTACCCACTCGAATCTTCTCTTTTTCAGATTGCCAAGAGCGTACGCCTGGGCTTGCATTTTTTGAAGCATATATTTTAGTATTAACTTTTATAATTTAGAAGGCCGTGAGCTGCTCTCGTAGCACGGGGAACGTTGTGCTGGATTTCAGGCAGGGGATAGCTGGGCCAACCGTGTAAAAAACTGGACCAAAGCGATGCAAGCAACTTCCGCCTGTTGCCCAACCGGCTAATCCTTGTGAGCAATTTAACACGATTTTACGTTAAAATTAGGAGCTGACCACCGACAGAAGCAGTACTGGCGGACTTTTGACTTTGGCACAGAACTGTGTTTTCAGTGGTGGATGAGATCTTGAAATAGATGGTGGCAGTTTAGGGGCACTGACGCTGCTTGACGTACTGGGAGAATTCCACACCGTCAGCTGTGGGGTAGAAAATAGATGCCAGGTACTAGCCAGGATCAAATTATGTGTGACAAGTAGAAATACATCCAATCTTCCACTCCAGTTAAATGCAGCATTGCAAAGGGATCAGGTAACACTTTTGGTGTTTAGCATTTATCTTGCACACTGTGAACCCTCATCTACGGGAATGGGTTGGAGAGCTACAACCATGTGGAGGAAACTTAAGTTGTTGAACCAACTCAACCACAGCATCTACAACAAGCCTCAGAGACATTGAGCGAAGGGGTGAGGGCAAAGATCCCGAGAAAGGAATGCCAATAAGTCCAAAATCATTTTTATAAATGCCAGTTCAGAAGTGTGGACCGAACAGAGGATGTAGACTTCAATGAATTTCCGACCAATGCCGGCTGATTTGGCATTGAAGGGTGTCCCAGTAGAAAATGTGGGACTAATTCTAGACACAAGACTGTTCATGTCTTCCCAAGATAGTCAAAGTCATAGACACTCAATGTCGTGCCTGCTTAAGGAATGCTTCTTTCGAGTTAAACCCAACAAATCCTGAATTCATACTCCTGGCACAATGTAGAAAAACCCTGATTCAGGATTGACTTTCTGACGTGTAGCTGGATGGTTTGTGTCTCGACTCACAGCAAGAGCAAAATCTCTTGGATTCATCAGTGACAAGTGTATACAGAAAACCACGTTATCCAAGCACTCAGATCGCCTAGTATCAGGTCCTCCAGTTTCGCAGAATCAAACCTTTCCTTCGAGAATAAGACTTCAGAGACTCCAACCCTGGCAGAATAAAGTCGGGGCTCAACCCCTTCTCCACCGCACCACACCGCCGGAGAGAAGAGACACAGTATGGATGGCCCTTTGTTACATCCATACTGTGTCTCTCTCTGGCGGCCCGGGTAAAAGCCGGGGGAAAACTATGTTTAGCAATTGTGGGACAGATGCAAAGCAAGAGGCTCTTGCTTTGCATCTGTCCCTCAATTTCTAAAAATCGTTTTGGGTTGGGTATACTTCTACATCTGTGCACCGGGGTGCACAGATGTAGAGGTACACCCAACTCAAAACGATTTTTAGAAATGGAGGCACAGATGCAAAACAAGTCTGTCTCTCAATTTCTAAAAATCGTTTTGGGTTGGGTGTATTTGTACCTCTGTGCACCCCTCTTGCGAAGAGAGGTGCACAGATGTAGAGGTACACCCAACCCAAAACGATTTTTAGAAATGGAGGCACAGATGCAAAAGAAGTCTGTCCCTCAATTTCTAAAAATCGTTTTGTGTTTGGTTCCATGTGTACATCAGTGCACCCCTCTTGGCAAGAGGGGTGAACAGATGTAGAGGTACACCCAACCCAGAAGGATGTTTAGAAATGGAGGTACAGATGCAAAGTGAGCGAGGGGGCAGGGAGGAGGGGCAGGGAGAGGGCAAATGAGACTGTTTGCATGTCTCTGAGTGTACACGTGGTGAGGGTGAATACTATGGGCAGGGAGCGGAGGCGTATGAGCCAGCACTTTCTAGTAGAGCTGCCATATTTGAAATGGGGCATTGCTGGTACTCCTCAGTTAGCTCGCTATACTCATGATGGGATAGTACTGCTGTAACAGGGCTTCTATAATTGTTGAATCTTCCCAGCGATAATACTGTGCTTTTGTTGAGGCAATGCTAGTTCATCTTAGTGGGGCTGCTATACTTTTGATGGGACAACATCAGCACTTCTCATTTGAGCTGCTACACTCTTATTAACAAGGCCCCAGCACTTCTCAACAGATGTATTACTTTTTATTTTAATTAGTTATTTATAATGCGTGTACTACCCAGAGGTTTCTAAGCACGGACTGAGGGAGCGAACCTGTGTTGCGCGGACCGAGGGAGCGAACCTGTGTTGCTCTGTGTCGTCTTGCTTCCAAGGCGAGCACGTTGCCCCTGAGCTATCCTTCCGATACTCCTAAGATCTGAAGTACATTTAATGATATAGAACCAGAACTATTGAGCAAGTCTGTCATCATCAGATTAACTCAACACTGTCGTGGTTATACATGAGCTCATATATTTAAAGGGATGGAATTACTTAGAATGTAGCAGCAATATGCAATAACCCAAAGTTCTTAAGCAGAGTTAATGTGAAAATACTACACTTCTTACCGTTGGGACAGTACTGCCACTTCTCACAGAGGCTTCTACACCTTTTATGTGGCAGCACTGATCCAGCCTACTGCTCACATGCTCAGAATTGTCATTTCTCAGCAGGACTGCAACACTATACCATTGTGTTCTGTATGTTGAGTGCTTCTTCACCACCAATGTGGATTCATGGCTCTCTCCTAGTGTCTAAATAGTAGATCTGTCTACATTCAATTGGCAACAGGCATGTCTGGAGCTGCCTGCTGTCCATAAAATGCCGCTCAGGATGTTGTGACCCGTGATGGGGCAAGGGATAGAAGGCTTGAGCCTGTCCGATAGCAGAATCAGCAGGGTCTTAAAACCTGCTCACTCCTTCTGGAGGGGCCATGGGGCAAAATGAGCCTGATCCCACATACAGGGGGTTGTTACCCCTTTATCTTTCCTGAATGAAAGAATGAGCTCTCTCAGACACAAGTTATCACCCCTGCACACACATTGAATGAATATGGTATGGATATATAGATCGAGAAAACTGGAGTGACAATTCTGAGTGTTTTAACAGAAATATAATTGTCTTCCCACCCAGATGGGAGACTGACCCCATTAATATACATGCGGTCACTGGAGGGCGCTAGAGGGCCGACCAAGATGGCCGCTCCCCTGTAAGCTCTCAGATACCTCCCGCATGAATCCTGTTTAATCGTGGCAATCCTGAGGCGAAACCACTAAATCCGCAAGAAATACACTATCCTAGCGAGGCACCTCATCCCTGCCGAAAATCCAGAGAGAATCGGTCTCGCCTTCCGCGAGAAATCCACTGCATGGTGCAGGCCGCACAACCATGAACTGCGTGGGCCCCAGGAACACCGACCCGCTTGGCCAAAATCCTCCGTAGACGGACAGGAGCCGCCTGTTGGATCAGCCGAGGCCAACGCCAGTGGAGAGCGGCACGGCAATAATCGCTCGGGACGGGGGCGACACCTCGCTGGCCCTGAGGAACGGCTTCACGGCTCACAGCCAGCAGTAGGACGGTGTTGGGGTGAACACCCGCAGTGAGAGGCGGGAGGCGCGCAGAGGCTCACAGAAGCACGCAAAACAAGTTGGACGGCGAGTCTACACTACGCCAACAAGAGAAGGTTGCACTGCGGCGCCCCCGCCATCTTGGCCCATAACGACTTTCCACGCGGCTGGGTCTCGGCCCCTCACACGGCACAAAGCGGCTAAATCTGAACCCGCACTGCGGTCCTCCATCCGTGCACGCCTTGACTGCGCCTTTTCTAAACTCGAAAATCAGACGCTCCGACACCGCCCCCAAGATCGAGATGGGGAAACCTGACAAGTCCCAGAAAAGACTCAATTTTGACGCAGGCCCAGCATCTAAAACACCCAGGCCGGAACACCGCCCAGAATCCTAGAATAATCAATCGGAGGTAGAGCTACCGCAACAAACGGACATTAGGGAAATCCTGATGGAACTAAAAGCTGGGATAGGTGGCCTGGACAGCAAGATAGACTCGCTCTCGTCCAAGTTGGGCCTGTTGCAGCACCGTCTTGACAAACACAGTGACAGACTCGACTCCGTCGAACAGAGAGTTTCAGATCTGGACGACGGCACATCAGCACTCACCTCCCGAGTCTCCACGCTTGAAGGCCAAATGAAAACCGTACTCGCCAAAAATGAGGACTTGGAAGGCCGCTCCAGATGAAATAACATTAGGATAGTCGGAGTCAGAGAACAACAACTACCAGTCAGAATGGAGGAGCACATCGAAAAACTATGCACTGAGCTATTCGGTCCCGCAGTTCTGTCGCAAATATTCGTAGTGGAAAGAGACCACAGAATCCCAGCAACAAGACCTGCTCCGGGAGCTCCTGCACGCCCGATCATCGCCAAGCTCTTAAGCTACCAGGACAGGGATGCAATCCTTAGAATGGCAAGAGAAAAGGGCAAACTGCAATTCGATGGGGACGACATCCAGTTTTACCCGGACTTTTCGCCGTCAGTCCAAGCCCAAAGGAGATCGTTCACCCATGTTAAACACAGACAGCGCGCCAACCAAATCACATACTCGATGCTCTTCCCAGCGAGGCTTCGCATTCAACTGGAGGGAAATACCCACTTCTTCATCTCCCCAGATGAAGCCTCACTGTTCCTCGACCGGTAGGGATATAAATCCGCAAACCAAATGTCCGGAGCCACAAACAGAGAAAGAGCGGGGAGAGTCCCGCCGTGATGAACACCCGCGACACTGATCCAAAGCAAGAAGGTAACAAGCCATCAGGACAATCTTCGCAAAAGGGGAGTTTGGGGACTAAGCCTCGGAAGGCCACCTGCGCCCCATGCACAGCACGCCTTGTGTTCTAGTTGGGGGGTTCCAAACGGACGAGTTGGGGGTTGCCCGCGTAAGGATAATGGTTTAATGTTGTTGTTGTTCGAAACGCGCGCCATGCGCCACTACCTAACCACGGGCCTCATCCCGAGCCCCGCCGCCGCCCTTCACACGCCCTCCCGCCTGAGGCAGCTCCCATGCAATCCAGCCGACCCAAGTGTCGGGACACCGCTGAGGGGTGGCCCTCCGCTTTTCCCGCAAACGGGTGCCATATACAACATCACCGTTACAATTCAAAGTAGCAACCTAGAACATTAGAGGGGGCAACATCCCGGCCAAGACACGTAAGATCCTGCAATTACTCAGACGTCACAAGAATGAGGTGGCAATGATTCAAGAAACCCACCTTTTACCGCAAAACGAACACCTGTGGGCCCGCAGCTGGGGATGCCACCGCCACTTCTCTTCATATTCATCCTATGCCAGGGGAGTCGCAATACTTCTTCACACTTCGCTGGGGTTTCGCTTGATCAAAACGGAAAGAGATAACGAAGGAAGGGCTCTGCTGGTTCGAAGCATGGTGGAGGCAGAGGAGGTGGTTTTCGTTAACTCCTACGCCCCCAACCCAGACGGTGCAAAGAACTTTGACTGGGTACTGTCTCACCTTATGCAAGTGCGAAACGCTACCATAATCTGGGGAGGCGACCTGAAGACCCATCTCGACCCACAGAAAGATAAATCACAGCTAACAACTGCGCACCCATCCAAGGCTAGCCTACAAGTGCAGGAGATCTGCAAAGCATTTGACCTATCGGACATATGGAGGATGCAGAATTGGGAAGTCAAAGACTACACATATAACTCAAGTGTACACAATCCGAACTCCCGCATCGATTATCTGCTAGTCTCTGCACACAGCAACTGGCAATGGGGCAGCTGCCAAATACTCCCCAAAACCTTCTCGGACCACGCCACGGTAATACTCGAATGCCGCTTGCCGACTGCCAGACCACAGCCCCCCCAATGGCGTTTCAAACCCAGATCTCTCGCAGATCAAATATTCGCCGCTGAGCTAAGCGAGGAAATCAACACCTTTCTTGACATTAACCATGGCACCGTCAACTCCGCCGGAGTGCTGTGGGAATCCCTCAAATGCTATGTAAGAGGCGTCTGTCCGCCCAGCGGTCTGCAACCTGTGGCTCTCCAGATGTTTCGGACTACAACTCCCATGATCTCCTGACATTGACTATGCTGTACAGGCCGGATGGGAATGGTAGTCCAAACACATCTGGGAGCCAAAGGTTGCAGACCCCTGGGACTCTAGCCAAAGAAAACAGAATCCTTAAACTTATCAGACGTGAGCTAGGGACCAGCGAAACACACCTGAAGGAACTGGAAAAGCAGCAAGCCGCTCTCAACTCAGACCACATCCAGGCGAGGTTGAAAGAAGAACTTCTCAACTTCAGAAACCTAGCTGAACGGGAGCTAACATTTATGGCCCACAATCATAGAATTAGACAATACGGCGAAGGCCAGAAGCCTGGAGCCCTTCTTGCTCATCTTATAGCTGCAGACAGGAGGCCAGCAAGGGTGGAAAGTATCCGGACACCGCAGGGAAATATGCTGCACAAAGAAGAAGACATAGTCGAAGTATTCAGGGCATTCTACCAAGATCTATACAGCACCGGGTGCCCGGCGGATACCGAGGCGATCCAGAACTACCTCAACGACAAAGAACTGTACTGGGTGGAGTGGGTGAGCCGCTGAACGATCCCATAACGCTGGAAGAGATCCAAGAAGCCATTAAAAGTCTACCGCCATCCAAAGCCCCGGGGCCTGATGGGCTAACTGGTGAGTTTTATAAACACTTCGCCCCTCTCATAGCCCCTCTTCTGCTAAATGTCTTCGAAGAAGCGATCAAATCTGGCATTCTCCCATAGACATTAAGAGAAGCCAACGTAATACTGCTACACAAAAAAGACAAGCCACCCGAAGATTGTAAGTCCTACCGCCACATATCATTAATTAATCTCGACAACAAAATCCTGGCAAAGATCCTCGCTAACAGACTTCTCCCGCTAATGCCTGCACTGGTACTCGCTGATCAGGCAGGATTCGTACCTGGCCGTACCACATTTGGGATACGTAGAATGTTCGGGGTTCTGGCAGCACTCGACCCCGATCAGCAAACGGTGGCGGTGCTGCTGGATGCCGAAAAGGCGTTCGACTCCGTCGAGTGGCCCTTTTTGTTCACCGTGCTGCAGCAGCTCGGACTTGGGAAATAGTTTATGAAGCTGGTCTCACTCCTCTATAATCAGTCCCTATCAGCAATTACTCTTGGGTCGACTCGCTCGGCATATATCAACCTCCAACGCGGCACCAGGCAGGGATGCACACTATACGCCATGATATTCGCCCTTGTGATGGAGCCCTTAACAGCGGGCCTCAGGGAACGCCAAATCCAGAGAGGGCTTAAAATAGGACCTCACCGTTTAATAATATCCCTCTATGCCGACGACATAGTCCTGTACATGCAAAACTCCAGCTAAAACCTTAACCCGATCATGCGAGAAATAATTAAGTTTGGGCTGGTATCAGGGTTCAAAATCAATCAATCTAAATCAATCGTTTTTCCCTTAAACACAAAGACCAAAATAGTTCAAGACGATTTCAACTTCCATTGGGAGAAAGCCCAAGTCCGATACCTAGGAATCCGAATGTCCCTGAACCACCACGACATATTCAAAGACAATTACGAAAGCACACTGAAATCACTAAGAGATAAGGTGAACAGGTGGAAATCTCTACCTCTCACCCTCTGGGGAAGAGCCTCACTGGTAAAAATGGTAATGTTCCCCAAACTCCTGTATCTATTCTCCAACATCCCCATCCTGTTATCACGGCGCTTCCTAGGTAATCTGAGAAGCCTAGTTCTGGACCTCATTTGGTTGGGCAAACCCGCAAGGGTAGCATACTCATCCCTCGTACTCCCCGTGACTAAGGGTGGCCTAGTTCTACCCGATTTAGAACGGTACTACTGGGCAGCACAAGCCCAGTTCCTCAGTCACTGGTATAAGCCCCAGTTCGTAAAACCACACGTACAGGTCGAACGGGCACCAGCCTCTCCCAACCTGCTAAGGGCCTTGATTATCAGCAAACAGGCTGTGCCACACACGACACTGAACATAGTGCAATCCACTTACACAATATGGTGGAAAATGGCCCAAAAGTACAAGATACAGCTTAGATACTCTCCTCTTCTACCTGCTAAATTCATCCCCGGGATCCCACTCACCGCTGAGAAAGTGTATCTGATCTGGGCAGACAAGTGCAAAAAAAATACACTTGGCGACCTCTTCATACAAGACACCTTCATAACACTGCAGCAGGCGAAGGAGAAAGGTAGCACCTCCTCCCTTTATATCTTTTTATACTTCAGAGTGCGGTACACCCTTCAGGCCCTCTTCCCATCGTTCCCGCAACAACCACCCACCTGGCAGCTACTGCACGGAGTCATTCAGGCACAAGGGGAGGGCAAATTGGTCTCATCTATCTACAAAGCCTTGCTCATGGACACTCTTCCCTCGAACCCCAAAACGAAAGCAAGATGGGAAACCACGCTACAAACCCCCATTCTAGATGAAGAGTGGGACTATGTCTTGCAACAGACTAAAAAAGTGGCACTCAACTCCCGCTTCAAACAAATTCACTTTAACTTTCTGCACCAAACCTATTATACCCCCAAAAAGAAAAACAGACACCACCCCGGGTCAAACGCATCTTGCGACAGATGCGGGTCCTCTGATGCTGACTTTTTGCACCTGGCGTGGAGCTGCCCAACAGTGTCTAAATTCTGGTCAGATGTGCTCGATGAAACTGATGCAATAATTGGCGAGAGGGTGGGGCACTCCCCGCTAGTGGCACTCCTTGGCCTAAAGAGATACCCTGTCCTCGCACTTGAGAAAACTGGCAAGCATGCTATTGGTTCTGCAACGTAGAAGAGTGGCCATGGCGTGGGGACGTGGCACACCCCCCACTCTAGCGAACCATAGGAGAGACATTATATATTGCCAAGAAACAGAATCGGAATTCATAAAGACACTACACCACCACGCGAGACCCCCAGATATTTGGGCCCGTACATCTCTCACCTCCTCTCCAACACTGCACCAACCGAGACATCTGATCAGCTATCACAGACTTCACCTGAGTAAATCAAAAGCGATAAATGCTCGTTGTGTGATGGGACTGCCGTGGGGTGGGGGGCGGGCGTGGGAAGGGGCAACAACGGTATGTCAGTAGCCCACTCTTTGGGCTTGTTGGTACACATGTTTACTAAAATGCAAGAATAAAGTTAAAAAAAAAATACATGGGTTCACTGAGATGACCAAGAGTGAAACTGTACATTCAGTTGTGAGATTACCAGCAACGGTTGATACTATGCTCCAAGGAGTGAGGTGCCCACGCAATATATCACAATGTTTATAGGTGTGAGACTCATCCTGAATGCTTGCCCAAAGAGCCTTGGCCAGAGTTTCACACTGACGAAGTGAGCGTGTGATCCGGGGTCTGCAGCCCAGAACACGCAGGGGATTCCCCTGCTCCCACTTGCAAGATTTGCACCAAATTAGTGAGATTGTGCTCCAAGGTAGGAGGCACACACACAGTCTTTGCTCTGACGTTTGGCACACTCACAGGATGGGACGGCATTTCGTTTTCCCATCCTAGTTGTGTTGCTCTGCCTTTTGAGGGCTACTACAACCTGGATGATTATAGAGGTGTGGAGTAGGGGCAGTGATGGCCTACCGGAATGCAACTCGAAGGCTTAAATCTCCTTCTTACTTGACTTTAGTATATGCAGTACATGCTAGCCAATGTTTCCACTGTTCTGCGGTCCTATAACTGCCAGTGACACCACTTCCTGTATTTGTACCCCCCCGGGAGTTCATAAATCGGCTCCCATGACTCCAACTGTCACCACAGAGGCATAACCACAGAGGCATAACCACAGAGGCATAACCGTCCTCCCCAACATCCCAACTCCAGCCAGGAGCCTATGAAGAGCATCATGCTTGCCGTGGTTCAACACATCAAAAATCCAAAGCTGCATGACCACATCAGCCCCTTCGTGATAGACCTTCACTGCTTGCCCCTCCAGCCCTGCGTTGCCTTTAAGACATGCTACATCACCTAGAAGGCGTTAACAGCCAATGGCCCTCACAACTCAGCATCATGGAAGGTGGCCAGTGCAACGTAAGTAGCTATCAAATTTCCAGATGTGAAATGACAAAGCGCCAAAAGAAGGCAGCCATGAGTTAAGACTTCTATGCGCCCAGGGTCTGAATTACATCTCTACACTTCTCAGTCTTACTCGAACCCTTTCGCAATTCAGGGCCCCTTGATGCACACGATTTAGACTTCATCCTTTCCATATGGCTATATAAAGCATTGTGTTGTTCTAGATAGGTTTATATTCTGCAAATGTCCTTACAAGCCTACATGTATACATGCATGCATACAGACTTACTGGGCTATCAGTAAACATTTAAACATATTTTTCTTTCAACTGTATTTATTGTTTTCGAGTCACAAATGTGGAGCAATTAGTGATGTGCTGGGTGGCCTACTTAAATATGCTTTGTTTAGCTAGGCCTTATAGCCAATCAGAAACTTCTGCAAGTTCAAAATGGCGCCTCTTGGATGTTGGACCATCCATCTGGGAAGGAGCGTGTATCACACACTCTACAGATTCTGCTCTCATTAGCAGTGTTGAGGGTTGCTGGCGCCCCCCTGCGCATCGCCACAAGCCCCGGCACCGAAGGACTCACACGGACACGCCCTTCTAGGTTCGGGCTTCCCGTTTGCTCTGACGTGGCCAGGAATGCCCCGTTTATTTATGTTGCACGCGGCGGCGTGCAAAGTCACGCCGCCGCGTGCGCGCCCAGTCATCGGGCAGCACCACACTCCTCCTTTTTCCAGGAGAACAATAACAATGTTAATACTAGACACTGCAAACCACACTAAAACGAATACTTAGCAATTCACAAGGCCCCATGTTCAAAATACCCCTTTATTGACATCCACCCGGGTCCCCCTGCTTAACAGTACTCATCGTCAGGACAATCAGCCAGGTGACCCAACACGTAGTCGCTGAGGTGAGTAGGTTTCCCTCGCCCAGCCCTCTGGGGGTACCTCCTGCTCACCTCCGGCACGGGTGATCTGTCCACGGGCATGCCCCGGGTCGGGGACTCAGGCAGACATGATGTTTCCCCTTCATCCCCAGGGACTTCTCCTGGGGCCCGATCAGGAGGTGGATCAGTTCTTGGATCCCGCAGTTTCTTGAAGAAACTCACATTGCGAGTTACCGCCGACCGTCCATCCGATGCAGTCACCATGGATCCTCGGACCGCGACATCATCCAGCGGTTCCGGCTCATATGGTAGGGAGAGCTTCCCATGGGGATGCATATTCCGAATGAGGACCTCATCGCCAGGCTCCAGCCGCTGCGGGCGAAGCCCTCTCCGAATGTTCTCTTGCTCGATCCTCAGCCGCCGGTCCATCACCCCCATTTCCTTCTCTCCTACCTCCGGTAGCAAACCCCAAGGACACCGCTTGAAAAATGCCTCCGCCGGGGCCACTCCAGTGGATGCATGTGGCATGGTGCAATACACCCTCAGAAACTGGTACAGGGCTCTCTGGAGTGACTGCCCCTGTCCCTGAGCAATTCTAAAAGTCTTATTTAGAGTCCTCATGAGCCGTTCTGCTTCACCATTGGCTCGGGGCCAGAGGGGCATGATCTTCCTGTGCACCACCCCATAGCTCTCCATCAGCTCCGAGAAGCGTTCGCTCTGGAAGGGCGCCCCATTGTCCGAGCACAGCGTGCGTGGGAACCCATGGGCCGCAAACACCTTTTCCACGCCCACCACAACGTGCTCGAATGCCACAGAGTCCACAAACTCCACCTCGGGTATCTCGAGTACTCGTCGACCAGAACTAGGAAGTAGGTGCCCATGGTGGTGGATCCAAAGTCTGCATGAACAATCTCCCACGGATGCGTCCCCCTAGGCATTGTCTCTATTGCAGGTTCCCGCTGCAGGGGAGATGCCGCCTGGCACCACACACAGGCCGCCACGAAGTCATCCACCTTGCGTTCCAGCTCCGGGAACCACACCTTCAGCCTTAGATGTGCCTTGGTCTTGGTGGCACCCTGATGACCACGGTGAGCCAAGGCGATCACCTCATCCACCTTCGATTGGGGCACCACAATCAGATCTCCACGGAGCAGAAGGCCAGATGTTGAGAACGATAATTCCTCCCGGAATTTCCATAGTTGCTCCAGTCCGGTTCTGGCCTCCTGGGTGCGCCCCGCCAGAGCCTCCAGCACCGACTTCCACGGGCCCTGTTGCATCGAGTGCCTTAGGATCTGGAAGCACTCATCTTGTGCTGCAGCTGCCTCCAGCTCCTGGAGAGGCATGGCATTTGGCGTGGCTGCCTCCACTACCACGCGGACGTGCTCTTCTGCTTCTTCTGCACAGGCGTCCTGGACATCGCCTGCAGACGCCCCAGGGTGTCTGGAGAGATAGTCAGCAGCGTTGTTCGCCCCTGGCCGGTATACCAAGGTGACTCCATACTCCAAGAGGGCGAGCATCCACCTCTCAATGCGTGCCGGTGGCTTGGATGACGACCCTGCTAGGATGGGAAGCAGTGGCTTGTGGTCTGTCACCACCGTCACCGGGCGTCCGAGGACGTAGAGCCGGAAATGCCGGCATCCCCACAGCACTGCCAGCGCTTTGCGCTCGATCTGCGAGTATCGCTGCTCCGCATCGGACAGGGCCTTGCTGGCATATGCCACCGGGCGGACGCCCCCACCACTGTCAATTTGTGTCAACACAGCGCCCAGGCCGAAAGGGCTGGCGTCAACGATGATCTCTGATGGCAGTGCTGGATCAAAGAACGACATGGTGTCTTCAGCCACCAGGGCACCCTTTATGTCCTCAAAAGCTGCCTGTTCTAGCGGGGCCCAATTCCAGATGACATCCTTCCTGGTCAGTGCCCTGAGCGGCTCCGATCTGGAGGCCAGATTTTTAATGAACCGTCCACAGTATGTAACCATGCCCAGGAAACTTCGCACCTCAGACACGGACTCCGGAGGCTGCGCCTTCTTTATGTCCTGCACCTTCCGGGGATCTGGAGACACCCCCCCTTCTTTGAATACAAATCCAAAGAATTCTATCGATGGTCGGAGAAATTCACCCTTCTCTTTGTGGAGGGTGAGTCCCAAAGATTGTAGTCTTCTGAACATCTTCGCCAACCGCCTCAGGTGGTCCACCTCTGTTCTTGCAAACACCAGGATGTTGTTACTTATGTTCAGAACGCCCTGTAGATCAGCCAGGGCGCCCCGAATAATGTTCTGGAACACCTCCGCCACCGAGGACACACCAAAACTCAGTCTCTTATAGCGGTATAGCTCTCGGTGTGTCGTGAAGGTGGTAATGTACCTCGACTCGGGGTGGAGGACAACCTGGTGATAGCCTGCTCGAAGGTGCAGTTTCGAAAAGAAACGAGTGCCCTGTACCTCCGCAATGATGTCATCGATCGTCGAGGTGAGGTGTCTCTCTCTCTTAATGGCCTTGTTTGGGAGCCTTATGTCGACGCAGATTCTCATAGCATCGGGTTGTTTAGGCTTCCGTGCCACCACTATCGGGGACACCCAGGGCGTCGGGCCTTCCACCTTTTCTATAATGTCAAGATTGACCAAATTGTCCAACTCCTTGTCGACAAGGTCACGGAGGTGGAACGGCACCCTTCGATGTTTCAGGGCAAGGGGCTGCACCGACTCATCAATGTGTAACCTCACTGGACCCAGTTTTCAAGGGGATCGGGCAGATGGCTGGTGACCAGCCATCTGCCCGATCCCCTTGAAAAGTGCGTCATACTTCTCGAGCAGGTCATTAATGTCCTCTAAATAGACAGAGTATGCAAAGCTAACAATACCAAGAGCCTCTGCTGCAGCACAACTTAACAGCGTGTTGGTGCTCACGGGCGTCACGTAGAATCGTGCGGTGATTTGGGAGCCCTCATGTTCCACTTTTGCCACAAACACACCGTCCAGAGGAATGGGGTCAACACCACCAAAAGCGAAGATGCGGGCCTTGGGAGTAGCCAGCTTGGGGGGCTGGTCCATGACATCATAGTGTCCACGGGCCATTACATTCACCGACGCCCCAGTGTCCACGAGGACGGGGACTGGAGACCGGTTCACCTCGACCACACACCTTGGCTGTCTCCTGTTCTTGCTTTTCAGGATCCCCACACTCGAGACAAAGAAGACGTTCTCTTCGTCTTCTTCTTCCGCTTCCTCCACCTGGGCATCCTCCTCAGTCTGATCCACCTGAGCGAAGTTGGATGGTCGACCCTGGCGATTGAAACTGGACCGCCCCGGGCCCCTCGGTACCAATACCGGCATTGCTGCTTTGCACACTCTCGAGAAATGATCGGGTAGCCCACACCGTCCACAGGTCTTTCCAGCCGCAGGGCATTCAGCAGGGTGGGGGAGGTTATACCCACACTTTTTGGAAGATTTCTCCTGCCCTCCCGGATCAATCCCGGAGACCGCTGCCAGGTCTTCGGGTGCCCCTGCCACCTCGCCACATCGCACATACCTCTTCGGTCTTGATGGGGCTTGACCCGGCCTCCATTCTAGCTGCCCTCGCCTCCGACACCTCATGGCACCTCCCCAGTTCAAGGATGTGCGGAAGCGTAATTCCAGGCTCCCTGAGCACCTGGCGCCTTAGTTTGCCCGATGAACAAGCCTGGATCAGCATCGTCCTGATCATGTCCTCCGCATCACCCCAAGCGCAAGCCAGCGAGAGACGTCTTAGGCGCCCGTAGAAAGTGTCCAGAGTCTCATCGTCTTTCTGTTTAGCAGAGAGCATGACAAAACGTTCATAATCTGCATTGGCGCGAGGCAGTAAGTAAGCCTGCAGAGCGGCCTTCGCCTGGTCATAGAATCCATCCCCAGGCGGAAGCGATTCAAAAGTCTCCTGGACAGATGGACCTGCCGAGTACAGCATGGTTGCCAGCCGGGTATCATCATCCACCACCTGGGCAGCCCGAAAGTACATGTCCAGGCGGTCCACCCACCTCCTCCATCTGGGCCCCAAACTGGAAGGTGGGCCCGATACATCAAACTCAGGGATAGGCTGCAGAGCTGCATGTGCACGTACCTGGGCCATAACGGGGAGAAACTGCTGAACAACAGGTGCTGCCACAGGCTGCGCTGGAAGTAGAGGATTCTGAAGGCCTGCCTGACCCACCGGAGGCTGCTGTGCCGGCTGCACTGGAGGCTGCAAAACTGGAGGTGCTGCTGGCGCACGTGGAGGCTGCTGCACCGCCGCTCCGACCTGGTCCTCAGTATCGCTCATCAGTTCCAGCGCACAGGCACCCCAGGGTGGAAGACAGGGGCCGCAACTCAAACATCCAGTCCAAAAACCTCTAGCCAGCACCAATGGAGAAAACAGCTGCTGCACCACACCTCCGTGATGATGAAGAGGATGAAGATCAGTGGGGCCACCAGTCTGATGATGAAGAGAATGAAGAAGGCCCCCCTAGCCTTCAGCTGCTCCAAAAATTGGAAGAAGAAAATGCGTGGGCTATACAAACTCAGACATTATGGCACTCCTTCTTGCTTTCACTCGACGTTGAAGACCCAAGGAAATGGCAAAAATCCTCTTCAGGCATATGTGCATGCAGGTATGCCTGCCTGCAATCAAGAGTTCCAGAAATTAGGCCTGGGGCCGCTTCAGAGCCCAAACCAGAGCTTTGTGAAGTCCAACAGCCATTTGACAAAATGGCCGCCAGCCGCGTGGGTAACGCACTACCCGCGGCGTGAAATGAAGTTTTCAATCCGACTTCGTTTCGGTGAAAAATTATATGCATAGTCACCACCGGGCCCGGGCATAGTTTCCCCCACCTGTCGCCACTGTTGAGGGTTGCTGGCGCCCTCCTGCGCATCGCCGCAAGCCCCGGCACCGAAGGACTCACACGGACACGTCCTTCTAGGTTCGGGCTTCCCGGTCGCTCTGACGCAGCCGGGAACACCCCGTTTATTCATGTTGCACGCGGCGGCGTGCAACGTCACGCCACCGCCTGCGCGTCCAGTCATCGGGCAGCGCCATAAGCAGGAGCAAATAAAATAGCATAGAAGGAAGCATGACTTCAGCCTGCCACAAGAAATATTCAATGTGTCTGATTAAGAAACATAAAAACTGCATATGTCCTCTGTCATGGTTAAGGGACTGACGTAGACGGTCAGTTTAACAACAGAAAATAGAGGATTAGGTTTAACTATGGCCACGATATGTGATTCTTCAATTGAATGAACTTGGTCGGACATTGCATAGGAGTGTGGTTCTTAGTCCCCCCTTGCTCTGTAAACAGATCCACCTTCGTAGCAGGAAAACAGACACTCTCAAACTCTGTGGTTTACAATTCCCCACCCTTCTTTCTTGGCCCTTTGCGCATGCTTTCTTGGCTTGGGCTGAACTTGGCAGGATGTCACGTTGGTCCACCTGGACTTGTAGAGTACTTGATGCCACCACCACTTGTGCCTTGAGTCATCCAAAAGGGGGTCAGGCATCAGACTCTTTAAATTCTGGACCACAGGTTCGCCAAATTTCTTCCCCTCTTTTGCAGTGATGGACTTATCCACTTGTGAATCTTCTGGGCCATCAGGGTTAACCTGAGGCCTTTCCTCTCTTGCTTTTCTTTGCTCCAGATTGAGAGTTTGAGGATTTGCTCTCAATTCCCTTGTCTCTTCCACTTGCTTCTTTTTCTCTTCCTACCTTCTCCTCTTTCTTTTCCTTCTTTCTCTCTGCTCATCTCTTTCCCTGCTCGGGTGCCTCAGTCCCTACTTAAATACTCATTGCTTTGCTATGCTCTCTCTCTGATCTTGGTTTGACTAATTCTACCTCCCCCACTCTGTTCTCTTCCTCAACCTACTCTGGCACCCCTTGTTGCCTCTCTTGTAACCCTTTTTCTCTCTCCCGCACCTCCTTATATCATATCCCTCTCTTTTTAAAAAAAATCTTTATTCAAGCAGGCAGGTAGACAGGTTGGACCCGGGTCTCAAGACCCCGAAGCATCAAACAATAGGCATCGATAGAGTGTTGGTTCACATATCATATATGATTTACATTTGTGTTGCTTCTGGATCAAGTCTTTGCTGGCGATGTACCGAGGTATGCCTGGAATGGCTCCCATATATTCCTCAGGCGGCACATCACTGGTACAGTCATTGCAAATACCACTTCTTTTTCATTTACATATGTCAATTCTCTTAACCATTCATTGGATGTGGGCACATTTTTCGATTTCCACTTAAGCAGTATACATTTCTTTGTCACTATAGATGATACATTAAACAATTTACGTTTTGATGTGGAAACAGTCACAATATCTCCTAGCAAGTATTTAAGTCGAAGTAGTTTGGGTGGAACTCCAACCATTTTATACTGCGTTGTCGCAACCTTCTTCCAAAATCGTGCCACCGCCGTGCAGACCCAGAACATGTGCAACGAATCTACGCCCCCTTGACCACATTTTGTGCATTTATCTTCAGTGGTTGGGAAGAAACGTGCTACCCTAGATAGGGTGTAATGTAATTGATTCAAAACTTTACATTGGGCCTCATTACGAGGTGGGCGGAATGGGTTTAACAGCAGCGGTAATGGTGCCGGTAAACCCATTCCGCCCTATTACGAGGTTCCCTTTTGGGACCCGCTCAGAACGTCTAGTCAGACCAGACTTCCTTTGCACTGGGTCGAATGCACACAAGTCTTTGTGGTGGTCATCCAAGATGACTGACTTGAGGTCTGTTGGGGCAGCATCATAGCGCTCCATGTCTGTATGTACCGGACTGGGGGTTAATGGGGGGTAATGGACCAATAACTCGCGTATTGTGGTTGGGCCACCGGATAATACCGTTCAAAATCACGGGCGGTCAGGCCACCCCTTTCATAGGGTTCGGTCAGCCTCTCTGAGCTCATACTAGGCACTCCATTTCCCCACACAAAGTGTACTGCCATGGATCAGAGTTTTATGAAGAACATTTTACCTGGCCATACCGGAATGTTTGTAAAATAGTACAGGAGTTTGGGTACCACTACCATTTTTAAATGGGATAGTTTGCCTTACAATGACATCAGGGATTTCCCCCAGAGTGCCAGTTTTACAGCAAGGGTATTAATATATTCTTCATGGTTCAGTTCGTATAGGGTCTGCTGAGTGCGCACTACCTTCACCCCCAGGTTTTTAAGGCTTGTTGGGGTCCATTTTAGCCCCATGATGTCGGTCAGTATTGTAGTGTTGTCCGTCAATGGGAATTGTTCAGATTTGGTCATATTAATTTTATAATCTGATTTGTTGGAGAATGTGGCCACTTCAGCCATGACCGGTCCCAAGTGCACCTCTGGGTTACTTATGAACAATAGGGTGTACTCCGCATGTAAGGATATAATCTGGACCAGGCGCGCTATATGTATGTCCCTGTGGGCGTACTGTTTCTTCATCTGTTGTGCCAGTGGCTTTATTGTGAGTGCAAATAATAATGGTGAAAATGTGCATCCCTATCTCGTCCCCCGTTCGAGTGTAAATGACTGAGAAAGAGCCCTGTTGTTCCTTATTCTAGCTGTTGGGTTTGTATACAGGAGTTTAACACATTTAATGTAATAATCGCCAAACCCAAATTGTCTGAATACCCCAAACAGGTAGTGCCAAGACACAGGGTCTCATTAGGACTCCGGCGCTATTAGCACCATGGTCCATGCCGGAGTCCGCCATGGCGGAATGGGGAATTATCACCCCATTCGGAGGTTGGTGGGGCGGTAATTCCCCATGCCGCCATGGCCCTTCCCCATTCCCATTTTTGCCCCATAGGGCTCAATGGGAATGGGGAAGGCGCTAATTACAGTAGCGCAAATTGCGGTACCGTAATTAGCACCAAGGTCCCTTTGCAGTTTCCTACTTTAACGGCTTGTAAAACCAGCCGTTAAGGTCGGGTCCCGCAAAGGGACCTCGTAATTAGGCGCTAGGTGTTTAACGGCGCCGCAGCCTTTTACGGCGCCGTTAAACACTTAGCGCCTGGGTCATAATGAGGCCCACAGAGTCAAATGCTTTTGCTGCATGAAGCGATACTGCCACCACTTGAGCCTGCTGGTCAGTTTGGGATATTATGCCAAAAAGGTGTGATAAGTTAAGGTCTGTGTATCTAGTTGGGATGAAACCTGACCAATCTGAGGTAAGTCATGTATGGTAATGTTCTATTTTCCATTACTTTAGCATATATCTTGGCGTCACTATTAATTGATGACAATGGTCTCTAGTGAGCGAGCTTGTTCGCTGGTTTGCCCGGCTTTGGCAAACTGTAATGATAGTCTCCGCAAGAGTGGGGGCAACTTCTCGGTTGCCATCGTCTCCTCCCATACCTCCAGCAGTCGTGGGCCCAGGATGTCAAAGTAGGTCTTGTATAACTCTATACCTCGCCCGTTCGGTCCAGGGCCTTGCCTGGTGCAAGCATATTTATTGCATTAGATATTTCATCAGCTGTAATGGGAGAGTTTAGAGCCGTCCTTACCTCTGGGGGAAGGCCCGGAAGGGGTATTCCTTGTAAATATGATTCCATTTCATCTATCGTACACGTATCTGCGTTAGTGTATAGCTTACTATAATATCCCAGAAACTCCCCGCTAATCGCTTCTGTGGTTGTTAGGAGCTCCCCGGTAAGTCCCAAAATTCTTGTAGGGCGCTATCCCTTTCTCAGTTTTAACTATTCTTGCCAGTAAGTGCCCAGGTCTGTCTTCTTCTCCATAGTGCCTTGCCCGGACAGGCTTGACCATGTAGCGTATCTCCTGATCAGCTAGGTCTCAGAACTTAATCAGGTTGCCCTTTATAACCCCGTGTAGCGCTTTGTCTGTTTTTGTGCCGTATTCATTCTCTAGCCTTCGTAGAGCGGCTTCTACGTTGACCAGCTCTCGTCTGATGGCCCTTAGTGATATCATTGTGCCTCTCAGCCGGACCTTAAAGGTCTCCCATATTGTGCCATACTCTGGCATCCCTTGTTTATCTCACAAAATCTTTATATTTTCTCACAGTGATATTCCACTAGCACGCTAGCAATGAGCACAGCCCTTGGCATGCTCCACAGGAATTGAGGTTGCGGTAAGTTGCCCATCCAAAGTGACACCACCAACGGGGAGTGATCTGACAGGGTGCGAGCCAGGATTCTGCTGCCATGCACGCGAGGTACCCATATAGCAGAGAGTAGCCAGAGGTCGATCCTTGACATTGCATCATGAACCGTAGAATTATGTTTCTTCTGTTACATTCAGATGCAGATTCCTCGAAACATCTATAAGTTCTAGTTGGTACATTATTTGCTTAATCATTCTGGCTGAAGCAGTCAGATCGGTCCAAACATTCATCTAAGATCGTATTAAAATCTCCAACCAGACTATGGGGATATCACCCATCCACATCATTATTTGTGACACCTGGGAGAAGAACTCTGGGCCATCCACATTCGGACCATAAGTATTTACTAGAATGACTACTTCCCCAGCTAGTATTCCTTTCACCATAACATATCTACCCTCAGGATCCAACCGTACCTCCTCTTCCTGAAAAGGTAGTGTACGGTTTATCATGATTAGCACTCCTCTGGTTTGAGATGAGTAGGTTGTGTAATATCTCTGCATCCCCCAGTTTTATACAAAACCAGTGTTCACTGGGCCCAGTGCGTGTGTTTCTTGCAACATTACTATCTTAGGAGCATGTCTAGCCAAGTATGCTGCAATCTTCCTGGCTCACTGTCCTCACCAAGAAGAGAGCTCATATCCAAGCCTGTGTCTCTGCGGCATCTAACAACTTGGCTGAACTCTTTAAAATCTGAAAGGAACTGGCCAATCCTGCTGCAGTCTCTACTTCTCCTGTCCCTTCCCAGGCCCTCTGCACGGCACTGGCTTCTCACTTCATCTCTAAAACTCAGGACATTCTGTCCTCACTCTCCCCTCCCTCCCTCTACTCCCTGCTCTTCCTCTGGCCCCTCTGCAGCCACCTCTCCTCCCTCCTTCTCTGCCTTTCCCTTGTTCTCCGCAGACAAGGTTTCTAGACAAGTCCGATCTATGAAAGTCTCATCAAAACAGGTTCACCCCTGTTCCTCCAAAACCATCAAGGACCACATTGACTCCCTGGCTCCTGCCCTGGTTGATTTCTGCAACCACTCCTTTGCCACTGGAGACTTCCCATCCCCTCTGAAGCACTCCCTTGTGCACCCTCTTCTTAAGAAACCCTCTGCCGACCCCTCCTGCCCGGCTAACTATCGCCCAATCTCCATCACTCATTTCCTGGGCAAGCTCCTGGAGAAACTGGGCATCTTCCAGCTTAATCTCCACACTGAATCTGTTGGTTGTCTTCATGACCATCAATCTGGCCTCAGAGCTTCCAGAAGCATGGAAGCTGCTCTCCTGAACATCAGTGAAGACCTGCTCTCCAACCTTGACTCTAACACCCCCTGTGTCCTCATCCTGCTTGATCTCTCTTCTGCCTTTGACAATGTCAACCATGCCTTCCTGCTCAACCGTCTCTGTGATAACCTGGGTATCACTGGTCACGCCCTGGTGTGGCTGACTTCTTTCCTCTTTGACCAACCCTCCCAGGTCCAACTTGGGTCCTTCCTCTCTTCTATCTTTTGCTGTACCTGAGGTGTCCCCCAGGAGTCTAACCTCTCTCCCTGGCTGTTCAACCAATACCTAGCACTCCTTGCCCACCGCATTGCCGCTCTCTGCCCCACCTTTCAGTGCTATGCGGTTGACACCCAGCTCATTTTCAGGCTATCTTCGGCCACCTCTTCTCCTATGACCTCTGCCTTAATGCCAGTAAGACTGAGATTCTCCTCATCGGCACACCCGCTCCCTCCTTTCCTGTAGCTCTCTGGCTGGCCTCTCTTGGCCCTCTTCCTGCTCATACCTGCAAGGCTAAAAACCTCAGGGTCATCTTCAAATCCACACTCTCCTTCTCTCCTCACATCTCTGACATCTCTAAGAAGTCACACTACCAGCTGCATCTCCTCAGAGGTATTCTTCCTTTCCTCTCCTTCCCCCAAAAGCTCACTGTCTCCAGAGCCCTGGTTCTCTCTAGGCTGGATTACTGCAACAGCCTCTTTCTAAATCTTCCTGCCTCTACTCTCTGCCCTTTGCAACTCATCCAGAACAGGACTGCGAGACTTGTCCTTGACCTCAAGCAAGGGACCGTATCTCCTCAGGACTGAAATCTCTGCACTGGCTCCCAGTGGCTGCGAGGATGAAGTTCAAAACCCTATGCATTGTCCACAAGGCCTTCTGGGGCACGGGGCCTCAATACCTTCAACTCTCTCTCCCTAAATATCTTCCTTCTCAATCTCTTGGCTCATCCGCATCCAACTCTCTCAGGGTTAGGCGCTTCTCCAAGCAACAAGTTGGTGGTAGATCTCTTTCTTCGGCTGGGGCCTCCATCTGGAACAGCCTCCCTGCCTCATTTAAACTTGAGGAGTACCATCTCCGGTTGCGGAAGCACCTCAAAACCTTTCTCTTTGCTTTGGCTTTTTCTCCTCCTCTCCCCTGCTGACCTCCTGGTTGTAACCGGAACTGCACTGGTTACCTGGGCACCCTCTGATCTCGGGCCCAGGTCCCTTCCCAGCCAGTCTCACACACCTGTACTGCCCTCCTGGCAGCCCCGCACTTGGGGAATGTTTTCTGTATCCCTACAGTCCCCCCGCCAGCCCTTGACACCTGATGTCTGCACTTGCCACTTGCTGGCCGTTACTTTTACTTATTGTTATTATCTATTCCCATGTACTTCACAGTCCCGTCCCCACGCACTTGCGCAATCTGAATGATGCCTGGCCTAGTAGGATTGTTGTCTGTCCTCCCTTTGTTCCCCCTCTCTTGCCTTGTCGCGCCTTAAAACACTTGTGTATAGGCGTGTTATAAATACCATATCATATCATATAGCATAATAGGATTGTTCAGACCCAGGACATTCCAATAAATTAGGTCAATGACTTCACCCAGCATTCTATTCTTAATGAAGAACAATTATGAACCGTTAGTTTACTCAATTTAATCAGGGTGTTGCGACCACCTAATCCACCCATCAGCCCACTGCTATCTGTTTTTAAGAAATGTTTAGCTTCCCTCCCCACTTCACCTGCCCTACCCCCCCATTACCCAGCTTTTGTATTCCAACATTTCCCTTGACTTGCCCAATCTCTCCCCCCTCCCTCACCATCTACCCCAACTTGATGATGTTGCCCCTTTTGATTTGAACTTTGGAAACTTCCAGTGGTCATGCCTAGAGTAGATCAGCAGCCGGTCGGCCCAACTGCCGCATCCCTGACTTCTTAACAAGAATGTTCACGTGCCTGTGTACGATGTAGATCAGAACCATGCCAATGCAACATTCACCATCAGGCCTCACCACCATTCTGACCAGCCTTCTCTTCTGGGAGCCTGCCAGGGACTCTCACGCGCTCCGGTGGGGGAAGCGGTATTGATGATTCAATATCAGCTGTGGCATCGGCCGGGTTTTCGAAGAACTGTGCCCTTCCTCCATGCTGAATGCGAAATTTCGCAGGGAACATGAGGGCGTATGGGACGTGCCTGGCTCTCAGCAATCTCTTGACTGAATCATATGATTTCCTTTGTGCCTGTACTCCAGCCGCAAAGTCAGGGTAAATTTCAATATTATTAGCTTCATAATGGAGTGTCCCCTATTCTCTTGATAGTTTTAGGATGTGATCCCTGTCCCTATAGTTGAGGATTCTTACTATTATGGTACATGGTGGGCCCCGTTCTGGGGATCGGGGCTAGAGTGCGGCGCGCTTGTTCAACAAGGAAATGGTTGGAGAATTGATCATCAGCAAATAGGGTCTTTAGCAGATTTTCTATGAAGGGTTCCATGGGGCCCCTGCATGCAGCCTCGGGTACTCCGACAACACGTGTTCATCGTGATTCAAGATCGTTATATTTCCCATGGGTCCCATGAGTCCTATTGAGTTCAGCTTTAAGTAGTGTGATATCCCGATCGTTTTGACTCACCGTGTCCTCAACAGTACTTATCCTGTGCTCTGCCTCACTAAAACGACCAGTCTCTTTCTCGAACTTGGATTTTAAAGACCCAATGGTGGCTACAATGTCATCTAGCTTGACGTTGACTGCCAGAAATACGCTTCGCATGACTGTCATCAACTGGTCGTCCCGAGCCTCAGTCTTCGCGGGGGCGGAAGTCCCTGCTTTCTCTGGTGTCGCCGGTCTGGATCCCTGGGTACAGTTACTGGTAAAGGAGTCCATTGGACCCTGTTTCTTCCCAGCACCTTTGGTCATCTTGGACCTCCTGTCTCCTTTTTGTATGCTCCACGCTGCCCACGAACATGCGCCCCAGCACCTCTTGTCCCAGGCCCTTAATTTGAACTCAGCAGGATTCTTCAGAAGACCCGGGGACTCGCATTGGTTCTGGTTTGTCGACGAGACTGGAGACTGGAGCCTGCTCAGGCTGTCAATTGTCCACAGGATGTCGTTAAGCTGCTCCAATTAACCTTTCCTGGCCCCCTGCAGCCAGCACCCTCCTCTGCCAGACTCACAGAGGAGCAAATAGCGGATCTCCGCTGGTGTAGTAGTCCAGTATAGCCTGTGGTGCATGATCAGCGTTGTGCGCCAATTAACATGATCAAGGCTTTCCCTGTGGCAGCGGCCCAAGGAGGTCATCCCCCTCGTCACTCTTAGTTTCTTACATTGCCAGTTTTTGGCCACGTACCGGACTCCCAATTCCTTAGTTCTAGTGTTGGCTATCCGTCAGAGAGGATCAGGATTTCTTTTGCGCGGGCTTCAGTATGCTCTACACCTCCAGTTTTACTTTATATGTATTGCGGTGCTCAGCCGGCACAGCAGCCTCTCCAGCGCCCGCAATCGTGTTGGTTTCACACCCACCGGGCCGCCTACAGTTCAGGTGTGTATTTGTTAGCCGGTCCCCGGGATGTGATATTGTATGAGAACCCGGTAAACCCGGCCCTGCTTCCAGTTGGGTATGCGGTGCCAGGGCTGGCATTCGTAGAGCAAGCAGTCACGCTTGATTTATACATATCTCTACCGCCAGGGCAGGGGAAGTAGGCTGTGTGTGCCAGGAGACCCAGGGCACCGGAAGCAGTGCAATGAGCGATCCTGGTCTCCGCTGCACATAGGCTCGCGACTGCCCCTCTCACCTATCCTCCGATCCTGCTGCGGCTGATAAACGACTCAGTTTCACCGGCACACTGGTTCCCACCACTTTCTTGGACCTTCCAAGCCACGTCGTCTCTCGCACCACCACACCAAATCTCTGCTGTCAAGGTGCGGGCTTGAGTGGGGGACCAGGAAAGATGGCCCCTCCCCTCTCAGGCCTCCGATTCACTGGGTTTGCTTAGCAGTTCTGCCCCTGTTATGGATTTGCATGTCAGGGTGCAGTCCTCCGCCTCACCGCTTGTATCTCGCCGTTCCTGCTGGGCATTTTCACTACTCGGTTCAGGTTGTATTTAGAACACGGGATGCCTGAGGGTACTCCGAATCTATGCATACTATTCAGTTCTTGATCACAGGCACCTTGTTATGTTATGTTATGTTACTTTGCATTTATATAGCGCCTTATGTACCATTGGTATTGTCTGAAGGCGCTGGTAGGTTGAACGCCCTTGGGAACCGGAGTTCAAGTCAGTAGAGAGAGTAGAGAGAGTCAAAGTTGCGTGTGAGCACCGGATATGTGTGTAGCTGGTGAGGCATTCGTGTAACAGCTGCTTCTTAGCTGTAGGTATGGTGGTTGAGAGATCAGGAGTATGTGTTCATTCTGGCAGGATTTATCCAGACTGAATGTGGCTGCGTTAGGCCTGAGGAGAACGCCTGGCTGGGGGGTGTGTAACCAGCAGTGTTTACTTAGAGTGATGGGGAGTATGCGGCAGATGTTAGTATGAGAACAGTTATACCGAATGGTGTCATAGTATCTCTGTGTTCTAGTTGAATGGTGCTGTAAAGAAGAGAGTAAGCGTGATGATGTGATATGATGGGTTACATGCTCTTTCAAACGTTCCATGCACTCCAAAACATTCCATGTAAGTCACGCAATTCTATGCACTCCAGTCCGCTCCATGCACTCCAGTCTGTTCCATGCACTCTAGTCCGCTCCACACACTCCAATCCGTACCACACACTCCAATCCGTTCCACACACTCCAATCTGTTCCACGCACTCCAATCTGTCCCATGCATTCCAATCCGTTTCATGCATTCGAATCTGTTCTATTTACTCCGATCCGTTCCGTATATTCTAAGTTGTTGTATGCACTTAATCCACATATTTCACCCGTACCATCCACATACTTCACAGGTTCCATCCACATACGTCGCCCATTCCATCCACATATGTCGACCGTTCCATCCACATACGTCGCCCGTTTCATCCACATACGTCACCCGTTTCATCCACGTATGTCATCTGTTCTGTCCGCTCTACGCATTCAGCAGCTCTACGTACTCATCCGCTCTACGCAATCATCCGCTCTACGCATTCTTTTGATATAGGTACTCATCCGCTCTACATGCACTCCGCACTCATCCGTTCTAGGCACTCTTCCGCTCTACGCAACTCATCCGCTCTACGCAACTCGTCTGCTCTACGCAACTCGTCTGCTCTAGGCACTCGTCCGCTCTAGGCACTCGTCTGCTTTATGCCCTTGTACGCTCTACTGCTCTACTCACTCACCCGCTCTACGCACTCACTCGCTCTTACGCACCCCTCCTTTCTTACGCACTCATTCGCTCATACGCACTCGTCTGCTCCATACACTCGTCGGCTCTACCCACTAGTCTGTTCTAAATAATCATCTGCTCTACACACTCCTCCATTCTTACACACTCCTTCCCTCTGTGCACTCTTCCGCTCGGCACACTCTTCCGCTCTGCTCATCCATCACGCTCTGCTGACCCATCACGCCCTCCGCACTCATCCGCTCCCCGCACTCATCCGCTCCCCGCACTCAACCGCTCCCCACACTCATCCGCTCTATGCACTCGTTCTTTCCACGCATTCATCTGCTATATGCACTCATCAGCTCCACAAAGTTGTTTGCTCATACGCAGTCATCCGCTCTGTACACTCATCGCTCTGTACACTCATCCACTCTATAAACCCATCTGCTCTATACACTCATCCGCTCTATACACTCATCCGCTCTATACACTCATCCAATCTGCACATTCATCTGCTCCAGCGTTCTACATATTCTTCTGCACTTCCGCACTCATCCGCTCTACACCCTCATCCGCTCTACATACTCATCCGCTCTACACATTTATTTGCTCTACGCACTCCTGCGTTCTACACTCTTGTCCACTCTACACATTCATCCGCTCAACATACTCATCCGTTCTATAAACTCATCCGATCTATACACTCATCCGATCTACACACTCATCTGCTCAACGCATTCATCCGCTCAGCGCATTCATCCGTTACACAAGTTTCATCCATTCTAACGATTTCATCCACTCCATTCACTTCGTTCATTCATCATGCATTTCATCCATTTCATTAATTTAAATCTTGTTACTGTTTTTATACGATTTATTCTTATTATCCACTTCACTGCTTTGATCTACTTTAATCGTTCTATTCTGTTTGTCCTTTTATTTTATATTAGTTGTTATTAGATGTTAATTTCTCGCATCTAGTAGTTTGTTGGATTGGTGTCATTTGCTGTTATTCTGTTTGGGTTAGTTTGCGTACGGGTTGGTTTTAGGGGAAGAGTCAGGTATTCAGTAGTTTGCGGAAAGACATTAGATCTTCAGTTAGGCGGTGTGAGGTGGGAGTGCGTTCCACAGCGTGGGGGCCAAGGCTGAGAATGATGATCCGCCTAACCTGACTGAGTTTGTCTTAGGTATGACTAGGAGGCCGGCTGAGCTTGATCTTAGAGTGCTTGGAGGGTGATAGGGTTTTAGTTTGTCTTGAAGATATTGAGGTCCGGTTTTATGCAATGCTCGATGGGAGATTCATAAGGTTTTGAAAGTCACCCTTTGGGCCACTGGAAGCCAGTGCAGAGTCTTAAGGGCTGGGGAGATGTGGTCTCTTGGGCCGAGTGCAAGTAGCAGTTTGGCTGCAGCGTTTTGTGCCCATTGAAGTTTATTCAGTATGTAAGCGTGGACTCCGAGGTAGAGGGGGTTTGCATAGTCCAGTCTTGATATAACAATTGATTGGACCGCGGAGAGTCTGTTGGGAAAGGAGAGATATGGAAAGATGCGCCTAAGGGTTTTTTGAGGTGGTAGTGGCAGGACTTTGAGACGTTTTTGACTTGGCGCGAGAGTGTTAGGTCAGAGTCAAGGGTACATCCAAGGTTTTTCACTGAGTTAGAGGGGGTCGGTGAGTTGCCCATGGCAGGTGGCCAGGGTAGTGGGTGTGGAAGAAGTTCGGAGCTGCCACATACCATGATTTCAGTATTGGAGGGGTTTAACAAGAGGTGGCTTCGGGTCATCCAGATCTCTATGTCAAGGAGGCAGGAGGTGAGGTCTGGTCGGCAATTGGGTTTTGAGTTCAGGAGTTTTAGAATTAGTTGAGTGTCATCAGTGTAGTTGTAACACAGGATGTTGTGTGAACGAATTATTGGTGGGAGGGTGATCAAGTAGAGATTGAAAAGGAGGGCAGGTAGGCATGCTCCTTGTGGGACTCACGTGTCGGCTGGTCGGGCTTAGGAGGAATAGGTGGAGAGTATCGTTATTTGGTACCTATCTTTGAGGAATGAAGCTATCCATTTAAGAGCGGTTCCACAAATTCCTAGGGAGTGGAGGCGGTCAAGGAGGATTGAGTGATTGATTGTGTCGAAGGCGGCGGATAGGTCAAGAAAATTAATGCGGCGCATCCCGCGGAGTCTGCTGTCATTTTAAGGTCATCCCAGATTGAGGTTAGGGTGGTTTCAGTTCCGTGACGGGCTCTGAAACCTGAGTGTGCGGGGTCTAGGAGATTGTTGGCTTTGTCAAAGGCATTTAGTTGGGAGTAGGCGGTTCGGTCAATGAGTTTGGCAAGGAACCTGGTGTTTGAGATGGGGAGGTAGTTTTTGGGCTCGGGAGGGTCGAGGGAAGATTTTTTAATTAGAGTTTTGACATAAACCATTTTGAATGCGTCCGGAAAGATACCTGAGGAAAGGGAGTCATTTATGATGGATCTTGCGTGTTCTCCTGCGCAGGTGAAAACGAAAATTTCTTTGAGGGTTGTGCCGGGCAAGGGTCTAGCGGAGAGCCGGATGGTTTGCAGGCAGATAGAAGTTTGAGAAATTGGTCTGGTTATATTGGACTAAAGGATTTGAACGTTGGTTGTGTAGTGGTCGCAGGCAGTGGGTTGGCCGGTATGGGGGGAGGGTTGCCTGGTGGATGTCAGAGAGCCAGTTTGGTGGTTAGAGCATTTGTTCTTTCAAGAGCCGTGGCATAAAAGTGGAGAGAGAGAGCCGCACAGCGATTGTGAGGGGGTCGGGACGGTCGTAGTGCATGCCACTTGGGTGAATTCGGAGATGATTTTGTGAAGTTCTTTGCTGGGGTTTTTGCAGTTTAGGATTCGGAGCTGTAGTGGGCTTTTTTTGCTTTCCAGATTTTGGCCTTGTACTGATGAAGGTGTCGGGCCAAGGTGCCTCTGCTCTCCTGGGCTTTCTGTTTCTGCCATTTGCGTTCTAGGTATTTATATAGCTGTTTAGTGGTCTTCAACTCAGGTGTGAACCATCTAGGGAACAAGCCACAGCGGGCTGATGGTTTGCAAGAGGGTGTGAGCTGCATTAGTGAGGTGTTGAGCCATGAGTAAAGGGCGTCGGGGGTTAGTTGTTTATTGAGTTGGCAGGTAGGTGGTGGGGACTGGAGGAGTTTGTCAGCTAGGTCACGAACGATTATATACCTTGACGGATGTATTTAAGTTAAGGATTTTGCGGGAGCCGGAGCTAGAACTTAGGCTTCCCTTCTTCCTGCTGCTCAACAGCGCCCCCCTCTTTTCTACCTTTTCTTCTGACTTTCCCTTTTCTCTCTCTTCCTTTGATCGTGTCCACCCACCTTCACCTTCTCTCTCACCCTTCTACCTCCACTCTTCACTTCCTCACCTCCTCTCTTCTCTTCTCCGCTTTCCTCTCCCCTCCTCTACCTCCACTTCACTCTCTCTGATCCTTTCAGCTTGCCTGTATCTCACACTCCACACTAACTCCACACACCCCTCTGGTCTCCCTCTCTTACCAAAGATTCCAAAGCATCCTTAAATGTACTTGTCCAACCGTACCAAAAAAATGTAAGTGATACAGTCCTTTGCTGACTTAGTCAAAGACTTTAATCAAGATTTTAATTTGAAACATTAATGTACGAAAGGACGAAGAACTAGCTCAGATTTATTTTAGTCCTGTAACATGTGCTGAAACCTTCATATCATGCTATGGAATCACAGATACTGCCCCAAAAGTAACAACACATCTCAACAAATACTGACTTGGGCCTCAAACCACTTTAAAGTTCAGACTGGAGACCACCTTCTTAGTTCTTTTTCGGCCAGGACAAAAATAACTCAGATCAGAAATTCATCCAAAAAGCGAGGGGAAGTCACTTACCAAGACAACCATAATCTGTGTAAGAAAGAAAAAAACATTAGTATCCGGAAGCTCTGCAGTGAATGGAATTATTATAATTAGTGTGTACCGAAGAGGTTTCGAAGCGCAGACCTGGGATTCGAACCTGTGCTGCTCTGCATCGTTTTACTTCCAAGTCAAACGCGTTGTAACTGAGCTACACTACCCGTGTAGTATATAATTATAATAAACAGTATCAAAGGCTGTGGAAAGGTCTAAGAGTGTATGAAGAGAGGAAAGCCTAGAATAACGACCAGTGAGAGGAGAGTTAGAAACAGTGAAGAGAGCGGTCTCAGTGGAGTAACGAGGTTGGAAGCCAGATTGGTGGGAAGGGAGAAGAGCACTAGCGGATACATGTAAGGAAACCTGTGTATAAACTATAAGCTCAAGGAGTTTAGAAAGAAAAGGTAAGAATAAAATGGGACAGAAATTAGCATGCGGAGTAGGGGCAGTAAAATGTTTCTTCAAGATTGGAGGCCTGTTTGAAAGAAGAAGGGAAGACAGCATTAGAAACAAGAGAATTAAAAAGAGCCGTAAGACAGGGAATAAGAAGAGGGTGGACCGAAGGAATCTGAGAAGAGGGAAGAGAATCGGAAGGTGCAGTGGTCAGGTTAGTTTTAGCAAGATCAGAGGTGACATCATAGTCAGTAAGAGGGGAGAATGAAGATATTAGCGATGATGGGGAGACAGAAGGTGTTGCGGGAGATGGGAAGGGGTGTAAGAGGAGGATATAATTATGTATTTATTGCGCATTTGTAAGGCGCTTATACATCAAGTAAACTGTGTTTCAAAGCGCACACAGGGCAATGGGGAGGGAACATGGGAATGAAAGGCAAATATAATCACAACAATGAGAAAGAAAGAAGCGGTCCTACTAGGCCTTGTGAGCATTCAGAACGTGCAAGTGCAGAGCGAGAGAAGGGACGAGGGAGATGTGTAAGTGTTAGAGGTTCCACAGAGGGAAGTGCTTGGGAGTATGTTTGCAAGCAGCTGTTAACTGCCTGGCAGAGAACACTTGGTAAGAGTGGTCAACTGACAATACAATAAGTGTAGGCCTGTGAGACAGCACAGGCCAGTGGGCACCCAAAGGCAAGTGCTGGGAGTGGGCATAGGCCCCTCATCACCAATCTCAATGACTGGGTGGTTTTGCAAGGGAGAGAGAGGGAAAGGAGGAGGTGAAAAGGAAAGTATTAAAGAGCTTCCGGAATTTGAGGAGGTCCGGCTCAAGACAGAGAGGAAGAGGGAGGCTTTTCCAGAGGAGGGAGCAAGCTGAGAAAAGAGATCGGCCACCAGCTTGATGTTTAGAGAAGCGTTTGATATGAAGAGAGCTGGTGCTGGAGGAGCGTAAAGATCTGGAGGGAGAATATTTGGTGAGAGTCAGTTGTAGATAGCGTGGTCCCTGGCCTCAGACAGTCTTATGGCTGATGCAGAGGGATTTGAATTTGATGCTTACAGGAACCGGGAGCCAGTGGAGAGATTTTAGGGCTGGAGAAATGCAGTCCCTGGGCTTGAGGCCAAGGATAAGTCTTGCAGCCCGATTCTGGATAAGCTGGAGGGAACGTAGAGAGGAATAGGGTAGATTAAGGAAGAGGCTGTTGCAGTAGTCCAGCCTAGAGAGTACCAGAGCTCTAGAGATATTGAGCTTCTGGGGGAAAGTGAGGAAAGGAAGGATTCCTTTGAGGAGGTGGAGTTGAAAGTGGGCCTCCTTGGCAGGGTCATGGATGTGAGCGAGGAAGGAAAGGGAGGAGTCGAAGATGATTCCAAGGTTTCTGACTTCAGATGAAGGAGAAGGGGGAGAGCCCATAGAGGGTGGCCAGAGTGAAGGGAAGAAAGAGGGAGCAGGAGTCCCAATGGGAAGGATCTCAGTCTTGCTAGCATTCAGGCAGAGATCATTGGAGGCACCCCAGGACTGGATGGCATATAGGCAGTCCGGATTGATCGAGGAAATAAGGAGAGGATCAGAGGGAAGATTGTAGAAGAGTTGTCATCTGCATTACACTGGAAGTAAGGGGAGAAGGTGGAAATTAGGTATGCAAGCGGAGCAAGATAGACGTTAAAGAGCCAGGGAGAAAGGATGGCGCCCTGGGCAACGCCACAGGTGGAGATAGAGGTAGGAGAGGAGAAAGAGTCCAGGATAACATGGGAGGGATGGTCGGTGAGGAAGGAGATCAGCCAGTCCAGTGCCCGCTCCTAGAGACCAAGGGTATCATGGAGCCGTTTTGAGGATGGAGTTGTTGACCGTATCAAATGCAGAGGAGAGATCAAGTAGGATGAGAACAGCTGGAGAGTTAGAGTCAAGAGATGCTAGCAGATCTTCACGGGTCTTCAGGAGAGCAGTTTACATGCCTCTAGATGCTCGGTATCCAGATTGATGGTTGTGTAGGCCACCAACGAGCTCAGTATGCTAGGTCATTTGGGTGTAGACCAGCTTCTCCAAGAGTTTCCCAAGGAAAGGGGTGCTAGAGAGGGGGTGGTAGTTAGCTGGATACGAGCGGTCGGTGGAAGGTTTTTCAGGAGTGGCGCACAATGCAGTGCTTGAGGGAAGAGGGGAAAGACCCAGTAGCAAGAGAGTGATTGCAGAAATCAGCAAGTGCAGGGGCAAGAGAGCCGATATTGTCCTTAATAGTTCCGGATGAACAATGGGAGACCTGTTTGGAGGAGACCTTCATAGAGCAGACAACTCTAGTGACCTGATCGGATGTGTTAGTAGAGGAGGTTGAGAGAAAGGCAGAGGGACGATGGGAGGCCAAAGGTGGCAGCGGGGCAGGGAGAGGGGGGAGAGGGAGGGGGAAGAGAGAGTGCTCGGGATATCCTAGGTTTTTGCAGTGAAGTGTGTGGACAATGCATTGCAGAGGGCCTGAGAGTGGAGAGGAGAGAGGCGAGGTGCAGACTGCAGAAGGATGCACTAGAGACGCAAGCCTGGATGTGGGCCCTTTTCTTGGAACGACTGGAGGGGTGGTATTGCCGTTGGAGAAGGTGACAGGCCAGTTTATTGGAGGGTGAGCCGGAGGTCTGCCAGTTCCGTTCCACAGCTCTGCACTTGCGTTTCAGGCCTGCAAGTTCTGAATCGTACCAGGTGTTACGCTTGGTGGCATATTTCAGGTGGCTCCTCATGACTGGGAAAAGAATGTCGAGAGTGTTAGTGATGGCAAGATGGAGGTTGCTGAAAGCAGAGTCAGAGGTAGAGTCTGCAGTGGGGGTAGAGGGTGGGATGAAGGTGGATGCGAAGCCATCAGCTGACACTTGTTTCATCCGATGGATGTCCTTGAATGAGGTTCGCAGAGCTAGGGGAGGAGCAGTCAGATGGCACAGAGGACCTAGGCGCGAAGGAGAGGAGGGAGTGGTCCGACCAGGAGAGTGGGGTGAAGAGCAAAAGATCAATATGGATCAAGGCATTGAGAGTGTGTCCAGCCGAGTGGGTAGGACCAGAGTGGAGAATGGAGAGGAAGAGTGAGGTGCAGAGGTCACGGAAGAGAGTGGACGCCATGATTGAGGAGTCAAGGTGGATGATGAAGAGGAGGAGATTAGAGGTAGATGTGAGGAGAGAGAATGAGAAATCAGCCCACTCTGAAAGGAACAGGGTGATAGAACCAGGTGGCCTGTAGATATTGGCAATGGTCAGGGAGGAAGTGGGAGAGATGACCAGCTTGCAGACCAGGCTATCAAAGGAGGAGTATGGGTGTGTGGGTATGAGGGAAGAAGGGACTCACTCAGGGAAGATCATAGCAACCCCACTGCCAGCAAGGTTAGGGCGAGCTTTAGAGATGATTTTGTAGCCATCAGGGAGAAGGGAGTCAAAAACTGTGACTGAGTTGTCATTGAACCATGTCTCGATAAGAGCGAGGATATCGAGGTCAAGGTCTTCAAGGAGGAGGCAGATGTCGGCAGAGTGTTTGATAGCAGAGCGTGCATTAAGCTTGGCTAGATGTATCAGGTCACTTGCTTTGTAGGTTCCCCGATGAGGGATACAAGGGTGTGGTACACCCGTCAGAGGAGGGGGACAGAGAGAGAGGAAGGAGGAGTATCAGGTGTAGGAAGGATGTTGATCAGGGACGGATAGAGCAGACAACTCTAGTGACCTCATCGGATGTGTTAGGAGAGGAGGCAGAGAGAAAGGCAGAGGGAGGATGGGAGGCCAAAGGTGGCAGCGGGGTAGGGAGAGAGGGAAAAGGGAGGAAGAAGAGAGAGTGCTTGGGATGTTCTGGGTTTTTGCAGTGAAGTGTGTGGCCAATGCATTGCAGAGGGCCTGAGAGGGGAAAGGGGAGAGGAGAGAGGCGAGGTGGAGACTGCGGAAGGGTTGACTAGTTCTTTGCAGATTTTAAAGAGTTCAGCTGTGTTGGTGGATGCACTAGAGATGCGAGCCTGGATGTGGGCCCTTTTCTTGGAATGACTGGAGAGTCAGTATTGCTGTTGGAGAAGGTGACAGGCCAGTTTGTTGGAGGGTGAGCCACAGGTCTGGCACTTCCGTTCCACAGCTCTGCACTTGTCTTTCAGGCCTGCAAGTTCTGAATCATACCAGGTGTTACGCTTGGTGGCATATTTCAGGCGGATCCTCATGACTGGGGAAAGAATGTCGAGAGTGTTAGTGATGGCAAGATGGAGGTTGTTGAGAGCGGAGTCAGAGGTAGAGTCTGCAAGTCGAAGAGGATGAGATTTGGTTCAGGACCCTGAGTTATGATAGTGACATTGCAATAGACATTAATGATACATCTGGAAGAGGAGAAGCCTGCCAAGAGTACTTCCCATCTAGTGCTACCATTAATGGGTGAAGATGTTAGAGGAGGCAGAGGAAAGATAAGATAAGGAGTCCAAAGATCTGGAGAGGGAACAGAAAAGAGGATATCAGTGACAATCTGTCTGAAAGTTGCGCTGACATAGGTGTCTGCAATGGCTAGACCCGGGTTAGTGGTCAGGATGTCTTTTTTAAACGTTTTCCTTCCAGATTTCGGGAGAGAGGGAGGGCTGGTGTTAGTATAGAAAAAGATTGGAATGGAAGAAGCAGGAGAGATTGCACAGCACAAACACAAACTCGCTAGGCGTCTCTCTGATGTAGTGTTGCACGATCTTTGCCCTGCCCACGGAAACGGGGTTCTCTTCCAACCGTTTCAATTCCTCCTCCTCTCTCGAATTTATTGGGGATCCCATCCCCATCACCTATAGGGACAGTGGTAGAGGGGGAAGTGTTAGCTTTCATGTCATCGAAACAGAAGGGCAGTAGTGATGAGACTAGGAGTGGAAGCGAAGGAAAAATATTTCCTCACTGCTGCCTCTATTACAGGCCTCTGAAGGCTATTCAAGAGCTTCTGAGCACGGTGCTCCAAGCTTAGGGTAAAGCTTCATGCCATGAAACAGCTTCTCTCTGACTACTGGCAGCAAAAGCTCCCTGAGCTGTTTTCTTTCCGCCCTGGCTATGCCTGTCATGTACCTTATATGTTCTTTGTTCTATGTAGTGTAAGAACAGCTCCCGCCCTAATCCTCCTTTTTCTCCCCCCCCCCCACCGTATTGCAACTATCAATGATATCAAGATGTACACACCAGCTTATTCCAGGATAACCTTTGCTCCCACTTCACATTGTCGCAGCAATCCCCAAGTAGGTGCCTTTCAGACTTAAGTGCCCAGCTTCGTCGTGGTAACTAGCCGGGTCTTGCTCCACGCCCCCTCTCTAATCCCCAACCCCCTAATCCCCTGTTCACTCCTGGTTTTCGTGGGATATTAACAGTGAACTCAGAAAGGACCCTACCATTGTTCTTACCATCGGTTAGGGTCCATAACAATTGAATGAAGCCACCAGTACCTCCTGTAATTTTGTTTAAAGAAGAATAAATTGCCATTTGTATAGTACTTTCGCCAATGTGCAGTACATAGAATATTAGTATATACAATTATTATCCATCTGAAGGTGGCACACACCCAGCGACTGTTGGGTAGAATTCTCATTTCAGTGCTAATTCCCTTCAACCTTAGAGACCCCCAGCACTTTTGCTGGACTTTAGGACTTTTCATTTTTATCCTGGAGTGAGTGGGACTTTATTTCTCCCTCTCTCATGTATTTTTTTTATCTGATTTGGACTCTGTGTTTCTGTGACTTTTGAGTCTGACAAACTCCATAGGCATCACCTTTTGCATTATGACACACAGCACCTTCAGTACAGTGTCACAGAGAAGTCCTTTGGATTTCTCATAAGGTTTAAATACCTTCTCTTGGGTAAACTACTGTTTCCAAGAGTAGTAAAAAGTGAAATTGTTCCTATGTAGTTCCAGTACACCCCATCTTATGTGGAAGTACTGGGGGGGTTACTTAGTAGCCCCTTTTCCTACTTACTCATGTAACATTTTTTATGTTACCCTCACAACATTTAATGGCTGGTGGCAGTGGTTTAATTTTTCTACCATTGTGTGTTTTTACCGCAGGCTGAATCCTCAGCTGCAGCAATGCACCCATGGGTGCCCATTTTGTCCCGGTCTTTTTTCACCATTTCTTGCTTATGAGGTCTTTCTTGGGTTTTACTCTGTGCGCCAAACCAGGTTTGTCCCTTTTGTTCATTTTGTCTTTGGCATGCTTCAATACTGAAGCCCGCCTCTGGCTCCAGTGTGTCTGGCAGGGCAGAAAGCAAGGTAGGTGCTTGAAACTCCCTGTCCTTAGTCTCCTTGGTTACCTGATTGCACGCAGTGCTGGCTGGCTGTCTGGCTGTCATTGGAGGACAGCCACCCTGCTGTGTGAGTGACAGATAGGCTGTGCATGAATGGGAGAAAACTGCATAAAAGGCAAGGTCTCTTGAATAGAAGGCAAAGGTAACCACTGGAAGAAACATCCGACAAATTAAACTGAAAGAGATGCTTGCTGTACCCTCCTGGACCGTTGAACTGCTCGGTGAAGCTCCAATTTCGCATTGACTAGAGAAGCATGGAACGGACAACTTCTTCCCTTGGGTTGGTGGGACCAACTGATCCCATGACAAACTTTGCTGGAACCCCTCTCCCTGCTGGCTGTACTTCCTTGCTGCTGCTGGAACTGAGTGCCAGGCGTCAGGAAACCCAGAAACAAGTGCATCGTCTTTATGCCAGACCAGAGCTCCAGGAAGATCCTGAGGACCCTCCCGAAGCAGGACGACCCAAGCCTGAGCCACCTCAAAAGAGTACTGGACCCCAGAAGCAAGTGTCCAAGAACCACGGTGGTGCTATTGGACGGTAGCTGAAACCGTGAAGTGCCACTGATTTGGAAAGAGCCTGTAGCCGCTGCCAACCTTCGAACTGTAGTGCAGGAGTACTCCAGACGTCCTCCTACTTGTCCCCACGACTGAGGCTGAGGAACCCAGGACCTACAGGACTGCAACCTGAACAGAAGCCAGCTGGATCCTCTTCTTCCAACCTAAGGTGCTGTCTTGACTATAGGGGTACTTACCTCTTTGGTCTGTAGCTTGCTTGTTCTCATTGGAGACTTGCAGTAGCTGCTTTTCTGCTTTTCTGTAGAGTTGCTTGCAGCTCTGCCCTTCACAAACCTAACAGCTTGTGGCCCAACAGTGATTCTTTTCTACAGACTCTCTTAAAATATTGTGCAAGACTTTTGTGCTAACTGAAGAAGTGTCTCAGCTCCCTAGTCGTGCAAAGGGACTTTGGCTGTCATGGCTACCTGCAGACTTTACTAACCCATTAACTTTGGTTTTCTCTATCCTTCATAAGTGATGCATAAGTTTAACTTGTATTTCTGGGAGAGGTCTAACCTAGACATCACTGGGAAGATTGGAAAGTATTTACATGCTTAAAAGTGATATATCAATGTCCACAGTGTCCTAGTAATTGGAGTCACCTCAGGGTGTAGGAAGTGTGTGTGTGTGGCATCCCAAAAGGGTATCTACTTGCTTATCTTAAAAACTGAGAAAAAGTTGTGAAGTGTATTTTTATTGTTGCATATTGCCCTTTCTACAAAAGGCTTTTTTAAAACTGACTGTTAAACAAACAAATAAATCATTATTTTACTAGAAAACCTTGAGTATAAGTCTTATTCGAATACTTGTAATTGTGAATCTCAGTTACATCTCAACAGCTCACATTTATCCCTAATGAGATAAGTATGGCTGCTCAGTCAATCTACAAACTTGTGTAGTACATATCTATACCAATAGGTGGTTTACCTATTACCAAGCGGACAAAGCTGGTGTAGTCTCCCACAGGGTTACTACATACAATCTTGCCTAGCAACGACCTTGGAAGGATGTTGCACCCACTCGATGACCTGAAATCCAATGTACTGTTCCGTGCACTCACCCTTCACCAAAGGGAACTATTCTGTACTACTATGGAACACAAGTTGTTCACTAGCATTCTTGATTCTGGCTAAATAACAAGTACATTTTAGAACATTTACTGTGGACCACCCCGTTCGCACTTGTATGCCGGGGGGAGTGATTGAGTTAACTGCTTGTACCATCTAAGCTGCACCAGAATAGTCTCATTAGAATATGTGAAGAAGTAAGATGCCCCCACAGGAGTAAGTTACCACTCCCCCTGCTGTTTTCCTTGTCTCGAACATAACACGTACAATGAGACTGGGACTGAAGCTAGCAATGAAAGAACAAAAATGAAAGTTCCTTTCTTATCCACTTTTAGATAAGCGGCACACCAGCATTGGCTAGAGATAAAATTGTAGTTAGTCAGGAAGAGATATAACTTTTTCTATCCACTTTCCCTTATGTCCTAAATAGTTTCCAAGATTTATGCAAAAAATCTCTTCAGTACCCAGGTTCAATTCTAAAAAATGTATTTGTTCCCCAGTGAGACAAGATGGAGAGAAAGAAATCCAGTTTTGTCTGCCCTACTCTCTCCTTCTGAGACATTAAAAAACCTTAATGGTGGGATCCCATATGAAGATTTGGCAGATGGAATGAATTATACGACAATTGGCTCGTTGACCAGTTTTAGGAAAAGAACATATATAGTGCTGAAGAGAATTGAATTGTCATCTGGCAACCTCATAAACCACCTGAATGAGGTAAAAAAAGATCCTGTTCAGACATGACTGGATAACAACATTCTCAGAGATGAGAACGTATATGTTTTATAAGAGCCTATCTCCACTCGATAAGTTCCGGGGAATTAATCTCAAATATCTGATAACATTTCCAAATGGCTATTGGGCTGGTCAATGTATAAGATACAGGCTGAACCTGTTGCCCACTGGTAAAATTTGCCAAGTTAGCTCTTTAGGGGCGGAAGTGGGTAAAGGCTTGTGCTATGCGAAAATTAGGGTGCGATACAGAATAGAGAGCGCATCCTCTTGAATTGCCCAGCCCTGGTAACGATTAGAACTTTATGGCTAGGACGATTCACAATTTTGCATTACTAGAAACTGAGTTTTTTTACAAGAAATTCTAGTGGGGAGGAAACTGTTGCCACGATTGCTGTTATCAGAAACCTGCATGTAGCTGGTGTGATTAGATTAAGGTGGTAGTGTTTTGTTTTCTTTTTCTATGATGATTATGAATTTGATTTATTTTGTTTTGGAACTTGGTTTTATGTGTTTTAATTGAATTAGTTATGTAACATGTTTGTATCCTTGTAAATGGATTGTTTTAATTTAATAAGGTTTTTCTTTTACTTTCTATTTTGGTATTTTATATCACAAGCATGTGATGATTGGCAAGTTGGGAATAAGAAGGGATGATGCAGGAAGGAGGGAGAATCTGGTTGTTGCCAGGGAAACAAGGCTTATTGTGGTTGTCACCTGCTTCAAGGTCCCGTTTTCTAACTTGCTCTGTATGTTGGTTACCAGGAGACCGCCCAGCTGCCGGAGGACAAAGCTAACCGTTATGACTGGGCATATTAAAGGTTAAGAAGACTGAAAACACGTTAATTTCATTGTTATGAAGCGCCGTTGCGCTAGTTGAGTTTCTCGTTGTGTGAAGATAGAAAAGTTGTGCTGAAATTCAGTGAAGAAGAATGGAGCCGGACGAGTGCTGACGACTCGACCTGGCGGTTGGATTTGGCGCGAGAGCGGAGGTTGGCGCCACACGGTAGGAGGGATAGCAGGACGAGTCTCCCACGTTGGGAGTCTCGACGAAGGCGAGAAACGCCGACATCCTGAATTGAAGAAAGAGAAGGAGCTAAGTTACGGAGCTGCGGGAGGGGCTGAATGAACGGCCTATGAGGAGAGAGTACGCTGACGAGCCCCAACAGCTGTTCGTCAGCTGCGTACAACGCGGAAGAGAAAGGAGGCTGCAGCCCGCTGGAGAGAGTACGCTGACGAGCCCCAACAGCTGTTCGTTCGACGACGAAGATAAGTGTCGAGGTGCCGCAGTTCGGAAGGGCAAGAAAGCGGGAAGGAATCCCGACGAGATGATGAGAGTGCAGGTTTAAGGAGATAAAGAGGGAGAGAGGTGAGACGTTTTGAAGGGAGACTGAGCAAGAAAGGAAAGACTCCTTTTGAACGAATGTTTTCTTTTGACAGCAGTAGAAAGTCTTAATAGGAAGTTCGAGTACTGCATTGAGTGAGAGTCTCACGTGGAGGAGTAAACAGTTGAGGCCTATGATAACTTTATGAACTGATGATCTAAAATAAAACAAGGACTTCCTTATAAGGACCTCAGAGAAGAGGAATCACTACCTGTTTTATGCCTCAAAATGACCTAGTGGAACGGTCAATGAAACGGACATTGTGTTTCACATCCCTGTGTCAAGTCGATGTTTGGACAGGAAGGAAAGTGTTTTTATGACTTTGAGCTAGACTGTTTAATAGTATGAGAATCATCACAGGAAGGCTTATCTGAAGCTGGAGAAGGCTGTGTCCTTCCAAAAGAGACTGCAGCTACCAGTATCCTTTTTCCTGAGAAAGTTCATTGAGAGTGTTTGATCCACTTATTAAAGTTATATTTAACTTCCAGACCGTGTGTGTGATCTTTTAATCCCAGAAAGTGACAAAGCAGCACAAGTGTGTTGGCACTCAAGGACATTACAAAGAAACAAAAACAGTACAGTGGAGCAGTCTTTCGTGCACAACCTCATGGAGCCTCTGCATTACCGTCCGAATTTCAATATCACATTCGTTCTGTTTCACAGAGATAAAGTAATTACATTACCAGTGCCATTAAGGTGGACTTCATCACTACTCATAACTTACATCACTACTCATAACTTAAGATCTCGTGTGGTGGTTCATTCTCTGAATTCCAATTAACAAAAGATTAAATTAAGATCCTTCTCTAGGTGGTTGGAATTTGGTGAGCAGATACACATGTCTCTGGGTTTAGCCTGAGGGTGCATTAGTCTACTGTATTGGGTTTCCATATCATTGCAGTATAAAACATCTGTCTGCCACTGTTCCAGTCCGGGGGGCTGGGTCCCGCTCCACACCATTGCCACACTTCTTTTGTCCAAAAGCAATAACAATCCTGTTAGTCTTTTCACCCTCCTGGGGATATTCTTGGTGTAACCCAAAAATGCAGTTAACGGCTTCTGTTCAATTCTCTCCCTCACTATTTAACAAATTGTCTCAAAGATGCCTTCCCAATAGGGGAAAACTGCAGGGCAGCTACATGCCGAATGTAGAAAATCAGCTGGTGCGGTGCCGCACCCGCCGCATCTGTCCGAAACCTCTGGGAAGAATATATTTAAGGAAGCTGGTCTTTAGTAGAATTGGTGTAAACATTTAAATTGTATTAATTTAAAATGTGCAAAGTGCCACTTGTTTCGTCTCACCGCAGCACTGATCCCATGTCTGTTTGGATATTGTACCCCCCCCCCACAGAGAAGTTTCCCATTTATTTCTCCCGATGGGATTTACCGGTTCTCAGTTTGTCCTTCACACACATGCCATAAATACCCAAGACTATCCCACCCTGTTGGGGGTCTTTAAGCATTTTAGCCAGTATCGGGGCTATTTCTGGTTCACTAGATGGAGAATACCTGCTTCATATTGTTCCGGAGTTTAAACTATAGAAATACATCCAGGGGCGTATGTTCCCCTCTATTCTGCATATCTTCCAGCGCTATGAACTGACCGCTCGGGAAGTGATTGCGAAACACGTCACATTCACCCGTTTTATGTAAGTTACTTAGCTCTTTTCGCATGTCAATGGGATTCCCGGTATATAAATGACTGGTAATACTGGGGAATAGATGACCCCACCCTTGGCCTTGTGCTCTATTTGAGTCCACACCCTGCCAGTCAGTTCTTCCATGTCCTTTACTTTAGATGTTCTACTTGGCAACGTCAAGATAACTGAACGCAGATAAAATGGTGCTTTGAACGCCCTCTCCACCTCGACGTGTCTTCTATCAGTTTGATCCACGTACCAATGGAGGGAGAACCCCGCCTGAGCCACCTGGTAGTAGGTTTCAAAATAAGGTAGCGCCAGCCCCTCTTCATTTAGTGGTACAATCAGGTTCTAGCAAGAGACTCTAGCCTGCTTCCCTGCCCATATGAACCGCATATGATCGTAATTCCCGGAAGTAATCACCAGGAAGCGCCAAGGGGACATTGAGAAACACATACAAAAACCGCAGCAGAAGTACCATTTTTACCAAGGATATTCTGCCATAGAGATTGAGTGGTAGATTCATCCATCTATCCATCGTCAATTTAGCGTGTTCCATCACCCTGTGGTAGTTATAATTACATAGATCGGTGGGATGCTGGCCAATATTTATCCCCAAGAATCGAGTGAAGTCCCCCTGCCATTGGAACCCCAAGCCGTCAACATGGCATCTGGTGCTATCTGTCAACTGGAAGATGACCGATTTCGTGGTATTCATTCTTAGCCCTGAGAAGTCGTCGAATCTGAATACGTCTCGCATGAGCGGGTCAAGGTTACCCTCTGGGTCTTCAACAAAGAGCACCATATCATCTGCGTAGAGGGAAATAAGCACTCTCCTTACAGAGCTGTATTTAACTGTGTTAGTGGTGATCCCTAACCAACTCTGCCAGCGGCTCTATCGCCAGAGCGAATAGTAATGGGGAGAAAGGGCATCCCTGACGCGTGCCCCTTTCCAGCATTATGACAGGGGTGAGTTGACCGTTGACTTTGACCCCGGCATTGGGCAGTGCGTATAGTAGCGAGACCAAGAATATAACTTGTTCTCCCATTCCCATCCTGCACAGCATTATGAATATAAACATCCATTCTACGGACTCAAACGCCTTAGTGGCGTCCAGCAGGGGGGCGACCGCTTGGTCTCCCTGTTGCACCGCTGACATCAACCCAAACATCCTGCGTAGTCCAGATGCAGTGGAGCGCCCTGGAATGAATCCCGATTGATCAGCTTTCACCATTTTATGCATCAGTGTTGCCAGCCTAGAAGCCAAAACTTTGCTGGTATACTTGAAGTAGGCGGGGAGCTAATTTCCCGCAAAATGTTTGTTTATAAAATTCTGGCATATAGCTGCTTGGTCCAGGAGATTTCCTTGATGGTAGAGATCTAATGGCTGCTAGCACCTCCTCTACCGACAAGGGATGGCCTAACCACCCCCTTTCCTCATCCGTACACATGCTATGTGGTCTAGGTAGTTATCCACCTCTGACTGGGAAACCTGCCTTTGGGAAGAATACAACTGACTGTAGAATTTATAGAATTCCTGGACTATCTCGGAGTCTGTACATTACTCTTCCCCAACCATTTCTTATTGATAGGATCTGGTCTTTGGGCTTATCCGCTCTAGCGGCCTTTGCCAAGAGTCTACTTGGGAGCGTCCTTCCCCATACTGCCGCACTGCTGCCTTCCCCGCAAGGAACTTACCCTCTCTATGTGCTAGATCACTAAATAATTGTAAGTGCTATTTTACCTCTGTTTGCTCTTTTAATGTTAGCGTGGTACCCCTGGCTTGTAGCCTTTGAAAATGGGTGTCAGTGTCTGTGAGTTGCTTGCAGATTTGATTCAGAATCCCTGCTTCCTTTGAAATACACTCCCCCTGATTACGCATTCAAAGCTTTCCCAAAGTGTTGCGTGCGACCCCATTGTCCGTTCAATTTCAATTAAAAAAAGTTGTCTATGGCCTTAGCTAGTTCCTCACTAAATATCTTGTGTATAGGCGCATTATATATGCCATATCATATCCCATCTACTAACCCCTCGTTCTTAAACACCCAGGGGGTTCTCACCCTACACTAATGGTGTAGCTCAGTAGTCAACAATATCGGAGCGTGGTCTGACAACGTATGTGCTAAAATGGACACGTCAGACACTGTGCTTGCAAGTGTGTGGGAAACCAAAAACTAGAGTTGTGAACAGAGGGATATAACTTATACTCCGCCTTACCTTCATTTCGAAGCCTCCAGACATCTACAACCTCCCACACCCAGCACATATCTTATAGTTTACGTGTCCTCTTCAGTGTCAGGTGGGGTCCCCCCTGGTGCGATCTATGATTTCCCCAGGTGGCGACCCTTCAAGTTGGCGATTGATCCCCTTTAGTGGCTCCACCGAATTCTGATAGGGCCATAGTAGTTAATCAAATTTCGATTCCCTATCCGGAGCGAGGTGCATCTCATGGAGGAACCGTACCTCCACCTGATGCCTCTGCGTGTATAAAAGGACTTTACAATATTCAGATGTTTTTAAGTAACTTGATCATTGATTTTCCTAGACGTCCTTTTCACCATGTAGTGAGGCCACTTTTAGGGCGCATGGCGCTATTACGCACCACTCTTCTATGAGGCAGAGAAATCCTCTCTTCCACTGTACAACCTTAGCAGTAACTTCAATAATGCATGCAACTAAGCCTCCCTCTCCCCTACCCGCAACCCCAACCTGCCAGTTGTTAAAGGCATGGTCTAGTAAAAATTTTTATTGTCCCTACGGGTCGGCCATGTTTTTTTAAGCCTAAGTGGCTCGATTTTAGAAAACTTTCCTATGGGCCTTACCTGAGTTTTCGTCCATTAAACGCACGCGAAAACAAGCACCAGGGAGCCGCCATTTTCTGATAATCCTATCTTTTCCCTGATCACCCTGGCTGACCTGCTTTTGCGGCACTAAATCCATTCCCCCGCCCCTGAGCCTGACATTATCAAAACATTCATATTCCCAGCCTCTCTCCGTGACGTTACTGTGCTGCGTAGGCAAACGCGCCCAGTCGTCTTCTACGCGACTCCACACAGAACCCGGAAACCAACACAGACCATCTCACAACACAGCGAGCCACAATTCGGAATATGAAACTGTACTTTAAAATCAAACAGCAACACGGTACATTTGGTAAAGTACATTTATTTTACATTAAATGTTTAGAGAATATTCAGCAATTGCCATATGAACTCTGAAAGCCATTTATTTTATTTTATCTGTATCCGCCATGGTACACAGGGTGTTGTTTTTTGTTAAAAGAAGCATTTTGGAAGCACGGTGAACCGCAAGGCTGTTCCATCAACTAGGCACTAGTCCATTGTAAAGGTTGATATGTTGCTTCTAGCTACTAGTACAGCGTAAGGGCATGTGGGCCCTTGGCGATCGTCCCATAAAATTGTCAGTGTGCTTCAGTTGTTCACACAAAGCTGCAGGTGTCTACTGTAAAAGCCATCTGCTGGTGTCTCAAACCGATGGCAGTAGCAGAAGGGGAGCAAATACCTGTTATGAAAACAAAAAAATTATAATTAGTCTCGCCAGCCGATCTTCATTAATATTACTCATTTTATTTATTACAGCCGATCAGAAACTATTTGCTTGCAAGGATAGTTCAATGGAGTATGTTCGACTCTAAAATCAATGCGAAAAGTAACGAAATAAATCGAGGCCAACACACAATGATAAACGACAGTTAGTCTACATGCTTGAGGAATGATATGATATATGATATGGCATTTGTAACGCGCCTATACTCAAGTGTTTCTAGGCGAGACGAGGCAGGTGGGGAACAAGGGCAGACAGACAACGATCCTACTATGCCAGGTGTCTTTCTGATCGCGCATGGGGAAGGGCTGTACATGGTTAGTTGAATACAAATTAAATAATAGGGCCAGCTGGTGGCAAGTGCAAGGTAAATGCTGGGAGAAGGGGCTGAAGGATACAGAGACAGTCCCGTAGTGCAGGTAGGCAGTGCAGGGAAAAGTGGCTGGGCCAAGGACCGAGATCGGTGAGACCAGTGGACCTGCATGCCCATGTGCCCACTACAAACACGTTTTACTTGCTTTTCCTAGCTCTTCATTCATTCATTTATTCATGCATCCATTCATTAAATCTTCATTCCGGTATAAAAGCGTGTAAAGATTTACTTACATTATATTTGAAATTTCTATTGTGTCTCTTCGTAATGCAGTCTGTAAAATGGACCTTTGCTCTTGACAACGATTTTTCGTATACTGAACTAAAATGAAACTCGGTCTAGTTTCTGAATTTTCTGCCTTATCGTCTCTTACATTATTGCGCACCCCCTTCAAATGTAGTTCTTTCGGCATGGTCCCTGTCTCAAGGTTAAAAAACAATAGACCCTTATACTTCCAGTGCGACTTGTGGGCCTCATCTGGGCGCTGTCCTTTGCATTCTTTATTTGCAACATTGCGTAGTATAGGCATCTGTGAGAACTTGAAGTTTAGAATCCGTCTATGTAGTGCGCCTCAATGTGCAAATGCGAACTGGCTTCTCTCCCAAATGCCACGGCCCGCTTGGCTGGCGCGTTCTAAGTGCCCCAATTTTGTCCCCGTTGTCTGCGAGCTTTGCAGCTCAAATTGAGACATTTAATTTTTGGCGGAAGGTCAGGGAAAGTATAAAGTACCACAGGAGTTGAGTTAAAAGTGAGATTTATTGTTTGTTTGTTTGTTTTATTATTTGCAATACGCAAGCCTCCCCTCCGTTAACAGTGCACAGCATTTACATTTACATGAGATGAGACATGAGAAAAATATATACATACACATATGTGAGGTGAATAGAGAGAATTCAAAGATGACACCCAGCTTCTTCGCCACCCATGATGGTGAATGTAGGGGTTAGGTTTACAGGTACACTGTACAATAACATTTATTTACAAAAAGACAATCGTATTGCAATTATTCAAACCGTTATTTGTACTTCACAATCAGCTGTGCTTCGGGTGGGCATGGCACAGTCGCAATGTTCGGTGGCAATGGATCACTGCTCTGCACAGAAACGTCCAAAATTCCATATCTGTGCTTCTCTAACACAGCAACAATAAGGCCTTTCACAAAGTCGAACTGCATTTCATCATAGACTGGTTTGATCACCCATTGCTTACTTCGTTTTGAAAACACCTTAGTGTAGCGAGGCATCCTTACTTTACCCCTAGTCCTAGATTGTTCACGTCCGACATTGCTGTTATGGGCCAAGACCGCTAGTAGAGTGCGATGTTTCATGCCCCGAAAGCTAAAATGCAAGCGCTTTGGCCTGTACTTTAGGCACATATTATGGAACACCTCCAAATCTCCTTTGTGACAGAATTCTGTCAGTCCTCTCAAATCTCTTGATAGAGTTTTGTCGAAAACAATCTTCTCAATGGCTTTGTATGTCGGTGAAGATGGAATCAACCACTTCTTCTTCCGTGCCTCCTCTGGGGACAAAGGGCCATGTTCACATTGGTGGAAATGTTGATTTGCTGTCCAGCGGTGAACGTTGGTACAGTGGTGCATCAGTGACCGCCATTTTTCAATTAGTATTTCCACTGACCCCTCACAAGTTTTTGAGCTCCACCAAAGATGGTTGGTGATAGAATGTGACCACTGCAAAATACTTTCAAAACCTTTTTTTTCCCTGCAGCCGAGATTTTTTTATTGATTGATTTAGCAAGATTCTATACGTTAAATTGATGTTTAATATGTGGGAACTGCTCTCTCATTGTCTTGGCAATTGAAACGTGTCTATCCGTGGCTATGAGGTCGATGTGCATTCCCCTTGATTGTAGATATTCCACTGATTTTATAAATCCTAGTTTCTCCATGGCCACTGACGATGTACATTGTGTTACCTGCACGATCACCAAACTCACAATTTTCTTACTATCCATGTCCTGAAAGTGGTAGGTGCAGTACTTGGCAGAAAATCCAGGGCTGTCGCACTGTCCATCACCGGCTAGCCTGAATCTTTTGCCTTCGAATGTACTTGCTAGAGACAATTGTTCAATTTTCCAAACATCACTAATGGCCGGAAACAGATAATCACGTTGGTATATGTAGTACAGCGCTTTAGAAATGAAATGGAGTCCCACAAACTGAAAGAAAGCCTCTAAGTTTCTAAAACTGGAGCCACTAAAAAGTGATGCAGCTGCACACAGTAGATTTCCTGCTGGCAGTTTCCCCAGCATCGGTTGTGCAGACCATGAGAACCTATGATTTAATCTACAGGCGGCATTTATTTTGACGTTACTGCCATTTATTTGACGAGTCACATTAATCAATGGCTTCCCACATACTTTCCCTCTAATGGAATGCAAACATTTCAGCATACTTATAATTTCCATCAGTCAACTGTCGGATACAATGTTTTTGCTCTCTTTCATTAGACTGTCATCCTGCGTCAACGTTGTTTCGGCCTGTGACGTTGTGGAGATTTCAACACATTGGAAAGTAATATCATTGATATCAAGTTCTGATGCGTCTATGGATGCTGCGGCTGGTTCATTCACTGTCATTTCGACATCTATTACTTCAACATTGATGGGAGAACACAACAATGTCGACAGGTTTTTTGGTGGCAAATTTTTGGCGGGTGTAGATTGTGTAAATTGATCTGCAACTACTTCAGAGCTATCTTCAATACATTCAATAACATCTTCTTGTGGTGGTGCGGTCGCACTGTAGCTATGGTCCAATGCAACTTTACTGTAGTCTCCAAACACAGTTAATTCATGTTCTGGGCATTAGACATGAGCATCTCGAGCCTGAACATGCCTCGCCTCAATTAATAGTTCCTCCATAGTGTACACGGTCTGGCAAGCCACATCTCTCCTTCTCTTCACTGTCTGTGTGTGTATAGTTCTGACACCCACGGGTAACTGGAGGAGAGATTGGAAAAGGGATGTTCAGTTTAAACACAAGATGGAGTGTAGTAGGATTGACTGGAAAAAAACATAAAATAGTTGTCATGATGCCTACCTCCAAGGAGCCAGGGCCGACCCAGCAACCCCAGAGGCAGGCATCATTTCTCCCAGGGGAGTGCCAGCGGGCCCAAGCTGGGGCCCTTTGGAGGCAGTCCTGGCGCCTTAGGCGCCAGGCTCATGTTAGACCCCTGTCCTGGCGCCTTAGGCGCCAGGCTCATAAAGCTAGACATGTGTTCAAGTGTTTTAATGTGCACTTACCTGATGCAGACTATGCTGCTACATCCAGGCCCTCTTGAGGCCTGAATGGAACTACTTTACCTGTGGGACTACTTTCCACCCGGGTGTGGTCGGGGAAGGATACATACCTGATCGGTGGAAGGATACACACTTGGAACTTCTTCCAAAGCTATTTAAACCACACCCGATCAGCAACTCAGGATTCGCGTTGTTCTGCTCCTCGCAGCTGGACGCTCACCGTGTCAGCTCCTGCATCTGGACCTCAGCCACGCCTGTCAGTATCCTGGGTCACCTGCAAAGGGAGACAAAACACCTTACCTGCTAAATCAGCACCACAGAGACATCACACCGACGATCCTGAAAAGGAAGACATCATTTTTTAAAAGCATTTCGCTACGATCGCTGCAGCGCTGCATTTCACTCACCTATCCTGGACGCCTCCATCTTCAGCAGCGATCATCCGGATCCACAGCCACTTCCCAGAGCCTAGAGAGAAAAAGACAAGAACAAGGTGAGAGAAGGAAAGGAATAGGAAAAGCTCAGTTTCCTTATAAGACTTACCTGTTGGGTCATTCCCATTTCATTTCGGGTCTTGCCGCTTCCAGGCATTTTCTGGACCCCGGCCCCTATGGGGAAAAAAGACAAAGGCCCTCATTACGACCCTTGCGGAAAGGGGAAAACGATGGCGGAAATGCAATACCGCCATCGAAAAGCGCTCGGTGCGACTATGACCCGTCACCGCAAAGTACGAAGCCATTAGCGACACCGTAGTGAACGCCAACGCTAACTGCACTAAGCACGCGCGCGCGCACCATGCCAAACCGCAAACACCACCATGGTGCAACGGTACGCCAATTCCGACCCTAGCGGACATGTACCTAACGCCATCAGGCATGGCGGAATGGACCATTCCGCCATGGCGAGAAATACGGCATCGTGAACCAACCGTAAATGGCCCACTGAGTGCCTGTACTCCACTCCCTGGCCACATTGCACAACTCCTGGCAGGCGCAATGTACTCACACCATGCAACCAGTGAAATCTACAATTCACCCATGCATGCCAACGTAGAAATGCATGCAGGTGTTCAAAGCGCCCCGTGAGTGGGCATCCATGTACGGCATGTCACCATAGCCGTACTGATGCAGCACAGGCATGTGAAGGTACAAGACATCAAAATGGAAATCAAGAACACATGACACAAAACAACAGTAGTCCCCCATCGCTTGCCACCAGCGCAAGGCAACATCCAAAACAGCATCCTGAGGGGGATTGCACCAGCCCTGTACTCTTGCCAGTAAACAAACCAACCATCAGCAGAAGCATGTACCACACAAGTTGGCAGGGTGACTGAGCAGCCAGGCACATCCCAAGAGGGGCCGATGGGAGCTGCAGGGCACAGATGGCATGAATACAGAAGCTATTCCAATGGACATGACCCCAGTCCCCCTCCAACAAACGCACGCAAACACAGGCACCTGTGACCAGCCACATTCTGAACATCCCATCATACCATCAATCGACCTGGCTGACAGGCACCAGTCGGCCAAAAGCCAATCCCCCGCCCCTGAACAGCACATCATGTAAACAGTCACAATGGCAGCCCCTATCCGTGACCACACTGTGCTACGTAGGCAAAAGCGGCCAGTACTGTACCACACAACTCAACTCAGAAGGCGGAACACAATGCAGATCATCTCGCAATACATACCGCCACAAATCGAAAATCGCCACATCACCTGCAAAGAATAACGCAACACGCCAAATATCGGAATACAATTTAAATGCACATCCAAATGACAAAGGCCTCACAGCAATTTGTAAAATAACACCAAAACATCCATCATCACCGAGGGCTGCATCTGCAATAATTGACCAGCTTCCACTTGTGTGACGCCCTGTACCATCATGGCACACAGGGCCAACATCAACGTTCCAAAAGGCAACATGGAAGCGGCAAGAACCGCAGGTCCGTCCCATGAGGCAGGCACTAGTCCAGCTGAAAGGCCGAAATGTTGCACCTAGCCACCAGAACAGCGTAAGGGCATGTGGCCCATTGGCGATCGTCCCATAAGATCGTAATGGTGCTCCACTGATTCACCCGAAGCTGGAGGTGTCGAGAGTAAAATCCATCTGGAGGAGTGGCGTACAGATGGCATCTGCAATAGGGCAGGAGATACCTGTCACCAAAATGAAACACAAATTAACCGATTGCACTACAGGACACATGATGCATCACTATCTTCATTCAACACACCAAATCCACACCCATATGCATGCTAGCCCACTCCAAAGGAATATACACACCCCTAAATCAGTATCGATACATAACGAAACCAATCGAGGTTAATACACCATTTGCAACGTCGGTTACTGTGCATGCGTCCGTCAAGATAGAACCCATGACATGGGATTAGTAACGTGCCTAGACACAAGTGTATGAAGGCGCGTCGAGACAGGGAGGATCCGACAAGGGCAGATAGACGTAAGTCCCACTATGGCAGCCTTGCATCACATAGCGCAGGGGAAGGGGATTGAATCAAAAAACACATGTACATGGCAGACCCTAAATGGAATCATCTGTCCATGCATCCATTCATCATTCCCTCATCCCGCAATGAAAACGCATGAACATTCACTCACATAATATGTGAAACTTCCATCGCGTCTGTGCGTAATGCAGTCTGCAAAAACCACTGTGCTCCTGGCCGGATCTGTAGTGTCGTGAAGCTAGATGGACTTGGGAACGTCCTGCCTTATCGTCCACTACGCTATTGCGCATCCCATTCAATTCATGTCATTCATTGCTTGCTCGTTATGGGCCCTGTCCCAAGGACATTCAACAATAGAACGTTACATTTCCAGCCAGACCTGTGGGCGTCTCCTCACCGCTACTTCGCAACCAAAAATGCTGGCCTTCGAATTCCTCACTTGCAACATTACGTCGAAAAGGCTTCTGTGAACGCTTGCATTCACAATTACATCAATGTAGTGCGGCTGTGTGTCATAATGCTAACTGGCTGCAATCACAAATGGGACGCCACGCCCGTCGGTGAAGTACGATACTGTGCTGCATGAGGGTCGGCCATCGATCGAGCCCTACATACCACTGACTCTTCACAGGTATGTAAGCGGCTGCAATCATAGCATGTGTAACAATGGGAGCATAGCATGAAAATCAGTCAAAGTACATCACACTGCCATCGGGATTCGATACATGATTCCAATCCCAAGATGCCATGCGGCCAAATGCAGCCTTACGTGCGGGACGTGCTCGGCCAGAAGGGATTGCATCTGCCACAGATTCATTCAATCAGCACAGGTGGAGGCCATACAGGCCGACAGCACATATATAGCAGACCCAAACCCCGCCCACAACCACTCCCACTCCAAAATGCTACCGGCAGGACTAGCGATGTTGGGCCTGGGGCACCAGATAGCACTGCAAGTGCTACAACTACAAGAAGACGACGAACAACAACAGGTACAACAACCGGGCGCACAGGGGAGACGGAGGAGAAGGAGGAGGAGGAGGGCAAGGCAGGGTCAGCAAGGCCCACAAGCACTGCCACTACCAACACGCAGGCGGCCCGCAATCCCACGCCTCCGAGCTGATCCGTTCAACCTCACTGCTGAGCAGATCCACACCCTCTACCGTTTGGACCGGGACACCATAATCGCCATTGTGGACATGACACATGCTGACCTCGTGAGCATGATAGATAGCCCAACCGCCATCCCACCCCTACTGAAGGTGGTGTCTGTACTCCACTTCCTGGCCACAGGCACCTACCAGCACACAGTGGGACAGTTGCATGGCATTTCACAGCCACTGTTCTCACGGACACTCTCCCAAGTGCACGATGCCCTCCTGAAGCACGCCGACGACCACATCACACTACCACGCACGTACCAGGAAATTACCAACGCAAAGGTGGGATTCCATGCACTTGGCGGCATCCCGGGTTGCATTGGTGCCATCGACTGCACCCATGTTGAATTGGTTGTCCCACATGCCATGGAGGTCCAGTACCGCAACCGGAAACAATTTCATTCAATCAATGTGCAAATGGTGTGTGACTCCAACAAGATCTTTACGCATTGTTGTGCCAGATTTCCAGGATCTACCCATGATTCTATGGTCCTGAGGAACTCAAGAATACCACGCTACATGGAGCGACACGCAGGGCACAGATCCTGGCTACTCGGTGAGTCTCATTCCATGCATGACATCGTGGCCCATTTGATGCGTCAATGACCTTGCAGGAGGGGGGGGGGGCTACTTAGCACTATCATTCCACTGACACCCTTTATTCGTCCCATACAGGTGATGCCGGGTATCCACTGAAGAGATGGCTCCTTACACCAATCCGGAACCCACAGAACCAGCATGAGGAGGACTACAACCATGCCCACTCACGTAGCCGTGTGGTCATTGAACAGGCATTCGGCCTACTGAAGGCTCGTTTCCGCAGCCTCAGCAGGTCTGGCGGGGCACTCATGTACAGCCATGAGAGGGTTTCTAAGATGGTCATGGCATGTGTCATGCTGCACAACATGTGCATACGTAGGAATGTGCCCATGCCCCCTGACGCTGTACTGCATGCACCTGAAGATGATGATGATGAGGGTGGGGATGTGGAGGCACCCCAAGGAGTCCATGAGGCACAGGATGCACGTGCAATCCGACAGAGCATCATAGATGCATGCTTCTAGCAACCACGCATGGTGCCTATTACACGGAAAGGGGACCTGTGGCACTGTGTGTGTGTAGTACAGGCACATAGTGGACTGTACGCCTATGAAGGCCTCGTACGCAAATATCAATGTCCACACATGTCATTGGATGATAATGAAGTGCTGTATTGTTAATGTGATTTGATTCATACACCCTATGGACCCGCCACCCAGTGAAGCCCAACACACCCCCTCCACCCTACTTCCTCCCCCCCCAACACCAGTGTCCAAATATGCATGCTGCCCGTGGGTAGACGCTATTGCAAGCCCCCTCTACGGGTATCAGGGGCACCCCTGCCCGTGGAGCGCAGGTTCCTGCCAGATCTGCGTTGGGGGCTGCCCTGGACGGAACTTGCCACGGATGACGTCTCTGCCTGCTCGCGTCCATGCATGTCTCTGAGGGTTTGTGAGAGCTCCGAGAGCACACGGCGCACAGCAGCAAGTTCAGCACAAACGTCTTTGGACGTCGCATTCAGTTCCCCCCTCAGGCTCTCGGTGCTTTTCTCCATTTGTGCTCTCAGGCTCTCGGTGCTTCTCTCCATTTCTCCCCTGAGGCTCTCACTACTTTTCTCTATTTGTGCCCTGAGTGTCTCGGTGGATGTTTCCATGGCTGCCCTGGAACCCCCGCATTCATTCGCATGGTCCTTGAGTAGCGTGGACACTTCCTGCTGTTGCTCGATCAGCAGGTCGAGGGACTGTTGCCTCTGCTGGGCCATGGACATTTGCGGTGGTGTGACAGGGGGGCTGCTCAACACATGTTGCCTTGGCACAGGACTTGTGGGGGTTGGCCAGTCGTCGTCTTCTGGGTGCCCCTGCGTGGTTTCGTCATGGTGTAGGGGATGGGACATGCAGGGGGATTGGGAAAGGTCATGGATGGTACCTACGTCGCCAGCACTGTTTTCCGTGTCGGAGCATGCTGGCATGACAGCTGTGTCACCTATGGTGCTGCTACCACCAGAGGCAGTGCCATCAGATACGTTCTTTGGGGGGACCTGTGGTGCTGGGGTTGTGGACTTGCTGGCTGCTGGGGTGCCTGTTGCAGTCCCCTCCAGTGTGCTGGCACTTGATTCCTGCTGCTGCCGTGTCTTGATCCTTGCACCTGAGGTGGAGGCTCTTGGGACGTTGGTCCTGGCCCTCTTTGCAGGCGTGCTGGTAGGGGTGTCCTGCAGCTCGTCGTTGGTATCGGACCCTGTGGTGGAGTAAAGAGGGGCGAGCGTTAGTTATGGGTCTGTGGGATTTGGAATGGCAACGTATCAAATGCATTGGGGTGGTACATGAGGGTGATTTGGGACTGGGCCTTGGAGGTGGTCTCATTTTCGTGTGGGTTGAGGATGCATTCATTTGGCTGCCTGCAGTTAGGGGGTGCATGCTGCACATGTAGGGGTTGTTTATGGCATCTTGATAAATTTGTTTATTCATTCTGACTTTTAGAGGGCGCTGTCAGGGCAAAGTATGTATTGCACTATGGGGTCACATGGTACTGCACATGTTCGTGGTTTGTGGATTTCGCATTGTTTCTCTTGGCCAACCTACCTGATTCTCCGGATGTCGGCACTCCTTTCTCCATCCCTCCGACTCCCTCTATGCTCTCCATTCCTATGGTGGAGGCGCAGATCTCCTCCCAGGGGGTCAACTTGATGGGCGACTCTGATCCCCCCCCGGTAGCTGTGGCGATGTTCCTGTTCGCAGAAAGTATGCTGCGTACGCGGATCCGCAGGTCGTCCCACCGCTTGCGACATTGCTGTGGCGTGCGGGGTGTTGTCCCCACCGCACTTACGCGCTGTGCCACAAGGGCCCATATGGCCTTCTTGTTGGCAAGGGCCGTCCTGGTCATTTGACTGGAGAAGACGACGGCGGCATTTTCCTGCAGGGTCTCGGTCAGCACGGTCAGTTCCTCTCGGGAGAAGTGGACCTGCCGCTTGCGATCACACGCTTTCTTGGCTACCTTTCCCATATTTATTTTTTTAACTGGGGTTGCGAACGGGTTGGGATGTGTGTCAGGGTCGGATTTTTTATGGTTGTGTTGGGATTCGGATTTTATAGTTGTGCGGCGTGCTGTTTCCCGTTCCGGCCACATGCTTTTACTTCCGTTTCCGTATATTTACGGTGCCCGTAATTTGCGGTGGCCGCTCATTACGGTGCCCGCTCATTACGGTGACCGCTAAGATGGGTGGCGGTATTGCACCTGGTGCAGCGTACGGCGGCGGTAAGGGCCGTTTTGGGGTCATTTCCGCCATCGCAGCCTTTCGGATTCCGCCATGGCGTAATGCTCGTGCCCGATGGGTCGTAATTAGCCGCACTTTGCTCCTTCGTGCAATGGCGGAAACGCTATTTACGCTGTTGCGGTCCGGTCAGTCAATTTCCGCAAGGGTCGTAATGAGGGCCAAAGACATTGAATGAGCGAATGCAAAGACATTACCCGAGCGCTCATCCAGAACTTACCTGTCATTAACTGGAACTGCACGTTTCACTTCGGGTCGGCGCCATATCTCCGGCATTCCGAACCCCGGCCCCTAAGGGGAAAAAGACATAAGCATTAGCGCTTGCTGCAAAAAGACAATGAACATTATTATTAAGCTTGGACTTTTGAACTTGCAGCAGAACTTTTACAGCGCCTTACCTGAATAGTCAAGCTTACCTGAACTCCCATCAATCGTCAATCCAGTGAAGTAACTGGGTTTCAACGCGCCCCTGCATCAGAAGCAGGATGGAGAGCTCATCCTTCCTGACCCTAAGGTGAGACTTCACGGGGAATCGTGTAAGGGTATCGTGGAGGGTTGGAAGAGAGTGGGAGGCTTGAGCATAACTCAGTCAGTAGGTAATACTCCCTTTTCACGCACAGGGGAATATTCCTGCGAGCCAGAGAAGCCAGAGTAGAGGGGCCCTTCCTGTCCATGTTCAGAGTCCTGCGCTTCACCATTGAAGAAGCATCAGCACCCGAAGCAAGACCTGCGCCTCCGTGGGAATCAGGTGAGTGTTACAATAGTCCCCAGCACAAACATTTTTTAAAAGTTATGAACTGTTTGTAACTAACCTTTTTTTGTTTTTTTTGTCTTTGCAACTTTTTTGACTCGACCTTCAACATCTGCACGCTGTAACTCCGATTAGTTTCCGCATGTCCTCCCTTCCTCTTGCGCTGCAACGACTATATTTTCTGTATCCGCATAGACAGCACAGAATGAGGCTCCATCGTCTCCCTGAAACATAGTACTTTCATTACTATGTATCAAAATATTGTTAGCATAAAACACACGTGAGGACGAACACACAGGTACATCTCAATAGCCAAACACGATTTAAACATTGTGTGCAACAATCAAACGACAAGTATTCGACCAGTGATGATCTATTTTGATGGAACTGTCAGTATCCATACCTCTGGCTCTGCATGGACTGCCATGAATGGTTGTATTGGAGAGGAGGCATCTGCATCTCCCTGAAAAAACAGTACTTGCATTAGTATGCTTTTCAATATTGGAAACACAACACACACTTGGGGTCGACGGCACAGGTACATATAAAGAGATAACCCCAAATGATAAATTGTCCAAAAGAATCAAGGAAAATCCAAATATGATCACATTTCATCGACTTATTTCAACGATTCCTTTACATCTGCATCATCTAAATGAGATGTTGTGATTGTGGTGGAAGCTTCGTCGTCTCCTTGAAACACAGTACTTGGATTAGTATGGTTTTAAATATTGGAAACATAACACACACTTGGGGTCGAACGTACAGGTACATATAAAGAGATAACCGCAAATGATGCATTGTCCAAAAGAATCAAGGAAAATCTAAATATGATCACATTTCATCAACTTATTTCTCTGATTTATTTACATCTGCATCATCTAAATTGGATGTTGTGATTGTAGTGGAAGCTTCGTCGTCTCCCTGAAACACAGCACTTGCGTTAATAGGGAAGAAAGTATAGCAAATGGAATCACGTTATATGATCACGCATGATGGAGCTGTCATTATCCATACCTCGTGCTGCTGAAGAATATCTATGGATGTTGCAAATGTAGTGCGCACTTCCGAAAGCTGTTGCACCGATTCGTATACGCATGGTCCCGCTTCCACTTCCCCTGGAATTACTTGAATATCAGGCTCTGCATCAAGTACAGGGGTTGACGCGCCATCAACTGCCTGAAACATAGTACTTGCATTAGTGAGGATTACAATAGTGAAAACATAACACACACCTGGGGTCGACAGCACAGGTACATTTCAACGGCTAACCACGAATGAAACATTGTGTAGAACAATCAAACGACAAGAATTCCAGCTCTGATGATGACGCTCGATGGAGCTGTCAGTATCCATACCTCCTGCTGTTGAAGAACATCTAGAAATGTTGTAGATGTGGCGGACGCTTCAGCATCTCCCTGAAAGAGAGTACTTGCATTAGTATGGATAACACTAATTATAACTGAAAACAAACACCAGTGGACGATAACTAAGGTGTATAGCACTAACCAAACATTCGGTAAAATGATTACACGATAAAAAAAAAATATTACTTGACATGCATAAAACAAGTCTGTAGCGGATTAGCCTAGTAAGATTACCTGATACGCGCTAGAAGTGGTTGATAACTACGACCACGTCAAGGATGTAGAATGTTCTTGCTTCAGATTCAAGGGATAGTCAAGAAGTTGTAAAGGTAAATTAATGATTGATAATGAAATGCCAATATTAAAAATAGCCATGTAAGGCGACAGAATACTTGTAAAATGCTCAATACAGCACAGTTCCCTGTTCCCATATATATACATTGCATTTGTGGGTTATGAAATCGAAAAAGAGTATATTGGTAAATGTCATTATTCAAAAAATTATACACTCATATCAATATCGAAATTATTACAAGGGATAGAACACCTACAATATCAATTAATCCGTTCGGATACCTACACACTACCGCAAGGCCTAAAGCTAAATCCGGACACTTGACTCACCGGTGGCGGAATGTGGACGAATAGAGTGGGAATAACGTTTTCGAGCAATTTCCGTGTCGTTCGCCGTTTATTCTTCTTTGTTACCCAAGATGTTGTGTACATGTCCAAGGAAAAGTGCCGGCTGCAGATGCAGTATCGATCACCCCTCTTGTCCTGTAAGACTTGTTGGACTCTACTTTCCAGCTCATCCAGTGGATATCCGCAATGTCTGACCCATTCTCTTATTCGATCAACAGTTTTCGGGAATGCATGCATTTTAGTGCCTTCAGATTTCGCATGGGTCTTCGAAGGGCAACCGCTAATCGAACAGGCAGGCATTGTTGATAAATCTGAAAAGTAAATATCGACATTATTATACAATCTTCAAGAATAAAGATTTGATACAAAAGTAAATGAATCATACAATGATCAATGCAAGGTTTGTTTTGGTCGCAGGAACTATACCAGTTCATTATGTGCGGCTTAGTATTTGCATAAGTTGCAGAAATGTATAAATGATGTGACTAAAAACTGAACATGTGACTCATCCCTTGGATGTTCTGTATTGCACGAGAAGGAAACATGCTTACATTATAGACTGGACCCCCGAAGGGTGCAATTCGATGACAATAGACACAGATGAAAATAAATAGATCTATTGATAGCATAGCAATGGAAACTCAAGTCAATAGCAATGAGACCAATGAACCTAGCACTATTGTGTACTCAACTCGCAAATAGATAGAAATTTAAAAATCTGCGAAATATGACTAGGATACATGGCCTTACCTTGACCAACAAACAGTTGGATTCAGCAAGCAGAGCAGTATGTTGCAGGAGAATAGGTGGGTGGCCACAAGTAGCACACTGATGGGTTTGCTCTAAGCGGTCACAGAAGTTTACGGACAGCACGACGACGAGCAGATTAGCGTAGATCTCAGTGGTTGCCAGGTAACACGTTCAGGAGTTGACTTGCAAAGCACAAAGATGTTCTCATGAGACATATCAAGTGGTTTATAAAGTATTAGAAACGGGTGTGTTTGTGAATGAATGACGTATGTATGTCGTGGTCTTAGGGGGGGCGGCCTGCTTCAAGGGGAGGCCTGGCTGGAGACACGGGGTCTGAGGAGGCCATGTGACCGATGGCCCCTTGGCGTGGGATACCATTTGAAGTGTACATGTAGTTTGGCACCTTGGCCTTTCGCGCCCCTGACAGCCCCCCATGCCAGCGCGCATCCACTGGCGTGAACCGCCTTTGATACAGGGGGGTGGGATGGATGGGCCTGGGGCGTGCAGATAAGGCACAGGAAGACTGCTGAATGGAGACACACTTATGTGGATTGCAGGGGGGCGGCCTGCTTCAAGGGGAGGCCTGGCTGGAGACACGGGGTGTGAGGAGGCCATGTGACCGATGGCCCCTTGGCGTGGGATACCTTTTGAAGTGTACATGTAGTTTGGCACCTTGGCCTTTCGCGCCCCTGACAGCCCCCCATGTCAGCGCGCATCCACCGGCGCAAACCGCCTTTGATACAGGGGGGTGGGATGGATGGACCTGGGCGTGCAGATAAGGCACAGGAAGACTGCTGAATGGAGACACTCTTATGTGGATTGCAGGGGGGCGGCCTGCTTCAAGGGGAGGCCTGGCTGAAGACACGGGGCCTGAGGAGGCCATGTGACCGATGGCCCCTTGGCGTGGGATACCTTTTGAAGTGTACATGTAGTTTGGCACCTTGGCCTTTCGCGCCCCTGACAGCCCCCCATGCCAGCGCGCATCCACCGGCGCGAACCGCCTTTGATACAGGGGGGTGGGATGGATGGGCCTGGGGCGTGCAGATAAGGCACAGGAAGACTGCTGAATGGAGACACACTTATGTGGATTGCAGGGGGGCGGCCTGCTTCAAGGGGAGGTCTGGCTGGAGACACGGGGTCTGAGGAGGCCATGTGACCGATGGCCCCTTGGCGTGGGATACCTTTTGAAGTGTACATGTAGTTTGGCACCTTGGCCTTTCGCGCCCCTGACAGCCCCCCATGCCAGCGCGCATCCACTGGCGCGAACCGCCTTTATATCAATATATAGTATATCGTCTTTAAATCAATGATAGTATATCGTTGCTTATCAATAACAAATGCCACATACCGGAGATTCTTGTGAGCACAGACCCACACTTCAACCGGTGTATTATAGTGGTCAAGACCCAAGGCCTGTACAATCGAATGGTAATTGTTATTATAGACATATGTGTGACTTTTATAGAGACATAACCCACTGAAAGACTTTGAACAAGTGTTATTTAGTGCATGCATTATCGAGAATATGTTATGTTAGCTTAGATAGATAGTGACCACCCTGCTTCACAGCGACCAGACCTTCACCCATTCGGAGCACAGATATCTGACGTCCATCCTTGAATGGAGACACACTTGATTCATTTAAAAAATCGAAACAACCGTTGTTAAAATATATGTGGTGTTTTATTTTGTATCTTATTTTGATGACACAAAAATACAAGACTTTAAACATTGTACAGTTCAGGTTGCAGCACAGCGAGAGAAAATCCCCTGTACTGATCGCTGTCACTCGGGAACGTTTCTCTAATGGCACGAACGGCACAGGCGGGTATCACTCTTCGAACGCGGTGCCCAAGCCTCCCGTGTAGCCACCATGTAAAGGAACGATAGGCCACCAGCCTGTACCACCTGTGAAAAAGGAATGAAACAAACTGTTTTTAAATGACCAAGATAAGTTTAATAAATGTTTGTTGTCAATGACAATTCTTGTAACTAATGGCATTCTGCACGGACAAATGCTATCTAGACAATGCACACTATTGAACGACTTACATGAAAGAACATGAAATAGGAGTGGCATGACAAGCAGAGTATACTTACTCGTTACTCGGATTACGAGGACGAACAGTTGCGTGAAGTTCGTGCATAAGCACCATCATTATTCTCAACACGGCCTGTGTGAGGCAGGCTGCTCTGAAGTCTGGCAGCTCGGTGATGCATTGCGGTCGTGGCTTGCCTTCCGAAATGTAGGCCAGGCATCCCGAGTTTTCTCGGCAGCAGCAGTTCTCGTCCTCAGTTGGCATTAGCTTGCACCGATTGCATGTGCACCAGGTGGAGACGCCGTCCATTCGACTAGGCCCAGGCTCTTCATCTGTTGATTCATCCTGCCAACTGCCGTCCGAATCCCCATCGTTTTCGCGTGCTTCCCTTTCCAGTAGTTCCTCCTCGGTATACTCGGGCTCGTACATGTAGGGCATTATTGTAGCCATTGTGTGTTAAACAAACTAAAATAATTTATAGCGGTGGTACTGGTATCTGTTCACACGGGCTACAAGCGGCGAAGGTAGCTGACCAGAGCACTGAAACGAGTCACAGAATGCTCAAAGTAACACAGAGAGAGGAATGGAATCGAAAATCTGCTGCTGTGTGTTGTGAAACGGTCTGTTTATACTTATTGAGGAAAGAGGCGTCCTGCCATTTCCATGGCGACACGTCATTAGCTGAAGCGCAGCGAATGTTGACACAAGACGTGCTTTGGCGTTGGGAAATGGGCGGTACGATTCTGCTGATGACAGGCTCAGGGGCGGGGGAATTGATTTAGTGCTGCAAAAGCAGGTCAGCCAGGGCTATGGGGGAAAAGATAGGATTATCAGAAAATGGCGGCTCCCTGGTGCTTGTTTTCGTGTGCGTTTAATGGACGAAAACTTGGGTAAGGTCCATAGGAAAGTTTTCTAAAATCGAGCCACTTAGGCTTAAAAAAACATGGCCGACCCGTAGGGACAATAAAAATTTTTACTAGACCATGCCTTTAAGGATTCCAGTCAGGTGCCACACACTGGACCAGGACACTTGGACTTAGCCTGGGCTTGTGGTGCTCAATAGGAATGCTTTTTCTTTAATTTCAACAAATTCAAATTGAGCCGGTACCCGACCTGTCTCACGCCCCCTTTACAAATACCGTGGGTCACAATGGACCATGAACCAGGCCGGTTGGTGAAAATAGAATATTTATTTATTTTTAAAATTCGCAAAAATTACACACATTTTAATATGGGGCAGCAAAAATCACCAATGGGGTGATAATGACAATGGAAATGGAAGGAATGCACTTGATTAACCTTCTGGTAGAACATATCCAAAGCACAAGTGAATAGGAGCACTTTTTGAATTAGGATAGATAGCACCCAAGGTAAGGTTTTCCCCTGCAATGTTCCCTCACCCCACAAATAATTAATTTATTTGTGTTTAAATAAGTATATACATATGTTTTATCACAGTATTAGGGATGTTATATCACAATCAACCATAAGGTAAGGTATCACAAAAGCATACAGTTCACAAAACAGATTGAAATTGAAAACCCAGTGCAGCCGAATTCACATATGGAAAAGTTACATTTTTCTAGTTTGCAGTTTTAAATGCCAAAACGGTTTTCTCAAAAAAACTGGTGAAAAACACTGAATCGGAATGTGTTTTTTTTTGCCATGTAAAGAGGTGCACAGCACAGGGACACTATAGAAGTGAAAGAAGGATTATAGCTGGTGAATTGAGAGAGATTTGGAAGGTAGAATGAGGTTCATTTTGATAGAGCAGTTCAAAAGAGAAAATCGGTTTTAAAAATGAAAAGCAAATTTTACTTAAACTAAATTATTTAGACTATATTGAAGAAAGCTGCAGTACGTTCAAAAATAGATTTGCAACGCCAACCTTTTTCCCCCGGTTTCTGATATATGTGGGAATTAATTTAAATTACTCCAAATATTACTAATGAGTTACAAGATGAGGTGAATGAAAGTGTTGCGCTAACACTAGGAAGCAAGAACAGGGTGCACAGAAAATTAGAACAGTCTATACAAGTTTTCAAGGTATGGATAGGGTTGCTTAGAGAGTGGCACAATGACAAAAGTCAAGATGGGGTAGACTATCTGTTATGGGATGGGGGATACTCACAGTCCGCTCTTAGATTTGGGATTAGGAACAGTCAACTGGGTTCTGGACTCCAGTGCTCGGGTCACCAGGTAGCGGCGGTCTCTCCTATCAGAACAACAGCTTGGCCTGTCTGGTCACCGGATACAAGGACAGCTGGATGGCAGGGTTGCAGCGGGCATGCAGTTAGTTGACAAAAAGCCAGGCTGGCCTCAGGATGCTTCCCAAAAGAATACCACAGCTTTTCCCTTTTGGTCATTGGGATTTTAGTGGGTTTTTCTGGATGCAGGCCTTACTGGGATGGTCAGCAATGCTTTGGCCTTGCTGTGGAATATGGAATCATCTATGCTTTGGCTTTGTAGTGGGTTCTGGAACCTGTCCAGATGAATGTAGAAGATCAGGAACGCATGCGCAGGAAATTCAGGAAAGAGTATGTCTCTGGAGTTTTGTCAGCCACTGTTTTTATACTGACATCATAGAATTATATGGTAGGGCAAGCTTAGCTAAGCATGCCTCTAAACAACTGGATTGGTCAGGGGTGATAGTTACTGCCTTCCTCTCAGCTGGTTGGGTCAATGTTACGCTCACCTGGCTCCCACAGAGGCGTCGATCGGAACTGGACAGCTGCGGTCTCCACCAATGTGACGCGTAGGGCCGAGATGACAGACTGGACTGGCCCACCTAGCTTCGTTTGCTTGGCCCGTAAGAATATTCTTCTGCAAATGGAGAAAGGGCATTAACCACCCGTGGAGATGAGCGTAAATCCCCCCAGCCCCGCTGTTCTCCCCACAGATCACCTTTGATGTCCCCTCTTATAGTCTCACCTTATGGTTTGAAAAGATGAGCTCTCCATCCAGCATTGAGCGCAGGGGCACGTTGATAACCAGTTGATTCACTGGCTCGAAGGAATTGGTGAGTTCCAGAACAATATTGACTCTGAGATTCCCAGCAAGACGCCGTAAGTATAAAGTTCGTAAGAGTTCAAATGCCTGACTTTCACTCTTGTCCGATTCCTTGCAGGTTGCAGCTTGACCCTAATGAAAAGTTCCTTGTGGCAACCGGTAGTATTCTGGTAAAGATTTGTATTTTCCAACACAGTTCGATAAAATATTGTCAATATGTAACCTGTTGCTTGCTCCCTTATTCAGGCGCTGAGAGAAAGTATGAAGTCTCGGTGTCAGGGCTGGGGCAATTGGGAGTGTTTTGGGGGTTATGGTGCCGGTTACAGCCTCTGTTGGGGCCTTAGGGGGAGTTAAGGAGGCCCTCAGGTGTCCAACCATCTTTTCCAGGCATTTTCTCCACCCTTTTTGCAGGAACAAGGCCCAGGGATGGAGAACCACCCGGAAACTACATTACCCAGCAGGCCAAGTGCTTCATGGGCCTGCTGGGAGAAGAAGGACCACACGCGCACTAATGCGCATGCGCGAGCCGCGCCCAGAAAGCACCGCTCGCAATCCTGACCACCGGCAAGAGAGGACGTGTGTATCACGAGCTCCGGAAGGCACGCCTACGCGGGGCACCGCCCCCCTGCTTCAACCCCTGGCCCCGCGTACATGAAAAGCTAAGTACTCATTCTTATTAGAACAGCTGATTTGTCCCGTCGGAGGGAGACACGCTACGCGCCACAGGGACAGTTTGTTAAACTATCCGGAAAACGACTTATTAATCTTTTGCATGCAGTGCATGAATATTAACCCAGTGTTGGAGCTAACCTGGCGGTGAAGTAACCGCACCAGTAACAATCGTTAACCCTTTAGGGAACGTTCATAGGAACGACATTCTGCACGTACGTGCACTGACTTTGTCCTGCTATTTTCAGCTCTTTGACCTGATCGGATTGGGGAGACGTATCCTGCATGAAAAGGCCGAAGGACCTAGAACTCCCGCAGAAGCCAGAGCTAAGTGTTTTAGCATCTAGTGTGCATGTTATTGTTTTCTACCCTCACATGGGGAAATCTGGGGAACTTGAGGCTTGCATATTGGTGGGAAGTGACCACTTGTATGACATAATGTGGGGAGGGCTTTGTTAAGCACACAAGGGGATTGCCTACATGAAGTAATGTGGGGAAGGTGCAGAATATCTGTGTTTAAGGGTGGCATTGCCAAAGCAATAGTTGCACTAGTGAACTAAACACGTTTGGTTAGAGGCTCCAATACAAAGGCCTTCCATCTGTGTAACTCCAAGGAGAGTGATTGTTTGGTGTGAGAGTGCAAGGGCGGAGAACCTACCAGCAACCACCAGCAAGAACAGCACAGGAGTCGAGGAGTATGGTTCCCTAATTACCCTTTCCCACCCATTGATATTCCCTAAACCTCTTTCCGGTTATCCTGAACTCCCTCTACCCATCCACTCAACGGACCCTAACCCTCTTTCCCCAGAGGGTTGCGGTGGCCTGCGGTTTTTATTTCCTAGGTGCCAAGACCCAATGGGGAGGGAGGAGTTTGTGCTGCCTCTGCGCCAGTCAAGAGGAGTGAGGATCTGACACTCGGGGAATAAATCCACCGGTGGTAAAATCAGGTAAGTCTATTGTGGTGAGAAGGGTTCCCCTTGTTAGTCCCTTTGTTTCACCTTGCTGTCCTTTTGTTTCCCCTTAGGGGCCGGAGTTCGGCGGAGATGCAGTGGAAGCTGCGCCGACCCGTGAAGAGGAATAGTACCCCGGTGGTAAAATCAGGTAAGTCTATGGGGGGGTAACTAATATTCCTCTGTGTATTCCCTTGGCTCACCTTGCTGTTCTTGTCTTCTCCTTAGGTGCCGGAGTGCGGCGGGAACATGCAGGAGGATGCAGTGGAATGTGAAGATGCTGCGAAGGCCGGTGAGTTCAGCGCGGCGCTGCAGCAATGGGGGCGACGCGCATAAAATAACTTCTTTCTTCCAGCTCGAAGGCGCGATGGATCGGGAATTCAGGTAAGGATCAAAGGTATTGCTCTTGTTCTAACCTTTTCTCCTTCTTTCTCCCTTTTTCTATGAGCTCCAAACTCGAGGCGGGCGTGGTAGAAGGCTGGATGTAGACTTGCAGGCACGGTGAGCGTTACGCTGCTAGATGCAGAATAACGCGAAGTGTGTGCTACTCTTCGGGCGTGGTTTAAATAGCCCCAGGTAAGTATTCCTCCCCAGCCCCGCCCGAGTAAAAAAATACTCTCTAATTAAAGTAGTCCCTTCCAAGCCTCTTTTGGCTTGGAGCTCTTGCAGCATGGTCTGCATCAGGTAAGTTTTCAGCATGGTCTGCATCAGGTACGTTTTAATCTATGAGCCTGGCGCCAGGACTGACTCTCCATATGAGCCTGGCGCCATAGGCGCCAGGACTGGACCCAAATAGCCCCTAGCAGGGGTTGTTGGGTTTGCTTAGGATAACTTGATGCCTGCTTCCGGGGTTGCTGGACTTGGTCTGGGTCCCCGGGGGTAGGCATCATGACAGTCAAGGGCATGATGTCAGATTTATGATGTGAGTTTTACAATGTCCAGACTCTCCCACAGTTACTTTAGCTAAAATCCAGTTTTGCCATAAATGGTACATTTGTACAGTTGGGTACTTTTAACAAATTACATAAGAAGGTTACATATTTTATGCAGAACATGCCAGTCCAACTCTCCAGTTTGCGAGACACTGTTTCGCCTTTCTAATAATTTGTAGTCATTTTTAGTGTGAAATATTCAGCCTAAAATTCTATAACTTTACACGTTTGTATGGATTATCATCAGGCATGTCAGTATTGAATTTTACATTGACATCATGTACACTTCTCTTGGAATACCCAATTCTCTGCCATTCCTGTTCCCAAGGTGGCAGTAAAGGCTATGGGCCTCATTACACGGATGGCAGTAAGGATTTACCGGTACCGGTATTTTACCGGTACTGGTAAATCCTTACCGCCTTACTACGAGGGCCCTTTGCGGGTTGGGGGATTTAACGCCTGCTTTTTGCAGGCGTTAAAAACCAACCCGCAAAGGGACCAGGGAGCTAATTACGGTACCGCAATTTGTGGTACCGTAATTAGCGCCTTCCCCATTATGCCCTATGGGGCAAAAATGGGAATGGGGAAGGGCAATGGTGGAAGGGGGATTTACCGCCCCGCCAACCTTGGAATGGGGCGGTAATTCCCCTTTCCGCCAAGGTAGTGCCGGTATTTTACCGGCATGAACCATGGCGCTAATAGCGCCATGGTTCTCCGCCATCCGTGTAATGAGGCGCTTAGTCTTAAAATAAAACCCACAAAATTACATTAAAACTGTTAACTTTTTACATTCCTGCGAATTTCTGTTGCAATAATAACCATCTTTAAATGTTTCTTGATAAAATAGTCTTTTGAAACAAATGGGGATCCTTTGTCCTTCACTGGAACCATTTTTTTCTCTTCAGCTACCACCAACTGTCAATTCAGCCCAGTGTAAGGATGGGGTTTCCCAGTTTGATTGAAAGTTTTATGGCCCCCTCCACTTCACAGGTTGGTGTCTCTGAAGTTCCATTGTAAGAGTCCGCAGCCCAGATGAAAGTCTGCCAAGGTAGCAATTATCATTTGTGCGTTCTAGCATCTACTGTGAGGGGCCTTCTGTTGCTGGCAACCCCCAAGCAGAAACCTGTTTGGGGCTGATTTCCCCCATGTAGCCAATGCAATTTAATTCCTTATTTCATTTATTTTTTTATAAATCAGAATAAAGCCTGTTGAATAAGATCTCCCATATCTGTTTCACAGCACAAAACCCCTTCACATTGGTAGATAAGGGCAGGGCCTTATCCATCATACAATTTTAAACAAGTATTTTTCTTTATTTTCAAAAGTACATTTAAACATGTGGTGACTGCCGACATTTTCCGTGCAAATTTGTTGTCTTTTCTCTTCCATCTGCATTTCCACATTGTTTTGTAGCCATAGTTAGTCTCTTGTGTGCAATAGTTTGTTTAAAGCACAGATGCACTTAAATTGACATAGGCCCAAAAAGCCATGGCCTCTTTGACGCATTGCTCTATTATATTTTGTAGCCCAAAAGTAAAGCGTTTCCCGTGTAGCTAAAGTAAAGCTTCTTTTGATCTCTTCAGAGCTGAACAACAGCCTGTCATTCAGGGATACTGTTCTTGTCTGCTGAAGCACAATGTGAACGTGGATGGGCATGAAAGGGTCTCATTAATAAAAGTATTGTGATGAGGAACGGGAACTTTGGGCTTGCAGCAAAGCAGCGCAGCTTTTTCACTCCCCTTCTTTTGTACATGCAAGAACACACAGGCAGGTTTTCTCAGTGTGTGCCCTGGTTCCATCCTGCCCAATATGTGCTTGGCAAGATGGTGCAGCCATCATTTTGTAGTTGCCATGAGGCAGTGGTGCTCGCAGGAGCCAGCGCAGCCATTTTGCTGCTTCTGCTGAAGTGCAGCTTGGTTATGGAAGGGAGTACAGCTGAGTGGGTCAGTATATCCCACACAGTTCCTGCCCTCCCCCAAAGTTAACACAGAACACCATAGCTTACGCATGGGGGCACACTAAGGCCCGACCACTGGGGAATCCACCAAGGCAGATTGTGGCCCAGCTGTCATTGTGCCACTTGACTCCTCCGCTGGGGATTGATTCGATGATCAAACGTATTGCGGGGGTACTCTCCCTCAGTCGGTGTTGCCATTACGGCACAGCTCTCTGGGGAAAGTCTCAAGAAATGCACAAGCTTTCTCCGGGGTGTGGAAAAAAGTGCTCTCCCCTCGTGTTCCACCCTGAGTTTGGCAGGAAAAAGCATACTTCATGCCTCTAGCCCTCAGTCTCCTTTTAATTTCAATAAACGTCTTCCTAGAGGACTGCACTTTTCTGAAAAATCTGTGAACAACTGAATTTGTGCGCCTTCATATGTCAAGGGACCATTTTTGTCATGGCCACTGGGAAGGAACCCCAGTTCACATCCCCTAAAGTGTTCAGATGGACCCAGTCCTGGCGCCTTGGACATGTGTTATTCCATCTCATATTAATCATCCACGTACAACTGGGCTGGGCGTGGCAATAGGAATCCATGAAGCTGCAGCACTATTTGGGAGTGGCAGGGTGGATCCATCTAGCAGAGCAAGGGGGCGTGACCGGGACCAAGCTATTTAAGCCTGCCCCGCCCGCCGGCCAACGCTTTGCACTATTCTGCTCAAGCATCGTAACGCTCACCGCCGCCTGAGAAGCATCTTACCTGTTTTTCAGTCAAACCATCTCGGAAAAGCCTCTTACCTGTTTCCCAGCAACACCATCTTGAAGAAGCATTTTACCTGTCTTCCAGCGAAACCATCTCGGAGAAGCCTCTCACCTGTTTCTACCAACAAAACCATTGCGGAAGGGCATCTTACCTGCGGAGTCAGCAAAACCTCCATCAGAATCAGTAGAATCATCGCTGAAGCATCTCTTACCTGCTCGCAGTGACTCCATCCGCAATTGACCAGAGCGCACTTACCTGGCTCTTGGAATACCTCCACCGGCTGCGCGCCTTACCTGACCTTCAGCTCTGACACCAGCTCTGGAGTTCTACATGTCCAGCTTTGTCGCGGTCACAGGCCTCCTTCACCCGCTCACAGGTCCGCTCACAGGTCCGCGCACTGCAACTCTTCTCCAAGCACTGCCAGGCTATACCTGCAGGAAGAAAGAACAAACAAGGTTAGAAACCTAATCGGGACATTTGCTAAGGTCGCGTGCCATCGCATCTAGCGCTTATCTTAGGGTTCCAACTTGTCAACTTCTTGGGAACACCTTGAGTCCTCCACTGGTGCAACGGCTCCGCAGGGCCGCCATCATCTACAAGGGAGAAAGAGACATTATTAAGAATACAAACTTAAATCATGTGACAAGACATTAATAATTATATGAACAATAATCATCACAAAGACTCCTACCTTCAAAGTGGTTCGGTCACAGCCAGCCTGGGCCGACACATCTATGTACCAGTGAAGCACCTGGGTCATCTTGAAGCGCCCCTGCTGATGAGAAGCAGGATGCAGAGCTCGCCCTCACTATATCAGGTGAGCCTATATGGGTAAACGCTTACTTACCTCATTTTGGCACAAAAGGTCCAAGGGGAGTCACAATACCTCCACACCCTTGTCATTGCCTCTCGTGTTCTCGCAGGAGCAGTACCAGCATCCAGAGCAGTGTCCTTGGCAGCAGCTGGGGGAGAGAACCGATCCCAGGGAATCGAATCCAGGGAGGGTTTCAACCGTGCCCCAACGTCCCTGCAGAGACCAGGTAAGCATAACAGAACACAAAGCCTCTCTGAATCTCTGCCTGGGCGTTATGGAAACCTCGGAAACCGACCAGCTGGCCCAATTACTAGGGGAATTCCGGGCTGAAGTCCATTCTTTCGGACAAGAGACCAATGCCTTGTGAAGGGACTTTAATTGTAGCTCGGGAACGAACTGATGACTTGGCAAGGCAAATGCTTCAGACACATGCAGGACAGGTTCCGCTACCTGGGATGGCACAACCTCCTACACCGCAGCCGTCACCCCCAGTCCAGGTGGTTCTTCCGGGGGCAGTGCCGCTAGCCCCACCTGAACGTTTCACCGGCGATCCAAACAAATATGCGATATTTATGAATCAATGCCGTCATCACTTTCTATGCCGACCTGGGACCTTTCCAAACGATAGCGCACAAGTTGCTTTCATTCTTTCCTATTTAGTGGGAAGCGCAGCAGACTGGTTGATACCATTAGTGAACCAGGATGATCCTCTGCTCCGAAACTTTGGGGATTTCCAACTAGAAATGGAAAAGTTGTTTGCTAGACATACCCAAGGCCAAGCCTTGGATATCGAACTGTTGTCCCTCAGACAAGGGAGCCAAGACTTGCTTACCTATATTCCCACCTTCAATCGCCTCGTGGCGCAGACAAATTGGCCGGAAGAAAAGAGGACCATGCTCTTTTATTGGGGTTTGCGTGGGGAATTAAAAGATGTGCTAGCCCATTGGTTAATCCTCCTGAAGGATGTGCAGAGTATATAAATGTGACGGTACAACTAGATCACAGGGTGAAGAATCGAAGAATGGACCGCTCAAGGAATGAAGGGAGGTCCGTCTATAGGCGACCCCGGGACAATTCAGCCAAAACCCATGAACCAGTCGAACCAATGCACATTGGAGGATTACGCGCTCCTATCTCCAAGGTGGAGTGAGAGAAGATGAGACGGCTACAACTATGTTTATACTGCGGAAAACCTGGACACTTCCTTCGAGAGTGCCCCATCAAACCCCCCAAAAGAATTGTAGGAGCAACTGACAATGGGAATGAAGAAAAGGAACAAAATCAGAAAAACTCCAGCGCCCGGCAAGTGTAGGAGGTTAACTTGTCGAGCGAAAAGAAGGCATCTGTACAGACCTCACTCCTGGTCATCCCAGTAATTTTGGTCAACCATCAGCAACCCACAAAAGTACATGCCTTGGAGGCATGTATTGATAGTGGCACAGTGGGAAATTATATTGATCAAAATCTGTCCGAACGAATAGGCCTTCCACTTCAGCAAAAGCTCAAGTCAGAAAACGTCACAGCGGTGGACGGGTCTCAACTGTCTTCTAGCCCTGTGATGCAACATACCGACAGTCATGCTGATATGTCAGGGCGGCCATCGAGAAGACATTACCTTCAACCTTATAGGAGCTTCCCAGTTCCAGATGATCTTTGGAATGCCGTGGCTGGAAACACATAACCCAAGGATCGACTGGTGAACAAGAGTGCTGACCTTTCTTCCAGAATGCACTGACCTTTGCTTCAACCAAGAAGAGAAGAGCAAAGAACTCAAACCCAAATCTATCTTGGGACTTTCTGACTCTTTACCCCTGGAATATGTGGATTATCAGGATGTGTTCCAGAAGGAACAAGCAAATACTCTTCCTCCTCACAGGCCTTACCACTGCCAAATCAATCTGGTGCCGGGACAACAAATTCCATGCAGTCGAATGTATGCTCTAACTGAGCAAGAAAATCAGCGTCTGAGATCTTACTTGGACCAGTACCTAGCTAATGGTTTTATCCGCCCGACTAAGTCCCCTAGCTCTTCAACTTCATTCTTCGTACCTAAGAAGGAAGGTGATTTGAAAACTTGTAGACTATAGAGCACTGAAACAAATCACCATAAAAAACACATATCCCTTACCACTTATCCCAGATTTGCTCGATCAAGTTAAGAAGGCCGAAATCTACACAAAATTGGACTTACGAGGGGCCTACCATCTCGTGCGGGTTAAAAAGAGGGACGAATGGAAAACGGCATTCCGAACCAAATACGGGCTTTGTGAGTATCAGGTCATGCCCTTCGGAATATGCACTTCACCTGCTGCATTTCAGTTCTTCATTAATGATGTACTTCACGAATTGTTGGACGTTTGTGCACTCGTGTACATCAATGCCATTCTCATTTACTCTGGTCCAAGGAAGATCACGTCACCCATGTAAGAGCAGTTTTGGAAAAGCTAAGTCAACACCGGCTGTTTGCCAAATTGGAAAAGTGCTCTTTCCACGTCACAGAAGTCGAATTTATGGGCTTCATGCTTACCCCACGAGGTATTCATATGGATACCTGCAAGGGAGGGCTCCAACCGTGCCCCAACATCCCTGCAGAGACCAGCTGAGCGTAACACTTTTCCCTAGTCTTGCGTAGAGCCAAGTCCCTGTCCTGGTAGTTGAGTAATCGGGCGATCAACGGGCATGCGGGTGCTCCTGGTACAGGTTTCCTGCCACTTGGAATCTGATGTGCCCTTTCCACTATGAACACTGCTGAAAATTCAGCGCCTCCCAGGACTTCCTTCAACGGGGGTTCCACCATTGCTTCCATATTCCGCTGATCAGCCCCTTAGGCAGCCCGACAATTCGTAGATTATTGCGCCTGGATCGGGATTCCAGGTCATCCTGCTTATCTGTCAGTTCTTCCATTGCCTGTCTGATCGTGGCCATATCTCTGCTGGCAGCGTTGGTCTCATCCTCCACTGTGGACATTCAACCCTTTGTCTCATCCAGCCGGTCTCCATGCGTGTCTAGGCGCACCTGCATATGGTCAACTTTGCATGTCAAAGTGTCCATCTTTCCGTCCAGTTATTGAATACTGGCTTGCACCTGACCCAGCATTGTTTTGATGTCTCCCAATGCTACGTTTGGGTCCAGCAGCGTGGACCGTAAAGCCTCATTGGGGGGCATGCCTCAGATGTTGAGGGCTTAGCGGGCGTCACAAAGTTTAACTTGGCTTGCTGTTTTCCCGACTTTTGAGATTTAGACGTTGTGTGTAGTAGGCTTTCGGCCCCTCTGAGAGACCCACCTCCACTTAATAGTGCCCTTCTGAGGTCGCGCTGCATGGCGGGGGTTATTGATCTGTCACGTAGGTTCTGGCTCCTGTGGTCAAGATTGTTGTTTTGGGCGTTCCTGCACCTCTCTGGGGGCTTCTTCATGGTGGTTGATCACACCGGCCGCAAGGTTGATTGAGACCCTGCGCTCGAAAGTTGCTGTATTTGCCTCTTTTGCCAGAGAAGGTTGTGTCCCCCAGGGGATCCGGTGTGTTTGTGGGGACCATGCTCTCTTGGGTGCAGTGCGCTAAGGCTCCACAGCCATATGCCCACTGTCAAGGTCTGCACAACTCGGATGTGGAGGCAGGCTCCCACCAGCGCCCACATATCCCTGATGTCTCCTACCCCTGGATTGGGTCCACAGGCTGAGCAATGGGCCCTCGCTCTCTGTTGCAGCTCACCAGTTCCGCTGACAGCACGTTCCAGTCTTAGCGCCGGTTGTCTGCTGGCAGCGCAGTCGGTCACTGTGCCATGATGGACAAAGCTGTCCACTGAGGTGGGGAGTTTCACAAGCTGCCCCGTACGGCTCACTCCGCAGTCAGTGCTACTCCTCCCCGGCGGGCAGGACCACAGTTGTGCACAGTTGTGAGGGGTGGCCTCACTAGTGTGGCGGGTCCGCTCACGATCTCCAGTTGTGCTCCACCCAGGGTGAGAGCTCCTTATCGCCAGGCCAGGCCAGGCCGAGTTTCCGCACCGGCTGCAAGATCCCTCAGGTAAGCTGGCGCTGCGTCCCTCACCCTTCTCCTATGATGTACTGCTGGCGCCACTCACAGGGGAAATTTTCATAATTTCTCGGCCCAGAAGCTGCTGCGGGCGAGTGCGCCAGCTAGGAGTCCCCTTGGGGGATCTTTGTCCGTTTGATAGGCCAGGTGTCTCAATATCTCTGTCTCTAGAGTGCCTGCACACTTCGTTGTTGGATCAGCGTGATCTCCAGTGCTGTACCCCTCCCATAGGTTAACACAGCCAAATTGAGTGGTAGTACTGGCAACAGGATAAATGACCGGATTAATATGGATTGGTCTAGGAGCTCACGGCCTTGTGGCCATCTTGATCGGGCTCTCAAGTGCCCCCAATTTATGTAAGGTTGAGTACGAACAACCAATATCACAATAAAAAAATAAAAATAAATGCTGGGCAGACAGGACAAGGCTTGCTAAAAGCCACTTTCGGCAATCTTCACCGACCAAATGCAATAGAGACAAAATGTGCACTGTAAGAGCAAAGAGGGCAGTTGTTTAACAGAAGGGATTCCATTGCAAGGCATTTAGTGCACCATTTTGTTTTAAAAAAAAGAAAGGAACGCACGATCTGCAGGAGAGATTATGACATGGAATGGGATGAGGATCCATTACGAAGGCCAATTGATATTGTGTGCCAAGGAGCCGTCGGAACGTGAAAGTGTTGAAGTAACCCATGTCCATTCAAAACAGATGTAACTGCGTGCATACAAAACGCATGTGGCCATATCGTTCAAAATCGTCTTCATCTGTGACCACAAGCACCATCTTTTCAAGAGAGGTACAGTGTTATCTGTTCCTATATGACCTGCTAGTTTTGGAGTCAGAGCACAGCTAGATTACGACTGACTCCTATGAGCAGGTGGGATTGGCTTCTAATGAACGGTAACCCCTTCTGTATATCAGTATCAGCCTCAGGCTGATGTTAAGATGGTTCACACTGCGCCCATAGCCTTATGCTAGTTCCCAGACGCCCTTTCACTGTCTGGTATAGAGAGGCTTCGGTTACTTTATTTAGATAAAGCACCCATGTTTCCGTTGTACAATTGATCACAAAGACAAATGTGGATTAACCAAAGACCATCATGCCTTTTATGTATTGAGTGAGGCCGATTGTGAGTGGCTCTTAATGAACTGCCTACATAAGTAGGCCCGATTCACAAAGATTTACACTGGAGCAAATATGGAGATAATCCGTGCATCAAACCTTTGCACCTCCCAGTTTATACCTTTTTCAAAAAGCATAAAACTGGAGGAAGTCTGATGCAGCATGTAGCATCTTTGAGATGCTCATGTGCAAGTCTGATCCACAAAGGTTTTCTCCTGGGCATCTCAGAGATGGTCCACGCAGAGCTGGATTTCCTGTAGTTTTAGGCTTTGTGAAGCAGGTATAAGAGAGCAGAAGAAAATCTGAAATGCTCAGGGCATCTCCTGATTTGCTCCAGTGCAAATCTTTACGAAACGGACCAGACAGATTCAGGTTATAGCTAATGGAATACAGCAGTCATCTTCTTGAGTTCCATAGAAAACGCTCTTTTGTTTATGCTTACATTTCTCTGGCCAACCCCATGAATTCCAAACCTCGCATGCCTGATCATGACGCTCTGGTAAAGAGGATGAACAGAATAAAATAGCATCCACAAAGCTCTGGCAAACGACTGGAGCATACTCCCAAATGCATTACCAATGCCATTAGGACACGTATGCCATTATTTACCTCATCCTATTTAATTGGAAGGATCGGAATGCAGTCAATGACTGTCGGTATTGATTGCATTCCAAACATTCTGACTTCAGAAGCAGTCAGAAAAATGACATACAGCATTTCTATGCATGCTTGAAACTGCAGTGCAATTTCCCTGCAAGATTTCTCTCAACTAGGCTTTGGGGGATATTATTTCACTGTGCAAATTATATTCAACAATACTAAAATATAAAAATGTTGTATCTTTCACATAAGGAATGTGTTTACTTTTATATTATACCTAATGTATGCTCATGTTAAAACTATCCCAGTTCAACCAAGATTACAATTAAAATGTGTTCCTACAAAGACAACCTTGTTATTTGAATATTACAATATAAAACCACATCTAGTTTACTAACATGATTCGTCTATTAACTTTCCTTTAAAGTAACGCTTTATACTTCTACACAATTTCAAAACCTATACTGCTATTACATCTACGTGCTAATAGCCTTATAGACCATGAGAAGGGCCAGTACATCAATTAAGGTAAAGGTCCATTGCCAGTGGATACTGTGCCCATTAGCAGTAATTAAAAAAGTGACCCACTGGCCATGGCATTTCTCTGGGGCCTCTGCCATCATGCACCAAATAGGGTAAACGACTGGGGCCCACCAATCACTGCCTTCAGTCATAGTCCATGTCCCCATTAGTAGTAAATAACCATGCACTACTGCCGTGGCCTTTGGCCAAGTGGGTCTTAGTTTTATAGTGCACCAATTATTATAGTAAAAGACGGGGACCAGTGGCCTCAACATATGGCATGGTCACTTTAGTGCAAAAGACCAATGACCAATGCCGTTTTTTATTTCTCGTCTTTCCTTGCCACAAGGTTTTACCCCCGAGGGCTTTCCCAGGGGATTGTCCCCGAAAACCCAGGTGTGACTGTTCATTCTTGTGAAAATGCTTCTCGAAAGAATGCAACATCTTTTCACTCTCGCCACAAATGGCATGAAATTAAAATCTTTTCTTAAGCCCCACTGTAACTCTGCACGTCAACCCCTCCTCCCTTTGTAGTCTCCCCAAACCTCCCCTGTAGTCAAAACCCCAAGCCCCTACGGTCCTACCTTAATATAATTTTCCCCTCGTTTCTTCTCATTACACACTGCTGCACGTTTTAAGAGGCAGCAGAACTGTGTGACATGTTCTGGACAGGAATGGCAATATATGTGGTTTTATGTGAAATGTATTAATCCTAGAATTGTGAAAATGTACACACACATCCCTATGTTAAATACACACATTTGTGGATATTTGCATAAAGTTTGGAAATTGTGTACATAGTGAAAAGGACAACATTCTGTAGAAAGTTGAAACAAGATCCCACAGCTGTGGGATTTTGAGGAACAGATGCTACATAAACTATGGAAAAAACAGAATGCCTCACACACTGCGCTCCCCGCAGTATTGATAAAGGAGAAAAGTATAAGGATGAGTACAAAGGAGCCTCACGTTTCCCTTAAGGAAAGTAAATAGCTAACAACCACAAAATACTTACATTTTCATAAATGTAATCAAAAGAACAAGCGCCACGCCAAAACGTGTTTCAGCCCTCTCTGGGCCGTCCTCAGGGCGTTGAACAAAAATGTTACTGATATATATAGCCCGTAGTGAGCTCTGTCGTCAGGCTTGTGCAAAATGCATAGTCATAAGTTTACTTGAAGACTTTCATTCATATGTTTCACTCATTAGGTCATGAACTGATTTTCTTAGATGCGCAAGGTAATTAAGCTTTAAACTGTCCGTTAGGTCGTGAGCACATTTTCTTAGATGCGCACAGTGATTATGCTTTAACTTGTCCGTGTCTCGTAAGAAATGCCATCATTATGGTATGCTATTAGCTGCATGCAGTGTGTGTCTGCCTGGTGATTCTCGCCGGCTCGCCGGTCGTGCTCAGGAATGAAAAAAGGATAACACGCCTTGCCAAAATAGTGGCCTACCTGTATCTCCACATAGGAGTCATACAGGAAAAGTACGCAGACATGTAGATTTCACAATGAGGCAAGGGGAAGCACTGCAGAAAATCCAGAGCAACTCCAGGATAGCCAAGAATCTGAAACAGAGGCTAGGCAGTATGCCACCAAACTCCAAGAAGATCTGGCTCTCTTACTGCAAAAGAATGCAGAGCAAGATGCCCAGGTACAGACACTACAAAAAGAGTGTCAAGAAAGGTTGGATTCTCTACAACAGAGTCAACAAAAGCTGGCACAACAGTTACATTTTAACAGAGCATGTGCAGAGCAGGTAGTCACATTACAGAGCCACCTAGAATCCTTAAAAGAGGAAAATAATAAATTAATTATTAAAGACCTAGAATCCCAAGCAGAGTTTGATGAGGAGCGTCAGAAAGCTGGTGCCCTTAAAAAGCAGAGGGACGACCTGGTTGCATAGAGGGCCACCCTTAATCAGGAGAGGGATGCCTTAGGCCAGGAAGTCAGCCATTTAAAAACAAAGTTGGAGGATGGAAAGCTGGCCCTTCTGGAGCTTGGGGAAATCAAACCTGATTATGAAATGCTGTTAGAGCACACCAGGCGGGTGGAGGATGCTTTGGCAAAGAACAATCAGACCAGTAAGGACCAAACTCAAGAGGTGAGTCTCCTGCAGCAAAAATTGGCCCAATACTCCCAATGCAGGCAGGAAACACAGAGAGACAATGAGGCTGTCTGTGAAAAAATGACAGGCTACACAAACAGATAGCCATGCAAGAACAAATCATAGAGAACTGTAAGGCCTTGATAGAGGAACAAAAGGGTCAGATTTTGGCATGTCATCAGGGAGTAGGGGCTGAAAGAGATTAGGTAAGATGGGAAAGAGAAACCCCTGAGCATAATCTCAGGACCCCTGGCATCAGGGACTTCAATCCCTTCAGTTCCATGGACTCTGCCACCCTCATGTCCACTGGCTCATATGAACCAAGGGCCACAGGGATGGTAGACTTCAATACAATTGGAGATATGGCACTGACATATAAGCAACTCCCAGAAATGAATGGGCGGGCATCTATGTACAGGTTCCCAAATGTTAGGGCAAGCCTCTCTGATCAGGGAGACTCCAGTGAGGGGAGAATCAGAGAACTGGATCCTCAAAAATATCACCTACCAAGAGATCAGTCAGTCACATTTGGTGGGGAATTCCATGTGACTAGGCCCACAAAGAGCATTTTAAAAACCTCTTCCCAGCTAGGACATTGGGGGGGTTACTCGGCCAATCCTGGGAGCAAGGGAGAGTCAGAAGACTCTTCTGAGCACCACAGGTTTCAAGAGACTAGGCCCCCACATTCTGCCAGCCATTCCCAAGCCCGCAGAATCAGGGAGAGCCTAGAGGATCAGACAGCCACCTCTGCTAGCAGTGCCTCCGAGTCAGAGGATGAGTGGACAAGGGTGACCAGAACTAAAAAGGCCAACAAAATCAAGAGGGCCCTACTGAAAGATCCCCTGAAGCAAATCAATGCTATTAGGATCGTCATAACGCCCTACCACAAAAATGCTGAATATTCAGTTTGGGAGCACCTCGAATTGTTTGAGCAAATGATGGAGACTTTCCACCTGAAGGACAGCCAAAGCTGTATTCAGTATGTCAAGTGGACATTTTCACCTGAATAATCCAACTTCTTTGCGGGCTGGAGGATTAGAACTATTTCAAGATGGTCCACCTATCCGCCCACTGAATACTCCAACTTCTTTGTGGGCTGGAGGATTAGAACCATTCAAGATGGTCCACCTATCCGCCCACTGAATACTCCAACTTCTTTGTGGGCTGGAGGATTAGAACCATTCAAGATGGTCCACCTATCCGCCCACCTATAGGGCGGCCATCTTAAAGCATTTCTCAATAAACAGAAACCCTCAAGAGGCCTGCAAGGCGGCCTACAATCTGCAATGTGGGGAAGACCAGGCCCCTCAAGAATTTGTCCAAGAGCTGAAACGTGCCTTTGAGCAGACCACCAGGAGTGTGCGCACAGACAGTAGGGAATTTATCAATACCTTCTTTCATGCCCTCCCTAAATACATTATGACCCAGCTGGTGAGGGACATTCATGAGAAAAGATCCCTAGACTGGGTCATTGAACAAGCAACGCGCATCTACGAAGTGCAGAAGCCAGTAGAACATAAAAGTGCCAATAAAAGCCCAAAACCAACCAACACCACTGCTGCTGCCAAGGAGGCGGAGGTGACATTTTCCCCCATTGTAGATCTGGAGATGGGGGGGGGGTAAAAACATTCCTGCGCAAAATCCAACTAACCAAAGACACAGAAGGCCCTCGGGCCAATCCCAAACAGGGAGTCAGGGAGGTAACACCACAAATGGGACCCCTAACTCCCCTGACTACATCAGCCCCCGTTACAAGGGCAACAGACCCATCCTGGGCTATGTGTGGACTCCCCCAGCCCAAGGGGGGGGTCCACCTAGGCAGCCACCAACCCAGGAAACTTCCCTCCCCACTTTCCCCAGGAGGGCAGTAATCCCCCAAATGCTGGCTTGAGTTTCTTTCCCCGGGACCCGCCAAACACCAACCCCCAAAACAACCCCTCTTTCTTTCCCCACTTTCCTGAGCCCAAACAGACCAATCCGGGAGAGGGGAGGCCAAGGGTGGAGGGGTACCAAAACTATCCCAACCAAGGGTATTATGGGAGAAGGGACAGTTACCCTTCCCGTGATCAACCAAGGGTAGACCAGAGGATCCCGTAGCAGCCAGAGTGGGTGTCCCAACAGGAGCGCCAGGTCCAAAACTTGGCACAGGATCTGGGTCGCAGGCTGAGGGCTCAACAGAACCCTCAGATGAGCATGGTGACTCAGAACTCCCCAAATCAAGGGTCTGGTGCTCCAGAGCAATGACGGGGAGAGAATCCCGACAACCAACCGGTTCCCAGGGAGGAGGTACAAGGGGAAGGGGTGTAAAGCCTTAGAGGAAGCTTCCTTTCCCACTTGTGAAAAGCCCCTGGAAACCCAGGAACCGGAACCAAAATCTCCTGCCCCTGAAAATTTGCCGCCTAAGGAACAGAGGGTGGGTAGGAGAAATAAAGAGCCTAAAAAGGCCCATTTTGAGGAGGAGGTTCGAATCTTCCAATTTGAAGGAGAGGGGTCCTCAGAGGATTATGGGAAAAAGATCTTCTCCTTCAGGGATGGAGGAACTCCTCCCAAAGAAAAATGGGTCCCAAGGAATCCTGATCAAGACTGGGTAGATGTGGGGACCGAGTTAAAACCGCCCAACATAGAACCCCAGAATGACCAGCAAGAAAATCACCTTGTTCAAACCAATTCTGGTGACCGCCTCCAAAAAGGGGGGGGGCAGCCCAGAATCAGAACCAGGGGAGCCCAAAACTCCCCCCATATCCAATTGCCACCTTTTTCTTACAGGTTCCCAAGATCCCAAACAAAATCCTGCCCAAATAACCCCTCTGTCAGAATCCAAAGAAAAGAAATTAACCCACCAAATGGCCAAAAAGGCGCATTATCTTTGCCCCCTTGAGGAGAAGGAGGGAAGATGTTTTTGCCCTAGTCCAAATACAGGGGCAATGTACATTTTTGGCACTGGTGGACACTGGATCCCAAGCCACCCTTCTGTCAAAAAGGGCCTTTGATCAGCTGAATTCGGAAAGGGGGAAGAAATACCATATCCCTCTCACCCCTCTTCCTGGACAATTTTAGAACTTCGATTGGAATGAAATTCCGCTCGAGGGGACTGCGGATTTAGACATTAAAATTGGGCGACACAAGGTGTAGCACCCGGTCATAGTTGTGACTCCAGAGGGCACACCATGTTTACTAGGGAATGACATCCTGATAGATTGTCTACCCTCATAGATTGTGTAAACAAGGTCCCCTGAACCCAGACTAACCAACCCATAAAATTAAAACATAGTGTCAACCATGTTAGTTTAAATGGAACATGCCACATGGTTCAACAAAAACCTGACCAAATTGAATTCTGTTTCCAAAATAACCGAATCCCTGACGTGACAGTAATTGCAGTAGGACAACAAACTGGTGATGGGAAGTCCTCTCTATTTCTGAAAATCAATCTTCCTTCCAGTCTTAAGTGGCATTCCACACTGGAAGGGAACACTCTGAAATTCTATACAAATTCACAATCAGAAAATCCTACTGCTATAGTCCTAAATGATGAGAAATCGGCTCAAAACTTGGCTGACATTCAGAAAACTGGAGAACAGTTGTTCATCCCGATTCAGTTAAATGAGGGGAAGGACTCTGTTCTCGCCCGAGTGTGCGTGAACAACGGTAAGAGCTTCATCAGCAAAGGCATGTTCCGACAACTCCCAAAAGATCCAGCCATTCCCAAATTTAAATTGATAGACAAATGGGAAATGAACCTGGAAACACCCAATTCCAAACATCTCCTGCCTATCAGGTACATGCTCAAAATTTCAATGGGCAACAAGAGCATAGTCCATAATTGTTGGGTCGTGTGAGATGTCCCTACTGCATTTTATTTAGGCAGTGACATTCTCAAACGCTTTGCCATTAGTTTGGACCTAATAAACTTCAAAGCCTGGTCCCGATTAGCGGGTAATCCCATGGACTTTTATGACCCAGAGAAAGCATTTCGGTCATCTCAACAACCGCCATATGCAGTTGAAATTCAGATTGGAGAGGAAGTCCCCATCCTAGAACGGACCCGACAATTCTCACTTGAAGTAAAAATTAAAAGAGGACAGAAACTGAAAAACCCTGACGCATATGTTCATCTCAATGCCCACTTCCAACAGCAAGGGTTGGGGTTAAACCCAACACCACTAGTCAATACAGAACACAACACCTTTCCAATAGAGGGGATAACAGCGACCTAAAGAGTATCACTCTGGGCGCAGACACCATTATTGGAATGGCGGTTGATGACCGACATTTTTCCATAGATTTAGGTAACAAACTGATAGGACCAATCCCCGATGACTGTTTTGACTGTGATAGCGACAATGACACAACACCAGACAGGATCTTCACCCGGCATGGGGGAAATTTCCTAGTACTCTTCCTGCCCTTATGCTAAGGAAGATGTGACCTGTGACTTCAGGAGGGATGAGGTGATCTTTCAAGTCCACCAGGATTGCCTCCCCCACCTGAAGCCATCAGTCCAAGTCAGTACTTTGAACAGGGACTTCTCCACCCAGCTGGACGAGGCCGCTGAGATAGCCAAACCAGAAGTCTTTCTGGGCTTCAGGCAGATGATTGAAGAGAGAGTCAACCTAGCTGATGCCTGTGAGACTCTGGAGCAAAAGCAAAAATTGAAACAAGTTTTCTTAGATTTTCAAGATCTCTTTGGAGTGGACTCATAGGACTGTGGTCGCACCGATAGCCACACAACAACAGTTCCCACGCACCCAGGCATGACTCCAGTGATATTGCTTGCCTCTCACATCAATGGAGTCTCTTACTGAAATAATTAAGAACCTTGAGTCCCGTGGGATAATTCGTCCAGTCCACAGCACCTTCAATAATCCAGTGCTGGGGATTTTGAAACCAACCGGCCAGTGGAGACTCTGTGCTGACCTAAGGGAACTCAACAAACTGGTCCATACTTCGCGATGGCCTCTTCCCTACATTGACCAAGGGCTGGCCGAGATCCAGGGGTCAAAGTATACACTGCATTGACCTGACCAATGGGTACTTGACTGTACCGGTCAGTAGGGAGGACCAATACAAGCTGGCCTTTACTTTTGGGGGGGCAGCAGTACACCTGGACCCGGACTCCCTTCGGATACATCAACTCTGGCAATGAATTTAACATCTTTCTGCATAAAGCCATGCCCGACTTGGGTGAAAGTGGTAACCTGGCCTATGTGGATGATGTTCTAATCAAAAGCTCAACTGTGGAGGAACACATAGCGGAGATCCATTATGTTCTGACACAGTTGAGGGCTGCCGGAGCAAAACTATCTTTCCAAAAGACACAGTGGTGCAGGACCCGTGTCAGTTTCTTGGGGCATGCGATAACTCCTGAGGGTCTCTGTCCCCAGGAAAAGAAAGTAGTAGCAACCCAGAAAATAAAAGACCCCACGACTCTGCGGGAACTAACGAGCCTCCTTGGACTGACTAATTACAGCAGAAAGTTCATTGAGGATTACACAGAGATCACGAGACCCCTGATCCATCTGTTGAAGGGGGGGTCAGAACAAGCCGAGGCAGTAAGACAACTCAAAAGAAGCCTCTCACATGTGCCTTGCCCTTACCCTGTCAAAAACAAGGAGTTCTTCTTGGAGACAGGGTTCTCAAATAGATGCTTCAATGCAGTATTATATCAAAAGCATGACAAGGTCAATAAAGTAATCTCCTATGCGAGTAAGACTTTATCCTCTGTCGAGGAAAAATTCAACGATTGTGAGAAGGCACTCCTGGAAATGGTGTGGGCATTGAAGAATTACCGCCCGTTTATCCAGGGGGAACACATCATAGTGGAGACTCCACAAAAGCCTCTGCAATATCTTCAAAGTGACAAGATCCGGGCTGGAAATGTGTGTAATTCCCGAATTACTTCCTGGATTCTGTCAATGCACGGCCTTCCTGTGGAGGTCAGATAAGCCAAAACAAGAAGAGTCCCCTTGCGCAAGGTCTGGCTGACTTGCATGATTGTGCCAGAGAAAACTGTCTCAAGGACAAAAGTCTTAAAATCAAGGACAACATGGAGGCATTCCTTAATTTCCCACACAAAGTCTATGAAGAAGACCAGTGTGAGGGAATGCCCACTGTCTATGTGGATGGTTGCTCCTACTATGTTGACAACAACGGGGAAAAGGAACTTGTGGCCGGCGTGGGGAATGCATTGGTGAATGATGCCCCAGAACCCTCCGCTGGGTACAAAACCGGTCCCCGCAGTAGTCGAGTGGCAGAGCTGATGGCTGTGCATCAAGCCATCCTCACTGCTGTCCAATACCAACTCCACGAATTGGTCATAATCACTGATTCAGATTATGTACGGAACTGGTTCATGGAGCACCTGGTTAATTGGAAAATGAGAGGCATGCTATGTGCTAGTAATAAACCATTAAAACACAGAACATTTATACAAAATATTGATGATCTGGTCACCTCGAATGGCATGACCATCTACTGGAAAAAGATCAAGGGTCATTCTAAAGTAGAGGGACCAGACAAAACTGGAAATAACCTAGCTGATCAGCTGGCCAAAACCGGAGCCATCCAAGGGGATCTACTTGAGATCGAGTCCCTTTTGGGGGAAATCCAGGTCACTGCTAGGTCCCACACAAATGCTCACAATGAACCCTCAACTGCACAATGGATTAAGGAGACCCCAGATGCTGATTTTATTACGGCTCAAAAAGGGGATCCAATAATTGGTAAGTTTATTCAACAGATTGAGGACCCTGAGAACTTTCCATTGACGGATACCGATTACATTGGGAAAGAGGACCTCAGGGTGTTGATGAAATGTCCAAAAATGTTTCGAATCCCAGACGGTTTGTTGGTGAGGAGATCCATATCTGGTCATGACCAGTGGGTGGTAAATACCTCATTACGAAGCCTGATGCTAAGTCACGCCCATGATGCGGCCACAGCCGGTCATCGGGGGTTTCATACGACATTAGAAATCTTACGAGAGGTTGCATACTGGCCACACATGGGGCAGGACCTCGAGCAATACTTGAAGGGGTGTCTTGTGTGTGCACAATTTCAGTCAACATCACTCACACACTGTGCTCCCCTCCAAAAGAGGGGGATGACACTGCCTTGGTCAGATTTGCAAGTCGATTTTATCAGGCCCGTGATTCGCTCCTCTAGGGGGAACAAGTACATGTTGTCCATAACATGCTTGTTTACTAAATGGGTGGAATGTCTCCCGGCCCAAAATTGCAAGGCAGAAACAGCAGCTGCCCTGATGATCGATCACATCTTCTTGCATTTTGGACTACCCCAAAGGATTGAGTCAGACCGAGGTAGTCACTTCACTAGCGAAGTGATAACAAAAATGTGGGAGATACTTGGGGTCAAAAGGAAACTACACATTGCCTACCGGCAGTCATCTAGTGGTGGAGTTGAGAGGTACAATAAAACTATTGTGAGCATATTAAAAAGGTTTGTGGCAGATTCTGGGCCAAGTTGGGACATTCAATTACCCCTTGTCCTGATGGCCATCAGATCTACCCCTTCTTCTGTAACACAAATGTCTCCATTTGAGCTGATGACTGGACGAAGGATGGTGGTACACCAGTATCTGCTCTACAGAACCCAAGAGCAGACCTTGATAAATGCCTCCACAACCTATGAGTATGTTGAGAATCTGAGAAAACACCTTCAACATGCTTTTGCCTATGCTCAGCGGAATCTAGAAAGATCTGCAGACAGTATGAAGACCGGCTATGATCTTAAGACGACTAAAAAGAAATATCAAGTAGGAGACCGGGTCTACTTGTACAATTTCCAAAGGAACCAAACCAAAGAGCGCAAATTCCTCCCAACTTGGTGAGGTCCTTTTGAAATTGTGGACAGAATCTCACCAGTCGCCTACAGAATCCACATCCCCAAGGGCAGTTTGACAGAGGGGGAAGACAAGTGGGTCCACGTAAAACAGCTGAAGAGTTGCCATCCCAGGCATACTTTGCGGCAAATAGAGGAGCCGACCCGAAACCCAGAGGGGGAAAATCCAGAGACATGAAAGAATGACTAAATGTTCACCATGTATGTGCGAGAAGAGACCATTAGTGAACAAAGATGGGGAATATTGCCAATTGTAATCAATGCCAGTGTCTTTCCCACTGCTGACATCCCCACATGATATGTGGACACAGTAGTGGGAAAATCTCCATAACCATGCTATGTTCTATTTTCTAGCATTTGAACTAAGAATCATCCCAGGAATCACCAAGGAGGACCACTCGGGGATCGGGAAGAAAGACCCATGGAGCCCGGAGTGCCGCTCCATACTCCCAATCAGAAACAGCAAGGAGAGCGTGTCGCTTCAATCACTGACGGGAGAATCTACTGAAGTTCTCCACACGGACAGAAAAAGAACATCCCAATCTCCTGACTTCCCCTTGACGGGACGTCAACACCAAGTCGGGAGGGGGCTCTGTGAGATGTATTGACCCACTCCGCTATGCTATGCGGCATCACTCTGATAGTATGGTGCACGGAACTGCAACAATGGCGGCAAAACTCTTGTGCGTGCAAAAAAACCTACAAAAACTGCATTCTCAAGCACACAAAAAGATGGATGCACAACCTACCACTCATGGTGCATGTGTGGTGGGATAGAGCACTCACTGCAGAAAATGTGCCAGCGTGCTCCATGACTAGCAACCAGAGTGCAGAGGGAGAAGCAGCGCTTTGCAAATGAAACTCAAAAATGTTCCTATAAATGACATTTGCTTTGTTGCTAAAAACTCCCAAATGCCTTTAACACAACATTTCTCAACATTCAAAATCATGCTTGGCGCTAAAATTCATGTAATCTAATGAGGCTTTGCGAACTTACAAAGTCCTAATGTGAAGAGGAAAACATTTCTTCAGAAAAACTGGATTGTCTGTAACCTGACAGCCCCTGTCAAAATCTGGGTGCAGTACCTTGGGCTACCTGAATGACAGCTGTCAGGTGAGTTACTGATTAAACTTAAAAGTGATCTAAACTAAAATGTCTGCCGGACTAGCAAACATAAAAAGGATTGTGGCTAAAAAGAATACAGATCTCAGTTGCTTTTTATCCCACAGAGTTAAAGCTAAGAAAGTAATGTATTTATGTTTGATGCAACAAGTTTGGTTTTTCCTGGATCTTTAATTAAGAGTAAATTAGCTTGGCTGAGCTGCAACCCTTTGGAAGTGGATACACAGGTTTCTTCCAGGGGGAGGGAAATTCTCTCAGCTGAAACTTACTGGTAGATGATAAATGTGGGTTACCCCAGACCTTTGTCTACGGAAAGAGAATGAAAAATAGCAGACCCTTCAGCCCAGGAAACTGAGGTGTGAGAGGGTCGTAAATGGCTCCTGGAAGGAACTTCCCCAAGGAGGGGGATGCTCCTGGACTCCCAGGAGAGACAAAGGGGTGGAGTCAAGCGACCATCTGCTGTTAAGAATGAACAATGAACACTCATAACTTGTGATTCAAAGTGGTGAAAAACATAAAAAGGACAGAGTTGTTAATCTAATTTGTGGCTGCACATTTTAAGAGGTGGCAGAGCTGTGTGACATGTTCTGGGAAGGAATGGCAATATATGTGGTTTTATGTGAAATGTATTAATCCTAGAATTGTGAAAATGTACACACACATCCCTGTTAAACACACACATTTGTGGAAATGTGCATAACGTTTGGAAATTGTGTTCATAGCGAAAAGGACAACATTCTGTAGAAAGTTGAAACAAGATCCCACAGCTGCGAGATTTTGAGGTACAGATGCTACGTGAAATATGACATTTTTGTATGTGATTTGTGTAAAGGTGACCAATGTAGAAATGTGTATTTAGTATAAAATCTGATTTTGAGACCAGTGGCTAAAGGGAGGTTGCTAAGAACTGTAAAGCAAACCATAAAATGTGACATCATCCGGCCTTGATCCAATCACTCAAATGCAAGGCAGAGATGAAGTTTTGATTCAATCCCAGTGGACAGGGGCAAGCTTAGCTAAGCTGGCCCATACACCCTTCTTGTGATGTCATTTGAAAGTATAAGTAGAGACAGCTGACAACACATAGGGACTGACTGATTCACTCACTTTCCTGATTCCGGCGAAGCACTCTGATCCAGCATTCTCCATACAGCCTTAACATCCTTCCAGATCCAGATGCCAAGACTCGTGCAAGCAGTAGAGAAATATTTACTTTCTGCAAGGCCTAATCCTCAAACTTATTCTTGCAACCCAGTGAAGCGCTGTGGTGTGAGAAGGCCTTTTGAACCAGTGTCCTGAAATTCTCTGGCTTGCTACCACAAGGCTTGCCTGAGGAACTCGCTATCCAGCTGATTGAAATACCCACAGACTAGGAAGGCTGAACCTGTGCAAATTTGGTGACCGGCCCAGCTGATCCGATCCCGTGCCTGATGTGCTGTTCTTCCTAGACCAGATCCAATCCATGACCAGAACTGACGGTGCAATTTAAGAACTTATTCTATTAATGGGAAGAAAAGTGACCCTAATATATTTGCATTGTTTTATCCCAATCTCAACCCATCCTATCTGTAAATTCAGAACCGTAGTATTGTCAGAACCTTTTTTGCGCTGATTTTCTCTCCTTTGTTTTATAAAATCATAAATCATTAGTGATTTTGAGTAACTAAAGTAAATCCCAGAAAGAAATTGAGTATCCACCACGTGAAGGGTTACGCCGGCCACGTAACTGTGGAGATTCATGTGTGACATCCTCTTTTTCATAGTCATAATATAGTGTGATCAAACCGAGCTGTCAATTACAAAGTGCATTTCTGTTTTCCATTCTCGCGCATATTTTGCAAAAACGACTGCCACTTGGACTTTGAGATTTCAAAAGTTTTCTTCTGACTAAATCATTGCTGGTGATTGTTTGTAACTGTTCAAAGTGGCTCCCATAGGAATTTATAACAATTTAAGTATTTTGACCCCATTTGGTGTTTTTGCTCAGTCAATTCCAAAGACAATTGCAAAGCCATTCTGACAGCTGAAAAGTTGATTCCGTTTTTCTCTTGTGTTTGAAGGGGGAAGGTGGGAGTGATATTCTGTTTGATTTGTGCTATTCCTGAAGACCTGCTCTCTCCTCCCATCTCTTTACATTGCCTATTGGTGGGTTGAGGGGTGTTGCCGGGAGAACCTCTAACCATAGTGCTATCTGTTCTACACCAATTCAAACGTATTCTTTTCTGTGCTGCATTTGTTGTTGTGCTCATTACTTGATTCCTAGTGTATTAAAGATATTATTCAGTGTTCTGTCACCCGATTGGTGATTGTTGTTACCTATTAAAATATATTGTGATTAAATTCTAAATACATAAATAAATATTAACCTTTGCAAACTAGCCTGATTCCTGGCTCAGTATGACCGGGGGGATTCCAGGAGAAGGGTGTGATATGAGTGGTATATCGTTCAGAATATTGAACTTATAGATAAAATAAATAAGGGTTTCAATTGTGCACTACACGCTGGGCGTGACTTGGGTGTGTGCCGGATTGAAATCACTCACAGTGTGCATGGAGATGTGAAGTCCTGGTGGATCGTAGGGCACTGGAGATTCCAGGAGTGACCATCGGGGATGAGACAGGTTGGGATTAGATAGATGGTGGGTGTCTTTAACTGACTCTCCTGCATAACTACCTACTTGAACCTGGTCTTGTTCTACAAACCTGGCTCCAGCTTCATTCCTACTTGCTGCCTAGGATACTATACATCTAACACCTATGCCCTTTGGTGGTACTTCTTGGTAAACAAGAAGCAAGTAGCAAAAGAGGATATCCAATTTCCACACCAGTGCCTCTTACAGCAAACCAAACATAACTGTTTCTGTTTATGTTTTCATCTGTCAGTGAAACAACTGGTCTTGTTTGTATTTGTGTTTATTGGAATTCATATAGCGCTTTCCCCCAAGCGCTGTACAATTAAAGTAATAGATGGTACCAATCATTTGCAAATGAATAGTAAAATTAAATCAGCAGTAAATAGGGAAAAAAGATCATCATCAGTTGTGTGACAACACGCGAGTCTTTAAACAAGTACGGAAGATATGCAGAGAGGAGGAGGACTGGACAGGTAGGGATGATCATTCTAGAGCTTAGGGAGAAAGTAAAAAGAATGAGCGAAAACAAGATGAAACAAGAGAGGGAAAGCATTAACTGATGGGGCAGAAAGATATGGAGCAGGAGCAGCTCTGCCATCCCCCTATCATCCGAAGCTAGCGAGGTAAGCCACCCGGCTGAATCTACACCCCGCACCTCCTTTCTGACCCATGCGACGCTGACCGCCACAATTACACTCATAATTGCAACTACCGATGAATCTGAAGCTGCATCCTGTGCCCAAGCAGCTGTGCCTCTATTGATGTGATTTTTACAATCTGCGGCATTGAAAACCGCATGGTTTCACACTTCTAAGATGGCCGCCGCCGCCGCCGAGCTGTAATCGTCTCGACTTTGAATTTGTAGCACTTCCTGATTTGCCCGTGAATCTGCCTTCTGATTGGGCAGACCCTCCGTTAGCCGGCCCCAACGAAGGCATCCAAGAAAGGCTCCTGACTTGAGCCTGATGTAGCTGGACGTGCGCCGTGCTTCAGGGACCCTACATGTTCAATCTTCCAGCTAAGTACCAGCTATATGTTATATTTTGCCTCCCTATGCTCACCCGGTAAACGCTGGCTCCTCATTCGAAAAGTGCATCATCTGTATCAGAGACTATATCATTGATATGCCACCGGCTGCCCCCCCCAATGTTAACACCCCACAAATATCTGATGCATTGCACAACCGCATCAGACTTCCTGTATTCTGACCATAACCATTTGTTTCCATCTGCATAATGTGTTACTCCAGCCTCTCAGGACCATAACCCCATTTTCGTATCCTTGTGCCCCATACCGTATGACTGCTGATACTCCCACCTGTAACACGATTGTGTTCCACTCTGGGTGTTAGCCACCAACCAGCACATACAGCCCATGCATTTCAGGCAACCTAGAACTGCATTGCTCATAGTAGCCAGCCAGTAGCCAGCCTTTATTGTCCTAACTATTGGCTATGCTACCTGTTGTATCAGGTATTATCTGTATTGCCTTGCTCTACCCCAATCTATATTTAACATTAACACTATCTAACGTTTCCACTCCATTATGCATGCGTCTAGCTTTTCTATCAGGGAGCTACGTATTAGCCTTCTTTGAACTCGCTCACCTACTCACAGTACTATTAAGGGTTTTAACTGCTAAGCACAGTCTCAAATCAATCGTTGAAATTAGAGGTACTAGCAGTGCTGCTGTGTCCCTACCTTGCAATTCATGTATACCAAATTATTACTAGAGTCGGGTATAGGAGACTTGACAAATGCCAGTAAACTGTATGCTGTGCTTTGATTCATAACAGCTCTGTCTGCTCATAGCTCAACCTCTACTATTCCCTACATATCGACATTAGCGACCACCTTTGGGCATCGCTCAAACCTGAAACTACTCAGCAACCGAGTCGCTCTTAACTATGTTAGTTTGGTTTGCTATCGCTATGTGAATGTGAATTTCTGCTATATTTATGAAATTCAAACTTAGGTGCGCACACAGTCCAAGACTAGATTGCGGCATTTACCGGTACCCATACTTGGCGCACCCACAACCAGACTAGGATACGGTCTAGAGCTTACCCTTCTGGGATTGTTATACACACACCACTGTGAATTTTGCTTTAATTAGGAACACTAACCTAGTATCCCAGCTAATCTACTGACATAGTACTATCTTACTTACACTGCTACAGCAGACTTGACACTGCTAACCTTATATACACGCCACAATGCTGGTCCAGAGTCCTACCTCTGACTATATTTTCCTTGCATTATGTCTCACCCTTAAAATGTTAGCACTACTGGGACCACTACCACACTGTTATAACACCCCTACTGCAACCCCACCACAGACCTGCCTACACGTCCACCTTTTCTTCTCCTGTGCATTACAACATATTCCTAACATGCTCCCCACCCCACACGAGCTATGCCTTTATGGCACCTCGGGCAGCACACAGCAGCAACACCATACTTCGGCGACTATGGTCGACCCTCCTGCTAACCCTTACTTCAACTCACCGTCCCTCTGGCTTGAACACTTTGCCACAAAGCCCACTCCCAACCAACCTTGCTCTGTGCCCGCCAGAAATATTAGATTAGGAGCTAGACACCCTAGTTCTTCTACCGTCCCACTAAAACTAACTCGCCAACCAAACCATCTTGCATCGTGCTCACAGCCTCTGTCCCCCCCCATGGACCCCCACGCATACTGGATATTACACCTGACACAAGTACCTTACCGCACAGCACCACAATTGGTCTTAAGGCTGCTCTGATCAACACTAGATCACTCACAGCTCATGCGCTCGACATGGCTGACCTTATAACTACTCATGACATGGACATTATAGCCATTACTGAAACCTGGCTCCACGCTGCCTCAGGACCTCTGCTATCCCTAGAAATCCCTGAAGGCTACACGACCATTTGATGTGACCGTAACACGGACCAAACTAAAGGAGGCGGTGTCGCCATTATCCACAAAATCTCAATTAACCTCTGCATCACCACTCCATTCCAAATTACCTCAGCAGAACTACTCACAGCCAAGCTAGCCATCACCCCCAACCCGGACCATCACACTCCATATCATATATAGACCTCCTGGCCCACTATCCTCGTTTGCCGAGGACCTCTCCCATATCCTCACTGACTAAGTCTCAAATCATTGTATTAGGTGATTTCAACCTAGGCTACCTAGACCCCAATGACGCCTCCACCCAGGACGTCAACAACCTGCTACTTAACCTAGGTTTCACGCAACAGGTCACTTTGCCAACTCATTCCAAGGGCGGGACTCTCGACTGGATAGCTGACCTAAACTGTGACACTAATGTCGACTCCATTCAACCATGTGCATGGACCGATCACCACCTTATCACCTTCAGCATCCCCACCAAAATCATCCATCCCACGCCTAATATAGCGCCTGCCACCGCCACTAGAAATAAGCGTAATATAACTTGTGCCAAACTACTCCGCCTTATCCTCCCCACTCTCAATGATATCTCATCCTCCTGCTTGGACCCTACTGTCTTGGTAGACACGTACAATCAGACAATGCTCAAAGCGCTTGATCTCATCACGCCCTCCAAACGAAGAAAACCTAAACCTCGGGCCCACCTCAACTCCTGGTTCACGCCACAGCTGAGAACCTTACGTAAGGAAAAAAGAACCCTTGAAGCTCGATGGAAAAGCAATTCAACGGAAGCCAACAAAGCTAGTGTCGCCTTGGCTACACTAAATTACAAAGAAGCCATTCTCACGACAAAAAAAGAGATAATAAACATATTGAACTTGCCCAATCTAACACCAAGGAGCTATTTAGAATCTTAAAGGACCTGGAATCCCCTGCCACTCCCCCTGAAACCTGCTCCAAAGATAGCACCTGGTGTGCTAACATTCAAAAAGCACTCCTTGGAAATATCGTCACCCTCCAAACCAAAATCAATGATAAAAAAATAGTTTAGTAAACCCCCCAGGTTAATATCAACCCCAACACTGAATCCTTGACACCCTTCAACTTCTCACCTCTCTATATCATTGAAGTTGAACACATTATCAATAACCTTAAACCTTCCAATTGTCAGGGGGACCCTTGCCCTGCTGCCATGTTTAAGCAAGCCGCTTATAACTTAGCACCCTTCATCACCACACTCCTAAACTCCTCCTTCAGCACTGGGGTTGTCACAGACAACCTCAAGGATACCTGGGTTATTCCTCTCCTGAAAAAACCTACTTTATACGCCAACATACCCACTATCTACCAACCGATCACTACAGTCCCTTTCCTCTTAAAAATTCTTGATCGTGCTGCATACCTGCAGATCCAAGATTATCTAGAAAATAATAATCTCTTGGGTCTGAGGCAATCTGGTTTCCGCCCGCGATACGGCACTGAAACTGCTCTCCTTGACTAAAAACCCAGATTGAAGACCTCAAAGATAAGGGCAAACTGGCCCTCCTACTCCTCTTAGATCTCTCTGCGGCCTTCGATTTAGTAAATCACCAAATCCTATGCCGTCACCTTAAAACTGCCACCCACTTTTTGGACAAAGCGACAGCCTGGATCACCTCCTTCCGGGATAACAGATCGATGAGAGTTTTTTCCCCCACCGCCACCGCAGAACCTTCCCTAGTCACTTGCGGAATCCCTCAAAGTTCATGTGTATCCCCAACACTCTATAATGTGTTTACAAAACCCCTATTTGACATTTTGGATCTTCTGGGTGTTACGTATACCAACTACGCCGATGACACCCAGATACATATCCCCATCACAGGTGACCACTAAAATCACTCTCTTGCCTTCAACGCCATTTATCAAGTTATCCAGGCCTGGATGGCTCAGCATGAACTGTGCTTAAATGACGACAAGATGGAGCTCATCATCCTTGGCTTCCACCAAAGACTTAGCAAACTTGACTCCTCGTTTAAATCCTTCACCATTGATGGCAACACCATCAAAGTGGCTAAGGATACAAAAATGCTTGGTATCTACATCGACTCTGCACTCTCCCTATCCAGACAAACCAACACAGTATCATCGTCGGCTTCATACACTTGCAAGCTCATCACAGCTTGCCGGCCCTTCCTCTCACCAGCCAACTGTACCACACTAGCCAGGACCTTGGTCCTATGCAAAATTGATTATTCCCATGCCCTCCACCTGGATACCAACCAATGCAATATGAATAAACTTCAAATCATCCAAAATAACGCTATCAGAGCAGCGCTCAATATTCCTAGGAACCTCCACATTTCTGACTCCAGATGTAGTCTTCGTTGGCTCTCAGTCTCCCAAAGAGTCTCCCTCAAAGCACTTGCGCTCACACACAAAAGCCTTGCTAATCAAGCCCTTAGCTACCTAGCCAGTAGATTTGCTGTACACACCACTGCGAGACCACTCAGAAGTGCCCAAACTAACTGCTTCTCTGTCCCGCGCTTCAACTTGCAAAGATCTGGTGGACGCAGCTTCCCAGTCCTAGCAGCTAAACTTTGGAACTCGCTACCCAGTCCACTTAGAGCTGAAACCTCCTTCCCGGCCTTCAAGTGCAAAGCGTCAGCCTGGCTGTCTGCCCAAGACTTGCCATGACTCCTATCTCATGGCGCCCAGGGTCACAACAACAGCGTCACTGATTCACTGCTATTACCTGCCCTCGAACATTGTATATTTCCTGTATAATTTGCACATTAGGTATATTCTATTCAAATGCTTTATCTTACCATGCATGTAACTAAGTGATGTATAATTTGTATAGTATGTATACTCTATTCAAATGCTTTATTTTACCATGCCTGTAACTAAATGATGCGCCCGGTTGCCCTTGGGCCTGGTGCACTATATAAATAAAATTAATCCAAATACAAATGGTGGTGTGAGAGCATGGATACATTAAAACATAATACAGAGGAAGTGATGAAGAATATGATTATCAAATGAGAGAAGGTAGTGTGAAGCCAGAGTGTCAGTAACAGAGGAGTGAGAGCATAAGAAAAACATGCGACGAATGCTTGCATTACACACTAAACTGATGGGGGCAAAATCGCAAGCAGGCAGGCCAGCCAGGAAAGCAGAGTTTAATACCATGAGATGGGAGAAGAGCACAGGTGCAGCGAATATTATAGCGATGGAAAAGACAATTGTCTTTTAATACATTATCACTTTGACGTACATGTGAAAGGGACTTCTGTTTGGGGCCTTTAAATGCACCCGACAACTTGTAATGAAGCCCAATGTCCAGTAGGGCCGCATGTTGTGCAGCACTGGTTTAGGCAAATAAACACCAAACCCGGCTCTTTGACCCAACATCACTGGCATACTCATGATTTAAGCAAAACATAAGGTTGGTGGCAGGAAGGTTTTGAATTAATCATAACTACTATCATTTCTCTAGGCAACAGAGAGGTGTAGGTGGCTGTATAGTGGAATACTGTTCTACAAACTATGAGTTTTCACAGTGGCTGCTTCTCCGTTAGGAAACACCTTAAAATGTTGCTGTTTTTCCAGATTTAATCATATCCCTTGTTCATAAATTTGATTTTAAACATTGTTACGACTGCCAGTACTTTCCACAGCGCCAAGATGCTGAAATACAACAACCCTTTGTGGTCTACAAATACCAGCAAGAGAAACAGAAATAAAATAAGAGCACTGATGCGGTATGGTTTACAGTATGGTTTACATAAACGTAAGCATTTGTGGAAGTGCCCACTATCACGTCTTGTATTAAACACTGAGAATGGACGCGATACAGTGTCGCACTCCTCCCCTTTGCCTTTTTAAAGGTTAGGCGTACTCTGTTCGTTTTCTTTACACATTGACTAACCCTTCTCCCCGCCTGGTCGCTCTTGTTTAGGAAGGGCCCTGTTGCATTTCTTGTTGAAACTGCCCCAGGAAACGGTCACACTCTTGGGACTAATGCTTTCTAAACATCGATAAAGGTATTTATGTTATTATGCAGGGCACTGTTAAACAAATTAGTCTCCATAGTAGTGTGATGTATTGTCTTTAGGCTCTGCATTAAGTGGTAGACTAAGTGGCTGTCACTACATTCAAAACACCGCTCTCCATGTAATTTACACAATTATGCATGAACATTTACAGTTAGGAGACATAACCTGATCTAACAGTCATGATGATTCTTATAAAATGTATTTGTTAAGAACAATACATCACCAGGTACATTTAGAGGGTCTACCTCATAGTGAGGAAACGTGTTGTATATTTCTGATAGTAATTGATAAATGCAGCTTTTATTTTGCCTGCTAATTTATTGTTTTTTGATGTGTAACATGCACCATGCATAACAAGCTGTTTCATTGTAAAAGGAGAAAAAGATCGAATTGTGGATGTTGGGCCCCCATTCATGGGAAGGGTGACAGTCATTGGTCTTAACTAGCGAATGAACACCATTTTCCAGGTACTAATAGAGAAGAGTTAACTCACTGCACCCTGACATAAGAGCATGCAAGCACACCCCAGTGGCGAGCAATAGGGTTAATGTAAGAAAGGGGTGGCGGGGTCCTGGGGATTGCTTTAATAGTCCTGTAAGATCTTAAGTGGCATTGCTGTAGTTGGAGTTCCTGAGAAAGATTGTGCCAAAGCATGGGGACAAGGAAGCAAAACAATTGCACTTGGTTGCCCAAGTTAGCTTTAGGTTCATCAGGACAGGGGCTTAAACCACCACGCCAATGTAATATTTTTTTTTTAAATAACGTGACATCGGTGCGGGTACAATGTATAACAGTAAAGGAACACTTTAGCCAGCTTTATTCAATGGCAATTTCTACCTTCCAACCCCCAGCTTTCTCCTATTCTTGTTAATTGCCCGTGTCTGCTGATGTACAAAAGACTATACAAGAAAAAGCACTACGTTGGTACTTGGATGCATAGGAATTCCTTACGAGTATGGCGGCAATAGTAAAAACATGTAGGTGGAATTTCAATACAGTCTGTATTTACAGCCCACCAAATTCTAGAATAAAGGGTGTTTATTCAAAGCAATATTTCAAGGTAAACCACCCTTAGTAACTAAAGTATGATTTTGAGGTAAAATACCCAATGAAAAATGAAGGAGTAGGGGCAGTTGGGAAGATAGAACATTTTGAGGAGAACATTGGTCCAGCATGACCATGTGAGGAAGGAAATGACGTAGACCCAAGATAAGCATCAGTGATGCACACGTGTACAACCCGTTTGGGGGGGTCACTGTGCGTTCCGGTTCCGCCCCTTCTGAACCTTTATTTTTTTAACTTGTTTATTTTAAACCGGTTGCACAAGTAAAAACAATACAGGCATATATAAAACACATAGTAGCCTCCAATTCCAGACAGATGAGACCACGAATGCATAGTCCAGAGACCCGGCCCCTCTCACCCCCCCAACACCTCCTCACTGTCTCCAGTTCAGCTCCCCTCTTGGTTCAGTGGAGCAGGCCCATCTGCGAGCAACGTGCTGCCCAAGTGTAGGGCCCATCTGGCCGATTGGGGTTTATGGGTCATTGCCGGGAAGTTCTGATCATAGTCTAGGAATGGTGCCCAGGTGTATGCAAAACGATGTAGCCGGCCTGCCTTGGCTGATGTAACTTTTTCCGCAACTAAAATGTCCCAAAGTTTGATCCACCAGAGCGTCATTGAGGGTCCCTCAGGCGTCTTCCAAATACGGGCTATAGTAATTTTTCCGGCCAGGAGAAGTTGTGTGAGAAGCTTAGCTGTTTTCCCCGATCGCGAGTAGGCCCCTGGTGCTGGAGCGCCTAGGAGGATGGTTTCTGGCTTCATGGGGAGTCCTACCTAGGTGATATCTTTTATGGTAGAGATGCATTGTGCCCAGAAAGATTTTATGGTTGGACATGACCATCACATATGAAAGTAAGACCCCGGCTGTCCACATAGGCACCAGAATTGGGGATCAAGGGACCGGTTGAAATGATGCCGGCGTAGCAGGGTGTAGTACCACCGTAGATGCAGAAGGAGGAAGAATGAGTTATAGACCATATGTTCACCCACGTTTGATGTTCCAGCGGATGCTCTAAGTCTGCCTCCCATTGTGCCATGTACATGGCCCTCGTAGTGAGCGTGTCCTCCTGTAGTAGTTTGTAAAGCGTGGAGATTTTCCTCCAGGGCGGCAGCTCCTTTAGGGTGAGCTCAGGAGGGTTAGGATACGTGTTGCTGCTTGACGGATTTGGGAGTGGGAGGCCCAGTGTCGAAGTTGCGCGTAAGTGAACCTGGCCGCTTCCGTTAGACGGAAGGTTGCTTTGCATTGGTCAAAGGAGCGAGGCTGATCATCCTCAAAGAGTTGTCACAGGGATTCCAGCCCTCCCGCAGTCCAGTTTTTATAGTTCAGTGGTTCGGATCCATGAGAGAATGCTGGGTTATGGAAGATTGGGGAGGAAGGACCCAAACCCAGGGGGATGCCCTTATGCTTTAACGCCCAATCCCATGACTTAAGGGTGTGTTTAGTGGAGGCCAGGGTCCCCACCCAGATACGGCCTAGTAGAGATGGGACATGAGGAAGGAAGCGCAGGGGGAGAGAGAGGCGGGATTGCTCCAAATCTACCCATTTTGGACGTCCGGAGGTCATGACCCATGCCTCTACATGCGCCAATTGAGATGCTACCTGATATTTACGGAGGCCAGGGACTCCCAGACCTACAGGTCTAGCACTGCCCATCATAACCTTTTGAGAGATCCTCACCTTCCTGCCCTTCCAGATGAAGCCAAGCATTTTCCGCTGCATGCGTAAGAGAGGGGGTAGTGGAATTGTGCTAGGGAGGGAGGAACATGCATATAGGAATCGCGGGAGGAGATTCATTTTACAGGCAGTGATACGTCCGATGAGTGAGATCTCTTGTGAGGTCCATCGTTCGAGATCTTTCTCCAGCTCCTTGAAGAGCAGGGTGAAGTTTGATAGATACACGTCTCTTGGGCGGGCTGGGATTTGGACCCCAAGTAGGGTATAGCTTTCTCACTCCATTGGATCGGGTATAGGGGTTCTAGGGTTTCCTGCTCCCCAGGTTCCAGGCCTATACCCACGGTAGCTGATTTCCCAAAATTGATGGCAAAGCCCGCCACCCTCCCAAATCTGCGACGCTCTTCCAGGGCTGATGTTCGCGAAGGGTGGATATCTGTTATGGATAGCAGGACGTCATCAGCATACATTGAAATCTTATGCAGGGAGGCGCCAATGAGCAGGCTCTTGATGCCCGGGTCCAACCGAAACCGATGGGCGAAGGGTTCCATTATCAGTACAAATAGGAGATGGGATAGAGGATAACCCTGCCTGGTTCCACAGGTCAGGGGAATCGGGTCTGATACATTACCATTGACCCTGAGGAGAGTTTTAGGGGCCTGGTAGTTTGCAAGGACGAATTTTCGAAACTTTGGGCCCAAGTGAAAGGCTTCCAGGGTAAGTTGTAAAAAGGCCTAATCTACCTTGTCAAAGGCCTTGGTCGCATCCAAAGCCAGCAATGCTAGTTTATGCAAGTCTTGAGTTACGATATCCACTAGGTTCAGGGCCCTACGGATGTTATCCCCAGTTGACCTGTGCATTATATAGCCCGTTTGGCTGGGTCTATTAGGTTAGGTAGGACCTTCGCTAAGCGATTTGCTAAGATTTTTGAGTAGATGTTAGCATCGATGTTTAGTAGGGAAATGGGCCTGTACGAACTATCCCGAAAAACCAAATGAATTAAAGTGGGTCGTTAGTGGGGCTACCAATTGGGGGAGAAAAACTTTATAAAACCTTACTGTGAACCCGTCTGGGCCTGGGGCTCTGGGTTTGAGAGATTTAATGGCTATTTCGACCTCCTCACCAGTGATTGGGCCTTCAAGATCCTCTCTGACAGGTTCCACGAGATGCGGAAGGGCGGCTCCTTATAGGTACCTCTGTTGTTCTGTGTGGACCTGCAGTGACGCCGTCATTGTCTCAGAGAGATGGGCTGCTGCCAGTCGTAGTTTGTCTTGCTCCGCGTATTGGACCTTGCCCTGGGGGTCAGGAAAGCCCACCATAGTGTTCTTTTTTCTTGCTTTAGCTAGTTTTTCCACCAGGGGTCTATTTGCTTTGTTGTTTATAGCGTAGTAGCCCTGCTTGGACTTGGCTAGTAGATGTGGTTTCCTCTGCGTAATGGGCCTCTAAATTCCTCCGGGCGGTTTATAAGTCACGTTGGGTATTCGGGGACAAACCCTTGTGCTTATGAATGGCTTCAGCATTCCGTACCTCTTCTTCAAGATGCATACGGGTCTTCCGTTTGCATTTATGGAATGCTGCCACATGTACAATAAGTTCCCCCTGAACTACCGCTTTCATAGCATCCCATGTGTTGGCTGGGGAAGTGTCGTCGGTCGGGTTTTCCCGGAAGAAGTTTTTGATCACTGTGGCTATGGAGTCTCTTAGTAGCATTTAGTTCAACATGGGGTCATAGAGGTTCCAACGCCGTCGAGAAGGTAGATCAGGGTCATGAGCGTGGAGGGCCAGCGTTACCGGAGAATGGTCAGAGAGCACTTTCGTTCCTATGTTCACATTGTCAACAAAGGCAAGGTTTTGCGGGGAGGTCAGTAAGAGATCAATTCGGGAGAAGGTCCTATGCACGTGGGGTGTAGCACTCTCCACGAATCCACTACCCCCAGGGTCCGAAATAGCTGAAGAAGGCTTATAGCAAGTTTAAAGTCTCTAGGGGTCAGGGGGTGTGATCTGTCCCATGCAGGATCCCGGACCCCATTGAAATCTCCCATAATGATTTGGCCCTCCACAAACGGGAGGAGGGTTTCGCCCAGGGCTTTGTAGAATGCCTCCTGGCCTTCCTTTGGGGCATATACCGAGATGAGTGAGTGAAGTTGTCCAAATATAAGGCCCTTGACTGCAGTATAGCGGCACTCCGGGCATAGTAATGTTTCCATTATCTGTGGTTTCACCATTATCGCTAAGAGTATGGCTGTACCCCCTTTTTTGGTTCCATTAGAGGCCAAGTATTGTAGCAGGAAATTCCTGCTGCGAAGGCGTGTATAGTCTGCAGGCCTTATGTGTGTTTCCTGCAAGAAGACCACTGAGCTTTCCATGTCGTGAAGCCGTTTCAGTACTGACTTCCGTTTGGGGGAGGAGTTCAGACCCTTGATATTCAACGAGATAAACTTCAGTTTCTGGTGTGGTGGGGGAGTTTCCGGGGCATTAGACATACTTGATAGCGGAGTCCGGGCTGGGTGTGATTCAGTTGCCATCCAGAGGCTTTATTATCCTATTATCGTTGTGCAACCAGGGTTTTAACTTGAGCCTCCAACGAGAAGCCTTAACATCAAATTCGTGGGAAGCCGATTGTTCTCTGTCGGCGTGTCCCTTAGCCAACAGGGCTAAAACAGTTTGTGATTTACTGCAAGGGTTTACAGGTGTCATCCACCTCGGAGTCAGGCATGGGCCGGTGTCCAAGAATAAAGTCGAGCAGAGGGGCGGCAGCAAAGCTAGGCCTTTCAGTCTGCCTTGATAAACCTATTGTGATAATGGTGGTCTTCTGAGTCCTCTCAGCTGCTAAGTTAGGCCGCGGTCAGTTATGTTTGTTGGGCGATGCAGAGGTCTTGCAGAGTGAAACAGGTATTTCATTATGCGTGGGTGACCCAGATGATTATCGACCGGGTGGCAGTGGACTGCAGCCAAATGGATGGCAGAATGTTTAGAGAGCAGCTGAATCCAGCTTCAGTCTTGCAGTCAGGGTGCTACCATGTGAGAAGGAGTAGTTGGTGGTGGGTTTTCCCACGTGCGTCCTCTTACCTTTGAGAACTTCTCTGTTTTCCAGAGGATGAATGCTGGATCCAGCCTGTTGCCAGTGGAGCCAAGAGGTGAGGCTTTTGAGCCTCTGGGAGGGCTCCTCGGGGAGCAATGTGGTCCTCTGATGGCCGGTTTTGACGGAACCAGGCTTCCTGGCCCTGCTGTTCAGGCGGGTTATGGAGTAGGGACTGTGTCCATGCACTATAGGGCACCAGGGGTCTCACAAGCTTAAGAGTTAAATCAGCAAAGTACTGCTATGGTCTGGCCTCAGTGGTCATGCCCCTCCAGGAACTAGGATCCGTCACCCCATATGGTGTGGGGCGCCGGGGGAAAGGACTTCCCGAGCCCACTAGTTGATGTTCTTGCAGTTCTGCGGCCGCCTCGAGAGCCGTCGTGGAAGCTGAAGGGCGCAGAGGAGCCAGAGGTGGAGAGCCTCTGTGTGGAAATGATGCTTTGTGACGGACGGGACTCCGCGGCACTCTGATGAAGGCTTCTGTTCTGGCCATCAGTCCCGTCCGTGTCGGATGAATGACTAGAGTTCCCACCAGGCCTGCAGGGATAGTTGGAGCTTTCCCTGTTGTGGATGAGATGTATAGTAGCTTGCCGGCGGAGATAAGGGACCCCCAGGTCCTCCGCTGTCTAATGCAATGGGAGATGGGACCAGAGCCGAGACCCCCCCCCGGTTTCGCTGGGCTCGTCCGTTGTTCCATGGTTATTTGGGGCTGGGCTACCAGTTACCGGTGCCTTCAGGCTGCTGCTGACGCATATGGTGTGGAACCCCGAGGTAAGGGACTCCCTAAACCCAATAGTCTATGTTTTTGCCACTCCGCCGATGCTACAGGAGCCATTGCAGAAGCTGAAGGCACGGCGTCGCCGGAGGTGGGGTGCCTCTGAGTGGGTGCAGTGTTTTTTGATGGCATGGGCTCAGCAGCACTCTAGTGGCTTCTTTTCAGGCTGACAGTCGCGTCCACACCGGGCAGGTGAGGAGGACCCAACCAAGTCTGCGGGGGTAGATGTCACTCCCTCTTGTTGCTGCTGCTTAGTTGCTTGCCGGCGGAGTAGGAGGCTCCCGTGTCTTCAGCAGGCTGAGTCATTTGGAGACGGACCACCTCCCGGCCCCGCAGGACACACCTGCCATTTTGCAGAGCTCCACGGCTGGAGTCGCCGGTTACCAGCCGCGTTTAGGCTGCTGCCAATGCATTAAGGGGACAGCTTTTCACCAACCGGGCCCCGGGCGTTCCGATTTCTGATGGTACCTTCATTCACCGAAAGTATAAGGGGGAACCGCTGCATTGTTGAAAGAAAGGCAGGCTTCGCACGGAGGCCATTAATGGAGCCGCGGCATGGATGGCACTCCAGCCCATGCCTCCCTACATGCACATTTATTTTCCTGCAGTGTAGGGATGTGCTTATATAGCCCTTCACAATAGTACCTTTTTAAACGTCTCATTTTTTCATTCTTGTCAATAGCGGCATGGTAAAGCCCCCAAAACCCCTTACCGCCATGGCGCTAATACCGGCATCGCGAACCACCCGTTAAGAGAACTGAGCAGTGTTCCCACCTGCCACAGGTGGACACAATCAGCACAGGTGGAGGCAATGGAGACTGTGGTAGCACAAAAGGAGCACACCACACCCCTTCACACACCAAGATGGTCCCAATACTAGCAGCATTAAAATGGGCTGGAGGATATGATTGCAGCGCAGCAGCAACAACAACAGGCAGCACAGAGGAGACGCAAGAGGAGGAGGAGGAGGGCGAGGGCAAGACAGGCACAGCAAGCACCACCACAGCACCTAATCATACCACAGAGGCACCCACCGATCCCCAGGATCAGAGCCAGTCCATTTAACCTAACCCCTGAGCAGATACACACCCTGTACCGTCTGGACCGGGATACCATCACCAGCATCGTGGACATGATACACAACAACATTGTGAGCCTCATAGACATCTGAACTGCCATCCCCCCTCTACTCAAGGTGGTGACTGTGCTCCACTTCCTGGCCACAGGCACCTACCAGCATACAGTGGGGCAGATGCATGGCATCTCACAACCAGTATTCTCACGCACGCTGAACCAGGTACTCGATGCCCTCCTGAAGCATGCACCTGAACACATATTCATGCCACGGACTGCCCAGGAGATTGCAAACACCAAGGTTAGGTTCTATTCACTGGCAGGCATCCCAAGTTGCATCGGGGCCATCGACTCTACCAATGTGGAATTGGTGGTCCCACATCACAATGAAGTAGTCTACCGAAACAGGAAGCAATTCCACTCCATCAATGTCCAAATGGTATGTGACGCCAACAAGATAATCACACATTGCTGTGCCCGATTTCGCAGATCAACCCATGATTCCATGGTCCTGCGGAACTCAACTATCCCACGCTACATGGAGCGACAAGCCGGACAACGTTCGTGGCTACTTGGTGAGTAGCAGGGCAAGCACATGGCAGTGTGATTGGGGGGGGGAGAGATACTTACTCCAACTGGGTGTGATTGGGGGGGGATACTTACTCCAACTGTGTGTGATTGGGAGGGGAGAGATACTTACTCCAACTGGGTGTGATTGGGGGGGGGAGATATACATACTCGAAATGGGTGTAGCTTGTCGTCCGTCGGACAAATGCACATACAGATGTACGCCAATGTCCATCTGGGAAGGCCGCAACGTACTTGCGATGAACGGACATGCAAGTATGAGATACACAACATAGATGACAATCCAGGTCTACAAACATTAAACATCCATCCACATCCACATTGCACAACATTCCACGCCACAAAATACACAAATCTCATACATGCCGTCAAGATAGTCATACAGAATTAGTGCAGCACAACATCAATAATGCAATATGCCCTTGAATGCATGCCAAGGGATAACCCCTAGCCATAGCATTGCACCACGCACCTATAGCACCACTGAAGTGACGCCTCTCAGCATGGCAACATCAATGTTGGAATGGCAGTACACCAGCAGTGTGGTACCAAATCTGCTTGGGCCCAGGGACACCTAAGACCTGGCCTCACCCAGGACATGTCAATTACTGTTGGCGGCATTAATGGGGCATGTCTACTTGCAGGGTCAAGCTCACCTTTGCACATTGCAGTCACACAGACCGTCTGCATGTATGCTGTTAATTGTGTACTTCAATCACAATGCAAAGTCAATTTGTGTGATATGAACAGGCCACTCTTGAGGTGAACAGTAACAGGACCCCATTCGTCCCCCCCATAAAGGTGATGCCGGCTATCCCCTGAAGAGGTGGCTCCTCACACCTGTACGGAACCCACAGAACAGGCACGAAGAGGAATACAATCGTGCACATACCCGTACCCGCATCGTGATCGAGCAGACTTTTGGCCTTTTGAAGACACGGTTTAGGTGCATTAGCAATGTCTGGTGGCGCTCTCCTGTATGGCCATGAGAAGGTGGCCAAGATCACCATGGCATGTATCATGCTGCACAATATGTGTATCAGACGGAATGTGCCACTGCCCCCTGACGTTGAAATAGAAGCACCTGATGAGGATGATGATGGTGATGAGGACGGAGGTGAAGGGGATGCAGGTCATGCAAGAGGGGATGGCCAGGAGGGACGTGCTTTGAGACAGCATCTGATCAACCAAATATTTTGAGTAACATGGTTTCTTACTGTCACATGGATATGGGTAGTAATGCACTGGTGTCTGTTTGGGAGTGCACAATGGACCCTGTCGTCAATAAAGTACACATACACAATGAAGAAGTCCAAGCCTGTGTTTTGATCAACACCAGTGTATTAAGGAACGTAAAGATGAAAATGTGCATGTCCCCAAACATCCCACCACCCTTCCCCCCAGCCCCACAACAGTCCCATAACACCCTTCCCCCCACCCCCCACAACAGTCCCATAACACCCTTCCACCCACCCCCCACAACAGTCCCATAACACCCTTGCACCCACCCCCCACAACAGTTCCTCATGTGTCTGCCACAATGTTTCCATCCAGCCATGCACGCAGAAGGTTGACCATGCACTCCCTATTGGCCATTGCCAACACCAGCATTGGGAGGCTGCCTAGACGTGCGCCTGGTGGTGCGTGAGGAGAGGCGGAGGGGGCTTGTCTGCCTCGAACTAGCAGATGAGGAAGTGGCTGACTGTCCTGGTGGTGGTGGTGGGAAGTGGCGGTCCATTGCGTCCGCTATCCGTGTGAGGACCTCCCTAAGTCGGACAATCTCCCCACACAGCCTGTCTGTACAGGCCTCCATCCCCTCCCTGGAGTGCCTTGCTGTCTCCGTAATCTCCACCCTGAGACGGGAAGCCTCCTTCACATGCTGCCCAACCAGCACAGTTATTTCCTGTTGCTGCTGGCTGATGCTGGCCAGGTCGAGGGCAGTGTTGGGTACTGGTGGTTTGGCTGCTGTGCCCTCTGATGCAACCAGGTCAACAGGTGAAGGCACCGGGGGGCTATTAAAACCTCCCATGTTGTCCTCGCCAGTGACATTAGACCCAGGTGTCTGCAGTGGTGATGGCTCAGGGGAACCAGGGGGGGTTGGGGTGTGCATCTCCATGTGGAAATCGGTTGTATCCTCCACATCTGATAGTGGTGCAGTGGCTGCCGCCTCTCCTGCGGAACTAGCTGCAGCTGAGGGTGGGCCTTCCGTGGCTGGGATCGGTGGTGGTGGGTTCACCTCCGGAGGTGGGGCAGTTGTTGGTGGTGTGGCAACTTGTGTCTTGGCAGTGGCGCTCCACCGATGTTTGACACTCTGCATCTGGACCCTTCTACCTTTGCCCCTTGATGTTTTGGCGGTGTCCTCTGTGTCCTGTGCCCTTGTTTTCTTACTCGCAGGGGGTGTCTAAAATGCATTGCCAGCCTCCTCACTGTCTGTATGTGAGCCTGTCGGGGACAAGAAGGGGGATGGCATTGGTTACGGTTCTATGTACTTAATGCAGTATACATCAATAATGCAGTTGTGGGCATTTGGACTTCATTGTTAAGGATGCAGGTGATGTGTCAGTTCAGTGGCTCATCCATGCATGGTTGTGTGGGGCACTTGTCTCTGGTGATGTGTGCATGTGTGTGTGTTTGGGTCTGACACTGACATGGCCAGGGTTGGATGCATGTGTGGATGTTTGGCCATCCATGAGGTGATTCTGGGCTCACATTTGGGGGGACCAGTAGATTCACATTGCATGCTTTCATGTGTACACTCACCTCCATCTGAAGTGGTTGCCACGCCATGCTCCATTGTCCCGACTCCCTCTATTGATTCCACTCCAATGAGGTTGGTGCAGGTCTCCTCCCATTCCTTCAGTTTTATGGGCGAACCAGATCCACCTGCTGTGGCAATGTTGTGGTTTTCTGCAAGGATGCTTCTCACCCGGACTCAGAGATCATCCCACCTCTTTCTGAACTCACACACATTGCGGGCTGTGGTCCCCAAAGCACTGACTTTCAACGCGACCTCAGCCCAGATTGCCTTCTTTTTGATGAGTGTCTCTCGCTGCATGTCGCTGGCAAAGACCACGGCGGCATTGTCAGCTAGGGTCTGGGTGAGCATTAATAGCTCCTCTGTGGTAAATTTTTCCTTCCGCTGCCGGTCAGTGTTTTCTTTATAGCCTTAGGCATGTCGATGGTGTCCCTGTGGATTTCCTATTGCAAACTACTCAGAACAGGTCCAGGGGGCAGAGGATGGCAATGGATTGTGTTTTTAAAGATGGCCCCCGTGCTCTTTCCCGTTACTGTGCGATGACGCTGTTTCCGGTTCCGCAATTTAACGGTCACCGCTAATAGCGGTGACCGCTATTTGCATGCAGCGTGAGGGCGGAGGTGCTATCTGCACTTTCGTCAAAGCCGGTAAGAGACTTTTTGGGGACTTTAGCGGCATGGCGGTAGGGTCATTACCAGCATGGCGCTATGCTCGTGTCCGCGTACTCGTAATGGTACGCTATTAGCGCCCTCTTGCGAGGGCGGACACGTTAAGAGCACCATGCCGGTAATTTGAGATTTTTGGCGCACAACGTGTAATGAGGCCCTATGTCTTTTCATCCCGAATATTTCCCCTGAAAGTGTAGAGAAGGAGCCAAGTATCCCCACCTCAACCACTTCATCCATATCGACTATATGTTGGGAACTAGAGTGTGAGACACGTGCGGTACCAGTGAAATTGAACAGAATCCTGGAAGCAAGGTTCCCATTCCGAAAGCCATACCTGCATACGAGACAGTATGATGGCCATTTGAATGAAATCCTGGAAGAAGCAGGACCAATAAATGGAAGAGAAGAATGGTGACATCACACAGAGCCGAGCTGACGTACATGGAAGAGATGCAGAGACAGGGGCATGCAGATATTGATAAGGCATCAAGAAAGCATCAAAGATAAGTGATATCTTGGGATCATGATGAAGAAACTTATGCTGCAGAAACAGTGCAGATATCAAGTTATTTTACATGTGTACAGATGCAAAGAAACATAAGCGGACAAAGTATTCTTGAAGCTAGCTTTGTAGTAAATAGATTGCGGCATGCGCCAACATATACATATATATATATTGAAGTGAGTAAAGAATGGATGTTTCCACTACGTATTATAGCACACCTGGGCTAAAGAAAGCAGACCTGTTTTCCAGTGTGTCGCAGTTAAAAACAATTGAATTAACAGGAGTAAAACTCAGAAAGGCGAGGCTGGATGAGCCGAGAAGACAAGGCTGTATCAGGCAGGGGTGAGCAGACATGGGATACAAATCGTGTAAAAAGAATGAAACTCCTGTTCAGGAGGCGTGGACAAAAACAAGGAAGACGTCGGAGATATATTCGAAAATAGTATTTTAAATATACTAGAGCTCGATTTTGTGGTCTTCAGTCACGTGGAAGGATGAAGTTGGACGAACATCAATTACAATTGTTTGCTATAAAAGAATGCTTTTTTTAAGATGCATTGAGAGATGTTACGCTTAGATGTCGGTTGATGTCCGCTGTACTCCCTGTTTTAGATCATTGCTATTAAAACAGTTATCCTTTTGCCAACTACCTAAGTCGTTTCGATTATTGATGTTTGAGTAACTTCTGCATCCCCATCCATCTCAAGTGTATTGCTACCTCGTTTTAAAGGGCTGGAAGCCTCCAGTTCACATGGTAGCTGAGAGGATGGTTTAAAATCCATCGAGATAGTAGGCTTTGGGGTCCCGGAAATATCACACGACCTCTGCCATTCGGCTGAAAGGACGTGAAGCTCCCTGTAGATAGCGGAAACCTTTTTAAACTTTAGTCTTGCAAGCAAGGGTGAGACGGGTCCCCTGGTTTCCACGGAATCCCGTCCCGGCATCTACAGGAAGCTGAACGAATGGAAATTTGAAACAACTGTTAAAGAAGTGGCCGATCACGAGAGTCGGAAGTCGAAAACGCAAATGGTGAGTAAAAACTGATTGAGGTTGCAAAATTGTGAATGGGCAGTGGGTGAAGAAAGTGATAAGGGAAAAACGAGTACCAAAGGGAGGTTGGGGTAAAGTAACCTTGAGAATGATGAGAGCTGAGTATTAAGTATTTGACTTGAGGAGAGGCCAAGTAATTAAGAGGTATCGTGAGGAGAGGCCACGATAAAGAGAACACCCAGTTTCCTGCGTCGTAAAGACGTAACAGAAGGAATCGGTACTAGAGCCCTATTGATGGATGACGTAGACTAAGAACTAGGTTAAAGACGAGTTTAAAGAGGACAATTCACATCCCTATCGGGGTCTCTTTTTAGGGGTAGGATAAGTCTTGAAGAGAAGACTGAGATATATTTGGCCGGTCAAATATGTTCGTTTTTCTGTTCGTTTTATGTGACAATATATATTAAAAAAACAATAGAGAAATTGATAGACGTGAAAAGAAAACACGAGATTTGAGAAATTAATTATTTATTTTTTAGTATTGATTGATGGTGTAGAGCAGAGGTCGCCAAATGGTCGATCGCGGGCGACTAGTAGCTCGCCTGAGCCTCTTCAGTCGCTCATGCTGGAAATGCTGAAAAATAAACACTTTCTTAAAGATAACTTATTCAGTGCTGTGTTTTGCGGTTATTTTCCTTGATCAGGAAATTCCCTGACAGATGTCAATATCACGTTCTGCTTCTGCAAGCCGCCTGTAGTACCAGAGTTGGCCTTGTGCACCCCCCACCCCCACACACTGTCTTGCTTAAGCAAGCTGCTCTTGTTTAACAGAGATGTCAGAGGGGCTAGGGCAGGATCAGGATTATTGTGACCAGCAATCAAAATATCACAGTAGCACTGCCACTTGCCTGGACATTTTCAAAATACTATTTTAAACATGGTGCTTCTTTCCAAAGCCCACTTTTAGTACATTAAGCGATCCATAGACGCGCTGTACAGTAGAAGCCTACCAGGGTAGCTCAGCAGGTTAACAGAACGATGCTGAGATGTTATATATTCAAAACTAAATGCCGTATCATATCATATCATAAGTGTTTCAAGGCACGACGAGGCAAGGGAGGGGGAACAGAGAGAAGATGGACAATGATCCTACTAGGCCAGGTGTCAATCAGATCGGGAAAGTACATGGGAAGGGGGAAGGAGGAAAGTGCGGAGGCGAGGGGAAAGGGACAGTGCAGCACATGGGATAATAAATAAATAATAAGTAGCATTCGGCCAGCTGGTGGCAAGTGCAAGGGTAGTGCAGACATCAGGTGTCAAGTGCTAGTGGTGGAACTGTAGGGGGAAAGAACAGTCCCTAATTGCGGGGGGTTGTCAGGAAGGCAGTGCAGGTGTGCAACTGGGGTGGGGGGCCTGGGCTTGAGAGCAGGGGGATTGCCAGGTGACCAGTGCAGTTTCAGTATCGGCCAGGAAGTCAGCAGGGGAGAGGAGGAGAAAAGGCAGAAGCAAAGAGAAAGGTTTTGAGGTGTTTCCAGAACCGGAGATGATTCTCCTCAAGTTTCAGGGAAGCAGGGAGGATATTCCAGAGGGAGGCCCCAGCCGAGGAAAGAGATTTACCACCAACTCATTACTTGGAGAAGCGACAGACCCTGAGGGAGTTGGAGGCGGATGAGCGAAGAGCTCGAGAAGGAAGATATTTTGGAAGAGAGCTGAAGGTATTGAGGCCCCAGGCCCCTGAAGGCCTTGTGGACAATACAGAGGGTTTTGAACTTAATCCTCGCAGCCACTGGGAGCCAGTGCAGAGATTTCAGTCCTGGAGAGATACGATCCCTGAGCTTGAGGCCAAGGACAAGTCTCGCAGTCCTGTTTTGAATGAGTTGCAGAGGGCGGAGAGTAGTAGCAGGCAGATTTAGAAAGAGGCTGTTGCAATAGTCCAGCCTAGAGAGAACCAGAGCTCTGAAGGCAGTGAGCTTCGAAGGGGTTGTGTCCTCCGACGTATTCCTCATCTTAGATATCTCCTTCCAGCTCTGCTGGCCTCGGAAAAATGTTTCTCTAGAGGGCGCTGCGCGTCGACGTCCTCCGAGTCGATGTCCCTCGACAGCCGCTGTATCGACGTCGACATCATCCTGCCTATAAAGGCCGCGCGCAACGTCCGTTGCTCAGTTCCGTTTTTCCGCCCTTACTCAGTGCCTCGGAATACCGTTGCTCAGTTTTGTCAGGTTAAACCTATTTACCTCGAGTTATTCGATCCGTACTCGATGGCTTCTTCGTCGGAACCGACAACGCCTCGATCCGGCTTCAAAAAATGCCGAGATTGTGGGAAAAAGATGTCGCTGACACCCTCACAGAGTTTGTCTGTGGTGTTTGGGAGCTGAACACCATTGTTCGGAGTGCGAGGACTGTATGTCCATGACAGCTAAGGCCCTGAAGGAGCGTAGGGGGAAGCTGGAGAAAGGTAAGACTTTTAAAGCTTCTTCTTCGTCGACGAAGTCGAGACATTCGTCTCCTCGTCACCATTCGCGCTCCAGGTCTCGGAGTGGGTCTCATCACTCCTCGAGATCGAAGCACTCAAAGAGGAGACGTCGAAGATCCCCTTCTCCGTCTTCCTCTTCCTCTGTTTCGCCAAAGGGAATCCCTTGCCCCACGAAACATAGTTCCCGGGCTGAATGGGAGGAATTCCGCAAAAATATGATGAGCGTCTTCGAGAAAGCGGCCTCAACCCCCTTGAAGACTGCCGAGAGCGATGCTCTGGTCGAAAGATCCGAAGGTCAAAAACGCCGCGAGTCGCAGTACCCGGCGAAAGAAACCTCTCGAGCGCGTCTCGAACCCTCGAGTAGGACTATGACCTCCAAACCTTCCTCGAAGGTCCCGTCGACGCCGAGGTCGGTGTCTTCAACGCCGTTGTCGAAGGGACCTTCGACACACGGGTCTGTCGACTCGACGCCAGCTTCGACACCGGCGTCGACGCCAAGAAAAGTCAAGGTTACGACACACCCAGTGACTATCCCCAGGTCCTCGATGACGATGGCTTCGAGATTGTCGAGCAGAATCCCAATTCTGTCGAGGTCATCGAGGCCTCCGCCTTTGTTTTCGACGCCACGCTCGAAGCCTTCGACGTCGGCGTCGACGACATCGACGTTTTCGAGGCCGATTATGACAAGTTCGGCACCCTCTGCCTTGGAAATGGGGTTTACACCCTTTATGAGTTCAGAACAATTGAGAACTATGTCCTCAATTATGGAAGAGGGTGAATTGTCTGAACAGGAAGACACATTTGAGTTGCAGGGACCTGTAATCCCAATTAGAGAGGAATTTTCCTCTGAAGAACGCAGGTTAAAGGATCTTCATAATTCCTTACATGAGGCAAGTGGGTTAGACACTTCCCCTGAGGTGGAGTTTGCTAGGCCAGACCCGGGGGAGCATGCTGAAACCCCCTATAGAGCCTTAATGGCCAGGATCACAGAGTTTATGGGGTGGTCTGCACCTTCACAATCTTTCCAACAAGATGACCTCACGGATATTCTTGACGAAGGCCCACAGGAGGATCCTGTGGTGCCTTTTCATAAAGCTCTTCAGAGGAAGATTATGACGAACTGGGAAACCCCAGATGTCGTCCCGGCAGTAAATAAAAAACTGTCTACAAAATACAGGGTATCCTCTACAGAGCCGGAGTTTTTGTCAAAACACCCATCCCCAGAAAGTCTGGTGGTACAGGCAGCATCTTCTACCGATGTCAAGACGGCTTATCCTACCGTTCCACAGGACAGGGACGATAAAAAATATGATGCTATGGCAAAGAAAGTTTTTTCGGCATGTATCATGGCGTTAAAATCTGTTAATGCTACTTGCACCCTTGCTAGATTCAGCCATACACTTTGGGAGTGTGCTTCTACAGCGGCTGACTGCATCCCGGAGGGAGAAGAAAGGGAAGCGTTCCTGAATATCATACAGGACGGTAAAGACGCTATGTGCAAATCCCTCCAGACGGGCATTGATTCGGCTGACAGTATCAGCAGAACAATGGCAGCAAGTACAACAACCAGGAGATTTGCTTGGTTGAGAAAGTCTGGTTTTGCCCCAGATGTGCAAGCCAGGCTCTTGAACATGCCATTCGATGGCTCTTCTTTGTTCGGGAAAAAGGCGGATGACAGTTTAGAGAAACTGCAAACTTCAAAATCCCTAGGTGCTGCAATCCGCCAGACACCTTTTCGTCCCACGGGAACCTCTGCGAGGGGCAAGTCCTTTCGCTTCTACTCCGCTTTCGGAAGAGGTAGAGGACAACCGGCTCAAAGGGGACAAAGAAGAACTACCCGAGGTGGACGGGGTAGATATTCAAAAGCCGCAGCAACAGCAGGTGCCTCTTTACCATCGGCATCTGCATCAGCCGCCCCAAAACCACTCTGAGGACTTCCCTCACAGGACACCTGTAGGAGGCAGGTAGACTCAACATCTGGCGGTATGGCAGGCTATCACGTCAGATGCTTGGGCATTGGAAACAGTTGCCCATGGTTACTGCCTGCCTTTCCTACGCATACCTCAGAGTCATCCACCGGGGATCAGCTCTCAGAAAGCTCCAGATCCGCTCCTCTTGCAGGAAATTTTGGACCTGCTAGAGAAAGGTGCCATAGAACCGGTACCTGTAGCGGAGAGGAACAAGGGCTAGTACTCCCCTTACTTTCTCATTCCAAAGAAAGACGGAGGACTGAGACCCATCTTGGACTTGCGAGAATTGAACAAATTCCTCAGGAAAGACAAATTCAAGATGGTCACTCTTTCTCAGATCCTCCAGGCCCTTCAGTTCCAGGACTGGTTGGTATCTCTGGACCTTCAGGATGCTTATTTCCATGTGCCTATCCATCTCAAACACAGGAAATACCTGAGGTTCGCAATTGGCAACTCTCACTATCAATTTCGAGTGCTGCCATTTGGGCTGACCTCCGCCCCGAGGGTCTTCACCAAGTTAATGTCGGTAGTGGCGGCAAGTCTAAGGAGGGAAGGGATTCACGTCTACCCCTACCTGGACGATTGGTTGATCAGGGCTGTTTCTTCGGAACAAGCTCAGATCCAGCTAAATCACGTGTGCTACTCCCTTCACAAACTGGGCTTCTCCCTCAATTTAAAGAAGTCACAAATGATACCATCGCAGAGACACCAGTTCATAGGAGCGATCCTGGACACTTCCCTGGGAAAAGCCTCGCCACCAGAGGTGAGGGCTCAAGATATTCTACAGATGGTTACCAAGTTCCAAGATGCCCAACGTCTCCCAGCCTTCGACTTTTTGAGGTTGCTAGGCCTCATGGCATCCTGCATTTTCCTAGTGCCAGAGGCTCGCCTGAGAATGAGATCCCTCCAGTGGGCACTGAGGACTCAGTGGTCACAATTCTCAGGGAGAATGACAGATCTTCTTCAGGTTCCCGACAGGGTGGCTCGAGACCTTCAGTGGTGGGCCTGTCAGGAGAACATTTTTGGCAACCCTGGCCGGAGATAACAGTAGTCACGGATGCCTCACTCACGGGGTGGGGAGCCCACGCCAACGACTTGACCATCAGCGGTCGTTGGTCTCCATCGGAGTCCAGACTACATATCAACCTGTTAGATCTGAGAGATCTGCGCTGAAGGCGTTCCTGCCAGCTGTACAAGGGAAAAACGTCCTGATAATGACGGACAACACAGTGGCCATGCATTACCTCAACAAAAGAGGAGGCGTAGGATCACTACCCCTGTGAAGAGAGGCGATGCAGCTCTGGTTTTGGGCAATCCAAGAAGGAATCTCTCTATCGGCAGTTCACCTAGCCGGAGAGAAGAACTTGACAGCGGACGCTCTGAGCAGGCAGAGCACAGTCTCCCACGAGTGGGAACTAGCTCAGGAAGTCCTTCAAGAGATCTTCGCCCTTTGGGGAACCCCTCAGGTGGATCTGTTCGCCACCAGCGTCAACAGGAAATGCGATCTGTTCTGCTCAAGGGAATTTCCCCCGAGAGGAGCTCTGGGAGACGCGTTCATAGTGGACTGGGAGTTTCCGCTTCTGTACGCGTTCCCACCGGTCCCTGTCATTCCTCAAATGATCAGGAGGTTGAGAAGATTCAGGAGAACCATGATCCTAATTGCCCCGGATTGGGCCAGGAGAACGTGGTACCCGGACCTTCTAGACTTGTCCATCTGCCCTCCAATTCGACTTCCACTCAGAGAGAACCTACTCTCACAGAAGGGAGGTCAGGTTCTCCATCCAGACATCAAAACCCTCAACCTTCACGCTTGGCTTCTGAAAGGCTGAGGTACAAGGATTGGGACCTCCCTGATGATGTTATGGAGGTGTTGCTTTCGGCAAGGAGGCCAGCAACAAAGTCTTTATACCGCTGCCGTTGGAACAGATTTTGCAGCTGGTGTAGAGAACAGAATATCGACCCTTTTTCATGTGGTACACCAATGGTTTTGTCCTTCCTTCTATATTTGGCGAATTCAGGCCTTCAAGTTGGCACCATTAAGGGCTATCTCGCAGCGCTATCCATCTTTAAGCGCACTGCAGAAGTACCATCCTATTTCAAGTTACCCTTGGTAATACAGTTTCTAAAGGGGTTAACCACTGTTTATCCCCCAAGACCATTCCAAGTTCCCCTATGGGATTTAAACTTAGTCCTATCTTTCCTGATGGGCACACCTTTCGAACCACTCCATTCTTGTTCGTTAAGATTCCTTACCCTTAAAACTGTTTTATTAATAGCACTTACATCTGCTAGAAGGGTGAGCGAATTACAAGCTCTTTCTTGTAAACCCCCTCACACAATCTTTCACAAAGACAAAATTGTCCTGCAAGTGAAGCCTAATTTCCTCCCAAAGGTGGTTTCTGAATTCCATATCACTCAGAAGATTACCCTACCATCTTTCTGTCCTCCTCCTCATCCGGGGAAAGAGGAAGAGAGGTTACACAGGCTAGACCCTAGAAGGGCTTTAAGTTTTTACATCAGTAGACTAGCCAGGATAAGACAGGCAGACCAGCTGTTTGTAGGTTACACAGGTCACAATCTGGGGTTACCAATAACTAAGCAGACCATTTCCAGATGGATCATTCTAGCCATTCTGGAATGTTATAAACTGGCAGGGAAAGAGCCCCCTCAAAACCTTAGGGCTCATTCGACCAGAGGTATTGCAGCTTCATCGGCCCTCAAAAGAGGTGTGCCGGTTAAAGACATCTGTGCGGCCGCTACATGGTCGTCTGTCCATACCTTTACACGATTTTACAACTTGGATTCCTCCTCCAGTCAAGAGACTAGGTTTGGGAGGGCTGTACTGCATTCTATTCATCAATAGAAGACAGCGTGAAGTCAGTACTCCCTCCTCCAATAATAGAATACTGCTATGGGAGCCTATCTAAGATGAGAAATACGTCGGAGGACACAATCCCTTCGAAGAACAAGTTACTTCTTACCTTGTAACGTTCTTTCGACGGGATGTTCCTCCGACGTATTCCTCATCGACCCTCCCATCCATCCCCGCAGTTCTACTTCCCTTGTTGTTGCAGCTTACGCTCCTTCAGGGTGATTAGTCTAGTCCAGAAAGAATTATTGTGGGCTACAAAACGGAACTTAGCAACGGATGCTGCGCGCGGCCTTTATAGGCAGGATGACGTCGACGTCGATACGGCGGCTGTCGAGGGACATCGACTCGGAGGACGTCGACGTGCAGCGCCCTCTAGAGAAAAAAAATTCCGAGGCCAGCAGAGCTGGAAGGAGATATCTAAGATGAGGAATACGTCGGAGGAACATCCCGTCGAAAGAACGTTACAAGGTAAGAAGTAACTTGTTCTTCTGGGGGAAGGAGAGGAAAGGAAGAATACCTCTGAGGAGGTGCTGCTGGGACTGTGACTTCTTCGGGATGTCAAAGATGTGAGGAGAGAAGGCAGAGTGTGGAGCCGGAGATGACCCTGAGGTTTTTAGCCTCACAGGTGGGAGCAGGAGGAGGGCCAAGGGAGGCCGGCCAGAGAGTGACAGGAAAGGAGGGAGCAGGTGTTCCAATGAGGAGAATCTCAGTCTTACTGGCATTAAGGCAGAGATCATTGATGGTACACCACTCCTGGGTGGCGAACAGACAGTCAGAGTTGAGGGAGGGAGAAGAGGTGGCTGAGGGAAGCCTGAAAATGAGCTGAGTGTCGTCCGCATAGCACTGAAAGCATAGAAAAGTGCAATAAAATGTGTTTGGCCAGGGTATGGGTTGGGCTGGTTGCTTGCTTATATTCAGGACAGAGGTGGGGCTATTTCTGCCCCTGAAGTGAAAATCAAAAGTTGGCACCCATGAACCCACAGTTTAACTTCCTAAAAACTGCTGTCAGCACAACAGAAGCTTTTATTTGTGATTAACCAATTTGACAAGCATATAACATCTTTATAACCTGTGCTAAAACACAGAGGGCCACACAAATAACAGAGTATGTGTGGTGTCTGACAAAAAAAAAACATTTCAACGAAAACTAGTGAATGCAAGCAGCATTTTTCAATTTGGAAATTACTTTTTTTTTGGTTTATGGAAGTGTGAAATGCACATTTGGAAAACAATAGTGTGCCTACCATTTAGAAAGCCTGCATAAAATGCAAAGGAAGGGCACAAAAATTACAGGATATTTGTGTGGTAGTCCAACAAATTTCTGTCTTTTTGAGACAGCTACTAATAAATAATAATGCAACAAAGGTTTTTGAAGTTCTTAATATAATCGTGAAGACATATGTTATTCCATCTCTTGATAGAGAGGAAATAATTGGGCCCAAAAAATATTAGTAAAAATTCAGAGGTTTATAAATATCCCCACCCCGATATCGCCCGCTAGCAGCTCTCCACTGTTGACCTCCACTACAAGTAGCTCTAGCTAACGTAAAGGTTGGAGACCCCTGGTGTAGAGTGAAAAAAGTAGATTCAAGTTAAGGGTGGGTATTGACAGTCAAGTGTGAAGAGTCAAAATGGAGGATATTATTCTGCTTATACACCTCTGCAAGCAGTTACCCAAGCACGCACCCAAACGTAAGCAGTACAGAGCAGAGTGGGTTAAAAGCAGAGCAGACAAACTGTTCATGCCATGGCCACATGAGGCATCACTATCAAAGGCAGTTCTGCAGCATATGCCAACATTTTTGCATCAAGCCTATACGGGGAAAAAAGTTAGATTAACGACTAATGAGCTTAGAGCTCTGGAAAATGTACCAGGAGGAGAGAGAAGAGCCCCCTCCTGAAGATTGGATATTGAATATATGCAAAGAAGGGGGTGGGGAGCCTTCTGCCCCCCGCCGCGCCTGAAGCAGACGGCAATATTAAGAAAGATGACGGGTTGTACCCATTAAGGGAGCTCAAGACAGCGACAGGATATAGCAACCCGGCATATGAGTCGCCTGTGCAAAGCAGCAACGAGGGCCCAGAGAAAATTTCTGAGAAAGATGTAATCTCTAAGGTCCCGAGGGACAAGGAGAGATGCGACAAGGAGAGAAGTGAGCGACCAAGAACTTCCTTAGATATAGGATGAGAAATAAAGAGATTGAAAGGAGAAAAAGATAGGACTGATGAGTTAGCACTTATACAGAATGAATGGATGGTTGCTCAGATTTTGCTCAAACTCGATGGTAAGAGCATCGAGGACGTAAGGCAAATGGAAGATCGAGATGAGCAGGACAAAAACGATAGCGAAAGAGAGAGGAGATTGAAAGAAGACGGAGTGAAAAGGAAAGATTGACAAAGACAGGAACAGTTGTATCAAGAGGGGCAATTGAAAAAGCAGGAAAGAGCGAATGAGCAGAGAAAGTATGACAACAGACAGAGGGCAATTGAAGAACGAGAAAGACAAGAAAGAAAGAGATAGGATGTGGAGGAACAGAAATTAGGGGATAAAAGAATACGAAGACGAAAAGATGAAGAAATGCAAAGGGCAAATGAAAGGATAGATATGAAAAGAAAAGAGGAAACAAGAGTAAAAGAAGAAGCAAGGAAATGAAGAGAGTTTGATAATGAACTAGAAAGAAAGAGGAGGCAGAGAGCACGCGCTCTTGAACAAGTGGAAGAGGAATGCATGCATCCTAATCCAGTAGTGGCATGGGAAGACAAAGAAGAGTTCTTCCCAGAACATGAGCCAATAGCAGGTCTGTCTAGAGAAAATCTAGAGGATGTGTTTGACTTGAGAAGCATTGGGGATGCTATTGATAAAGTCTATCATGATATGAGGACTAAGAAAGTTGTGCAGGGGAAGGGTAAAAATGATCGACTCGAGAGTATGCAGTTGTACGACAAAGGAGATGAAGAGGAAACAAGCCACACAAGTTTGGGACAGGATATGTCGGCCGAGGACAGGGAAACCTTCCATGGGGAGGAGGAAGGCAACGCATGTGGCCCTAAAGGGTGTTTTTCAATAGATCAGGAAGTAAGGTGGTCGGATCTAGAACTACCCAAATCTCGGGCGTCAGAATCATTGATGCAGCTAGACCCACCTAAAGGGCGATCCCATGGTGAGAGTGGGGACTCGCCACCTTATGTGAGCAGGTTAAGGTCGCTGCCAGGTAGAAGGCGGAGCGGAACCATTGTCCCTGCTATGGACAGACAGACGATGTGAGATGATTGTGAGTTTGGGGTTTCACAGTTTTCTTTGTTAGAAAAGGTAGGAGCTAGGCCACAGTATACTCCTTGGCCACAGATGGATAAGGATAATTGAAAGTGTAAACTCACTAGTTTAACATCCGGCGCTGGGAAATGGATACATGAATTGTAGAAAATGACAAGAGGAAACACGTTAGCTATAGGGGACATTAAAGGTCTCCTGATTGCCATCCTTGAGGACAGGGCTGATGACGTATGGTTAAGAGCAGGGTATCCTAGTGTTACCACGGTAAACACTGTCCATGATGGAGCACCGTTCAATAACTGTAGGGCGGCGTTCTGGAAAATGCTTAGAGTACTGTAACCGGACACGTCCGACATGGGAGCTACAATGGTACAGAAGATGCAGGAAGGAGATGATCCTCTTGTTTACATTCAGAACAACAATGAATCTGCCACAAGGGCAGTCACAGCAGTCACCCATGCAGATACAGCAGAGTACAAGCCCATTTCAGTTAATGACTCCTAGAATAGGGGGTGTTACTGTCGAAGGAGGAAATTCTTTCACGGGTAGGGGGATGAGAATGTATTCACAATAGGACAGCTCACTGGGTGACTTGATGTGGTCGATACTATCTGTGACGCCCAATCCTCAAGAGGACCGAGGGTTGACGTCAATATAGAAGGAAAATCTTTTTCTGTTTTAGTAGACACGGGTGCAACACGCTCATGTATACGAGAGGGGACATTTTCGATGTTTGGAAATGCCATAAATACTCAAGGTTTCACAGGAGCTACAAGTAGAGTTCCTTTTACTGAAGAATTGCCAGTTCTATAGGAGAGTGTGACATGTCTGTGACGTTTTTATATTCAAGGCAGACACCTGTCAATATATTAGGTCGAGATTTAATGAACAAGTTGAACATGACGATTTCGTTCACTGATAAAGGCATAGTGTGTTCAACACCAGGAATGCATTATTTGAACGTCAGTGCATTTATTATGGCATTTGCAGGACAAGTGGACATACGAGGAGTACCATTAGAATCAGAGTTTTTTCGCTATGGGGTATGCATTTTGTTAACATGGCTGTCAGGTTTAGTGGGAAGAACTATGAGAATACCTATGGATGAAGAGGAAGGGAAAATATTTCCTTTAGAATTACAAGCTGCCATAGTGCGAGAAGAAATGGCTTTGCTTGATGGGAATGATTATGACAGCAGGCGATGGTGCGCAGTGATTGCCATTGGGGAAGGTTACAGACTGACTGACGTCACTGATGAGCATATGTTTGGAGACTATCCATCAGATGAAGAGATGAGTATTTGAGATGAGCATTACTTATTGGGTGAGAGCAATTAAACGTGAGGTTCCTCAGAAAATGTTAGCCCAGTAACGCCCCGAGTATTTTGATGAAAACATGGCGAAAGTGCCAGTTTCATTATGGACAACAGGTCACTATGATGTAGGCCTATTGAAGGGGGCTGGAGGAGTAAAGATTAAACTGAAACCAGGAGTAAGTTTACCTCGATCTCAACAGTATCCCATGTCTCGAGAGGCAGATGAAGGTATTTTTAAGACGATATCCGCCATGATGGAACAGGGCATCTTAGTGACATCAGAGTCACTGTGTAATACCGCAAATTATCCGATTAAAAAAGGGAAAGGGGGATTGTGGCGTTTAATTCAAGATTTACGTACAATTAACCAGATTGTAGAGGCAGAGTTCCCTCTAGTTCCTAATCCTGTGACGGTCTTATGTAATATTCCTTTTAAGGCACGATATTTCACTGTGATTAACTTGAAAATGCATTTTTCTCAATCCCATTGCATAAAGACTTGCAAGATCTGACGTCATTTACGTTCAGACAAAGTCGTCTGAAAAGCACTTGTTTGCCCCAGGGGTACTGTGAGTCTCCATCAGTTTTTAATAGAGTTTTCAAAATTCGGTCTTCAAAGGCACCTGTGCCCCATAATGTAGTGGGGGCCTCTAAATAGTTCCTGGGCCCAACTCTGAACAAACTTTTTGATGCGCCAAAATGAGCCACCTGTACTCAGTCCTTGCGCCTTTGGCACCAGGCTCATATGGGACAGGAAGCACTCATCCCTTAATCCAAGATGGCAGGCTGTTGAGTCACTGCTCCTGCCTGCATGCAGGCTAGTCTTTTGGGAGTGGCAGGGTGTGGTTGGGTATTTAAGCTCCACCTTCGTGTTACTCTGCCTCTTAGCAGCGTGATGCTCACCGTGACCGGCTCTCTGCTCTTCACTGCATCGGGACCTGCTTTGACTCCAGCTACTCTCCAGCTGCAAGAAAGAAGACAAACGCAAACACGATTAGGACAACACTTGCCTGAGAATCTGCACCGCGATCTGGACGTCCAAGTGGAACTTCAGCAGCGGCCTCGTCATCGATCCTCAGAATTGCTGCTACTCGGCACCTGAAAGAAAAAGCAAAAGAAAAGCAACAGGTCTGAACGCGGAATCGAAAAGCTCCAGCGCGCTCCACAACTCCAACGCCTCACGCAGCCAACACTTACAGGGTTACTCCAGCTGGCTGTGCTCAGTGCTCCATTCCTCCGCACAGCTCATCCACACCGGAGTCTGCTTGCGCCCTCACCCCAGTGGACACCAGCTTCCATCCTGGCATCTGCAGAGGAAGGGAAACACTGAGAAAGCACACGTGAAAGAAAGGACAACAAGAAAAATGAACGCTAGATGCAAGGACAATGCTAAACCACTCTTAGGATAGGGCAAGTAAGAAAGCAAGAGAAAGCAAGAGAAAAGACAGAAAAATCAAACAGAAATCAAGATAAAAACAGACAACAAGCAGGAAAACAAGGAAAGGACTACCTTAGGAAGACAGTGCAGTCGAGTCTTAGCCGCAGCCAGTTTGGGCTCGACTCTTCAAAGTAAAGTGGGCCAAAGACGTAACTTGGTCCCACCGAAGCAAGCGCCCTGCAACAGCACCCCTGCAAGGAATAGCAGGACGGATAGCCCACCACACACAGTCACCAGGTGAAGAGCATTCAGGGAAAGAATCCAGTACCCAGGGAAGGGGTAGTGCTACAAGAGAGGGAGGAGGGGGGGACGGACACACGAACTGGCAGCCCACAGTTGACCTCGCTTTCCCCACCCTAGGAGCAGAGCAGACCATACCTCTTGAGCTGTCAAGCCCAGCAGTCCTGCAGACATCTGCTCTCCCAGCAATGCCCGACGTCCCCACGGAGGAGACAAGGTGAGCGTAACAAAAGTCCTGTAGATGGACTTAAGCAATATTGATTTTAAAAGTGTTGTGTTGCAGCACATGGATGACATATTGGTCTGTAACACCTCAGAAGAAGAGTGCAGACGTGATTCAGTTCAACTGATGATTTGTTCTTGCAGAAAAGGATATAAAGTAGACAAGGAGAAATTACAGTACTGTCAAAAGGAAGTGTAAGGTCAGTTAATTTCGCATGAAGGAAAGAAAGTTACTCTTGAGAGGGCTGAGGCTATTTTGAAAACAGTAAAGCTACTCACGATAAAGCACATGCAGAGATTTTTATTTTTGGGACTGTGTAACTATGTAACAGCATGGGTCTTTGATTACAGTTCATACATAAGGTCCTTGTTGCAAGCCCTGAAGAAAGCACAGGCAACTCAGGAGAAAATTGTTTGGACTGAGGAGATGGAAAAAGGGTTTGATGAGTTGAAAAAGGCAATTTTCACTGCTCCAAATTTAGGTATTGCCAATTATGCTGAGGAATTATTTTTGTTCTCACACCCGAATGGCAATGTTATGACAGCAGTACTCACGCAGAGAACTATGTTGTGGTACAAGCCCCTTGCATATTACAGTGGGATTTTAGACCCAGTAATGAGGGGTCACTTTCCGTGCAAACAGTCTTTGGCTGAAGCCGCGTTCCTCATTGAGAAGGCTGCCAGCATAGTAAGGGGTGTTCCATGACGTTATTTGTTAAACATGCATTATTTGCCATTTTGGAAAAACCTAAGGGTACATTGACTTCTCAAAGGGTTCCTGCCTATGAGGTAGTCATATCGAATCCGGCTATTAAAATAGTTTGATGCAGAATAGTGAATCCTGCCATGTTTGTAGCTGAACCACTGGCAGAGGATGAGCATGCACATGATTACTCAAATTATGAGGAATTCTATGATGAACTCTCGTGGGTGAAGGAACACGTGTTGGCAGCTGGAGAGATTTTCTTTATTGAACTTTCTTCTAGAATTGAACAAAATGAGGGCCAAAGATATACAGGTGCCGCTGTGATGAAGCACACAGCCAATGGAGTATTTGAAGTACTGATAAGTGCATGACTACCGTCTCACTGTTTGGCACAGGCTGCAGAATTAGTGGCGCTGATTATCGTGCTCGAGAGACATGCAGACCAGGAAGTAACGGTGTATAGTGACTCTGTCTATGTGACATCAACAGTGCACGCAGGGCTATCACTGTGGAAAAGGAGGGGCTACCTCCGAGTGGATGGCACTCCACTGCAACACGCAGCCTTATTGGAGAGACTCATTAAACCACTACAACTTGCAGAAGCCATCGCAGTAGTTAAATGCGCAGCACACACTAAGAGAGCAGACTTTATCTCACGTGGAAATCAAAAAGCAGATGAGGAAACCAAGCGAGTTGCATGTACAGATATTATTATGTTGTTTGATACGCCTGATGTGAATGAAAGTATGGTGGTGATGATGAGTGTGTCTGAATGCTATAATAACTTGTCTAGGACTCAATTGGCAGAGATTCAAGGGGAAGCGCCTCAAGATGAGAAAGACTTGTGGAAGTGGAGAGGGTGTTCTTTAAACCCCTCTGAAGCATTGTGGCGACAAGACAGCACTGGTAAACCGGTGAGGCCTGTAGCCTTATTAAGGGTGGCGTTGGAACTGCTACACTACCCTGTGCACGTTACTAGAGAGAGCCTCACCGCAACTATTGCGGAGGATTGGTTTGTTTCCGAATATAGTAGAACATGTTGCATTTTTATGTAGTAAATTTTATTGTATGTCAAATGTTTACTGTTGGTGTCATGATCTCTGCTTCCAAAAGCTCAGGGTTTTCCCAACTCCCTTGGAAGCAGATCCATAACCCAGGTTCCGAGTGCCAACCAGTCCCAATTGGGACCTTTTGGACCCAGTCCTGGCGCCAGTGGCACCAGGCTCATAAATATGCCCAGTCCCAGCGCTGGAAGCGCCGGGCTCATAATGCTTGGGTGGACTTACCTGCAGCAGACCATGCTGCTTACTTGCCTGCCAGTTGAGCCTCTGATCCTCTTCTGTTTGGAACTACTTTTCCTGTTGGGTGGGGCAGGAGCCACTCCCTAGATTCAGAACACTGGAACTCTTCTGGAAAGCAGGAACTCTTTTCTTACCTAGGCGTGGCTGTGGAAGGAGACACCTAAGCACTACAGGAGGCTATTTAAACCACACCCGATGGATGAATCTTGCTTTGCGTTATTCTGCATCCTCTGCAGCAGAACGCTCATCGTGTCTTCTGCATCTGATCCTGGGCCTAAGGAAAAAGGCTTGCCATCCTGAATCCAGTCTTCAGCAACACCTATAAAGACAAGAAAATCCAGTCTTCAGCAACACCTATAAAGACAAGAAAGAACAGGTTAGCATTACGGTCTTCAGTGACAGCTCTTCACTTACCTGGTCCATCGGCTGTCACCAACGCCTCGCGCTGCATTCCGGCATCTGAAAGACAAAGGCTTACCTACTCTTCGTGTGCTCCGGAGGTCTTCACACTGCATTCCGGCATCTGAAAGACAAAAGCTTACCAACTCTTCGCACGCTCCGGAGGCCTTCGGCGCTGCATCCCACATCTGAAAGACAAAACAAGATGCGTTTAAAGACATTGGGGAACTTTAATACTCACGTGCCATTACTCCTTTCCACATCTAACCCAGTGGGTATTCCGGCACCCTGCAGCCGCTCGAACTTGTACCTGCAAAATAAAAAGACAGTTAGAGCGCATCGTGAAGCGGGCAACAAGCGCTTACTTACGTGCTTCCAGGCGCTTCTAATCATCACACGGGCTCCATCTTCAACTCACTTCAGCCCGTCATCCGCCATCGCCGGAACCCTGCAAAACAAGAAACATCCTTACTAAAGACTTTAAAGACATTAGAATTACTCGAAACTTACCGTCCGTGCAGTAAACGACGGACAGCAGTCCTCTGAAGTCAAGAGGCCTGCTCCCCTTATCCAGTGAAGAAACTGGTTACAGCACCCTGCCCCGATGCAGATGGAGAACACGGCGTTCACTTACCTAAGGTGAGAGCGTTAACCTTTGGGGTTCTACAGGAGAAGAGAAAGGGAAGAAGAGAGAGACATTCAATAACCCAGTTCCTTAATCCCATATTTTCTATCTGCAGACATCTTACCCTTCGAGTCAGACATACAGTGCACAGAGGTCCAGCCCAAAGAGCCAGCCGTGTGTTACACCTCACCTTTGAAGATATGGTATACGCCCAGTCAAGACCGGCGCCTCTACGGGAATCAGGTGAGCGTTACAGAACGCAAAGCCTACCACAAAACTCCCGTCCAGGCGCTATGGAAACCTTGGATACCGACCAGCTAGCCCAGTTACTTGGGGAACTAAGGGCAGAAGTGCATGCAGCCCGTCAGGAAACGAACGCTCTAAGAAGGGAACTGATTATTTCCAAGGAGCGAACAGATGATCTCGCTAGACAATTGCTACAGTCACAAGCCGGACAGACCCCGTTACCCGCATCTGGGGGAAATCTTCCTTCTACATCCTCTATGAATCCAGTGCAGATCAACCTACCTGGGAATGTACCTCTGGCTCCGCCCGAACGATTTTCTGGTGACCCAAAGAGGTTTGCAGTATTTATCAATCAGTGCCGGTTGCATTTCTTATGCCGGCCAGCAGCCTTTCCAACTGATCAAGCTAAAGTAGCTTTCGTGCTTTCGTACCTTAGTGGCAATGCGGCAGACTGGTCGATCCCTCTAGTAAATCAAGATGATCCGGTCCTCCATGATTTTCAAGCTTTTCAGCTCAGTATGGAACAACTGTTCGCAAGACATTCACAGGGGCAGGCCTTGGACAATGAGCTTCTTTCGTTGCGACAAGGTAATCAAGACCTTTTGGCTTATATTGCATCTTTCAACAGACTGATAGTGGAAACTCAATGGCCTGAGGACAAAAGGATTACGCTGTTTTATAGAGGTCTACGTGGAGAGCTCAAAGATGTGTTAGCCCAAGTAGTGAATCCCCCACAAGATTGTTCGGACTATATAGACTTAGTCGTTCAAATAGATCACAGACTGCAGAACAGGAAGGCCGATCGTTCCAAGTTTGATGCTCGAGTATTTTCCAAACCGCCAACTCCTTCCAAAGGAGTAGACTCCGGGGAACCCATGCAAATAGGGGGTCTGAAAGGTCCTCTAACACAAAAGGAGCGGGAAAGGAGAAAACAGTTGCAATTATGCCTCTATTGCAGAAACTCAGGGCACTTTCTTCGAGACTGTCCGGTGAAACCTGCCAAGAAGGCAGTAGGAGCTGCAGTTACCAAAGTTACAAACTCTGAGCAGGGAAACGACCTCGCCCGACAAGAATAGAGGTCCTCTTGCCGAGCGTGAAAACCAGTTCCGTGACCTCGCATTTCGTGATACCTATGGTCCTCATTAGCCCTGATAATCCGGATCGATTACATGCAATTGAAGCTTACGTCGACAGCGGTGCCATCGGCAATTATGTGGATCATGAAATGGTTTTGAGGATGAATCTAACTCTTTGTCCCAAGGCTGTAAAGGACGTCATTACTACGGTGGATGGTACGGAGATAGCCTCCGGGCCAGTAACGCATACCACTCAAGAGGTGACGCTAGTAAGTCAAGATGGACACCATGAGAAGATCGTGTTAGATGTGATCAAGGCCCCTCAGTTTCAGATTATTCTAGGAATACCTTGGTTAGAGAAACACAATCCTCTGATCGATTGGCGAGCAAGAACGGTCCAGTTTCCAGAATGTGTCTCTACTTGTCACCCTCCACCTGGTGTTGCACTGGCAGCAATTTCTTCAGAGACTCCCCAGTTACCTCCCGAATACCTAGAATACCAAGATGTTTTCCGGAAGGATCAGGCTAACTCTCTACCTCCTCATAGGTCTTATGACTGCCAGATAGACCTGATACCTGGATCTACTCCTCCTTGTAGTAGAATTTATGCCCTCACCGAGCCTGAGAACCTTCACCTTCGACAATACCTGGATCAATGCCTGGCAAATGAGTTTATTCGTCCTGCCAAGTCCCCTGCTTCTTCAGCTTTGTTCTTCATTCCAAAAAAGGAAGGAGACCTTAGAACTTGTATAGATTATCGCTCCCTGAACCAGATCACCGTTAAGAATAGATATCCGTTATCTTTGATCCCTGAACTCCTGGACCAAGTCAGAAAAGCATGCATATATACAAAGCTGGATCTTAGAGGAGCTTACCACTTGGTACGAGTAAAAGAGGTCGATGAATGGAAGACGGCCTTCCGCACCAAGTATGGGCTATTTGAATATCAGGTCATGCCCTTCGGACTTTGCAATGCCCCGGCCGCCTTTCAATATTTTCTGAACGATGTCCTCAGAGAGCTCATAGATGTGTGTGTTGTTGTTTACATTGACGACATCCTCGTTTATTCTTCATCGGAATCTGAACATCGGAAACACGTGAAAATGGTCCTCGAAAGATTGCGTCAACACAAACTTTTCGCTAAGTTGGAAAAATGTGTTTTCAACGTGACTGAAGTTGAATTCTTGGGATTCATATAATCACCTGGCGGAGTGCGTATGGATTCAAAGAAGGTCGATGCAGTTCTCAAATGGCCATCACCATCCTCCGTAAAAGGTGTGCAAAGCATGTTAGGCTTCGCTAACTTTTACCGCAGGTTTATCCCCGAATTCTCTCGAATAGTCCAGCCCATCACTGCCTTGTTAAAGAAAAACAAACGTTTTGAATGGTCTACCGAGGCGGAACAAGCTTTCCAGGATTTGAAGACTAAATTTATCTCTGCACCAATCTTAAAACACCCTCGCCCCGAACTCCCCTACATCGTGGAAACTGATGCTTCAAGCCTTGCCCTGGGGGCAGTTCTATCACAAAAGGACCCGGTAACCAATCAGTTGCATCCCGTGGCATTTTGGTCCCGCAAATTCTCGCCTCCTGAAATCAATTACACGATTACTGACAAGGAACTTCTGGCTATCAAGTCTGCCTTTAAGGCTTGGCGGCATTATCTGCTGGGGGCCCGACACACCGTTACTGTGATTACGGATCACCGAAACCTGCAATATTTGAAAACCGCAAAAGCCCAATCCTCTAGACAACTCCGTTGGGCATTATTCTTTGCCGAGTTTGACTTCATAATTACCTATCGACCTGGTACAAAGAACGGTAAAGCTGATGCCCTTTCTCGGATGGGAGTGGAAGAACACTTGATCAACCCTAAACCTGTACCACTCATTCCCGAACAAAGAATTCTGGGTGTAATCGCCACAGAATCCATAGAGGAAGTTAAGGATAAAGCCAGGCAACTTGTAACTCCAGCAGACATACAGAATTGGCATCTGCAGGGAAAGGACTTTGCAGTAAAGGACAACTTATTGTATTTCCAAGAACGATTATACCTACCCAGCACAGATTTACAGAAAAAAGTAATCTCTTGTTATCACAATTCTTTAATGGAAGGACATCCCGGTATGGCCAAGACCTCAGAAAAGATCAAGCGCTACTTCTGGTGGCCGTCTTGGAAAAAAGATATCAGAGACTTTATAATGTCCTGTGGAGTATGCGCCCAAAACAAGAGTCAAAAGGAAAGACCAGCAGGCCTCTTACGCCCTATTGACATCCCACCTCGCCCTTGGCATACGCTTTCTATGGACTTCATCACCGATCTACCTCCATGCTCCGGATACAATACGATTCTAGTAATCGTGGACTTATTCTCCAAGATGGCGCATTTCATTCCGCTCAAAGGCTTGCCAACAGCAGCAACTCTGGCCCGAGAATTTCTCGAAAACATTGTCCGACTGCACGGTTTTCCTTCGGTTCTAATTTCGGATCGAGGTAGTCAATTTATTTCTCATTTTTGGCGAAGTTGCTGTCGGTCGGCTCAAATTGATGTGAGACTATCGACCAGTCACCACCCTCAGACCGACGGACAAACCGAGAGGACCAATCAAACTCTGGAACAGTATTTACGCTGCATGCTGCAACAAACTGAAAAAACTTGGAAAGACATCCTTTGGATAGCCGAATATGCTTACAATAACTCTGTCCATTCGGGAACTGGGAAAACCCCGTTTTTTCTTTTGTACGGCAGTCACCCTCGAACCTCGGAGTTGGATCCCCTCCAAGATCTTGAAACACCAGCAGTAGACTACCTGCATTCTACAATCACCCATGCCTTTAAGGAAGCTGTTTCTCACCTTCAAAGGGCTAAAGAACAATACAAGAAAGGAGCAGATCAACATCGGAAGGAAGCCCCTCAATATCAAGTAGGGGATCAAGTCTGGTTATCCACCAAATATCTACCTCTAAAAGGGCCACGCACATTCAACCCAAGATACCTTGGTCCCTATTCCATCACTACCATAGTAAACCCAGTAGCGGTCAAGTTGGACTTGCCCCCGCACATGAAGATACATCCGGTCTTCCATGTCTCTCTATTAAAACCCGTGCAACCTCAAACCCGACTAACTAAATCTCCAAAACCTATCCTAGTTGATGGAGAACTCGAGTTTGAAGTCAAAAGCATTCTGGACTCCAAGATCTCCAAATCTAAACTATTTTACCTAATTGACTGGAAAGGTTACGCCCCCAAGAGAGATCCTGGGAACCTGCTGAATATGTCCACGCTCCTCGCCTAATCAAAAGATTTCACCGAACATTTCCTTACAAGCCAAAACCCCCGGAGAAGCCCGGTTTGGGAGGGGCCTTGAGGGGGGGGTACTGTCATGATCTCTGCTTCCAAAAGGTCAGGGTTTTCCCAACTCCCTTGGAAGCAGATCCATAACCCAGGTTCCGAGTGCCAACCAGTCCCAATTGGGACCTTTTGGACCCAGTCCTGGCGCCAGTGGCACCAGGCTCATAAATATGCCCAGTCCCAGCGCTGGAAGCGCCGGGCTCATAATGCTTGGGTGGACTTACCTGCAGCAGACCATGCTGCTTACTTGCCTGCCAGTTAAGCCTCTGATCCTCTTCTGTTTGGAACTACTTTTCCTGTTGGGTGGGGCAGGAGCCACTCCCTAGATTCAGAACACTGGAACTCTTCTGGAAAGCAGGAACTCTTTTCTTAACTAGGCGTGGCTGTGGAAGGAGACACCTAAGCACTACAGGAGGCTATTTAAACCACACCCGATGGATGAATCTTGCTTTGCGTTATTCTGCATCCTCTGCAGCAGAACGCTCATCGTGTCTTCTGCATCTGATCCTGGGCCTAAGGAAAAAGGCTTACCATCCTGAATCCAGTCTTCAGCAACACCTATAAAGACAAGAAAATCCAGTCTTCAGCAACACCTATAAAGACAAGAAAGAACAGGTTAGCATTACGGTCTTCAGTGACAGCTCTTCACTTACCTGGTCCATCGGCTGTCACCAACGCCTCGCGCTGTATTCCGGCATCTGAAAGACAAAGGCTTACCTACTCTTCGTGTGCTCCGGAGGTCTTCGCACTGCATTCCGGCATCTGAAAGACAAAAGCTTACCAACTCTTTGCACGCTCCGGAGGCCTTCGGCGCTGCATCCCACATCTGAAAGACAAAACAAGGTGCGTTTAAAGACATTGGGGAACTTTAATACTCACGTGCCATTACTCCTTTCCACATCTAACCCAGTGGGTATTCCGGCACCCTGCAGCCGCTCCGAACTTGTACCTGCAAAATAAAAAGACAGTTAGAGCGCATCGTGAAGCGGGCAACAAGCGCTTACTTACGTGCTTCCAGGCGCTTCTAATCATCACACGGGCTCCATCTTCAACTCACTTCAGCCCGTCATCCGCCATCGCCGGAACCCTGCAAAACAAGAAACATCATTACTAAAGACTTTAAAGACATTAGAATTACTCGAAACTTACAGTTCGTGCAGTAAACGACGGACAGCAGTCCTCTGAAGTCAAGAGGCCTGCTCCCCTTATCCAGTGAAGAAACTGGTTACAGCACCCTGCCCCGATACAGATGGAGAACACGGCGTTCACTTACCTAAGGTGAGAGCGTTAACCTTTGGGGTTCTACAGGAGAAGAGAAAGGGAAGAAGAGAGAGACATTCAATAACCCAGTTCCTTAATCCCATATTTTCTATCTGCAGACATCTTACCCTTCGAGTCAGACATACAGTGCACAGAGGTCCAGCCCAAAGAGCCAGCCGTGTGTTACACATCACCTTTGAAGATACGGTATATGCCCAGTCAAGACCGGCGCCTCTACGGGAATCAGGTGAGCGTTACAGTTGGGCACACATTGCGCACATTTAGAGGAGTTATCCCGAGACCTAATGGACCCTTTCAGAATTTGTGTATCGACTATGTCAACATGCTGCAAGTATGTAATGGATGCAGATATATGATTATAGTGGTATGTCCTTTCTCAAGATGGCTTGAATCTGTACCGTGTACACATCCAGACTCCACCTGTGCAGCAACATTTTTGGTATGAAGAGTGTTTCCTATATCGGGAATATGTGAAGTATTGAGTTCAGATAATGGCCCTCGTTTTGTTAACGAAGTCTTTGAACAAATAAGCTTGTTGCTTAGCAGAAAGGACAGGTTTTCATTGGCATATCAGCTGCAAGCGGACAGAGTCTGTGAGAGACTCAACGGCTTGCTTAAAGAGAGAATAGCCAAATTCAAACTTACCTTGAAGAGAGGATGGTTGCATTGTCTACCACTGGCATTGTATGTGTTGAGAAATCAGCCAGGTTCAGACCACCATCTTACCCCCGACGAAATAGTGACAGGTAGGCGAATGAGAACACCCCTCACACCTCTGTCTAGAACTAGAAGTGATGCCCAGACAACAGCAGATTTGTTAGGAAAGGAGTTACGTGATTATCTTACATGCATGACTTGAAATAGCTCTGTCATTTCAGAGCAGCTCAAGTGGAAGGGGTGTGGGGCAACTCCGAACACAGAAGAAGATGTTACAGCAACCGGAGTTAAAGAGTTATGCTTCCCAAACTTTTCCCCAGTGATTTGGACCTAATAAAGAACTTTACTAGAAGGTAGTACGAGCCTCGGTTTAACGGCCCCTTCATAGTAGAAGATGTGACAACGTCTGCAGTCAAAGTGCAAGACAGATGTGCGTGGATTTTCCTTGGAGACGTGAAGATCTATGCTGGAGAACCCCCTCCACCCCCACCCCTGTCGGAAGCAAGCATCAGGGAAGAACCACAGCACACACAGACTAGGTCTATGATGAGGAAGAAGGACACAGAAGCTGTTGAATAAAGATAAAGAATACATTGGACGGGGGCTTATTTCAGGACACACTTTTCAGTCTCTAAAAAATTAGTTAAGGGAAGTTATTTGTTCTTGAGCCACAGGAGTTTGTTGACATTGGACTGAGACATTTTTAAGTCTTTATCATAAAGGAGAGTATTCCAGATTTGGAGTTCCTTTTTGATCACTGGAAGAGGGAACAGTTCCTTGATTCGTTTCTCACTGAATTTATTTTCAGAGGTGCCCATGGTGGGGCCCCATGACAACGTTTCACGGATCATTCTCAGTTTTCATGTTCATTTTGCGGGACTACCCTGCGCTTATGGGGAGAACTTCTAGCGTTCATCTGTTCCTAAAAGATCCTAAGAATGTTCCAATTGTGAGGCGATTGCTTGCAGCTATCATTGAGCAAATCCTTCAGCTTCTTGAGTACAGTGGGGAAAACGCAAATGCCCCTATCAGTGGATAATGTGCATAGACTGGTCAGTTTGGTGTTCTATTATTTGATTGAGGAATGTCTGCATCCCGTTGGGAGACAAACTGATGTCCTCGCGTTCCTGAGAGATCCAAGGAACAATGCAGCACTTAATGAAATATTAAGAGACGTCATCATACAAGTGAACTGTTACTCTGACGGAACACTGAGAACTCAATGAGTCATTAGAGGCAGAAGATCCAAAAGTCTACTGGTTAAGGAACTTTGTTTCATGCTGAAGAAGAATTTTCAGGTCTTCTGGTAAAAGGCCAATTTGTGTTATTAACTGGGAACTTTTGTTCATCTTTGTATAGCCAGCTGAAGCTGATCAATGAACTTGTGGAGCCAATTCAGCAGCTTCTGGAAAAAGTGCATGATGTTGCCCGATTAAAGTTTATTTTTCCTTCCTTAAAAAAGAGTAAAGATGGGCAGCATCAATAGCAGCATCATTATGGCAGATCCTGAGAGACGTCCATAAGGTACAAGAAGCTATTGTTGTAAATGTACTTATCTGTACGTAATTTACGCTTGTATCCTGTTCATAGTGATACTGCTCTCACTGCTTACTATATAGACGTAAATGGAGCAAAGACTCCTGTGCATCTTCCTCTACAGAAGGAGGGTACTGATGTGGCAACTACAAGGCAGCCAAGACCTTATGTGATTGTTCCTACTCTAAAGATACACACAAGGGCACCTGGTCCTGTGATGGATAAGCCTGAGTTACCTTTTGCAGAGATTATAGCAAACTCCATATGTCCAGCCTTAGCTGCTGCTAAAATGAGGTTTCAAGATAGAAAAATACTTTTAGATCTTTCTCCTACACAGGTAGTACATGTAAAAACACCCAGTCCACTGACAAATGTTTCTATGGCAACTGAATGAACAGATCCAGATAAAGACGATTATATCCAAGACACGAAGACAAGAAACAGGGCTCATAATAAGAATCACGTGATCAGATACGAAAAGCCTGGAGTGAAAGGGGCTAGAATCAGATGGGAAGTAAACAAAAGACTGGAGAGTCCAGGAAAGTCTGCAGAAGAAATTCGTAGATGGAAGAACAGAGACCAAATGCAGATCTGGGGTTCAGTGTTATCACCAGATGAATGGGAAGAAGGAGTGGTGATCTGCAGAGCCTGGGTGGTCATCGGTTGTTATCAATCAGCCATTGTCATAGTGCAGAATGGCTGCAAACCTCTATGCCTAAGACTGCTAAGCTACTGACCTGGGTCGAAGATAGAGAAGGACCTTTGTAGACAGTGCCTTTGGAGAGTGCAAAGCTGTGCTGTGAAACAATGGCACAAGAAAAGTCAGAGAGAACCAGAACTGTGGTTGAATCTTTGATGTACCAGGAATGAAACTTGGAACAGCAGTGGTCATGGATCACTATTGGGCTTGTGGATCCAGAGCATATATGAGGCTACCGAAGGATTGGGGAGGACAATGCTCATTAGTGAATGTTCATATTCCATCGTTGGTGATTCCTAAAGAGGAGATCTGTAGAGCTGATTAATCGAATGAAGAGGGAGAACTATTTCTCTGCCAAGTCAATAGAAGCTTTTGACTCCATTCCTTATGAGCATAGACTGTTCAGCCAGACTTTGTTAGTATTCACATTGTTCTTCATGCTGAGAATGTGTAACGCTCACCTGATTCCCGCAGAGGCGCCGGTCTTGACTGGGTGAATGCCGTATCTTCAAAGGTGATGTGTAACACACGGTTGGCTCTTTGGGCTGGACCTCTGTGCACTGTATGTCTGACTCGAAGAGTAAGATGTCTTAGGTAAGTGAACGCCGAGCTCTCCATCTGCCTCGGGGCAGGGTGCCGTAACCAGTTTCTTCACTGGATAAGGGTGCAGGCCTCTTGACCTCAGAGGACTGCTGTCCGTCGTTAACTGCACGAACGGTAAGTTCTGGGCACTTCAAATGTCTTAAAAGTATTTTGTAATGATATCTCTTGTTTTGCAGGGTTCCGGCGATGGCGGATGGCGGGCTGATGAGAGTTGAGGATCGAACCCGCGTGAGGAATAGAAGCGCCTGGAAGCACGTAAGTAAGCGCTTGTAGCCTGCTTCACGATGCGCACTAACTGTCCCTTTTATCTTGCAGGTACAAGTTTGGAGCTTTAGAGAAGCTGAAGGGTGCTGGAATACCCACTGGATTCAGCGTGGGAAGGAGTAATGGCACGTGAGTAATAAAGTTGCCCAATGTCTTTAAACGCACCTTCTTTTGTCTTTCAGATGCGGGATGCAGCGCCGAAGGCCTCCGGAACGTGCGAAGAGCTGGTAAGCTTTTGTCTTTCAGATGCCGGAATGCAGTGCGAAGACCTCCGGAGCATGCGAAGAGTAGGTAAGCCTTTGTCTTTGAGATGCCGGGATGCAGCGCGAGGCGTTGGTGACAGCCGATGGACCAGGTAAGAGATGCGCTGCCACTGAAGACCGTAGTGCTAACCTGTTCTTTCTTTGTCTTTACAGGTGCTGCTGAAGACTGGATTCCAGGATGGTAAGCCTTTGTTCCCTTAGGCCCAGGATCAGAAGCAGAAGACACGATGAGCGTTCTGCTGCAGAGAATGCAGAATAACGCAAAGCAAGATTCATCCATCGGGTGTGGTTTAAATAGCCTCCTGTAGTGCTTAGGTGTCTCCTTCCACAGCCACGCCTAGGTAAGAAAAGAGTTCCTGCTTTCCAGAAGAGTTCCAGTGTTCTGAACCTAGGGAGTGGCTCCTGCCCCACCCAACAGGAAAAGTAGTCCCAAACAAAAGAGGATCAGGGGTTCAACTGGCAGGTAAGTAAGCAGCATGGTCTGCTGCAGGTAAGTCCACCCAAGCATTATGAGCCCGGCGCTTCCAGCGCTGGGACTGGGCATCTTTATGAGCCTGGTGCCACTGGCGCCAGGACAGGGTCCAAAAGGTCCCAATTGGGACTGGCTGGCACTCAGAACCGGGGTTATGGGTCTGCTTCCAAGGGAGTCGGGCAAGTCCTGATCTTTTGGAAGCAGAGATCATGACAGAATGCAGGTGGGAGCAAATACCAAATGGCTGCAGATTACCAGATGGGAATTGCTGCAGACAATCAACACTACCATAAAGGGATTCAATGCTATCAGAGAAGAGATGAGAGCCATAAGACGAGGGTAGGATTGGCCTCTTGGCCTTTCGGCCCATGCTTGGGCTGACATCGTCCCTGGGCAGTGGGAGGCAGTTTCTGGCCATGCCTGGGGTGGTTTGGAAAAATATAATTTAGAAAAAAATATATCTTTTTTTCCATTTTTCTTTTTTTTTTTTTAAAAAAGCCTTCTTGGGTCGATAAATGAGTGCCAACATAGGTTGGTTGATATTGTATGCATATTTGTTCTATAAAAAAGAGCTTAGGCGTAAGTGCTATATAATAACATGTTATCATTTGGCCTTGGACGTCTGCTTGGATTCACAGTGATTTAGTGTACTCAAGAACAATGCTATTTGATGACACTTCATGTTTTGTCAAGGGGTGAAAGGTCATGTTTTATCGCTTCATGGGATGTCACTTTGGGTGGAGTCAAATGACATCACTTCTGCTGATGTCATCAGAGGTCAAGGGTCGTGAGGCGAGGGGTGGGCCACTTTATTTTTGGGTGACCGTGCCTATTTCTTGTCCCAGTCCGACCATGCATACGACTGATGACTCTTCAGAATAGATATGTCCTGGGCATGATCACAGCTATGGATGGAGGTGTTTGTGCAAAAATCGGAGACTCATGTTGCACGTTCATACCTTCTCACGACGACGAGAATGACACCTTGACAGAGGCCATAGAGATGCTAACGAAGCTACACGTCCAGATGATAGACGAAGTAGTTGACAGCTGGTTGGATCACTTATTTCTTGGGTTCCACAATGGATGGCAGACATGTTCAAGTTCCTTGGAGCCCTGATCGTGTTGGTATTGCTTGGATTTTGTGTGATCAAGAAAATAATCAGACAATGTAAGAACACTGCAAAGAAAGACATAGGGATGAAAATCATGATCAATGTTGAATCAGGATGGAAGGTCAGAGATTTGACAGGTGAAGAAATCAGAGACTTTGTGAAGGCCAGTATCCATGCACCAGAGGGAACGAAGTTCCTGTATCCAAAGAACCATAAGAAGTATATGGGAAGGTGGATCTATTGCAGCCCACATGGACAGTGAATGCCGATGACTTGGAACAAGGATGAGCATGTAAAATCAGCTGGATGCCTGAAGGGAGTCATAAAGATATGGGTCCCAAAGAAGCATTTCGTCAGACAAGGATGTCTAAATGTGAAGTATGATAGGAGAGTGGTCGATGAATCGCCCAGAGGGGTGAGTGTAGAGAAGGAGCCAAGTACCACCACCTCAACCACTTTGCCGATATTGCCTATATGCTTGGACCAGAGTGTGAGACACGTGCGGTAGCAGTGAAAATACTGATATCGAAAAGAATCCTGGAAGCAAGGTTCCCTTTGAGAAAGTCATACCTTCATACAAGACGGTATGTTGGCCATTTGAATGAAATCCTGGAAGAAGCCGGACCGATAAAAGGAAGAGAAGAATGGTGATGTCACACAGAGCCAAGCTGACGTGAATGGAAGAGATGCAGAGACAAGAGAATGCAGATATTCTATAAGGCATCAAGTAAGTATCAAAGATTAGTGACATCTTGGGATCAAGATGAAGAAACCTATGCTGCAGAAACTATGAAGATATCTACTTATTTTATACATGTACATATGCAAAGAAACGCAAGCAGACCAAGTATTCTTGAGGCTAGCTTTATAGTGAATAGATTGCGCCATGTGCCAACATATACATATACATATTGAAGTGAGAAAAGAATGGATGTTTCCACTACATATTATAGCAGAGCTGGGCTTAAGAAAGAAGGCCTCTTTTCCAGTGTATCACAGTTAAAAACAATTGAATTAACAGGAGTGAAACTCAGAAAGACGAGGCTGGATGAGCCAAGAAGCGAAGGCCGTATAAGGCTGGGGTGAGCAGACATTGGATACAAATTGTGTGAAAGAATGAATCTCCTGTTCAGGAGGCATGGACAAAAACAAGAAAGAGGTCTATTCAAAAAGGTCTATTCAAAAATAGTATTTTAAATATACTAGGGCTCGATTTGTGGTCTTCAGTTACGTGGAAGGATGAAGTTGGACGAACACGATGGTCACACCTACACATGAGGGCAGAGTGTGCCTTCATTCCCCTGAATTCTCAAGAGCAAAAGAACACCCCAAGGACAAGTTCAAAGTCTTAATTGACAGCAGACCACTGAGGTGATGCTAGATGAATGTGCTAATTGGTGGGAAGCTATAGTTGAAGACTAGCACACCAGCACCTGGAAGCCCAGTCTGTGTGCTGCTAACGTAGGTTGAAAAGTACTGACAGTGGTTACAGTGCCAACCAGTGGTAGGGGGCCGTGTGATTAAAGGTCCTATAGTTTGTGTAACCAATGGGACGTTGTGTAGTTAGTGACGTTTATAGTGACCTGTTTAAGGGGAGGGCTTAGTTGCCCCACCTGATGTTAAGAAACCTATCACCTTTCTTCAATCTCTTAGACGAGTATGGATCATATACTTAGAGGTTCCTTAAGGACCTATCACAATTGCCACTAGGTTTTTGTAGTTTGCCACGTAGGATGATGTTAGTAATACGTAGGTTAACGTCATCAATGAAGATTTTTTGCTGTAAAAGAATGCTTTTTTTAAGGTGCATTGACAGATCTTAGGCTGAGACGTCCGTTGATGTCCGTTGTACTCCCTGTTTTAGATAATTGATATTAAAACAGTTATCCTTTTGCCAACTACCCGAGTCGTTTCGATTATTGATGTTTGAGTAACTTCTGCATCCCCATCCATCTCAAGGGTATTGCTATTGTCTTTAAAAGCTAGAAGCCTCCAGTTCAAAATGTTTTATTGTTGCACTTTACCCATCTCTGCCTCTTCTATGTTTTTCCCCTTTTTTCTGATCAAATGCTACTTTCATTTTTAAAATGGCCTTGCTAATTTAGACACACCCAATGGATATCCTCACCTACTTGCAAAGTAATGCAATCTCTGCAATGGTAAAATTGTACAGTAGCAGTCTAACCTGCTTCTTTAATGTATTGGGAAATGCTACGTTGTCTGCCTGAATCTTCTTTTCCATTTGGGGCTCTTGGGCTCCCCGTGGGGAGCCCGAGTGCCCCAAATGGAAAAGCAGATTCAGGCAGACACAACGCGGTTGTTTTCCGCAACGCCGCGTTGTGTCTGCCTGAATCTGCTTTTCCATTTGGGGCTCTCGGGCTCCCCGTGGGCAGCTAGTGCTTATTTTTTGTAAAAATAAATAAATAGCACTTACCGAGATTCAGCTGCAGCTTTCCTGCTCTGGTCTCCGGTCCGCAACCTCCGAGTCCCGGCACTAATGAAGGGAAAGCCACCCAGCGGTAGACTTTGTTTACTACAGCTGGCTGGCTTTTCCTTCATTAGTGCCGCAAAAGCCAGCACAGGAGGGCCTCCATTTCACAAAATGGCGGCGCCCTTGTGCTTGCTTTTGAGCTTAAATATCTAAAAATTTTACATAGGAAGTTTTAAAACGGAGGATGCTAGTATTTTTTTTTTTTTTAATGTGGGCTATCTATTTTTTAAATAAAATTTTTTACTAGAGTATGCCTTTAATTACAATAGACTTGATCCAAGGTAGGACATTTCCACGAGCATCCGGGTCCATGGAAACAGAATCAGCAAGTATACACATATATATATATATATATATATATATATATATATATATATATATATATATATATATATATATATATATATATATATGAACGAGGCAGGTGAATTAGAAGTAAGGGAAATGCCAGCAAAGAAACAGAAAGCCGAGGATTATTGTGTGCAACCTGCGTTATTGTGCAGCGAATGAAAGCGAAACCAGGAGCTTTTCTGATCGGAACTGCAATGTAAGCGGTCCACCATGTTGGATGTAAAAATGGCACCCGCGAGATGTGAGCGCAGTTTCCAGGATAACCACAATGACTAGTGTCTGTGCAAAATGACACTACAGTGGTATCTGATGGTTCGTTCTTGATGAATAAAAACATATGCCTTAGCAAACAAATTCATCTGAACAGGTATAAACATTTTCAGGATATTGGTAAACATTTGAAACTTTTTTTTTAAGTATTTTATTGGCTTTTTCAAAATAAGAGAACCATTATTAACGGTATCAACCCCTGTCCCGTCCCCCCCGCTCGAAAGATAGCTGAGGAAAATAGAGTTCATCTGTATCGTTAGCGATGCGAGAGTGGATCGGTTCACACTTCCCCCATCATTGTATGTCTAAGACCCGTATATTGTGTGGGCACCACAGTTGCACATATCCGCTTTTCATAAAGGAGAGCACTTCCCCCCAGTCTTTAAGACATTTTTCGGAGTCATCTTGTATCTTGTATCTTGTATGTAATCCATTCTAAGGCCAAAATATCCCATATTTTCTGTATCCAGCTGATTTGTGTGGGTGAGTCTTTTTGCTTCCAGTTTTTTTGCAATAACCTGCCAGGCCGCTATAGGCAATGGGCCTCATTAGGACCCAGGCGGACTTCGCGGTGCTAAATGCACCGCGAAGCATGGCGGAAAGCCGCCGATAGCGCCATGGGGGTTGGCGGATTTACCGCCCCATTCCGACCTCGGCGGAGCGGTAAATCCCCAATCCCCATTCTGCCCTTCCCCATTCCCATTTTTGCCCCATAGGGTATAATGGGAGTGGGGAAGGAGTTAATTACGCCACCGTAAAATACGGTGGCGTAATTAACAACGAGGTCCCGTAGCGCCATGGTTTTCTCCGCCTGGTAAAACCAGGCGGAAAAGGCCGCCATGGCGCTACGGGAACTCGTAGTATGGCGGAGAGGTACGCCATGCACTACGCTGGCGTAACACCCTCTCCGCCAGGGTCCTAATGAGGCCCAATGTCATTAGGACACTCCTCTGCTCCAGGTCAATCATGCCACATAATGTCTCTCCTAATGTGAGGGGGCAGATTTCCGTTGCCATCTCCCATAAGGGCTCAGAGACCTCCTTCCAGAATTACTTGATATTAGGGCATCTCCACCAGATGTGCTCCCAGTTCCCAAACCCCCCTCTCCAGCAAACCCCAGTTTTGTACCTTTTTTGGAGTTTGCTGGGGGTGTAGTGCCATTGAAACATCATTTTGTACCAGGTTTCCCGGGTCTGCAGGGACCTAGTAAATTTTGGTATGTTCCTCCAGAGCCCTTCCCAAGTCCCATTCTAGACCAGCCCTCCTAGTATGCCATCTCAGGCTAACTGATAGGGCGCTTCTTTTTGCCTGCGCCTGCCAGGAAAATCAAGTAAACGTCTGAGACCAGGTGTTTATCCCCCGAGTGTATTGTGGTGAAGGACTCGAATTTCGTTAGGGGCCTGTCTAATCTCCTTCTGACACAGCCAGGGCCTCATTTGGATATATTCATACCTATCTTTCTTTAAGAGCCCGATCTGTGTCTTACAGTCTTCAAAGGTTGCAATTTCTCCTTCCCACAACATGTCTTGAATTTTCACGCATCCGCTCTCCTTCCACTGGCTAAACGACCCTGTTCCCATACCTGGGGAGAAGTCGGCGTGATTGAACATGGGTGTGAACCGGGAGGGGATGGTTGACAGGTGTCCCCTTCTAAGCCATCTGTCCCAAATATTGCACGTGACCTGCAGTTCCCTACTCTGCTTTGCGCTGAGGGGCCTGTCCGTCCCCTGCAGCCACAGCAACCCATCTAGAGGGCACCCTGCCACTGCACTGTCCATCTGAGCCCAGATGTTGTCCTTACTACCAGAGAACCATTCCCGCACTACTCTCAGCTGCGCAGCTTCATAGTATCTAACTAGATTGGGAGGCCCCACGCCCCCAATCTGCCTAGGAGTAGATCTAAAGCTATCATCGGCTCTACCCTTGCCAGATAAATCTGGAGATCATTGCATTCATTGTACGGAAAAACCCCATAGGGCCCGCAATATGAAGGGATTGAAACTTAAATAAGAGCCATGGGAGGGTCACCGTCTTAATCGTGTTTATGCGTCCCAACCACGATATTCGCAGTGGAGTCCAGATCTGCTCTGGTCTTATGCATCTGAGAAATTCGCCTTGTACAGCGCAGAGAATCTGCTAGTCAATTTAACCCCCAGGTACGTTATGTGGCCTTCTAAAGGCCGAAAGGGTAAGCTCCTATGAAGGGTGACAGCCATCACCTTGGGGAGACCAATCTCTAGTAGTTCTGACTTGCCCATGTTTATTTTGAGTCCAGATACCCCTTCCTGCTCCCTCAGAATTTCGACTAAGATCAGGACGGAGGAGACCAGCTCTGACAGCCTCAAAAGCATGCCATCTGCGTAAGTGGCTGCTTTATGTGTCTGCCCCCCCCAAACGGGATCCCTTTAATTTCTTGGGTTTGTCTAATCGCAGCCATCAGGTGTTTGAGATAAATGGCGTATAGATAGGGGGAAAGCAGGCATCCTTGTCTGGTTCCTCGCTGTATTCTAATGGGTTCGGATAATCATGCCTTCACTGCCAACCTGTTTGAAGGGTTCCTATAATGTGCCTCCACCATTTGTATGTACTACGAACCGAATCCCAACCGCTCCATCACTTGTAATAGATATGTCCATTCTACCCTATCAAACGCTTTCTCTGCGTCCAAAGCTAATAGGGCGGCCGGGAAACGGCTCCTTTTTAGTTTGTCCAAGAGGTGGCCCACCCTTCTTGTGTTGTCCCATGTTTTCCTGGTAGCACACCTTCAACCCTTTCTGCTAGGATTCCATTGTATATTTTTATGTCGTTGTTTAGTAATGCTATGGGCCTGTATGACCCACAGTTAGTGGGATCTTTGTTAGGTTTTTCAAACAGCACTACCTTAGCTTCAGTCATCCAGGGGGTCACCCCCTCCCGGAATGAGTTCAATAATCTGGTGAGAAAGGGTTTTAACTTGTTGCAGTATGTTTTATAGAGGATCCCCGAATAGCCGTTGAGCCGGGTGCTTTATTAAGTGGGAGACTCTTTATCATCCTTTCCACCTTCATCCGTGATTTCCCTATCCAGGGTTCCCCTACTGTCCTCTGTAATCTTGGGGAGTTTTACCCTATCTAAGAAAGCCTTTATCCTAGACTCCTTCGGGTGCTCTGAAGAGTAGAGTTTTTTATAATATCCGGCAAAGGTCTGTACGATTTTATCTGAGTCTGTGATTATGGACCATCTGGCTGCTTGATGCCCCCTATATGGCAATGACCCCTCTGCTGTTTTAACAGCCTTGCGAGCATCCTATTCACCTTATTGGCCCCAATATAGTCTTGCTGCTTTAGATTCAATAGAGCCCTCTCAGCTCTGACGGTTCTGTACAAGCTAAATTGTATTTAAGCATCTATCACTCTGCTGGCCTTCTCCCTGCTCTTGCCCTCTGATAGTTCCTTCTGCGCCTCCCAAAGTCTGCCTCAAGGTCTCTTTCCAATTTGTCCTTCTCTCTCCGTTTAGCTGCCCCAAGGGATATTTGCTACCCCCTCAAAAAAGATTTGAAGGCATCCCAGACTGTGCCCAGGGGTGCTCCCTGCGTGTCGTTTAGCGGAAATAGTCTGTGATTTTGTCCCTCACCGCTTCCCATAGGACCCTATCCCCAGGACCATAATGGGCTATTTGGTTTGAGTCCCCCAAGAAAGATCCGGATGGGTGCATGGTCGGACAGGGCGATCAGGTCTACCTTAATGTCTAGAAGTACTCCTAGGATTCCCGGTGAGCCCCATGCTTAGTGTTTTCTCGAGAAAGATCGGTGTACATGGGAATAACAGGTGTATCCCAGATCCCGCCCCATTTTCTCTTGTCAAAGATCTCTCATAGCTAAACCTGTCAATCGGTCTCTTACCGCTTTAGATGGGAGTTGCCCTTTATGTAAGCTTTGGCTGCTACTATCTCCCTCAGGCTCCCAAGCTAAAGTGAAATCTCCTGTAAGAAGAATCTCCCCTACTGCAAATCTTTCTAATTTCCCTAGGGTATGAAGTAAGAAGCCATCCTGTCCCGTATTTGGGGCATATATGGTGCCTATCGTGATAACTTTTTTCTCCATCAGGACCTGTAGAAAAATGAATCTCCCATTTGGGTCAGTTTCTGTTTTCAGTACTTTTTCCCCCAAGAAATTTTTCAACCCCACTAGCACTGGTGCTGTCTTATACCGCTCATTCGCCTAGTATATTTGGGAAAATTGGTGCATATGCAGTCTATTGCAGTCCCCTTTCTTAATGTGTGTTTCCTGTAGAGAAATAATGTCCGCTCCTCCTCTTTTTATTTGTAGTGCTACCTTTTTCCTCTTTACAGGGTGTTCAGCCCCCTGACATTATGGGACAGATTCAGCCGTGGTTTCATTGGTACAGAATCCTCTCCTACCTCTTATTCCCTCGCTTGGAACCAACCCCTTTGGTACTATCCAGTGCTGTCTTTGGGGCTCCCCTACTCCCCCCTCCCCTTTCCCTCACCCTGCCCTCACCTCCTTTCCACCCCTGTTCGGTTAGGGCTCAGGATCCAAGTAAGCCACCTTGACTGGTTGGGAGCGACCCTCATTTCCTCCCGGGTCCCTATGGTTGCGTCAACCATCTAGGCGATCCAAGCAGTGCCTCACTCCTTCCCGGTTCAGGCCCGCAAACATTTAAGTGCTGTCCTCTTTTGCACCCCCTCGCTCGACGAGGTGCCCCATTTTAATAGTTCTGTTTCTCGTGTCGCTACTTGATTGCAGTAGGCAGGTAGATCATTCCCCTTTACCATCTCCTCTTCCTTCTTCCTGGGGTCCTTTCAGTTGAGGACACCGGCTCACACCCTCCCTCCTAGGGCTGCTGGCTTTCCTTCGCTGCTGTCTCACCGGGGACCCGGCAATTATGTGGTCACTGAGTGCTGTGTGATCATATGGGAGTGGGGCCTGCTGTGCTGTTGCATCCCCCGCGAGGCGCGGTGCCTATGATGCCACGCCTGCCGTCTGTTCAGCCGGGGGGGTTGCCTTGCATAGATTGCCACACATGATGCTGCCCCTCCTGCTCTCTCCCCAAGGCTGCGCGGCCACCCCCCAAGTGGGGCAACGTCCCCATCGAGTTTCCTCCAATGCGCGGCTCTCACCCCTCTTAGTCCGCCAGCAGAGCCGCGCATCGGAGGGTCTGTTCCGGTTGCACCTACTGCTTCGGTGCTGCATGGGACCTGCTGCCAGACGGGACGCATCCCTGCAGGTCGCACCCTGTGACCAAGCCACGCGCTCCTTGCCGGCCACAGCTCCTCCCTCCTGGCTGAGGGTCTTTCAGTATTTCAGCGCCAGTGGGGGGTCGCGAGAACTTCCCTCTGTCTACAACTCTTCGGAGGCATCAGAGCATTCTCCGCAGCTAATCTGGCATCGCAGCCGACTCCGTAACTCATGCATCTCTTCATGTCGCGGCTCGGTTCAGCCCTCCGTTATATCGGCTGGTTGCTGGGTGTTCCTCTCTCTGTGGGTTTCTCTCTTATTAACGGTGCCTCTGAGGTATTGCTTTCCTCTCTGGGGGTCCTACTAGCACGTTATTCAGCCTGGCATTCACCACCTTTGTTGGCCTGGCCGGGTGCTCGTGAGAGTGCGGCTTCACTCTCCGGCGGCCATCTTGGATCCAAACATATGAAAATTTTACCATATTGGGATGCTAGTTTACTTAGTCCCTGCCTGCAGATCTATGAAAAGAAAATAAAAACACATCCAGGATTTATTAGACCAGTTCCAAGAAGTTTTCAGTTGAGAAGCTAGAGGAGTGAAAAGATTCCAACACTGTATTTGCATACCCACAGGTAAGGTGGTCAATCTTAAAACCTACAGGATTCCGGAAGCCAGGAAGTAAATAGTCCTCCAAGAGGTGGATGAAATTATCGCTGCAGACATCATTGAACCCGCTCAAAGTTTGTGCTCCTCGCCGATAGTCCTTGTCGCAAAACCTGATCAATCATGGAGGTTTTGTATGGACTTTACAAACTTAAATGCCATAACCCAGTTCGACAATTACCCGATACCCAGGATTGACGACTGGGATCGGCGGTCTTTATCCCCACAAGTGATCTCACCAAGGGCTTTTGTCAGGCACCATTAAATCTCAGGGATAAAGAAATAATGGCCTTCTCCGCCCCCAGAGGACTATTTCACTTCAAAGTCCTTCCTAGTGGACTCCATGGTGCATCAGCCCCCTTCCAGAGATTAATGGATCAGCTATTGTGACCCTTTTCCAACTTGTGTATCACATATGTAGATGATATAGTAATCCATTGTAAAAACCATAGTTATGAGATAACGAGGGCGCTCAGACAAGCTGGGTTAACCATCAATCCCACAAAGTGCCACCTAGCCCAGTCGGCGGCAAAGCACTTGGGATTCTTTGTGGGGAATGGGCTACTCCATCCCCAAGTGGAAAAGTTTCAAGCCATTCAGGCAGCACCAACCTCAGCGACCAAAAGGGACCTGAGAGCATTCCTGGGACATACCGGGTACGATAGGAGGTTCATCCCAAGTTATTCCGGCATCACCTCCTTTCTTACTGATAAGTTAAAGAATGTTGAAGCACAAAAACTACATTGGTGAAAAGAAAATCAGGCTAGTTTTAACAGACTAAAGTCCATTTCATGCAGTGAGCCTATACTAAAGGTCCCCAATTTCAACAAAGAATTCATACTTCAAACTGACGCCTCTAAGGTGGGTATAGAAGTCGTGCTGTCTCAAGAGAATGATGGCATAGAGCATCCTGTTCTATACATTAGCAGGGAGCTCTTCCCACGAGAAAGGAACTATGCCACCATCAAACTAGAGGCATTGGCCACCAGGTGGGTGATTGGGCACTTAAAATATTACCTGACAGGCAGGAAATGTAAGTTGATAACAGACCATTCACCACTCACCACTCTTTGGCTCAGCTTAAGAAAAGACAGCAGCCCAAGAATAATGTGCTGGTTTTAAGACCTACAGTACTTCTGCTTTAATGTGGAGCATAGAAAAGGAAAAGAACAGGGCAATGTCAATTTCCTGTCAGGATTTTCCTTTAGAAGGAGATGGGGACGCCAGCAGTGTTAGGGGAAAGGTATGTGATGATTATCTAGGTGTCGTCACTTCTCCCCAGGGGGAGACCTTTCTCATGAGGCCCCTACCCAATATTCCCCCTAAGGGTGGTTTAATGCCTCATAGGGAGGGACTCCCCTCCTGGGGATAAGGATGACCCCCTGGGTAAAAGTCGGCACCACTCCCCGAACCTAACCCTCTCAAGCCTTTTACCATCTGTCCACCAACCCCCCTTGATAGCACTTCTATTTGTTATTGTAACATTATACCAGTTACTTCTACTGTGACGTAGAAAACTGCTAACAATACAGATAGTATGTCTAACTTCAGTACAGGCACAAAACACCCAGAGCATGAGGATTACCAGCAGGGCCAATACTGAGACGAGGTGGACATCAGGAGCCATGAAGAATGGCACACAGAAGATACAGGAACAGTATAGACTTCAAGGGAGGAGTCGTCCTGAGAAACACATACAAACTGACAAAGGACTTTGAGAAAGAAAGCTGCATACCAGCTTCAATGACAGTACAGTCTGGGAAGTTCAAAGGAGATGCAGAGGACGTGGTGGGGAGGCCGAGGGTAGTCTGTCCCAAAGTCAAGAGGCTGACGATGGGAGTACTTTGCCCGGTGTTGTGGATTTGGTTAAGGACGTGACTGGGGTCTGTAAAACTGTGGCATGACTTCTGGGTCATAGAGCGAGAGGTCCAGTAACAGCGCCTACACTGTCAGTGAAAAGACCAAAAAGGAGATACGTGGAGCGAGAGCAGCAGAAGCTGGAGACACCGGCGAGAATACGCAAGCACCCAGACAGAACTGCAAGAGTCCCAGAGCCAACAAATGTAATGGGCACGTCACAGAGACCAGTAGGGGCTTGGAGGTGTGGGAAAGATAGAACCTGCACAGGAATAATGATACGAACGATCTTCCTGGTGGCAGTACTTGGGAAGAGAGTTAACCAAGTGGGCCTAGTTGGGCGTGGCTAATGAGCCATGAGATAGGCCGTGATTATGGGTGCTTCTACCAATCCTCAATGATCCTGAAGAGAAGCTATGATCCGAGTCAGCTACGACACGTAATATTGGAACTGTAGATGCATGAATGAGCAAGGAACAATGTGATCACAATTTTGCAGTGATTCATAGCACAGTCTGGTAATTGTGAGCCGGATAAGCGGTGTAGCTTCCTGTCGGCAAAGAAGCAAGATGGCGGCCGAAAAGAAACAAAGCATCGAGCCGACAGGCTCTAGCAAAGAAAGAGAGGCTGTGTCACGGATGAGGTTTTATTAGACCTCGGCCGGCTAGAAATACAGGATCGGAAAGTGAAGAAAGGCAGGCTGGCAGATCTGCACACAATCTGCACACAAGCTACCAGCACGACCCGACCCAAAACAACAACCGCACTGACGAATACACTGCAGCTATAACCTTGGAAAGTCATTGTGGCCCAGCCAGAGAGTCGAAGATAGGGCCTAAGAACTACAGAGGAGCGAAGCGATGCTCAAGTGCCGGCTAGCACAGCCTTGCAGGAAGGAAGATAGGACGGCGAGCAGGCGAAGTGTCGGCCGACAGTGATGGGGAGCAAGCGATTTCGGACGATTTGGGACAGTGTAATCTTTTGGGAGATTAGACAGCGGATAGGTGAACATCGCAGCTGTATTCGGAATAAGGTTGCAGAGAAACCCCTGGTTGACCATTTCAGCCTTAAACAACATAAAGATACTGATTTAAGATGGTTTGTATTACAAACCATAAAAATCCCAAAAAGAGGAGGAGATATATCCACCATGCTCCACAAATTGGAACAACGATGAATTTATCGTTTAGACACAGTGAGGAAGGGCCTCAACCTTTCAGTGGAATGGGGGGCACTAATTACACACTAACGAATGACCTATGAAGATCGGGTTGAGTTTGGAATTTAGTGTCTCTAGTAAAATGAGACTCATATTCGTTTTGTTTTTACTGTACCAGAGGCTCAAAATATGAATATTCACTGCGTTGCGAGGTAAAACGCTCACCAATATATATGGTTTGGCAGGTATCAATATGCGTAGACATTTTTACCGGACAAACACGGGTCTATTAAAATAATTGGCGTCATCTAAATTGCTTATTACGCCTTGAATTAGAGTGTTGGATGAGCAAGGATAATTGGAGATGGGCCCGTTAATCCAACAGTAGCTAACAAGTAGTCCCTTTTCAATGTGAACGCGTTGAAGACGAGAGTTCTCTCCGCAGTCTCCGCGTGTCATAAATGAAGAAAGGAGTCCCTTTTTAGTGTTTATACACGGAAGAGGAGAAATAGTCCTCTTTCCTGCTTGATGGTTTTGCGAGCATAAATAAATGCATGCGCGATGCACCAAACTATTCACGCGGAGAATGCGACATGGCACAGACGGGCTCTAGAAGTGGAAGGAACAAGGTAAGCAGGAGAGGCTGAATGATAGTCTGGGAGAAAAGGAGTGGGACACTGAATAGAAGGAGTGTGCTCAATATTTGAGCACTGGAAAGATAGGCTTTAAACACTTTAGAATTCAATCATGAGTACATAGTAGTGCTCCGATGGATATTGGAGCCAGTAGTTAATAGAAACAGGGAAGGACTGTGACAGGCGGGAATTTAGAAAAGGTCTCATTTTATGATGGAAGTCCGTAAACAATCCATTTTCAGTCCATTCCCTTAATCTGTTTTTCAGATCCTGTTGTAGGATTATCATCAGAGCGGTATTTGGTGGCTGCAGATAAAAAACATCTCCCTGTATACAATATGTTATAACAGGCGTAAGTATTTCATTAATCCATCGACAAAAATAGTCCTTCCATTCCTACATGTAGACTTTGTGAAGATTACTAATATCCCCCCCTGCCCCCTTCATTGTAGGAGCCATTTGGAAATCATTAGCCCAGTCTAAACAACGAAGAACCTCTCTTGAAGAGTCAATAGAAATTACACTGATTTATGAATACAACTGATTTATGAATACAACAACATAATTAACTTGACTAAGTACAAGAACGAAATTATGTTAAAAATGTGGGTTTATTTGCATCTTGGATATGGACAGAATAAAGTGGCCATTATGCAGAGATGTAGATAGGATTAATCCGATAATCAATGTAATGGGTGTTATTAAGTCTATCACTCATAAATATTGATATAATGATTACTGTTTAGAATCGTTTTTTCTGCATATTAAATGTGATTTAAATAAGAGGGAATAGCTTATGTCAATGAAATAGAATATATGAATGTTTGAGTGATATCCAGCCAGGTGTGTTGATATTCTGTATTGTATTTTAGGTGGTGATACTCACCCTACTTGATGCTTATGGGAACAAGGCAAAACTCCCGATTTTTTGTCCTGAAGAAGGTTGCAAGATCGAAGGGGCAATGAATGCGGATGCCCCGTTAAGACAACCGAAACACGTGTAGACGTAGGTCTGTGTGATTAGGAACACACAGGCAGTACCATCATATGATTAGATAGAGGACTTGTTTGATTACTGTGTAAACAAAAAATTGGAGGCTGTCCATGAAGGAGGCCAGGAGACAATAAGATCTATAGGCTGTGATTACAAAGTAAAGAGTGGAAAGAGTGGTAGGAGTGAATCAGTATGAATGTGTGATGCAGATATTTGTTTTTGTGTAAATATTTAATTTTATATTTTTCATGAAATTTTGATATGTGAATAAAGGTTTTTAGAAATCAACAAATGGAACATTTATTGGTATTAAATAAATAAATGCTGTGAATAGCTATTCCCTGTTCTGTTGGTCCAACTCTATAATTTTTTGTTGTAAGCAGGGCTGGAAAGGTTTGGTATTGGGCCAACATACATCAAATGGTTGCGACTGCTGTATAATGAACCGATTGCAAGAGTCAAAACGGGCACAATTATCTCAGAACAGTGGCAGTTGAGCAAGGTTACGAGGCAGGGATGTCCATGGTCTCCGATGCTCTTCATCTTAGCTTGGAGCCACTAGCGGTCTATTTACGTGAAGAATTAGTATAGGCAGGCATCATCAATCTGGGAGGGAGGCATTTGATCTCATTATATGCGGATGACATGCTCCTGTACGTGCAGCACTCCAAGACGAATTTGCAATACATCCTAGATGTGATGGGACGATATGCTGCGCTGTCAAGTATAACAATTAACCCACAGAAGTCGAGTCTGTTCCCTCTCGGAGGATACGCTGGGAAGCCCATGCGCAAACTGTCAGTGTTACCAATTAAGTGGGAAATGGATACATTTCGGTACCTGGGGGTGGATATCTACCATGACCCTAAAATAGAACACATACAGAACAGGGTGAGGGCAGTGAACAAAATTAAAAACTCCATGGGCCTCATTACACGGACGGCGGTGGACCAAGGTGCTACTAGCACCTTGGTCCATGCCGGTAAAATACCGGCACCGCCTTGGAGGAAAGGGGAATTACTGCCCTATTCCAAGGTTGGTGGGGGTTAATTCCCCCTTCCCCCATTGCCCTTCCCCATTCCCAGTTTTGCCCCATAGGGCATAATGGGAATGGGGAAGGTGCTAATTACGGCACCGCAAATTGCGGTACCGTAATTAGCTCCCTGGTCCCTTTGCGGGTTGGTTTTTAACGCCTGCAAAAAGCAGGCGTTAAAGTCTCCAACCCGCAAAGGGACCTCGTAGTAAGGCGGTAAGGGTTAACGGTCACCGGTACCATTAACGGTGACCGTTAACCCTTACCGCCGTCTATGTAATGAGGCCCCATGTCTTTATGGGCTAGATTTCTGTTGTCCATGATGGGGCGGGCAGCATTAATGAAGATGGTTGTGTTACCGAGACTCCTTCACTATTTTGTAAATGTCCCATTTGCGATACCGAAAATGTTTTTTAGGAAACTGCACAGTATATGCAGGAGCTTCTTATGGCATAATTCAAGGTGCAGATTGGCATTGTGGAAGCTCCATAATCCGTATGAACAAGGGGGAATAAAATTGCCCACTCGTGGAAGCACTGTTAAAGCACCCGCTTCGCCACAAGCTACTCTGCTGTCCCAGACTTTGTTTGGGTTTGTGGATTCATTGCAGTCTTGCTGCTGTTGCTACGGACTTCAGCAACCAAGGTGACTTTGCCCTGTGTTGTGTTGTGCTCACTCTACCCACTATCAGCATACTTTGCAACTTGCAAGCTCCGTATACAAGCTCCTCAATTTCTATTTTCATTGCATTGCAGGTGCCTTGCTGGCCCGCCCCATGCTCACGCGGCAACTTCCACTATATTACGAGTACGCCCTCGCACAGCACGCGCGTACTATGGAAACACTGTTAAAGCACCCGCTTTGCCGCTTAGCCGCGAAGCCACGAGGCCGAAAGAGCACTTTATGCTTTACTTTAGCATCTGGCCAAACCCGGCCACACGTGAGTGTTAAGTGTTAAGGCTAGTGTTTTTCTCTAGACCCCTCATCTGTAGGCACACACAGGAGATGGCCTTTTCTGCTTATTCACTTAAATCTGATATGCCTGCCATGTGTCTGCCAAGCCTAAATGGCCCCGCAGCCAATTTACAGACTTTCCACTCTGCTATTTCCATCACTCTGTTTTTTTCTATGCACCCGCACAACAAAATTGGCATCATGAAACCGGCAGCTCCAATGCAAGCAACCATGGCTATTAATGGCCCTCCGAGTTCGACTCCATTGGATTTGACGAATATGCCAAAGTCACCTAGTATGCATATGACTAAATCATTATGTAAACGGTCTGTGACTTCTTGTGAGCGGATCAACTCTCAAACTTTATCGCATCATACAATTCTTGATTCGATCAAGGGACATGGCACACCCCCTACATTAGGTTGCCATTTATCACCCATCTCATTTCCAGTATTGAGTCAAGATTCTACTGGCATTTCTATTTATGCCAGCCAATGTGAATCTCCACCCCCCATTATAGACAAGAGAGCTTCCTATGCTTCAAAATCGATTGAATTGAACTCCACCTTGGTGGAGGCGCATTCTATGCTCCAATCTTTCGTACATCCAACTCCAAAAGCTCACTGACCGGTCTCTAATGTGGAACACCCAAACCACATTTCGAATGGATTGTGTCCCCCAACGTATTCCTCATCTTAGATGTATTCCATCCAGCTTTGCTGCTCTTCTGAGGTTTTTTCGGTAGAGGGCGCCGTGCGTCGATGTCGTCGAGTCGATGGTCCCTCAAAGGCCTCCGTCGAGGGTGACGTCATCGGGTATATAAGAAGCACGCGCGGCGCCCGTTGGCCTCAGTTCTGTTTTTCCGCAGTATACGTTGCTTCGGAGATTCGGCACGCCTCGAGTTCTGTGAAGAATAATAAATATAACGAAATATGTCCTCGTCATCGACGCCAACCACGACCCCGAAATCGGGTTTCAAAAAATGCAAGTCGTGCGGTTCAAAAATGTCAATCACGGACCCGCACCGAGAGTTTTTGTGGTGCCTCGGAGAAGGCCACGACATGGAGGCTGTACGAAGTGTCAGGCGATGACGGGGAAGGCCTTGCGAGAAAGGAGAGGAAAACTACAGGTAGGTCGCAAAACCAATCGTAAAGCCTCTAGCGTCGAGTCGAGGTCCCGTGAGGATCAATCTCCTCGACGCGAAAGGCATCGGTACAGGTCTCGAAGCGATTCCCATCGCTCGTCGTCTTCGATGAAAAAATCAAAGAAACAACGCCACAGGTCTCCCTCCACCTCGTCGTCAGACGAGTCTCCGAAAAGGATGAAATGCCCCACGAAACATTCGTCTCCCGAAGAGTGGGAAGCATTCAGGGTCAACATGATGGAGGTGTTTGAGAAAGCAAAGCCTCGGTCCGCGCCTTCTTCGGAAGCCGGCCAGGAGCGCCATCGCTCCGACACATGCGCGCCCTTGAGCCCGGGTGATTGAAAAAGGAAGGATAGAGAACCTTCCAGGACGCTGAACGAAAAACGCTCGCGTCGAGTCGACCGTTCGAGGTCACCGATGCCGTCTGAGACCCATCACACCTCGAAGGGAAAATCTTCGAAGAGCGCCTCGACGCCCTCAAAGCAAACCCCATCGACGACCGCTATGTCGTTGACACCGTCGATGCCCTTGTCGACGCCGAAGCCCTCGGCGCCAAAGGCTCCAGCCAAGCCAGGGCAGCCAGAAAAATGGAAAGATAAGGTTACAAGACCTGTAATATCCTCAGATCCCTGTAATACAAGTCTTCCTCCTCCTCTCCCAGAGAAGGTTTTCAAGCCTCTCCCCAGGAAGGAGTTTTTCAAGTCCCTGACCTCAATTTTTGAGGAACAGGAGAGATCTGATGAGGAGAATGTACCTTTTGGGCTAGAATATGGCACCCCAAATGTCCCAGAATGCTTGATTTCAGAAGAAAGCAGAATGAGGGACTTGGTGGAATCATTACACAATGCAAGTGGCATTGACACATCTCCTGGAAATAACTTTGGCAGACCAGAACCAGGAGAGCATGCCAGTCCATCATACCGTCAGTTAATGACGAAGGTAGTAGATTACTTAGGATGGGCTAGACCATCAGCCCAATTCATCCAGGATGATTTGACAGATTTATTGGACCATGGTCTCACCAAAGACCCAGTACTACCCTTTCATGTAGCCCTGCAAAATAGGGTGGCCAACAATTGTGAAACTCCGGATTCTATTCCTCCGGTAAATAAATCCCTCACCTCAAAATACTGCCCGGCCAGTAGCGACCCCGGCTATTTGTCCAAACATCCAACTCCCGAGAGTCTGGTCATACAGGCAGCCACAGCTTCTAACAAACTTGCGTACCCTTCTATCCCTCTAGACAGGGACGATAAGCGTGTGGATGGCTGGGCACGGAAGGTATTCTTAGCTGGGATTATGGCTTTAAAATCTGCGAACTTCACATGTGCCTTGGCAAAATTTTCGTACACTCTGTGGGAGTGCATCGCAATGGCGGCGGAGCACATACCAGAAGGGGAAGAAAGGGAAGGGTTCCTAGCCATCATTAGAGATGGAAAGGAAGCCATGCAGGAACCCCTTCAATCTGGATTGACACTGCGGATAGTGTAAGCAGGCCCATGGGCACTAGCACGGTAATGCGTAGATTTGCGTGGTCACAGAAGTCAGGTTTTGCACCGGACGCACATAACCGCCTTCTGAACATGCCTTTTGACTGGTCTCACCTTTTTGGCAACAAGGCTGACGAGTGCCTTAAGAGGTTGCAGACCTCAAAAGCACCTGCAAAATCTTTAGGAGCTGCTATTAGGAAACCGCAGCCTTTTCGTGCGCGAGGACAATCGTGGAGGGGAAGATCCGATCGTTACTACTCCTCATATGGAAAGGCGAGAGGAATGGCCAGTGAAAGGGGCCAGAGAAAGGCCACTCGCGGTAGACGAGCAAAACGTGCAAAGCCAGCTCCAGCTGCAGCCTCTTTGCCATCAGCAGCTGCAACAACCACCACAAAACCACTTTGAGGACTTGCATCACAAAACACCTGTAGGAGGCAGGCTATCACAACATCTGCAAGAATGGCGAGCCATTACTTCAGATGTTTGGGCTCTAGAAATAATAGCCAAAGGCTACTGCCTTCCTTTTATAAAGCAACCTCAAAGTAATCCACCAGGGAGACACCCTTTGAAGTTTTCGGACCCGCTCCTACAGCAGGAGGTTCTAACCCTGCTGGAGAAAGGTGCTATAGAACCAGCACCTGCAGCGGAGAAGAACAAGGGATGGTACTCCCTGTATTTTTTGATCCCCAAAAAGGACGGAGGACTGAGACCCATCTTGGACTTAAGAAACTTGAACAAGTTCCTCAGGAAGGACAAGTTCAAGATGGTTACCCTTTCTCAGATCCTTCAGGCCCTTCAACTTCAGGACTGGTTGGTGTCATTGGACCTCCAGGATGCTTATTTTCATGTGCCGATTCATCTCAAGCACAGAAAATACCTGAGGTTCGTAGTGTGCAACTCACACTATCAGTTTCGAGTCCTGCCATTCAGATTGACCTCCGCCCCGAGGTTCTTCACCAAGTTAATGGCAGTGCACCTCAGGAGAGGGGGGATTCATGTCTACCCCTACCTGGACGATTGGTTGATCAGGGCACGTTCTGCCGAGCAAGCACTGGATCATCTGAAAGTCACCTGCCACTTCCTCCACAGACTGGGCTTCTCCCTAAATTTCAAGATGTCACAAATGACACCTTCCCAACAGCTTCAGTACATAGGAGCTGTATTAGACACATCCTTGGGAAAGAGCTCGCCTTCCATGTCGAGGGCTCAAGACATTCTTCAGATGGTTTCCAAATTCCAAAATGGCCAAAATCTCCAGGCTTATGACTTTTTAGAGTTGTTCGGCCTCATGGCATCCTGCATCTTCCTGGTGCCAGAGGCACGCTTGAGGTTGAGATCCCTTCAATGGGCTCTAAAGACTCAGTGGTCCCAGTTCTCGGGTCAAATGACGGATCTTCTCCAGATTCTGAAGAAAGTTCGACAAGATCTTCTATGGTGGACTTGTACAGAGAACATCCTAAAAGGAGAACTTTTTTGGCAACCATGGCCATAGATCACAGTAGTGGCGGACGCCTCACTCATGGGGTGGGAAGCTCATGCCAACGATCTGACAATCAGCCTTCGTTGGTCTCCATCGGAGTCCAAATTACACATCAACCTTTTAGAGCTGAGGGCAATCAGACTAGCGCTGAAGGCTTTCCTGCCATCTGTCAGGGGAAGGAATGTCCTGATAATGACGCACAACACATTGGACATGCATTATCTAAACAAAAGAGGAGGTGTGGGGTTACTACCTCTGTGCAGAGAGGCAATGCAGCTCTGGTATTGGGCAATTCAGGAGGTAATCTCTTTAACGGCAATGCACCTAGCCGGGGAGGAGAATATGACGGCAGATGCTGTGAGCAGGCAGAGCACAGTGTCCCACGAATGGGAACTGGCTCAGGAAGTCATTCAAGAGATCTTCGCCCTTTGGGGAACCCCTCAAGTAGACCTATTTGCAACCGGTATTAACCGAAAGTGCGAAAGGTATTGCTCAAGGGAATCTCCCCCGAGAGGAGCCCTGGGGGACGCGTTCGTGGTGGAGAGGAATGTCCCACTATTGTATGCGTTCCCTCCGATTCCCATCATTCCTCTGGTCATCAGGAGGCTGAGACGCATCGGAAGCCGCATGATCCTGATTGCCCCAGATTGGGCCAGGAGAACGTGGTACTCGGACCTTCTAGATATGTCCATCTGTCCTCCAGTACGTCTTCTTCAGAGAGAGAACCTTCTCTCTCAAATGGAGGGTCAGGTTCTCCATCCAGAGGTCAAAACGGTCCACCTTTATGATTGGTATCTGAAAGGCTGAGATACAGGGATTGGAACCTTCCAGATAATGTTATGGAGGTGTTGCTTTCGGCAAGAAAGCCAGCAACAAAGTCTCTATACCGTTGCCATTGGAAAAGGTTTTGCAACTGGTGCAGAGAAAAGAATGTCGATCCTTTTCTATGTTCTATTCCGGAAGTACTATCTTTTCTTCTGACCCTAGCACATAGAGGTCTGAATGTTGGAACAATAAAAGGTTACCTTGCGGCGCTTTCCATTTTCAAGCGCTCGTCGGAAGAATGCTCCTACTTCAAAACTCCTTTGATAAAACAATTCTTAAAAGGACTCACTAATGTGTTCCCTCATCACCCATTTCAAGTACCGATTTGGGATCTCAATTTGGTCCTAAAATTCTGAATGTGTGCTCCTTTTGAGCCTATGCACACCTGTCCATTAAGATTACTAACATGGAAAACTGCCTTCTTAGTTGCTTTAACATCTGCAAGAAGAGTGAGCGAATTGCAGGCACTGTCTTCTGGGCCACCCTATGCTGTGTTCCATAAGGACAGAGTTGTGTTGAGGGTTAAACCATCATTTTTACCGAAAGTAGTATCTGATTTTCATTTAAGTCAGAAAATTGTTTTACCCGCATTCTATCCTCCACCCCATCCTTCGGAGGAGGAGGAAAGATTACACAGGTTGGATCCAAAAAGAGCTTTAAGCTTTTACATCTCTAGACTTTCCAGACTTAGAGTGGACAACCAGCTGTTTATAGGTTACACAGGAAGGAAACTGGGTCAATCAGTGACAAAACAGACAATGTCACGCTGGATTGTGCTTTGCATTTCAGAATGCTACAGATTAGCACAAAAAGACCCACCAGAAGGGTTAAGGGCTCATTCCACCAGAGACATTGCCTCTTCGACATCCCTTCAAAGAGGTGTTCCAATAAGGTCCATTTGTGAAGCAGCAACTTGGTCTTCACTACACACCTTTTCAAAATTCTATAGTCTGGATGCTTCCCAGTCTAAGGAGCTGAGTTTTGGAAAAGCAGTGCTATCTTCTGCCATCTAAGGGCATTGAAAAATCTAACCCCTCCTCCAGAGAAATTATACATACTGCTTTGGGAGTCTATCTAAGATGAGGCATACGTTGGAGGACACAATCCACTCAAAAAACAAGTTACTTACCAACTGGTAACGTTCTTTCGATTGGATGTTCCTCCAACGTATTCCTCATAGCCCTCCCAGCCTACCCCTCTGTAGATTTTTCCGGGTTATTGCCAACTCAAATCTTGCAAGGCTGATACCTGTCTGCCGGCACAATCTACGCAGTACAAAATCAAAGATAAAAAGGGGAAAAACAGAACTGAGGCCAACGGGAGCCGCGCGTGCTACTTATATACCCGATGACGTCACCCTCGACGGAGGCCTTCGAGGGACCATCGACTTGCCGACATCGACGCACGGCGCTCGCTGCCGAAACAATTTACGAAGAGCAGCAAAGCTGGATGGAATACATCTAAGATGAGGAATACGTTGGAGGAACATCCAATCGAAAGAACGTTACCAGTTGGTAAGTAACTTGTTCATCTATGTTATAACCTGCCCTAGTAGCAATTAATACCGCAATCTTGAATCTAGTCAAATTGTTTGAGACCATGGCGCTAGGTTAACTAAACAAACTTGCCAGTTTGATGATTTAGTCAAATGGCTAAAAGACAACTGTCCAGTGTCGAAGAGCTTTGAAGAGTAGGGCAAATATCAAAGGACTTGAAGATTCAGTAATAGCAGTGGGTGAATACAACACACAAGAGACCATGGGGCAGGGAGAGGCTCCGCCGACACATCAATCAGACCAGTCCTTCAACTACCAGCTATTGCAGGGATAATTCGGCCCATTGCGACTCCCCCCGATGCAAGAGCCAGACAAACAGCTGACGACTCTTGGATCGCCTCAGTCTCTCCGGCACTAAATACTGATTCGATAGCCACTTGTGCCAGTGCCATACCATCGGCCCAGGGGGCCCTGACAGCAAGTGCTGCAAATGGCTCGATTAAGGATATTAAGCTGGCACTAAAATAGCAAAGCGCACCCTTAGTGCCTTTTTTCAGTTGGTAACACTGCCAAATCCAAATCTGTGCCCAGTCCAAAACATCTATCAAATGTAATTGTTCCAACTACAAGTTGTGCAGTTTTGCTTCCTTCATCCACCAGTCCTCCAAGGAGAACCTATCCAGTAACACCAGTTATTCCCCATTCTCCTCTTAACGCTCTAGTCCAATGTATTGAATAAAAAGCGTGTATAGGGACAATATCAGTTTCGACTAAACCTGGCCAGAAATCTGTTACGTTCTCTGATGCGGCCTCGGCCGTGTCGGATGGTGTACAAAACCAAGTAGTCTTGGCAGAACTAAAACAGATGGTTGACACATACTTGGCTGCACGATTGCCCCCCCTAATAAATAAGCAGCAGAACGATTGCACACAACACACGAAAGACGAGTGGGCCATGGTAGGCCCAGTGGAAGTACCATCTTTGTTGGAAACACAAATGAACTTCACGCAATTCGCATACGAACCGCAGCAGTCATTGAGGAGAGTTCATGACAAATCTATCCTCAAGAAACACATTTACATACAATAGATACACAACAATGAGATGGGATTCTCGCAAGTCGCTAACTAAGTCTCTCCTAAAACCAACAGTTAAGCATTAATCCCTCCAGAAACAGACTTCGGTGGAACCCAGCATCACTGGGCGCCTACCATCGTCCGCTAGAAAGTAATAGCTTGTCCACCCGCCCAGTAGAATATTCTGATTTGTTACTTCCCTTTGTCAATACTATCATAACATATCCCAAAAATAGTATTAGACATAAGCATTCATTTGATCCAGAAATAAAATTCAAATGTGCTGCATACAGACGCTTAAGACGGGTGATTCTAAACATGGACTCACAGTCCCGTTGGCAAAATTTAAAAACTGCCAAATGCCAATACAAAAATTGGCTACAAAGCAGATAATCTATAATGTTCCAACAAGACAGTGAAACAATGAAACGCACATGATAAACAAAAACTCGGCTGAGATGTGGCAACTGTAGTCCAATCGTTCCTATAATCTTCAAGCTGACGCCCAAATTAGCAGCGTCAAGGAACACCAATGGGTAAAACATTTTTCTGATCTATATGTTGATAATTGCTTTGTTCAACTAAATTATGCCCAAAAATCAGAAGGCCCGTGGATTGTCAATTTTTCAATTACCACTCTCTGGGCGTTTATAATGAAAGGTAGTTCCTCACAAGCAGCGTATCCAGATGGCCTCAATAACCTGATGTTTAAGGCAAATCCAGACTAATGAGCAATGATCTTGGATAAGATATATCGCCAAGTTTTGACATCATGTATGGTCCCAACATCGTGGAAGACCTCTATTATAATTCCAATCTTTAAAAAAGGCGACCGTAGTTTACCCCAAAATTATTGCCCAATAGTATTACTGGACGCTCCAGGAAAAATCTTTACAAAATTGATCCTGGAGATTTTAATGCCAGGAAACAGAAACATCGGCTGCGTGATCCTCAACAGATGGGCTTTGTCGCCGGTATGGGTACTAACATCAACTTACTCTGCCTTAATGCCATGAAAGCACAACGCCATGCAACAAAACAGCCAGTCTTTTTTGCATTCATAGATCTTCACGCAGCCTTTGACTCCATCTCCCGTGTTATCTTGATGGCGAAATTAGCCCAAGATCAATGCCCTTCGATTCTAAGTGATTTCATCCATGCCTTACATTCTAACACATCTGTTAGAATAAGATTGACTCTTGATGGTGTTCTGTCAGAACCTATTCATACTGCCAGAGGTCTTAAGTAGGGGTGCTTGCTAGCATCTGCAATCTTTAACTACTTTATTTATGACGTTTGGGCAATCTTTAACAAAGTAATGTCAGACTCTCCTAAGTTTAATGATTGTCAGATAAAATCATTAATGTACGCGGATGATCTTGTGTTGATCTCAAAGACCCAGATGGGCTTGCAGAATTTACTATCAGCCTTTGAAAGTTACAGAACACAAAATGAACTTAAAGTCAACACCGCCAAAACTCAAGTCGTGTTCTATTCACCGAAAATACTTGGAAATAAAACATTTGTCTGGTCCATTACCCATATTCCTTTGTCAGTGGTTCCTCAATATACATATTTGGGAATAACTTTCGAAGGAAACACGTATGCTAAAGGACAGATTGAGCGAGTTGAAGCTAAAGCTGCTACGGCTATCTCGCAAGCCAAAATGATCATGCACAAATATGGTAAATTTTCCTTTAAACCGGTGTGACATTTCTGGAACATGAAAGTAGTACCAACTCTGCTATATGGCCTTGAAACCTTACCAGTAAACTTGCCTTTTGAATTTGAGAAATGGGAAGCCAAATTTTGGAGACAGATATTGCATTTACCACAATGCACTCCTGTACCCTGGCTCAGATTCGAGTTGGGATTGGTTTCCCTTCAGCAACTTTATCACTGGTGTATTACGGCATTATTTAGGAAATGCTTAGTGTCCACAGAGTCTCTGGTTATTTTAAAAACTTTAACCCACTACATATTTTCTGTAAAACATACTTTTGTGACTGCTTGGACACAGAAGGTTTACCAAAAAATGGTCAATGCATAAGTCTCCATTGATCTACTGCTCACCAATCCTGACACGGCGAAAACTAAGATATATGAAATAGATTGGATTATTACAAGAGAAATGTGTCTTCAATATAGAGATGGTTATGTGTATAGATTTCCCCCCAAAAAAGTTTGCACCCTACCTCCATATTTGGTGAGAACTTCAGCTCCAAAATATCGTGCAGGCATATTACACCTACAATTTAATATATGGGTCACCAAAGATCTACAAGCTAAATTTAACAGCTTCCATTTTCACTCAACTGTTTTTCATTTGATAACAGATTGTGAGGCATTGATAGATCGTAGAGTGACTCACTTTTCAAGACAATGTAACCTGTTGGGGCAATTTGAGGTCGTCCAATGTTGGTCGACTATCTTGACTTTCATATTTATGCTGATACAAAGCACAACAATTTACTTTTTGTTAAGTTTGAATTTAGGAACTAATGAACTGCAAGGGCATTTTTCTAAATGAAAAAGAAAACAAAATGGAACTTTGACTTTCCTTTGGTTTGATTTTCTCTTGTTTTTTTGTTTTGTCTTTACTGTATATTCATACAATCTACCTATTGTAATGAATTGTTATTATGTTATTTTATGTATACATTTTGAAAGGTTGATTGAATTCAGCAGTATCAAATAAAATAACCAAATTAAAAAAGAAATTGCCCAATTTAAGTTTATTTTGCAGCTAGCAAGTTGCAAATTGTGGCTAAATGGCTGTCAGATGGACAAATGCCCGAATCACGGTTAGTACGAGGAGAAAGTACTCAGTTCTTTTTTAACAAAGTGACATGACTAACCGATACACATGCAACTTTCTCGCCCTTGCTGTTGCGACTGGGATGTGTAATGTGGCGCATGGCCTGCCAACTGCTGGAGAACACAACACTGGATTCCCTGCAGATCCCGCTCGTTGCGCTGAAAGGGGTAGATGAACAATTGAGGTTAAACGTGAGGAAGTACTGGGATCCCAAGGGAGTGGTGATGGTGGGAGATGTACTAAAGGAGGGGATGCCTAAGGATTTTGGGGAACTGACAACAGACATGAGGGTACACCGGGGGCAACACCTCACGTATTCCTGCCTTCTGAGGAGTCTTAGACACAGGTGGCCGGAGACTGAGGCGCCCTTACAATTAGACGAAACTATAGAGACATTCTATGATGTGTCAGATGGAGGACACAAAGGGCCTCATTACGAGTTTGGAGGTATTCATGGCGCTAATAGCGCCATGAATACCTTCAAACTCGTTCCGACTCCACCCTGGTGAATGGAGAAATCACCGGTCCATTCCAAGGCTGGTGGGACCGGTAAATCCCCATTCACCAGGGCCCTTGCCCATTCCCATTTGAGCCCCTATAGGGCTCAATGGGAATGGGGAAGGCGCTAATAACGGTATCGCAAATTGCTGTACAGTTATTAGCTCCAGAGTCCCTTTGCTGTCCCGTCCTTAACGTCTGGAAAAACCAGGCGTTAAGGCAGGACCGGCAAAGGGAACTCGTAGTAGGGCGGTAAGGGATTACCGGCACCGGTGCCCTTACCAGTGCCGGTAATCCCTTACCGCCCACCTCATAATGAGGCATAAAGTCTTGATGCTATATGAGCTAATGATGTCCAAGATAAGAAGGTGGATGCAGACAGACAAAAGTTGATGGGAAATGTTTTGTCAATGATTAAGCAAGTCTGTAAGTTGCCATGATTATGTAAAATAATACAAATTGTAATAATAATAATTAAAAAACAAGTGGGCCTAGTGGGAAGGAAAAAGAACCATGGGTCTGGTGCTCAAACTTTGTAGAGCGTCCAAGCCCGAGGGTTCAGGGCGCCGTTTCAGACATGTTACATTCATCTTGACAGTCGAAAAAGGATAGGGGAAAAGAAAGAAACACAAACACAACATTAGGGTGGGTAAGCTGGTTAAGGGGAGGGGGAGGGGCTTGCTGATATAGGCAAGAGAGGGTAAAGGGGTAGGCCCAGGTGTGAGGCTTAACAAGTTCTAGTTTTGGGTGGTGTATGGGGGCGTCAATTCTTACACAAGGAGTCAGGTTTTGAGCGCCTTGTGGAATGGACGGTAGTCAGTTTCTGCTCTTAGTTCAGGCGGGAGAGCGTTCCATTGGGTAGCAGCTACTGGCCCCTGCTGCTCTTGTCTTTTTCACCTTTGCAAGGATTAGCCAGTGTGCCTGGGTGGTTCTCACTGGTCTGGTTGAAATGGATTGTTCAATGCTTCTGGCTAGGTACTGGGGGCTGTGTTTGATAGGCATTTGTGAGTGATTGAGAGGGTTTTGAAGATAATCCTTCACGGACAGGGAGCCAATCTTCCGGCAGAGATATGGCATCTTTTGGATATGTTTAAGGCTGCTCTTAGGGCGTAGTTCCGCCATGTTCTGCTTTGAGGTGCCTGCAAATAATGCTTTGCAGTAGTCCAGTCTTGCTCCAATGATGGCTCTGGCTATGGTTAAGCAGTTTGTAGGAGAGAGGAAGTGCCTTGTTGCATTGATAAGCAAAGTTGTGTATGAGGACGCAATGGTTTTCACTTGTTTGGTAAGGGAGAGAGTGGCATCTAGGTGGACACCTAACGTTTTTACAGAGGGGACATGAATTGGTTACCATCTATGCAGGAGGAGAATTCTGCTCTGAGTTTCTTGAGAATGGTGGGCTGGCCAACTAATAGGCTATCCGTTTTCTCGTCATTCAGGCATAGGTGGTTGGCGGCCATCCAGGCCTGGATGGTGGAATGTATTTTATGGATGGAGATGAAGTCTTCTTGGAAGGACCTTGTGAGTTGGGAAGAGGATTTGGGTGTCATCGGTGTAGTTGGTATACGAGATGCCGAGGGAGTCCAGGAGGTCAAAAAGGGGTTTAGTGAATATATTGTAGAGAGATGGGGAGACAAAGGAGCCTTGAGGGACGCCACAGGGCATAGGCATGGGGGGCATGTGCAGGGTCTGAGAAGACTCTCATGGTTCTGTTTTCAAGGAAAGAGGCTATCCATGCTGCTGATTTCTGGGAGAGGTTTGCTGAGTTTGTGAGGTGGTGGCAGAGTGTGTTGTGGTCTACCTGGTTGAAAACAGCAGATAGATCGAGGAGGAGTGGGCTGGTTTGCCTTTGTCTTTCATATGATATGATAGGTTATTTATAACGCGCTTTAAACCCAGAGTTTTCTAAGCGCGGACCTGGCACTCGAACCTGTGTTACTCTGTGTTGTCTTGCTTCCAAGGCGAGCACATTGCCCCTGACCTATCCTCCCGAGATGGCTTTGAATGAGTATAGTTGACTTTTGAGTGCTGATTCAGTCCTGTGGCCTGGGCGAACGCCGGATTGGTGCATGCCTAGGATATGGTGTGTTTCAAGGTAGGCTTGAATTTGTAGGTAAGCGGCCCTACCCAAGATCTTAAGGAGGAAGGGAACTGTGGTGATGGGTCTGTAGTTGTTCGGTAGCAGGGGGGTCTAAGGGAGGTTTGTTCAGCAATGGTCAAACACATGGTTCTTTTACACTAGTTGGGACCTGGCTAGATGCAAAGGATGCTTTAATGAACCTTGTGATGAATGGGATAACTGCTTCTACGCATTCTTTAATGTTGGAGGCTGGGCACATGTTGCCTTTGCAATTAGAGGGTTTGAGATTTTTAAGGATGTTTTTGACTTCTCCCTTAGAGACTTCTTTGAAGTTAAAGGCTGGTATGGAGTGGTTAGTTGTTGAGTTGGCTATGAGCATGGGTGATGAGATGGCTGCCATTTTCTTTTCAATGTTGTCCTGTAAGGTGATTATTTTCTCTTGCATGGAGTTTTGAATGCTGATGTACTAGGCCTCTTCCTTGGTTATGGTATTAGGCCCCTGGGATGTGGTCTCTGGTTCTCTACTGGTGTTGTAGGCTGCAGCTTTAGCACTGATGATGGCCTTTTTATAGTCTCTAGCTAGGGATATGAAGGTGGTTTTGGTGGGGTGGTTAGGATCTCTTTTCCATACCTTTTCTGCTTACCTTTTTTGTAAGCTCAGGGTTATTAGGTCAGGTGAGAACTCTGAGTTAATGTGAGCTTTAAGCTTTGCCTTTCTGAGACAGTGCGGTGCTACCAAGTTGACGGCTTTGGTTAGGGTGTTGGCATATAGGTCAGCCATGTCAAGGGAATCTTCTGAGACATTGTGATCTAAGTCCACTAGCAGAGGGGATATCAAGTCTTTGGTGGTGTTTTTGGTGCTCCGGGTGATCGCTGGTGGGAGGTTTGTGCTGATGGGTGGTTGTAGGTTGAGACAGGGTAAGGTGAAGCTGATGACGTGGTAGTCCGACCAAGGGCAGGGTGTGTTAGAGCTGATCATGATGTGGCTTTTCAGGTCAGCTACCCAGTCCAGGGATCTTCCTTTGATACGTGTTAGGTTGGTAACTCTGTGAGAAAAACCCATATCTGTGAGGGCATTAGCTACTGTCGCTGCAGAGGTGTCCATGGTGTCGTGTAGACCTAGATTGCGGTCTACTGGGAGTATAACTCTTGATGAGGGTTTGATGTTGTTTGAGATGAGGTGCGTGTGTTCTTCCTCACAGGTTGTAGGGGATCCTGGGTGCATGTACAGGATATGCAGTGAGATTGATTCTGTGGGGGATGCTGTGAGTTTAGCTAAGAGAATCTCGCAGTTAGCTTTGGTATAGCTCTATATTGGTCTGATTTGGAGTGAGGCTCTGTGTAAGAGTATGACCCGCCTCCTCTGGAGTCTGTTCTGTCACTTCTAAGTATTGTGTAGCCATCCGGACGGGCTAGGGATAGAGCTGGACCTGAGGCTTAATATAGCCAAATTTCTGGGATCGCAAAAAGGTCTATGTGATAGAATGCAATGAGGTCATTAATCTCCAGTCCATTACTGGTTAGGGATCTGGCGTTAATGACGGCACCATGTAGGAGGAGTGGGTCTAGGGCGATAGCGGTTGGTTTATTGACGGCTACCTTGGTGGTGGATGGGCAAGGATTCTGTTGGTCAGGTTCAGGTAGAATCTCTGTAGGTGGTCGTTTGGTAGGTGGCGTGGGGCGGACAGGCCTCTTCACAGCGAGGGTGGTATGGTGTGTTGTTGTGGCGGAGTGGGTGTTTTGGCATGCTTATAGGTTATGACTGTGAGGCAAGTTGTGTTTCCCAGATGTGTGGATCATGTGGGAATGTTGTTATTAGTAAATGTGGGGCATGCTACAGGACCTGGGTGCTGAGTTTTGGTCCCTAAATGGATGTGTAGCCGGTTAATGGTGGCAGGACGGGAAGGAGGATTTGATGGAGTTCTAGAGCAGAATCTATAGTTCCTGGTCGCGGTAGTAATGGAGGTGGGGCGTGGATGCTGCAGGATCCGTTAATTAGTGTGCAAGGCTATGGGTGCTACTGGGATTTGGAGATTGGGTGGTGGTGATAGGTGTTGAGCTCTGGGGCTGCGTTGGTACAAAATCTAGCTCTTTGTCAGCATAGCATTACTGGAAGTCCCTACTTGGGCTGGGAGTGGCGATAGCGTGCGCCTGTAGCTGCCGCTCGAGTGTGAGTCAAGGGATAAGGGAAGGGTGGGCAGTGCGTTAGTGCGCGTGGTTGTGGCGGCTGTGCTAGATAGGGGGGGTTTGTGAGTGAGGGGTTTTGGCTGGTCTCGCGTCTGCGAGGTAGCGCGGGTGAACTAGATTTTATTTGTGCAGGCAATGCGTTAGTAGGAGCATCGTGACCAATATCTAGGCAAGGGGTTGCAGCTTTCCCTGGAGTGCTTGCAATCTGTTTAAGAGGGTTTCAAATGTGGTGGTGCAAGGCAGAAGGTGCCGGGCATGGGGAGGGGGCATGGCGGGGACAATGAAGACAAGCCAAACCATTTAGTGTATATATATGAAGTAGCCCGCCGTGCATAACTGAGTAACAGGCTCACCTTCATGGCAGTACTTGGCAGGGGAGTGAACCAAGTGGGTTAATAAAAGAATAGAAACTAGGTTCTATGACCCAAACCAAAGTCACGTATATTCGCATGCAAGTCATCTTCCTTGTGGCAGCTTGGCAGGAAAGTGAACCAAGCGAGCCTGATAAGAAAAAGGGACCGAACATGGTCTGGGACCCAAATAAGTGCAAGGTGAGCATCCGAGGGAGGAACCCTCCAAACAGTGGCAAAGAAAAGACCACTGACTGGCTAAGGAGAGCCTGGAACTGTTATGAAAGTTATTAAGAAGGCAGGTGAATGGAGTCATTTCTGCTGACCTCAAATGGAACTTTGTTGACACTAATATCCAGGGCAAAGGAGTCATTCCCCCTACGCACATTTGTAACTTTATTGGTACTAACATCCAGGGGAAGGAGGTACAATCCTCGATACAGTTGGACCTTTGATGAAACCACTACCCATGCAAAGGGGGTTGTTCCCCTAGGACACAGCTTAAACCTTACCAGAGATATCAGCATAATGGAATCATTCCTCCTGGTCACTTCTGGAACTGTGCATCAACCAAGACCAGGGGAAGGGAGTCACTCCCCCCTGTATTGATTGGAGTACTGAAGAGACTTTCTTTTGAGACACCAGGAGAAAGGAGTCATTCTCCTGGCGAGAGAACTTCCTTTTGATTAAGACTCTTTAATTGTAGTGTAAGGGACAGAAGTAGGGTTTTGACTCAGGACAGTTGCTTTTTCAGTTTACGGTCATTCTGGCAGATCCTATTTTGGCTTGAGGCAGGGGAAACCCCTCTTAGAGTCAAGGATAGGTAGGTTTATGAATTCAATACAAGTCTTTGTCAACCACCATGACGCCTCCTTGTCAGCTGCCTTCTTCTGCACCCTCAGCAGTATGTAGTTGGGTACTTTCCTATTTTGTTTTCGAGGGATCAGTCTAATTGTGGGAAGGATATAGGGTATATGCAAAAGAACGAAGACTGATTACCCCTCCCTTTGTTCATTTGATTGGCTTTGTTCACCACTTATTAACCATTATCAATTTTGGTTTCTCACAGTACATCAACATACAGCTTCCTTAGAAAAAACTTCCTTGCAAAAAAGAGTTTATTTAATACTTTTTTAACACAAAATAAAAACAATTTGTTGTATTTTATAAAACAGGGATACTCAACTTTATCTATCAAAAAAGAATTCATCAAGGTGGGGTTAGTACGTGACTTTTTGTCTTTGTGATGTGTACAAAAATGTGTCATATAGGACAACAAGCAACTAAGAAAACAGTCATATTTTTCAACATACTTCTTGTTTTGCCATCATATGTAAGTCACAAAAAAATGTTTTAACTGTGAAGAGCCTTAAACGATGGTCTCCACATGAGTGGGGTTCTTTAATTATGCTCCCTATGTAGTCTACATATGTTTTCGGCCTTTCGTTCTATTGGCCGTTATCTCTAATGCCTTTTCTCTGTATGTTAGGACAAGAAGATTTCTTTATGTTTGTGACTCAATCACTCGACCCCCTTGGATAACTGTCTTTTTCACTATAAAATGCATAAAACATTGTAATTAAAAACAAGGATGTGATGTATGTTATCTTAATTTTGGTGTGTTGTGTCTCGTGGTGGTGAACACTGACCTGATTAGCAAAGACATTCTGACTCGGGCATGTCTGTCAACATTTATTTCTTCTACCTTGCCTATGCAGATATCTTCTTGATGTAATATGCATGTAATAAGACCATGTTGTTTTACTTCCATATCTATATTCCATCAATTTCTTAATTTGAAATGATTTACTTTGTGCATTATTGTTAGATACAAAACCTGATATTGCGGGTTATATTCAGCTCAGATCATTTGATCGTGTTTATTTTCAACCGCAGTTTTTTCTATTTCCTTATCATGCACGTCTAGTGGCAAACATTGACATTTGTTATCCCTAATTTTCTATTCAAGTTTCTTGCGCAGATCATTCGTTTCCTGCTTTTATCTTTTTTAGGAGTTTTATTTCCCTGACAGTTGTAAATTAGAGATGAATCTAGCAAGAGTCTCTGCATTTCAATTCATAACGCGTGTCTGAAGTATACGAGGTTGCATTAACGTTGAAAAATAGCGTGCATTCGAAACCAGCATGTATTTGCACGGGCTTTCTTTTTTATATATGAAGTCTTGTAGCAAAAGTGTTTTGTTTTCGGGTGTTCGATTGTTTCGTTACATCAATGTTTTGCTAACGCGGCTCAGTTTCCGTGTTAGTATTTGTTTAGTATCACGTGAGCACCTGGGCGTGTACCACGTGTTATGCACGGTAACAGCTGCACCGCATGTCCTCGACTTTGTGTCTCTTTAAGTGTGTGGAAAAGGTGCCATGTTTAAATGTTTACCATAGGACATTTTTGCTTTACAGGGGAATGGTAACTTACTGCAATACCGCTCGTGATCCAGCTAATAGTGCTGGACCGAGTAGCGGTAATGCTATTTTTGCTGGCGGGAACCTGGCGGTATTACACCCAGACACCTGATGAGGCCCAATGATCCTCCCTGTCTGTGGTGACCTGGACAAATGACATGACAACGGTTGTGTTTGGAAGGTTGTTTATTGAGACACCGGTTGTAGGGGGGGGCAACTGGCATAGGTCTCAACTCGCACGCTTTTGGCGGGTGTCACCCGCCTTGTAAACAGCTGACTCACCCGCCAAGCCTCCTGCACGGCCATTAATTTCAATGGGCCTCTCACCCGCCAAAAATAAAATCGGGTGTTTTCACCCGCCTTTGCGACATAAATGGTTGAGAGCTATGAACTGGGGTGTAACAAGTCAAGGGCAGGGTCATCGCAAATACTTCCAGTTCATGCAGTTACCTCACTGCAGAGTAATGTGTGTTAGCTTCCACACACTGTAGCAGCCAGACCACCCAGGAGGCTACTCTTAGCCTTGGAATTACACTCTATGGCTAACTGGGGGCCTCTGTAGGCAGGCCCAAAGAATGTCATGTGCTCAGATAAGAGGAGCGCCGGGGCTGACTGCCTGCTGCAGCCTTTGGCGCGTTCTGAGCCCATCACATCTTTTTGAGCGCTTTGCGCTCTTCCGATCTCGCGAGATCACGGGCACGCAATCTCGCATGATGGAGTCCCCACACACCCCCTTTGGTAGGAAAAGATGGTGGCTATTTCATGACGAAGTCGAAGAACCTGGTCGGTTTTCTTTTCTCCCTTTGGGGTCTATCCAGGCTGGGGATGACACCTGGGTCTTGGGTGGTGATGCGTGGTGTGTCTCCCAGTGTGGTTCTCGAGACTGGGGTGGGGGGCACAGGTAGCCATGTTCTCTTTGGTCCATTTCTCCTGAAGCGTCTGTTTCCGAGTGTTGGGGGTCGCTGGCCGAACCCCATTGGTCATGGTCACTTCCTGCTTCCAAGGAGGGGTGGTTTGTGGATGCTCTCTTGCAGTACACGGCCACTCTTTCCAGGTTCTATCGTCTTCCGTCGCCGGTGTGGACATGGTTTGTTCCCTTGCTGGTGACTTCTATTGCCCTGCTGTATTTGGAGCCTGTAGTGGTGTCTTTGTGGGGCAGGCGTATCTTTACCAGGTTGCCTTCTCTGACTTTTGTGTGATGGGCCGCCCAGCGTTTGTCGCCTTGGGTTTTCATGACTTCCTTGTTCCTTTGCATGCGGAACACAATGTCTCTCATGTCATCCCATCCTCGTCGCCAAGTATGAGGTGGCCTGGACAAAGCAGGGTCAGCGCAAGTACTCAGTTATGGCTGTCCAGTTCATGCAGTTACTTCACTGCAGAGTAATGTGTGTTAGATTCCACACACTGTAGCAGCCAGAGCACCAAGGAGGCTGCCCTCAGCCTTGGGATTACGCTCTCTGGCTAAATGGGGGACTCTGTAGGCATGCCCAACGAATGTCTGGTTCTCAGATAAGAGGAGCGCCGGGGCTGACTGCCTGCTGCAACTTCAGGCGGGTTCTGAGCCCTTCCTGTCCTTTTACACGCTTTGCGCTCTTCCGATCTTGCGAGATCACAGGCACGCGATCTCGCGAGACGGAGTCCCCACACTGCCTTTACCAGTTTGAGCTGGTACAGTCCACTGATCGAGGACCTTTGTCCTTGGACCAGTTACCTCAGCTGAACAGCAGTAATGGGAACCTAGGCTGGGTACTTAGTCTGATTAGCAGAGTGCATGCTCAAGCAAGCCTGCAGCTCAAGTTCATAGTCCAAACAAGTACTGGCCAAGCCAAAATGCAACGGAGTGAGGTTTAAGAGTCTGCTATGGATAGAAAATCTAATGGCAGTGCGTAATGGCGTTATAGGGGCGGGAACATATTTATTCAAGACATGATCAAAGAGTCCACCTGCAAGTGAAATTTCTCTTATTTTCCCACTCATTCAGGTATTTAAATATTTACTTTGAATTATTGGCATTCTTTTCCCCAAGGAACTCAGAAAACTGTTGGACCTCCCTTCCAACCCACTATAACTAGAAAAAGCTCATAAACTAATCAGTGCAAAGTTAAATAAAAAACGGTTGAAACCATATATAGCAAATACTTTTTTGGAGGGATATTGTCTTTCGGCCCTTGGTTTGAATGAAACCAAACATTAGATAATTACCACATAGGATTTACATTTAGTTCACATGTAAATGCATTCGTTTCAGTGTAAACGTGAGCTGTTCACTTATAACAATAGCAATACTTTTTATGGGCATATTTGATCATTAGATATGTTTGAGTAAACAGTGGCATGTAGTACAGCTGAAATTTAATTGCATCTAATAACTCACACATTTTTCTTTCTTTCCTCTTTTTTCTTTCTCAAATTATTTCTGGGTCGATTATAATAGTCTGTGTTTTTTTTATTATTTCTAAAGTTGTTAAGCCTTGACAAAGCACCTAATGGGAAACACCGGCCATATGCTTAATCTCATGGTGCTCACTCCCATCACCCTTCAATGTTACTCACATTTATGAATATTGCGCCATGTAAAAGAAACAATGTTTTCAAATGTTATGTTTTCCTCACATTGTTTTCTTGTCATTTAATGAATATATTTATTTCTATAATCGTTGTTAATACATGGTAATCGTCTAATGTTCGTGTTTGCATGAAAAACAAACACAAATGGATGCAGGACAATATCCCACCAAAATATTTCTACATATGGAGTAGTTAGTAATCATGCCTTCTGGAAGCATGAAGAGCACATTTCCAAACTGTTGTCCTATCCCTTTCAGCAGGCGCAAACAAGAAACTGGATAGCTAAACGTGAAGGAGCTGAAAGCACAAAGGCAGAGACGTCAGAAAGTTGTGCAGAGCTTGCAGCATTCCATTGTGGCTTCTACACAGATGACCCAATGGCAACGGAAGATGAAAGGCGGCAAGGTGTAATCTGAATTGGAGGCTCCAGTTAAATGTAAGAGTTAAATGCTACCCTAATGGGGAAAAGCCTGAGTTGTAATAGTTTCACAGTGGAATGTTTTGAGCAATTTTGCACCTTATTGCTGACATTGCTCCTGGCGGTGTTTATGGAAAATGCTGAAACGGGTGAGACAACTCCGAGCCAGAAGCAAGCACTAGTGACAGTCATTCACTGGCAGGAGAGCATCCCGCTAGGCGCATGCGTGAGTTATCGCCCAATATCCCTCATTATTGAGATGCAGAAATCAAAGCCAAGACATCGATTCAGTTGCAAATTAATATTCAAATGGATTGTGTGCTCCCACGTATTCCTCATCTTAGATATCTTATCTCCCAGCTCTGCTGCTCTGGAATATTTTTTCACCAGAGGGAGCTTTGTTCGAGGTCACAGAGTTGTAGTCCCTCAAGGGCCGCCGTCAACGCCATCCGCTGTATAAAGGGCTTGAGCCACGCCCGTTACCTCAGTTCCGTTTTTCCGAGCACTGCTTTGTGTCACAGAACGGCGCATTAGGTTTCTTCTCGACGATGTCCTCGTCATCTACTCCAACCACACCCAAGAACGGTTTAAAAAAATGTCTGAAGTGTAGTAGGAAAATGTCAATTACCGACCCCCATCGGAATTGCCTTTGGTGTCTCAGCTCTAACCATCGGGTTGATGAATGTGGTTCCTGTCAAGCCATGTGCAATAAGGCTCTTAGGGAACGGAAAGGTAAGCTGGCGGTAGGGGAGGAATCGTATAGGTCTTCGAAAAGACAAAAAGGTTCAGGAAAATCTCGACATGGGTTGAGGAAGTCGAGGTCCAAGAGTCGCTCGAGGAAATCGTCTTCGTCCAAGAGGTCGAAAAAGCGATGTCACAGGCCTTCTTCCTCCTCGTCTGAGAGAAGGGTGACTTATCCTTCCACCTCGCGACAAGAAGTTGGATGGACTCATCCATCTAAGCCTGGCGCTCTTCGTGGGAGCTCTTGTGGAGCTCGTTCGTTAATCTATATATGTTTTAGTGAAAAATTAAATTAAAGTTTCCATCCAACTAGATGTATATATATAGATGAACAGTAGATGTCCAAAGTAGTATTCACAAAATAGTCCGAAAACTGATTTCCAAAGAAACAGTACAGGTTCTCTGGTTTGTCAACAGCTAGGTTCTTTATCAAACAAGAAGCAGACTTGTTTAGTTTTGTGTATGGTTATTTTAATGCCAATGCATTTCGGAGCGGATCTCCTTCTTCAGGGCGTTAACGTCACTTTTTAGATTTAGCTTTTTAAATCACTGTAGTTCATAAACAAATCAAAAGTTTAAACAACAAGTATATGTAGAGAAATTCACAATCCAAACAAATTCCAGAAAGTAGATTATAAAAATTGGCACAGTCCACCATTATGAACATCATTAATCAAACAATATTTTAAGTAAATGAAAATTGTACATACCCGACGGAGGTAATTCATAATAGTAAGAAGATGAGGTTATGGGGAAGAAAACAACAACAACATGGGGCCTTTGTTAGATAAACATTGGAACATGATCGTGTAAGCTAACTGACAAATTCAAAAGGGCTCAATATCTCCAAATTTATATTTATATTACCTTCGTAAACTTCTGGGGTGCCTAACACCATCCTGGAGTGAAAAACTCTCTACGTGTGACGTAAAAAACCGCCGCCTGTTCGCTAAACCAAAGAAGAAACATCTATTCAAGAAATTACCAACGGGCGGGTTAGTGGACATTCCTGCATTCTTTTGTGTTCTTGTATAAATGGGAATGAGGCTGCCGTTTCTGATGTGCTGTACTCGGAGAGCGTGGAAACTCTCCCAGTGAACAAGCGTCCCGTGGGAAAACAGTAGTGAAGCTTCTGTGCGGGTTGCTAAGGCAACCCCGTTCAGCGTGCACTGTCACATGACTCTTGGTCTGTGTCGCGCATTTTCGCGTCCCGCGGGGAGGCCGGACCGTATGTGTGTTCAGTATGTGTGTTCAGTAGTAAGTACTGCTTCTATCATCAGTAATAGTTGAGCTCTTATATTTGGTTACGTAAAATACATGATGTACGTCTATGCGAACATATATTCTGAAGCATCACAACTTTTGGGGAAACTTTGTTTTGGCTAGTATCCGGATTCATGTGGCTACCCCGACTTATCCTTCCAAGCACGATTCCCCTGAAAATGGGAGGCCTTTAGGGTTTTGATGCAAAGCGGCCCAGACCCCCTCGAAAAAGCAGTGTGGCGATCATGCCTCTACCAACTCCAAAAGTGACAGAGGTAGATCAAAGACCAGGCACGCAAGATCCGACAAACAGTCGAGGGTGTTATCAGGGGAAAGTTCTCTGACGCCTCATGTAAAGGCAAACACCACTGGTGCATAAATTGGGTGTAGTGGAATCGATATCGACGTCGAAGTCGAAATCCGAAATGACACAGTCCACAACAATAGCGTCAAAGCCGCCACTGAAAAAGACATTGATACCTTTGACAACGTCGAAGCCTATTTCGACCGGAATCAAAACCTCCTTCGAAGACGTTGAAGCCAGCGTCCATACCATTGACGTCTTTATCGAAGCATTCCTTAATACCGATGCAAAATTCGACGCCATTGTCCAAGCCTAAGTCGGTGCCAACCCCTTTACCAGAAAAGGTTTTCCAGCCTCAACCCAGGCAGGAATTTTTCAGATCTATGACATCTATTTTTGAAGGGCAGTCCTCTGAAGAGGATATAACTTCAGCTGGTGTTAGGTTTGGAGCCAGAGAGTTTCCTGAAGAGTTAGTAGACCTGAGTACCAAGATGACAGATCTTTATGATTGTCTCCAAAATGCCAGTGGCCTAGACACTTCCCCTGAACTGGAATTTGGGAAACCAGACCCCACAGATCATGCAGATCCTGGGTATAGGAACCTCATGGGAAGGGTCATTGATTTCATGGGTTGGAAAGCAGTTTCCCCAAGTTTCGACCAGGATGATATGACTGATATCCTGACTGAAGGACCTCAAAAAAGATCCTGTCCTCCCTTTCCATAAAACAGTGCAAAAAAGGGTGATGGCAAATTGGGAAACCCTTGATTCGGGTTTGGCAGTAAATAAAAAGATGTCTGGCAAAGTACAGACCATCTTCATCAGATCCTGAATATCTATCTAAACATCCCTCTCCTGAAAGTGTAGTGGTACAAGCTGCAACCTCCACTAGGCAGTCAGCTTACCCTTCTATACCACCAGATAGGGATGATAAGAAAGTTGATGCTTGGGCTCGGAAAGTCTTTTCTTCGGGCAGCATGGCCTTTAAATCGACTAATGTAACTTGCACTTTGGCAAGATTTACATACACCCTATGGGACTGTATGACATCAGCGGCTGAACACATCCCGGAGGGTGAGGACGGGATGGTTTCCTGGCGATAGTCAAAGATGGGAAAGAGGCTATGGAGGAATGCCTCCAGTCAGGACTGGACACTGATGATAGTGCAGGTCCATGGCATCTAGCACGGTCCTACGCAGATTTGCATGGCTGAGAAAATCAAGCTTTGCACCTGATGTGCAGTCCAGATTACTCATTATGCCCTTTGGCGGCTTGAGGTTGTTCGGCAGCAAGGCTGATGAGAGCTTGGAGAAGCTGCAGACCACGAAAGCGGCAGCAAAATCACTCAGCACCGCTATGAAACAGCATCAACAACACTCTTACACAGGGTCATCTTCCTGGAGGAGTCGTCTCTTTTGTTTCTACTCCTCTTGTGGAAGAGGGAGGGGGCAGGCCAGTCAAAGAGGCCAACATAGAAAACCCCTTTGTGGTAGAAAGGGGAGAGGTGCTAGATCAGCCACAGCAGCGGCTACTACCTCCTCAGCCACTGCTGCAGCCGCTGCAAAGCCACTTTGAGGTCTTCACCCACAAGACCCCGGTGGGGGGCAGAATCACTCGGTATCTGAACGAATGGTGGGGCATTACATCAGATGCCTGGGCGCTAGAGATAGTGACCCATGGTTACTGCCTTCCTTTTCATCAAAGACCTCAAGATCATCCACCGGAAGCCAACTCTGTCAAGATTCCAGACCTGCACCTTCTTCAGGAGATTTCAACCCTGCAAGAGAAAGGTGCAATAGAGCATGTACCTGTAGCGGAAAGGAACAAGGGTTGGTACTCCCCTTATTTTCTCATTCCCAAAAAGGAAGGAGGATTGAGACCCATTTGGACTTAAGACATTTGAACAAATTCCTCAGGAAGGACGAGTTCAAGATGGTGACCCTTTCTTATATCCTTCAGGCTCTTCAGCTTCAGGACTGGCTGGTTTCATTGGCCCTTCAGGAAGCTTACTTTCATGTGCCAATTCATCTCAAGCACAGAAAGTACCTGAGGTTCGCGGTTGGAGGTTCTCACTATCAGTTTCGGGTTCTGCCATTTGGGCTGACCTCCGCCCCGAGGGTTTTCACTAAGCTGATGGTGCTAGTGGCACCGAGTCTCAGGAGAGGGGGGATTCACGTCTACCCTTACCGGGACGATTGTCTAATCAGGGCAAGTTCACCCGAACGAGCCCAGGAACATCTGGCCATGACCTGCCACTTCTTACACAGTCTGGGCTTCTCCCTCAATTACAAGAAGTCACAAATGATTCCAAGCCAAAGACTCCAATTCATCAGAGCAGTACAGGATACTTCCTCAGGGAAAGTCTCGCCACCCGAGGAGAGAGCTCCCCACATTCTGCAGATGGTAACAAAGTTTCAAAATGCCCAACATCTTCCGGCATTCGATTTTCTAAGGGTGCTAGGCCTCATGGCATCCTGCATTTTTCTGGTGCCAGAGGCCAGATTGAGGATGAGATCCCTTCAATGAGCCCTCAGGACTCAATGGTCCCACTTTTCTGGGGAGATGTCAGATCTTCTGCAAGTCCCGGACAAAGTGGCTCAAGATCTTCTATGGTGGGCTTGCAAGGAAAATATCCTTAAGGGAGAACCTTTTTGGCAACCATGGATGGAGATAACAGTAGTGACGGACTCCTCACTCACGGGGTCGGGAGCCCACACCAACGATCTGACAATCAGAGGTCGTTGGTCTCCATTGGAGTCCAAACTACACATTAACCTTTTGGAGCTGAGGGCAATCAGACTAGCGCTGAAGGCCTTTCTGCCCTCTGTACAGGGAAGGAATGGCCTGATAATGACGGACAACACAGTGGCCATGTACTACCTCAACAAGAGAGGAGGCGTATGATCACTACCACTGTGCAGAGAGGCAATGCAGCTCTCGTTCTGGGCAATGCAAGAAGGATCTCTATCAGCAGTTTATCTGGCCGGAGAGCAGAACACAGCGTCGGACGCTCTGAGCAGGCAGAGCACAGTCTCTCACATGTGGGAACTAGCTCAGGAAGTCCTTCAAGAGATCTTCGCCCTTTGGGGAACCCCTCAAGTGGATCTGTTTGCGACCAGTGTCAACAGGAAATGCAAACTGTACTGCTCAAGGGAATTTTCCCCAAGAGGAGCTCTAGGGGACGCGTTCAGGGTGGACTGGGTATTTCTGCTCCTATGCGCATTTTCTCCAGTCCCCGTGATTCCTCGTGTAATCAGGAGGTTGAGAAAGTAAGGTTTGAGAAAGATGACGTAATGGAGATCTTACTTTCGGCCAGGCGGCCAGCAACAAAATCCTTGTATCGGTGTTAAGAATGTGGATCCATTTTATGTAATACTCCTTCAGTACTTTCTTTCCTCTTACACTTGGCCAATTTGGAGCTCCAAGTTGGTACTAGAAATGGATATTTGACAGCGCTATCATTAAGTGCTCCTCAGAAGTGGTGTCCTATTTTAAAATGCCCTTGGTCATTCAATTCTTGAAAGGGCTGACAAATGTGTACCCTCCGAAACCTTTTCAGGTGCCCATCTGGGATTTGAATTTAGTCTTAAAATTTCTTACATTTTCTTATGTGTGCCACTTTCGAACCTTTACATTCTTGTCAGTTAAGACTTCTGACTCTAAAAACAATTTTGTTAGTGGCTATAACGTCAGCCCGCAGGGTGAGTGAGTTGCAGGCGCTCTCTTGTAAGCCTCCTCACACCATTTTCCATAGGGACAAAGTTATTTTAAAAGTCAATCCATCCTTCTTGCCCAAGATAGTCTCTGATTTCCATCTGTCACAGAAAATCACCTTACCTTCTTTTTACCCTCCTCCACACGCTAGTAAGGAAGAGGAAAGATTGCACAGACTGGACCCATAAAGGGCTCTCAGTTTCTATATTTCTAGGCTGACAAATTTCTGACAATGTGACCAACTATTTGTTGGGTATACTGGAACAAATTTGGGCCGTAGAGTGTCTGAGCAAACTCTATTCAGATGGATAATTCTAGCAATCTCAGAGTGCTATAAATTGGCTATGAAAGAGCCTCCAGATGGGTTAAGGGCTCATTCAACCAGGGGCATGGCAACTTCCACACTTTTGTGAAGCATTATTGCTTGGACTCTACATCATATCAAGGAGGACTCTTTGCAAAAGCTGTCCTTCATTCAGTCCATGATTGAAATTTCTGGTACTCCCTCCTCCAAATTCTTACTGCTTTGGGAGCCTATCTAAGATGAGGAATACATGGGAGGACACAATCCATTCGAAGAACAAGTTACTTACCAACTGTAACGTTCTTTCGACTGGATGTTCCTCCCACGTATCCCTCATCGACACTCCCAACCTACCCCTCCGTACAGTTTACGCCAGTTGCACTCGAACTTCCTTAAGAGCCTGAGGATTTTAAAGCCTGATCAACTGATGCGACTGTGAACACCGTAAAAACAGAACTGAGGTAACGGGCGCGGCTTAAACCTTTTATACAGCGGATGACGTTGACGCTCAGCGGTGGTCCTCGAGGGTCTACGACTCTGCGGCTTCGAACACAGCGCCCTCTGGTGAAAACTTTTTTCCGAAGCAGGAGAGCTGGGAGACAAGATATCTAAGATGAGAAATACGTGGGAGGAACATCCAGTCGAAAGAACATTACAGTTGGGAAGTAATTTGTTCATCTACATATGAGCTTTATGAGAAGGAGATAAAGTATAGAATATATTAGGCTTCTGCTTAACCTCCAATCACTCTCGAAGTACAGGCAGCCTCCTACTGTTGTGCTATTACTGGATGCTGGGCAACTAGTTGATAGAGTAAACTGGCACGTTCTCTTCAGGGCACTGCTGAACTATACCTTTGGAGAGAATTGCTGTAACGCTCACCTGATTCCCGCAGAGGCGCCGGTCTTGACTGGGTAAATGCCGTATCTTCAAAGGTGATGTGTAACACATGGTTGGCTCTTTGGGCTGGACCTCTGTGCACTGTATGTCTGACTCGAAGAGTAAGATGTCTGCAGATAGAAAATATGGGATTAATGAACTGGGGTTATTGGGTGCCTCTCTCCTCTTCCCTTTCTCTTCTCCTGTAGAACCCCAAAGGTTAACGCCCTCACCTTAGGTAAGTGAACGCCGAGCTCTCCATCTGCCTCGGGGCAGGGTGCCGTAACCAGTTTCTTCACTGGATAAGGGTGCAGGCCTCTTGACCTCAGAGGACTGCTGTCCGTCGTTAACTGCACGAACGGTAAGTTCTGGGCACTTCAAATGTCTTAAAAGTCTTTTGTAATGATATCTCTTGTTTTGCAGGGTTCCGGCAATGGCGGATGGCGGGCTGATGAGAGTTGAGGATCGAACCCGCGTGAGGAATAGAAGTGCCTGGAAGCACGTAAGTAAGCGCTTGTAGCCAGCTTCACGATGCGCACTAACTGTCCCTTTTATCTTGCAGGTACAAGTTCGGAGCTTTAGAGAAGCTGAAGGGTGCTGGAATACCCACTGGATTCAGCGTGGGAAGGAGTAATGGCACGTGAGTAATAAAGTTGCCCAATGTCTTTAAACGCACCTTCTTTTGTCTTTCAGATGCGGGATGCAGCGCCGAAGGCCTCCGGAGCGTGCGAAGAGCTGGTAAGCTTTTGTCTTTCAGATGCCGGAATGCAGTGCGAAGACCTCCGGAGCATGCGAAGAGTAGGTAAGCCTTTGTCTTTCAGATGCCGGAATGCAGCGCGAGGCGTTGGTGACAGCCGATGGACCAGGTAAGAGATGCGCTGCCACTGAAGACCGTAGTGCTAACCTGTTCTTTCTTTGTCTTTACAGGTGCTGCTGAAGACTGGATTCCAGGATGGTAAGCCTTTGTTCCCTTAGGCCCAGGATCAGAAGCAGAAGACACGATGAGCGTTCTGCTGCAGAGAATGCAGAATAACGCAAAGCAAGATTCATCCATCGGGTGTGGTTTAAATAGCCTCCTGTAGTGCTTAGGTGTCTCCTTCCACAGCCACGCCTAGGTAAGAAAAGAGTTCCTGCTTTCCAGAAGAGTTCCAGTGTTCTGAACCTAGGGAGAGGCTCCTGCCCCACCCAACAGGAAAAGTAGTCCCAAACAAAAGAGGATCAGGGGTTCAACTGGCAGGTAAGTAAGCAGCATGGTCTGCTGCAGGTAAGTCCACCCAAGCATTATGAGCCCGGCGCTTCCAGCGCTGGGACTGGGCATCTTTATGAGCCTGGTGCCACTGGCGCCAGGACAGGGTCCAAAAGGTCCCAATTGGGACTGGCTGGCACTCGGAACCGGGGTTATGGGTCTGCTTCCAAGGGAGTCGGGCAAGTCCTGATCTTTTGGAAGCAGAGATCATGACAATTGCATTGTATGATTATAGCTCTATGCAGCCCGAGAGGCGTACATGCAGACAAACAGAGCACGTTCAGACCACATCAGCGCCAGTCAGGAACTAGAGAGTGAAGCCTGTTGTTTCTCGTGTGGACGCCCTTCACACAGATGTTATGCTGGTGTTTGCACGTAGCTTAAAAGGCATGTTCCCAGCCCTTTTTGAGCAATCTAGCAGTTTTGCAAATTATCAGGCTACTAGGTCTGTCAAAGTGCTTTAGGACTGACCAGGAGGGATTGTCGATGAGTTGTGAGTTGCTTAATTGTAAGCAATTTTGGATCATCTTCCAAAGAATGCAACAGGATTAGCAAAGGCTAACATGGATCCTCTGATTGCCAACTATGGCAACGTTAATTGCCCAATGGGAGATGCTCAAATTGTCTGTGTGGGGTTGGGTCAATGCATTTTGTAAGTTGGGACACCCCCTGTTGTATTCTGCACCGGTTCTCTCACAAGGGCCACCTTGGAATAGCGTGATTATTGTTGCTCTGCTAATGCAATTATTTAATCACACTCTGGCTTAACTGCAAATATTGGAGTCCTTATTATAAATAGTGTGAACTAAATCACACTATTCGAAAAATGAGACCCTTGCAATGAGACAGTTTTAATGAGTAGGAAGGAAATAGTGTACACTCCTGCTCCTCCGTTAGTGGACCCCAACACTGTCACCTAGAATTTCACTATTGATGCACTGGCCCTCCTCTGTCCTATATCACTTTATTTGACAGGCAAATAGATAGTCTCAGCAGAAACAGCACACAGACAATAGAAGCCTTTTACTTCAGTTTGTTTTTGACAGAGACTCACCAAGACCAGAACCAGATAATGGGTGGGCCAGAGGAGCAGCTCCCAAGGGAGCCTAGGAGCAAAGGTGAGTGACTCACCAGAACAGCCAAGGAACAGAGGGGTGACAACCAGAGTGACTCCTAACCACAGCGCTTTGCCTGTATTGTAGTTTTACTTCTGTCTATTTGTAGTTTTGGCTATTAGGTGCTGCTTATAAGACGAAAGTATTGCACTCAAGAAATCCTAGGAAGGAGAGGATATGTGGGGGGGACACAATTCGAGGGTGTGTTTTAGTTATTTACAAATCCATTGACTGCTCCCAACCAATTTGGTCCCCATGGCCATTCCAAACAACTACAGGCTCCTCCCTCCCTACCCAAAACACATCCAGCTGGGATGTCTTTGAGCTAGCTCTATCAAGTGGTAACATATCAAACAATGGCCTGTCAGTGTTTTTGCTACGTAGTCTGCTGAGAATTAAGAGTTCATTGCATAATTGCTGCTTTAAAGGTGCTACGGGTGTCGTAAAAATGACTTAAACAAGTGTGCCTTCAGCCACTGAATATATGTTCCTTGCCCTGAGGTCCTGTCTACACAAACATTGAGAAAGTTAGCAGTTTTGTCTTGTGTATGGGTATTAGATAGGCATATCAAAACATCCATATGCCTACATGAACACAGCATGTTCCAGCTGTTGCATTTTATGTTCAGGTAAAATGCCTAGCCCACGGCTTCACAAAAGCCAAATCTGTTGTCTTTGCCATTGTTTGGATTCAACTGAAGTGACTGCAGCCATTGGCATCTACAACATGTATTCAGTTTAAGGTACAGGTATGGGCTTGCTCAAAGTACTGAATGTCTGTTTTGCTCAGTTACTGTTACCTACAAATAAAAGTATTCATTAAGAGAAAAGATACCTTATGAACATTAAACTGTCACCTGTCATAGATGGATTAACTTCCTGTGTAATTCATGTAGGACAATTACAATTTTACCTGCAGACAATGTATAGAGCCACACACAGTTCACATGTTATTGCCAACCAAATTATGTTTAATCTATATTTATAATTGTGTGTTTTAGTGTAAATGATGATTCATAGATAATACTAATAAACATGTTGAAAAATGATGTGCGTCCCAGAGGCTAGGGCCCCTCGTCGCCAATCTTTCTCAACCCAACTTTTTCGCCGGGTAGGAACCCGTGGAACTTTAAGAACTGGATTGCGGGGGGTCTGGAATCACTGGGGCAACTGTAAGATGGAGGGGAACCGCGCACGTTCATACAATGCAAGGAGAGCTTTCACCTGCAGGAGACCGATAGGTTTTCCTATATACAGCTTCGCCACTGGTGCTCCCACTCGCAGACTCGCCTTGCAGCAGTCCGCCCACTTACAGCACTGGAACTAACCCTGATGGACCTTCTGGCCAGAGGTAAGATTTTGGCCCTACATAAACGCTTTCAGGGGGACTTCCTCACATCTAAAACTCGCGCCATGGCACAGTGGGAGGCGGTCCTGGGCCATCCTATAGAGGACCCGGCCTGGACAGACATTTGGTCCCGGGCACACTCTTCCTCAGCCTGCATCACCAACAGAGAGTGCGCGCACAAAATATTATTGCGCTGGTACTATTCCCCCCTGAGGCTCCACCACATGAACAGTTCTCTGGACCTGGCATGCTGGAGACAGTGTGGACACCCAGGGTCCTTTCTTCATATGTGGTGGACATACCCACAAGCCCGACAGTTTTGGAAATAATGCCTGAATACTATTGAGGACATTACCCAAACGACGCTCCCCCTAGAGCCTGAACCCACCCTGCTGGGCACCCCAATCCCATGGATATATCCGAGGTCAGGGCCCAAGTCCAAGCTTCTGTCCCAATGCTTCTAGCAGGAAGAAAAACAATTGCCCGCTCCTGGAAAGCCAGAGAGGGACCTCTCCTGCCCCTATGGTGGATCAAAATGTGGGATATCCTCATCGCAGAAAATGTGATGGCGGCGAAGGCTGGGACTCTCCATCGTTTTCAGAATGTGTGGGGCACTTTTCTTGACTATGATCGAAAATTCCCGGCCCTCACATATAAGCCTCAGCAAGCTAAGCGGTTTCTGGATAGCGGTGACGCCTCCGAGAGAGGGTACGAGACATGGGGGGGGAGGGTGTGCCAGCCTCCGGGATTGTGACTAGGGTGGACGTGCGGGATGGGGAGGGAGGGGGGTAATGTGTTCTTGATGTGATCAAAAGGGCCTGAAAGGTCACGGTAATGTACAACTGTATTTGTTTTCTGCCTTGTTCAAAATAAACATATTTTAAAAAAAAAAGAAAAATGATGTGCGTCAAATAATAACTTGTTTAGTCTGGCCACAATGCGAAAAGATCCATTGAACATTACAAACCAAAGGTCAAGCCCCGACCTGCCCCACCATACCATACCCTTCATCAAATCACCCCCAGTCCATCTGTCCCACCATCCCTCTCCTTTTTGGATGCAGCCAGAATACCACTAGTTGCTTTTTTGCACACTCCCACTACAGTACAGATAGGAGATCTTTGGTCACTGGCAAGCCCTTATACTCCGAAGTGCAATTTGGGGTGAGGAAGTGGCCTAGAGTAGCCACTTAGCTGACCAGCGGCCCTTTAAATAGAACAAACAATATATTATTTATCAGGATGCCGTATACATAGCAGGGAGCCGATATTGCTCACATTTTGATCATAGAAACGTATTTTGTTGATCCTAGCCAGCTCGAACTTCTCGTTCATAAGTTAAATGGTTGCTATTGGAGTTGATTACTGCGCTAACAATATTCTAGCCATCCACTAAACACCCATACAGAACATTTTAAATAAAAGTTGATCGTGAAATTGGTTATTTGTGTCTTAAGCTCTCTATTGGTTTTCTGGTATTTAATTTCTTTGAGACCTGAAATGCCTCTTGCTTGTTAGCTAGCCCTAAATCGTACAATGTCCAAACCCATAGCTCTCAATTTTTTGTGGCTCCTGGGTGGGTGAAAACACCTGATTTTGTTTTTGGTGTGTGAAAACCTATTGATTTATAAGGGCATGTAATGGGCTTGGCGTGTGAGAGAGCTGCTTAAACATAGGGCGTCACCTGTCAAAGTGTGTTTTGAGAGGTATGCCAAAGCCCCACATGCTGCAACAGGGCTATAAACAACAGAAATCATTTGTAACTGGCCAGCCACGTTTCCACCATAGATTGCTAATCTTCTTATCTGAGTGTTGATGTTTTACCACTTTTTTTTTTTTTAAGTTTTTATTTTTGTTGGCAGTGGTGTACAACAAACACACATCTCATGACGGGTATTACAATCAATATAAACAGTGCACTTCATACAGCAATTACAAGAGCAGGTTACCAGCTGGCGGGAGAAAAATACCAAAAGTGTGCCCCATGATACAGGATGGGATCACTGTGGGACCTGGGAGGAACTGCACTCGGACGAGGTCTCATCAAGATGATTAACGTAGCTATGAAATGCAGTCCATATGTTCTTGGGGCGAGATTGAGTGGGGAGCAAAGTGATGTACTCTTCTTTGCAATTTCGAGACCATGTAAGTGCATTTAACCATTTCTGATAAGTCGGGGGAGAGGGGCTCCTCCAGCTTTGAAGCATACATTTCTTGGCCACAACGCAGCTGATGTTTAGGAACTTGGCCATGCTTCTAGTATTGTCAGTGTTCCATATCCCAAACAGGGCTCCAAGCGGGTCGGGATCGACCGCAGTGTCTATGATATCCACTAGAGTACCTAGGATTCTCTCCCAGAAGTTCCCCAATTTGTGACATACCCAAAACATGTGCAGGTGGTCCGCATTTTCACCACTGCAGCGAGGACAGGTTTGAATGGTGGTATGCGTAAACTTCGAGGTCTTAAGGGGGGTGTAATACAGTCTATTTAGTAATTTGTATTGTATAGCCCTGAAGCAGAAATTAAGGGACACTTAGTATGCAAACACATCTTTTCCCACAACTGGTCAGAGATCTCAAAGCCCAATTCATCTGCCCATCCACTGCGCGCTCCCGATGGCAGGGCTGGGCCGCACAGCAGTAACATTTTAGAAAGCGAGGAGGCAACCATGTGTGCGGCACATGAGTTAGCAATGTATGCGATCTCTGGAGTGTCGGGTGGTTCATCAGGGAAGGTGGGCCAGCGGGCTCGGAATGCATCCCGATAGTATTGCAACATCTTCAGTGCTGTTTCATTGTGGCCCAGGCTCCATGTCTGTGGGTCTATGAACCTACCGTCGGGGTAGAAGCCCGTTAGCGTCTGGTTGCCCAGAGTCCCCGTGTGCCGGGCTAGTGCAGTGTCGTGTGCCGGTTTCAGCTCGGGGAACCCCCATACGGGAAGCCATTTATAATAGTGCCGAGACTCTGCCGTCGCTTTCAACAGGCGGCTCCAGGCCCGCAGGGTGGTGGCAATTGAGTCAAGGGGGGAGTCAGATACATAACTCTGATGTGGTATGGGGGTCATTATGTTTACTCCGGAAGTAGCCAGAACTTCTAATTTGACATGTGGCCGAGTTAGGGGGCCGGGGCACCAATAAGTGGCATACTGGGTCTTTGCTGCCATCCAGTAAATGTTAGATCAGGATCAGGTTTATTAGGCTTGAGCGGCACTGTTACGACGGCCTTGCGTAGGGAGGGGGGTAGTATAGACACGTGGAGTGACTCGTTCCAGATCTCCAGCAGTTTGGGGGCAAGTATGGAAATGTGTTCCTGGTAGAATTCGGACACGAGCCCGTCGGGCCCGGGTGCCTTGCCCTTAGGCAGGTCTGAAATTGACTATCTCATCTAATAGAATCGGGGAATCGAGCTGATCTCTAGTCGAGGAGGAAATATATGTTGTAGGGATCTGGTTGAGAAGATCTCACATCTGTTGTTCGCTATGCTCGGTAGGACGGGAATATAGGTTTGTGTAGAACTCAGTGAATATATCTAGTATCTGCTGATCAGCCCAATGCGGAACGCCTTGGTCATCTTTGATTGAGGCAATGTGGGTCTGGCCCCACTCCCCTCTGGTTATGTTAGCTAGTGTTTTCCTGGGTCTATCCCCTTCTCCATACCTTTGTGCCTCCTGTGGGCGGCTAAACTATTGTATTTCTCATGTGGCGTGCGCGTTAAAAGTTCTTCGCTAATTTTAACGAGTTTGGTGGGGTCAGCTGCCGTTGTGCAGTTCTGTTCCAACTCTCGTAGCCTGGAATCAGAGCGACTGAGGTCTGCTCTTATCACCTTCAGTACTCCAGCTTCCCTCTTTGAAGGCATCCCACCGGACTCCCAGGGAGGTATCTTGTGGGGGATTGTCCTCGAAAAAATTGTCAGTATCTGCCACAATGTTCCTAAGGGCAGCGGACTTAAAGAGCCAAGTGCTGAAACTTGGGACGGGTGCTCCCAGTGCCACATTTAGGGTGACTGGGCCATGGTCCGATAGCGTACGGGGCAATACTTGCACGCCCCCCACCATGCCCAACAATTTGTTGGAAACTAAGAACATATCGATTCTAGAGCAGCTATCATGAACAGAGGAGTAATAAGTGTATTTGCGTGATTGAGGATGTAGTACCCTCCAGGCGTCCCGGATGTCTAGTGTCGTACTATGGGTATGTAGTCTGCGGGCCCTGCGGGACAGGTGTCTGGGTGCAGTGCCTGTCCTGTCCAAGGTAGTGTCTAGTATCAGATTCATGTTGCCACCCCAGATGATCCGGATTCCTATGTAGCCCAGCCGTATGGGAGTGATAGCGTCTACAAAGTCAGGGGTGTCGATGGCGGGACCATAAGTGTTCACAAGGAGGTATTCTTTGTCTATTAATGTACAGTGTAATACGATGTACCTGCCATCGGGATCTATGTAGCTCTTATGCAGTGTGAACTTGATTGATTTATGGACGAGCGTTATAACACCTCTGGCGTGTGTGGAGTAGGATGTGTAGTACCTGTTCGGACCCCATGATGGTGCCATGCTGCGTGCGAGGCGGCCCATTCAGTGAGTTTCCTGCAGCATCAATATTTTACTGCCGTGCCTATGGACATAGGCCATAATTTTACGGGCCTTGGTGTGGTTGCTCAATCCCCAGATATTCCAGGACATTATAGTGGTGGACATTTCATTTGTCTAGGGAACAACCAGCATGTTCGCCATTGCCAGTGGTCACTGTCAATGCTGCTGCTCATCGAGGCGTGGGGTGTCGGTTTGCCTCTGCCGTTTCCAAAATAACTTCCCACATTCCCTCCTCCCCCCTCCATTCCCACCTCCCAACTCAGGCAGTGTCACCCACCTCCCCCCTCCCTAATACCCAAACAACTCCCCATGAACAGGGGTTAGAAGGGCGATCCATACATGGACCACTCGAGCTATGACTATCTCATCTAATAGAATCGGGGAATCGAGCTGATCTCTAGTCGAGGAGGAAATATATGTTGTAGGGATCTGGTTGAGAAGATCTCACATCTGTTGTTCGCTATGCTCGGTAGGACGGGAATATAGGTTTGAGTAGAACTCAGTGAATATATCTAGTATCTGCTGATCAGCCCAATGCGGAACGCCTTGGTCATCTTTGATTGAGGCAATGTGGGTCTGGCCCCACTCCCCTCTGGTTATGTTAGCTAGTGTTTTCCTGGGTCTATCCCCTTCTCCATACCTTTGTGCCTCCTGTGGGCGGCTAAACTATTGTATTTCTCATGTGGCGTGCGCGTTAAAAGTTCTTCGCTAATTTTAACGAGTTTGGTGGGGTCAGCTGCCGTTGTGCAGTTCTGTTCCAACTCTCGTAGCCTGGAATCAGAGCGACTGAGGTCTGCTCTTATCACCTTCAGTACTCCAGCTTCCCTCTTTGAAGGCATCCCACCGGACTCCCAGGGAGGTATCTTGTGGGGGATTGTCCTCGAAAAAATTGTCAGTATCTGCCACAATGTTCCTAAGGGCAGCGGACTTAAAGAGCCAAGTGCTGAAACTTGGGACGGGTGCTCCCAGTGCCACATTTAGGGTGACTGGGCCATGGTCCGATAGCGTACGGGGCAATACTTGCACGCCCCCCACCATGCCCAACAATTTGTTGGAAACTAAGAACATATCGATTCTAGAGCAGCTATCATGAACAGAGGAGTAATAAGTGTATTTGCGTGATTGAGGATGTAGTACCCTCCAGGCGTCCCGGATGTCTAGTGTCGTACTATGGGTATGTAGTCTGCGGGCCCTGCGGGACAGGTGTCTGGGTGCAGTGCCTGTCCTGTCCAAGGTAGTGTCTAGTATGAGATTCATGTTGCCACCCCAGATGATCCGGATTCCTATGTAGCCCAGCCGTATGGGAGTGATAGCGTCTACAAAGTCAGGGGTGTCGATGGCGGGACCATAAGTGTTCACAAGGAGGTATTCTTTGTCTATTAATGTACAGTGTAATACGATGTACCTGCCATCGGGATCTATGTAGCTCTTATGCAGTGTGAACTTGATTGATTTATGGACGAGCGTTATAACACCTCTGGCGTGTGTGGAGTAGGATGTGTAGTACCTGTTCGGACCCCATGATGGTGCCATGCTGCGTGCGAGGCGGCCCATTCAGTGAGTTTCCTGCAGCATCAATATTTTACTGCCGTGCCTATGGACATAGGCCATAATTTTACGGGCCTTGGTGTGGTTGCTCAATCCCCAGATATTCCAGGACATTATAGTGGTGGACATTTCATTTGTCTAGGGAACAACCAGCATGTTCGCCATTGCCAGTGGTCACTGTCAATGCTGCTGCTCATCGAGGCGTGGGGTGTCGGTTTGCCTCTGCCGTTTCCAAAATAACTTCCCACATTCCCTCCTCCCCCCTCCATTCCCACCTCCCAACTCAGGCAGTGTCACCCACCTCCCCCCTCCCTAATACCCAAACAACTCCCCATGAACAGGGGTTAGAAGGGCGATCCATACATGGACCACTCGAGCTATGGCCCAACGGGGGCTGACCTTGAACAGGGCCAACATATCGATTGCAATCACAGTGCGGTGTGCTGTTGCCGTGCAACCAGCTTGGCCAGAGAAAGGAAGTACCGTGGATGGCACTTAGGATTGGCAGAATGTGCAGTGAGATTAGTGCCATCGCATTATTACCTACATGGTGTAGATTAGCCCAGAGGCTCGCGCCGCATGGTTTAGTATGTTCAGATGAACCAGCCGGGGTCGAGCACAGCAAATGCAAGATTATGAGTAGTGTTGTGGGAGTATTGGTTCAGCATTTCCGTGAACCCAGGTACCAAAGAAGAGAAACAATAACGAGGTTGGAGCAAGTTGGGTAAGTTCAGATTGTGACTCAGTTGTTGTCCATTAGGTCCTCTGCTGGATTATGAAGTGGTATCTGTGCCTCGATGAACTTTACCGCTTCCTCCGGTACTGTGAAAAGTATAGTTTCTCCCTGAAGGTGATCTTAAGTCGAGCCGGGAACAATATTGAATATGGAATGTTGCACTCTCTTAGCATCTTTTTGACCCGAAGGAACTGGTGCTTCTCCTGATGCACTCCCACAGAGAAGTCGGGGAATATTCTGATTGTTTGGGATCCCAGACGGAGCTCCCCTTTTTCCCGTGACAGACGGAGGATGAGGTCCCTGTCCATAATTGGCGATGATAGGCCTGGGGAAATCACCGGGTTTGGCCGTGCTGACAGGCCGCGATGTGCTCATTCAACTGTGAAAAAGGGGGACAGTTCAGGATTGTCGAGTAGTCCTTTAAGCAGATTTTCAACTGCCAGTTCCATACGGCCCTTAAGAGCATTTTCTGGAACGCTGATAATTCTTATGTTATTCCTGCGTGATCTTGACTCCAAATCATCGCATTTGGCCTTTACGGTCATCATATCACAAGTGAGGGAGGACACTGTATCCTGCAGCAAGTTCAGGCTATCTTCGATAGCTCCAATTCGGGATTTTGCTTCCGTGATCCTAGAGCTGGTTTGGTCCAGGCGAGATTTAAGAGAGGCAATATTTGCATTGATATCATCCAATTTCTCATGAAAGGAGGCAATGTTTCTGGCCATAGACTCCATCATAGCAGTGAGGTCAGGAGCCGGCGCTTCCGGCGGCGGGGGGAGCTCCCCTTGTTCGGGTTATGGTTGGCCTACTTCTGGCCTAGGTGCAGCCTTGGTGAACTTGTCCATGGCTCCCACTTTATTGGCTCTGCGTGATCTGTTCGACATCACTGTGCGGTTAAAAAGTATTAGTTTGTGTCATGATGCCTACCCCCGGAGCATCAGGCCAGGCCCAGCACCCCTGGAAGCAGGCATCATGCCCTCGGGTAAAAGCCCAGCGGCCCCTTATAGGGACTCTTTGAACTCAGTCCTGGCGCCTTTGGCACCAGGCTCATGTTGGACATCAGTCCTGGCGCCATAGACGCCAGGCTCATAAAGGGAGGTGTTTTGTGCACTTACCTGATGCAGACCATGCTGCACGCTTCAGGCCTCCCTGAGACCTGAAAGGGACTATTTTTTCATAGGGACTATTTTTTCACTCGGGCGTGTCCAGGGCCGGATACATACCTAGTTGGGGAAGGATACATACCTGGGACTTCTTTGGAGGCTATTTAAGCCACGCCCAGACAGCAGCTCATGCTTCGCGTTGTTCTGCTTCCTGCAGCTTAACGCTCCCCGTGTCTGCTTCTGCTCATGGACTACAGCCACGCCCGTCTTGAACCTGGAAGACCTGCAAGGAAGGAAGAGAAGAGAAAGGTGAAAACCAAGGATTATTTCAGGCTTCTTACCTGCATCCGGAATCTTCTCGCCAGCATCCCTGAAGGAAGACTTCAATTTAAAAGCATTGCGTTGCTCGCTGCAGCGCCACGCTTCACTCACCTGTCCTGTCCTCGAGACATCTCCCTGCTCCATCGCGGCTGTCAGCATCGGACGCCACATCTCTGCACCTAGGGGAGAGATGAAGAAACAAAAGGTGAGCAGAAGGACACACAGAAGGAAACCCTGATTAACAGCCATAATACTTACCGGCTTTTCTTCCAAATTTCGGGTCGGCACCGCCCCGTTGGCAGGTACCGTACCCCGGCCCCTATGGGGAAAGGACTAGAGACATTTCAGAGGAATGATAAGGACATCTAGAGGGATCGCCCTCATTACTACTCACCTCGGCAGGTTAACCCCTTGACGCATCGCCTTCATTCTGCACCTGAAATAAAGGACAGATCACAGGTGAGAAAGACAGCATAAAGGGGGCCTCACTTGAACTTTGAACTTTCATACTTACGGCGCATCGCTCAGGAAAGTCAAGTGGATTTTGCCAGCGCCATTCTGAAAACCAGTGAAGTAACTGGACGAACGCGCGCCCCTGCACCAGAAGCAGGATGGAGAGTTCAACCTTCTAAACCATAAGGTGAGCTTAAACCGGTTTGGAGGAATAGAGAGGAACGGAGAGGGAAAGGGAGGAGCTAGCACACCATTCTGCAGACTGTTAATCCCCCTTCTCATCTGCAGAAGGATATTCCTATGAGCCAAGGAAGCACGATTTGGAGGTCCTGTCCAATCGGTGTTCCGGGTCCTGTGCATCACGCTAGAAGAGGCCGCCGTAATCCAGACTAGATCGGCGCCCCCGTGGGAACCAGGTGGGCATTACAGAACGCGAAGCCTCCCTACAAATTCCCACCCAGGCGCTATGGAAACTTCTGAGACTGACCAACTGGCCCAACTACTGGGGGAATTACGGGCCGAGGTACACGCCGCTCGTCAAGAGACTAATGCCCTCAGAAGAGAAGTGATTGTAACAAGGGAAAGGACCGATGACCTGGCTAGACAGCTTTTGCAAGGTCAAGCTGGACAAACTCCTTTACCCGGTTCCGGGGGGAACCCCACTCCTGTGGTTTCCAGTAACCCTGTGCTGATTAATCTACCTGGAAACATGCCGCTGGCCCCACCCGAACGCTTTGCTGGGGACCCCAAACGATTCGCCGTATTCATGAATCAGTGTCGTTTGCACTTCCTATGCAGACCCGGGGCCTTCCCTAATGATCAGACCAAGGTAGCCTTTGTGTTGTCATATCTCAGCGGCTGTGCTGCCGATTGGTCAGTCCCACTGGTAACTCAAGATGACCCTATTCTTCGTGATTTCCAAGGATTTCAAACAAGCATGGAAAGGTTATTTGCTCGACATTCCCAGGGACAGGTTCTGGATGACGAACTTCTATCTCTGCGACAGGGCAATCAAGACCTTCTATCCTACATTGCAACCTTCAATAGACTAATTGTGGAAACTGGTTGGCCAGAGGATAAAAGAATCACGTTATTCTATCGAGGTCTACACGGAGAACTTAAAGATGTCCTGGCACAAGTTGTAAATCAGCCCCAAGAATGCACTGAACATATAGACTTAATGGTCCAGTTGGATCACAGGCTGCAAAACAGAAAAGCAGATCGGTCCAAGTTTGAAACCCGGGTGTGGGCCAAAACCCACGCTAACCCCAAGGGGACTAATGCCTCGGAGCCTATGCAAATCGGAGGAGTTAAAGGAACCCTAACTCAAAAAGAACGTGAAAGAAGACGACAGATGCAATTATGCCTTTATTGTGGGTCCTCAGGACACTTTCTACGAGATTGCGCGGTTAAGCTGCCCAAGAAGGTGGTAGGAGCCGCTGATAGAATCCATGGAAACTCTGTATCGGGAAACGACCACGCCCGGCAAGCGTAGGGGTCCGCTTGCCGAGCTTGAAAACTAACTCTCAGACCTCACATTTCATTGTGCCAATGGTCCTCATAGATCCGGAACAGCCAAAACGGTTGCATGCTATAAAGGCATACATCGATAGCGGGGCTATAGGAAACTATGTGGATCGAGAATTGGTCTCTAGGATAAACCTCCCTCTGCGTCCTAAAACCAGCAAAGATGTCATCACCACTGTAGATGGAACCGAAATTGCCTCTGGACCGGTAACACATTCCATAGCTGAGGTGACACTTGTAGGTCCGGATGGCCATCGGGAGGCAGTTGTGTTTGATGTGATCAAGGCTCCACAGTTTCAGCTTATTCTCGGAGTCCCTTGGTTAGAGACACATAATCCTCGAATTGATTGGCGAGCGAAGAGAATAACCTTCCCGGATTGTGCACAAACCTGCTACCCAGAAAATCCAAAGATTAATCTAGCATCAGTACCCTCTGTCCCCGTGCAACTACCTCCAGAGTACCAAGACTTTCAGGACATCTTCCAAAAGGAACAGGCCAACACGTTACCTCCCCACAGATCGTACGATTGCCAAATCGATCTGGGGCCCGGTGCACAATCCCCTTGTAGCAGGATTTATGCCCTTACTGAACCTGAGAATCTGCATTTGAGACAATATTTAGATCAATGCCTCGCCAATGGTTTCATTCGCCCGTCAAAGTCCCCGGCATCTTCAGCTTTGTTCTTCGTGCCTAAAAAAGAGGGCGACCTTAGGACTTGTATCGATTACCGTGCATTGAACTAGATAACTGTTAAAAATCGTTACCCTCTGCCTCTGATCCCTGAACTCCTTGACCAGGTGAAGGACGCTTGCGTATACACCAAGTTAGATCTCCGGGGGGCTTATCATCTGGTACGAGTAAAAGAAGGCGACGAATGGAAAACGGCCTTCCGTACAAAATATGGACTATTCGAATACCAGGTGATGCCTTTCGGGTTGTGCAACGCGCCTGCTGCCTTCCAATTCTTCATGAATGATGTCCTTCGGGAACTCATCGATGTCTGTGTTATCGTGTATATCGATGACATTCTTGTATACTCCTCTTCGCAATCTGATCACAGAAAACATGTCAGGGCCATCCTAGAGAAACTGCGCCAGCACAAACTGTTTGCCAAGCTGGAAAAATGTGTTTTCCATACCACCGAGGTTGAGTTTCTCGGATTCAACCTGACACCTAAAGGGGTCCGAATGGATTCACGGAAAGTGGATGCCATCCTCAAATGGCCATCACCTAGTTCAGTGAAAGGTGTCCAAAGCATGCTTGGTTTTGCCAACTTTTATCGCAGGTTTATCCCGGAGTTTTCACGTGTGGTGCAACCCATCACTGCACTCTTGCGAAAAAATAAACGTTTTGAATGGACCGAGGAAGCCGAACAGGCCTTTCAGGAGTTGAAAGCTAAGTTCACGTCCGCACCTATTTTGAAGCACCCGCGTCCTGATCTCCCATATATAGCCGAAACCGACGCGTCCAGCTTAGCCATGGGAGCTGTCCTGTCTCAGAGAGACCCTGAAACCAACCAACTGCACCCCGTAGCATTTTGGTCCAGAAAGTTCTCACCGCCGGAGATAAATTATGCGATTACCGATAAGGAACTATTAGCCATTAAGTCCGCCTTTAAGGCTTGGCGGCATTATCTCCTCGGCGCCCGGCATACCATCACCGTGATCACTGATCACCGAAATTTACAATATTTAAAAACTGCCAAGGCCCAATCATCTCGACAGCTCCGATGGGCTTTGTTCTTTGCTGAGTTCGATTTTGTAATCACCTACTGCCCCGGTTCTAAGAATGGTAAGGCGGACGCTCTATCCCGAATTGGAATGGAAGAAATAGATACAAACTCAGAACCTGTGCCGATAATTCCCGAACAAAGAATTTTGGGAATAACCACTTTACAAACCCTTGAAGACATTCAGGCACGAGTAAAACAAGCCCTGGACTCTTCAGCCTTGCAGGATTGGATCAAAAAGGGGTCTAACTTTTCAGTCAAGGATGGCTTACCTTACTTCCAAGGACGCTTATTTTTGCCAGAAAAGGAATTGCAAGAACTGGTTATTTCCCGTCATCATGACACCCTGATGGAAGGACATCCTGGCATTGCCAAAACTGAGGAAAAGCTTAGACGACAATTCTGGTGGCCTTCCTGGCGAAAGGATATTAAATCTTTTGTGATGTCCTGTGGAGTTTGTGCCCAAAACAAAGGTCAAAAGACAAGACCCGCCGGTCTTCTTCAGCCCTTAGACATTCCACCAGCACCTTATCACACCCTGTCACTAGATTTTATCACGGACCTGCCCTCTTGTAATGGTTACAATACTATTCTGGTCGTGGTGGATTTATTTTCCAAAATGGCCCACTTTATTCCGTTGAAAGGATTACCTTCAGCCTTTGTTCTTGCCAAGGAATTCCTCGAGAATATCATCCGTTTGCATGGTTTCCCGTCCATACTAGTCTCCGATCGGGGAAGCCAGTTTATTTCTCATTTTTGGAAAAAGTGTTGTCAGCTGGCACAAATCGACGTAAGACTCTCGACCAGCCACCACCCACAGACTGATGGTCAGACGGAGAGAACGAACCAGACCATTGAACAATTTCTACGATGTATGTTGCACCAATCAGAGGGTAATTGGAAGGATATTCTGTAGGTGGCTGAATATGCTTATAATAACTTGATACACTCTGGAACGGGTCAAAGCCCCTTTTTTACCCTATATGGACATCACCCTCGTACTTCAGACTTGGACTCACCTTCGAGCCTTGAAATGCCCGCAGTGGATCATTTGCATTCTACGATAACTCAAGCCTTCAAGGATGCAACTGCACATTTGCAACATGCGAAAGAGAAATACAAAAAGAATGCGGATCTACATCGAAAGGAGGCGCTTCCGTACATAATTGGGGATCAAGTATGGTTGGCTACCAAACACTTGTCGCTCAAGGGACCTCGAACTTTTAATCCAAGATATTTAGGCCGCTACTCAATCAAAGCTATAATTAACCCAGTAGCAGTCAAGCTCGATCTACCAGCCAACATGCGGATTCACCCCGTTTTTCATGTGTCACTTTTGAAACCAGTACAACCAGGAACCAGATTAATAAAGCCACCAGACCCAATCCTGATAGATGGAGAGCCAGAATTCGAAGTAAAGAACATTTTGGATTCCAAAATCTTAAAATCAAAGCTTTTCTATCTAATTGATTGGAAAGGATACGGGCCTCAGGAAAGGTCTTGGGAACCCAGTGATCACGTACATGGCACCTCGGCTGGTAAAAAGGTTCCATCGGAATTTCCCAAACAAACCGAAACCTACAGAAGGAACGACCTTGGGAGGGGCCTTGGGGGGGAGTGCTGTCATGATGCCTACCCCCGGAGCATCAGGCCCAGCACCCCCGGAAGCAGGCATCATGCCCTCGGGTAAAAGCCCAGCGGCCCCTTATAGGGACTCTTTGGACTCAGTCCCGGCGCCTTTGGCGCCAGGCTCATGTTGGACATCAGTCCTGGCGCCATAGGCGCCAGGCTCATAAAGGGAGGTGTTTTGTGCACTTACCTGATGCAGACCATGCTGCACGCTTCAGGCCTCCCTGAGACCTGAAAGGGACTATTTTTTCATAGGGACTATTTTTTCACTCGGGCGTGGCCAGGGCCGGATACATACCTAGTTGGGGAAGGATACATACCTGGGACTTCTTTGGAGGCTATTTAAGCCACGCCCAGACAGCAGCTCATGCTTCGCGTTGTTCTGCTTCCTGCAGCTTAACGCTCACCGTGTCTGCTCCTGCTCCTGGACTACAGCCACGACCGTCATGAACCTGGAAGACATGCAAGGAAGGAAGAGAAGAGAAATGTGAAAACCAAGGATTATTTCAAGCTTCTTACCTGCATCCGGAATCTTCTCGCCAGCATCCCTGAAGGAAGACTTCAATTTAAAAGCATCGCGTTGCTCGCTGCAGCGCCACGCTTCACTCACCTGTCCTGTCCTCGAGACATCTCCCGGCTCCATCGCGGCTGTCAGCATCGGACGCCACATCTCTGCACCTAGGGGAGAGATGAAGAAACAAAAGGTGAGCAGAAGGACACACAGAAGGAAAGCCTGATTAACAGCCATAATACTTACCGGCTTTTCTTCCACATTTCGGGTTGGCGCCGCCCCATTGGCAGGTACCGTACCCCGGCCCCTATGGGGAAAGGACTAGAGACATTTCAGAGGAATGATAAGGACATCTAGAGGGATCGCCCTCATTATTACTCACCTCGGCAGGTTACCCCTCGACGCATCGCCTTCATTCTGCACCTGAAATAAAGGACAGATCACAGGTGAGAAAGACAGCATAAAGGGGGCCTCACTTGAACTTTGAACTTTCATACTTACGGCGCATTGCTCAGGAAAGTCAAGTGGATTTTGCCAGCGCCATTCTGAAAACCAGTGAAGTAACTGGACGAAAGCGCGCCCCTGCACCAGAAGCAGGATGGAGAGTTCAACCTTCCAAACCATAAGGTGAGCTTAAACCGGGTTTGGAGGAATAGAGAGGAACGGAGGGGGAAAGGGGGGAGCTAGCACACCATTCTGCAGACTGTTAATCCCCTTTCTCATCTGCAGAAGGATATTCCTACGGGCCAAGGAAGCACGATTTGGAGGTCCTGTCCAATCGGTGTTCCGGGTCCTGCGCATCACGCTAGAAGAGGCCGCAGTAATCCAGACTAGATCAGCGCCCCCGTGGGAACCAGGTGGGCGTTACAGTTTGGCAATGCGCAATGTCCACTGTTTGTGCTTACTCAGAGGATGTGAAACATGGCCCTTTGGCTCTCTTCTGATGTAGCAGGTATTCAAGTATCAGTGAAGAAGTGGTATGGGCACAGGAAGCGGAGCAATGAGGACCGGGCCGTTGGATGTGAGGTTATCCGAGGTGTCCCCCCAGTACCAGCAGTTTTGGGGGCTGTGCTCTGATCCGCCCTGATGAGTTGTATCGGGTAGGTGTTTCAGTGTGGACAAGGTGCAAGCTGCACTAAGTTCAATTGGGCGCAGTGGGCCCGTTGCCCTGGGTGGGCCCCAGTGATGCTGCGCTGATGCGGGTGTCAGAGTCCTCTGTAGACCCGCCACAGGGATCCGCATAGCTGGCGGGTGTTCAAGCGGTCTTATCTGGGCCATACAGCATCACATCTCTCCAGGATTTGGGGTAGATGCGCCCCAGAGAGTTGGTAATGTAAGGTGGCAGCTGTGGCTGGGAACAGGCGGAGGATTCTGACAATGCAAACAGATCTGCGCTGGTGTGTCACGGAGCTCAATGGCTAGGCAGCCATTGCTCCGGCTGCTCAAAAACGCCCCCATGTTTTACCACTTTTGTGTGTTTCCCAATGTTGGTACAATTGCTCTCTGCTTACTCGTTCTTAAATATGCACTATTGCGGACTTCTCATCAGTGATTGCACAGACACTGAAGATTAGTGGGCAACTAGTGAGCGTAGCATTGCTCGTCCCTTTTATTAACACAAGCGACCAGGCACGCACCACATTGGTGATGTGCTTTAGTCACTACATCCGTTCTTAACCATATCAACATCTTAACAACATAACTGCCATGAACGACAGGACGCGCCCCTTTTGGTCTTCCTGGTCTTTATCGCAATGGGCTTTGCATTCCCTGACACTCCTAACATGGCCGTCCAGCGTGACACGCTATCCGCGGTCTATACGTTGGACGTAACATATTCTACTAATAGACCACACCCCGCGGCTCTGCGCGTCTCAATGCTATTGCCAAGTAGCGATCAGACGTGTGCTCCGTAGGTCACAGTATTGCTTTCCTGGTTCCTAGCTTTTCTACTTCCATTCCTTGCCCCTTTCCCTTTTCCTCTTGCTTCCTGGACTCGTGCGCCATCAGCACATCTTCTTCGTTTCCCGGATCCCCGGATTGCTGCATCCCAGAATCTTAAACGCACGCTGGAGTCGGTAGAGACTTACTCAGCCTTATTCAAGTCCAGGTCTGTCCGCAAGAAGACACCGCCCACGGAGTCCAGCAAGGATCGGTCTCAGGTGAGAAGGGGGGAACTCCGTGACAATAACAGTATCCATTAACTTCGGGTCCCTGTTCGTCCATAGCTACTCCACCAAATAGTCTTTCAGACGGGGCGGCAATGTTTTATCTATCTGCGCTGGGTATCATCTTTTCCCCGGAGCACTCTCTTGTTCTTCTTGCTTCTCTGGACCCTCTGGCGATACACCTTACGAACAAGGAGGGCTGGCCTCTTCGCTGTTGCTTCGGTCCTTACGTCCTTGTTCATTGCCGGGTGTATTCACCTCCAGCTGACCAACTTTCCTAAACCAGCTACAGTTCCTAGTGTATCCCCCTTGGCTGTCCCCATGGACCCATTTTGTTCAGTCAACCTCCACAGTGATAGCTCATATGGGAGACTCAACTTGTGCCTGATGTGCTTATTCTTTACTAGAGCCATGTCTCCCACTTTGATGTCCGACGGCTCTTGTCTCCTCCATTCCATTTTTTTTTTTCAATACAACATTTTATTGGCATTTTAACGTTTAACAGTACATCAGACATTTCATAAGGTTCTTGTTACAACACATCATATGCTAGTTTCTTAGTATAGTAGTTTGGTGGTCGGGGTAGTTGCGCTCTGGGTTATATTTCCATTCAGTCCATGATGAGGTGAGGTGGGAAGGGTGGTTCTATTGCTGGGGTGTTTCGTGGGTTCTTAGTTATCCTAGCCAGCGGGTAAGTGGGGGTCTGCGGGAGAGGGTTGGGAATTGTTCTGCAAAGTCCATGAATGGGGCCCAGGTGTTCTGAAAATTGCTCGGTTCCCTGCTCGTAGGGCTGTAATTTTCTCTGCGACTATTGTGTCCCAGCATCTTGCCCACCATAGCGGGATTGATGGGCCTGTAGGGTTCTTCCAGAGTCGGGCTAGCGTGATTTTCGCTGCCGTTAGGAGATGTGTGCACAGGCGAGCCAAGTGTCCAGTAAGGAGTAGTTTGCCGTCACCTCTGTCCCCCAACAGTACTACCCCTGGATCCCAGGGGATGGTGAGGCCTGTGATTGCTTTTATATGGTTCAGGACTTCTCGTCAGTATGCTGCTGTTTGTGGGCATGTCCATAACATGTGAAACAGGGTTCCCTCCGTTTTGCACCCCCTCCAGCAACCCTGTGGGATGTTCGGGATGGCTTTGTGCAGCTGCGCAGGTGTGATGTAGTATCTATAGCAGATCGTATACCACATTCTCTGTTGGTAATGTATTGAGAGCTTTTGTGGTTCCTCGTCCATTTCTTGCTCCAGGTGCTCTCATCTATAGGTCGCCCCAAGTCTCTTTCCCAATTGGCCATATATTTTTCTTTGGTTGCCGCGTCGTGCTTGTCCAGGAGCCGGTATAGTGCAGATATCCTCCCTTTAGGTTGGGATGTTGTCAGTGTGCGTTCTAGCGGTGTTAGGTCTCTAGAACCCTTCTCCTTGATGGTTCTTTGTGATAGCCAGTGTCGTATCTGGGAGTATCTGAATCTTTCGGCTTCTGGGACCTTAAATTTGGCTTTGCACTCCTCGAACATAAGTGGATTGCCTCCCACTAGGAAGTCTGAAATTGACCACAGGCCCCCGTTTTGCCATGCAGCGAGGCTCAAAGGCTGGAGGCCTGGAGAGAAGTCTGGGTTACCACAGTTTGGGGTTAGTGGGCCTATGACTCCTGTGGATCCCCATTTTCGTGCTGCTGCTTTCCAGTTCGCTATTGTGTTATGTGTCGCTTTCAGGGGCCCTGCGTTTGGCTGGTTTCTTGGTAGCCGCATGTATGGGAGGTCGGGTAGAGGAGCTTTGCACCAAGCTCCTTCTATTTGTGCCCAGAAAGGGGGGGTCTGTGCTTTGTGACCATGTGAATGCTGGGGCTAATTGAGCGGCGCGTTTGTATCTGTTGACCTCCAGGACTCTCAGCCCTCCTATGCTGTGGCCTTGTGTCATTATGTGTTTCGCTATTCGAGCTCCACCGCCCCCATATGAATTTCAGTACCGCTTGTTGTAGACCTTTGAGCTCGCTTTCTGGGACATGGGTCGGCAGTGCCATGCAATGGCAGAGTAGTCTTGGGACCATGTTCATTTTTGTTGCAGCTACTCTACCCATCCATGATATTTCTTGCTTGGTCCAGTGTGTTAGGTCCTTTTTCAGTTCTTTAAATAGTTGTGGGAAGTTGCTCTGATATATCTGGGTGTTGTTTTTGGGGATGCGTACTCCCAGGTAATGGATCGTGTCTTTGGCCCATGGAATGGCAAATATGGGAGAGAATGCTTCCTTCTGTTTCTTTGCGATATTGTTAGTGCAGCCAATTTATCATAGTTCACTCTGAATTCTGATGCCTTTCCAAACGCTTCGATCTCTTCTCGTATGGGGTCGAGGGAGGTGATTGGGCGAGTGATTGTTAGGAGGACGTCGTCGGCGTATAATGCCGCTTTGTATTCCCTGTATACCACTGAGATGCCATGTATGTCTTGGGTTTTGTCTGATTCTTCCGGCGGAGGCCCCCATGGACAGTGCGAACACTATGGGGGAGAGCGGGCATCCCTGCCGAGTTCCCCGGTTGATGGGTATGTTTTCAGACCTATGGCCATTTATTCACAGCTGGGTTGTTGGTGATTGATAGTTCGCCATTGTCCATGTTGTTAACTTGTGCCCGAATCCCATGTGCTCAAGGTTGTTCTTGATGTACGCCCAGTCCACTAGGTCGAATGCTTTGTGTGCGTTTAGGGATATGACCATGAGTTCTTCTTTCTGCCGATTGGCACTCTCTATTAGGTCTAGTGTTCTCCTGATGTTGTCAAACATGCTCCTCCCGGGGATGAATCCGGTCTGGTCCCTGTCTTATCAGGTCTGGGAGCACTCTCCCTAGTCTGGCGGCCAGGACTTTGGAATATATCTTCCCATCTAGGTTCATGAGGGTTATCGGTCTGTATGCCATTACTTCCTTTGGGTCTTTCCCCAGCTTGTGGACCTGCTCTTCACCCGGCTTGTTTCATGTTGTCTGTCTTGTGAGCACCTTGAGGCCTATGAGCGACGGGGCGCGATACAAAAACAAAAATAGATAGATAGAATATTGTTAGCGATTCTCCCATTGTCTTGGTGACCTTCTGTGATTCTAAGAATGAGTTGAACACTTGGGAGCGTTGCGGGGCCAGAACCTGTGAGAATGATTTATAAAATTTCGCTGTTAGCCCATCCGGGCCTGGAGCTGTGTTTTCAGGGATTTAATGGCTTCTCTGACTTCTTCAGATGTTATCGGGGCTTCGAGGGACTCGAGTTGCTGTTTGTTGTTGGGTTCTATGAATGACTGTAGGTATTGCTTGCCTTGGCGTTGGGTTTCGGGGCTGGTGGGTGGGCCTGTCATTATTGTTTTGTGGTGGGCTGTGAGGGCGTTCATTTTATCTTGGTCTGATTATTGGGTGATCCCGTCTTCTCCAGTGATGCATATTATATTGGTCTTTTTGTGTATCCGCTGAAGTTTGTGGGCGAGTATTCGGTTGGCCTTGTTGCTTTTACTAGAGTAAAACTGCTTAGTATATGCAAGAGCTTTGGCCAATCGATCTGCCCAGTGCATTTCTATTGCAGTCCTTGCTTTTTTCAGCTCTCTTTCTAGCTTTCTGGAATGGTGGATTTTAAGTCGTTTCTCTATCTACGATACTTTGTGCTCCTGTGTTGTTGCCTGAATCCTAGCAACTTGGTGGTACTCTGCTGCTTCACTGATTATGGTGCGCCTGACTACTGGTTTGATTCCTTCCCACACTGTTCCGATGGGCATATCAGGAGTTATATTTTCCTGGAAGTAGGACGTCAGTGAGTCCCTAATCTTCATTTTGATCGCATCGTCCAGGCGGATGGAGTCGTTTAGTTTCCAGTATCTTGGTGGAGGTGCTGGAAGTCCATTTATGGTTAGGTCTGCTGATACTGGTGCATGGTCTGGGATCATTCGAGTATGGCTTTGTATGTTTTCCAGGCATAGGAAGAGGATCCCTGTGAATAGTAGTAGGTCGATTAGGGGGGTGTCCTTCGTGGGCGTTAGAGTAGAGGGTGTAGTCCCTACTTCCATTGTTCACCAGCCGCCATGAGTTTATGGTTTCTGTTTCTCGCATTAGTTTTGCGAGGGTTAGGGCTTGGGTGTAGTCCAGGTTGGACAGTGGGAGGGTTTTGTCCAATGCGGGATCTGGGACCATCTTGAAATCCCCTCCTATGATCAGGTAACCTGTGGTGAATGCCGCTAGGTTTGGGATTAGGTTCTGTAGGAAATTGGCTTGGTCTGTGTTCGGACAGTATAGCCCCACTATGGTGACAGCTTGTTCCATTAGGTATCCCTTCACCATGAGGAACCTGCCTGCTGGGTCTCTTTTTACTGTGAGGTCTCAAAGCAGGAAGTTCTTTCTCAGTAAGATTGCTTCCCCCCGTTTCTTTTCCCCCGAGGTGGCAAAGAGAGCCTGTGTGAATCGTCGGAACCTGAGGCGGTGTTGGTCGGCTTCTAGTAGATGGGTTTCTTGCATGATTACGATATCTACATCTAGAGTGTTCAACCTGTTCAACCTGCACTCTACTGACTTGCATTTCCTTGGAGAGTTAAGGCCGCCTACGTTCCACGTAAGGATGCAGACGTTCCTATCTTCCATCTGGACTAATGCGTTCATGCTGTGGTGCCCCTAAGGGCTTGTACGTTTTTCCCTCCGGGGCCCGTGAGTGAATGTCCCACCTTGGTGAGTTTGTATGTGATGTGTCTGCGTATGTCTAAGGTATATTGTCTATTTCCCTCTCGGGGCAACGCGCCCCAACTTTCTCTCCCTCTCCCCTTTCTCCCTCCCCTATACCCCCTCCCAGTTCCTTGTACTAAGACCAGCCTTGTCAAACGGGGAAGGCTGGCTGGACCATAACGTCTGGCTATTTGTGGCCAACTGGGCCTGAGTGCCGCTGATGTATCGGGCGGTGAACGCAGTGTCGGCTAGTGTGGGATCGGGCTCCCGTATTGTGTTTTGGAATGAGTGGGAACGGGGACTATGTTTTTTGCGGCAGAGCTCTGGGTTGTTGGTGCTTTTCGCTCGTTTCCGAGTTCTCCGTTGCCGTGGTCCCCCAATGATGTTGCGGTGGTACTTTTGTGTGGGTACGGTATTGTACTGCAGGGCTGGGATTTGGTTGTGGCCCTCTTGTGTGTCTCAGTCCGGTACCTTGGTCTTCTGTGCACCTCTAAGTCTGCGCTTTCTGATGACTCTGGGCCAAGCTCCTTCCATCAGGGTTTTTAATTTATCTTGGCTGTGTGTCTCAGATTCTGAGGCTTCGCTTTCTGGTTCTTACCCCATGAATTTGTCCATTTCTTTGGGGGTGCGGATATATTTCCTGGCCCCCTCCCATGTAAAATTCCAAGCTGTTAGGAAGCTCCATCTGTACTGCCCCTTATGTTGAACCAGCCAAGCTGTAAGATTATGGAGTGCTTTCCTTTTCTGTAGGGTCACTGCAGACGGGTCTTGGTACAGTGAGATGTTTGCTCCCCTGAAGAGGATTTGCTTGGTTGCCCTGGCCTCCCTCATGATCTCTTCTTTTATCTTGAAGAAATGGATCCGTGCTAGGACATCTGTCGGGAATTTTGAGGGTTGCCGCTGGATTGTGCGGTGGACCCGGTAGATCTCCAGGGGGGAGCTGTCTGGGAGAGTCAAAATGAATCTGAACAGTTCTCTGGTGAAGTTCTCCAGTTCAGTGTCCGTGATCGTTGTGGGGATTCCCCATAGGCGGATATTGTTCCTCCGGGATCTATTTTCCGTGTCTTCTTGCTTGAGTTCCAGTAGGTTACATTTCACTTCTAGGGCTACTTTTCTGTCTAGATTCTTTTCCAGGTCGAAGGCGTGGTCGTATATGGTATTTTCTAGGTCTCCCGTGCGTTGCTCAACCACGGCTACCCGTTTATCTAGTGCAGTGATTTTCTTTGTGACCTCTTCGGTTCCTTTTTGTATTTCCTTGGTTATTGCTAATAGTACGTCTTTTAGGTCGGATTTAGTTGCGGATTGGGTTGTTTCTGAGCCCGTGGAGTGGCTTGTTGGCCACTCCACGGGCTCAGAGTTTGAGTCTAATGTATGCTTGAGTCTAATGTATGGTCAGCCTTCCTTGGCTTTTCCGCTGCTGAGGCGCCCATCAAGCCAGCGATATCTATTTGCTTCGTTGTTTCGTTGATTTTTGCCATGGTGGCGTTTTGGGTCTGGGGACGCTCACTGGGTATATGTGGGTTCAGTTGTCGTAGACCTGCTGATTTTGGCTTTTTATGGAACCCCTGGTTCAATGTTCGGGTGGCGCTTTCTCCCCCAGCTGTGTATCCGGGTCCTGGTGAGCGCAGTTGCAGCGCTAGTTCTCTCGCTGATTGCGAGGTTGGCAGACAGGTAGGTAATTGGGCTAGTAATGTGAGCAGAGGAGGGGGTGCAGGATAACAGCGAGTACCTTAATGCTTTGGGAGGTCCATGAGTTATGCTTTCCTAGTGTGGTGGTGGTTTCTCCCCCCTTTGTGGAGAGTTGTATGGTAGTCTCTTGAGTGACTCCCTTGGTGGGTGGTTGCGTGGTCCGGTTGTGATTCTGGTGCCGGGGGCTTGTGAATCTGCACCTCTGTGTGTTTCGCCTTGTTGCAGTTCTACTTGTGTGGTGCTTCTCCGGGGGGGGGGGTTGTGGTGTAGTTGTGGTGTGGGTTCCTCTGGCGGTGACTTATTCAGGTGCTTTCCTGGTGGGGGGACCCCCCTGCCCCTATGCGTGGGATGCTGCTCTGTGTGGCCTGGTCAGGGTGTAAGCCAACTTAGACCCAGAGTTGCGGGTTTTGATGCTGCTGGGCTCAGGTGGGGTCCCTCTGGGTCCGCTGCGGTGCCTATGCTCCCGGGACCTCTAGTTGTGGGGCTCCTGACTGTGTGGGGGAGTTAATGACTCACCGCTGCTCTGTGTGGTGGGTTCCCAGTCTGGTTCCTTGCGTTGCTGCTCACAGGGGCTCCTCACGGGGGTCCGACGCTCGACTGCTATCACAGTGTTGCAGCTGCTCACGATTTCCCTCTAATTGGCGCCCAGATGGTCTGCCGGGCGGGCAGCTCAGCTTCTCCCCCGGCGCTGCTGGCGCTGGCTTTGGGTCCCGTGTCCGAGACCGGGTGCTGGCGTTGTGGCTCAGCTGCTGTCGCGGTATTGCAGCTGCCTGCAATTTCCTTCTCATTCATGCCCGGGTCGCCCGCTGGGCAGGCAGCTTGACTTTGCCCCGGGTGCTGCTGGCACTGGCTTTGGGTCCCATGTCCGAGGCCGGGCGCTGGCGTTGTGCTATTGTTTGCCCAAGCATGTTAGTTCATGGGCATGTTGGTCGCACTCACTCCATCGGTGCTGCGCTCCCCAGTGGCAGCGTCTCAGGCGTATTTCACTGTGACACTGCTTCTGCTCCTCTGAGTTTCTTGGTCCGTTCCGAGCTCCGGCTGATTGTGGCTGCCATTTTCGTTCCTGCCAATGCACGCGGGTGCTACCTCAATTCGGTTATATCTTGAAGATGGGGGTCTTGCGCTGCAATCTGCGTGGAGCGCCGGATAAGGGACCGCTTTAGCTCTGCATATTACTTTTTTGGTGTCAAAACAGAGGAGGATTTGTGGCGTAAATCTGCCCAAACGGTCAGTTCAGCCAAGAGCTCTTACGGAGCCATGTTGTCCGTGTCGGTGCCAAGCCACGCCCCCATTCCATTCCATTTCTTTGTCATTGTGTCGCCTCTGCATCTCCTGTACCTTTTTCGCGTCCACCTCTCGGACGATCTGGGAGCTACGCGTGGCATCATGCACCTTCAGCCGGTGCTACTCCGGTTGTGGAATGCAGCGTCGTTCTATATGATAGTTTGAACATCACCAGTGCATCCTTTAGCTCCGTGCCCTCTGCCACAGCAATCCGGAACACTTTTCTCAGGTTCTGCACAAACCGTTCTACGTCCACATTTTCCCTGGGCCAACAAGGTCGATTCTGATGTGCTTGATGCCCTGTACCTCCATGCACTCTTTAAATTGCTGACCCTGGGATAGTGCCCCGTTGTCGGAACACAGTGTTTCATGTAAGTCATGTCTAGAAAATATCCTCTGTAGCACCATGAGGACACATTCTGCCTCTGTGGACTCAAATGAACTGTACCTCCGGGTACCAGGAAAACTCATCGAGTACAACTATGAAGTGCGTGTTAACCTGTATGGTGCCAAAGTCCACGCTTATCGTGGCTCTCATGGGTGATTCAATTAGTGGCGCATTTGTTGGTGCCCTGGTTGCATGACATTTTAGGGACACATGTCCAGTAGATCTTCCACCTTCCTCTCCAGGTACGGGAACTATACTTGTTCTTTAAGCCTGGCTTTCATTTTAGTGACAGCCTGATAACCTGTGTTTGCTGCAATGTCCTGTACCCTCTGTATCAGTGCTGGTGGCATGATTATTCTGGAACCTCGCAGCAGCATGTCTTCCTCCCCCACCGACAGTTTGCTCGCACTCTCCACAGGGCTGCCATTAACGACTTGGTGTTGTCTGTGAGCCGAGCTTGGTCCCCTGGGGTCGACCTCCATTGGCCCCCTTTTAGCTGGTCAACTACCTGCCTCATTCCACTATGCCATTGAGCTTCATCAGTGATTAGTGCCAGCGACATGGGTATCTGTACTTCCATATGGGAAATCATGTGTACCAGTGGTTCTGCTTCCTGGCTCTCAGCGTCCGTCTCAGTGTCCTGAGGCATTGGGTGTCTTGACAAAGAATCTGCTTGGTTGCTGCCCCCCACCATGAATTTGAGGGTAGTCCCTGTGTTGAATCCTGCAGAGTCTTCACTAAACCCCAGCCTAAGATACCCTCCCATGGCCAGAGGAAGGTAGACGCTACCTGAACCTAACCCTGGGGTTGGTATCATGATGGAGGATCACATGGGAGGAGATGGCAGTCAGGGGGAAGTGGTGACTCCTTTGGGAGAGACACTATATTCATCCTCTTGTGAGGATGAGAGTCCTGTAATCCCCAAATGATTAATGGCTTGCTGCCATTGTAAAGGTCCCTCTCATGAGGAAACCCAAAGAACATTCTGTGAAAAGTAAACTAGGCAGAATAAGTTATATACCTTGGAAATTCCTGAATTAAATGTGACATCCTCTAATGGCCATGATTCTGTCTTGGGTAGAAATCCTACCATAATGATAGGTCACACATCCCTCATATAACATATCCAAACTTTAATAAGATACAGTGCAACAATCAAACAGAAATCAGAAGACATAAAAGACTTAAATCCATTATGGACTTCAAGATCCATAATGCCTGTGGTACTAGGACGAGGAAAATGAACCAAGAGTCAATAAGGATCAAAAGTGCCACTGAAGAGAATATGCAGTCTAGTTGTTTGAAGGCAAGTTACCTGAGTGAGACATTTAAACTTGCACATGAACCACAGCTGTGGGAAAGAGGAGGGGCAGGAGCAGCAGAGGCAGAAACAGTCAGAGAAGATACTGAATTGGTTGAAGCTGTAGGTGAAACAAGAAGAAATTTCCCTCTCCCAAGCTGTGGGTTGGGGACAGATCGTGTACAGAATAGCAGGTGTGCAGAAAGGCGAGGAAACAGACGTGACGGCGCCCATGAGGACAGATCGGGAAAGCCATGGTCACTGAAAGTGGAGCAGCAGAGGTTCCCAGAGAGAGAGACCCAGACACCATGCAGCACATGAAGAGGATGCCAAAGCTGTCAAAAATAATCAGTGAGCCGCAGAAGAGAAGCAGGACACTGGTGCACTTCGTAGCATTTATCACTCCTGCAATTAAGCCACAGCAGGTCTGAGAGCCAAGTGAAATAAGGAGAGGGCGGCAAAGAGAGAGAAATTAATGCCTAATTAAACCCCTTTATTGGGAAATATAAGAGGGCAAAAGGGGTGCATTTTTCTTTTTATGAAACATCAACTTGGGGAAAGATGTAACCCACATTGCCAACAGCCAAGAGGCAATCTAGAACAAGTGAGAGGGTAAAAAGGGCACAATTCTCCATCTATGAGATGTTAACTTGGGGAAGCCTGTAACCCACATTGCCAACAGCGCAGAGACTATAACAAAGAGATAAAAGGGCAACAAGGGCACAATTATCCTTTCCCGAGATGCCAGTTTGGAGAAATCTGTAACCCATATGGCCAGTAAGAAGAGATCAACTGTAGTAATAGGAGTTTTCTTCCTGTCAGGAGAAGGAACCAGGAAAGGGACCACTTGTAGTTAGCCCTGGCAGGCAAGTACACCAGGAAAGAAACAATTGCTTTGAAGAAATGTGATTGTGGTAAAAAGGTGTTGTGGAAAGACATTGATGTCTTTATCATGCTGACAAACTGTTTCATCATTAAAGGTAGTAGCTGTGTTATCCTGACCAAAGTATTCCATTGAAACAATAGTTGTGATATTAATATTTGCCTTCTATCCTGAGATTTTTTGTTGAACTGAACAGAACTTTATTTAAACAGAACTTTCCCATGTGTATTCCTGAATTGATCCAGGGGAAGGGAGTCAAGCCCTGGTCACAGGGAGTACTCTCTAAAACCTATAAGTTGGGACTTTTGCATTGTTTTGTTGAACTGGAGACAGCCAAATATTCCTTTTATATTTTTGTTATATGTATTAGTTCGAGGGTCAGATATTTCTTACACACTAGATCATCTTTCTTTAAACTTAGTTTGCTAAGTAGGGACATCCTCGTTAGGATAGGGTAAGATAGGCATTTATCTGACCCCTTTTTATTTTAATAAATGGCAAACATTGAGAAAATATACCTTTGTGTCCGTCTCTCATTTCTGACACCTCACACCCTGTAGTCTTGAAGTTGGAGCATCCATCTCTCCAGTCGCAGTGGTGGGTGAAGCCCTTATCTGTTCAGGATGGGGAGCAGAGGCCTGTGATCTGTCACCACCGTTATGGGTCGTCCAAAGATGTATAAATGGATGTGTTGACACCCCTAAAGGTCTGCAAGTGCCTACATCTCAATCTGCAAGTATATTCTCTCCATTGGGGATAGGGCCTTACTTCTGTATGCCACAGGGGTGTACATTCCATTTTCCTCTGCCTGCACCAGGACCGCCCTGAGACCGGCTTGAATGGTGTCAACCCAAATTTCTGCCAGCTTTCTTGGGTTGAGAATGCCAGTGTCGTCTCGACCGTCAATGCTGCTTTTCACTATTCGAACGCTCATTGGACCGGTACCACCCACATCCAGTCAACGTCCTTCTTCACTAGTGACCTCAGGAGCTCCGTGATCGTTGCCAGGTCTGGGATGAATCGGCCGCAAATGTTTGCAATCCCTAGGAAGCTATGCATTTGGGATAGGTTTGTCAGTGGTTTGAAGCATGGTATCACTGCGACTTTCTTTGGATCTGGTGAGATGCCTGTCCCCTGGAAGACAAATCCGTAGAATTGTACTCTGGCCTGTAGAGAGTGGCACTTCAAGCGGGAGGCGTGGCTAGGAGGCCATGGACTAGGAAGTGCTTCGTGCTGGGCTCTGGGAGATCCGTCAGTGATTTGCTGAATTACGCTTTGAAGAAATGACACATGTGCCTGGAAACTGTAGGATCGAGCGTCGGAACACATATATTGTGTGAATCCTGAAGGGTGGATTATTTGTGCCCATGGCTCAAAAGATAAATGGATTTTTGCGAGGAGCGGCCGTGAAGATACTTTGTTGCCAGGATGGCGGCGAACAAAGGAAGAGTGGTCGCAGCCAGGAAACGAAACCCATTTCCCTGAACTGTACCGAGCGTTCGCAGATGACCACCTATGGGGAAGCATCACATTACAGAAGAGGACCGTGTTAATCGAGTAACACTCCCGGGCCCGTGTGACTGTGGCAGCCTGATACTATTGCTGGCTTGATGAGATTAGACGGCTCGTGGCCATAGGCAGCAGCGGCCGGATCCTGCCGCTCAAGCGGAGCGGGGATACGCCGGCCGTCAGCGTCATTAAGGTGTGTCTCTGTCCCGAATTGTTGAGGTGGCGCTCCGGGAACCTGACACACAGAGCGTTCCCAAACGTGTATAGTGGAAGTGGAGGGGCACGAGGTGCGGACGCGGCTCCCAGCTGCTTATTAAGGTCGCTGTGGCGCTGAATAGAGGCTGGATGTGCGTGCGGGCAGAATGCCCTTGGAAAAGAGGATGGCAGCAGAATGCATTGTAGCGACCTGTGTGGGCGTCGGGCGGCGCTGAGGACGTTGGGAGTCGTCGACCCCGCAGTGAGCAGGCCACTGCAGCGCCACCATACGCTGGGACCCGGGGAGCGGGTCGGAGTGCATCAAGCCGGCGCCGCAGGCCACGGGCACGGGGGTACCCAGCCCAAAGCATCAAATTGCACACAGAGAGCTGCTGCCAAGGGATGAGACCCACATTGGGCCCCCGCATGCTTACTGCCATACGAGCCAGCTGTTAGATGCGCAAGGCACATAACAAAAGATGGTGGTTAAAACAGATGTGAATGTAATTGTACACCTGCAGAAACACAACCTGGGAGGCCGTTAATGCAACACTAACATACCCCTTACAGTGGCACATGGTGGCTGCTGAGGGGGAACCAAGGAACGATAAATGCATGTGCTTAAAACAACCGCATAAGGGCACTCAAACCCTGCATACACCACATGTGCCTAGGCAACCTGACCACAGGGGAAGGTGTCAGTGGACACGGGTGTCGACACAAAGTATATGTGGAAAGTACAACGTGGGAGGCAACAATCTATCTGAATAACAAGTTCAGGCGCCATATCAAATGTGCGTTGGAAGATAGCAACCCCAGCGACTGAGGGAACGGTGACAGTCACAACAACAGCCTCCGAGCCAGAGCTAGACACGTGTGAAAGGGGGCGCTATGTCGGTGAAAGGACTAAGAGCCAAGACCAAACAACCCACAATGGAGGTCTTTGCGAAAACGCAGAGGAACCCTACAACATCGGCACAATGGACGGCCACGACTCCTGCGGAAGAGGCCCCAGAAGGAGCCAAGCATCAGATCCTGGAGGCTATAGCGGACTTGAGCATCAAATGGGGCTTAGCAATGGCGGACCTACGTACTGCCCTAGAGAACATAATTGATGCTTTAGGGACCGAACTTACCCTGCAAGACGTCAGGGCGCTGGCAGAGAGAACGAGTGGTCTGGAAAGCGCAGTGAAGACCAATACAAATGTCAGCGCGAATAATGCAAAAGAGGTCCATGTGCTAAAACAGCAGGTTGCCAGTCTTGAAAATCGGGTGGAAGAAGCGGAAGGAAGGGCGAGAAGAAATAACATACGGGTGGTCGGCCTGCCGGAGGGAGAGGAGGGCCAGGACCCCACAAACTACGTGGAGAACATGATCCTCCAGGGGATAGGAGCGGACAAGCTCTCACAGGGGTTCACATTGGAGCGGGCGCATCGCGCCCTAATGAGGAAACTGCGACGGGGGGCTCCGCCGAGACCGATCATCGCGAGGATCCTGAACTATAAAGACAGAGAGAAGATCCTGGAATATTTTCGTAAAGGCGGAACAATGGAGAGCATCCACCAATATAACGACATACCCGGATTACACGATGCTGGTGCAGAAGCAGAGGTACAGCTACGTGGCCGTCAAGAGGCGGTTGCGGGCAGCAGGCATCAAGTACATGCTCCTGTATCCGGAAAAGCTGAAAGTGCTATATAAGAGCAGAGCGCTTTTCTTCGACACTCCAGAGGAGGTGGTGTCATGGCTGGACCAGCAAGGTTGCCCGGAACATGAGGCGGACCACGACCGGCAGGAGCATGACAATTGAAGAGTTGGTGTCACGGACATTGAGGGGGTAAGTGGGAGGGTGACCGTGGTTGTACTGGGAAAGGCGAGACTGGATGAACAATGTGTAGCTTTCGGGCCTTGTGCTCGGCATGGACTGGAATATAGTGGGCAAAATGCAAGTGAGAGCTGCATAGCATTGACATAAAGCGTAATAAACTTGAAAATAGGAGTAACAGGATGGAAGCAACCCACCCCGGAATATTAGTAGTTGAGTGGCCTTTAGGGCAGCTTCACCATACTGGACCCTGAGCATAGGCTTGTGCTAGACAGGGCTAGATGTGGGGGTGCCTGAGATCCAGGAATGGAGCTGGGCAACAGTTGGGAAGGGTGTTGCTGGGGAAGGGCTGGGAGGGGGAGGGAAGAAGGGTGGGAAGTTTGGTGTGTACATAGTTACGGGGAGTTTAAGTTCGAACATGAGCCTATACAGTAGAGTCGGATGGTTGTATTTGCTTTGCGCAGGCGGGAGGGATCGGCTGAAGGTAGGGGAGAGGAGGATCAATGAGCCATGGGGGATCTTAAAATAATCTTGTGGAATGTCAGGGGACTTAACAGCTACTTGAAAAGGAATAAGGTCATGCTATATCTAAGAAGGCAAAAGATAGATATTGCACTGTTGCAGGAGATGCATCTGACGCGAGAAAAGATGGAGTTGGTAAGGAAGAAGTGGAGAGGGATTGTGGTGGGCTCGTCATACTCTGCCTATGCTAGAGGGGTGCTTATCTGGGTTGCGCCACATGTCCCGTTCCAACTATTGCAGGAAGTGGTGGAGGCGGATGGGAGGATGGTTATAGTAAGGGGGCTGGTGGAGAATAAAGAGGTAAGCATTGTAAATACATATGCCCCCAACCAAAACATGGTGGCATATTTCAGAACTTTGTGCACCAACCTCAGTATGTGTGTAGGCAGCGCGATGATCTGGGGCGGGGATTTTAATTGTGTAATGAACCCCAAGGTAGACAGATCAGATAGCAAGATTGAAAAGCCCACCCCAGCGTCCAAGGCATTAAAGACGCTGCTAGATGATTTTGGTTTGGTAGATGTGTGGAGGACAAAATATCCCCAGGGGAAACAATACTCGCACTATTCGCCCCGCAGCAGCTGCATACAAGGCTTGATTACATCTTTGCCACGCCAGATGTGATGGCAGAGTCCATTCAGATAGAATATAAGACGAGGGTCCTCTCGGATCACTCGCCCCTGGTTCTCGGGTGGCAATACTTCCCCCGAGGGCGCGGATTCAGACGTGGTGCCTCCGAGCAGAGGCACTCAAAGACCCAGTTTTTAGAGAAGATATAAGAGAAGCGATTACTAACTATTTCGAGTTGAATACCGGTAGTGTTGATTCGGCAGGTACATTGTGGGAAGCCTTTAAGGTGGTGATGCGGGGGTGGCCATTGCTAAGTCAAAGGGCCTGCAGGGTGGAGTCATGGCGGACCTACAAAGAGCAGAAGAGGAACTGGAAAGAGCATTATAAAGTGGAAGTGTAGACATGGAGCTAGTACTTAAACTACAGCAGGAGTGCGCAGAACACTGGGAAAGACTCTGCAACCTCAATTACAAAAAGTATATAGAGAGACAGCATGCGGGAGGGGACAAAACAGGATGGCTTTTAGCGTGGCTATACAAGAGTGATACCCCCAGACCTCTGATCAGAATGATAAAGAGGGAAGATGGTGGGGTAGCGGACACCCAAGAAGGAGTCAACAAGGAGTTTGCGGATTACTACAAGGTGCTATACGGGGATAAGGAGGGAAGCAGCCACGAAGAGATAGCTGAAACACTAGAAGATATAGGACTGCCCAAGATAAGTGAAGAGGAAAGAGAGGATCTAGATGCACCAATCACTTTGGAGGAGTTAAAAGAAGTGGTGAGGCAGTTGCCAACTAGCAAGACCCGGGGGCAGATGGGTTCACTAGTGAATTTTATAAAGTATATGGAGAGGAAGTGCTCCCCCCAATATTAGACATGCTTAATGAAGCGTTTGAGGTAGGGCGGCTGCCGGAATCGCTCAGAGAGGCGATCATAATACTGCTTCCCAAGCCCAACAAACCGGGGCATAACTGTGGTTCCTATAGACCTTTGTCGATGCTGAACCAGGACAGTAAGATATTGACGGCTGTCCTGGCAAACAGATTGCGAAGACACCCAGACCAAACTGGCTCTGTCCCGAATAGGAACATAACTCACAACCACAGGCGGCTCCACCGGGTGGTCGAATAGGGTGGAAGGACTGAAGGCAAGATGGCAATTGCGTCTCTAGACGCAGTAAAAGCTTTCGACTCGGTCAAGTGGCCCTGGCTGCTGTCAGCCCTGGGAGGGTACGGAATGGGACCCAGTTACATTAGGTGGGCGGAGATGCTATATAGCGAGCCGCTAGCCAGAGTTCGGACAGGATCAGTGATATCTGAGAGATGGCAACTGAGTAGAGGCACCAGGCAGGGGTGCCCTTGGTCCCCGATGCTTTACATTCTAGCCCTGGAGCCTCTGGCAATATACCTCAGGCAACAATATGATACGATAGAAATTGAGGTAGGGGGGAACGACACTTCATATCCTTGTATGCGGATGATCTGTTATTATACTTGAAATACCCGGAAGAAAATCTTCAGTATATCCTGGAAGTGATGGAGAGGTATGCTGGTCTGTCTGGGATAGCGGTGAATCCTCACAAATCTAGCATTTTCCCGCTGGGTAGCTATAGGGGAACCCCTGAGGGAAGTTTACCAGTGCTACAAATACCATGGGTGGTTGGTACTTTCCGTTACCTTGGAATAGATGTGCAGCACACGGCAGAAGAGGAACATAGGCATAACACCGAGGTAGCCATTGAGAAAATCGGGAAATGCTTGAGGTTCTGGGAGAAGCTGCCCCTAGCAATGATGGGAAGAGGGGCAATGCTTAAAATGGTGGTCCTGCCTAGGCTTTTACATTATTTTAGTAATATTCCATACATGATACCCAAGAAGTTTTTTGTTAAATTGAACAGTATGTGTAGGGACTTCCTGTGGCATAGTACCCGAAACAGAGTGGCGCTATGGAAGTTTCAGAACCTCTATGAAAAGGGGGGGATCAAACTGCCTAATTTCGAGGTCTATTATGTAGCGAGCCAGCTGCAATATGTGGCCAAATGGAGGAAGTGACCCCTGAACTGAGGTTGTTTGGGCATGATTGTACCCCGTTTTCCTTAAGGGAAATGATCTGGCTGTCTGAGTCTGAAATGAATGAGCGCACTGGGATGATGTTGCTTGGGTGGAAAATGTGGCGTCGAGCATGCCGGATGATGGAGGACCCATGCCCATGCTCCCCGCAGGTACCGCTGGTTGCATTGGCAGGGGGAGATAATCAGTTGAGGATGATTATCAGGTCCTACTGGGAATCGGTGGGGTTGATAACGTTAGGGGACGTTTGGCAAGAGGGGACCATTAAGGATTTCAAAGAACTTGGGGAAGAGGTGGGATTACACACGGGCCAATATGTTACATATCATAGAATGGTACGGAAAATTCGGAAAACGTGGCCTGAAACAGTGCTGGCGCTAGAACCAGATGCTATCAATGGGGCAATATATGACATATCGGAAGGGGGGGCACGGGATTTCTAGGCTGTATGAGATGATGATGACTAAGGTGGGAAAGGAGTTGACACAATTGAGACTAGATTGGGAAGCGTAAGTAGGAGCCCTGATAGAGGATGGGATGTGGGAACGTGCCCTGGGATACCACAAGAAGGTGTCTAGAAATGCTAGACTAAAACAAATACAGTTGTATATAACGCATAGAGCATACATGACTCCCTTGAGGATATCTAAGTTTAAAAATGCTGGGCGACAGGCGTGTCCCAAATGCGACAAAGAAAACGCTGATATGACTCACATGTTTTGGTCATGCACAGTAATTGAGCGTTTCTGGAGTGAGGTGGCACGAAAACTAGCGGAGAAAGGGGTAACGATCACCATAAACACGGCTTGGGCCTGCTTGCTGGGAGGGTTCCCCCGATCACGGAAACTTAAACATGTAGGGAAGTTGAAAGATTTGGCATATGTGCTTGCCAAACGAAGGATTTCCATGGGATGGAAGACGTGTCACAAGCCGCGGGTGGAGATGTGGTGGAAGGAGTTGCAAAAATGGGCGGAGGCTGAAACGATGGTATGGCAAGAGGCGAGCAGCATAAGGGGGGAGGAGGAAGCGGGTACCCTGATGGCATGGAAATTACTAATAGCAGAACTGTTCGGAACATTATCGGATCTGACAGAATCCGAGGGGAGCGAGACCCTGCCGCGGGCAGCAGATACGGAATGCGAGGAACAAGAGGCTCATAAAGGGGGATGGGAGGGTGGAAGCAGTGACCAGGATTAAAGGGTGAATAATGGAACTGTTATAAACTGCACTGCGTGTTTGTTTGTATTGTTGTTTGGTTTGAAAATTAATTAAAAAATGTATATAAAAAAAGGTGGCACTTCTAGCAGTGTACTGTGAACCCTTTCTCTCTCAGCCATTGGAACAATGTGGTCAGAATGATTAGCTGCTCTGTTTCGGTCTTGGAATAGATCAGCACGTCATCGCTGACATAATGACCCCTCACAGGCCCGTTAGCACCCCTCTGACAGTGTGTTGGAACATCTCTGTGGCTGAGGACACCCCAAAGCTGAGCCTCTTATACTGGAATTATTTGTTGTGGGAAGAGAACTTTGTTATGGTTCTCGATTCTTTGTGCAGTGACACCTGATGGTATCCAGCTTTCAGATCGATGGTGGAGAATACAGCTGCACCCTGTAGATCTGCCAGTATGTCGTTGAGTGTAGGTTTCTGGTGTTGCTCCCTTTTGATAGCCTTGTTGGGCAGATGCATGTCCATGCAAATTCTGACTTAGCCTGGTTGCTTGGGTTTGGGTGCAACTACAGTTGATGACACTCACAGCGTAGGTCTCCTTATGCATTCGATTATGCCAGCCTTCTCCATGCGAAGTGTTTCATCTTCTAGCTTTTTCCACAAAAGGGGCATAGAGAGGGTAGGGCCTGAGCGGGCAATGCCCACCCAAAATCTGTAAATGCCCACTCAGCAGCGCTGAGTGGGCATTTACAGATGTTAGTGTCACTGCGGTGGGTCCAACTACATTAGCTTTAGGCGCCACTTGTTTGACAATCCTGGCTACTCCTCTGTTCCTCATGTGGAAGAGAATCTGTCTGTGTAGTAGTGCAACAGGTTGTATCGTGTCATCCACATGTAGCCTCACTTCCTGATCTTTAAGGCAGTCTATACCTTGGAACCGATCATCGTATTCCATGCACAGCAGTGCAATGTCGGTCAGGTACACTTGGAATGCAAAGTGCACCAACCTGAGGGTATCTGCTGTGGTGCAGCTCATGAGGGTGTCTTTAGCGTCCCCTGTGATGTAGAACATTGCCTTGGTCGACGGGTCACAGTGCATGATCATTGATTGGAACGCACCTTCGAAGGGCATGGGTGTCTTGCTGCTGTACGTAAATATCCGTATTCTTGGGGTGCCAGTGTCGGCGGCGGTTGAAGTCGAGTGTACGAAAATGTCGAATTCGGCAGAGGAAAAAGAAACAAAGTCCCATAATGATGATCAAGAGGAGCAGGAGTTGCCGGGGTGTCCCGGCTCCCCTTGAAAGACACTATGGGACTTCAGGAGTTGCGGGGGTGTCTCCTGCTTCCATATCAAAGTAAGCGGGAGACAAACAAAGTTTTTTTTTTAAAGAAAGAAAATAAAATGACCCTGCGGCGCTGGTTCCATTCCACATAAGTAAAGGTAACCGGCGTTGCAGAGGGATGCACCAGGGTGGGAATGGGTGGCACACAGAGTGGTGTGCCGCCAACAGGAAAGTAGGGGGGTGGGTGGTTGGGGGATTATGATTTCACTGAGAAGCAGATTTCGAATTCAGTATTGCCATAGTCGGCCATTTCGAATTGGAAATGTTGGCACTCTGTAAAATCACAGATATCCAGTGTCTTCCATGGCTGCAATTTGAGCATCCTGGTAGTACTCTGTCCTTTCCGCCGATTCAGTTTCAGGGATACCTTCCGAAGGGGCTGTATTTCTAGCAGACCTGCCCATCTGCAGTGGTTGCTGCCTGGGGCCAGGCGTTATTGACCATGGGACGGCCATGCATACATTTACGATGTGCCCCATCTTGCTGCACCTCCCACACTGGTGGCCAGATGCTCGGCGTTCCTCTGTGTGGGTTAGAGTGCTCCTGCAGAATTCACATGGGTGCCTCGACGCCGCCTTCTTTCCTGGATCCGGTGTCCGGCAGGGCTTTGTCCTGTTGAACTTGGAGGGCCATTGGGCTTGCAAGGTGATCCTCCTATATCTTCAGGCTCTTAGTAGCCTAATCCATATGGGCTAATCTTGTCGTGGACAGTTCTTGCACCCTCCCTAACTCCATTATCCTCATGACTGATATGTCAGACTCCTTGAGGATTTACTTGCACGACTGACTAGAGCTGCACTTCTGGATAATTTATCCACGCAGCTCGCCTTCTTCATCAGGAAACGCGCATGTCGCGTCCAACTAACGCAGCCATGTACAAAATCTGTCAATAAATTTATTAGGCCCTCGAGTTGCCTGCCTCAACTGAAACCACTTGTAGTGGACATTTACCATCGGCAATAAAATAATCAGTGCTCTGCCAGCGTCGTTGTAGGAGCCCTGTCCCTGGGGTATCGTCTTAAATAACTTGTGCACATAGGTTCTCACATAGAATAGCAGTAGTGTCTTCTTGCGTGCATCATCTATTACCTCTGCTGCTTCGAAGAAAATGTCCCGGCACTCTAGCCACAGTGTCCACTTGAGGCCCAGGGACGCCGGGGTACCTTGTATCCTGAACTCCGGGACTGGGTTACTGTGAAACTGTGGGCTATGATAGTGGAACATTCCTCTTTGAGGTCAACTGTTGGGTTTTGTTGCACTCTGTCCAGGGGTGTTAGATGTGGACACGATAATATCGCCCTCACCCCCATTCATGTTGAATCTCTTATCCCTGTACGTTTGGAGGGTCGTCGGGCTGATGTGTGTCGCCCCACCTCTTTGGCAAAGAAACACTTTGATCCTAGTATTGACGTACAGAGGAGTCCCTTCTGTGCGGGGACAGTAAGCCTGTGCGCCTTGAGATCTTTGGGTGATCTGGCGCATTATAAGAGTAAAAGGTGAAGTGCTAGCAGTGCATACTTGTTAAAGGTGCCACCAGGTTGCGCCCCGGTGTGACCACGCCATGTGAAATGGCCCCTCCATGTAGGGGACTGTGGTGTAGTCGTGGGGTATCAAAGTTAGAGATGCCACCAGGAGGCGGACGGATGTGCCTGCATCAACTGAGGTTGCACCGGGTGCTCCACTGGCCCGACCACATGAGCACTCTCTTTATCGAGAGCCGCAGATGGGTGTTCACTTGCCTGATAGCCTGCGGGTCGCTTGGCCTCCTTCTGCAGGCAGTGGCGCCAGATATGATTCTCCGGATTTGTGGAGCCGGACGCCTCCGGCCAACGTCTTCCTTGCACAGCAGGGTGGACTATGCTGCGGCAGATGTGCTGCGCAGCAGCAAGACTGGCGCACTATTGTGTCCTACGTGTCACACGGCAGCAGATAGGGCGGTGAGCCGGTCGTGGAGGCCAGCGCTCAGTGGGGCTCAACAATATCCTTATTGCCAATTGTTAGAGGCTGCACCGGGAGCGGACCTCACATCAATGATTGCACAGACACTGAAGATTATAGTGGGCAACTGGCAAGCATACTATCGCTGGCCCCTTTTACTATCTTACCACACATGACTTATGCTCCACATCACAGCGCAATGCAGGACTTCTGGTCGGAAGCTCAGCTGTCGCACGCCAACGGTAGACCTGTCTGGGTCTCTTTCTTTACAGCTCCTGGCTCTCTTATTTACTACGCAGCCTGCATGGAATACATAAAACTGGTTACGAGCGGGCGAAACGGCCCACGCATCAAGAGAGGATATGGCTCAACATGGCTGTTGATCGATCCATGCAGCAGAAGCGCGGCAATCTAACTGCGTGTATTAAATATATAATCACGCCGGTGGTGACCTCATGGAGAAAATAAAAGGAGGTAAAGCATCCCTTAACACCCCCGCACCCCCACACACACACACACACACAGGAAGCTGGGGAAAGGGAAAGCCTCTATAGACAGACAACATCATCTTACAAGCAGGTTAAGGGGATGATGGCCACACCAGGCCAAGGCACGCCGACCAGGCCAGCACCCATATTCAGCCCAAAACCATCAACATAGGGACAAGGTGGTCTTGGCATACCAATCGCCCCTTTCAACCTATTCACAGACCCACCCTCAGTGGGGTCAGGTGGGCCATTTGGATCCAGAAATTTGAGACAGCTATGAATTGTGGGGACGTGACAACACCGAGGAAATGCAATCCCACCTACTGTTGAACGTGGAAGATGATGCACTCCACATTTTCTATTCGCTAGCAACTGTAAACAGCACAGATGAATACATCTCAGCAAAAGACGCCCTAACCAACCATTTAATGCCACAATTGAATCCTGACTATGAAATTGTTAACTTTTGCACATTACAAAATGAGGCTGAAGCTCTTGGCGCATACCATACAAGGCTGTGCCAACTAGCCCTGTCGTGCAATTTCGAGGATGATGACAAGGAAATCAGGCACCAAATCATAAATGGCATGCAGTCAGAAAAATGGGGGTGCACAATGCTGAGTGAGAAGGGCATCTCCATGTCACGGATTATAGAGTATGGATGACAAAGAGAACTCTACCATGCCAGGGCAGCTCACATGAACACAACCCTGCAAAAGCTCTAACTCACCTAATACGGGCGATTGCTTTAGTCACCAGCCGGTCACAACCCAGAGGAGATGACAGAGAATCGAAGAACACCCCCATGTGGTAACCAGGAATACCAGGCCTGAACATCTGCGGAGGATGCGCCGGACAATGCCACGTCAGGCGACACAGCCCAGCATACAGAACCACATGCAGCGCATGTGGCCGCTTCATTCACTACTCAAAAGTATGCCGATCATCAGACCCACCGATGATGAACCGCCCTCCAGCCTCAAGGTATGCACCAAAACAAAAAAAAGCCAAACCCTGATGGGTCGAGGCTGAAGACAACTCCTCAGATGACTATGGTGGCGAAGAGGCTCAGCACAAAGGAAAGAGCAGAGAGGAAAGTTCTCTTGATATCCCATTAGAGCTTGGAAGGGGACAATCAACCAAAAAAGAAGGGCAATGTGCCTCATACAAGTCGATGAGCAAGACACGATAATGATCATCAACACTGGAGATTCGGTGAACATCATGTCGCTCGGGACACTACAACGAATGAAACCCTGACTGATGCTGCAACACACAAACATGCTGTTATGTGCATATGGCAGAAAGAAACCCTGAATGACACTCAGCAGAGCAGACGTGATGATTTGGCCAAAAATATATATCGTTGTCGCCGGTATAGAGCGTTTACTCACCTGGAGCTCAGCAGAAGACCATAGGCTAATCCAATTCACCTGCAACATCATGGATACAGTTGACATATAGGACCTACTAGCAAAACACCCCCACATACTTCACAGAATCGGTTGTCTCAAAGGCAAGCTGATCAAACTGCACATCAACACGACGGTGCAGCCCAAGGCAGTGCGGCATAGGAGAACGCTGTTCCAAATGCAAGACCTTGTCACAGAAGAATTACACCAGCTGGAAAAGGTGGACATAATCGAAAAAGTGACCGGTGCCACAGCCTGGGTTTCCCTCCTGGTAGTGACCACAAAGCCAAAGCAGCCAGGGAAGGTATGCATATGCATCCTTCTCGTCCTTTCCTCTTTTCACCCCTGACGTGGTCGCCAGACAAGTCCGATCTATGAAAGCCTTGTCAAAACAGGTTCATCCCTGTTCTTCTAAAACCATCAAGGACCAAATTGACACCCTTGCTCCGGCCCTTGCTGATTTTTGTAACCACTCCTTTGCCTCAGGATCCTTCCCCTCCCCTCTGTAGCACTCCTTTGTGCATTCTCTTCTCAAGAAACCCACAGCTGATCCTTCTTGTCCAGCTAACTATCGCCCAATTTCCATTACTCCCTTTCTTGGCAAACTCCTGGAAAAGTTGGCCATCTCTCAGCTTAACCTTAATTCCAATTCTGTTGACTGTCTCCATGACCACCAGTCTGGCTTCAGAGCTGCCAGAAGCATGGAAACTGCTCTCCTGAACATCTGCTCTCCAACCTTGACTCTAACATTCCCCCTGTCTTCATCCTCCTCGATCTCTCTTCTGCCTTCAACACGGTCAACCATACCATCCTGCTCAACCGTCTCCGTGAAAACCTAGGTATCACTGATCAGGCTCTGGCCTGGCTGACCTCTTTCCTCTCAGATCGACCCTCCCAGGTCCAACTTGGGTCCTTCCTTTCATCTATCTTCCTCTCTACCTGTGGTGTTCCCCAGGGGTCTAACCTCTCGCCCTGGCTTTTCAACCAATACCTGGCAACTCTCGCCCACTGCACTGCCACTTTCTGCTCAAATTTCCAGTGTTACGCTGATGACACTCAACTCATTTTCAGGCTTCCCTCTGTCACCTCCTCTCCCTCTCTCATCTCTGATTGCCTAACTGCCATTCAAGATTGGTGTTCCGCCAATGATCTTTGTCTGAATGCCAGCAAGACGGAGATCCTCCTCATCGGCACACCTTCACCATCCTTTCCCCTCACTCTCTGGCCAGCCTCCCTTGGCCCTCCTCCTACCCCCACCTGCGAGGCTAAGAACCTCGGGGTCATCTTTGACTCCACCCTTTCCTTCTCCCCCCATATCTCTGAGGTCTCCACAAAGTCACATTTCTGACTGCACCTCCTCAGAGGTACTCTGCCTTTCCTCTCCTTCCCACAGAAGCTCATGATATCCCAAGCTCTGGTTCTCTCTAGCTTGGACTATTGTAACAGCCTCTTTCTAAATTTACCTACCTCTACTCTCCGCCCTCTGCAACTAATCCAGAACAGGACTGCAAGACTTGTTCTTGGCCTCAAGCCCTGGGATCGTATCACTCCAGCTCTGAAATCGCTCCACTGGCTCCCAGTGGATGCAAGGATTAAATTCAAAACCCTCTGCATTGTCCACAAGGCTTTCTGGGGCCTGGGTCCAAAATACCTTCCGCTATCCCTCTGCAAATACCTCCCCTCTCGAGCTCTTCGCTCCTCTACCTCCAACTCCCTCAGGGTCAGTCGTTTTTCAAAGAAACGAGCTGGGGGTAGATCTCTGTCTTCGGCTGGGGCCTTCCTTTGGAACAGCCTCCCTGCCACTCTAAAACTTGAGGAGAACCATCTCTGGTTCCGGAAGCACCTCAAGACCTTCCTCTTTTCTTCTGCCTTCGCTCCCCCTCTCCCCTGCTGATCTGTTCTCTCTTGGCACTGTGCACCTGGGCACCCTCTGTCCTTCGGGCCCAGGTACCTGCTCACCCTGCCACCCTCCCACACTGCCTCCGGGCCACCCCTTGCACTGGGGTCTGTATCTGTACCCATATAGCCCCCCTTTTTCTTCCTGCACTTATCAGACCTACCCTGTCTGCTGCCTTAAACCTAGCACTTGCAGATTTCTGGCTGCATTACCACTGTTTGTTGCCTTTATTATTTATTTATTGTTATTTATCTGTTTCTCCTCTGCTTTGCACTTTCCACTTCTCCCTCCTTCCATGCACTTTTCCCTTCCCCCTCTCCCATGCACTTGCACGTTCTCAATGTCACTGGGCCTAGTAGGATCGCTGTTTTGTTCTCCCCTGTTCCCCTCCCTTGCCTTGTCGCGCTCTGATACACTTGTGTACGAGCGCGATAGAAATAAAATATCAATCAATCAATCATCAATATGTGCCTCCCAAATACAGCCATCATCCGGGAGAAACACATCATACTGACCCTGGAGGAAATCATAGCAGACCTCACTGGGTCCAGGTTCTTCTCAAAGCTGGATCTCAATGCAGGATACCACCAGCTGAAGCTACATAAGGACTCAAGGTATATCTCTATGTTCTCATGGCACTTTGGACTAAGAAGGTATTAAAGACTGACCTTTGGCATCTCATCAAAGGCTGAGGTGTTCCAGCAAACAATCAGAACAGTTCTCCAAGGACTCTCAGGTGTACTGAACGTCAGTGAAGACATCCTTGTATATGCAGAAAACAAGACAGAACACTTACACAGGTTAGCGGCAGTCCTTGACTAGACAAAGTCGGCTTAACGATTCACAAAGACAAATGTGAATTCCTAAAGGAAGAGTTGACATTTTTGGGCTTCATCTTTAACAGCAGGGAAGTATCAGCAGACCACTTCAAGGTCGCAGACGTTAAAGGAGCAATGCCACCCACAACCCCCATTGAACTGCGCAGCTTCCTAGGCATGGCGAACTACTGCAGCAGATACATAAACAACCTGGCCATGTTCTCAATACCACTGAGGACTCTGACGAAATCAACCACCAAATGGGAGCGGAGCAATTGCTGTCAAGAAGCTTTCGAAGGCATTGAAGAGTCACTGTCTGTCGACATGACCATTGCGTACTACGATACCAGCCTACAAACGGAGCTGCATGGTGACGCAAGCCCCCCTTGGGCTGAGAACCATCTTACTACAAAATTCCACTGAAGTGTGACCCCTTGCCTATCCTTCCAGAGCATTAACACCTACAGAGCAAAGGTACTCCAACATTGAGAAAGAAGAGAACGCCATTCTATTGGAGTGCAGACATTTTCATCTTTACCTTTACGGATGAAAATGTAAAGCCTACACCGACCACAAATCCTTAATCCCCATCTTCATGGGTTCAGCACTGCACCCGCCTCCACGGATCAAAAACTGGCTGCTACATTTACAGCAGTACGAGTTTGACCTCATACATACATGACAACCCTCCCGATTTAGGCAGGAGACTCGTTATCCCGCAGAAAACTCATCTTTACCCAATGCATTCCTATGGCAAAAATGTGGTCTCACGATTTTCTGAGATAATCTCCCTCCCAGGTGGGTCGGAATGTTGGCATGTATGCTGGCCGGGATCTCTTTCTTTACAGAGCCTGGCTCCCTCACCCACTGCACAGCCTGCGTGCAATACCTAAGTGACCAGGCACGCATACATGCCAACCCTGTCGATTTAGGCGGGAGACTCCCGAATATCGCTATTGTTCACCTCCTCCCACCTAAAATAATTCTAGCCTTAATGCATTCCTATGGGAAAATGTATGTCTCAGGATTTGACTAAATCTCCCTCCGAGATGCATTGGAATGTTGGCCTAGATGAGCACGTTCCACACTCGTGACTTGCTTTGGTCACCACAGATGCATTAGTTCTGTCTGTACTGTAAAATAGTCTAAAATAGATAGTTATTCGTTTAATACCTTACTTAATTTGTGTTTTTCTAGCGAACAAGTCTTGTGTCTTCAAGATTCGTGTTGCCCTCCGTTTTTCATTGTATATTTATTGAAATTTACATTATTTCGTATAACAATTGTATGTACAATGTTTACACGGCTGTGATAATGAGTACTGTTTCTAAAACAGAGAAACTGGGCGTTTGAAAATGACATTCGTTCACACGAAATGTATCCCAGGTTTGAACAATGCAGCTTTGAACATATGTTCTTCCAGTCAGTTCAAATGTTGTCGGTCCTTGTTGTGAAGGAAGAGCTCGCACGACATAATTCCCTGGATATAAATAGAAGATCGGCTCGAATGGCGAGATTGCTTTTCAGCACATGACGACCATCTTGGAACGCCGCGTGGTCCGTTGGTTGGCGGCATAACTTGACTGCCATCTTTAAACGAAAGGTTTTGCAAGCAAAGCAACATCCAATTAAAGAAGCCACATACAAACAACTGTTTTGAATTCCTCACGACAGTAACGTTTTAATAAAGTACGTAATGGCATACAATCTAACAGTGAATACATTGCATGCTTTCATTACGTTCGGTTTAAAAAAAAACATTTACTAGATCGAAATAGTAAAACGAATGAAATTCCAGTTGTATCATAATTTAGTATTTCTGCTAAAGTGCAAAGTCAAGCCAGTCATCTCGCCGTTCCTAATAATAACCAAATTCTTTTTAAAGATGGCCGCACTGTTCGCCTTCGTCGGGGTGGTACAGCACCATTGTAACTGTACGCGCGTCTTCTCCTCTTGGATTTCAAGTAGCAGCCGCAGCCAGGCTCCAGTCCAGTGTCAGTTCAGGCCTCCACCTCTCCCATCTCTCTCCTCTCTCTCTCAGCTCTCCTGCCATTGGCTGCGACCTGGTGCCGTGAGGCAGCAGTTGGGCGCTGGGGACGGGCCTGTGACTGCGCCCCCACCCTCGCCTCCTCCTTCCACTCTTCTTTGTGTGGAAGAGGCAGCTGCAGCACCTCTCGAGCCACACGTTTGAATGTATAGAGCGAGGGGCTGGAAGAGACCGCATTTTCATGGGCCATCTGTCTCCCCTCGTTAGCAGGAGGAGCCTCGTCAGCAGTCTTAGAAGCCCCAAGAGCAGCAGCACCACCAGCGACAGCGCCCCAGGAGGACCCACGGCCACCGGATCCTGCACCGTCCACGTCCCAGCCACACAGGGAGCCAGCCCGCTCTCTGCAGCAGCAGCACCATGGTTCTGGTGCACGTCGGATACCTCGTTCTTCCAGTCTTTGGCTCTGTGCGAAACAGAGGTATTCCTATGCTCTCGCCCTTCGCATGGTGTCTTCTGTCTTTTCCCAGCTGTGTCCTGCTTTCCAGGGCTTAATGGCTCTCTAATCTCTCCATACAACCCATACTCTGCTTGGCCACAACCCCACTGTAGACACTGTTTATGTCTATTTGACAAACACGCAAACGGACTGTCCTCGTATCACATTTCACCAGGGCACAATGATCCTTTTCCGCCATTTGTAAATTGGATCGTTAAACATTTCACGTAGCAATCCATATCTGCTTCTCACTGTGTGAATACAGCGCATGGTGTCTGGCCCTCCTTTCCGCTTTGCTTTCCATTGTCTGCCCTTTCTTTTGTGCCAGACTCAAGGGCTCAATAGAGCGAGGAGGAAGTATAGACCTTTTTTCCCCCTGCTCTTCCTACCACCCCCTCATCTCTCCACTCGCTTCTATATGTTTACCACTGATCTTGCATTTTCTAAGGGGCGCTCTTTGGGGTAGCAGTTATTTTATTCGCAGCAAATCGGATACACCATTTGCAGATGTCCGTAAGAGGACACCGGAGGGAAAGCGCACGCGCGTACACACTCAAGGAACCCTTACAATATGGTTTAAATTATTTCTCAGATGACTGCTCGAGCTGCAGAGAATGCACCACTTACCAATCCCATATTATCTCGAGATATTAGCATGCCCCTTCCCATTTAAATCACACACCCCCACCCCGCTCAATTTTGTGGTGTTTAAACTGTTATGGTTCAAATTAACATTTGGGTTCTTGTGGTGGTGTGTGTCCTGGCAGAGTAGGGTTGGATCCATTTGAGAGCTTGTTAAAAACGAGTATGTCGTGTATAAATGACATAGGTACCAGTAGAACCGTGTTGCTTTTCGGGCAGGATGTCGACTATATAAAGGTTGCGCCGCCCTCCTCGCCCCTCATCAGTAAGAATTTATATAGTACTCGGTCTACTGGTGCATGTATTGTTTATGCTACATTATATGTACATGCAGCAATTAGCCAGGTTCTCACGCCACTGTATTGGGAAATATACATTATCGTTGTTATGTGTATAATATATTTGAATATACTTAATATATACACCCAGTTTTATGGTATATTGAAGCTTAGATTTTCTAAACGTAACCTATGATACTAACTGGGTGGGCCAAGTTAAAATCAAAATGTGTTTTCTGTTTTGTCTGAAATGTTGTTGGAAGGGATAATCCGTAAAAAGCAGACACTCTTTGTGTCTTTCTGCAGGGTGCATTAAAATGCGGGACTAGATTTACGATACGTGACTGCGGCTTTACTGCAGTCTCTTCTGTGAATATGGGATGATTACATATTTTTGCATTTATCAAATCTTTTTGTTTTTGTTTTGTTTGTCTCTTCATTGTGTAGCACAGTGAATGGTCGACATGCTGCTGTGTGGTGTGGCCCTCTCTGCCTCTGCATTTAGCTGTATTGTGACACCCCCTCTTAACCATTTCCTGTTTTCATCCGAGGAAGGCATTGATATGTATTTAAGCTGCAGTATCTCCTATCTCACGACCGCATGCCCTATTTAATTTGTTTCTTAGAGGCCCAGCTCATTTCACTGGTGGACAAAGGCATTCCCTCTTATTCCCCTTACCACTAGGCGATTGATGGCGTCTGTCGATCCATCCCATTGTAGCTATTAGGTTGCAGGTAAAATGTAACTCGCCCAGCTCCACATCTATGGAAACAGGGTCTTGCTGGTGTGGTGGATTTCTCCCCCTTCACTGATATTTGGCAATAACATTACAGAACGTACTCTTGTGAGCATCGGGAGAGCCCGGATGATGTTATAACGCAAAATCATCCCATCTCGGGATGCTCTTGGGAGTTCAGTGTATTAAGCAAGTCTGTGTTGGCATCCAAGGGGTGTTCTACAGCCTCTTAAAGGGGGTGGTGATGCAACCCATTTTATAGACCATGCTTTTCAGTTAACGTTTTTCATTAACCTTCACCCTGGACCCATGATCAAAACAGTGCACGATTAAGAGCACACATAGGCCCCCATTGTGTCTGTGTGATAGAGATACTAATGCTTGAAACTGAAATCACAATCTTCTTGTAAACCTTGTAGAGAATGTAAGCTCAAACCTGTTTCTTTTTAGTTTCATTGTAGTTGCTTAGTCTAGGCCATTTCAGAATAGCTGTAGCAAATAACAGCCATTTTTGTATCTTCATCTTGTTTAGCGATAAATACATTGCACTGTAAATTCCTGTTTAGTGGACTCATTTTGCTTTTTTGCGGATGCAGTATCTTATGTTTTCTGGTCATTTGGGCGAATCATTGCTGTCGTGGCTGCATTTTCCCCAATTGAATGGACATAAAACCTTTTGTTACAAAGTAATCTTGAAAGTAACCAAATTGCCTGCAATTCCAAGGCTTTGGTTCTACTCTCGAATAACACCCATGTTTAAGGAGTGCTTAATGCAAATCAGGGTTATTCATTCGCCATGCATGATACAGCATTCTTGTTATGCTTTTGTAAAATGCATCCTACAGAGGGGTACTGCATCTTGTTTACATGACATATTTTGACCATTTCTTCAACCAGAGCTACGCTGGTTGATAACTCCATATTTCCACCTGGACTCTTTTAAAGCACACATAGTTCACTATTAACATATTCTACAATATTTAACGAATTTGGAAAATATATGTGCTGTATGGAGTACAAACCAAACGATTTAAATCACAAGTAACAAGCTGTCCTTGTGGAAAAAGAAAGTATAATATAATTTGGCAAAATGGATTTCCATTAAACAGGGATAACCTTTTCTGCTGTGCTAAATTACTTCCTGTTCTTATTTTGTGGGTAATTTTCTGTATCAAATATCCTTTTGGTTGTGGATCTTCTCCTTTTTTCTTGTACTAAAACTAAAGCATGGTCTGTATTTTTTACATTACCTAGTTTCTGATTGTAAATCTCTCTGTAGAGACACACCCTGCTGAAATGTAATGTGCTGTAGCCAATACATCTGCTCATTGTACGCTGCTTTTGTTCTGTTTGCCCCTCCAAAGCATGGTGGGCCTTGGCCTGTTGTATTGTGTGCATGGTGACATTGTTACACACAGTTCCACTAATACTAATATACAATCTCTCAATAAAGAAACTAGTTTTCCTACATTAACCTAGTGTGCTTTTTCTATTGCTGTTTCCCCATTTATTGTCGTACTCCTCCTCTTTACAGTATTTTTCCTCGCTTTACCTCTACCCATTCGTAAGTTGTGAGTGAATGAGATTGAGGTACTACACATGGAACCTTGTGATGTCTGCCATCCCCATATATATATTTTCCATATCAATCTGGATATACATATTTACAACCGTATCTATACACGATCCTATGTATATCCAACCTGGCTCCAATACATGTTTCTAATTTAGAATGGAATAGCAAATGTGTTTTGTAAAAAAACAAACCTTCCCTTCAACCCTGAAATCAATTCTTCTAGAATCTGATTGCACGCAAGCCTGGGCATGACACATTTCAGTCTGGAAGCTCTGGAAAGCCAATCTCCATATTGAAGAATGATATTGTCCAGATGGGTTTGATCTTCACAAATTGAACTACCCTTTAAAGTACCAAGCTCAGAGTGTACATGGTGGTAAGGTGTGCCAAAATAGGGGTGTCCTGCCAGCTATTGTCACAGGAAGGGAGGCCACCATTTTCATAATGATCAAATAGCGGAGACCAATTATTTCTTTTTTTAAAATAGTTTTTTTGGGGACATATTGCATTTCTGGGATCCACACCCATAACACTAAGTGGCACGCATCAAACTGGAACTGTTATGCGTTTCGATTTAAATTCCAGGTATACATATTTGGCAAATCGTTCTGTGACCTAAACCAGCATACCCTTGGATACCGAAATATCATTCTGGTTTGGCATTCCCATTGTACCGAGTCTATTAACCGTGGCATGTGGTAGACGATCGTTATACTACATTTTCCATTGATTAGTGTGCTACACAAATCATGTTAAAGGGCTCACTAGCTCTCCTTTAACACAGGCTCATTGGATGTAAGGAACACGTGCCAATATTCTTATACAGTTAAAAGAATCGCACAACGCACATCCCTTTTTGTCCCATGGAACGTATATACTTCTGCTAGCTCCGCAAATGGTAATGGTTAGTTAGACAAAGGCCCAAGCTGTCCGGAAGGTGACTTTAAAAAACATAATGTTGATTTTGATAAATGCCGTTCCACTCTCATCCCTTGACCTACTCTTTTTCCATTCCTCTCTCTTTCTCCTTTGTGCACGCTAGTCGTTGTGTCACCATCATGTTCCTGCTGTCCTGGTACATGGTGAAATAGCACCAATTCTCGCCTGGATGTATGCTCTGGTTTTTTGTTGTTCTTTCCTTTTTTTCCATTCTAATGTGAATTTGTACATTGAGCACTTGCTGTGACATATGTACAAAAGAACAGACGTTTGCACACTCAGACAAATGGACACAAACCGATGACACATAAATCCACACCATCAGAAAGGCTGTGCTTCAGCTTGCATGGACCAAGATATGCATGTTTTTTTGGGGCTGATCATTTCAAAACCTTTGATTTTATTTTCTACGTGGAATTTCACCGTATTTGCTGCTTGATAACAGAATCCTCTCCTTTCTTTGTTCAGCTGACAAAGAGAATAGATAACATGTGTATACACAAGATGCGGTAGCCCTATTAACCCGCGTCCTCTGCCTTTTCATAACCAGTGCCTCCGTTTTATTTCTTTTGTGTAAACTGGTGCTTGAGCAGGCTAATGGGCTCTCAATTTACATAATGTTTTGTAGTTACGTCACAAGGTACAGTATGTTCCAATGTCAATGGGAGCTCAAGCTAAGCTTTTCTCGCATGGAGGGCGACTCTTTGGCCAGTGAGTGTTGTTTCTTCCCTGCACACCATCCTCATAGCCATCCTACAATATTAACATTTTGCTACATCTACAACTGTGTGTCTGCTAGTTCAGTGACTATCACCACTTAATCTAAACCTGCGTTTCTTTTCATTTTAATACCACGATTCATGGTTAGTACCAATGGATACCCTCACAGAAATCCCATCATTCACAGGAGTGACGTCATAAAGGCTTCGTAGGTCATGGGTCGAACATGTAAACTGCAAAATCTAGTTGCAGACTCCTAGAACAAACATTTCAGCAAAAAACAAAACCGTGATCTTCAGTATAGAATATTTTTGTTGGGATGAGCTCAACCATGATCGGAGCTTTGGATTTATGTTAGAATCTGCTCGCCATTTCACTGAGCCATATGTTCTGCGGAATTGATGTTCTATATATCGTAAAAGGGTAGCAAGTCACATTACTGCTCTGGTTCTACTCTCTGTTCTCGTATATTTCACACTCTGTTTTTGGGGCTTGCTGTGGCACATAATTTTGATGACAACACAACCGTCAATTGCTTTGCCACCTCCTAGTTCGTTTTCTGCAAAGCACTTGCTAGGGCTGTGTGACTAAGATCGGAAGATCAAACCACCTACTCTTTCTGAAGCTCAGTACTTTGTAACATGTATGATGTTTCACCTAAATGTTTCTTCCTAAGTGTCCGTGTCAACTCTGAAGGAATATGCAGACCTACAAGAAAAGGGGTATACATTTTACATTGCACTGTCGGAAAACAATCAAAAATGGCTTCTTTCAAAGCCTTGCTAAATCAAGTGTACACCCCTGATTCCCAAAGATTTGCACTGGAACCAAGCAGGAGATGCCTATGTGCGTCTCAGATATGGCCTTTCTATTGTTTGCCTCACCTTCTGTCTTTCACTGCAGCCAATCATGAGATGCCCATTTACAAAATCAGATTTCATACTTTGAGAATGAGATCTAAGGTTGTGATTGCAAATTGGAGATGCTTGTGGTTAGTACAAGTCTTTTGACAATCGCACGCTGTGGGTAACAAGCCAGGCCAATTCTCTTGTTTGAATTTTCTACTAAAGTATATATTTTAAGAACTGTTATTTATCCATATTTAAGTGTGTGGTTTTATTTGTTTTAGGTCATTTAGATCTTTTTTGTATTGAATTTCTAGAAGTAGGTTTTTAATAACCTGTTCCAATACCATGCCTACTGCATAAGACTGGGTATTCATTTGGGGATAGCAGTCAAACTAGCAAGATTGCCACTTACTCCACAAACCATAACCCAAATTGCAATTAAAACTCAAGATAAAGGAAATATTTTTTCAAAACACCTTTTTGTGGCAAACCAAAAAAACAAGGCACCCACAAGCCACTTCTTTCTAAAAGCTCATGAAAATCAAAAGCCTTATTAGGTACACGTGATAGTTTCGTGAATGTTACATTTTATCATTTTTTTTTAATTTCTTTTTTTTTTTTTGCTGCAAAAAGCATTTTTATTCTTTAGATTGGTGCATAAACAAAATGCCAATTTGGGGGGGTAGTGAGTTCTCATGTATAAACCATGCGTTAAGACACTGAAAACTACTCCAAGCTTGAATAACTTAAAGGTTTACAGTGACCTGTATCACGTCACAAAGGTAAGTGGCAGACGTTCATAATTGGTCATCTTTGAGTGTGCTTAGTAGAAAGTGGCTTGTGACTTTATGGAGCTTTGAACTTTCTGACGGCCATCAGGTAATGAACCTAGTTCCTCTCTACTACTCTGGGTGTTAAATCACCATCCTATGATGGAGGGACAGTGATTGCGTGCAGATTCTTGGAATATACTTTTTTTGTGATCGATTCTTGGCAATCCATAGGAACAGCATGTTTATAGATGAATCGTAGCTGATCAATCATAACCACTGTCCAATCTAGAGCCTGGTTGCTTGAAGCATGTGGGTAAAGCCCCCCCTCTCCCGTGTCTCACTAATTACACCTCTCCCTTCCATTAGGCTAAACAGGCGGTGAGGCTGGCCTAAGCATACAACACTTGGAATGCAAATTCAGATGTGTTTCTTAATCCAAATCTTTTATACACTTTTTTTTACCCTAGAAGTAAAATGGGGCCCAGGGGTGTTATGTCTTCTCAAATTGCCCAAACAATTTCAAGCTGACTACCATTTTTAAAATGTCTACATACCATGTTTACTCGATGCAAGTGTCCACACACACCACCTGTTGGACCTCCGGCATCTGCACCTTTGGCTCTCCAGATGTCTCGGACTACAGCTCCTATGAGATCTAGCCTGGGGAGTCAGTGGTGAGGGATCATGGGAGTTGTAGTCCAAAACATAGAGAGCAACAGGTTGCAGACCGCTGACCAAAATGGTCGACAGATGGTGAGCATCCTGCAAGCTCCAACCTCCAACAACCGCAAGCTAATTAATTACAAAAATACTTCCACTGAATGGTGACGTATCCAGGATAGAATAGAGGACAGCCTATGAAATCTACCACTGTAAACCAGAAAGCCCTTGAATGCAAAAATAAAATAATGCTGTTACAATGCCTAAACTTAGCAGGATTGAAATCGCTTAAAACAAAGTATTGGGAAAAAAAGAAGCCTGCGTGGGAGAAAACAGGGGGCTGTATCACTACTGCTGGGCATGCCGTGACAAATGGGTGAACCCTCCTACTGAGTGGCATCCCTCATTACAGGCATGCCCAAAGAGTCTTTTGAGAGTTCATGGTAACTTATTTTCTTGAGCTACAGTTTCCCCGAAGGGGTAGCTTTGACTCTTAAGGCAGCAGACAATGCCAGGAACGATACGCGTGCCTTTTCTAGCTCTCCACTTCATGACTTATTACAATTATCTCCTTTATAGGGCACTGGCATGGTTATTCTATTATCAAAAACGACTTCTATGCTGCACACCCTTCCTTGAGCAGTATTTCTTGACGGCACTTAGTTTTTTCAATTAATATTAGGGGACAAAACCGATTGTCTTCCTTTATTAGAGTGATTCAAAGGATGCTCGTGTTTTTTGCTTTGCTGCCTATATTTATTGTTCCCTTATTAGGTCCTTAGACAGGAAGTAAATACTGTTTCAATGCGCCCACGGGGCAACATGGAGGGGACTATGGGATATGAAACCATAAAAATACAGAACAAATATTAAATATAGTGGGGGGTCGGATGAACCTACTATGCCTTGCCTTGTGAGTGTTCAGATCGTGCAAGTGCAAAAGGGAGTGGGGTTGGCATGGGTGAGCAATGGGTGAAGTGCAATGAAAGGTAAGCGTGAGCCTACATGGTGGAGGGGGAGCTGAGGCTAGACAGAAGCTGGGGGTGATTTGAGGATGGATAAGGGCTCTAAACACCAAAAAGCAACTGTGAGTTTGCAGAGGGGGAAGGGAGAGGTAAAGAGAAAGTCTTGAGGAGCTTCCAGACTTTAAGTTCTGCTCAAGATGGAGGGGGAGGCTGTTCCAAAGAAGGGAGCAGCTGAGGAAAGCGATCAACCTCCTGCCCTCTGTTCAGTGAACAGCTTTAAAAGAGTTGGTGCCAGAGGAGCACAGAGGTCTACAGGGTGAATATTTAGTAAGGGAGAGTTGAAGATAGTGGTTCCGGCGCCAGACAGCCTTGTGGATGACACGGAGGGATTTGAATTTAATCTGTTTTAACAACCGGGAGCCAGTGGAGACTTTTTAGGGGTTGAGGGGGGAGATGCGGACCCTGGTCTTGAGGCCAAGAATACGTCTCACTATCCTATTCTGGATTAGCTGGAGGGGTCACGGAGTGGAAGCAGGTATTCAGGAGGATGCTATTGCAATAGTGAAGCCTAGAGGGAACCAGGGCTTGGGTAACATTGCGCTTCTGGGGGAAGGTGAGAAAAGGAAGAGCTAAACGTGGAGGCAATGTCCTGAGTGTGAGGAATGTAGGAGAGGGAGGAGTTGAAAATGACTCCAATGTTTCTGGCTTTGGAAGAGGGAGCAAGGGGGGGAGCCCATGGAGGAATGCCAGAGCGAAGGGTAGGTCAGGAGCAGGGGGTCCCAATGGGAAGGATCTCTGTTTTGCTGGAATTGAGGCAGAGATCATTGGCAGTGCACCAGACCTGGATGGCAGAAAGGCAGTTGGGGATAATGGAGGGTCAACATGAAGTTTGAAGAAGAATTTTGGGTTGTCAGCTTAACACTTGTAGTTTTAAAAGATGGACCCTTTTTGCATGCTGTTTCGTCACACTAACAAGGTTATTTTGAATAACGTTATGTTTGAAAGAAGGATCACCAGCAATGTGTCCCTTTTTGCTCTATGTAGTAAAGGGATTTTCTCGCCTGTTGCCCTATTAGTTCATGGGTAGCTGCATCTGCTGCACCTTCGTCTAGGCGTGTGTAATCTGCAAGCTGACGGTGTTCCAATTCAAAAGGATTAACTCTATTTGTCATTGGTGTTCCTGAGAACCCTATCGTTCTGGAGCAGAGTATTCACATGTATGACATATGATTGTGTTTTTGCTTTTAGAGTAACTGATCTGAATGCTTTCTGGTTTCAATTGAACATGTCCTAAACCCTTAGTAGCTGTGCCTAAATCTTCATGTTCTGGATTGATAGAAATGCTACTGTATGTCAAACGGACAAGACTTTTAATACTTGGAGCTTATATAAATTCATTCTCTTTAATTCCTCATCTATACTAGTCTCAGCTCTAATGCCCATATATATATATATATATATATGCGTCTGCATCCTGGACTCTTGGAGCCTTCATCATGAATTATGGCATCATGGGCTGAAGAGAGTTGTAGTTCAGAACATTTGGAGAACCGAAGGTTGCAGACTCCTGATATTGCTATGGGATATTTAGTGAGTGCTGACTTGCCTTTGGGAAGGAACTGAGTGCTTTGCAAGTCATAAGGGTAAATACATGGTGAAGGAAGCAGAGATTCTAGGGAACAGTAACGGGTGTGTGGACGGCGGGCAATTTGGCTGCAACAGATCTACAAGCAACCAGTGGGGAAAGGTGAGGGAGCAGATCAACCAGTCTCAGGTTAGGTGGGGGAGTGGAGGGTTTGTGGACCTAGGTGTTCGAGAGGAGCCATTCCTTGAAGCGGAGGGTCTTTAACTCCTTCCTGAAATGGAAGTGAGGGGGCAAGTTTGGTGTTGATGGGGAGGTAGTTCCAGAGACTGGGGTTGTAGACCGAGAAGGCCTGTCTTCTGATGTACAAGTTTGAATGCATCCAATAACAATAATGTAATCTCAAGTGAATTTTGCAAAGTAGCTGGTGGTGACCTAGGGAAGTCACGCTTTCCCTACTCGTACTGACTGGTGCTACTATTAGATACCAGGATGAGCAGCCCTTTACATCCACTCAGCCTGTTCTTAATCTTTCAAAACCAGACTTGTAGTGAAGGGAGTCCTAGTTTATCTTTAGATGGAGCTGCATCTTTTCTGCTGTCTGAAGAAGAAAAAAAAAAAAGGAGCCACTGGCTAAGAACCTGGGATTCGGGCACATATTTGTACCATTAAGAGGCAGAGAGCTTGGAAGGCCCTCATGTTTTAATGATCAAGTTCTGTTGGGGTCTATTCTGCCTCAATGATTATGACCTGGTTATCCCCAGACCACGTCTAGATGTGATGAGCTAGGACTCTTCCAAGGGCTTAAACGTGTCAGTCCTCAGCACCCACATAATCTGCTGGATTTTGAGGGTCAGGCCTTTTTCACATTTTTTTTTTCAGAGGACTGAGTTTAATTTTAGAGATCAAATGGTTATTTTGGAGTGTAAACACACCCAATTTGGGGAAAACATTGACGCTAGCAAGGCTTGCCTTTAAAGACACATGGTGTTATGCCTTGGTAGAAACACTAGGGGAACACTTTGCATATTATCCAGCATCTATCTTGGTTGGGGGCGAATTTAATGGTTTCAGTATGTTTGATCAATGTAATGCTCCTTGTGGTTTTAAATGTTTCTAGTGGGTTGTCAACTATTTTGTAGACTTAATCGGGTGTATAAAAAAATGGTACTCTCTGCAACTGAGACATTGATTTGACCTCCGTTTTCTTCTATTTGCATGTCTAAAGATATGAATATTGCACAGTCCCTTGTCAAACTCCATACTTTCCGGATCTGAAAAGGTGATGGTCTTTTTAGTATTTGATGTTGAATCATGAGCCATCCTCTCATTTCACCACATTAGCAGTGGACTAGCCTTCAAAACGTATTCAGCGGAAATCTAGAACCAGTCAGTCTGTGGTGGTCCAGTGACAATGCTTCATTGGGATTTGTTTTTAAAAATTCATTACAATCTTTTAAGCAGCAACGATGCCACTAAATTGTTTCACTTTGGAGTTTGAAGAATCCATTTGTCTTGTTTGTCCTTTTAAAAGTAGATTATGCTGGTTAGGTGGGACTGCACCCGATTCTGATCTAGAATGTGATTTTGTAATTGTTTTAATTTTGGAATGTCTGGTTAAGGACTCTAAAATGTATCCCCGCGCTCTATAAAATGTTCAGCTAGCTTTTCCAGTGGGGAGACTCTGCATGCAGGCAACTTTCATTATTTGCCCACAGTCGAATCCTTAAGCAGGTAGTCGTTTGTCAGGAAATGCAGGCTAAAGGGGACAAGTGGGAAGGGGTTCCACAATCAATCTCATTAGCAAATTGGAGTCAGGTGATGTGACAGTACAGGGCATGGGTAGTGTTTTGCAGGGATTGGGGCAGCGCTTGTTTTGCCACTGCAAGCTTTTTTAGTAATTCGGTTTTGCAGGCTGATTTTTGAACTGACTCGATCTGCCCAGAGGAAGGAGAAAGTAAAACCGGAACTGCGATTCCACTTCCTTTCTAACGTGGCATTAAATACCCTTTTAATTACGTTTTATTCTGTAGGCCTGGATCAAATGTTGTTGCTTTATAGAAAACGTACGTATTCCTCGGGTTCCAAGTGATGAAGGGTGTCCCTGCCAGTCTTAGAGGGCGCGAGTGGGTGAGCGGCAGCATTTGGTGTTGCAGGAGGCTTACATACCCATTCAATGCCTTTATTATTTATTTTTTGTCCTAAACATCAATTGGGATTAAAAGAATGGAACAAGGTGTCTACCACAGACTTACAAACACAAAGCATTGGCCTTTATGTAGGACATATTAAAGCCAGCAAATAAGCATAAAGATTTCAACCAGTATCCTGGTTTTGTGCAGCAGTAAAATGGAAGCTGTTCTCTGCTGGTCAAGATACAGCCTATGGCCATCGTAGAAGTGGGTCTCCTTTCCTGTTCATACTATGTCTCTATTCATAAATTGTTATCATTTTAACCTGTTGTATTCCTAGAACATGGGAATTCTGGTTTTAGTTTTACACATCTTTCAGCCTGCAAATAACCTTTCCTATTGTGGACTACTTCGAACCCGGTTTCGTTTACCATTCAAGGATACAGGCACGGGCTGCATTTTTCTGCGTGACTCCGGTTATCAAACTCCATTTTTATTTTATTATTTTTTAATCCTTTATATATCCATAGATATATTATTTTAGCACAAAGACCCAATGATTCACGCTTTGCTTTCTTGTCTGCAGTACACTTCCAAGTTGTATTTAAAAATAAATCCAGCAGTGCTCACTGTTGGAAACAAAAATGTTACTGCGTGGGAATGGCAGTGGAGCGCAGGAGCCAGTCGCTAGTGACCTGCATGCGAGTGTGCTGCGCTTACCAGTACGGTTACTCTGTGCACAAGGGGGCAGCCATTGGTTGCAGCTACAACCTTCAGTGGGACATCATGATTTGGAGAAAGGTGTTTGGCAGTGCTGAACTGTCCTGCACCCTGTGTTCTCCTTCCAGGGTGACTCTGCAAGAGGGCCTACTGGCAGGCCCAAGCTTCCCAATGCTTGACTGGCTGCGTATGGTGCCTCCACACGAGCTTTACTGCTTTCTAGCTGGCCATTTAAGGTTGGCTTTATTGTCCCAGAACCTTGTCTGTGTGGCCTGCCCAGAATAGGGATAAATGCTGCCCTCCTGAAACCCAACAGCTTTTTGCCAAATGTAGTAACTGAAATAGTTTTGATAATAGTCCAAACAAAGCAAGGGTGGGTCTGTTGGAAAAGTACAGGTTGTTTCATTAGACATATATAAAGTTTCTTTTATGGTTCCAGTTACTCTTATGCTGTAGTCAGGAGAGGCCAGCCAACCTCAAGTCCACAACGAAAGCATTCAGAACATACAAGTACTCATGAACATGATCTGGTGTCGACGTTCACGCACTTGCATCCATATTCTGTCGGCACTCATAGATTCAGTCAGACACTACAGGAGGGTCTGTGTTGTTTGGGCATATGATTATCAAGTGTGATTTCGTGTTGTGATCCAGTCTGGCTCATGCATGCCTGACTGCATGGCATGTTTAGTCTAACAAGGCAGTAGGCATCGGGTGGTTCACCGTTGAGGGACGATTTGAGAGTTATCTTGGAGGATTTCTTCCAATAAATAGGCTCATTGTGTGACAAACCATTCCAGAGGACACAGTGGGGGGAAAACAGATTTTCTGATAGGCTGTAGTCTTTGACCGTATCGCAATCATATGTGGCAAACTGAGAGGGCCTCCAAGTCCTTGTTTTGGTGGTACATATTCCTCTTGTTATTAGGAAAGTGTGCAGTGATGGATGCCACCTTGTGGTTTCAATTCACTTTGCTAGGACTGGCTCCTCTAGCTTTATTGCGTCTGAGTGGTCTTACCTGTACTGGGTGCCCAAAACAGTCCTCGTCCATCTTGTTTTGATGTAGAGATTTTCTTGGGGAGTATGAGGTATGCTCCCTGTCATGGAACGATGACATTGTTATCTGCTTTGCCATTCGAAGGGATTGTGTCTTCCGACGTATTCCTTATCTTGATAGATCATCTCCAGCTTGCTGGCCTCGGAAAAACATTTTCAGTAGAGGGCGCGGCGCGTCGACATCCCTCGAGCCGATGTCCCTCGACAGCCTCCGTATGGGCGCTGACGTCATCATGCGTATAAATAGACTCGCGCAGCGTCCGTTGCTCAGTGCCGTTTTTCTACGCTTCGTGGGCCTCGGAATCGTGTTGCTCAGAGAATATATTCTTCATTATTCCTCGAGAATAAACCAACTCTTACTGGATGGCTTCCTCACCTGAACCGGCGACTCCACGGTCCGGCTTCAAAAAATGGCGAGACTGTGGAAAGGAAATGTTGTTGACAGATCCTCACATGATCTATTTGTGGTGCCTGGGATCGGAGCACCAATGTTCCGAGTGAGAGGACCGCATGTCCATGACGGCAAAAGCCTTGAAGGAGCGTAAGGGGAAGCTTGAGAGAGGTAAGACAGCTAAAACTCCTTCTAAGTTTCCTCGGCAGAGTCGAGACATTCGTCTCCTCGCCGACACAGAAAACATTCTCGGTCTAGGTCTCGAAGCAGTTCGCACCACTCTTCGAGATCCAAGCATTCAAGTAAGAGACGTCGAAGATCCCCTTCCCCTTCCTCGTCTTCTTCTACCGTTTCTCCGGAAAGAGTCACCTGCCCCACAAAACATTGCTCTCAGGCTGAGTGGGAGGAATTCCGTAAAAGGCTGAGTGGGAGGAATTCCGTAAAAGGATGCTTAGCGTCTTCGAGAAAGCGGCCTCGACCCTCTTGAAGACAGCTGAGGGTGATACCCTGGGTGAAAGACCCGAAAAATCTAAACACCGCGAGTCGTTGCACCCGGCGAAAGAAACTACTCGAGAGCGCCACAAACCCTCGAGGAAAGGCACTGTGCCATCGACGCCAGCGTCAAAGGTCCCTTCGACGCATAAATCTGCGTCATCAACGCCATTGTCGAAGGGCTCATCGACACATAGGTCGATCGAGTCGACGCCGTCTTCGATGCCGAAAAAGAGCAAATCCACGGCTGTCACTACCTCACAGCCAGTGGTTATACCCAGAGCCTCTAACATGACGTCAAGGTCATCAACAACCTCGAGTAGGATCCCGATCCTCTCGAGTTCTTCGAGGCCACTTCCAATCTTCTCAACGCCTTATTCGGTGTTTTCAAAGCCTTCAACGTCCACGTCTACGACGTTGACGTTTTCCCAACCGATTATGATAAATTTAGCCCCTTCTGCTCTGGAAATGGGATTTAAGCCATTTCCAAGATCTGATCATTTCAGACCTTTGTCTTCAATCTATGAGGAAGGGGAGGATTCCGATCAAAAGACCCTTTGGGTTACAGAGATCTGCAACACCAGAACCAGAGGAATTTACCTCTGAGGAAAATAGGTTGCAGGACCTTAGAGAATCCTTACATGAGGCAAGTGGGTTAGATACTTCCCCAGAAATAGAATTTGCCAAACCAGACCCAGGGGAACATGCTGAGACCCCTTACAGAATTATAATGGCAAGAATCATAGAATTCATGGGTTGGTCTACACCTGCATTCCAACAGGATGACCTTACAGACATCTTAGTCAAAGGCCCACAGCAGGATCCTGTGGTTCCATTTCACGCTGCATTACAAAGAAAAATATTGGCTAACTGGGAAACTCCTGAAGTTATCCCGGCGGTTAAACAAGAAGTTATCAGCCAAATACAGGGTATCTACTACTGACCCTGAATTTTTGTCTAAACATCCAACTCCAGAGAGTCTGGTTGTCCAAGCAGCAACTGCATCAGACAGTAGATCGGCATACACTACTGTTCCACAGGACAGAGATGACAAAAGATACAACTCTATGGCGAAGAAGTTTTTTCTGCATGTAGCATGGCGTTGAAATCTATTAACGCTACTTGTGTGCTCGCAAGGTTCAGCAATACACTTTGGGAGTGTGCTTCATCAGCGGCTGACTGCCTCCTAGAGGGAGAAGAAAGGGAAGCGTTTCTAAACATCATTAAGGATGGTAAAGACGCAATGTGCGAATCCCTTCAAACTGGCATTGATTCTGCTGACAGCATCAGTAGGGCCATGGCGGCAAGTACTACAACCCGCAGATTGGCGTGGTTGCGAAAGTCTGGGTTTGCTCCAGATGTACAAGCCAGACTTTTAAATATGCCCTTTGACGGCTCTTCTTTGTTTGGTGTAAGAAGGCGTTTGACAGCCTAGAAAAGTTAGACATCCAAGGCAGCAGCAAAATTCCTGGGTGCTGCAATCCGTCAAACACCATATCGCCCCTCAGGAACATCGTGGAGAGGTAAGTCCATTCGCTTTTATTCCGCATTCGGAAAGGGCAGTGGACAGTCGGTTCAAAGAGGTCAAAAAAGATTCACCCGAGGTGGACGGGGTAAAAATACAAAAGCCGCAGCAGCAGGTACCTCTTTACCCTCGGCACCTGCATCAGCCGCCTCTAAATCACTCTGAGGACTCTCCTCACAAGACACCATTAGGGGGCAGGCTAACTCAACATTTGATGGAATGGCAGGCTATTACGTCAGATGCTTGGGCACTGGAGACAGTTTCCCAAGGTTACTGCCTGCCTTTTCTACGCATTCCTCAGTCATCCACCGGGGAACAGCTCTCGGAAAGTTAAAGATCCGCTCCTCTTGCAGGAAATTGTAGACCTGCTGGAGAAAGGTGCCATAGAACCGGTACCTGTAGCGGAGAGGAACAAGGGCTGGTACCCCCACCCCTACTTCCTAATACCGAAGAAGGACGGAGGACTGAGACCTATCTTGGACTTGCGAGAATTGAACAAGTTCCTCAGGAAGGACCAGTTCAAGATGGTAACTCTTTCTCAGATCCTTCAGGCTCTCCAGCTTCAGGACTGGCTGGTATCTCTGGACCTTCAGGAGGCTTATTTCCATGTGCCAATCCATCTCGAACACAGGAAATACCTGAGGTTTGCAATTGGCGGCTCTCTTTATCAATTTCGAGTTCTGCCATTTGGGCTGACCTCCGCCCCGAGGGTCTTCACCAAGCTAATGTCGGTAGTGGCTGCATGTCTAAGGAGGGAAGGGATTCACCTCGACCCCTACCTGGACGATTGGCTGATCAGAGCTGTATCTCCGGAACAAGCTCAGATCCCGCTAGATTATGTCTGGCACTTCCTTCACAAACTGGGCTTCTACCTCAATTTAAAGATGTCACAGATGATACCATCACAGAGACTCCAGTTCATTGGAGTGGTCCTGGACACTTCCCTGGGAAAAGCCTCGCCACCAGAGGTGAGGGCTCAAGATATTCTGCAGATGGTCACCAAGTTTCAAAATGCCCAACGTCTCCCAGCCTTTGACTTTTTGAGGTTGCTAGGCCTCATGGCATCCTGCATCTCCCTTGTGCCAGAGGCTCGCCTGAGAATGAGATCTCTTCAGTGGGCACTGAGCACTAAGTGGTCGCAATTCTCAGGAAGAATGACAGACCTCCTTCAGGTTCCGGACAAGGTGGCTCGATACCTTCAGTGGTGGGCCTGCCAGGAGAACCTCTTGAAAAGAGAACTGTTTTGGCAACCATGGCCGGAGATAACAGTATCAGAGATGCCTCACTCACGGGGTGGGGAGCCCATACCAACGACTTGACCATCAGCGGATGTTGGTCTCCATCGGAGTCCAGACTACATATCAACCTGTTAGAGCTGAGAGCAATCAGACTAGCGCTGAAGGCTTTTCTGCCATCTGTACAGGGGAACATTTCCTGATAATGATGGACAACACAGTGGCCATGCACTACCTCAACAAAAGAGGAGGCGTAGGATCACTGCCTCTGTGCAGAGAGGCGATGCAGCTCTGGTTTTGGGCAATCCAAGAAGGAATCTCTCTATCAGCAGTTCACTTACCCGGAGAGAAAAACTTGACAGCGGACGCTCTGAGCAGGCAGAGTACAGTCTCCCACAAGTGGGAACTAGCTCAGGAAGTCCTTCACAGGTCTTCACCCTTTGGGGAACCCCTCAAGTGGATCTGTTCGCCACCAGCATCAACAGGAAGTGCGATCAGTTTTGTTCAAGGGAATTTCCCCCCGAGAGGAGCTCTAGGGGACGCGTTCGTAGTGGACTGGCAGTTTCCACTTCTATACGCGGTTCCTCCAGTCCCTGTCATTCCTCAAATGATCAGGAGGTTGAGAAGGTTCTGGAAAACCATGATCCTAATTGCCCCGGACTGGGCCAGGAGAACGTGGTACCTGGACCTTCTGGACATGTCCATCTGCCCTCCAATTCGTCTTCCACTCAAGGAGAATCTTCTCTCGCAGAAGGGAGGTCAGGTTCTCCATCCAGACATCAGAACCTTCACGCTTGGTATCTGAAAGATTGAGATACAAGGATTGGGACCTCCCAGATGACGTCATGGGGGTGTTGCTTTCGGCAAGAAGGCCAGCAACAAAGACTTTATACCGCTGCTGTTGGAAGATATTTTGCAGCTGGTGTAGAGAAAAGAATTTCGACCCCTTTTCATGTGGTACACCAACGGTGTTATCTTTTCTACTCTATTTGGCAAATTCGGGCCTTCAGGTTGGCACTATCAAGGGCTATCTCGCAGCGCTATCTATCTTCAAGCGCACTGCAGAGGAACCATCGTATTTCAAGTTACCCATAGTAATACAATTTCTGAAGGGATTAACCAATGTCTATCCTCCAAGACCATTCCAAGTTCCCTTATGGGACTTAAATTTAGTCTTAAATTTCCTGATGGCTACTCCTTTTGAACCACTCCACTCTTGTTCACTAAGGTTTCTCTACCTTAAAACTGTCTTATTAGTGGCATTGACATCTGCTGGGAGGGTGAGCGAATTACAAGCTCTATCTTGTAAACCCCCTCATACAATTATTCATAAAGATAAAGTTGTCCTACAAGTGAAGCCACATTTTCTCCCAAAGGTGGTTTCTGAATTCCACATCACTCAGAAGATTACCTTGCCTACATTCTATCCCCCTCCGGGAAAAGAGGAAGAAAGGCTGCATAGGCTGGACCCAAGGCGGGCTTTGAGCTTTTACATCAGCAGACTTGCTAGGATTGGGCAAGCAGACCAACTGTTTGTAGGTTACTCGGGGCACAAATTGGGATTACCGATAATGAAACAGACCATTTCCAGATGGATTATTTTAGCCATTCTGGAATGTTACAAAAGAGCCTCCTCAAAATCTTAGGGCTCATTCAACCAGGGGTATCGCAGCCTCTTCGGCCATCCAAAGAGGGGTACCGATTCGAGACATATGTGCGGCTGCCACATGGTCGTCTGCACATACCTTCACAAGATTTTACAACCTAGATTTCTCCTCTAGCCAATAGACTAGATTTGGCAAAGCTGTGTTGCACTCTGTTCACTCTTGAAGGGAAACATGGCAATTTTACTCCCACCTCCAGTTACACACCACTGCTATGGGAGTCTATCAAGATAAGGAATACGTCAGAGGACACAATCCCTTCGAAGAACAAGTTACTTCTTAGCTGGTAACGTTCTTTCGATGGGATGTTCCTCCGACGTATTCCTCATCGCCCCTCCCATCCATCTTCTCAGTAAAAACTTCCCTTGTGGTTAAAGCTTACACTCCTTCTGGGTCACTAACCAATTCATGTAAAACAACTGTTAAACGTCAAAACGGAACTGTGCAATGGACGCTGCGCGAGTATTTATACGCATGATGATGCCGGCGCTGATACGGAGGCTGTCGAGGGACGTCGGCTCGAGGGAAGTCGACGCGCAGCGCCCTCTAGTGACAACATTTTTCCGAGGCCAGCAAGCTGGAGATGATCTATCAAGATAAGGAATACATCGGAGGAACATCCCATCGAAAGAACGTTACCAGGTAAGAAGTAACTTGTTCTTCTATGCAAGACACTGGACAACGTAATGCTTTTGATTACACAAAGCCTTACTGTTTGTAGCTTGAAATTAGCGTACACAAGAGCATTTTGTTTTTCCAGTGTCTTGCATTCAGGCACACCACAATAACATAATTACCTAATACTTAATACTCAATAAATACAATCAGTCTAATCGTGTTGAGCTAGCAGGCCATGTATGTGCAGCCTTCTAACAGCACCACATGACATGTGGAACTGATGACCATAAATGAACAAATGTACTGGAAAGCACAAATGGCAGCCACTCAAAGCTGTAGACTGGTATACTTCACAAATCCCAGGAAGGAACATCTCTCAACCAAGTGAGAAACAAACAATTACAGCACAAAGCCTTGTATCCCCATAAGATGACCTGACGGAATGAAAAGCCGGAACAAAAGCTCAATGGGGAACACGCCTGCAAAATCCATTAACTCCAATCTTCTTGGGACAACTTGCCATGCGACCACCCATCTAAAATCAACTCGTCATAAAACTGGACACTGACCCAACAGGAGGGCATAACCAGGAAGAGCAGAAGGAAGAAAAAACTAGGAACAAACCAGCAGGAGTACTCCAATGGAATGTAAACGCCACACATTCGGACCAGAAACCACTCCACCAAAGCCCAATAAACGTAAACTAATCAACCAATATTCTTTGAAACATTACCTGAAACCAGAGCAAAGGTAAGAACCTGAACCCTCCAGGTTCTCCATCGTCCAGGCCAATGAGAACGTTCCAAGCACGTCACAATTAACGTGGCACACAAAATAACTCATTAACACACTTGTTTTATGCACCCTTACTTGCCAAATTCTACAACACAAACGGCTATCCAAACCCCCAACCCACACTTGAACGGTCACAACTCTTGAATCAACTTGCCAACCTGTTGGCCAAAACGCCCACATCCTCTCGGATACTTGTCTGCCACCTGTAAACGAAATACCTCCAGTGGGCAAATCACTATCCTCCTAGAAAACAGTTGCCATCTCCTTCTGGTTCTAGGCATGGTAACAGTTCAGCACAACACCTTGTCTTCTGATTTGATTTTGTATTTGTATTGTGTACATCCAATGGAACCAAGCAGAAACCTGCATATAGGCGCAGATTTATTTCCCTAACAGCAACTTAAGACAGAAAAAGGTTAACAATTATTGGAACACTTGGGTTTTTAGTTAAAAAAAAAAAAGCGCGATATCTTCCGGAGTTTGATAGGCACTGCATTCCAGTCGAGAGACTATTGTGTTTGATCTAATCAGCCCCACAGTTCCAGATAATAATGGGGATGCCATGGTTGGAAACACATAATCCTTGTATAGAATGGCGAGATTGTGGACACACCTGTTACCCGGAGAAAACTTTGAACAAAGGCCTGGCTACAGTCGTTAACCCAATCGTGCAGTTACCTCGGGAATACCAAGAATTTCAGGATGTTTTTCAAAAAGAACAGGCCAATACATTACCTCCTCACAGATCATACGATTGTCAAATGGACCTCCTACCCGGTGCACAACCCCCATGCAGTAGCATCTACGCCCTCCTGGAACCTGAAAATCTTCACCTACGGCAATGCTTGGACCAATACCTTGCTAATGGCTTTATTCGTCCTTCCAAGTCTCCTGCATCCTCAGCTTTATTCTTTGTGCCAAAAAAGGAAGGTGACCTTAGAACGTGAATAGATTACCGTGCATTAAATCAGATTACGGTAAAAAAACGATACCCATTGCCTCTGATCCCCGAATTACTAGACCAAGTAAAGGATGCTTGTATCTACACTAAGTTAGATCTCCGAGGGGCATATCATCTGGTATGTGTCAAAGGCGACGAATGGAAGACTGCCTTTTGCACCAAGTACGGATTATTCGAATATCAGGTGATGCCCTTCGGGTTGTACAATGCACCAGCAGCCTTCCAGTATTTTATGAACGATGCCCTTCGTGAACTCATTGACGTCTGTGTCGTCGTATACATAGATGATATTCTAGTGTACTCCTCCTCAGAATCGGACCATGTTAAACACGTGCGTGCAGTCCTTGAGAAACTATGCCAGCACAAGTTATATGCAAAATTGGAAAAATGTGTTTTTCATGCTACAGAAGTTGAATTTCTTGGATTTATCCTGACTCCAAAGGGAGTCCGAATGGAGTCTCGAAAGGTGGACGCAATTCTCAAGTGGCCATCATCCAGTTCAGTCAAAGGGGTACAAAGCATGCTCGGATTTGCTAATTTCTACCGCAGATTCATTCCGGACTTCGCCCATGTTGTAAACCTCATCACAGCACTTGCGAAAAAACAATGCTTTTTGTGGACCGAAGAGGCTGAAAAGGCCTTCCAAGAGCTGAAAGCGAAATTCACATCAGCACCTGTCTTAAAGCATCCATGCCCTGAGCTTCCATACATAGTAGAAACTGATGCATCCAGTTTAGCCATCGGAGCTGTCCTTTCCCAGAAGGATCCTGAAACCGGTCAACTTCACCCAGTAGCGTTTTGGTCCAGAAAGTTCTCAGCACCTGAGTTAAACTATGCGATTACCGGTAAAGAGCTATTAGCTATCAAATCCGCCTTTAAGGCTTGGCGGCACTACCTTCTTGGTGCCAGTCATACCAGTACCGTAATCACTGATCACCGGAAACTGCAGTATTTAAAAACAGCCAAAGCCCAATCATCGCAACAACTTCGATGGGCATTGTTCTTTGCCGAATTCATCAACCAAGCCGCAAAAATGGCAAAGCAGATGCCTTATACCGAATAGGGATGGGAGAAGCATATGCAAACCCGGAACCGGTGCCAATAATTCCCGAGCAAAGAATTCTTGGCATAAGTACTCAACAGACACTAGAAGATATTCATTCAAAAATCCAACAACTCTTCGATCCAGCAACCCTGCAGGACTGGGTAAAGAAAGGCCCGGACTACTCAGTCGTCAATGACCTACCTTACTATCAAGGACGACTATTTCTACCACACAAGGAAATACAAGAACTAGTCATCTCCAATTACCATGACACCCTGATGGAAGGGCACCCAGGTATCGCAAAAACTGAAGCGAAAATAAGACAGTTCTGGTGGCCCACTTGGCGAAAAGACGTAAATGTCATTTGTGATGTCTTGTGGCATTAGCGCCCAAAACAAAAGCCAGAAGAAAAAACCTGCTGGCTTTTTACAACCGTTGGATATTCCACCTACACCATGGCACACCTTGTCTTTAGACTTTATTACAGATCTACCTCCATGTAATGGATTTAACACCATCCTAGTTATTGTGGATCTTTTTTCCAAGATGGCACACTTTATTCCTTTCAAAGGATTACCTTCTGCTTCAATTTTGGCCAAGGAGTTCCTCTAAAACATTGTTCGAATACACGGATTTCCTTCCATATTGGTCTCTGACCGAGGCAGTCAATTCATTTCACAATTTTGGAAGAAATGTTGTCAATTGGCGCAAATCGACGTGAGGTTATCAACCAGTCACCATCCCCAGACCGCTGGTCAGACGGAGAGGACCAACCAGACCCTTGAACAGTACCTACGTTGCATGCTGCACCAGACCGAAAGCAATTGGAAAGATATTTTATGGATTTCCGAATATGCATACAATAACTCAGTACATTCTGGAACCGGACAAAGCCCCTTCTATACCATATACGGACATCACCCTCGAACCTCAGAACTAGATTCCCCTCAGCACTTAGAAATGCCTGCAGTTAGTCATTTACACTCCTACTATTACACAAGCCTTTAAGGAGGCAACAGAACATTTGAAACAAGCGAAAGAGAAATATAAGAAAAATGCTGATCCAACATAGAAGCAATGCTCTACGATATCAGATTGGGGATCAAGTTTGGATGGCTACAAAACACATACCTCTAAAAGTAACTCAGACTTTTAATCCTAGGTATTTGGGACCTTACACTATTAAGGCCATTATCAACCCGGTGGCCGTCAAGTTGGAATTACCCTCTAATATGCGGATCCATCCTGTCTTTCATGTTTCACTTCTGAAACCAGTTCAACCCGGGACAAGACTTGCCAAACCACCTGACCCCATCCTAATAGATGGAGAACCTGAATTCGAGGTAAAGAATATCCTGGACTCTAAGTTGGTTAAATCAAGACTTTTTTATTTAATCGACTGGAAAGGTTACTGACCACAGGGAAGGTCATGGGAGCCTAGTGACCACGTTCATGCACCTCGCTTGGTGAAGAAATTCCATCGGAACTTCCCAGACAAACCAGGGCCAAGGGGAAGAACAACTTTAGGAGGGGCATTGGGGGTGAGGGGGAGTGCTGTCATAGAATGCAGCAGGGACATCTCGCATGACCTGTCATGATGCCTACCCCGGGCATCCGGACCAAGTCCATCAGCCCCGGGAGCAGGCATCCAGGTGCTTACTAAAAGCACAGCAGCCCCGGCTAGGGGCTGTCTGGGTACAGTCCTGGCGCCATTGGCGCCAGGCTCATTGAGGAAATCAGGCATGGTGCCATAGGCGCCAGGCTCATAGACATTACTTACCTCATGCAGACCATGCTGCAAATAAATCCAAGCCAACGCGAGGCCTGGATGGGACTATTTTACTACAGGGACTATTTTTTTACTCGGGTGTGGTCCTGGGGAACTTCTTTCCTGGGACTACTTTGGAGGCTATTTAAACCACGCCCGAACAGCAGCACATGCTTCGTGTTATTCTGCATCCAGCAGCGTGACTCACTGTGCCTGCAGCCAGCATCCAGTCTTCTGCCACGCCCGCGTGCCTGCAGCCAGCATCCAGTCTTCTGCCATGCCCGCCTCGAATCCGGAGCTCGAGGAAGAAAAGGACAAGGTTAGAAAACAAACTTATTTCAAATTCCTCACCTGATTCCGGATCCATTTCATCTCCCGACCTGGAAAGTACATCAGTCCTGCACGCGTCGCTTCGCCAGCTCCAGCACGGCGCCATACTCGCCAGTTCTCACAGCATCTTTCGATCCGGCACTGTCTCCATCATTTCTTCGCCAAACTCCGGCACCTAGGGGCACAAGAATAACAAGGTGAGCCAAGGGAATCAACAAATATCTGTTACCACCATAGACGTACCTGATTTACCACCGGTGGTATTATTCTACATATGCCGCATCTGTAAAGAGGGAGAAAAACAACACGTTAACGCGTGCAATAGTTACCAGACAGAGTTGGGTAACACAGACTCTTACCTGAACGCCAGCAGCAGCTACGAGACCTTCTTCTCACGAACTCAGTTGCAACTTAAGGAAGGAAGGGGACAAGAGTGAACATTGGGCACATTGAACTCTTTGAACTTGATACTTACCAATCCCGCCTGGGACTTCAGAGTCAACCTTCAAACCAGGGAAGTAACTGGTATCTACGCGCCCCTGCAAGACACGCAGGATGGAGAGCTCATCTTTTACAAACATAAGGTGAGGTTACTAAGGGGATATCGGAGGTGATTAGTGGGGGAGAGCGAGAACAGTTGGGAGGCCATCACTAAAACCCACAGGTGGCTAATCCCTGTCTCCACTTGCAGGAAAATACTTCTTCGGGTCCAGCAGACAAGACTAGGGCCAGTCCAGACAGTCATCTCTGCACTACGCATCACGTTGACGGAGACCGCAGCTGTCCGGGTCCGATCGACACCCCTGTGGGTCCAGGTGAGCCTAACACCTGCTCGAAGTGTCCGGCAATGACTGGCAAAGCCCTGCGAGAAAGGAAGGGGAAATTGCAGGTAGGGTGTAAAACTGAAAATGATCGGTCCTGGACCGTCTAGTCTGGAGATCGCTCACCTTGACGCAAGGGTGACAAAAAAAATCGAGATCCCGTAGTGGCTCCTGCCACTCGTTGTCCTCGATGAAATGATCGAAGAGATGGCACCATCGGTTGCCTTCCTCTGCATTGTCATCAGACGATTTTCCACACTAAATTTAAGTGCCCCACCAAACATTATTCATCTGCTGAGTGGGAGACATTTCGTTTGAAAATGCTTGAAATTCGAGAAGGGCAAGTCTCTGTCGGCGCCTTCTTCAGAAGCTGGCCGAGGGGGGTCCCATCCCGACACTCGCACACCCTCATGCCTGGGTGGTCGAAGAAAAACCAGTTGAGAGCCTTCGGGATCTCTTATGAAGAAAAGTCATTCTAGTTGAGACGAACGCTCGAGGCCCTAAATGCCCTCGGACTCCACACACCTCAAAGACTAAATCTTCGAAGGGGGTCGTCGAACCCTCAACGCCATCAGCGCCATTGCCATCAATGCCTTTGTCAACCTCAAAACCATTGGTGCCGAAGATTCAAAATGTTTCAGCGCAGCCCCCTGAGCATGTTAAGGCTGACAAGGATGCCAAACCAAAGCCTTTTGCTAAGCCTGCTACACCTTTGACACCTACTGAGGAAACTTACACTCCTTTGCCCAGAAATCTTTGAGGAAGAAGAAAGGTCTGAGGAACAGGAGATTCCTTTTGGTCTTGAGTTTGGAACTCCTAATGTGCCAGAATGGCTAATCTCAGAAGAGAGACCTCATTGACAGTGGTGTAGATACATCACCTGAAACAGAGTTCGGCAGACCAGAGCCAGGAGAACATGCTAACTCTTCATACCGACAACTGATGTCAAAAGTAGTAGATTATCTGGGCTGGGCTAGACCACCTGTTCAATTCATCCAAGATGATCCTACTGACATTCTCGACAAAGGACCACCTACAGACCAAATCTTACCCTTTCATGTGGCCTTACAAAATAGGGTGGCCAAAAATTGTGAGTCTCCGGATTCTATCCTGCGGTGGATAAAATTCCTCACGAGAAAATACTGCCCTTCCAATAGCAATACCTCCAGTATTTGTCTAAGCAGCCCACTCGCGAGAGTTTGGCGGCCCAACCAGTCACAGCTACATCTAATAAGGCGGCATACCCTACCATCCCTCCGGATAGGGACAACAAGCTTGTGGATGGATGGGCATGCAAAGTATTTTCAGCTGGGAGTATGGCCCTAAAATCGGCCAACTCCACATGCGCCTTAGCCAAATTTTCGTACCCTCTGTGGGAGTGCATTTCAGTGGCGGTGGAGCACATTCCAGAAAGGGGAGGAAAAGGAGGGTTACCTAGCTATCATTAGCGTTGGCAAAGAAGCCATGCATCAATCCCTTTAAGCTGGATTGGGCACTGCAGACTGTTAGGGAGAATTCCCAAAAATGTGCTAATTCCCTCCATTTTAGAGAGCCCCAGCAACTTTGTTGGATTTTGAGGACTTGATTCTTTTTAACCTGGATAGAGTGTGACCCTTTTTCCCACTCTCATGTATTTCTATGTGAATTTTACCTCTGTGTTTCTTATGGTTATGGAGTTTGACAAGCTCCATAGGCATACTCTTTTACATTGTGTCACACATCACCTTCAGTTCAGTGGCACAGGGTAGTCTTGCAGATTTCCCAAGGTTTCAATTACTTCTCTGGGATAAATTACTGTTTCCCAGAGCAGTAAAGTGAAATTGACTTTACGTAGCATTGTAAGTTTCTAGACCCAGCACACACAATCTTACAATGGAGTGCTAAGAGGGGTTACTTAGCATCCCCTGTGTCTAGATGCGCATGTAACATTTTTGTTACCCTTTCCTCACAGAATGGCTGGCGGCTTTGGGGGAAACCTTCCAAACCATCAACAATTTTGTGGAAGCCGTTGACCTCAACATCGACGTTTCGACACTGTCCGCTCCCATTATGACATCTATGGCGCCTTCATCTTCTTTTGAGAAGATTGATACACAACAACCTCGCTCAGACTATTTTAAAATTCTTTTCTTCAATCTATGAAGATGCAGAAGAGTCATCTGAGGAGGAAAGACCATTTGGTCTCGAATATGGGACACCTTCTGTACCAGAGGAACCCACATCGGAAGAGTCTGTATAAAGAACCTGCAGGACTCTCTGCATGAGGCAAGTTGTATTGACACTTCTCCTGAAAACGAATTTTGCAAGGCAGATACAGGAGATCATGCCGAAAGCAACTATAGACCACTCGTGATTAGAGTAATCGAATACATGGGATGGTCCAGACCCGCACCTGTTTTCGAACAGGACGATTTAACGAACATACTAAATAAAGGACCACAGGAAGACCCTACGGTCTCATTTCATAAGGCTCTGCAGAGGAGGGTAACTTCCAACTGGGAAACACCCAAGGTTGTCCCGGCAGTGAATAAGAGGCTAACAGACAAATACAAAGCTTCAACTTCTAACCCTCTATACCTTTCGAACATCCAACACCAGAAATCCTGGTAGTACAGGCAGCTCTATCTTCTGGCCAACAAAATGCCTATCCCACAAGATAGAGATTACATAAAATACAATGCCATGGCCAAGAAGGTTTTTGCAGCCGGTAGTATGGCGTTAAAATCTGTTAATGCCACGTGCACGCTGGCGAGATTTATCCACACCCTTTGGGACTGTATTTCGATGGTGGCTGACCACATCCCCAAAGGGGAAGAACAAGACGGTTTCTTAAACATTGTCAAGGATGGGAAGGACCCTATGTGCGAATCCCTCCAGACTGGTCTCGACTCTGACAGCATCGGCAGAGCCGTGGCAGCTAGTAAGGTAATACAGATTTGCCTGTTTGTGGAAGTCTGAATTTGCCCCATACGTTCAGTCCATGCTTCTCAACATGCCCTTGGCACACATCTATTTGGGAATAAAGCTGATGAGTTTGGAGAAGTTGCAAACTTTCAAGGCGGCTGCCAAATCCCTTGGAGCTGCAATAAGGCAAACTCCAAACTGCCCCACAGGTGTGCCCTGGGGGGGTAGGTCCTTTCGATATTATTACGCATTTGGAAAAGGCAGAGCACAGCCAGCTCAAAGAGGTCAAAGACGATTCCACCGTGGTGGACGGGGTGGAGGTACTAAGACTGCAGCAGCAGCTGCCTTACCTTCAGCCACTACATCAGCCGCTCCAAAACCTCTCTGAGGTCTTCGATCACAAGGCTGGTTGTCACAGCATCTGACAGAATGGCAGGCTTACTTCAGATGCTCGGGCATTGGAAACCGTTGCCCAAGGTTACTGCCTTCCTTTCCTGCAAAAACCTCCAGGGAACAACTCTTTGAAGGTTCCGGATCCGCTTCATATGCAGCAGATTTTAACCCTGCTGAAGAAAGGTGCTATGGAACCAGTACCTGTAGTGGAGAGACATAAGGGTTGGCACTCTCTTATTTTCTAATTCTAAAGAAGGCTCACAAGCAAGTTCACGTTAAGTTCCGCTTTGCTGCTGGAACTCTGTGTTGGAACCCTTCGCTGCTCGTTTTATTGGATTGCCGCTTCTGCTGGACTTGTGCGATTCCTGTCTCATCCCTCAGGTGACTTAAGCGACAACAACAACTCCAGCTTAATGACTTTGTTCGCTGGCGTCCTTTTGCCTGATTGACCCTGCCTGATTGACTGGTTCCATCTGTTTATTTCTAGTGTTGCCTGACGCTGCCTGTGATTAACGGGCTGTTTTTGACCCGCCCAACAACCTCTCAGGAACTTCCTCTTGTAACGTGTACATAAACTGTTTGCACGCGAACAGCGCAAGCGCAAGCTCATGTTAAGTTCTGCTTTGCCGCTTCGCTGCAATGTGGCGGCTGGGGCTTTCTCCCTGATATACCTCGCGTTCGATTCTTAAACAGTGTGGTTGATTTTTTGAGGGGGTGAGTACCTAAAGTGTAGGAATAAAGGGCCACTGTTTGTATGGTGTTTGTAATTTACACACTGAAATCTAATATGCCTGAAAACATTGCTCCACCTGAGCACCCTCGCACCATTCCCCAAATGTTTAACTCCCAAATTCCTCAGTTTATACTTCCGAGGAGTTCCCTTTTGCCATCAGTAACAAACAAGACCTCTTTAACTACTCTCCCTAAACCTCAGGTCAGTTCAGAAGTGCGGCCTCCCAATCATGCGATTCCCTTGCCTCTACAACACATGGTTGGATTGGGCTCAACTGGCTTGAAATGGGGATAAAATAACTGTTCTGGGGCGGGTGCGCAACCGATTCAAACTATCTCAGACACAACTATTTTGGACTCTCTAAAGATGCAGAAGAGAAAGAGGAAATACCATCATAATACCTCACTGAACATCTCTTCCATTGCCCCCATCTCATCTTCGACTGTGTGTGAAAATAGTCCTTGCATCTCCATCTATGCCAGCCAGTGTAAATCTCCCATCTCTGTGTCCTAGTGGTCGTTCGTCAGCGAGTGAGGTTTCAAATTCTGATTCTTCCTCGGCGATGTTGATCTCTTCCGCGGCTTCCTTTGCATTTCCAACTCAAAGCCGGAAGATCCTCAAAATCAAATGCCCTTGTTCCAACAACTAATATGACTGAATTAGCACTCTCTGCTATTAATACTTCTTTTATGGGTGTCCATAAATTATTTGAACAAATGGATGAAAAATTAAAGAAACAGGCAGCTCAATTGGAGACGATCCTCTTATGGACCTAAACACACAATCATTTGCCTGTCATGCCCGATCTCTCACCTCCTAGTTCTCCAAAGGAAGTCGATCAATCTGTGATTGTCTGTGGAAACTTGAACGAACAGCCTATGTCCAAGTTGCCCACTGGCTCTCACCACTCCCAGCTTCCCTACTTTAGTAAAATCATTCGCTCTGTTGTTAATGAATTGGATGAGCCAAATGCGCAGGGAAGTGAGTTTCAAGATTCTCCAATAATTGTGGTACCTGAGGCTTTGGTATTAGGTGAGTCAGCCGCAGAAACCCAACATACCTCGGGTACTAAGGGCAAAAGACCATCTCGTCCAAAGCCTCAGATTCACTGTTCTATGCTGAAAAAATCAAAAAATCTTCCGGCTCGTAGAGGAGTAAAAAGCACTCTTAACGCTTTCTATAAAGCTATAGGAGGCTCTGTTCCACTGGCACATACTTCGAAGATACAACCAATGGTGTCTCCTACAGCTTCGGTGACCTTGAAGAATTTGGCACAGGAATCTGTGCAGTCTGGACCTCCCATGACTGTGCCTGATGCAGTTCAAGTTACCAACCAAAACATTCTTGAATATGCCCCGCTAAACAATCTTGTAGAAACGATTACCCACTTGGAGCTTGTGCCTCAATCCTGTGTACCTCCTGTTGCTGATGGTCAAAAAGCTAGCTCTAAACCCACTCGACCATTACCGTCTTCAGTTACTAAGGCACAAGGCACTACAACCACTGATCTTTTAAAGCAGGCTGTTGATGCATATTTGATGGAACGACTCCCATGTTCGAAAGAGCTACAACGACCTTTGACCCACCCACCCACATCATCCTTTTAACACCTAACATTTCTGAACCCATGTGTAGACCTTTTGAGTCTAATCATGTCTCCCGCGATATTCCCTTGAATGCTAGATGGCTTCAGCAGCCTCGCCACTTAAATACAAAACTAGTCTAATGCTATGATGCCGGAGCGGTCAAATCCCTCTTCTAATTCATCAACCTTAACGGATAAGGCCGCTCCATTTTCGTTTACTTTGAAATGTAGAGCAGGGCAATACCCCACATATGATCTGAATAGATGTAGCGTCTTGAATATCTTTAGAGATGTAGTCGAACTTCAAGAGATATTGAACAAATTGAATTCATCGCTGACACATCTTTATCTGTTGTCAGATTATGGATTCCGTCTGGGGTGGTAGCCAATATAGTTTGGCAAGCTAAAATGTCCCTATTTGAGATGGGCTTTTTGCTTGCCCAGGAGCCAAAATTGCACCATAACTCAAACAAAAGTTTGATACCTAGATCAACTATCTACCTCAGCCAGTCGGCGTACAATGCAAAGGGCATGGACTCTCAAAATTTACAAAGACAGTAACCATTAAACAGTCCAACCCAACAAGTGTTGAGAATTGCTAGCTGGAACACAAGAGGGCATGCACATCTCCTATCATCTATTCAATCCATAGCTTTTCAGTTGGTTATTTTGGTTTTTCAGGAAACTTGGTTTACAGTACCCCCAATTTGGGATGGACATGATATTGTTCTCCTGCCAGCTTGGATAACTACAGGGCGCCCCTCTTCAGGTCTCCTTGTAGCAGTAAATCGTACAAGAGGGTTATCCGTCGTACCCTGGGCTGAAGAAAACCTTCACTTACAACTGGTTAAAGTAACATTTGCTGCTCAATCTTTGGCTATCCTAAATGTTTACAGAAATCCGACGCCTTTTATGGCGGTGCGAGTAGACTCCTGGAGCTGATTACTACCTCGGCCTCCACTTCATATATGATCATTATGGGCAATCTCAATTTAGATTGCTTTAATCCAAAACGCCTATCAAATGCTGTGTTAACCTGGCAAAGTTTTATGATGGTGAGACATTTTCAGATGGTAAATGGGTCAATCGGTGGTGATTTGCCTCCGCAAACCACATGGTTTCGCAATGATTCCTCTAGCACGATAGATTACATATATGTTGATAAATGTTTGTTTAAAAAAAGTGCAGAAGTTGGAAATTAATGCGCAGTCATGTAGTGACCATAAATTGCTTGCTATCTCTATTGAATGGAATGATTTGAAACTCAGAGAACATACAGAGAATGTAGGGCGGGGTCTCAATAATGCTAGAACCAGAATAAAATGGGCCAATCCAAGGGTTTGTGAATTTGAGCATTTATTGCATGGGAATATGCCCAGAGTTGGGCTACAATATACTGAGATTCTAATGCCATTCGTCAACACTATCTCTATACCCATTAAGGACCAAGTTAAACATAAACATCATTTTGATAATGCCATTTTGGCTAAACAAAGAGAATTCAGACGGTTAAAAAGAACGATCATCTCTTCACAATCATTGACTCGCTGGCAAGAACTAACATTGGCTAAAACTAGATATAAAAAAATGGTTATCAAGTTATAAATTATTGATGTTTCAACGGGATAGTGAACATATGGCAGCCGCTATGAGTAATAAGACTTCATCCGAGATGTGGCATCTGCTTGATAATCATTCAAACAACAGACAAGCCGATGCCCAACTCAATGCGGTAAATGAAGCTCAATGGATTGCCTATTTTTCTGCACTATATGCAGATAGTAAATTCAGTGAAGGAAATTATGTGCAATCAACCGAGGGCAGTTGGGATCTTGATTTTACTCTGGAAGAAATTGAGGATGCCATCAAAAAGGCTAGCTCAACTAGAGCTGCCGGACCAGATGGCATTTCCAATTACATACTCCAGAGTAATCTCGTGGAATGGGCTCATATTCTACTTCGCATTTTCAAGTTAGTGGTGGCCTCTAAATCCATTCCGTCTTCTTGGCAATCATCCCGATTTTTAAGAAAGGGGACCGAGCGGAAGCTGGGAGCTATAGACCAATTGCTCTGTTGGATTCCCCAGGGAAGATTTTTTTCTAAGTTTGTGCTATATGCCTTCAACAAGTGGACCTTAAGTAATAACTATCGAGATCCCTGTCGGACAGGATTCATTCCGGGAATGGGCACTCAAATTAATCTAATAACTTTAAATGCAATAACATTTTATTGCCAAGTTAGTAAATAACCACTATTTCTTGTATTCATAGATTTGAAATCTGCGTTTTGATTTTTTTTCCCGGGTCCTCTTGTATGACAAATTGAAGAGAGATCATTGCCCAACTACTTTTATTTGAAATTATTTATGCGCTACATTCAGGTACTTTGATAAGAGTCCGCTTATCTTTGGATGGGACCTCGTCAGTTCCCATCGCAACCGCTTGTGGATTGAAACGAGGGTGCCTGTTGGCATCATCTATTTTTAACTACTATATTCACGATGTGACCCATATTTTCAATAAGGTGGTTTCTGATGCTCCCAAGATCAATAATCGACAAATACATACATTGATGTATGCTGATATGGTCTTAATTTAAAAAAAGAGTGGGCTACAGAATCTTCTTACAGCGCTTAACTCTTATTTAGTCAGCAATGAATTGATAATAAACGCAAACGAAACTCAATTATGTATTCGCCTAAGAAAAAGGGTGGTAATAAACATGCGTGGCATATAAGTCAGATAAAATTAGAATTAGTATCTCAATATACCCATCTAGGCATGACATTTTTATGTTGTGATAAAAATGTGAAAGGTTGATTTTTCAATAAAAAAATTTATTTTTTAGAAAAGGACTGAGGAGTGAGACCCATAATGGACTTAAGAGACTTTAACAAGTTACTCAAGAAGGAAGAGTTCAAGGTGGTAACCCTTGCTCAGATGCTTCAGGCCCTCCAGTTTCAGGTATCATTGGACCTCCGGGATGCTTACTTTCCTGTGCTGATCCATCACAAGCACAGACTACCTGAGGTTCGCTGTTGGCAACTCACTATCAGTTTCGGGTTCTGCCATTTGGGCTAACCTCCACCCAAGGGTTTTCACCAAGCTAATGGCGGTTGGGGCAGCAAGTCTCAGTAGAGGGGCGAGGGGGAGATTCAAGTCTACCCCTACCTGGACGATTGGCTGATCAGGGCCAGTTCCCCAGAACAAGCCCTACATCATCTCAGCTATACTTGCCACTCCCTCCACAGGCTGGGCTTCTCCCTCAACTTCGAGAAGTACCACATGATACCATCACAAAGACTCCAATTCATTGGATCAGTCCTGGATGCATCCCTGTGAAAAGCCTCGCCACCAGAGGTGAGGGCTCAAGACATTCTGCAGATGTTTACAAAATTCCAGAATATCCAGCATCTTCCAGTCTGTGTCTTTCTAAGGTTGCTCAGTCTCATGGCATCCTGCATTTTTCTGGTGCCGGAGGCTTGCCTGAGAATGAGATCTACCCAGTGGGCTCTCAGAACGCAGTGGTCACAGTTCTCAGGAAGGATGTCGGATCGTCTACTAATCCCAAACAGTCTCTCACTGGATCTTCAGTGGTGGGCCTGTCGGGAGAACATCTTGAAAGGTGAATTGTTTTGGCAACCATGGATGGAGATAACAGTAGTGACGGACGCCTCACGCACGGGGTGGGGAGCACATACACGATTTGACCATCAGTCGTCGGTTGTCTCCATTGGAGTCTAAACTACACATCAAACTTTTAGAGCTGAGGGCATCAGACTAGTGCTGAAGGCCATTCTGCCCTTTGTACGGGAAAAGGCTGTCCTGATAATGACGGACAACACAGTGGCCATGTACTACTTCAACAAGAGAGGAGGTGTAGGCTCACTACCACTGTGCAGAGAGGCAATGCAGCTCTGGTTCTGGGCAATACAAGAAGGAATCTATCTATCTATCGGCAGTTCACCTAGCCGGAGAGAAGGGCACAACGGTGGACACTCTGAGCAGGTAGGGCGCAGTCTCCCAAGAGTGGGAACTAGCTCAGGAAGTGCTTCAAGAGATCTTCGCCCTTTGGGGATCTGTCCGCTACCATTGCTAACCGGAAGTGCAAACTATTCTGTTCAAGGGAATTTCCCCCGAGAGGAGTTCTGGGAGACGCATTTGTGGTGGACTGGGAGTTTCCACTTGTCTATGCATTTCCTACAGTCCCCGTCATTCCTCACGTAATGAGGAGGTTGAGAAGGTTCAGGAAATCCATAATCCTAATTGCTCTGGATTGGGCCAGGAGGACTTGGTACCTGGACCTTCTGGACTTGTCCATCTGCCCTCTGATTCGTCTTCCACAAAGAGAGGTCTCTCTCTCTCACTATCTCTCATAATCAAGGATTGGAACCTCCCGGACAACGTAATGGAGGTTTTTCTTTCGGCCAGAAGGCCAGCAACCAAATCTTTATACCGCTGCCGTTGGAATACTTTCTGCAGCTGGTGTACAAAAAGAATGTTGACCCTTTCTCATGCAATACACCAATGGTGTTATCTTTTCTTTTGCACTTGGCAAATCTGGGACACCAAATTGGTACAATCAAAGATTAGCTAGCAGTACTTTCCATCTTCAAGCGTACTGCAGAGGAAGTCTCCTATTTTAAGTTTCTTCTAGTAATTCCATTCTTAAAAGGATTAACTAATGTTTATACTCACTCCCTTTCAGGTCCTACTGTGGGATCTCAATTTGGTTTTAGACTTTCTAATGGGCCCTCCTTTTGAGCCTCTTCATTCTTGCCTGTTGTCTTCTTACCTAGAAGACAGTTTTCTTAGTGGCTACGACATCTGCCTGAAGGGTGAGTGAGCTACAGGCTTTATCCTGCAAACCTCCTCCTACTGTTTTTCATAAAGACAGAGTGGACTTGAAAGTGAAGCCTAACTTTCTCCCTATGGTTGTTTCTGAATTTCATATCACTCAGCAAATAAACTTACCATCCTTTTATCCTCCGCCACACCCAAGGAAAGAGGAAGAAAGGCTTCACAGACTCGACCCTAGGCGTGCACTGAGTTTCTACATCACCAGGTTAGAAAACTGAGACCCCATGATCAGTTGTTTGTGGGCTATACAGGGCATAAACTGGGTCTAGCAATCACCAAACAAACCATTTCTAGATGGATTATTTTAACAATTTCAGAATGCTACAAACTGGCCGGTAAAGGCCCCCCCCCCCCAGATCATCCAAGGGCTCACTCGACCAGGGGTATCACAACTTTGTCTGCTTTGCAGAGGGGTGTTCCAATAAAGGATATTTGTGCAGCTGCCACATGGTTGTCTGCACACACCTTCACAAAATACTAATCTGGATTCCTTCACTAGCCAAGAGTGTTTTTGGAAAGGCAGTACTGCACTCTGTGTATTCTTGGTCACTACAATTTTACTCCCTCCTCCGAATAATGTTACTGCTTTGGGAGTGTATCAAAGATAAGGAATATGTGGGAGGACACAATCCATTCGAAGAACAAGTTACTTGCCCATGGCAATGTTCTTTCGACTGGATGTTCCTCCCACGTATTCCTTATCGCCCCTCCCATCCCATCCCGCAGTAAAACCTCCCTTGTGGTTACAGTCTGTGCTCGCTCAAGCGGAGTAACCATCTAACTCAAGACAGTGCTTCGCTCTTCAAAATGGAACTGAGCAACGGGCGTTGCACAAGCTACTTATACCTGTGATGAAATCAACGTCACGACGGAGGCATCCGAGTGACATCGACTCGACCAGGCATTGACGCACAGCGCCCTCTACTGAAAAGATAATTTCTGAGGCAGCAAGCTGGATATTGGGAAATGTCAAAGATAAGGAATACGTGGGAGGAACATCCAGTGGAAAGAATGTTAACATGGGTAAGTAACTTGTTCTTCTCCAGCATTGGTATCTTTAATGGATTCACATGTGACCTTCAGCAGCCCTCTTCCCATTGAACTTCTCACATTCCTACCTAACTGTTCAAGGGTCTGACTTGATACATTTATATGTGGGTGTACGTGCATGTTCCTTTGAAATTGGAATGTGATAATCAAGCAAGAGATGAGGCCTTGTTTTTCTGTGTCTCTGACACGGCCTGCAATGATGCAGGCCTAGTCTTAAATGCATCACTAATTCGTATGCTGTAAATGTCGCGCACATGCAATATATTCTATGTGACATTATTGCAAGGATAATGGTTAGTTTTCCCCTGTATAAACTCCCATGTCTCCCGCCAGCTAGTCTCACCCATAGGTTCCCCCCCCCTCCCCCCTGAGCATTCTGCACGTTTTAATATATTTTCCGCTATCTTAATCGTTTGGAGGGGTGGTGATCGGAACATGCATCCCAACATAACCCTAAGCACCCAACTCCATTCTTTCATTTCAGATCCACGCATGTGCCTGGAAACTGAGAATGAATTCCAATAACCTAATACTCTTCAAAGCCACCATTTGAAGGGAACCACCTCTCCACCTTCTTTCCAAGAGTTCTTGTCAAAGAAGGACCTGTATTTAAAGGTGCAGCTTTGTCATTTCTATAATAGCTGCTGCCAATATTTAGGGACCAGATAGACTACATGTTCCTAATCACGTTGTTCAGTGGTGCAGAATAAGCCTTTAGGGAGGCTGAATGGCAGCGCCCAGGCATACCGTTGCTAGCCAAAATTAATATCTCAAGCTTGTATGCAGAGAATTTCTCCACACATGCCATATGATTACAGTATGATATTATTTAGCGAGATGAGCAGTCGCCCCAGCCCAAGACAAGGTAGTAGTACTACGAGATGAATGTGAATGCAGAAGTAACTCAAACATCAATAAATGAAACGACTCAGGTAGTTGGCAAAAAGGTTAACTGTTTTAATATCAGTTATCTAAAACGGAGTACAACAGACGATCTACGGATGTCTCGCAGCAGGGGCTCAATGATTTTCAGAAAAAGACACTGTTTATAGTAAAAACGCGTAATTGATGACCTGAACCTACGTATTTACTAACGTCGTCCTACGTGGCAAACTACCAAAACCTATTCGGGAGAGTGATTGGTTCTAGGGGAACATCTAAGTATATGTTCCATACTAGTCTAAGAAAATGATAGGCTCCTCAACATCCGGTGGGGCAACTAAGCCCTCCCCTCAAACAGGTCACTATGAACGTCACTAAATACAAGATGTCCCATTGGCTACACAAACTGTAGGGCCCTTAATTGCGCAGCCCCCTACAATTGGTTGGCACTCTTACAGCCGTCAGTACTTCTCCACCTATGTTAGCAGCACGCAGGCTGGACTTCCAGGTGCTGGTGAGCTGGTCATAACCATAGCTTCCCACCAATTAGCATATCATCCCCTCAGTGATCTGCTGTCAATTAAGGCTTTCAACTTGTCCTTGGAAACGTTCTTTGCTCTGTAGAATTCAAGGGAGTGAAGGCACGCTCTGCCTTCATGCGTAGATGTGGTTCGTCATGTTTGTCCCGCTTCATCCTTTCACGTGACTGAAGACCACAAATTTGAGCTCTGGTGCATATAAAATACTATTTTTTTTAAAAAAATTTTAATAGACCTTTGATGTCTTCCTTGTTTTTGTCCATGCCTTCTGAACAGGAGTTTCGTTCTTTCACACGATTTGTAACTACTTTCTGCTCATCCAAGTCCGATAAGACCTTGGCTTCTTGGGGCTCATCTAGCCTTACCTTTCTGGGGTCTGCTTCTTTCATTTAATTGTTTTTTCAACTGCGACACACTAGAAAAGAGGCCTTCCTTCTCTGGTCCAGCTCTCTTATAACACTTAGTGGAATCATCCATTCTTTACTTATTCCTATATATGTATACATTGGCGCTTGCCACAGTCTATTTACTACTTAGCTAGCCTCAAGAATACTTTGTCTGCTTGCGTTTCCTTGCATATGTACAAGTATAAAATAACTTGATATCTTCAATGTTTCTGTAGCATACGTTTCTTCATCTTGAGACCGAGTTGTCACTTATCTTTAATACTTTCTTGATGCCTTATAGAATATCTGCATTCTCTTGTCTCTGCATCTCTTCTATATATGTCAGGCTTGCTTTGTGTGATGTCACCATTCCTCTCTTTCATTCATTGGTCCTGTTTCTTCCGGGATTTCATTCAAATGGCCATCATACTGTCGGGTTTTCATTCAAATGGCCATCATACTGTCGTGTATGCAGGTATGGCTTTCTTAGTGGGAACCTTACTTCCAGAAGTCTCCTTGGTATTTTCAATGGTACTGCACGTGTGTCATCCTCTGGTTCCTAAAATATATATATATAGGCAATATGGGCGAGCTGGTTGAGGTGGGGTACTTGGCTCCTTTTCTACAAGAGTGTGCCTTATTTAACGTTCAAAGAAAGGTGACTCGCATATGTGGAAAAGTACAGGCTGTAATAGGGGAAATTATTTCATGTCTCACTTTTAAACTCACCTTTTGAATTATGAATTTGTAAATGTTGAATAGCATAGATTTACACAATGCAATGTATATTGAAAAATGGTAGTCAATATTCAGATTTCTGAAACTTTGGCCTTGTGGTTTATCGCACTGTAAAACCAAGTGTAACAATCTGCATCTAAGTCATATTAGCACCCAGACGGGGGGAGCCAGCCATTCAGGTGGCTAGGAACACGGGCTGAAACTGGCTATCCATGACACATGACTGCTGGTTCCCCCTGCCGCCATCCTCCCCATCCCTTTTTTTCTTCTTCTTCGCCTCCCCCACCTACCTTATTTTGGTGGCAGCGAGTGCCGCAGCCGCTTCTTCACCTCAGTAATTTCTATCTCGAGGCACCAGTTTGAAATTTTGAAAGGAGATAACCATTTGTTTTGCTGTACTATGAGGGCCATAAAATGTTTACTCTACAAGCTGCTGGCTAGTAATGCTCTTGGCAAGTAAGAAATGATGTGCTGTTTGCTTTCAGAGAACAGTCATTCATGCAGGTAGCAGCGACCTTTGATTGCGACTTGAAAATGCCGTCCCCCGATATACAATAATTAAACCCCACGAAGTATGCTTGAGAGTATCGTAAATCACAGAGGGATTTTCTATATGGCATAGGAAGCCGTGAACTAAAATCTCCTTATTTGCAGTCTGGTTTTAATGTTCTGTTTCAGAAACATGCTAGGTGGATACATACCAACCTCTTCCCAAAACGTATCACAAACGGTATCCTCACCAGACATTAGCGACCCGGAAACTGCTGCAGAAATTATAATGCAATGAACCCTTGCAGTGGTGTGTTGCCATTACGTTTGTTACAGTTCAGGGCCTACATAACCTTTCCACCATGTGTGTGTATTTTTATTTTTTATTTATACTGGTGTAATTCAGAAATTGTACTGAAACACTAACAAGAAGCGGTGGACTGAACTATCTTCAACCCAATAGTGAATGCCACATGTAGTCTTTCCGATCATCAGTTGTAAATCCCAATCCCTGTCCTGCTTTAAGGGATTTCTACCCCTCCCCCACCACGTGCACAGTTGGATAGAGATACTTGTATTCAGCCATCTGACAGTGTAATGGTATAGTTGGCATGCCTATGTTTTTCCCCTCCTATATTAAGCCATGGCGTGGTGCGCCTGCTTATTTAGGAAAGCGCCAAATACGTGTGGCTCAGGTCTCAGGTATGTTTAGCTTACATTCTTGTAACTCTTCTGGCCCCTGTTACAGAGATTTAGCACTATTGAATTGCAATGTTTCACTGGAGCAGAAATTGGCCCTGTGCAAAATATACTGCAAAAACACTCAGACGGTTAAGTTTTGCCCCAGTCAAATGGCAGTAGAAAATTGCACTGCTACAATGGTTCTGTAATATAAACGCTAGTGTGCGGGCCTGCTACGACATGCGCAGATTCATTGGCCGTGTGGGTCAATTTGTCCACCTGGTACAAAGAAACCTTCCTTGTAGTGCCTTCCTGGAGGATACACTTCCTAGAGTTTTTTACGAAAGTACCACCCCATCGTCTTAAAAATGTACATTTTAATTAAAACAAATATTGAAATAGCATTGACCTGGATGCTCTCTGAGAAAGAAAGATCGAGTAAGCCAAGCAAGATTATAATGAGTCCACTGTGGAGTGGGTTGATGAAGCCAGAATATCCAGAGGGAAAACCATCATGAATATGTATTCCATCAGGTCACTACTTAAGTCCAACCAACAAATACTGGGTGTACTCTAAATATATTACTGAACAGGGCAGAGAAAAACAATAGAGCCAGCATGAACATTATTGCAGCGTGTATATTGAATAGGGAGAGGGCGTCAACCCATGATCTAAGTCTCCGGTACCTTTTTGTTTCCACAAACCTTCTTCCATTATGGCTCAACTTGAGCTTTGCCGGCTGTCACACTGGATTATGCCCCCAACTTTCTAAAGTCATTCTGTTCCTTCATGATATAACAGAACTGGTGAACCCCCAAATGAAACCATCATTTTAATTCTCAGAATCCTCTTTGAGTGGTATAGTTTGGGCAGGGACAGACCCCAACTTCTAGGATCCTGTAATCAGCCCCACGTTTGCAACCTACATGCTCTAAATAAAACAATAGAAGTACCCTCGGAGTGCGGATATTGAACTCCTCCCTCAAAAAAGTAGAAACTGAAGCTACTCAATCTTCCAGCCGTGGCAGTCCAAGCCGTCAAACATTAGCAGCCTAATTGTCATTTTCCAGTCCTTCCACCTTGAGTTCCAATTGGATGATAAAGTGGCTGCACAATATAGAAACTCTGTATGCCAAACTTTGACATCTTGCAAACAGCTGAACTCGTATCTGACTAAAGCACTGGCGTCCTTTTCCTCCTTCAGCTTGTTCCCCACTCCAGTTAGCCTCCCAGTCTCGATTCCACTGTGGCCATACCCCGGCTTACTGCCTCTATAGTCTTATGCCTATCTTCTGTAGAGTCCATCAGCAGACTTTGCCTTTAGATAGGCCTGCCATGTCACCACTTAGCCAGGACCTTAGTTCCTCCACTACACCTTGAAATCTCTTAAATTGACCTCATTGATTTATTGAAAAAATGTAACTCTGAAAACAGGTGTACACCGACAACTACTGTTCATGTCACCACTTGAGCCCATTCACCTGTGACCCTACTCTTCTCTAGTAATAGCTGCACGAGAGAGGTCCTCTGGATGGGTTTTAGTGATTTGCTCCCGAGCCTGCGTCTTTGCCCTTCTTCTTCCCTGCCATGCTCAGCCCATTGTAGTCAATAATTCCCTACATTGGTCATATCAATGCCCTAGGAAATATAATTCATTCCACAGTTGCAGATTGTTACCTAAGATGTGTTTTTATTTCTGTCCTGCCATGGAGGGTCACCTTCTCCATGTCCCTCTGTGGGATCACTCCCACCTTTTGTGGCTTGTGTGCCTGGGTTTCCCAACTCGACTCCTCTCCAGCATCTGGTTGACTCAACAAACCTGCAAGCTTACTGTAGCTGCCAGCTCTGCCACTCAGATCCTCACTGTCACCTTATCTTGGGTAGAATTGCTGTGCCTCCGCATAGTCACTGTCTCTGCCCCCGACCTAGCTTTCATGAGGCAAACGTGAGCATCGTTGTCGGATGTGGGACCTTGTCACTCCTCAGTGAAACATTAAGCATAGGTTTTCCCCTCGCTGCCCCCCCCCCCCTCCTGCTCTGGTAGTAAGTTATGTCTACTTTCGATCCAAAGCTCTTGAAGGGAGAGCCCTCAAGAGTGTGCTCTCCACCTCTAGTATTTCGTATTGCAATAGCACTAGGATAAATTATTTATAACCTTTTATTCACGGAAAAGTACATAGTGTCTGGCTTGGTATCCAGGTATTGCATCTAATACGTAGTATTGAATGCAAAAGCATCGAAAAAATGCATTATTTTGTAGTTAAAGTTTTTAAATGGGTTTTATAATGAGTTTATAAAAACAGCGGTTGGGGACGATCCCCCCATTTAAAAAAAAAACAAACATTTTTACGATGCATTTTTTTCCTATGGTTTTGCATTCGATGCAATCACTAGGAACAGTCTGGCCTATCCTACCAGAAAACGGCCCAATACATCTTTTTCTGCACCTCATACTCTGGCATTGCACATTTTGTCAACGCTGGAAGCCACATCATATGCCACTGGATGCCAGGCTCTAACAAGACCAGTCCTGTATTTAGTTGGTGATTTCCTAGGTGCGGTATGCCACTTGTAAGTCCTGTGCCACCTCCCAGGATTCTGCAGAGTCAGACCAAGTGATTGACTTTCACCCAGTTTTTGGACATTAAGAAATGTTGGCATGCCCATTTAGCTTTCCCCAACGGCCAACCTGCCGCTGCTTGAGGGTTACGGATACCTGCTCATCAATTACTGAGAAATGCGATTTGGAGCAATGACTTTGAAATGTTCCCTTTTATGAGAGTAAATGTCTCTTTTCTGGGTATTTTGAAACCCTTTGAGTTTTCTGAGTCCCGAGACAAGTCACACGGCTATGTGCTGTAGTAATATCTAGTATATCTCTTCGGTTTGAGCTGCACACGTTTGGTTTCTATATCTTTCTCACCATGATCTTTCGGATGATGTGATATTTTATAGTGCAGTACACTGGGGCTGCCAACAGGGTAAACTGTGAATGTAGTGTATTTTCAAATTTTTCCAAAAATACCTGATTAGTCCAATTGGGAGAATCTGTAGTTATTTAAACTGGGTTATTCTTACCTTGTCAAATCGGAAGTTGATCAATTGTGTATACTTGAGATTGTTCAAATGGGAGCATACGGGGATGTTAAACAAGAAATTACCATCATTTGTGAAAACCTCAAATTTGAAACTGGTTGTTGTTTGGCATGATACGTTCTAGTCCTCGTTCTCCTAATCATTTTTTTTTTTTACTTTACTCTGAAGGACCATGCCAATGAGTCTGTGATAGCAGGTAATTGGCGCAATATAAATATCTGCGTTTCATTTTAAACTGTGATTATATGTTAGGATTGTGCAAACTTGGAAATATATGATTAACGGAGAGTATACTGGGTTTGTTGAAGGAGGAGTACCCTTTTTTAAAACTAGGAACATACTGGGATCACACTGTGCAATCCTGGGTTGTGAAGTCTGGAAATGTGTTTGCACGCTGCAATATCCAATGTATCCAAGGCCGCTGCATGGAGAGAGAAATGGCATTCTAGGTCCAATTGTAGAACTCCTGGAGAAAGGGTTTTCATCTGACCTTTGGGGAGATGGAAGGAGCTCTTAGGGGGCGTTTACCCTCTACGTGCAACTACAAGGAGAAAGATTAGCTAGACCAACAGACCTACCTGTCGGTTCCTGTCACTTCTGTAACCGTGTGAATGAGCGGAGTGGCCCCCAGTAAAGCTTACAAAATTTCCATCCCCAGTGTAACATTTTGTGTTACCTTCCCTGTTATCACCAAGAGCCGCCAACTTGACTGTGCATCTGCTGACAGAATGCAGTCTGCAAATGCAGCACTGATTGGGTACACAGAAAAGCGTGAGGATTACTGGTGAGCAGGGGAGTCCGCAGTGGTTGCAAGCAGATCCGTTCCTCAGTGACTGGCCAGTGGAATAGGAGGAAGGGGACGGACACCCACGCCTGCCTGCAGTGCACAGTTGAAACCAGAGTATCACAGGTAACTAAGGAGAAAAAGGTGGTTCCTGGGAGGGCAAACACAGAAATAAAGAGGGCACTAAAGGTGGAAATGGCAATGGCCCATATTGTCAGACCTGGTACAAGAACCACCAAGGGCAAGGATATAGCAGGAAAATAGGAAGGTGGTGACATAGCTGGAAGAGCCACAGGCAAAGAAAAAGGGGGGTGGGGGTAGAAGAGAAGTTACAATTTCAACTGTCATCAAACTGCCACCACAGTTGCAGAATGAGCCTTAGAATCCCACAATTAAGTAGGAGGATCTTCAAAAGCCTCCCAGAGCCCACCATCGTGGGAGGTGCAGATGGAGAAACTGGATAGGTGCTGAACCCTTACAAGACAATATTGAGCATGTTTTCTGGAGACCAGTTTGATCCTGGAGAGAAACCATTTTGGGCTGTGGCTTCAGGCAAAGGGAGACACCAGAGGACTTTGTCACTGGCCTAAGGCAACTCGCTAACAAATGCACTTTTGGAGACACCTACATCAAACACATAAAGAACCAGTTCACGCTGAAGATCACAGAGCACAAGGTTAGGAAGGGGATTTCGAGTTAAGGGGACCATACCTCGGTTGCGGTCTTAGACATTGCAAAAATAGTAGAACACATGCTGTGATGAAGTCAAAACAACTGCAGGGAAAAGATGACATGGGAGTTTGCAGCATTGAAAGGGACAAGGGAGAAAAGAGGGTAGAGTGCTGACAGAGCACAGAGGACCAAGGCGGGGGAAGTGACGGACAACTGGGGAACTGAAAGGGCACTTTTGCCATTGGAAAGAGGGAGAGGAGTAAAGAGGTGTCGGATGTGTGAGCGCCTTTTTTATTTGCGAATTTAGAGTGTTACCCTGGATTCAGGCTGGAATGCATGAAATGTGGCAAGAATGGGCACTTTTCCATATTCTCTGCAATGTTTGTCCGGGTGGAGTAAGGGAAATGAAGCCGGATAGTGTGGCTTAGGATTGTGAAGTAGACTGAGTAAGCTTCTGAGTCGGTGAAGCGGGGAGCAAGCCCAGGAAAGGGGGGAAATCCCATGCAGAGGTTAATGTAACCTGATGTCAGTTCTCATTTTTATCGACTCAGGATATGACTACACCATAATTGATTGGATGATGTAGGAACAGAAGTTCAAAGATGGCAAGGTTGGATGGTATGAACAGAATAACATGGGGATAATATTGGATCCGAGTGTGCCAGGCCTTAGATCTGTGGCAGCGGAAGCTGGAGAAAGGAAAGTGCAGGATATGCAAGACGATGCATTTAGAGAGGAGTTGCGGTGTCTTAAGAGGATACTATCACAAGATTAGTGTGAAACAGGGAGCAGATCTGGTGGTCGCTAGGGCGAGTAATGTTCCCATAGGCATGAAGGAAGAGGTGGTGGCTAAATTCTGCAAGCTTGAACAAGAGGGTATATTTGAAGCAGTGGAAGCCTCTGAATCGGTATCGCCCTTAGCTGCGGTAAGTAAGGCAAATGGACAGATCCGGCTGAGTGTGGGAACCTGAGGGGGTTAAATAAGTGGTTGGTGGTAGGTGGGTTTCCCTTGCTGAACAAAGATGACCCGGTGAGTCTCGTTGCTGGAGCCAAGGTGTTTAGCACACTGGATATGGCCTTGGCTTATGATCAAGTCTGACTGTACCTGAATTCACACCACATTTGTAACACAGGAAGGGACCCACTGGTCCAAGAATATACATTTAGGCCTAGTTTAGGCTTCAACATTCTTCCAGTGAGTGGTACATGCCTTGTTTAAGGGGATGGTTTGCTTCCAGGATGACATCTTGGTCACTGGGAGGAAGAGACAAGAACATGAACAGAAGTTTAGGAACAGTTCTCACATTATTTCATAAGATGTACTGACAATCTGAAGGGAGAGGTTCAAGTTTTGATTGCAATCTATAGACTGTGTGGGGTTCATGTTCCATAGTCTTGGGCACAGGCAGAGAAGGCTTGTTTTCTAGTCCTTTCCCTTTTGCAGCAGTGGATTTCAAGTATGCACATGTCCTGGCTTCTGGTGGTGCTCAGTCTGCCAGAGATGCTGAGTTTCTCAGTGAGATAGCTGGGTGTCTTGTGGGCAACTGCCTTTTAGATAATGCAGCAAGTCTTGGATGTGATTTGTGCATGCAGTGGGAGCCAGTGAAGGTCGAAGAGGGCCAGGGGTGATGTGCTCGCAACTGCATAGACCCTTGATGAGGCTTGCGGCCGCGTGTAGAACACTTAACAGGGGCACAAGGTAAGATGGTTCAGAGGACTTTGAGGAAGGAATTGCCCTCATCCAGGTGGGATAGGACCAGTGTTTGAATGGTGGATCTAAAGCTGTCCGGAGGGACGAAGCCTTGGCTTTCTGCAGGATGGGGAGAGCTAATAAGCTTTCTGAGCTTTATTAGCTATGTGTGCCTTGAAGGAGAGGTGTTTGTCTATGTGGAACCCGAGGGACTTGGCACACTCACTCAGACGACCGACAAGAAGAGTTCTCCTCCTTAGGACTGTTTAGGTTAACTATGGTAGGGATCAACTCCTTCTTTGGCTCTATTCCTGCATCACTTGGCGTAGGAGGTGAGCTTTGGTGTGAAGCCGTCAGAGTTCATGGTTGATAGCCAGGTCTGTATGGGTGTTCGGTGTTCGGTGTTGTTGGTGAGGAGTAGGAATTCGGTCTTGGAGGGGTTGAGCTTCAAGTATGCACTAAACATCCAAGACTGGATCAGCGAGAGGCAGGTTTTGAGCCTATGGTTGTCTGTGATGGAGTCGATGTTGAGGTATAGCGGTGTATCGACAGCGTATTGATGGATTTTATGTGTGGCTAGGAGAGCTCCTATTGTCTCGATGTATAGATTGAAGATCACTGGGGAGAGCACGGAACCCTGCGTGACTCCACAGGTGACTGGTGGCATTGGTGATCTAGCTGAGCCAATCTGAACAAACTGCTGGTGAGGTAGGACTTGAACCAATGTAGGAGAAGTTTGCTGTTCCCTATGCACTGATTTAGGGTGTCCGTAAGCACCTGGTGGTCTGCTGTGTCAAAAGAAGCCAAGAGGTTGAGTAGAACTAGGAGACAGGGGTGGCCGCCGTCAAGATTGTGAGGGCATTGTCGACCACCTGTATGGTTGCTGTCAAGGATTTCAATCAGGCACACCCCCAGGTCTCGCCTAGCATGTAGTGCGTAATGAAATAATTATTTTATTTGTGTCTATAAGTTCAATATTCTGAATGATATACCTATCATATCACACCCTTCTCAAAATACCCCCCAGGTCACAGTGGATCAGGAATCTGGCTAGTTTGTAAAGGTATTTTATTCATTTATTTAATATTCAAATCACACATATGGGGCAGCAATCACCAGGTGGTGACAATACAATTCAAAAATAAGTAAAACAATTGAATTCACTTATATTAATGCAGAATAGAAAACACAGGAAAAAGACCAGTTTTGGTTTGTGAACAGAGAGTGTTTATGTTAATAGTTCCCCCTGTAAAGTACTAAAGGTAATGAGCAATCCTACACAGATGTCAGTAATCAGCAGGTATTCAGGAATGAAAGACAATGTCTAGAGTTTAAATGCAATCTTCCCTCCCCAAATAATAGAGAAAACCGTTTTTGGAAATAGACACTTTTAAAATGACAGGTGAAAAAGGGCTTTGTAAAACAGTGCAAAAGGTTGCATAATTTCTTAAAGGGAGAAAAGTTCTGAGGAAAGTAACACTAAACGGCTCCTAACACACATAAACTACAAGATAAACAAAAGTATATACTTTAGATCAGGATGGGAGTTTAAGAAACACTTTAAATGGGAAAAAGACCCGTGTAAGCTTTTGAAAACTGCACATTCACGGGAAAATTTCACAATGCGATTTATTTATTTATTATTTTTTTATTAGACCTTTTTGGTTGTGGATGTAGCTAAGAGTCTTAGGTATCAGTGAGTTGAAATTTTGTTTCTATCTATAAATTTGAAGAAGTTGGTTTTAGTGAGAGGTGTTTTTGCAAAATAGGTGCGAAAATGAAACAGAAATTCGGTTTTAAAAATGACAGATGGGTTTCATTACACTATATTAATGACTATGAAAAAGAGGATGCCACCCGGGAATCTTCAGTTACGTGGCCTGCGTAACCCTTCACGTGGTGGATACTCGATTCCTTTCTGGGATCTACTTTAGTTACTCAAAATCACTAATGACTTATGGTTTTGTAAAACAAATTAGAAAAATCGGCGCAAGAATGGTTCTGACAATGGTTCTGAAGATAAAGATGGTATGGGTTGAGATTGGGAAAAGACAATGCAAATATACTATGGGTTACTGTTCTTCCTATTAATACTTACAGTCCCTTGTAATTAAAATGGACCATCAAGGATCTGGTCATGGATCGGGTCAGGTCTACTGGCAGCAGGGCACTTCTGGAGGGATTGGATCAGTGGTGCGGTTCTGGTCAATTTTGGACTGCACCTCAGACTGGATTTGGATGGGCCCTTCTGGTTACTGGACACGGCAGATTAGCAGGATGCAAGTTTCAGCAGGCAAGCCTTGAGGGTAGCAAGCCTAGCTGAATCAGAATTATTCTTTTAAGTTGTGTGATGGTTGAATTCGGGCCTAGCTAAAAAGAGTTCAGCACGGCTAAGAACTGGATTCTGCAAAGAAATCTGGAATCAGATGCAAGGTGAAGATAGGATGGAGAAGTCAGGAACAAGACACTGCGGGGAAATCTGGATGTGTTCTGGAAGCAGTGTCTGTGTGGAGTGAAGTTCCTATATTTATACTACCAAATGACATCACCAAGTTTATGGTGTGGGCAAAATTTAAAAACGCACCCCTATGGCTTTGAGTGGCCACAGGCACTTGCCTCGTTTTGGTTGGCAGTCAGAACAGAGCAGTCATTTTTACAATGGGATTTGGGAACTCCCACATTGATTTTGACCAAAACTTGCACATTTCTTAAATTACGTTCCCTAATAAAATCGGACATATACATTTCATATTTGATGGACTATATTCACATTCAATCCCCATCTCTGTGCAAGCTGTCTTTCTCATTCTATATAATTTTCTCAATTTTAATCATAAAAGTTTGGATTAATAATTTCTAATTCGGGTCATCTATGGGCGCTTATCAGTGGATCATGTACATACAATCTTAGACTTGCAACATTGATAGTTCTGCTACAATGAAAGTTTTTTTTTGTAACTTTGGTTCCTTAAATGGTACAGGTTTCATCAATGTCTTCAAAGCAAAAGCCTAAAATTAGGTTAACATCTACCAATTTTCAGACTTATTCTTCAGGTTGCACAGTTAAAGAGTTTCACATGTAATCGCAAATAGAGGTTTAAACCTCAAAGTTCCAGCAGTTTTTTTCTCTCCTTTCAACAAACAGCTGTCAGATCCCTTTGATCATGGTGGGCATGGTGGGGTGTAGAGGGAAGCATCCTGCCCCTCCCCAGAAGAGCCCATCCTCAGCCTGTCCTTTGTTCTTGGCTCAGCCAAAAGACAAATGTCTAATGAAGTCTCATTGTGCTCCTTCTTGTCAATATGCAGGAACCATTAAGGCCTCCTGCATCAAGGGAGTGTCAAACTGAGATGTCAAACTTTCCCAGGCTGGTCACTGCCCAATCAGAATTAGGCAGTTTCTTAACTCCAATACTGTGTTGCTTTTAAAATTCACAATAAAGTATTTTCTTTTAACACATATAAAAATAAGCACGGTTTATAAGGGATTTGGACATTTAAAAGAATTAAGCCCTTCACAAACATGCTTTAAATAGGCGCATTTTGCAATTTCTTCAGGAAAGAGAAACACAATTAAACTGGGTTTGACAGCTAATTTTCTGATGCAGCTGTCAATCAGTGAGGCCTGGATTCCTCTGACTGCACAGGAGAATCTATGATTTTAGCACACTTTTCCTTTCAATAATTCACTGGGGAAATGACTGAATTTAGTGCCAAAATAACACTTTAAAGGTTGCCATTGATTGGGAAGCTGTATTTAAAGGCATTTTCAGATTTTAGCCGACTTTTGTGGCCTGCTTCATGTGACGGGTAACAGCACCCCCTGGCATTCTCCTGCAGGGAGTTCTGTTTTGACATCAACTTTGCCTGTGTGTGGCAGGGTGTGCAGCTCTTTTGTGGTTTATGAACCATGTGCAGTTTTGCAGATTTGGCGCACACAGAGGTTAGTGCATCCATTTTTGGCAGTTTTCTTGCCCCATTGGCAAAGGGGTGTGATAGGGTGCACTGGCATGGGTTGAAATATCCCACATGTTTCCGTGCTGCATCTGGGTCTGAACCCAGATTAGTAGGTTTGGGGGGAGATTCTTGGTGTTGATGTGTTGCTGCAGTGGTTTGGATATCGCTTTCTCAATGTTCTTACCTATAAAGGGAAGATGGTTGATGGGGCAATAGTTGCCTATGTTGTCAGGAGTGGGTTCTTTAGTAGAGGGAGGATTTGTCCTGGTTTTATGGTCGATGGAAATTTGCCTTGAGTTAGAGATCTGTTTATGATTTCCAGGTAGGGAAGGAGGAGAGCTTCTGCTGGGAGGGTCTTGAGGAACGATGCTGGAAAGATGACATCTGGATATAATGTGGCTTTGACGGTTTCTACCAGTTCCTCTGTCGAGAGTGTCTTGCATGTTGTCCATGGTGTGGAGATTTTCCGAGGAGGGACGTGAGATTGGTCTGTGGATGCAGAGCTGGTGTCTATGTGCTTCTGAATCTTGCTGATTTAGTCAAAGAAGGTGTTGGGGTGGATTTTTCCAGGTGTTGGTAAGGCAGGGATGGGTAGAGGGCTGACATCCTACCTAGCTAAGGTCGGCACCTTTCTCCTAGCTCTCTCGCCATACATTGCTAATTTTTCAGTGCTCCTCTTTTTTCATTGCTTTTTCTTTGTCATGCTAAAACCAGTCCCCCTTATAGCTCGATATGGCTTTACTTAAAAATAGCGCAAAAATGAATGTTAGCATACTTTATACTAATAAATCATTTCTTATTCCTGACCATTTTAAACTATTATTTTTAAACAAATTATCACATCAGAATACATGACAGCCAGCAAAATCTTTATAAAAGCCTGTTACTTTCCTTGAGTCCAGTACTGACATCACTACTCGGCTATAGGAAATTGAACCCATTATTAAAACTGTAATAATTTATTACAGTTGAGTTGTGACATCACAATGACTGCTCCTTGAGCCATTACAAAGCAGAATTCCAGATGCCACTGGGGCACTTCATTAAAGCCATAACTAGGGTTTTAGATTCCTTTCTTCTGTGACACTTTACAGCCATTAATTGATAAGGATCTTTTTTATGGTGGTTAGTTTATTTTGTGCATTACTTAAGCAATATGACCCGTGCGGCGGAGGCATTACCTGAGTCAGTAATGCCCCCGCCGCTAGGGTCATATTGCTATTAGTACCCCGGCCTGCATTATGTGCGTGACCGGGGCACTAAAAGCATTTAATTATGTCCCGAAATGCCACAGCGTTTCGGGACAGAAAAAGAAAAAAAAGAAACAACCGAGAAAATAGCCGCCATGCAAAGGGAAAACAGAGTCTGTTTTCCCTTTCCATGGCGGCCATCAGGAGCAGACGTGCTGGGAACAAAAGTGTTCCCAGCGCATCCGCTCCCGAAAAAGAAGCAGAAGGTAAGTGGGGTTGTGAGGGAGGGAAAGAAAAAAACATACCTGCGTCCCTGGTGGGGGACGATGGAAGCTTCCAGCCGTGTGGAGGTGTGCAGCGGGGATGGCCCCGCTACGAGTCTCCACACTGCTGGAGGCTAGCGTCCCCCATCGGGGACACAGGAGCAAGCAGGTAAGTGGGGTGGGCAGGGCAGGGAGGAGGGAGGGAAGGGAAAAAAATAAGCTTACCTGAAGGCAGCCTCTCACCTGTGTGGAGGCTCGGAGCGGGGATGGTCCCGCTTCGAGCCTCTTCATTGGCAGAGGGGCTGCCACGCCCCCCCTGCCGAGGACAAGGCGGCTGGAATCCCGGCCAAGAATCAAAGGATTCTCGGCCGGGTAAGGACCCGGCGAGAGCCAATCAGAATGCGTGTTGCATTCTGCTTTACTCTCGCCGGGTACTAATGAAGTTTAACATATGAGAGCAAGAATGTATCCGCATGTTATCCAATATTTATACTGTGCCCATCACCACAGTAGTGGCCTCATGGCTCTTGGCTTTTTCTGAAAGGTCGCATAGTGGTACCTAGTAGGGTATTCCTAGGCCCAAGTCTTATTTTAAATCACAAAATGCCTTTTTAAACTGTACTAGAATATTTAAAATAAAATAAATGTGCAACATCCTTAAAAAGCATATTAGTGTTTTTTTCTCATCTTACACACTCTATATTTGTCCTATGTATCAGCGCTTGGAAGATCTCTTGCATTTAAATAAGCAAGAGACCAAATATTAAATGAGGTGACCGTGCAACCACGTATGATAAGAAATATACTAGCCTCTGCCATACGTTAAAAAAGGATGACCATATAGTTCCTTAGGTAATGGCTTAATTGCACCGTGAACCAGCTTTTGCTGTAATAAAAACTGTCTTTTTTTTTATTTGTAACTTAGTGTGATTTCTGCCAATTTATTTATAAATGTTAAGGGTGACCTGACAGTTGTTCCTTGCTCTGAATTCCTGACAAAAACGAGCATTGGCAAATACAACGGGTTTTAGCTCTTGTATTAGCATTTGCCATAAAAAGGCCTGGTAGCGCCATCATGGCAGTGCCTCAAACTTGTCTACACCAAGCCCACACACAATCAAAACTGCTTGCTTTACCATCACTTGTAGTAATATCACTGTACTCTGGTCTTCAGTTATATTTCCGCTCAATCCTAGATTAACAGCATTGATGGAACCGGTATCTCTTACAGGCCTACAAATACTTTTAAAAAAGCGACTGCATCAACAAAAAAACAAGAGGGGGCGGGGGATCAATACAGCGTACTCTCCAGTAGAAGCTACAGCACAGTCCCCCTGAGCAATCTCCATCGGCCCTTATTAGCTAATGTCTAATTATAGCGGTCACTGCCGCAATGGGCTGTTAGCTGGTGCTCTGAGGCTGCATCTTCAGGCAGCGCGCGCGCCCTGGCGCGAACGCTGCGAGAATATTGTGCGCGCCTCTCCTCGGAGGGTGATCGATCTACCGCCACCACTTACAGCGGATGGTAAATCGTTGCTCTTCGAATGCTGGAATATGCCTGCGGTGCAGTACCGAGATTCACGTGCATTTACTCTAAGTGGAGCCTGGCAGATTTATCGCCTAGTAGTGCGTCCATATTATTTATATACCTTGCAAGGGTGCGAACAGTTGGGCGCGGGAACGACCAGGGTGGGCGCACATCAGGCACGTGCGTCTTCACTGTGTGTGGACATTGTACACAACCCGGACTAATCCGACATTTTGCGGATTTATGCCAAATTCAAATCGAAACTGCAGATATAAAATGTAAATCACTTCATTGCTGGCATCCCAATAGTGCTCTACGATTTAAAACAAGGTCTTACTGGGCGGGCGGGGTCCTTCGTTTAAGTTATGTGTGGGGCTTAAAATACAATTATGTGGAAATTGCAATTGATCTAAAGAACAAAACAATGGACACCAGATGTCTAAAATACTGACGTTTGAAACCTTTTGGCAACGTTTCAGAAATGTTTCCGCATATTTGAAAATTACATTTTGTTGTTGTTGCAAGCGCAAGATTGGTGTATGCTGGTTCGTTTTAAGAACCGAACTGGCAACCCGTTTGTTTGCCAAAGTTTTGAATACACATCATTGCTGTAGGAATCATTTGTTCAACTGGTGCAGCTGCGTTAGGGCTATTAAACTGCAGCTTCTTGGGGCGAGGGTGAGGGGTGCCACTGTCCAGTGGCTATGCAACCATTTGACAAGTATGAGCAATGAATACACGTGGCATAGGTACTTGGCCTGTGGGCAAGTACCTGCAATAGCCGCTTGGCAAGCTTGCAGGTTAAAGATAACCGTTCTGTTGCTTCTGAGTCCCTGCTCAAATACCCTAATAAGAGGCAGTGTGTTGGCAAGCATCTGGAATACATGGGGCTCTAAATGTGGGGTGCTCAGTCTCTATGCAAGCAGGTGGCTAATGTCAGCTGTGACCCCTCCAGGCACAGGCGCCCTGCTTATTTGCATGCAGCCGGACAATGCAAGTTTGGAATATGGAATTCCATGGGGCCCTTTTTTGTGCAAGCATGAGAAGTCCGCGGAGTTTGTATGTTGCACAGATGACTGTTTCTTGTGCCAGTATCTGGGCATTAGAGCTGTGTGTGAGTCGACTCCATGCAGATCCCTAGGTTGATTTCAATCCTTTTCTTTCCTGGAATATATTTTCTGACTTAGTTGCCTAGGCAGACCGCTGCTGCTACAGGCGGGTTATTGGAACCCTGATTTATAGGTCTCCTAAATATGGGCCACTTGAATAACTCCTCTTCTAAGTCTCAATGTAAATTCTCTTAAGATATGATTTATTGAGGACGTTGCTGTACTGAACCCCGAAGCATGCCTCGCATTGCAAATGTGTGTAATGTGAAGTGTATGTGAACATCGGCTGGCTCCCTTGTTCATGTCCCTATCTCGCCCATCGCATCCTGCTTTCTGTAATCCGTATAGTACGGACCTGGCAAGCCATGCAGGCCTAATTCTGGCACCTGCTACACTAGGCTGCTGGTTAAGAATATGGCAAAGGCGCTTGCCAGATACCCAATTCTTGCCAACCCATGCAGTCAAACTCTGATTTAGAAGTAGCTCTTCAAGCAGCAAAGCTGGTGGAAGCTTTACTCCCTCCATATTTCTGCTCCCCATTGGGCCAAGACATGAGCAGTGGCTTGAGGGACATGGCTGTAGATCCCTCTTGTCACTCTACCCATGGAGCCATCAGGGACTCCCCTTGGCAGGCCACGCATGTGCAGCTGGATGGGAGAATCTCTAAAGGTTCCTGGTGGCTGAGGCAGACCCCAGCCTCTCTGAACTTTTGCTCCATCATCCTCAGCCCAGGTGGTGGTACCATGGTATCTTCTGGAGGAAGCGCTTCCATCGAGCAGGTTCCCTCCTCCAGGCCACTGTGCAGGTAAGGCAGCATCTCTCCATCTCCTGGTCTGGTGTCTGGGAGGCAAACACTGCATCAATCATGTACCTTAAATGGAGGCTGCAATGCGGTGTATAAACGTCTCTTTATATGAAATATCACATAGTGATGGTATGTGCAATATCGTGGTCTTCAACGCAAATGCCCATTAATGGAATGTGTAGAGGCGTGAAAGATGCAGTCTTTCGCCACTTGAGAACCAAAGGCATGCCAGAGAACATCAAACTGGCTGCCTTGCATGCAGCGCTAATTCACAGGTATTTGGCAGCCAGTTCTGGCTCTCTGCGTTGCAGTTAATTTAAATGCTCACAGAGTTGTCAGCTGAGCTCTCTTTCAAGTGGGCTGTCACTAAATGTTCTCAGAGGCCGATAAGCAAGCGCAGCTCTTCCCGAAGGGGGCGGTAGGATTATGCCAGCAGTAATGATTGAGCTGGGAACCACTACATATAAAATTGAGTGCTAAAATACGAGGGAATAGGTGCAGAGCATAGAAGTCGCTTTTGTGATTGCACAGCAGGGGAGGGGTTACAATGACCAGTTATTATTCTTCGAATGTATAGCTTCCGCAAAACAACCCTAGCTACATTACCCAGAAAACCACTGCAAATAATGGCTGAGCAGGAAACCACAACACCGACTCCGCCGCCCTAAATGCAGTCTACCAATACATCCAGGCCTGGATTTCCACACACCGTCTTAACGATGACCAGACAGACTTAAAAAAAAAAAAAAAAAAAAAAAACGATCACCTGTATGCCTCTCTTTCACCATAGATGGCTTCGTTATCCCAGTCTCATCTTCAGTAAAGATACTGGGAGTTTACCTGGATGCCTCGCTCTCTCTCAATTGGAAAGTTAACTCCATCGCCTCGTCAGCAGTGTTAACTTCCGAACTCATTAACGCATCCGGACCGTACCTTTCCCTTGACCGTAGTCTCACCATTGGTTCCAGACTTGATTACCGTAATGGAATATTTGCAGGAACCTCAACACGCAAAATCCAAAAAATGCAAGTCACACAGAACAATGCCTTACGCTCTACGCTTAACATCCCCAGGCAAGCTCACATTTCGGAGGCCAGATGAAATGCCCACTGGATACACACAAGAGACTGGATCACTTTCAAAACATTAGCAATCACGCACAAGTGCCTTTCCAACTCAGCACTGCCCTACCTATCGAAGATCGCCAAAGCCTAATCAAAGAGGCCAATTATAACTGCATACACCAATTATCTGTGCACACCAAAATTCGGGCTAACCAGAGCTGCGGGCTCTAGCTTCCCGGTTATGCTTATAAACTTTGGAATGTACTCCTGCATGATTTAGGAGCGGAAACACTCCTACTGGGCATTCCGTAAAAGCAGGAAAACTTGGGCTTGGTGCGCTCTATAAATGTAAAAGCAAATAAATACTTTTCTGTGTTCACTTCTAACCATCATGGCAGTTGTTGAAACAGTCTGTCTACAATTTGTAATTTTTCATACAAATATCCTTATACCGCACCCTCCTCTGCTCATGCCACTGCAGACGCAGGGGGAAATATAGAGATTCCTGACTCACATGCTGTCATGATCTCTGCTTCCAAAAGATCAGGACTTACCTGAATCCCTTGGAAGCAGACCCATAACCCCGGTTCCGAGTGCCAGCCAGTCCAAATTGGGACCTTTTGGACCCTGTCCTGGCGCCAGTGGCACCAGGCTCATAAAGATGCCCAGTCCCAGCGCTGGAAGCGCCGGGCTCATAATGCTTGGGTGGACTTACCTGCAGCAGACCATGCTGCTTACTTACCTGCCAGTTGAGCCCCTGATCCTCTTCTGTTTGGGACTACTTTTCCTGTTGGGTGGGGCAGGAGCCACTCCCTTGGTTCAGAACACTGGAACTCATCTGGAAAGCAGGAACTCTTTTCTCACCTAGGCGAGGCTGTGGAAGGAGACATCTAAGCACTACAGGAGGCTATTTAAACCACACCCGATGGATGAATCTTGCTTTGCGTTTCTCTGCAGCAGAACGCTCATCGTGTCTTCTGATCCTGGGCCTAAGGGAACAAAGGCTTACCCATCCTGGAATCCAGTCTTCAGCAGCACCTGTAAAGACAAAGAAAGAACAGGTTAGCACTACGGTCTTCAGTGGCAGCGCATCTCTTACCTGGTCCATCGGCTGTCACCAACGCCTCGCGCTGCATTCCGGCATCTGAAAGACAAAAGCTTACCAGCTCTTCGCACGCTCCGGAGGCCTTCGGCGCTGCATCCCGCATCTGAAAGACAAAAGGAGGTGCGTTTAAAGACATTGGGCAACTTTATTACTCACGTGCCATTACTCCTTCCCACGCCGAATCCAGTGGGTATTCCAGCACCCTTCAGCTTCTCTAAAGCTCCGAACTTGCACCTGCAAGATAAAAGGGACAGTTAGTGCGCATCGTGAAGCAGACTACAAGCGCTTACTTACGTGCTTCCAGGCGCTTCTATTCCTCACGCGGGTTCTATCCTCAACTCTCATCAGCCCGCCATCCGCCATCGCCGGAACCCTGCAAAAACAAGAGATATCATTACAAAAGACTTTTAAGACATTTGAAGTGCCCAGAACTTACCGTTCGTGCAGTTAACGACGGACAGCAGTCCTCTGAGGTCAAGAGGCCTGCACCCTTATCCAGTGAAGAAACTGGTTATGGCACCCTGCCCCGAGGCAGATGGAGAGCTCGGCGTTCACTTACCTAAGACATCTTACTCTTCGAGTCAGACATACAGTGCACAGAGGTCCAGCCCAAAGAGCCAACCGTGTGTTACACATCACCTTTGAAGATACGGCATTCACCCAGTCAAGACCGGCGCCTCTGCGGGAATCAGGTGAACGTTACAGAACGCAAAGCCGACCGCAAAACTCCCACCCAGGCACTATGGAAACCTCGGATACCGACCAGCTAGCCCAGTTACTTGGGGAACTAAGAGCAGAAGTGCATGCAGCCCGTCAGGAAACGAATGCTCTAAGAAGGGAACTGATTATTTCCAAAGAGCGAACAGACGATCTCGCTAGACAATTGCTACAGTCACAAGCCGGACAAACTCCGTTACCCGCATCAGGGGCAAATCTTCCTTCAACATCTTCTACGAACCCAGTGCAGATCAACCTACCTGGGAATGTACCTCTGGCTCCGCACGAACGATTTTCTGGTGACCCAAAGAGGTTTGCAGTATTTATTAATCAGTGCCAGTTGCACTTCTTATGCCGGCCAGCAGCCTTTCCAACTGATCAAGCTAAGGTAGCTTTCGTGCTTTCGTACCTTAGTGGCAATGCGGCAGACTGGTCGATCCCTCTAGTTAATCAAGATGGTCCGGTTCTCCATGATTTTCAAGCTTTTCAGCTCAGTATGGAAAAACTGTTTGCAAGACATTCACAGGGGCAGGCCTTGGACAATGAGCTCCTTTCATTGCGACAGGGTAATCAAGACCTTTTGGCTTATATTGCGTCTTTCAACAGACTGATAGTGGAAACTCGATGGCCTGAGGACAAAAGGATTACGCTGTTTTATAGAGGTCTATGTGGAGAGCTCAAAGATGTGTTAGCCCAAGTATGAATCCCCCGCAAGACTGTTCGGACTATATTGACTTAGTCGTTCAAATTGACCACAGACTGCAGAACAGGAAGGCCGATCGTTCCAAGTTTGATGCTCGAGTATTTTCCAAACCACCAACTCCTACCAAAGGAGTAGACTCCGGTGAACCCATGCAAATAGGGGGCCTGAAAGGACCACTAACACAAAAGGAGCGGGAAAGGAGAAAACAGCTGCAATTATGCCTCTATTGCGGAAACTCGGGGCACTTTCTTCGAGACTGTCCGGTGAAACCAGCCAAGAAGGCAGTAGGAGCTGCAGTTACCAGGGTCACAAACTCTGAGCAGGGAAACGACCTCGCCCGACAAGAATAGAGGTCCTCTTGCCGAGCGTTAAAACCAGTTCCGTGACCTCGCATTTCGTGATACCTATGGTCCTCATTAGCCCTGAACATCCGGATCGATTACATGCGATTGAAGCTTACGTCGACAGCGGTGCCATCGGCAATTATGTGGATCATGAAATGGTTTAGAGGATGAATCTGACTCTTTGTCCAAAGGCTGTAAAGGACGTCATTACTATGGTGGATGGTACGGAGATAGCCTCCGGACCAGTAACGCATACCACCCAAGAAGTGACGCTAGTAAGTCAAGATGGACACCATGAGAAGATCGTGTTCGATGTGATCAAGGCCCCTCAGTTCAAGATTATTCTAGGAATTCCTTGGTTAGAGAAGCACAATCCTCAGATTGATTGGCGAGCAAGAACGGTTCAGTTTCCAGAATGTGTCTCTCCGTGTCACCCTCGACCTGGTGTTGCACTGGCAGCAATTTCCTCGGAGGCTCCCCAGTTACCTCCTGAATACCTAGAATTCCAAGATGTTTTCCGGAAGGATCAGGCTAACTTTCTACCTCCTCATAGGTCTTATGACTGCCAGATAGACCTGATACCTGGATCTACTCCTCCTTGCAGTAGAATTTATGCCCTCACCGAGCCTGAGAATCTTCACCTCCGACAATACCTGGATCAATACCTAGCGAATGGGTTTATTCGTCCTTCCAAGTCCCCTGCTTCCTCAGCTTTGTTCTTCGTTCCAAAAAAAGAAGGGGACCTTAGAACTTGTATAGATTATCGCGCCCTGAACCAGATCACCGTTAAGAATAGATATCCGTTACCTTTGATCCCTGAACTCCTGGACCAAGTCAGAAAAGCATGCATATATACAAAGCTGGATCTTAGAGGAGCCTACCACTTGGTACGAGTAAAAGAGGGCGATGAATGGAAGACGGCCTTCCGCACCAATTATGGGCTATTTGAATATCAGGTCATGCCCTTCGGACTTTGCAATGCCCCGGCCGCCTTTCAATATTTCATGAACGATGTCCTCAGAGAGCTCATAGATGTGTGTGTTGTTGTTTACATTGACGACATCCTCGTTTATTCTTCATCGGAAACTGAACATTGGAAACACGTGAAAATGGTCCTCGAGAGATTGCGTCAACACAAACTTTTCGCTAAGTTGGAAAAATGTGTTTTCAACGTGACTGAAGTTGAATTCTTGGGATTCATATTATCACCTAGCGGAGTGCGTATGGATTCAAAGAAGGTTGATGCAATTCTCAAATGGCCATCGCCATCCTCCGTAAAAGGTGTTCAAAGCATGTTAGGCTTCGCTAACTTTTACCGCAGGTTTATCCCCAAATTCTCTCGAATAGTCCAGCCCATCACCGCCTTGTTAAAGAAAAACAAACTTTTTAATGGTCTACCGAGGCGGAACAAGCTTTCCAGAATTTGAAGACTAGATTTATCTCTGCACCAATCTTAAAACATCCTCGCCCAGAACTCCCCTACATCGTTGAAACTGATGCTTCGAGCCTTGCCATGGGGGCAGTTCTATCACAAAAGGACCCAGTAACCAATCAGTTGCATCCCGTGGAATTTTGGTCCCGCAAATTCTCGCCTCCTGAAATCAATTACACTATTACTGATAAGGAACTTCTAGCTATCAAGTCCGCCTTTAAGGCTTGGCGGCATTATCTTCTGGGGGCCCGACACACCGTTACTGTGATTACAGATCACCGAAACCTGCAATATTTGAAAACCGCAAAAGCTCAATCCTCTAGGCAACTCTGTTGGGCACTATTCTTTGCCGAGTTTGACTTCATAATTACCTATCGACCTGGTACAAAAAACGGTAAAGCTGATGCCCTTTCTCGGATGGGAGTGGAAGAACATTTGATCAATCCTAAACCTGTACCTATCATTCCCGAACAAATAATTCTAGGTGTAATCGCCACACAATCCATAGAGGAAGTTAAGGATAAAGCCAGGCTACTGGTAACTCCAGCAGACATACAGAATTGGCATCTGCAGGGAAAGGACTTTACGGTGAAGGACAACCTATTATATTTCCAAGAACGGTTATACCTGCCCAGCACAGATTTACAGAATAAGGTAATCTCTTGTTATCATGATTCTTTAATGGAAGGACATCCCGGTATGACCAAGACCTCGGAAAAGATCAAGCGCTACTTCTGGTGGCCGTCTTGGAAAAAAGATATCAGAGACTTTATAATGTCCTGTGGAGTATGCGCCCAAAACAAGAGTCAAAAGGAAAAACCAGCCAGCCTCTTACGCCCTATTGACATCCCACCTCGCCCTTGGCATACGCTTTCTATGGACTTCATCACCGATCTACCTCCATGCTCCGGATACAATACGATCCTAGTAATCGTGGACCTATTCTCCAAGATGGCGCATTTCATTCCACTCAAAGGCTTACCAACAGCAGCAACTCTGGCCCGAGAATTTCTCGAAAACATCGTCCGACTGCACGGTTTTCCTTCAGTTCTCATTTCGGATCGAGGTAGTCAATTTATTTCTCATTTTTGGCGAAGTTGCTGTCGGTCGGCTCAAATTGATGTGAGACTTTCGACCAGCCACCACCCTCAAACCGACGGACAAACCGAGAGGACCAATCAAACTCTGGAACAGTATTTACGCTGCAGGCTACAACAAACTGAAAAAACTTGGAAAGATATCCTTTGGATAGCAGAATATGCCTACAATAACTCTGTCCACTCGGGAACTGGGAAGACCCCGTTTTTTCTTTTATACGGTAGTCACCCTCGAACCTCGGAGTTGGATCCACTCCAAGATCTTGGAACACCAGCAGTAGACCACCTGTATTCTACAATCACTCAAGCCTTTAAGGAAGCCGTTTCTCACCTTCAAAGGGCTAAAGAACAATACAAGAGAGGAGCAGACCAACATCGGAAGGAAGCCCCCCAATATCAAGTAGGAGATCAAGTCTGGTTATCCACCAAATATCTACCTCTAAAAGGACCACGCACATTCAACTCAAGATACCTTGGTCCCTATTCTATCACTACCATAGTAAATCCAGTAGCGGTCAAGTTGGACTTGCCCCCTCACATGAAGATACATCCGGTCTTCCACGTCTCTCTATTAAAACCCGTGCAACCTCAAACCCGACTAACTAAATCTCCAAAACCTATTCTAGTTGATGGAGAACTCGAGTTTGAAGTCAAAAGCATCCTGGATTCCAAGATCTCCAAATCTAAACTATTTTACCTGATTGACTGGAAAGGCTACGGTCCCCAAGAAAGATCCTGGGAACCTGCAGAATATGTCCACGCCCCTCGTCTAATCAAAAGATTTCATCGAACATTTCCTAACAAGCCCAAACCCCCGGAGAAGCCCGGTTTGGGAGGAGCCTTGAGGGGGGGTACTGTCATGATCTCTGCTTCCAAAAGATCAGGACTTACCCGAATCCCTTGGAAGCAGACCCATAACCCCGGTTCCGAGTGCCAGCCAGTCCCAATTGGGACCTTTTGGACCCTGTCCTGGCGCCAGTGGCACTAGGCTCATAAAGATGCCCAGTCCCAGCGCTGGAAGCGCCGGGCTCATAATGCTTGGGTGGACTTACCTGCAGCAGACCATGCTGCTTACTTACCTGCCAGTTGAGCCCCTGATCCTCTTCTGTTTGGGACTACTTTTCCTGTTTGGTGGGGCAGGAGCCACTCCCTAGGTTCAGAACACTGGAACTCTTCTGGAAAGCAGGAACTCTTTTCTCACCTAGGCGAGGCTGTGGAAGGAGACACCTAAGCACTACAGGAGGCTATTTAAACCACACCCGATGGATGAATCTTGCTTTGCGTTATTCTGCATTCTCTGCAGCAGAACGCTCATCGTGTCTTCTGATCCTGGGCCTAAGGGAACAAAGGCTTACCATCCTGGAATCCAGTCTTCAGCAGCACCTGTAAAGACAAAGAAAGAACAGGTTAGCACTACGGTCTTCAGTGGCAGCGCATCTCTTACCTGGTCCATCGGCTGTCACCAACGCCTCGCGCTGCATTCTGGCATCTGAAAGACAAAGGCTTACCTACTCTTCGCATGCTCCGGAGGTCTTCGCACTGCATTCCGGCATCTGAAAGACAAAAGCTTACCAGCTCTTTGCACGCTCCGGAGGCCTTCGGCGCTGCATCCCGCATCTGAAAGACAAAAGAAGGTGCGTTTAAAGACATTGGGCAACTTTATTACTCACGTGCCATTACTCCTTCCCACGCCGAATCCAGTGGGTATTCCAGCACCCTTCAGCTTCTCTAAAGCTCCGAACTTGTACCTGCAAGATAAAAGGGACAGTTAGTGCGCATCGTGAAGCAGACTACAAGCGCTTACTTACGTGCTTCCAGGCGCTTCTATTCCTCACGCGGGTTCTATCCTCAACTCTCATCAGCCCGCCATCCGCCATCGCCGGAACCCTGCAAAATAAGAGATATCATTACAAAAGACTTTTAAAACATTTGAAGTGCCCAGAACTTACCGTTCGTGCAGTTAACGACGGACAGCAGTCCTCTGAGGTCAAGAGGCCTGCACCCTTATCCAGTGAAGAAACTGGTTACGGCACCCTGCCCCGAGGCAGATGGAGAGCTCGGCGTTCACTTACCTAAGACATCTTACTCTTCGAGTCAGACATACAGTGCACAGAGGTCCAGCCCAAAGAGCCAACCGTGTGTTACACATCACCTTTGAAGATACCGGCATTCACCCAGTCAAGACCGGCGCCTCTGCGGGAATCAGGTGAGCGTTACACATGTAGAATCAACTCTTTTCAGGACTCTCCTCAGGGACCTCCATATATGCAGTGATTCCACATTTGCACCTGGGGAAGGGGCCTTAGCCAATCAGGTGGCTGGAGCAGTGGGCATGAATATACATTCTCTGCCCACTGTTCCAGCCACCAGAGGCTCTTCCCCGGGTGGCACCACTGATTTTATTTTTCTTAGGTGGGGCGGCAACAGGGAGCCTCTCTCCACCCCCAAAACCAACCAAACCCCTCCTTAGCCCTCCCAACCTACCTGCGAGACCAGAGCTTTGAGCCCCGTGCTCCTTCTTATCCTGGCCGCCATATGAATAGAAAAGTGACTTAGTCCCTTTTCGCTATGGCCATGGCCATCTTTTTTCTTAATTTTTTGGCCAGCAAAGGCCCACAACCCTTGCAGAGGCCCTTGCTTCGCTTGGGCCTACTGGGCTGATGGGCCGCTACCCGCCATGTCCACTCAAACCCCTCCTCTCCCTGGCTGGAGCGTGTAAGCCATATTCTGCATCCATGAATGGAAGAATCAGAGAACAGGAGGATAGCTCAGGGGCAACATGCTCGCCTTGGAAGCAATACGACGCAGAGTGACACAGATTTGCGCCTAGAAACCTCTGGGTATTAAGCGCATTATAAATAACCAATTACAATAACACCCCAGCCCCGAAAATGGCCCCAGTAGCAGATGCTGAAATAGCATAAGGACCTGCATTATCATCGCACAATCCTTTGCCCCATGAAGATGCAGTTAAAGAACCTTCATATGGCCTTAATCCCCCGTTCCAAGGGCTGGAGCGGGGGTAACGGCCCCGGAGCCCGAGCAAAGCGAGGGCAGATATCTAGGGCTCAAGGCTGTTACCCCGTTACAGCACGTGGTATGGGGGATTAAGGCAATGAGCACCCTGGGTTGCCAAAGTGGTAACCTTGGGTGCTAAAAAAAAAGATTGTCCTTCGTACAATGGGACGTGCCCGTTGTACGAAGGAAAATCCTTTTCCAAGATGGCCACCATGGAAAGGGAAGCAGAGCCCCTCTTACCTTTCCATGGTGGCCTGCCAGCAGAGAGGAAGGAGCGGTGGCGGGGAGTACTGCCACCACAGAGATACGTTAAGATGGGGAGAGGAAGGGGAGAGAAAAAAAAAGAATGGGCCGGAGGTTGGTGGAAAGATGGCAGAGTGGGGAGCCTTCCGTCAGGTGAGATGGAACGCAGGCTTTCACCAGTGGTTGAAACCTATGTTCCTAGCCACCAGATTGGCTGATAGCCCCCCCGCCCTCCTCTCGTGTGCTAATTTGTATTATTTCAATCTCCATTGCTCCTCCTTTCTGGACCTCAATGCTCAACTGTGGTCTAAGGCCGCCTGCATACACTATCAAAGGTCCGTGGAGTCGAGTGGATGAGGAAAGGGTATTAGTGAGGCAATCTTCTTCGAAGTATAGGTAGGGATGCTTACTTAATATTGTCCTATGTTCCCTTACATAAATTATCCACATCATGTTAAAGTTTGGGTCCGTGTAAGGCCTTTCTCTTCCAGATTTCTATACATTTTCTGAACAATATATTTTATGTTTAACATCTAGTTGTGAATCTTAACATAGTTTGCACATTTAACACTCTGTCATGCTTCTGCCACGTACACAAGTATATTTGCCGAGATATGCAGCATCTGTTTATGTTTGTTTATTTATATGGCGCACCAGACCAGAAGGTATGAGGGCGCAAGCATTACAAGAATATTCTCAACTTAGTTACAATACTGTACATTATTTACATTATTATGCATAGTGACATGTTACTGCTCACAGCCACTGTGCTGACACATTGTGCTCTATCCACAGTTTGTCAGTGTCTCTGCAGGAAGCACAGCATTTTTCTATCAACAAGCTGAATGGTATCCGTTGGATGATTTGTAAGTTACCTAACCCACAAAATGGCTGGCTTTCACCATCACTCCTCTGTGTAGAATACCCCACAGCTATAACAGAGAAAAGTATTGTTATCTTAGTTCTGAAATGTATTTTTACCATTACAAATAAATATAACTATGATTGGAAGACCTGTATGTTGGAGAGGAAATTTAGTTTGCCAACTTCTGACAAATTGGAAAATTAGCGAATATAAGGGTATGCTTATTAATGCCAACACATTCTTTTTACCCAGTTTCAGGTGGGACAATAAGTAATGGGCTAAAATTAGCAATCCGTTTCCAAGTGTAGGTGAATAGGTATAGAAACGTAAACCGGAGAATGTTTGAGCGATAGCAGCCCTACAGATAAGTGATGTATCACACGCTATTACTCCCTAGAATAGGAAAGTATTCCCAACAAAAAAATAGGGAGTAACAATACACCCAACAATTGACACAATTGAACATGCTCCTCTGCTTCCACTAACATTGATCCATGGATTTGCTGACACCAGTGGTGCCTGGAGAGCAGTGCCCCAGGAACGAGATCTAATATTACTGAATACGAACTTCAAGAACAAAATGAAGTTTTTAACGTTTTTATTTACATGTGTAAATTGGTGCACAAAGTGTGGAGTACAAAAAGAGGTCTGCTATACAGTTAAAATATATTTTTACTTGCCTAACAAATGCCCCAATTTTGAATGCCAATTAATTGTTTACTTCCTAAATCTAACAGTACTTGCACCTACAACAAAAAGAGTGCAGTAAATATTGGTGGCCGGTATTCTGGTGATGATTGAATGCCATTTTATTACAAATCTGAACGCAATAAACAGAGTAGAAATTAAGAATATTAAATAGTCTGAGACTTTTGTATGCTGTAGAAGATACTTTTTATTTGAACTCAACAGGTTACATGAAGGAACAGCCCGGACTCCATAATGGAATACCGTTCCTTCCCCCTTCACGTTTTCAACTCTTAGTGCGACCAGAGCATGACATCACGAATCAACAGTGAGGCCATGATTAAGAGGAGGAATGTTTCTGAGTAGGAAACTGATAAGGTAGATACAGATGAAAGGATGAGAGACGACTGAGTCCAGAACAAGACAGAGTGGAAGTAAGATAACAAAGGAAAACAGAAGGGTGAGAAAGAATGACGTGGGAGGTATGAGAGCAAGTAAACGTCGAGGACTACCAGAAGAGATACATATATGTAATCTATCTATCTCAGGAAGAGGGATGATATACCTTCTTCCCTTGGTGTGAGGCTGGGTGAACCTAGGGTTCTAAACTTTCTAGGAAATAATCGCTCACCTGAACGTGTACATCACTACCCCAGGTTCCATGTCCTTTAAACGAATGAAATTACTTTGCTGTAATTTACTTCCTTACCCCATAAATTGCATACAAAAATTCAAAGTATTTCGAAGTTATACTCGCGAGTAAATTACAACGAAGTCATTTGCTTTTTTGAAACATGATACCCTACCTAGAGCATCATGAATTACCATTCTATCAGAAAAACTGGACTACCCCTTGTGAACACTCCTAGGTCGCCTGACTTTGATTACTCTCCCCGAAGGGATATGCAACTCATACACACAGTTCCAACAGTTCCTTGGTTGTGCAGTCCTCGTACATCCTTTCATGCACCCTCTGAACATCAACACAATTCACTGCAGATCTTCCCATCCAGCCTGGACACGATCTATTATTAGACGTGCACTTCCTCAACACCTCAAACAGAGAGACCGCAATAGAGGCTTGAGGCACCACCTTGTATTGAAAAACCCTCTCTAAGACTGCTCTGACTCAGTCATCACCAACGCTTGTTGCCTTTGGGTTGATAAATACATGTGATAGTGTGTTCAATCTCATGTTTGTGAAGAAACTCCTCCATCTCACTAGAAAGAAGTTGGGGGCCATAATCGGTGACCATCCATCTGAGAAATCCCTCAAGCCAAAATATTGACTCAGAAAATGTAACAATGGCGAAGTCTATCAACACAGACCTCAAGCCACTTTGAAGGTAAATCAGCTACAGCAACATTGCAGGTTCCTTTTGAAATTTCGCTGACCCAAGGGATCCAATATAACCTCATCTCAGGGACTGTGGGAGGTGTCCTTTTTACTAGGACCATGTCACTTCCAGTGAACTTGTGACGTTCAGTAGGTTTTCCCTCAATGCAGGTATCCATATCAGGCCACCAAATGTACTCTCAAATGAAAGCCTTCGTCTTGGAGATAGCCAAATGGCCCTCTGCCCAAAAGTACAAACGGACGATGTCCTCTCGCAATATATCTCCTTGTATGCCCAACTCATTCTTATCTATCTTGTAGCTCTTAAGGCAATCCTCAACACCATCGGAGAGGTAACCTGCCTGCACACAATGCACCACCTTGCCATAGACCTCCTCCTGACAGCAGTCATCTCAATCTCTCTCTTTTTGAGACAGTTGGAGACTCGAAAAATAACCTCTGCCTGGCTCCACATCACTCTCCTCTCCAGTGGACAGAGCATTCCTGAATAATGAGTCTGCTACAACATTCCTCCGTCTATTAGCGTACACCATGATATAGTCAAGCCCATGCAGACTTGTTATCCACTTCACTATTCTTTGGGACACTCCATCTAATCCTTCTCTGTTGAAAATGGCCATCAACGGCTTGTGATCACTCACAATAGTGAACGCTCTCCTACACAAATAGGTATTGAACTTCCCCATGGCCCACATGCATGCTAGAGCCTCCCGCTCCACAACAGATTACCTTGAGTGTCCTAGATACAAAAGCCACCATGAATTGGTATTTGCCATCTGCCCGCATCAGCATGGCTCCTAAACCATCATCGCTGGTATTGATCTACAGCAAGGGATCTAGATCTTCATTGAAGCCCTAATGCACAGGAGCCCTTAAGACATCCTTTTTCACATTTTGAAACTCCTGATCACACTCATTGGACCAGTTAAAACCACTATTTATCTGTGTGAGTGCCCACTGCCTTGGAGCTTTTGTCTTATCAGGGATGTTCTTAAGACATTTCTCTTCAAACTCTACCAATCCTAACAATGATGATAACTCAGTTTTGTTCTTGGGTCGAGGCATATATTCTACAGCTTCGTTTTAGGGGCATACACAATCAGCTGTCAGTTCATGCCCCAAATAATTTAACTATTTTCCTGAAACTTGAACTTCTACAACGAGATTGTCAAAGCGGCATCACCCAAAATGGTCAATACTTGACAGAGACATGAGTCATGCTCTTAGGTATACTTCCACCACACACCAGAATGTCAATCTGTTAGCAATTAACCTGATTGTAACTTGAATTCCTTTTTTAAATACGCCCACCGCTAATATCAAACCAAATGGTATACTCTTGCATCTGAACAGACCACAGGATGTGATGAATGTTGTGAAGTCCACTGATAACAGATGGACTCACACTTGATATGCTGATTTGAGATCAAGCAGCGACAACACAACTGCTGCAGATATTTCTGCAATTAAGTCATTATTCATTGGAAATGGTAACTTGTCTGCCACAATGTTCTGATTGACCTCTCAAATAAATACATAGTCCAACAGCACCATTGTTCTCATGCATGGGGTCTGGCATGGATGCACATGCTCATGAATATTCCCCATCGTCAGGCTGGGAATCCTCGGTAAAGAAAAAATCAGTTTAGTTTCTGAACGGTCTTTCTTCTAATAACCAATCACTGGTCTCTGGGTCATACTGACCCAGCCAATGACAGTCCTCTACCAAAGCCCCTCCTCTGACAGCCATCTCCAGATTTTTACCGCACGTTCAAGTGTTGGGAGTCCTCGTGCTATAGCTCTCGAGCTTTTACTGCGTTTTGCAATTTTTCAAAGAGTTTAATCTCTTTTTTTCAGTCAATCGAGCCTCAAACTCCATCGTTTCTACTTCCGATCAACGGGGACCCGTTTTGGAATTTCCTACGCCCCTCAAGGGCAAAGTTCTCGTCGAGTTGCACTTCTCGGAGGATTCCAGAAGATCTTTGAGGGGTACCCTACGTGGACTTGGCCCAGGACAAAGGGAGCACGACGCCCGGATCCAACCTGTTCAGGAGGTGCCCTGGATGTTGATTGCAGAATGTCTTCAAGGAGAACGAGCAATCCAGATGCCTCTACTGCCTTCACTAAGACAAAACGCATGTGGAGAAGGACTGTGCATTTTGCCAGAACATGTCGGAGCGGACCTTGAAGTATCCGCCTCACCAACTGGCTGGAGGGTAAGAGCCCAGCAGCAGGTGAGAAGAGGAAGAGGTACAAGCAGTCTTCTAAGACCTTTGAGGGCGCTCCGGCTACGGGGGCCTAACAAAAGGCAAAGCACTGCAAGTTTGTGGGCACTGGGAGCGCCAAACGGTTGGGCTCCTTGGCTGCCAGACAGGGCGCACTTTCACCAACGCCATCAACCATGAGCCAACGCTCTGGCTCGGGGAAAAGAAAGTCGGAGAACCCGGGTAAACTTAGGGATAAGTCTCGGTCGATCCCGACGGAGACAGCTGAGGGGGTGCGAGTCGTCCACGCTCCCCCCAAGGTGAAGGCCTCAGGCGCGTCTAAGTTCGTGAAGGCCTTGATTTACCCGGCTAAGGCCTCTATCCAGGGAGTCGTGGCAGCCCTGGCCAAGCCTGTGGAGGCTACCCCAGTGGTGACGACCTCAGGGCCCAGAGTTTCCCTGCCACCACGGAGGGAATCCTCTTTTCAACCCATCGATAAGACCCCTGTGAGAATACCGGTGGAAAAAAAGGGGGGGGTGTTGGCCATCATGGACATGGATACAGCCTCTGAAGAGGAGCTGGCTGCAGTTGTGAAGATCCCGGACAAGAGGTTCGAGGAAGTCCGGTCCTACGAGAGGGATCCCGACGAGGTGGACATAGAAAGCGACAGAGGCGCCGACGAGGTTCCCGTGGAGGCGGAGGATTCCACTCCCCAACCGTCACGCCCGTCGCAACCGGTACCTGGGCCACAGGACAACTCAGGATCAATCCTGATGTCAATCCAGGCCTTGTGTACGGAGACAAGGACAAGGTTTCCCTTACCCCCAACGGATGACCCAGTTCCAGCCGGCACGGCCCTCACAGCCTTCTTCTCCTTCCCCGGTCCGGAGGAATGACACGGGGACAGAGATGACGTAGACAGATGACGACGGTGGTGGCGACGGGATGGGCCTCCCATCACCACCTCCTCTGGACTCTCCGCCCGACGAAATTGGCTCCTTCCACGCCATGATCGCCAGGGCATCTGAGCTCTTCCAGCTCTGCCCCGTAGAACAGAAGGAAGGTTTCCTCTATCAACGGTGTGAGGCCAAGAGGAAGACGGTCCTCTCGGTCCCGTTACTTGATGACATCTGGGACGAGGGGCTGGAGCTCCTGAAGAACCCGTCCATGACCCCTGTCAAGAGAGACCGGTACGAGAAGAAGTACCAGGTCCCGGTTATCCGCCCCCATGTGCCTTAGGGTGCAGCCGACCCTGGATTCGGTCGTCTCAGCGGCGGCCAAGTAGAAAGTGGCGGGGCCGACGGCTTCAACTTTGACCTCACCGCCGACCGGCGAAGGGAAGAAATTGGACGCCATGGGACGATGGATCATCTCGTTGGCGGCGACGACGATTAAGGCGGCCAACACCCTCGCGATTGTGGCCCATTACGACAGGGAGCTGTGGTTTAAGATCACTCCTCTGCTGGACTTCTCCCGGACGACAAGAGGGCTGAGGCCCTGGAGATCCTGCAGGAAGGCGAGGTGGCGTTGGACCATGCCATAACAGTGGCCACGGACATTGCTGACACCGGCTTCCGCCAGATGGGCAACAGTGTTTGCCTTCGCCGGCGTGGTTGGCTCAAGGCAACCGATTTCTGCCAGGACGTGCAGACCAGAGTTTTGGACATGCCTTTTGACACAACCTGTTTGGCAAGACAGTGGACGAGTCACTGCAGGCCATCAAGGCCGATACGGAGACGGCACAGGCCTTGGGAGTTTTACAGCAGTGATGGCCGCCCTTTTGGAACTCTGGAGGCAAGCAGGTTGCCTCCAAAGGATTCGGCAGCAGCTCCTCGGCGTACTGCCAGGCGGTCTGCTCCTCGTCGCAGGAGGCCTACAGAGGACACGGCAAATCAGGCGGATCATGTCATCATCATCAAGGCGGCAAGGCCGCTGCCAAGCAGGACTGAACCGGCCGTGGTGTCGGGCCCTCACCTTAACACCCTGGTGTGAGGCCGGCTGGCGAAGTTCGTCAGCGTGTGGGAGTCCATCTCCACCGACCGTTGGGTGTTGGACGACCTGGATCGCGGGCACACTCTTGAGTTTCTAAAGAAGTGCCCCCGCATTCCTTCCGTGGCCAGGAAGGAAAACCACGTCCCTCAACTGCTGCTGGAAGTAAGGGCAATGCTGAAGAAAGGTGCCATTGAGCTCGTCCCAAAGAGGCCCCTGGGCTCCGGAGTTTACTCTCGATACTTCCTTGTAAGAAAGAAGACCGGCAGCTGACGACCCATCCTGGACCTTTGTCGTTTAAACAAGAACATCAAGTCCCAGAAGTGCCGGATGGTCACTCTCCAGCACGTGCTGCGACAGTTGGAGGAGGGTGACTTCCTATCATCGCTGGACTTGGAGGATGCCTACTTCGACATCACCATTCTAAAAGGACATTGAAAGTTTCGTAGTCCAAGGACGGCACTACCAGTTCAAGGCCCTTCCCTTCGGATTGAAGTCGGCGCCCAGGTTATTCACCAAGGGCCTAGCACCTGTGGTGGCGCGGCTGCGCCTGCAGGGGATCCACGTCTACGCCTACCTGGACGATTGGCTCATCCGAGCAAGGACAAGAGAACTTGCCATCGAGCACACAGCGAAGACCGTCCAGCTGCTTACGGATCTGGGATTCTCCATCAATTTTGCGAAATCCCACCTGGTCCCGTCGCAAGTCGCACTGTTCCTGGGAGCCATGGCTCGACACAGTGGCAAGGTTGGCCTCGCCGTCGGAGGAAAGGACGAAGGCCATCTTGGGCAAGGTGCAGTGGCTGTCGACCATGGACGTGGCCAGGGTGAGGTCCACCAAGTCCCTTCTCGGCATGATGTTCTTGTGCATCTACGTCGTACGCCTGTGCAGGCTGCGGATGCATCCACTGCAAGAGTTCCTCAACGCCCGTTGGATGCAAGCGGCGGGCAGCTTCGAAGACAGGATCTCACTCAACAAGACCTTCCGTCAAGCAATCCGGTGGTGGGGCACCCGCGCGTATCTCGCGGCGGGTGAGGACTTCCAGACCCCGGCACATCAGGAGACGGTGACGACGGATGCCTCCCTGGAGGGATGGGGAGCGCATACCGGAGATCTCCACGCAAGAGGCCTTTGGCTCCCGGAGGAGAGGTCACTACACATGAACATCCTGGAGCTCCGAGCAATGTTCTGGGCCCTCAGGTCGTTCCTCCCGACTCTGAAGGGCAAGGTGGTGAGGATCTTCACTGACAACACCACCACAATGTTCTACATCTGGAAGCAGGGAGGCACCAGATCCCCAGCCCTATCCAAGGAGGCCCATGATCTGTGGTACTGGGCCGTCGCTCAAGGGATGTTTCTGGTACCCTTCCACCTGGCAGAAATAAAGAACACCATCGCCGACTCACTCAGCAGGGAGCTGCGCTCGTTCCACGAGTGGGAGCTGCGACAGGATCAAGTGGATCTGCTATTCCAACGACGGGGCAATCCCCAGATCGACTTATTCGCGATGGTGACAAACGCCAAGTGCTGGAGGTTCACCAGCAGGGGAGCATGGGCGATGCCTTCTCATTCCCCTGGGACGGCCTGTTCCTCTATGCGTTCCCACCGTTGCCGTTGCTTCTGCGACTCATCAACCAACTCAGACGGTCCCGGTGCAGGATGATCCTCGTCGCACCGGCATGGCCGAGACAGATCTGGTTCCCGGACCTTCTGGTCATGTCAGCGTCCCCTCCAGTCAAACTGCCGATGGACACGGATCTCCTCTCCAGAGAAGGAGGCGCCATCCTCCACCACGACCCGAGGTCGCTGAACTTGCAGGCCTGGCTCCTGCAGCACTAGAGTTTGGAGGGTACGCTATCCTGGCGGACTGCAAGGAGGTGCTTGCAAAGGCCAAGGCGTCCTCAACTCTCAAGTGCTATTGACACAAATGGAAGAAGTTTTCTGTCTGGGGCCGAGCACAGAAAATTAACCCTCTCGGATTACAGCCCCTCAAGTGCTGCCGTACTTGCTATCGCTGGCCAAGGCGGGGCTGGTCCATGCCTCCATCAAAATCCATCTGGCGGCTATCTTCCGCTACACCAGAAATCCGGGACGCTCATCCCTGTTGTCCCATCGCCTGGTGAAGGAGTTCATGAAGGGACTGTTCCGATCTTTTCCGCCGCTGAAGGCTCCGGCCCCGGTGTTGGAGCTCTCCGTAGTGCTGAACAGGCTCATGGGCCCGCCATTCGAGCCACTGCATTCGGCACCGTTGAAGTTCCTGTCGTGGAAAACAGCGTTTCTTGTGGCCATCACCTCCACACGACGAGTGGGAGAGATCCAGGCCCTCTCCTGCAAGCCTCCATACCTGACTTTCCACGAGTCGAGGGTGGTGCTGAGAACACACCCCTCCTTCATGCCCAAGGTGCCGTCGGACTTCCATCTCAACGAGCTCTTGGTGATACCTGTTTTCTTCCTGTCGCCTATGTCGCCGGCCGAGAGGACTTTGCACTTGCTGGATGTAGCGAGAGCGCTGAAGTTCTACGTGGCCCGATCGAAGAGTTTTTGGAAGACATCACAGCTGTTTGTGAACTTTGGACCTGTGAACCAGGGGAAGGCCCTCTCGAAGGCTTCCATTTGCAGATGGCTCTCCGGCTGCATCGTGCACTGTCATCGGTTGGCAAACTGACCGTTGCCCGGCCGTCCGAGAGCACATTCGACGAGAGCGATCGCTGCTACCACGGCGTTCCAATCTGGTGTGCCCCTGCTGGACATCTGCAGGGCTGCTACGTGGAGGTTGACGCACACCTTCACGAGATTCAACTGCGTCGACCGGGATTCCAGGGAGGAGTCCAGAGTCGGCTAGGCAGTGCTGCGCAACCTGTTTGCCTGAAGGTGGGCTTGGTGAGGAGGTAAGAGATGCTTAATGTTGAGTTGGTGAAATGCTTAATGTTGAGCCTTGCCACCTCCCGGGGTTGTGCATGTGTGTACTGCTATGTATTCTTATATTCATGAGCATGTGAATCCATGCCAGACCCCATGCTGGAGAACAACAGTTACAGGTAAGTAACTTGTTCCCTCTTCCACACTACTACTACTATCGGATAACCCATTCAGACATACCAGGAGGCTAATTTATTCTTTCAGTGATCATTTTTCTCAATACCAGCTCTTTCCCTCTCCGGAGTGCTAAATAGGATATTTTACTTTGGAACTGAGACAGACAGTAACTTCTAGGAAGTCACTATAGGAACCAATATTCACATGAAACATTTATGATGTGAGTGATGAAATAAAATGTGTTTAAAAACATCTTTTGAGTGAACTGATCACGGTGTACATTTTTAAAATACATGTCTTTTTTTTATGTTGAGAATATGGCAACATTGTCGGCAAAAACTACTAGACCATGGTCTCTGTCAGAGGTGCTGTTGCGGCTCCTCATATGCCATTGAGGTCAATTGAAATGAGGTGGTTTAAAGCAATATTGAAAGATCAGGAGACAAGGCACAGCACGATCTAGTGCCATTCTCAACGGGAAATACACTTGACAGAATCTGGTTTGGGTTCAGGAAGCCTCCAATGTAGTGTAGAAGTTTAATTTGCAGCCGGGAAAGGGCGCTCAGCCAATCATGGTGCTGGAACAGCGGGCGAGAATACACAATCCCCGCCGACTGTCCCAGCCACCTGAGGCCCTTGCCTGGGTGGCGCTCTTTTTACTTCATTTTTTTCACTGCATGGAGGCAACAGGGAAACTTCCCTGTTGCCTCCTCACTTACTCCACTTACCTGCAGTACCAGAGCATTGCGCTCCGGTCCTGAGCTCCTCCCGTCTGGCTGCCATAGAAATGGAAAAGTGACTAAGTCCATGTTCCATATGACGGCATCCTTTTCTTTCTTCTCATTTTTCATCAGGAGATTGGCTGCGATGGAAAATTGTAAAAGCCATTTGCACCGCCGCTGCTAATGGCCTTCATGCCCTGCCAGTCGGGCAGCCCACAGCCCAAACTGAGGCCCTCGCTCCACTCGGACCTGCCTTAGCTTGGGCTTGTGGGCCATTTAAGGCCATGTCCACCCTTCCGGTCAGGGCAGGAAAGCCATATCAATCCAGTACACCACTCAGAAAATAGAAACATTTTCATTGTGGCCCATACAAAATTCCAACGAACTGTCAAATGTCGCCTAAATGTCTAGTAGGATGATTGCGACTAGTCTGAAATTGCGTATTTAGATCTATCATCATAACAGTCAGGCTAATATGGTCTTCAACCACACTCTCAAACGAGAAGTAAGGCTGGTTGGGTATGAGAGAGGAAGGGACCAAATGAGGGAAAATCAATGCAATTCCCATTTGAGCACGGTTGGGGCGAGGCTTGGAAATGATCTTGTAGCCATTGGGGAGAAGGGAGTCAAAAGCAGTGACTGAGCTGGCATTGAATCACGTCTCGGTAAGAGCGAGGATGTCTAGGACATTGTCTTCAAGAAGGAGGCAGATGTTGGTAGAGTGTTTGCTGAGCGAGCGTTAAGTTTGGCTACATGAACGAGTTCTCCACCTTTTGAAGGTTTTCCGAGGAGGGGCTTGGGGTCATCGTACACCAGTCGGAGGGGAAGGGACAGAGAGAGTGGAAGGGGAAGAAGCAGATGTGGGAAGCAAGTTAATGACGGACAGCAGGTGCCGATGAAAGAGAAGGAGATTGAGAATCCTGAACCAAGATAGTGCCTGTGTGGTAGACATTAATGATACACCGGGATGATGAGAAGCCTGCCAAGAGGACTTCCCACTTGGTGCAACCATTAATGGTAGAGGATGTGAAAGGGGAGTGAGTAGAGATGAGATGAGGAGTCCATAGTTCTTGGGAGGGGACAGAGAAGGGGATATCGGTGAAGACCTGTCTGGACGTTGCACTGACATAGGTTACTGCGATGGGTAGGCCTGGGTTGGCAGTCAGGATGTATTTTTTGTGCTTTAGCCCAAACGCACCAGGTAGCCTAGTAGTTACATGGGGGACACAAAATAAAAGCACACGCACACCTAGATTTGATAATCAAACAAGGAGCACAAAATGACATGAAAAAAGGGTCAAGATGTGGGAGGGGATACAAAATGCAATGCATAAAGAGTGCAAGGTACACACACACACACTCACACTCTCTCTCTATCTCAAACAATGGGCACAGAATGAAATGCAGAAGAGGTAGAATAAGTGAGTCAAGCGAGCTAGGCACAGTTTGGTTCTGGTTCAGAGATTGTTAGTGGAAGAGGCAGTTGCAAGTTCAGCCATCACTCACTAGTCGATCTGCAGAGTGCATGGAGGTGGAGGGGATCAAGTTCATGGTGTGTCAGCTACATCAGGAGGCTGCTTCATGGCTCGAGGGAGGGGGTTAAGAAAAAAGGTGGGGGCCATTCTCGGCCCTGGACAGAATCATTGGTTGGAGGGCCTTGGAGTGAGGGGGCTGGCTTCTGTGAATGGTGACACTATTGGCTCTTTGTTGTAGTAGTCAGCCAATCACCAGGGGGCAGCTTCGGGGTGGTAGGCTGCTTGGCCAAACGAAAAAGCGTCGGCCGTTTTGGAGGTTGCTTTTTGCAATTCATTCATTTTCTAGTGGCGAGCTTTCAGCATATTTGCGCGCCTCCAGGGACGCCAACCCTGAATTTGCGCAGACGGACACAGCAATCCTCTCTTCTGCAAAATAGCGGTGCTTGAGATCGCTCCGCTCTGATTTTTCAATAAAAATTAAATTAATTTCTTGTTCACGCCAGCAGCCTCTACAAAGCCCACAGCGGTTACCTCTTCGTTGGGGTTGACACCACGCTGCTCCTGCAGCAGTGAGTGCAAGTGAGGAGCTCCTTCCCTCACACATCCTGTTTGGTGCCGGTCCGGTGATCGAGTGGGGCTTGTAAAGTCCCTGCTGCCAACAAAGACTGACCACACCATCCTCCGCTGGGGTCCTGTGACTATAGTGACTCGTACCGTCTTCTATGAGGTGTCACACGAACATTAGTCCCCTTCCTTCCTCTGGCGGGGCCTTTCAAATGCTCCCAGTATGTTTACTCCTCTCGTAGGTAGCGCTAGTGGCCAGATGGCCATCACGTAGTAACCCTCTTGCCCCCCCCCCTCAAGCTGAACAGCAGCCTCTCCTTCAGTGGCCAGAATTGTGTCCATAGTCTTCCTCTCCAGGTGTTCAATCCTATTGACCGTATTGACTGTATTTCCGGCTGTGTGGCTTACCTTTTGCCAACACAGCTGCCGTCACTTAATGAAGAAGCCTAGACACTTGTGATTTGGCACAGTGTGAAACCTAATATAACAAGCCACTGTGCAGCACTACCAGCAGGTATCGAAGATCATTGTGTACGTTTTTGGAGTTTAATACCATGTGATTATTTCATGCAATACAATAGTAGATCAAACAGGCTCTGCACCTTTGGCTCTCCAGATGTTTTGGACTACAGCCCCCATCAGCCACAGCTAGCAAAGTCAATGGTCAGAGATCATGGGAGTTGTAGACCAAATCATCTGGAGAGCCGCAAGTTACAGATCCTTTGTCATAAAACAACCTAACCAGACATATCACAACAGTACATATAAACGTACTTCAGGGAGCATGATGAAATGCTCATCTATGCAGTGAAATGTGTTAAGATTTACTAGCAATCATTGGAGTCTCAAGAATACAAACCCAGGAATTTCGACGTATTGATCCCATTGCTGCATTTAATGTGCTCCGGATGCTATTAATCTGGCTAAAGCAAATGGTGAAAATGCACCGGAAGGCATTGTCATCCTTAACCAAGGAGCAGGAAGCCATTGCATACATGCTAATCAAGGAAATACATTATGCAAATGAAATGCGATGTAGAATCTGTTCGGCATTAAAGCACCTGCTGCACACAGGCTAACGCGCAGCCTCTAAGGCAAAGGTCTGGGACAGGCCATGGAGAGAGAATGGCTCATGCGAAAGGACATGCGGGAAAGGGTGGGGTATAAAGAAATAAGAAATATATATCCTACCAACTATTGGCTCAGCGTAGTCTTGCTCGTTGTGTGCTCAGTATTGCCTAGACTGCAATGGCATAGCCTCATTTACCGTGCAACAGGAAATCCTTACTTATCATGCTTTTTATGTAACTGCATGTTTACCATGCTGTGGCATAACCATGCTCATCTTGGAGCAGCATAACTTTGATTATCCTGGGCCTAGAGACACAGGCTACTCGTCACTGATGACTCGCAATGCGGCCAACACATGTCTGGGATGCTTGTGGTCTCATGCAGAAGGGATGTAACCTAGCACTTCGGGCTGGACTGCCCCTTTGTTTGTAAGACCAAGCCTGATTTGCATATGGTCTTTCCCCTTTCTGTAATGGCTTGGTAGGTGCAGAGCGGATGGTCTGGAGGGTTGCCCAGAGCAAATGCCAGAGGTTTAAGATTAATACTAAACTTTCCAGCCATCACCTCTTGGTTTAGCTTTGCTTATTATGCAACATCATCACTTTGCTTACTAGGGAACATCATAGCCTTCCTTAACAAGGAACAGTTTACGCTTGTTTATAATCAAAAGCAGCATAGCCTTGCCCATCATGGAACGGGATGACGATGTGTAGGATGCAAGAGTGTAGCTATAATTATCATCGAAACAGAATATCTTTGCTTAGTGTGCAACAGCATGGCCTCCATTAGCATGCAATAGCATTTAAGTCACAGTTCATATAGTTGTATGGCAGGATATATTTTAATGTATTGCCCCAGCCAAGCTTATGTAAAGAATATGTTTAATAGAAATGGTGCATAGCTTAGCCCTGGTGCTTACATAACATGATAGTTGTGTGCTTGAAATTCAAGAAAGGAAGTAAGAGTATTGTGGGGTTCTGTGTGCATGGGTTCCCAACCCAGCCACTCCCTGATCCTCCCAAAATGTATCCCTTTGGCCTGAGATCTCCAAGTCTAGCTCTATGCTTCCTTAGAAACCTTCTAAATCGTGATGGCTTAATTGCAGAATTAAACCAACTCCTGATGTAATAAGTGCCAGAACCAATTATGACTTCAGTCTCTACGTTTGTTCCTTGCACTCAATACCTGTTAATAACAAGCACTGACAAAGCTAACAATGATGGGTCTTGTATAGCCATTAGATAGGTATTTCCCATGCACCCCCAGGATGACAGTGCCTAGAAAACGTTCATTCTATGCTGAAAAACTGTTGGCTTTACTAATGCTTGTTTCCGAAGGCTGGTGGCTCCTGACTCCTTTCTCTGACCAGCTCAATCTGCTTCACTGTCTCTGCCAATAGGTGAAGAAGAGAATGGAAGCACATATCTGTACTATTGAGCATGAGTGGCCAGGCCATGCCAGCCACGACCTGAACTCTTGCCTTGGCTTTGAGTTCACATGCTCTGCCCTAGTGATGCCATCCCCGTACCAAGAGCAGGGAATAGCATCAGTAATCTCTTTTGTTATTTCTGTGCTCTTTGTAGCCCCGGACCCCATTCCACATGCAATACAGTAGATGGTACATAGAAGACCGTCAGTTAGCATCCCTAGTCCAAAATCAAGTCTAAATCTAGGTTATGACTGACATATCGTGCACATGAAGCTTACATACTAGTGACACTCCTTGTAGTAATAAGAGGCGTCCCACGCTTAGGGCAAAGTTCTCCCTGACGGGTTATTAACAGAGTCCTATTGACAGTCTATACTTTGTTATCCATAGGGGCTACTGTTTGAAGGGCTGTTGTCTAAACATGGTGTGTTACCCAGTAACGTTCACAAGCGGGTGACTCGCTTCTGAATTGTTTTATTTATTGCATTGCATAAGCAGCCCTCAAAATATAGAGACAAAAACATTACACTAAAATGACAATACTCAGCAAAAAAAGAAGAAATCTACAACGAGACACACGGTCAAATCAAAATATGCCAAGATAAGGATTGTAAAATAAATAGAAACAAGAAAATACTAAAAATTAAATGTGATGCTTTTGTCACGTTCTTTGACCCACCACACAAAATTTGCTGTGCAAAGGTAACAGAATCTCCATTATCACCGAGGGTCCTTAATAGGGACACCCCCGAGGGCAATCCTTATTCCTTTAGCGATCTGGGGGTGGGGGGTGTAATCCATTTTCTGTAAAAATCTCCTGTGATATTCCGTCTCCTACGGATATCCTCCCCTCTGCAGTCCTGCAATATTGCTCTGTTTGAGATACAGTGACCCCCATCTCAGGCCTGCTCACCCCCCTCCAAATGCCTCTCAAAGTCCACATTGCATAGAACTGAGCAGAAACAAAGGCTCTCGAATGGCAGTGCCAAAGCTGTGCCTCCTTTTGTAGTATTTCCATAAAACACCCTCGATAGATCTCTAAGGGTTCTGGCTCGACACGATCAAGAGAACCCCAGAGTCCTCATCGTCCCAAATCAACAAGAGAATATCTAATGAGCCATGGTAATGAATCGGGTCGACCAAAGCCCTCAACTCTGCCAAGTGTTCCTTGAACAATGACGGCTCATCGTTTTCACACTTCCTAAACCATACGATCAGTATTCTCACCTCAGCCTGGAAAAGGTGCCATTTACCCGAAGCTCTTCTCTGAATGGCCCATTTGGAGTTTAATAAAGATGGTATTGTCTTCCACCTCCCAAAGCTCGCTCCCATATAAAGGGCCTGCCATAGCCAGGTATGGAGGTGGCCAGGCATCAGGCTCTCATCTTCTTGAAAAATATGTTGAATTCTTCGGCCCCTGTCTATCGAGGGAGGGGTGCTCTTAACTATTTGGGACTCCAAGAGCCAGAGGAAGAATGTCCCTTGCCGCCAAGGCCAACTAATTCGGACTCCACCTCAACGCTCTTTCACAGTGAAAAATGAACTCTGTGCAAGTGAACTCTGTGTTCCCCAGGCCATCAAACCACATTTATTTTTGAATTGTACGAATCCCATAGAAGGTCTTGAAAGCTCCCAGTAGTATCGCGCTGTTGTTCTCACGAGATGAAAGGCAGGCCTGGGATAACCTTAGAGCTTATCTTCAGGATATCAGCCTCAACACAAAACAACCCCCCTTCCACATTGTAAACGTTGAAGAGAGATGGAACCAGGGCTTTAAGTGGGCTGGAGCAGAGCCTCGGTAGTCCCCAAAAACGACCCCAAGCTCGGGCGCACCTGTGGTTGCCTCTGATGTCGAATCAAGAGTTCGAAAGCGCACACAGGAGACTCACACTGGTTTATAATGGAACGAGCTGTGAAAGGGCAACAGGGACACCAGAATCCATATTCTGCATAGGCAAGACAGCAGAGCCAGACGCACGAAGGCTGAGTCTATCCAAATGGGTATATATGACTCTCGGTTTGCACATATTTTACTTTTAGGTTATCGCAAATGAAACGAGCAAGCAGGCCAGTTTACATTATGTACTCGGAACAGTAGCAGGCTTGAATCACTGTGTCACACAAATTTGCCAAAAGTAACCTGTTGTGGCCATTCTTCTTTTCCTAAAATGCTATTTTATTATATTGAAAGCAACCAATAGCTTACATTGATTCCTTCGTCACAGGTGATTTTCTGGGATAGCTGAAAATGCGTGGGAGCCTATATCAAAATGATGTTTTGTGCCCTCTCCCTTACAACCTCTGATTCAGCTGTGCAGATTATAGAGGAGATGGTCCCTAATGCAAACTCGATTTTGATTGGCTTTATCAGATGGTGCATAACATGAGCCCCACCTTCAACTTCATTATTCCCCAAGTTTATTCGGAGCCCCGCACCAAAGAGCGTAAAGCCGGATAAACCATGTCAGTTATAAGGTAACACCTTTTAAAGTGATCTCTCTTTGGCGTGCAAATACACATTCAAAGTGACACAGCCTTTATTTTGTGACAACTGATGCCCCTTGGAGAATATGTGCATACCATCAGCTGAATGCTGAATTATTTGGCAAAACCCTAGGTAAGCAATGGACAGAGTGGGAAAGTGGTTGCAAATTATCAGGGAACAGGTGTATTGGCCTCTGCCCAGCAGGAAGCCAATCATGGGACGCTGACACCCTAAATGGCCGTTTAAGAAGGCTATTCTGCTATCCCTATTATCTGGCCTTGGTAGTTATTAACAGGAGGGTGATTTGCTCACTGATAGAGCCATAAGGCCACTCCCAGCACTCTTTAGGCCATGCCCAGCACTTTGACCCCACCACCTGTTAAGAGCCCTTCCTCAATTTTTCAATCCACTTAAAGCACTGTTGGGTCCAGGGCCAAGCCCTGTCTTCGGGGTTGGACTGAGAACCAACAGAGTCCCTGGGAATAATGTTCATAGTGTTCACATATATTTTTTTTTTACTTGAATTTTAAAGATTTTTTGATTTTTACAAGAATCGTTTGCTTCTCATGTAATCAATTTTTCTCGTTTTCATAGATTGTCTCCCTCTGTCGTAGAGTTGGTGATAGATTTCAAGGCTAGTACTATTAGCTTCACCATATTATAAAATTCCTGTCTTTTCCAATGAGAACATTGTGGAAATAAAATAGGTTACCACGAAAAGAAGAGGCCCAGGGTGCAGAGGCCTACTGAGAAATCTCCAGAGTTCCCTATAGGCCAGTCCGCCACTGCCAAACACCATTCACTCTGAGGAAGTTGCAAGTCACCTCCACTATCCAGCCAAATCTTTCTCTGCCCTTGCTGTTTCCTAATCAGGTGAAAAACTGATTTGATACAGTGTTAGATGTCCATACTTGAAGTTCAATCCCCCAAGACCAAATTCCTACTTCTCACCAACAACACAAAACACCCGGACATACAGACCTGGTTAACAACCATGAACTGTGAGGGCTTCACACCTGAGCTCATCTCCTGCGCCAAGTCCCTCGGGTTCCACATCGACAAACACCTCTCCTTTAAGACACACATAGCTAAGACAACTCAGACAACTTGGTATCGGCTCTACCTCCTGCAGAAAGTCAAGCCCTTCCTCCCTCGGGGCAGCTTTAGATCCACTGTTCAAGCACTGGTCCTATCCCACCTGGATGAGGGCAATGCCTTCCTCGAATGCATCCCATTGCCCTACATTGTGCCCCTGAAAAGTGTCCTACACGCGGCCTCAAATCTCATCAAGGGTCTACGCAGATATGACCACATCACCCCATCAGCATCGGAATCGCCCCCACACTCCTACAATTCAGAAAAGAACTCAAGACCCATCTCTTCAAGTAGTCTCCTCAACTCCTAGGCCACCAGGCCGCCCCTCTAGCCACCTGACTCGCTAGACGCTGTCCCCCCTCTCCTTCCCGCCACCCAGTACAACTGTACCTTTCCTCTGCCCCCTCTGTATCCTAGCCCCGCTGTATATCTCATCTGTTGTTTCCTTTGAAAAGCTCTCCATTCTGAATCTGTATTCTTATAAAGCGCTCCGTTTTGTATCTGTATTGTTGCATGCCTCTGTAAAGCACTCAGTCGCTTCTCGAAGCTTGGTCCACGCTCAATAAATACCATAATGATAATGTACATGATAGAAGGCTAAGGTGAGCGAACGGACGAAGTACAGCCTCTCAAACATTCCAGGGCAAGGATTATTCTTTGCCATGAAAAGTACTGCATTGATAAAGGATATGCACAGGTATATTGCTGTTGTGTGCGTGGCTCAAGAACAGGGTATGCCTTTACAAGGCATTTTTTCCTGATGCTTCACAATACCAGGATCAGTGGGGCAACACCATTGAGCTGACCTGGTTTAAGGCCCCCGCCCCTGATATTTTGGGCTGTGTTGACTCGACCAGGCTGACCTACAGAGCTGTGAATGAACAGAACACAGATGCTAAACAGCGCCTGGGCTTTGATGGCAAAGCATTTCATTGTTAGCAACTGCCTTCATATGCATACATTTTTAGGCAATTGAAATCGTGATGTGGGGTTAGTGGAAGGGAACAGAGGGGACAGGAGAATGCTCAGTCTCACAGAAGTCCTTAAGTGGGTTCTTTCTGTCATAAAGGAGAGAGAGAATTGTTTGTAACATTGAAGCTGCACTAGAACAGTCTTGTTAGAATCTGTAAAAAAAAAAACTTGAGATGCCCCCACACAAATACGTTTCCCATCTCCCCATCTCTGAAGTTAGTGACACTCCGAAGGGTTAATCCCCCTTCACCCCCTCGAAATGTAGGTTTTGTTACATCCCTGACCAGGATATTAGGTTGGAAAGTACCTGGGCATATGATGGCAATAGCTACCAAATGGCGAATGGTTTGAAAATGCCAATGCAAAAGTCAACTTTGTTGATTTCTATGCTGCTTCTTTTCGACGTGTGCGGTTTCCATTCCCATATCTTGAAAACTTGTACTAGTTCTGAATCTCTATTTAAAATCTAGATCTGTCATTAGACGTGTATTTCTCCTAAATGGCCTGGGTAACTCACTGTTCTTCCGCGGGCAGAAAACCTGTCTTTTGATAAGTGCGCTCTTGCTCCTCAGACCTTATCAGGCACGAGGACAGCGTGTTCAATCGCAGTGTACTAACAGAGGCCCTCTCGGGTACACCTCAATTCTTATAGCAAGGCACCGACTAATTAGGCATATATTGGAGGAAAATAATGGTGTCCTTTGTAAATACTCGAGTGGCCGTTTCGTGTGAGAGCCGACATTAACCACGATTAGAATGGAAATGCACGCAGCACAAAAGGCCACATGGCCCTGGCCATCCTGCGGGGATGGGAAGATAGCGAGCGGGGGGTGGGGGCGTAGAGTTAGGCATAGGGTCGAGACATAGGGGCTGTCCCCGGGGTAGGGGATAGGCGCCGTCACCAGAGATTGCCATGGCAACAGAAAGGTGGCCTGGAGAAAAGCAACAAAGGGAGGTAAAAGCATATCTGTTTTATTTTGTGGTCATTATTGCTGGAAATAATAAAAGCCTACGACCATATTTTATTAAACACACAATGGTATGTAGTTTTCTCATGTAATACAGCTGGGGTGAGAAAGAGAGCAGGTGTGCCTGCACTACTTAGCCTATAAACAGGAGAGTGGTATCCGTCCTGAAACACACCTGAACTAAGAGTAGCCAGCTGCGAAAAAGAGTTCAGCAGAGTCGACACTGTCTCCTGCATTGTGGATCGTCAGGACCGAGGGAGGCTGGCTGTGCAGTCACGGGGTGTCACACCCGGGCCGGGCACACGGCGTGCTCTTCATCACAGAGCTTTGGAAGCAGGAGCTCCAGAAATCACGCCCTTGTTATGGGCTCGGCAGACGGCAATAGGAGGAAGAAAGATGGGCTTGCCAGAATCGGCCTCCTTCAGCTCCCATTGCTGCGACCTTCATTTATTTTTATTTTATTTTATTTTTGTTTGGCTGAAAAGGTTTCAACCTTTCAAAATATTATTCGTTACAACATATACAATTAAATACTTTTTACATAGTTTACAAATGATGATAATCCTTCAGAAATGTACATAGATAGACATAGCAAGTTTAGCCAATATTAAAAGTAAGTTGTTCTTTGTTTTCACAAAAATGATTAAACAAGAGTTAGCGAAGCATGAATTAAAAAAGAAAAGGTTAAAAAAATAAAAGAACAACCTATATCTTAAGAGAATTCGTACAATTGTTAATTAAACATAAAAAGAATTTCAAGGCAAAACTGTTTTTATGAATTGCGTAAGAGCAATATGAATGGCAGTTCGATTGCTCGTCATTAGTAAGCTCCATATATGATTTGAGGAGTGATTGCAGTTTAATTGCAATAGATTGTGAAAGTAGTGTTTGCGTAAGCCATTCAAGGCCGGGCAATCAACCACTATATGAGCCAATGACTCTGGTTGTTTATAGTTTTTACAAAAACGACAGTAATTTTCATTTTTTGAAATAAGACCACGTCTTGCCAAAATTTGATTTGTTGGATGAAGATTCAGACGCATTCTTAGCATTTCTGCACGTACGTAATGTGATGGAGACTTTACAAGATAATTGGCCATTTGTTTGAGCTTCTTATGTGGAAAGAGTTTTAAATCAAAATCCACATAATTTGAACATAGTTCTTGTGTTACAATCCAGTCGTGCCAGTATAATCTTTTTTTTGCTTGATTAGGGTTTGTGAGTAGCAGGTCAATGGAGATGTCAGCATTTACCAATGCCTTCAAAATGTCTTTTACCCATTTTTTTGGAAACACATCGTTGGACGAGCAGATATACATTGCAATTGGGCCTATTAAATTCTTTGTGTTAATTTCTAACAGACATTTGCGATAAAAGTTACAAAATTTCCAAAGGACTAGTGCAGATAGAGAGATGAGGCCCAATTCATACCTCAGCATACAAATAGGAGTACACGTAGGTAGACAAAAAACTGCTTTCCAAAAATTCCCTTCATGTCTGTCCCAATAAAGTCTTGATTGTGGAAGCAATGTTTCGGCTCCATAGATTAAAATAGGGACAACTTTTTGATTGAAGAAAGTGACAACATGAGCTGAGGTAAATTTACCATACTTATGTAGGATAATTTTTGCTTGAGATATAAGAGTCATAGATTTTGCTTTCAGGGTATCATTATAAATTTGATTTTTCACAGTGCCAGAAAATGGTAATCCTAGATATTTATAGAAGGGTACAATCTTTAAAGGGGCTTTCTGCAAATACCATTGGAAATTCATCAATTTTTTGTGCCTCTTTTTTTGACAAACTACTATCTGTGTCTTGTCCACATTAATGATCAAATTGCTATTGCAGGTATAAGTGTCTAGTTTGTGCAGTAATTCTTGTAGTCCTTTTGGAGTTTGAGAAATAAGGACAAGATCATCGGCATAAAGAAGCCATGTGATCTTTTGATATCCTAATTTTGGAGAATCGGATATTACTTATTCAAAGAAGACACCTATGTCAAAAATGAACAGGTTAAACAAAGTGGACGCCAGAATGCACCCTTGTTTCAAGCCTCTCAAAGTCTCAATGTGCGCAGATAGTAATCCATCAACTGATAATCTTACTTGAATAGATGTTTTTGTATGTAGTTTTTTAATTATGGTTAATAGTGAAGGAGGGCAACCATACTTCTGTAGTTTCTGGAAAAGCAATGTTCTGTCGACCGAATCAAATGCTTGGCGAAAATCTATAAAGGCCATGTATAACGGTTGATTGACCTCTGCATATTTAGACTTTAACATATTCAGGGTGATCAAATTCACTGATGTTCCTAAGCCAGCAACAAAGCCGGTTTGAAACGGGTCTCTTTTGAGCTCATTTATGGTCCATTTGTTCAATTCTTGTAGAATGATTCGGCTATAAAGTTTCCCAGGAGCATCTAGTAAGGCGATGGGTCTATAGTTCTCTGGGAGACTCCGATCACCTTTTTTATAGATTGGAACGATCAGCGAATGTTTCCAAGATGCAGGGATCTCTTGAGTTTCATTGATATGTTCATAAATTTGGTATAGTATTGATGACCATATTACTGGATGTTGTTTAAAAATTTTATTGGACAGTCCGTCAGGACCCGGAGCTCTGGACTGGCTTATTTTATTGATGAAGTACAATATGTCTGATTTAGTGATGATGATATGAAACCGTTTATGAGGAAAGGTGCTAAGAGTTGGTTCAGAATTAGGCGGACTAGCGTAAACATTAGAGAAGTGATTAATCCAACTTGCTTCCGGCACACTCTGTAGTTGCGACATAGATTGTACAGGGGATATGGCATTAGTTAGAGCTTTCCAAATTTGTGCCGTATTATGGTCACGGATGGTTTGCAGCATTAGTTCTCCATCTCGTTGGAATAGTCTACTGCGATGGTGTCTTCGCCAATTTCTGTATGAGGTTTTAACTTGAGTGAGAGTAGTAAACCTAATCCTTAGTGGAAGTTTCAAGGCCTCTCTTTTTTGGAATCGAAATTCAGTTTTTTTGATTTTCGCTTCTATATCGAAATTATGTAAGCCTCTAAAGGACTGTTTTTTACGCACCCTATTATCTGCAAAATGTTGTATAAGATCGTAATAGGGTACAACAGTGGACAATGTTTTTTCACGTGAGTGACGGAAGGCAACATGCAACGAATTATTTAAATCATTTAGTTTGTTCTCATTCCAGATTATTCGATTTAACTGATTAGAAACAGTTATTTGACCCAAATGTGCCACTGTGTTGCATTTTGTAGAAGGTACATTGGTCAACCACTTAATAGTGAGCAGACGATGATCACTATTTGGGTTGGTTTCTAGATTAAAGGAATGGATTTTCGAGTACAATTTGTCATTCACATAGATGTAGTCAATTGTGGCTTTTGCAGCACCTTGTTGCCACGTATGAGCTGAGACACTGATGTCAAATTTACTTCCATTCATCATACTAAAGCCTCTGGAAAGCATAAGTTGTTCCCACAATGTGCGTCTCGACTCTCCTAAAACATAATTTGCAGAAAAACAGTGCAGATTGAGATCACCGGCAACAATTGTATACTGTATTTTAGGGGTGAATACAATGAAGTCCAGCATCGTTGAAACATCATTCAGAAACCTCCGATTTTCAATGCTCTTGGGATTCCAATATAAGTTGACTAAAGCGTACAAGGTTGACTCTATTGAGGTAACAGTTAGTTGGGCAAAAGGATTTGGGGAGTAGGAGTAGATTATACTGGCATTAGTACTTAATTTCGTGGCCGTCAAAAGACCAGCCATTGGTCGCCCCTTTTCACCTTGTAATGCTGGTGAGAAGTGTATGGCATGATTGTCCCAGGAGGGAGTACTAGTAAGCCACGTTTCTTGTAATAGAGTCACATCGTAATTATTTAGAGTGTTCAATGCGTTGTTTATCAGATGACTAAAGCCTCGGGTATTCCATGAGGCAAGGGAAATAATACAATCATTTTTAACCTTGTACGATAGTTAACTTCTGGAGTCACAATTACAGCAGCATTTGGAGTTCACATTATCCCTTAGGTATCCTTCTGTACAATCTGAGTCCTTGTTAAGTTCGCTTAGGGCTGCACTAATCCATGTTTCCGCCCTAAGCGATCCGTCAGAGGAGCTGGTTGGACCCAATAGAAGTATGAAACCCAAAGCTAGGAGTTGATTCTTTGCTTCCCATATAAGATTCCTAACAACTCTGGACTTCAACCAGAGACACGCCGTACTTACTGAATTATCATTAACGAACTCTACCTGCGCTATATCTGAAGTTCCGATATCCTGCAACAATGGAATATCGGAAAAAATCTGTAAGATACTTTGACGGTTTAGCACATATTGTGGATATGGTGCTGGTCGACAACCGAGTACTAAGGCAATATTTGTTTCCTTATCTTCTTTTATCTTCAAGATTGATTTAACAGGGGGATTACTAAGGGAAGTTGTTGTTGTAGAGCACGGTAGATTGCTTGCAGGAGGGCGTAAAGATTTCAGCAGAGAGGCAATTTCAGCATCACGATCAGACAAGGAAGTGGACGCTAATACTAGTTTCTTGGTGTTATCACACTTGAATGAGACCGAAGGTTTAGATCCAGGTCGCTGAGCGGATGGAATATCAGGGCTGAGTGGTGCAGATAAGGTCCCTTTTAGTATCGGTAACGAAGCAAATCTGGTCATGTACGCATCAACCTCCTTTCTGATTTCTAAACGACGATTCGCCAACATCTCTTGTTCGTGTTCAGTCGATGTGCAAGGTTGAGAAACTTTTGGTTCTTTTAATGTGGAGCGTTCGGCAGTCAAAATCGCAGTTTTTTGCACTGGGGTTTGTTTATCGCTGAGTTCAACAGCCAGTGAGGGAGGATGCACTTCCAAACTCACTTGTTGTTTTTCATGATTTTGAACTGCGCGGACCAGATTGTCCAATGGTGCATATGAAACCGGGGGTGCAAAATTTTCAGTTATAGAGTTAAGTTTTAGTTTGCGAATTTGACTTAGTTGTGTATACTTTTTTGTAATAGCGCAAGCCGTTTGCTGACTGTGCTTGTTAGGGAGAGTAAGTTTGTTGAAAAATTGCTTCGAACTTGTTGGTGCACCAACTTCAGTTTTCTTTACATTTTTAGATTTTTTTTTTTTTACCACCTCTGGATTTTTCTTCTTTGGTTGGGAATTTTTCTCAGAGGATAGAGCTTTAGGCGGTAATTGTGATTTAGTTTTAGAAAAAATGGTGTACGGTTCAAGAATTCGGTCACTCAAGGACTCCCCACCTGCACCTTTTTCAGGAACAGGCGCGATCTCTCTGATGACCTGACCAATATACGGGAGAGAGCACAATATACCTGAATTGTCTATGGTGATGGGAGACAATTGCGTTTCTGTTTGGGAATGCAGATTTGACATTTCTGGTGCATTCACTGGTACTTTTACAAGATGACTATTATGAGCCAAGGTAGAAGTCATGGTGGCAACAGACGCCAGTTTAAGTGGCTGCACGATTGGCTCATTAGTCATTGGTCGTTGATGCGCCCAAAATGTTTCTTGCTTCGCCTGCCAAGCTAAGATAGATAACAACTGCGCACCTTGTACATCCATTTTAGTATTCAGTGTGTTAAATAATGTGATGATAGTTTGTAGAGTTAAGTTCATTGCTCCCAAAGTTAGTTCAACTACTTTAGACACATTTTGTAATGGTTGGGGCTTTTCATCTGAAGGGCATTTACGAGGAGTGGGAAATAGAAAAGAGGAAGTTACATTAGATTTCGTATAACCTCCATTTGAAAACATTTTAGGTGAGAAGGAAAAATTACCAAGTGTTTCTTGTACCATAAAGTCAGAATTAGGGGAAGGTAGGTCAATCACAGCTACATCCCCTAATGATTTTATTGAAGTGGGACTGAGGTTAGTATCCGTGATTTGAGCTATAGATTCCCCTCTTAAAACTGTGCTGTCAGACAAGGAAACATGTAGAGTGGTGCTGCACCCCGCTTGATTATGACTAATTATATTTGGGGGAGGCTGTAAGGTGGCTTTAGAATTTTTCGAGGTGAAGTTTTGAGTTGCACAGTTCGGGTAAAAGGAGCGTATATCTTGGGTGCTTGAAGTTTGTTTCAGTGAGTTAGTTACAGGAAAAGCAGTACACTTATTCACAATGGGAAGCTTTGGAGGTTCTACTCTGTCTAAACGAGGTGTCGAGACACATGGAACAGTTTTGGCTTGTGTTTTGCTAGAATTGAACAAAGCACTTTGTAAGGGAGGCATCCCAGTGCGAAGTGTATGAAGATTTCGTTTCATTTAGGTTAAAGATTAGGTAAAAACCCGTAATCGGAATGTTCCTAAAAACTAAATTCTATAAACGTTTAACACTCACAGTTTGGGTGCTCTCACAGGCTCTCTTTGTAGATAGAAACGAGAGCAATATTGGTAAAGAATTGACCGCTAGCCCGGTAGCCCGCTAGTCCGCGACGCTGCGGCGAAGCGGCAAAGCGGGACTTCACGGGGCTTCCACGGGTGCGCGCGCGCGGTGCGCGCGCGTCCTGTTCTTATAGGCCCGCCTTCCAATCAAGAGTAAAGGCTATACAACAAAGAAATTAAACAGAATATAAGTGTCAGTGCACTTTTAAGTTATCTTAAAATTATCTCGAAAGTTAGTGTGGTGAGTTAATTCACCTCCTGGTTGTTGTAGTCCAATGTTATCCAATAGCAGAAAATCAGCTTGCAAGTGAGTAAGTAGCAGAAAAGCGACTCCGGGCAAAGCGGGACTTCACGGGGCTTCCACGGGTGCGCGCGCGCGGTGCGCGCGCGTCCTGTTCTTATAGGCCCGCCTTCCAATCAAGAGTAAAGGCTCCTGGTTGTTGTAGTCCAATGTTATCCAATAGCAGAAAATCAGCTTGCAAGTGAGTAAGTAGCAGAAAAGCGACTCCGGGCAAAGCGGGACTTCACGGGGCTGCACCAATCCCGTGAATCTGCGTACCTCGGCTACTGGCGTCTCAGTGAATCATGAAGGAGAAAGCTCGCTGAACAGCCTTCATTTAAATGCGGACGAAAACAAAGACCTGTTCTTGGTTTGATCATGAATACACCATTTAAGTCACTGGGGTGTCAGGGATGTGAAGCAGGCAAGACGGTGGGACACCCTCACTTTTCAAATGTGACAGAGACCTTTTATATTTTCTCGTGGGGGTTTTCGCAGACCCTCCAGGTTATAGCGATTTCGCGATCCCGCAAAATGCCGCGAAAACGGCCGTTTTGCGCAAAATGCCGCGAAAACAGCCGTTTTTGCCAAAAAACTGCAAAAACTACCATAGAAAAATGTTTTTATTAAAAAAAAAAAAGGGTGCCAGATTCTCAAAACGTTTTAATCCAAGAAATGAAATGCGCCAACACATCTCACCCCTGGCGCCCAACAAAAGAGCAGCCCAATTCAGGGACACCTGAATGGGCCCATGGGCCCATTCAGGTGTCCCTTGTGGATTTTATATGCGCGCCCATTCAGGTGGCCTTTTTCACCTTGAGCAAATTAGGGGGCATTTCTGCCAATTTAAAAGCGCATCCTAAATTTCCAAGCAAGATGCACTTTTAAATGTGCAGAAATTATAGGCAACCATACGCGCACAGGAGGTGGGGGTGCCACTGTATGACAGGGGGTCTTATTACACAGTAGGCGGTAAGGGATTACCGGCAGCGGTAAAGGCACCGGTAATCCCTACCTCCCTACTACGAGGTCCCTTAGCGGGTCCCTTCCTTAACGCCTGGTTTCTCCAGGCGTTAAGGAAGGGACCCGTTGAGAGACTTCAGAGCTAATAACGGGCCCGTTATTAGCTCTTTCCCCATTCCCATTGAGCCCTATGGGGGCTCAAATGGGAATGGTTCCCGGAATGGGGACTTACCGGTCCCGCCAAGGTCGGAATGACCTGTTAAGTCCCCATTCCAGGAACACGGACCCCGGAATGCGGTAAGGGGGTCGCCTACCGTGTAATGAGGCCCAGGGTCTTTCTTGACCCTGTCATCATTTTTTTGAACTGCTGCTATGTCACTTGCATTTCTGTTCCCCAAACAGGATAAAAATGCGTTTTTTGGGTTGCATTTTACAGTGGCAGGCCCCTGAGGGGCCTGTCACTGTAAAAGGCGCTGGGAGGTTGCAGAACATTTTGACTGCCAAAAATAGATCGAATGGTACAATACGACCTATTTCACCAGTACCATTCGATCGATTTTTATGAATACTGAACATGTGGAGTGGGGGTTGCGGGGTTGTCACCCGCTCACCAGGTTCAGTATTTTTGGGGTTGCAGGGGTTTCCCCGCTTCCTCAAAATTGGAGGTGGGGGTCCGAAAACAAAAACAGCAAAAAAATCTAAAAAGGGACCCTGCAACGTCGGATCCGACCTGCGTTAGAGGGACAGCAACCAAGCAGTTAAGTAGGGGAGGGAGTGGGGTGGTGGTGAAAGGTACATTTTGGGTTATTTGGCTGAAGTGCAAATCTTTTTGCGGCAACATTGACTACAGTCAATTCCACCACAAATAATTACACTTCGGTCAATCAACCCAGAACACTATTCAAGGCAACTGGCCAGCACACAATTTGCACTACAGCTCAACCCCGTGGAAATGCACAGGTCACCTTTGAGAATAAGGTGACCTGCTAATTTCCAAAAATGGGTTATCTAAAAATAGCATATCCTTGGCTCTATTTTTAAATGCCCTATTTTTTGAGGATCATGGTCAAAAACTACATTTTTAAAAAGTGCTCACACTATGAGGGGCAAAGGTGAGAGAAGGAGAGATGTGACGTGATAGGCAAGAAAGCAGAGGCAGAGTAGTGAGTCAGAGGAGGATGCAGTGCACAAAAGAGCAGTGATGCGGTGGGCCAGAAATCTGAGAGGGAGCAGAGGTACAGAAAGTAGAGAGAGCATGTGGTCAGGGGGAGCAGTGAGCCAGAAAGCAAAGAGGAAGCCATTGGCCGGAAAAAGGTAGTGAGCTGCAGATTGGGAAAAAGAATGAGTGAAGAGTGCGATAGAATGGGAGAAAGGATGCAAGATGCAGAAGCAGCACAAAAGAACGAAGGACTGCATATTGCGGGAAGAATGGTAGAGTGTAAGGTGTGAGTTGGGACTATGATTTGGCGTTTGGCACGGGCGTGGGTGTGCAAATTGTGACTTGACAGTGTGACATAGTACGTAAGTATTTGTATGACAGAGTGAGAGGTTCAGGAACGCAAGTTGTAATGGGGAGTTGGTGAGATGTGTGATGTGTGTTGGTGAAGATGTGTGTGGGTGTTTAGGGGCTTGGAGAACATAGAAGGGGAATAGTTTCAGCATTACAATTGATCATGATAAATTTAGTTAATACTATTAAATAGGCATGCACATTAAACCAAAAATTTAGCCAAAACAAAAACTGTTCGGCCAAGCCAGAGACATCATGGACTCTTCCTATTAGATTAATACAAAAGATACATAATAATGACACCCTGGCTCTCTTGTAGCCTTGCACTCTGCCTCTTTCCTACAATGTGGCAATCTTATACCCTCCAGTTAATACAAAATGTCCCGCAAAAATGGCGCAATAAATAAAGGTTTGTGTAGCAATATTTGACATTTCATGCCACAAAATTTGACACTTCATGCCGCAAAATCCTGGAAGGTCATACATATCTGTTATAAACTCAAGTGGCCAAGACCATTTGTATATATGGATGCACACATTTTCCTTTGGGCTTCAGCAACCTCCATGTTGTATGTGTTTTGTGGATGTGTGTGTGTATACACTTGCCTATACACAAGCATCTATCTATCTAAAAAAAATATGTCCAAAGGCCTCAGGGTGCAAACCGGCGCCAAGACTGTGCATTTCATCCACTACTATCAGTGCTGGAAACAGAAATAAATATTTTGGGATACCACTTGCTGTGGCGTGAGAGTTTTGGGCTGATCGAGGAGGGTGGCATTAGAGGTGGATTTCAATAGTTAAACAAACGCTCACTTTTATAGAAATGACTTGAAAAGTATACAGATCAAATCATTAAACAATCTGGCATATATATATATATATATATATATATATATATATATATATATATATATATAGTGCTGGTCATTGGGCCGGCTCTCAGCGGATCCGAGATCCGGCACCAGAAATGGAGCTGGATCTCGGGATCCGGCCAGAGTCAGCTGCCCAAGACCATGAACGATGCTGGAAGACTTAAAAAAAAATAAAAAACCACCCATGACGGTAGCATTGCCATTTACCGCGGCTTTGGCACTGGTGTGTAATGCACAATGCTCACTACATGTACAACTGATTCCTTTCAGTTGTACATGTAGTAGCGAGCATTGTGCATTACACACCAGTGCCAAAGCCGGCGGTAAAAGGCAATGCTGCCGTTGCAGGCTTTTTACATTTTTTTTATTTTAGGATTCCAGCATTGCTGGAAGCACACTGCGAGCCCCGCCCCTCTAGACTATGCCCCCTCGGGCACCGACCCCCAACTCCTCCCCCACCCGGCCCTTGTGTTGTGGGATCCCCCACCACATTTTTTCCATTTCCACCACTGTATATATATATATATATAGAGAGAGAGAGAGAGAGAGAGAGGGAGAGAGAGAAAAAAAGAGGAAAAATCCGCCATAGAGATGGACAGTTCAACCTACACTCCAAGTCATGTAAAGAAACAGCAAGATCCCGTTCGTGCATAAAAAGAGCCAGAAACCTGAAATAAATTACTTTCAAGTGTATTAAAGATACAAAAAGGGCATCATGTTTAAAAAAAAAAAACGCCATAGACCCCAAAACAGAGGCAGGACACCCAGAGAGCAGTCCTGTATGGACACGTTTCGCGCTATACACAGCGCTTGTTCACTGGTTATGGTTATACATGTTGAGCAAAAAGAATATGTGTCTCAGTCATGAATGAAAGTCTACAAGTGCCAGTGTGCAAAGTACAGTGAATCTAAAACAAATCTTCTCTGGGCTTTAAAACTGTACTGCCAAGACTTAGCCACACAGTGAAAGAAAACACAAAGATAAGCTCACCGGCTTGTAGTCATTGTTTCACACAGCATGCTTCCTTTTAAGCACCCCTAATTTTTAATTAACCAAAATGCTCAGGGGGCACTCCACAGACAACAGTGATTCCAAGGTGTCTGCCGCCATCCACAATCGCTTCGCATTTTAGGTGATCTTCTGATAAGTAGGCATTCTAAAAGATATTTGAAGAATTGAGGAAGTCCAGTATTGATCCTTCACCTTCTGTATTTATTATAATTCCCAAAAATATAAGAACATTTGAATTCACTTCATTTGTGAGATTGTGGATTTAATAAAGTCTTGTCATTATTGTCAATTATTTGTATACCTAGATGCTGCTTATGGTAATTTGGAGTACCAAAGGATACTATTAAAAGATTATGTCATCACCAGTTGAGTAGCTGTGCTTATAAACAAGTTGAATAGCTTGTCTTCCTACTTCAGTGTACGGCTTTGCGGTTCTGCCACTCAAGCTGTAAATGTTTCCTTAAATTAGTTTTTCTGTTGAATCTCTGCGATCCTCCGCGTGGTATGATTGCCAGTGACTTTATTGAATCCCGCGTGGTACGATTGCCAGTGACTTTATTGAATCCACAATCGCACCTTCTGATGAACCGCCAAATAATAAGCGGGGAAACACGTGTTGGGGAGCACAACCAAAAGGATTCAAGCCAAGCAAAAATTGTGAATAAATATAGCAATATTACTATTGAATGGAGTGATTATAAGTGCCATTATACCTTACAAATCATTTGATCAATTCTGGCAACCAACTATTGAACAACAATACAGTATATTCCTGTGATTTACTTAAAATTTTGAATGAAGTGAATCCAGATGTTCTTATATTTTTTTGGAATTATAATAAATACAGAAGGTGAAAGCGCAATACTGAACTCCCTTAATTCTTCATTTATTCCAAAGCTGTGGTCAGCCTCAGGGAAGAAAGTCCTAATTAGCAGCTCACCTCTATTTTTCTTCTTTTATATTATAAATACATTTTTAGGTGAGCGCCAGCGCTGCCAAGGGATGATTTCTTTTTCAATTTGTTAAAAAGATGTTTGACATGTGCTATTAGGGGAGTCTACAGTGTTACCGTTTGTTCTTTGTACTTGAAATGCAAAGTGAAACCAAAAGCAAAGGGAGGAGAGCCTTCTACCCTGTAATTGGAAGTTACTCTCCAAGCAATATGAAGGCTGGGAAGGACTGACTCTGTGTGTTCTAAGCAATGGCCCCCTTAAGCCCTGGGCAACAGCTCTAGAGACTGTAAAGCAACCGGAGGGGGGTGTCTGTACTCCTACTCTCTATATGGCAGAGGAGAGGCACAGAGGACACCAGCCAATAGCATTCGAATCAACACAGCAAAACGATATCAACCATAGACTTAGGAAGAAGACAAGTTGGTTAGGAAATTGGCAGAATACTGAGCCCCTACCAACCAGACACAGTTCTGTAAGAGGATCCCCCCACCTGGGCAACCAGTAAATGAAGATGCACTACAAGCCCAATACATATATTGTCTATTGAGTCTTATCTTCTTCTATAGTTCTGCAACCCAAATGTACCTTGTGTTGTAGAGTTCTTTGTCGGGGAATCGACGGGCTCTTCTTGAGTGCACTCCCTTTCAGGCAAGAGCCACGGGGCGTTGAACATCCGAGATGAAGAAAAGGTGAACGCTGTCATTGAGGCAGAAGCTTTGCGGTGCTCGTTGACGATTGGCCGAAAAAGTCCTGCAACAGGGGAGGCGTGCGGTGCACCTCGATGACGATGGTTTGTTGCCGCAAAGAGTCAATGAAGAAGTTTGGCCCAGCGAGGACGTCGAGCGTCAGCGAACGGGACGTGACTTCGGCTGGCTTCAGTAGCTTTGCCGGCGTCTCTGAGGTCTCCGGGTGGCAGGAAACCCACCAGCGGATTCTCCTCGGTCGTCGGCGACCTTGACTTTCTCAAGAAGGACGAAAGCGGTCAACGAGGATTAACAAGAGAGTCCTTGGAACAAATGTTCTTAGGCAAAGGGAGCACGGCTGCTCCGATCGGCGATGGCGGTCGTCGAAGGTGGACAGCTGTCCGGTGCTTCTCTTCGTTCTCCTCGGTGGTCCCCTTCTTCGGTCAGCAGCCTTTCATATTTATATCTACCAGGGGGCTTTGGCAAAGATCAGCTGGTGCACGATGGTCCCTCGTAGTTTGGGAAGAGGTCTCCTAGCCAGGCCCTCTCTTGGATCAGTTCTTGAAGGCACAGCAGCTTTCAGATTGCAAGGAAGGGAACAGCGGTTCACCTTCTTCCGGCTCGGCTTCGAGAGTAAGCATCAAGTATCAACTTCAGCTTCAGCTTCTGAACGATTTCTAGCAGTGAGAGGCCCCCAGATATATTGTTGATCTCCCATTCACTCTGCTGGGTCACACTCAGGTAACCAATCATTCTGAAGGGCATTCAGGCAGTCAGGCAGCCAATCGACTCACAGTGCACTCAGGCCATGCTTCTCCATCCAGACACTCACAACAGAGAATGTGGATTCGGACAAGCACTCTGCCATACAGCATTACACACTGCATTCATACCAGTTCCCGGCAGGGCTGTCTCAGTCATTGTGTCAAACACCAGGTACTAGCACCCATAACACAGAATGCGTATTCGTCACACACTCCATTCACCCAGCTCCCACACCACGGGTGTACCCACAACCTACAGTAATTGGGAAGGCTCCAGCCAGTCTGGCCTGGACTTCCCCACAACACCATATATGGAACTTCCACCCAGCCAGTCAGGGGGAAGGGACAGAGTCAGGGATTCTGGGACTTTGGGAAAAGTAAGGTAACAGGCGATAGAAAGCAAGGGCCCACAGGGGCCATCTTGTTTCCTATCAGGAATCCACTGATTTCAATGACAGGGCCTGGGCATCCCAAAATGGAGGAGGCACAGGGCACCTGTCAATTCAGCACGGAGCTGCCACCAGCCGGTACTCTGCTCTCTGGCCCACACACAGGTGCCCAAAAACATAAACTAGGAGTACAGGGTCGTACTCCCACCCATGGGTGCCCTAAGGGTATCCCAAGGGTCTGTTCACCAAACCAAATACAGGAAGAGCTGCACCACCAGGAGTCCCACGTGAACTCCTGCGCAGAAAACAAGACAGAACATACATGATAAAGCAATTAAGGACAATGTTTCAGAGGCCCTGTCCCCCTGATGCATTTCCAGCATCACAGAGACACCTTGTGTTTTCTCAATGCGGGTGCACGGCTGTATGCTGTCCGAGCTTGGGCTTTTGGTTTCTCTGAAACCGGGATCAGAAACACAATGTTTGCTGGATCCCAGTTTTGTGGAATTCCTGACCAATTTCTGCATGAAATTATTATTCTGACGCTATGCCTCCTGCTCCCGGGCCACCTGTAGTTTCTCTTCATGAACTTTAATTCTAGCCATACTGTCCTCCAGTTTTTTTCTGCTGGATTCTGGTAGCGCGGATTCTGCAGTCGAAAGCATGCAACATCTAGGATGTTCCTTTAAGGCTGCATCAACTCATATTTGCTCATCAGTTAAAATTGCTCAAATGCTGTCTGCTAAATAATATTACTATTGACTGTTCATAACTAGCTAGGACCCTCATCCCTCTCTCTGCATCACTTAACAGCTGCTACTCCCTAGCATGTCCCTCTGGGGTACTCCTAGCACGTACCCCCACTCCCTCATCCCTCTCTTTCTCTGTACCTGCACGTTCTGAATGCTCACAAGGCCTAGTAGGTCCGCCTCTATCTTTCATTGTTATTTGCTTTTCATTCCTTGGTTCCCTCCCTGTTGCCATGTGGGCGCTTTGAAACACAATTTCCTTGAGGTATAAGCGCCTTTCAAATGCAAAATAAATAAATAAATTATTTGAATAGTGACCGTTCCTTTACCGTGATCCAGCTACAGTGGGAAAGATGCACCCATCTATTATCACAGTGGAGGGCTTTCATAACACCTACCCTAAGATTAAGAAACATTGGGAGACAGGCTGGCACACTTCAGTAACCAAATGTCTTCCAATAAACCAGGGGTCTGCAACCCTTGGCTCTTCCGAGGTTCTCGACTACACATCCAATCAGTCCTAGCTAGAATAGTGAATGCTGAGGGATCATGCATGAGAGCCGTAGTCCGAATCATCGGTAAAGCTGTAGGTTGCAGAACCCTGAAATAAACTCTTCCACTATAGAGTTAAGCTCATCAATGGGATGAAAACGTCTCATGCACTTGGGGCATTTCAAGGAAAACATTTTGATGAAAGAACATAAAACCATTATATTAAAAAAACAGTCACAAGGGGCATGGATGGGGTGGCAAGCTGATCTGATCTGGCACTCTATTGAAATATTATAATCGGTAGCAACATCAAGAATATTTGTCTTTAGAGTCAAGATGAAGAAGTCTTTTATACATGGAAGAACCACACATGGTGACAAATGATTCTTTCCAGCTATTGCTGACCCTACCACCAGAAATCCAGACATGAGAGAAGGCATGTAGGGCAGCCTGGTACTATTCCCAAGAAGTGACTAGCTCTAAGTGATGCACACTCCCCCATACAGTAGAAACCAGAAAACTCATTGAACCTCATCTCCTATTGCCATTGATGGTACCATTCTGATTAAGGAAATGCCAGATAACTAAGTTATGAAACCAGACAACCTAACGTTCGGATGGTAGAGTGCTGGTAAACCGAGCAGAAGGCCAGAAAGCATTACATTCCAGGCTTATTACTCTGTTTTCTGCTTCCTTGTCATAAGATAACTAATGTTCAGTTATCTAGCATGTTTGTCAAGCACAATTGGTGCCAGATAATTACACTTTTACTGTAGAAGATGTTAAGGGAGGACTTGCATTACCCAACCACAATGAACAGTGAGGAGCGTCAGAGGAGTAAAGTAGGGAGCTATTCAGAATCAATGAAATGTACTTAAAAAAGAAGAGCTAATCTTGGGGCATCATGTATTCTTATGTTTACAGTGTAGGCAATAATATCCATGATCTGCCTTCCTGTGGGCAGATGATTACCCAGACAGTGCTCCTGTTACCAACACATGGTTCACCATGAGGTATGATTGGGGATAGTTGCATCAAAATATGAACTATCAGAAGGGAAAGGGTGAATAAAACTGGTGGCAAATGTATTCTACTATGAAAGATGGCAATACAGTGCTAGGGAACAAGTGACAAGATGGAGCTTTTTTGAGTGTGATTATTAGTAGGGTATTTATTGAGTGCAGACCAAGCTTTGGGAAGCACCAGAGTGCTTTGTAAGTCATATGGTTAAGGACACAGTGAGGGAAACTGAGATAACGAGCGGAGAGCTAACCACGGGGGATGGAGAGGGCGGGCAATTTGGCAGAAAGGGATCTGCAAGCAAACGAGATTAAACTAACATAGTGAGAGTTAATCACAGCAAATATATTTTGGACCATTTCTTAGTAAAGTGTGGAGTTTTTCGGGCATTATTGTATAAACAACTAGTGCTTAGTGACCGTTGAACATGGTTTTCGAAAACTAACACCCAGATGCAAGGTGAGAGCAGAGAAAGTAAAGGGCGCCAGAAGGGTCAACTTTGACTAGCTGGTTGACTTTCTCGAAGAGGACCAAGCTGAAGAAGGGATGTTGCTTGCCATAAAGGGCTTCAATACAGGTGTGGCGGGATAGGTAAAACAAGTGGTTTTTTCATTTTGCACATCTCCGTTTTTAAAATGCAACCTAACTGCAGGTTAGGATTGCATGGCATATTTAAAGTATGTGGCACTTAGAAAGTACTGTGCCGGAGGTAAATAACCCATAATTAAGGACTTGCTTTTACTGGTTCGCACAACCAGCAATGCATTTCCACAAAGGAAGAAACAAAGTTAGCGGAATATTCACGGTGCCATCAAACGGTGTGAAGGCTCTTAAAAAGAATCCGAATTTTTTGTTTATCCTCTTAGAATGCCATTGAGGGAAAGACACACTAATGCAATTGAGGGAAAGACACACTTTCGATGGTTACCACAAGAGTACATGTGTGTGGCATTTCAATAATTATTCATATTAGGGGAAAACGTGGGCAGCTTTCCCATGATTCTATTTTTCCCTTAAACAAAAAGTTCTTTGAAACATCCTTTAAATGGCTTGTGGCACGACATAAATCCAAATGTAGATTTCATTCACTTTCAAAAAGCTAGTCTGCATCCAAAATTGGATTGGAACCATGTGCTATATTCAATGAGTTAATGGCGCACGCCTGTCTCACGAAAAGACTGATGTGTAGCTGCCTAGGGCACCCTAGAATAACCAGAAGGCCAGAGAATGGAACCAAAGGGGCGGGAATGGCTCTGGGAATGGCCAGGGTGGACAGAGCCGGTTTAGAAATAGAGTAAACCTAGGTTAGAACAGTCATAAGCGGGAGTCTGATGCACTTCCCCTGAACTTCGTCATCAGCTGATTTGATGCTGAGTGGATCGACACAGCTCATAGGATGGTCCACCTATACGAATTGATCTTGCATGTCAAAGTTTTCAAATGTATTTCGGTTTTCAAAACCAAAAATCACCACCGAGAGCCTAGTGGGCGAAAGTGGTTAGTGTAGATGGAAGGGAGTGGGAAGTGACCGTCTATGTGAGGCAATGGAGGTAAACCCAATCCCCCATTATAACAAGAGGAATGTGTTTTTATGTATTCTACCAATTTCATTTTTCCACTAAATAACAAAGATCCATGAACCAGGCTGTAGATGTGGCTAGTGTTAAGGTTCTCTTTAAACATGGTGCTGACATATAACCGTTTTGGATTAAAGATCTTAATTAGGAAAGACTTTCTATGTGCTATAGTTCTTTGCTGCTTTTCTCACTATCAAGGCGACCCTTGGAAAACTGTCTCTGTTGCTGATGTGTGCCGCAACGGTGTGTTGTATGATAAGAGGATCTTATGGTAAGAGATTTGTATGCTCTGATCCCTTCTGTAGAAGGCCAAGAACACAGGCGTCACCTATGAAAGTGACCCATCAGCATCAGGAGTCAGTCAGCTATATAATTAAAATCCTGTTCCAGTTGTGGACAGTCTCGAGAAAAGCCCAAATGTTTGATGACCCAGACACCGTGGTTCCTCAGTTATATCACACGTTCTCCCAGCTGACTACTGGCTGATCTAACGCCATTAAAAAGCCCTCGCTACCCGGCGGTGAAGCATCTACAAGATATGTTTCGGGCAAGGCCCAGTCATTTGGGAGGAGCTGTGTGAGTAGTATAGTCATAGCAGGTTGTTTAATAATTAATTAGCTGGTTAGAACCAAGTTGTGGTACGAATATGTGCCATGCTTTAATTAAGGACCATGATCAGGATCGAGGCTTAACCTCGCTGGACTACACTAATATGTGGAACTTGCAGTCTTTTTGGGAGATCAGTTTCCTCATGCTTGAACAAGTCCTAGGTAATATGATTTCGCCTATGATTGATTTTGTAGGGCAACATTGCGATGGGTGGGTGGTTGGATTTCATAACATCCGAACCAGTTTGTCTAGTGATTGTGGTGAAGGACGTAAGTAATGAAGACAATGCTCTGACTAGTAGGAGACACTGCTGGAGACTTAAGTAAGTAAGATACTTTACTCTCTTCCGGTCAGTTCTTTTGATGAACCTTAGAATGTGTCTCCAGCGCTGGGTTATTTGACACATTTTCCCATTTCCCAGCTCGGCTGTTTTAGTTGCTTTTGCTTGCAATCATGGTTCTTTTGCAGAATTTTCGAAAAAGGTCTGGAAGTTATTTGGCTTAGCCCAATGAGGTAGGTGCAAACTTGGTGCTTCCTCTATATTTATTTAACATCGTTGGGGTAATGGCTCTGGCCTCTATGGAGCTCTTCTACTGGTGTCCTTTCTTTATGGCTGGAAGATGTAGGATACTCACTCTACCAGGCATTGCTTTTCACAGCTTCCGGCCTGCATGACAGCCTGTTACATTGAAAGATGAGATAAAAGGATAACAATGATCATTCAGAATACTCCATCTTGTTCTCTTCTGTCCTCTTTAGGTCCTGTGCAATAATTCTTGGCATGAAAGAATAACTTTCACCTGGCCTGGGGGCACGTACCCCAGAGCATGTTTAATGAAGTTGTTCACCTTGCTCCTTAGACTGCCCAATGCAGGTGTGTCCAGCTTAGTCCTGACTTGCTTTGGTTCCTTTCTACCTGATCGTTCTCAATCACTTTCTCTTCGCCCTTTCTAAGCTGATCCTGTTTCTATCAGTTGTGGGGTTCCCCAAGGTTTTGCACTGTCCCCTAATCTGTTTAATGTCTGCATTTAGGCAAACTCATCCAGTCCCACGTGTTCTGCTGGTATCAGCAGAACACGTGGGACTGGTAATAAAATCGTGGCAAAAATGTTACTGGTAAAAAAAAAAAACTGGCAAAAATGCTGTGGTTTGACCCGGTAACGGGGTACTCCATTATACAATTTAAGGGGAGCGGGGGTTGCAGGGTGTCCCCCGCTCCCTATAAATGGTATAATGGGTCTGGGGGTGTCCCCTGCTTCCTTTACATGATTGTGGCAGCAAAACCACAGCATTTTTGCTGCTATATTTTGTATCCACAGCCATTTTTGCCGCGATTTTATGACATGGAACCGTTCTGCTACAATTCATACACTGTTGATACGCAAATCATTGTGAGTCTCGATCTGGCAACAGTAGGTCGTTTTTGTTGCTGCTTGGAATCCGTGGGTAATTGGATGAATCAAAATTGGCTGAAGCTGAATGCGCACAAAACAGAAGTTCTGGTAATTGGTCCCTCTTCTGCTACTTCTTTCAGGATACAGGCCTTTGGCCAACTTTTTTAGGTCCTCTTCCTATCCCAGTTGCAGTTGTCAAAGGCCTGGGCTGTAAAATCTCAGCATCTCTCTATGCAGAAGCCCAGGTTAGTATAGTTTTTCAAAGTGGATACTTTAAATTGAAAATTCATCGCAAGGTCCTCCCATTCCTATCAACCCGCCTGCATGCTCCGGTGGTTGAATCTTCTATTTTTGGGATTTGGACTATAAGCTCAACCTTGCTACCTTCTGAACCGTCTTCAGGTTTTGCAGGACGCTAGTGCTGCCACAAATACTCCCCTTCATGCCTCATTGGCTACCAATTGGCTGCTGTATTGATTTTAAAGCACTTTGTATTCATTGTGCCTTTTACGGCACAGGTGCACAATACCTCCAGGCTACGTTTCATCCATATATTCCCCCTCGAGCATTAAGATCTGGGCATGCACTTTTAATTCAGGTGCCCAGGTTCAAACGCTCACGGATGGGAGGGAGAGCATTTTCATGTGGTTGCAGTGGTTCTTTGGAACAAACTCCCTTGTTCTTCACGTGTAATAGAAAGTCTTTTCATGTTCCGACGTCATCTTAAAACATTTCTCTTCTAGTTTTATCTTCTCTTCTTCGGCTGTCCCATTCTCCGTTCTTCTAGCGCCATGATGCCTTAATTGGTGGATGTTGCGTTTTATAAAAGCTACTACATATATCTGAGGGGGTGCACAAGTTGGCATACCTGTGTGTTTTCTGGAATGCTTGTTTATCTTCAAACACAATCTCTTCCATATGCATTCCCTTTTTTAACCTCTTTTATTTGTCTTTACTTGTGGCAGCCGCTCTAAATGATTAGACTTATTATGAGTTCTAATACTGATTCTAAGCAAGAAATAATATTGACTGAAAAAAATGCAAACTCCTGGATACAGCTAGAATTTGCCTGAATCAAAACTGTACCTTGATGAATAGTACCTTCCATCCCAACATATTTGATTCCAAATAACAGAATCTGACTTCTGGCTAACTTGCAAAGCCATTGCTTGATCTCTCAGCTGCATTCGACCTGGTCGACCATGAGATCCTTTGTAATCATTTACAATCGGCAGCCCACTTCTCCAAAGAGGCAACCGACTGGATCCAATCCTTTCTTAATAACCGTACTATGCGAGTCTTCTCCCCACTAGCAGCTGCCGACCCAACGTCCATCACCTGCGGCGTGCCTCAGGGCTCTTGTGTCTCCCCCACACTGTACAACATTTTCACAAAGCCCCTTTTCGATGATCTAGATGGCCTGGGTATCACCTACACTAATTACGCCGATGATACCCAGATCCTCATCGCGCTGACGGGGGATTATGACAAGGATTTGGCCTTTGTAAATAGAGTGTACCTCATCATCCAGGCATGGATGGCCTCACACGGTCTATGCCTGAATGATGACAAAACAGAACTCCTCATCCTAGGTACCACACCTAATCTCAATAAACTAGGCCAAAATGACTCCTCCTTTGTAACTGACAACAACATCACAGTAGCCAAGGAGGTCAAAACCCTCGGCGTCTATTTAGACTCAGCACTTACTTTAAAAAAACAGGTTAATGTGACGGCATCCGCCACATTCTATACTTGCAAACTTATTGGAGCAGCCAAACCATTCCTCTCACCCACCAATTGTATCACTCTAGCCAGAGCTTTGATCCTGTCCAAGCTGGATTACTGCAATGCTCTCTACACGGGCAGCAACAAATATATCACAAATAAAATTCAAATTTTACAAAACAATGCCTTAAGAGCTGCTCTAAGCCTCCCGAAGAAAGCCCACATCTCAGAGATTAGAAGATCTGTCAATTGGCTTTCAACAAAAGACATTTTCCTTAAATTGGTCCCTCTGACTCACAAATGTCTACACCAAGCTGCCCCTCAATATTTGATAAAGAGATTCACTGGACCGGCATCCTGCCGCCCTTCCAGAAAGGTCAATTCCAACCTCCTTTTAGTGCTAAGATTTAATAATTAATTTAATAAGCATAAACATAAACATTGCAACTGTGAAGGCGGAAGGGGCTAAAATAACCAATTGGGGCTGAATCCTATCCACAAATCAGGGGTTGCACCTGGGGCACTCATTAGATATCAATCTGGACGTTCAGGCTGTTGTACCTCCCACACTGTATTGTTAGATACCCAGCTGTGGTCTGCCCAGGGACCATGTCCTATCTGACTTGTTGGATTCCATTCGCTGTCGACTGGCCCTTTGGCTTGAAAGATGCACAGTAGTCCTCTTTATCTATAGCTTTTATACTTCCACATTTCACTCCAAGGCCAGAGATCCTCCCTGATACCAGAATTATTAGTGAGTTTTCATGGCCAAGCATGATGCTGCACATCTTCTTATATGCTTATGAGTTGGCTGTTTTTGAAGTTTTGCACCTCAGCACAGGCACAATCCCATTCCAGTGATGTTCCTGAAGTTGTGATGTTCGAAACGAGCTGCGTCAGGACTTCTCCAGTGGTTGAACTAAGGGCGTATCTCTCCTATATTAGCATCAGTATTTATGAGCTTTAGCCCCGTGTCTCTTTTGCGCTGACCTACAAGGTCACTAACTGACTGGCCCCTATACACACTCCACGCTGCTGTGGAGATATTTCCCCCTTCCAGCACCTTATCAGAGAGCCCCTGCTTATCCCTAGCAGACAATAAAATCTGCTGCTGCCGAGCTACCCGAATCACTACTCCTCTAGAGCAGTGTGGGAACTGCAACATCACCTGGAAGGCTGACAGATGTATTGAAAATGCAGTTCTACCCTGATATGAATTCCACATAATGTATCTATATCACTACAGCCTAGTCACACTTTGAATTCAGAGACATTCATTACATGAGTCACAAAATGCTTAATAATAGAGCATGAATAAACTATCTCAGTAGCGTGACAGGGACACAGTAGAGAGGATTACACATACCCAATTCATTAAAATCACATTGTTTCGATACTACTTATATTATATATTGCAGTTATTGCTACCATTTCCACAACCCGTGGTATTTCTACTTTCCATGTCGTTTGTGTACTGCTTGGTGTGGTGAAATTGCCATTTGTGTGCCAAGCCAACTCCCTTCCCAAATTAGACCTCCACTTATAACATACTGATTAGGAAGATAATAAAACAGTAAGTTGGACCAATACAAAGGATTAGGCCAAGCCATTTTATTCAAGGCGGGTTGGACATGGGCAGCAACAGTCAACGGGCCTCATTACGAGGTAGGAGGTAGCCATGGTGCTGTTAGCACCATGGCTACCCCCTTAATGCATGCCGGGTCCGGGTTCTCAGAATGGGTACTTACCGGGTCATTCCAACCGTGGAGGACCCTGGTAAGTCCCCATTCTGAGAACCATTCCCCATTCCCATTTGAGCCCCCATAGGGCTCAAAGGGGATTCCTTTTCCAAGGAAAGATTATTTCAAATTTCTCACCTCAATTTATGAGGAAAATGAGCCATCAGACAATGATATGCCTTTTGGTCTTCAATTTGGTACACCAAATGTGCTTGGGAGCTTTATTATGAAATTCGGAGGCAGAGTGTCTCATCATCTGAAAGAATGGCGAGACATTACTTCAGATGCTTGGGCATTGGAAACCATAGCCCACGGTTACTGTCTTCCTTTCATTCAGAGACCTCTGAACCATCCACTGGGAGCCACTCTTTGAGGGTCCTAGATCTGCTCCTTGTGCAGGAAATTTTGACCCTGCTAGAGAAAGGCGCTATAGAACTGTTGCCTGTACTGGAGAGGAACAAGGGGTGGTGCTCTCCATATTTCCTAATACACAAGAAGGACGGAGGACTGAGACCCATATTTTACTTGAGAGACTTGAACATGTTTCTCAGGAATGACAAGTTAAAGATGGTCACACTTTCTCAGATCCTTCAGGCCCTCCAACTCCAGGATTGGATGGTGTCATTGGACCTTCAGGGTGCTTATTTTCATGTACCAATCCATCTCAAGCACAGAAAATACCTGAGGTTCGCCATTGGCGGTTCTCATTATCAGTTTTGAATTCTGCCATTCGGGCCGACCTCTTCCCAAGGGTTTTTACCAAGTTGATGGCGGTGGTGGCAGTGATTCTTAGGAGGGGGGATTCACGTCTACCCGTAGCTGGACGATTGGCTGATCAGAGCGTATTCTCCTGAACAAGTCCTGGATCATCTCAAAGTCACCTGCCACTCTCTTCACAGTCTGGGCTTCTCCCTCAATTACAAGAAGTTCCATATGGCACCTTCTCAAAAGCTCCAGTTCATCGGAGCTGTACTGGATACATAGTTGGGAAAGAGCTTGCCACCCAGGCGAGGATTCAAGACATTCTACAGATGGTGTCCAAATTTCAAAGTGCCCAGCATCTCCCGACCTTCAATTTTTTGAGGTTGCTCGGCCTCATGGCATCCTGCATTTTTCTGGTGCTAGAGGCTCGCCTGAGGATGAGATCCCTTCAATCGGCCCTCAGACCACAATGGTCCCAGTTCTCAGGAAACATGTCAGACCTAATTCAGGTTCCAAGAAGGGTCGCATAAGATCTCCTATGGTGGACCTCCGAGGACAACATTCTGAAGGGAGAACCTTTTTGACGGCCATGGCCAGAGTTGACAGTAGTGAAGGACGCCTCACTAATAGAGTGGGGCGCCCACACCAACAATCTAACAATCAGCAGTCATTGGTCTCCATCAGAGTGCAAAATACATATCAACCTTTTGGAGCTGAAGGCAATCAGACTTGCGCTGAAGGCGTTCTGCCCTCTGTACTGGGAAAGAATGTCCTGATAATGATGGACAACACAGTGGCCATGTACTACCCCAACAAGCAAGAGGGGAGGTGTAGGGTCACTACCACTGTGCAGAGAGGCAATGCAGCTCTGTTACTGGGCAACTCAAGAAGGAATCTCTCTACCGGCAGTTCACCTAGCCGGAAAAGAGAACACTGCGACGAATGCTCTGAGCAGGCAGAGTACAGTCTCTCACGGGTGGGAACTAGCTCAGGAAGTCCTTCAAGAGATCTTCAGACTTTGGGGAACCCCTGAAGTGGATCTGTTCACAACCACTGTAAATTAGAAGTGTAAACTGTACTGCTCCAGGGAATTCCCTCCAAGAAGAGCTCTAGGGGACGCGTTCGTAGTGGACTGTAAATTTCCACTCCTGTATGCGTTTCCTCCAGTGTGCGTCATTCCTCACGTGATCAGGAGGTTGAGAAAGTTTGTGAAACACATGATCCTAATTGCCTCGGATTGGGCCAGGAGGACGTGGTGGCCAGACCTTCTGGACATGTCCGTCTGCCCTTCAATATGTCTTCCACTGAGACCTTCTGTCGCGATAGGAGGTTCATGTTCTCCATCCAGAGGTCAAGACACTCAGCCTTCACGCATGGATGAGATACAAGGATTGGGACCTCCCGGATGATGTAATGGAGATTTTGCTTTCGGCCAGAAGGCCAGCAACAAAGTCATTGTACCATTACTGTTGGAACAAATTCTGCAGCTGGTGCAAAGACAAGAATGTAGACCCTTTTCCATGCAAAACGCCCAAATTGTTATCTTTTCTATTATCCTTAGCCAATCTGGGGCTCCAGGTTGGAACTATTAAGGGCTTTTTGGTGGCGCTATCCATCTTTAAGCGCTCGTCAGAAGAATGTTCATATTTCAAAATCCCACAGGTGACACAATTTCTAAAGTGACTCACCAATGTGTTCCCCCCATCTCCGTTCCATGTTCCAGTTCGGGACCTTAATCTGGTACTAACATTTCTAATGTGTGTACTCTTTGAACCTTTACATTCATGTCCGTTAAGGTTGTTAACATTTAAAACCATTCTCTTGGTAGCATTAACCTCAGCCCGTATAGTGAGTGAATTGTAGGCACTTTCATCCAAGCCACCCTTAACTATCTTCTACAAGGATAGGGTTGTTCTGAGGGTTAAGCCTTCATTTTGTACCCAAAATCATTTCTGATTTTCATGTAGGGCAGACAATTGTATTGCCTACTTTCTATCCTTCACCTCATCCCGGCAAAGAGGAGGAGAGCTTAAATAGATTGGATTCATGCAGAGCTCTGAGCTATTACATATCTAGGCTATCCAAACTTCGTATTGACGATCAGCTTTTTATAGACTAGACAGGTCACACACTGGGTCAGGCTGTGACAAAACAGACCTTATCCACGTGGATCATTCTGGCAATTTCGGAATGCTACAAGCTAGCGCGCGTGGACCCTCCAGAAGGATTAAGGGCCCATTCCACCAGCGGCATGGTTACCTCTACAGCCCTGCAAAGGGGTGTACCGATCAAAAATATTTGTGAGGCAGCTATGTGGTCTACTATTCACACGTTCATAAAGCATTACTGCCTGGAGTCTTCCCTCAGTCAGGATGGAAGCTTTGGAAAAGCTGTCCTCCATTCGGTTCATGAAAACCATTGAAAACTAAATTTTACTCCCTCCACCAAATCAAGCACTGCTTTGTAAGTCTATCAAAGATGAGAAATACGTGGGAGGACACAAACCATTTGAAGAACAAGTTAATTACCCCTAGTAACGTTCTTTCGACTGGATGTTCTTCCCATGTATTCCTCATCGGCCTACCAGCCTACTCCACAGTAGAAGTTCCCATGCTTTTACAGCTTTCACTGTTTCATAGTATGGTCAAACTCGTGGTTATGTGGGTAGTTTCTACTGTAAGAAAAATAGAACTGAAGCAAACGGGCGGTGTTCGTGCTATATATGCCTTCAATGACATCATCCTAGAGACGGAGGTCCTCGAGGGACATCGAGTTGACTAAATCGACGCACAGCGCCCTTTGCCGTAATTCTTTTCCCACGCAGCTGAATCTGGATATCATATATCAAAGATGAGGAATACGTGGGAGGAACATCCAGTCCAAAGAAGGTTACCAGGGGTAAGTAACTTGTTCATCTGTAAGATTTGATATTCTATAAGGCTTACATTTAACTGATGGCAGTTCCTGTACTCGTAGTGGAAGAGCCATTTGCACTGAACAGCATATAATAATGTCCTACCACCTCACAGATTGGGTGTCCATTAGCCCTCATCTCTTGATGGAACACCCATTTTGTAATTTGTGGCATGCACCCAAACTGAGATTTTATCAACTTTGATAGCAGTATCAGTGACTAACAGTACCTAAAAGGGCTGCGCTTGACTGGTACTAATGCTGTCAGCTGTTGGAACTGGTGCACCATAACATGTTCTCCAGACTGGAGTGAGTGAAAGGCTTCTTCTGGTAAGGCCTCTCACACCTACATATGAAGATTCTACACTGTAGAAAGCAGTCTTTTGCAGTAACTCAGAAGCATGTCCTCAGTGAGATGTACACAAACATTCTTTGCAGGTGGTGAAGAGGGTGTACACATTGGCCGCACATGCCGAATCTCATGGAAACTCAGTACTGTCTTTCTATTTGTGGTACTCCGCATGCTAAGCAATACTAATTGAAGCATCTCTAACACTTAAGGCCAGTCTAATCACACACCTTGGCAAGTTTGTTCTTGAGTCCCGTTCTGCCTTGCCACCACCCGCCTCACTGAGGATGGTGTGGCCAATGAAGATTATTTTGTATATTAAATGATGTGCACAGTTTCTTAATGAGCTAGTTAACAAAGTGGTTAGTATGTCACCATGTATACCGATAGCAACTGCAAAACTGGATATGAAGCCCCTTAAGAACAACACCACCACTTTGGCCATTGAGATGTTATCTGCTCTCCTGCACAGCTACAATTCCAGACTAATCAGAGATAACATCCAGAGCAAAAAGCACACATTGCAGGTTGTTGAATCATGGTAACTGGAAAAGGTTTTTTTGGAGGTTGAGGACAGGCCCATACAGTGATGAGCATGCTTGCTGCACAGTACACACTCTTTTCTCAAAAGTTTTCTGCTGCCACTATGGAATGGTTGATGTGATGCTCATTTGGTTATGGATATGTGCTTGCTCAACCTGATAGCTTTCAACAAGGCCTCTATACAAGCATGATTCTTTATGGGTAAACCGGGCGATGTCAGGAAGCCTTTCTGCTACCACAACTGTCCAATAGTGTGTGCAATCATAAGAGCATTTCAAGCATCTGTGTATATGTTTACTGTTTGTTTGAAGCTCTGCAAGTTTACTGGCTTGTGTTAGTGCACCCAGTTCTGCTACGTGTGTAGATGTCACGTTGGTCAATTTTCCACGTTCAACCATATCTCCCAGTGTACATACTACATATCTTGCTACCAACTGACCACCTTTAGCCCTATAACTAGATTCCTCTACGAAGTATACTAGGTCAGCATTCTGAATTGATGTATTTGCCATAACCCTTCTTCTTGGTAAAAGGTAATCAGTAATTGCCACACAATTGTCAAGTGGCTCCCCGTATATTGGGATTGGCAACAATGCAGCAAGGCACTAAGTGGAGACCGGCTTGGAGGGATTTGCATATAGCGTCCTTTCCATCCTTGGTAAAGTTCAAGAAACCGTCCCTTTCCTCCCCTTCGGGGATATGGTCAGCCGCCATCGAAACACAATCCCAAAGGGTGTGCGTGAATCTCGTCAGCGTGCATGTGGCATTAGCAGACTTTAGTGCCATGCTGCATGCGGAGGGGTTAGGGTAAGAAGTAACGCCTCATATTTATTTGACCGTGCCACAGACATGTGATGTGTTTTATTTTCAACAATAATGAAACCACTGAATGCAGTACAGCTACTTCCAAAGGGGATCCCGGAACTATGTTTTCACAACGTTTCAATGCTATGGCTGCATCAGTGACTGAGAAGACACACTGAGGCATTCCTGCTGAGTCTAACTCCTTGCTATAATATGCAATATGACTTTTGTACAGACCATGTGTTTTTGTAAGCACTACTGATTCACACCGATTTTTCTCGTGACAATGCAGGGTACTTTTCTTCTTTTAATCTGGGAGGCACCCTTGCTAAAGCTTTCTTGATGGTGCCAAATGCCTTCTCTGCCTCTTGGGTTCCCTGCATGGTTCTGGTCTATTGGCCGTTGTATAGTATTTTAATGGTTTGACTATCTCAGAATAACCTACAACCCAGTAGCCCAACACACCTAGAAATTATCTCATTTGTGTGGCAGTCTGAGGATCAGGTATTTTGTACAGTTTCCTTTCAGGAGTCTGCTACGAACCGATAATGTAACATTATAATTTCCCAGATAATGTACCCTTTCCCTACATAATTGCAGTTTCTGTTTGGATGTGTTGTGCTCTTTGTGCTCTTTGACTGCTAATGTAGTTGTTCATACCTGGGTCTCTTGCTTGCAAGCTTCACATGATGGAGAGGCTAACAACGGATCATCAAGGGACTGCACCAGAACTGATTAGTCAGGGAATCAAATGCGCTCTAAATCCTTCTTCAGTTGTAGTGAAAAGAGAGCATGTGATTATGCATACCCTGTGACAGCCTTGTCTCGATATACTGAATTCCATGATAAGAACATGTGAATACAAACTGACTTTCTGGTTGTACAGGAATGGAGAAAAACGTAGAACACAGATAGACCACAAAGACGTGTGTAGCAGTCTATGGAATGCAAGATATGATTGTAGCTTGGTTGGATACCACAGGGAAAGCAGGAATAACTACTGCATTTACAGCCCATAAGGCTTGAACAAATCTATAAGTGTTCCTTCCTACTTTTTGACTGGCAGAATCGGAGTATTTACAGGCATTAGAAGTTGGCACTAGTATTCTGCTTGTCTGCATGATGCCATCTCTTTGTCATTGGATCCTCAATCTCCTCATGGCAAACAGGATTATGTAGTGAAGGGTGTCAGGTTAAGGTCACCCTCGCTGTGCTCGGCGTTCCGCGTGTTTCCACTCTGTTTCACCCTTTACTGCACTAACTGGAAGTTTATCCAAATGTTTAGATGTTGTAGGCGCAACTGCACATCTATGAAATATAACCTCATGAACTACACTCAAGTAATATGAACTTGGAGAGACTACCATGGAATCAACATTAACTAACATGATACACGCTCTTAATTTCAAGCAATTGCCAGATATTGTCTAAATAATCTAATAGAACTGAAATAATCTAATTGAACTGTACGTACGTTGATTCAATAAGACACACTTGCCATTGTGAAGTCTTGAGAAGGACCCAGAAGGGTCAAAACACCTGTTAGCTAGGGCAAGAATGCGTTGTTTTATAACACCATTAACATTAAACCATTGTGATATTCATAACCTTTGCTATGGTATTAGTTGGGCATGCACATAGTTATCAGTATGCGTTTAATTTTTGGAATTTTATCAAAGGCTATCACACACTTGAACACGCAGCATACCATAAAGCGTATACATTTCTACAAACCACAGTCGCAGTCTAACCTGGTCTGCCCCAAGTTTTTTTATCACAAAATACATCTGCCATTAACGGGAGTAAAAGGGTGTGTTAAATATAACTTAACTGACCAGTAGTCAAAAAGTCTACTGAACTTAACATTTTCAAAAAAGAGAAATAAAATTGGTCAATGCAACCAGTGCTCCAGATAAGATTTTGAAGTGGGAGTATTTTACTCCCTATTTTTTAAAGCTGGGAGTAAAATGATTTTTTATGGAGTAATAATGTAAGTCCAATATCCAATAGGAGTATTTTATAAATGTATGTTTGATCCGGGAAGCGGAAATGTTTTTGTATTCATTATTTCTTTACACATAGTTATTCATACACATTAAAAGATACATGTTTACATCTTCCGATCAGGCATTAATAATAGCAATTTCTTGCTCCAGTACTACGTTACACTGCTGGTCCAAACATATCCATGTAGTACAAGGTCATATGTGTCAGTTTCCCATTTTTTGTTGGGAGTATATGCCTATTTTGAGGGAGTAGAAGTGGCTGACTCACCCCTTATCTGTAGGGCTGAGTGCAGGTTAGGTTTCAGTGCATATAAGACATTGGCATGATGGGGGGAGGGCAAAGAGGGGCAATTATTCCCCCCTAATAGCTGCTTTGCGCCCCCTTTTCCTAACTGGTGCCATGCCGCCCTTTGGCAAAGATCACTTTCAGGAGTCTTAAAGGTGCTCCTTTGACCAACAGTCAATCAATTTTAACAGTCTCCTTTAATGGCTGAGCCTGTTCTTTCTTCTGGCGTGAAGCAGATATCACAGGAATTGGTGGGCCATTCATATAATTGAGGTGGGGGGAATCTATGTTAAAAGCTGGCGTCCCAGGGCACACTATTGATTTCTAAATGTGCAACTCACAATATCCTAGAAACAACAAAAAGACTTTTCCAAAGAGAACCGTGATTCTTAAACTTACATTAACAGCTTTCTTTAAACCGTTTTTCATTTTTTGTGGGACTACCCCCAAAATACCCTGTGACTTTTGTAATCCTTACTTTTAGTTTTATCACAGGGTATTCTTCTAAAGATGTTTTTTCTTGTCAAACTACTAGATAGAAAGTAAATGCTTCTTTTGTGATGACAGCAGTAATTGGGGAAATTGATCAGTGTGTTCATGGGTAATGGGTGCCAACTTTTGATTTTCACTATCAAGGCAGAAATTCCACCACAAATGTCCTTCATATTAGCAAGTGATTAGCCCATCCCCCCTCCCCCCCGGCCGAACAGTGCAATTTAAAGCATCTATTTCTTTTTTTTAATAGGGTATTGCAAAAACCCACAAGATTTACAGCCAGCTTTAAACATATAACATCTCAGAAATAATCATCCTGCTGAACTACCTTGATAGCTTTCTACTTTGGATGGTGTCACTCCCATTCAAAGAATTCAGCTCTAGATATGGTTCCCTGAATCTGCTCAAAATCACTGCATCATCAACAGTGCAGTTCATGTACATTCAAACCAATAGTCTTTCATCTCATGCCACACTGACACTGCACACAGATTAATTTAGGATGTACAGCCAGAAACGGAAAACTGTAAATCTCTCTTCGGTGTTCAAAAGTTAGGTTCCTGGCCACCGTTGCTAAAGAATTAACAGAGCAGTACCCCCTCTTTCCCCTGTACTAGTGCCTGCATGCAGTGGCGTGTTCAGACTAGGGAGGCCCAAGTGGGGTACTGACTTATGCAGGGGTGGCATGAAGTACGAGCGCTCTCGCTCTCTCTCTCTCTCTCTCTCTCTCTCTCTCTCTCTGTCTCTCTCCATAGTTTAGGATAATGGGGTGGCACCTCTGGTAGCCAATTAGATTCCATAGAACGTGCCACCCCCCAGGCCACTCCCTGCGGTTGATTTATCTGTTAAATAGGCGGTCTATATCGGACTATTATTTGAAACTAAGCTATTAGTGATATCTTTTCTGTTAAACTGTTTTTGACTATTATTTGAAGTTGTTTAACAAAGGTAGCGGGCGCCCCTCTCTCGCAAGAACAGACATGATAACCTGTTCAGTGGTTATTAACCACTTGAGAGTTCACAGCCACTGCTTTTACCCACTGTGCCTTTCACAGATGGGAAATATCCATTTGCATATCAGTCTTTGTCCTGCCCAGGGGCAGTCCAGCACCGAAATACAATGGCAATTCCAATCTGAACGAGAGTACCACCAGCAACCCCATACACGTGTTTCACCCTTGTTGGGGATCATCAGTGAGGTGAAGCTGATGCCTCTCTAAGCACAGTGAGAGGGAGACCACGTCTGGTTGCCCCCAGGAGACCTAGGGTTACCAATCCCAGGTTCCTTAAAAAATAGTTTAACAAAGGTAGCGGGCGCCCCTCTCTTGCAAGAACAGACATGATAACCTGTTCAGTGGTTATTAACCACTTGAGAGTTCGCAGCCACTGCTTTTACCCACTGTGCCTTTCACAGATGGGAAATATCCATTTGCATATCAGTCTTTGTCCTGCCCAGGGGCAGTCCAGCACCGAAATACAATGGCAATTCCAATCTGAACGAGAGTACCACCAGCAACCCCATACACGTGTTTCACCCTTGTTGGGGATCATCAGTGAGGTGAAGCTGATGCCTCTCTAAGCACAGTGAGAGGGAGACCACGTCTGGTTGCCCCCAGGAGACCTAGGGTTACCAATCCCAGGTTCCTTAAAAAATAGTTTAACAAAGGTAGCGGGCGCCCCTCTCTCGCAAGAACAGACATGATAACCTGTTCAGTGGTTATTAACCACTTGAGAGTTCGCAGCCACTGCTTTTACCCACTGTGCCTTTCACAGATGGGAAATATCCATTTGCATATCAGTCTTTGTCCTGCCCAGGGGCAGTCCAGCACCGAAATACAATGGCAATTCCAATCTGAACGAGAGTACCACCAGCAACCCCATACACGTGTTTCACCCTGAAAGCAGTGGCTGCGAACTCTCAAGTGGTTAATAACCACTGAACAGGTTATCAGGCCTTGTTCTGTCGAGAGAGGGGCGCCCGCTACCTTTGCAAACTAGATTTCAAGGAACCTGGGATTGGTAACCCTAGGTCTCCTGGGGGCAACCAGACATGGTCTCCCTCTCACTGTGCTTAGAGAGGCATCAGCTTCACCTCACTGATGATCCCCAACAAGGGTGAAACACGTGTATGGGGTTGCTGGTGGTACTCTTGTTCAGGTTGGAATTGCCATTGCATTTCGGTGCTGGACTGCCCCTGGGCAGGACAAAGACTGATATGCAAATGGATATTTCCCATCTGTGAAAGGCACAGTGAGTAAAAGCAGTGGCTGCGAACTCTCAAGTGGTTAATAACCACTGAACAGGTTATCAGGCCTTGTTCTGTCGAGAGAGGGGCGCCCGCTACCTTTGCAAACTAGATTTCAAGGAACCTGGGATTGGTAACCCTAGGTCTCCTGGGGGCAACCAGACATGGTCTCCCTCTCACTGTGCTTAGAGAGGCATCAGCTTCACCTCACTGATGATCCCCAACAAGGGTGAAACACGTGTATGGGGTTGCTGGTGGTACTCTTGTTCAGGTTGGAATTGCCATTGCATTTCGGTGCTGGACTGCCCCTGGGCAGGACAAAGACTGATATGCAAATGGATATTTCCCATCTGTGAAAGGCACAGTGAGTAAAAGCAGTGGCTGCGAACTCTCAAGTGGTTAATAACCACTGAACAGGTTATCAGGCCTTGTTCTGTCGAGAGAGGGGCGCCCGCTACCTTTGCAAACTAGATTTCAAGGAACCTGGGATTGGTAACCCTAGGTCTCCTGGGGGCAACCAGACGTGGTTTCCCTCTCACTGTGCTTAGAGAGGCATCAGCTTCACCTCACTGATGATCCCCAACAAGGGTGAAACACGTGTATGGGGTTGCTGGTGGTACTCTTGTTCAGGTTGGAATTGCCATTGCATTTCGGTGCTGGACTGCCCCTGGGCAGGACAAAGACTGATATGCAAATGGATATTTCCCATCTGTGAAAGGCACAGTGAGTAAAAGCAGTGGCTGCGAACTCTCAAGTGGTTAATAACCACTGAACAGGTTATCAGGCCTTGTTCTGTCGAGAGAGGGGCGCCCGCTACCTTTGCAAACTAGATTTCAAGGAACCTGGGATTGGTAACCCTAGGTCTCCTGGGGGCAACCAGATGTGGTCTCCCTCTCACTGTGCTTAGAGAGGCATCAGCTTCACCTCACTGATGATCCCCAACAAGGGTGAAACACGTGTATGGGGTTGCTGGTGGTACTCTTGTTCAGGTTGGAATTGCCATTGCATTTCGGTGCTGGACTGCCCCTGGGCAGGACAAAGACTGATATGCAAATGGATATTTCCCATCTGTGAAAGGCACAGTGAGTAAAAGCAGTGGCTGCGAACTCTCAAGTGGTTAATAACCACTGAACAGGTTATCAGGCCTTGTTCTGTCGAGAGAGGGGCGCCCGCTACCTTTGCAAACTAGATTTCAAGGAACCTGGGATTGGTAACCCTAGGTCTCCTGGGGGCAACCAGACGTGGTCTCCCTCTCACTGTGCTTAGAGAGGCATCAGCTTCACCTCACTGATGATCCCCAACAAGGGTGAAACACGTGTATGGGGTTGCTGGTGGTACTCTTGTTCAGGTTGGAATTGCCATTGCATTTCGGTGCTGGACTGCCCCTGGGCAGGACAAAGACTGATATGCAAATGGATATTTCCCATCTGTGAAAGGCACAGTGAGTAAAAGCAGTGGCTGCGAACTCTCAAGTGGTTAATAACCACTGAACAGGTTATCAGGCCTTGTTCTGTCGAGAGAGGGGCGCCCGCTACCTTTGCAAACTAGATTTCAAGGAACCTGGGATTGGTAACCCTAGGTCTCCTGGGGGCAACCAGACGTGGTCTCCCTCTCACTGTGCTTAGAGAGGCATCAGCTTCACCTCACTGATGATCCCCAACAAGGGTGAAACACGTGTATGGGGTTGCTGGTGGTACTCTTGTTCAGGTTGGAATTGCCATTGCATTTCGGTGCTGGACTGCCCCTGGGCAGGACAAAGACTGATATGCAAATGGATATTTCCCATCTGTGAAAGGCACAGTGAGTAAAAGCAGTGGCTGCGAATTCTCAAGTGGTTAATAACCACTGAACAGGTTATCAGGCCTTGTTCTGTCGAGAGAGGGGCGCCCGCTACCTTTGCAAACTAGATTTCAAGGAACCTGGGATTGGTAACCCTAGGTCTCCTGGGGGCAACCAGACGTGGTCTCCCTCTCACTGTGCTTAGAGAGGCATCAGCTTCACCTCACTGATGATCCCCAACAAGGGTGAAACACGTGTATGGGGTTGCTGGTGGTACTCTTGTTCAGGTTGGAATTGCCATTGCATTTCGGTGCTGGACTGCCCCTGGGCAGGACAAAGACTGATATGCAAATGGATATTTCCCATCTGTGAAAGGCACAGTGAGTAAAAGCAGTGGCTGCGAACTCTCAAGTGGTTAATAACCACTGAACAGGTTATCAGGCCTTGTTCTGTCGAGAGAGGGGCGCCTGCTACCTTTGCAAACTAGATTTCAAGGAACCTGGGATTGGTAACCCTAGGTCTCCTGGGGGCAACCAGATGTGGTCTCCCTCTCACTGTGCTTAGAGAGGCATCAGCTTCACCTCACTGATGATCCCCAACAAGGGTGAAACACGTGTATGGGGTTGCTGGTGGTACTCTTGTTCAGGTTGGAATTGCCATTGCATTTCGGTGCTGGACTGCCCCTGGGCAGGACAAAGACTGATATGCAAATGGATATTTCCCATCTGTGAAAGGCACAGTGAGTAAAAGCAGTGGCTGCGAACTCTCAAGTGGTTAATAACCACTGAACAGGTTATCAGGCCTTGTTCTGTCGAGAGAGGGGCGCCCGCTACCTTTGCAAACTAGATTTCAAGGAACCTGGGATTGGTAACCCTAGGTCTCCTGGGGGCAACCAGACGTGGTCTCCCTCTCACTGTGCTTAGAGAGGCATCAGCTTCACCTCACTGATGATCCCCAACAAGGGTGAAACACGTGTATGGGGTTGCTGGTGGTACTCTTGTTCAGGTTGGAATTGCCATTGCATTTCGGTGCTGGACTGCCCCTGGGCAGGACAAAGACTGATATGCAAATGGATATTTCCCATCTGTGAAAGGCACAGTGAGTAAAAGCAGTGGCTGCGAACTCTCAAGTGGTTAATAACCACTGAACAGGTTATCAGGCCTTGTTCTGTCGAGAGAGGGGCGCCCGCTACCTTTGCAAACTAGATTTCAAGGAACCTGGGATTGGTAACCCTAGGTCTCCTGGGGGCAACCAGACGTGGTCTCCCTCTCACTGTGCTTAGAGAGGCATCAGCTTCACCTCACTGATGATCCCCAACAAGGGTGAAACACGTGTATGGGGTTGCTGGTGGTACTCTTGTTCAGGTTGGAATTGCCATTGCATTTCGGTGCTGGACTGCCCCTGGGCAGGACAAAGACTGATATGCAAATGGATATTTCCCATCTGTGAAAGGCACAGTGAGTAAAAGCAGTGGCTGCGAACTCTCAAGTGGTTAATAACCACTGAACAGGTTATCAGGCCTTGTTCTGTCGAGAGAGGGGCGCCCGCTACCTTTGCAAACTAGATTTCAAGGAACCTGGGATTGGTAACCCTAGGTCTCCTGGGGGCAACCAGACGTGGTCTCCCTCTCACTGTGCTTAGAGAGGCATCAGCTTCACCTCACTGATGATCCCCAACAAGGGTGAAACACGTGTATGGGGTTGCTGGTGGTACTCTTGTTCAGGTTGGAATTGCCATTGCATTTCGGTGCTGGACTGCCCCTGGGCAGGACAAAGACTGATATGCAAATGGATATTTCCCATCTGTGAAAGGCACAGTGAGTAAAAGCAGTGGCTGCGAACTCTCAAGTGGTTAATAACCACTGAACAGGTTATCAGGCCTTGTTCTGTCGAGAGAGGGGCGCCCGCTACCTTTGCAAACTATTATTTGAAGTTGAACATCAGCTCTAAGTATATTTTATATGAAGATGAGCCGGGAGTGATGTCTGTTTTAGTTAAACTGAGTGGGGCTTTCTTTCTGCGTATTGTTATGTATTGTGTAAAGAAGCAATAGCGGGTTCGTACTCTGCCTCCCTACCCATTCCTCCAGACTGTCGAGATATTTCCAGCACCAACAAAAAAATGGAAAACATAATTTCCAATGTGGACCTCAAAATAAGAAAGCCGAGCGAAATGTTTTAACAAAACGTAGTCTCCTGCTGCTAGACGTCTGGGCGAATTTTAAATCCATGAGGTGCCACTGTAAAGCATGGGCTGGCCTCCTGTTTGTTTAGTAGAAGGCCTGCCACAGAAGAGGCAGCAGCATTTAATGAGAGGAGGGGAATCTGCTCGTGGGGTTGGGGCGGAGGGGCGGGAAGGGGCCTAATAGAGTTTAAAAAACCAGCTGGAGCCTGGCTACAGAGCCTGCAAAAGTCCCTAATCCCAGGGACATAAAATGGCGAAATCCAGTACAGTTCAAGGTCCCAGAGGAGTAGGACTTTGACTGCCAGCTTTGCATTTGTAGCCCCTCGCCCTCGTGCTAATCAAGAGTACTAGCTACAGCATAAACAGTTCTATGCTCGCATTCATATGCAAACCAAAGGGTGAAACCTGGTTGCAGAGCTGTGCCTGTCCATTAACAAGCAATGAAAACAAGCGGTTCAGCCGCGCAGTCGTATCCGCCTCTGGTGATACATGTTAGGAAAATAAGAGAGAGGAACGCCAGCGCGTTGGACTCGGAGAAAGCGAGGCCAGGGAATGATTGCTCTCCGCGTGAAACCAGTCACAGAAGCGCGCCGTGTGAGGTCAAACTGCTGCTCCGGTGAGCGGAGGCGCGTGGCACCTGCACGCTTCCCATTCCCGGCGCCACCGGTGGTGCTTGGTGAGGACTATATTAAAGACATGGCAGCTTCTTATCCCTCCCTGCTTTCCCCCCTGCCCCGCCCCCGGTGCTTCCCCTCAGCCTAACTCTCTTCTACCGTGTGCTGTGCACGCCGCCGGCCGGTGTCCCCCCGGCGCTTCCCGACCACCACAAGCGTGCGCTGCACCAACACACGCCGGCAAGGTCACCTCAATGACAGCCCGAACTGTCGTCAGGCCAGTGATTTTTGCGCGTGCTCCGCTGCTGCTGGCACGCGCGGCGGCCGGGGTCTGGTTGTGGCGTCGAACATTTGTTTTATATCATGGCTGCTGCCGGAAGGCGGGAACGCGTCGTGGAACTTTGCCAGATTATATTCAGTGTTGATAGGACACTGTCCGGCGCTTCACTCGGAGGACGCCGATGCAGTCTTGTGCTGTTGGTGTTGCCCTGATGCCAGCATTAGAAAGATGTCGACGCTGTGTGTGTGACAGTGTCTGCGGCTGTACTTGCTGCTTCACCCCTTACAGCTGTTTTTAAGAGCGACGCCGCAACCTCTTCATACCGGGTGTAGACATGGATGTAGGTTTAAAAGACACATGTGAGCACGGCCTGCAGCTGCATTAAACATGGTAAGTACATACAGCACCAAACAGAGAAGCACGCCAGAGGGGTACATGGTGAAATATTTGCCTCTCAAGGGAGTCAGGAGCAGCCAGCCATTCGTGTGAACTAGTGCACAAGCAGCATTGTACGGTCATCCAAACCAGGACCAGGTTTAGTTAGTGTAGGACTGGCTGTTTATTTAATCTGTTGTGGTGCAACACTGCATTTTGAATTGTGTTTGTACTTGAGTCTGCATGTTGTTCTTCGATCCCACACGTGGCCCTTCATCGTTTGTGTTGGGGAATTATATTGGGCGATAGAGCTCGTTCAAAATCGTGAAAGGTAAATGTACAAACATTCAAAGTATCCAATAGGATAGGTGATCTTAATTTCGACATTGGTTCCAGCCCCGTGGGTTGTCTACAGCTGTTTTGTAATCTGGAAACAGGGTTGCCATAATAGCCGTGGCGTAGTCTGTGGCTAATTTGAATGGGGGCATGCCCAATGCAAATCAGCCACATGCTGCTAGTATGTGTGTTAATATGTACAGTTGGTGGAATGTATAATGAAGAGCCTACAATTCACAGGAGTCAATTCACCTGTGTCCTGCACTGTGCTATCTCATTTCCCTCCTAAAGTATTGCATTAGTGAGCACATGAGCCCATGCTGTATATGTTCCTCTAATCAGACTGTTCTCCTGCAATGGACACCCTACCAACCAGTTCTTCTGAGTGGTCGCCCTTTCAGTCCATATGGTCCAGTGTTCACCCCATCATTGGCAATCAAGGTAAGTAATTTGGTCAGGACTATCAGCTCCACTGTGAACTCAAATTGGCACACAAATCCAACCGACAGTGGTCTGTAGGGTGGCTAACTTTATAAAATGGTTTTGCAGGACACTTTTAATGTGGTAGCGTTTCAGAAGCATGCAGTAGCGCGTGCAATTCCATAATTCACCTCCATCACCCTTTTGGGAACATTGGGGGCAGATGACATTTTAACATATTTTCAGCAAAAAATAACTGTAGGGCCATTAGGCATGCTGGACACTCATCTGTTAGAACTATGTCCAGGCGTAGTGCGGTAAAATACATGCACATCTCCAATGCGCCTCTGCATTCAGACCAACAGAAGTGGCTGCACCATTAATCTTTCATACTTAGTGGCACCATGGGAAGTGACATTACAAGGAGTTGCCATCAATAAACTGAGACAAATAACTTTGCTTTGTGATATATATGAAAAATCATTATTATTTATATGAAGCAACTTTACAGTCACGCAAACCGCGAGTGAGGTTTTTATAATAGCATATGAAAACATACTAATACAAATACATGAGCTATGAACTGAATCACTTCACAAGGATGCCAAATAAGGCAGTGAAATCAAATGATTTGCTAAGGATCACCCACTGTTGTTTAAGTGGTGAAACTGGAATGTGAACAATGTAAGCACGTGACCACATATCTTTCCAGGTTTCGTTGATATACATACTAAATAAGGTTTTGGTTTGGGTTTCATGTGCTAAAATAATACTTTGTTTTGTTTAGAGCAGTGGATTGAAAAGAACACACATCAATTAATAAACGAGACTTTCTTAATAGATTATGCTTACACTACGTACATTGTCACAGGACCATGTTGACCAAAAAGACTATGGCTTACGTTTTATTTTCCCCATTTTGCATGTAAGGTCACAGTAGCTCCATGCAAACTAATGTGAGCCTAAACGAATATCACTTTTTTTTAAAACAGTAGTCATTTTTTCAAACGGCAGCATTATGCACCCTTCCCATTTCTCATCACCCACCATTCACATATTTTAAGGGACAAAAGTCCCTGCTAATACTACTCCTCTCTACATTCAATGTCTGCTCCCATTGTAATGCTGTGTTGACACAGAGCAGAGTGGAGGTGTTTCGCAGACACCCGTGGGAGCCGCTCTGCTGCCTTGAGCTTCAATTTTCACACGAAAGTGTGAGCTAGAGCTGGAGAGGGTGTGTTTAGGACTCAACCTATCAATTTTGGACAGTTCCACAAAATGCGGGGTGGTTAGCCAGCCTAGTGGTCTGTCGGACCAGGTCTTTGGGTATTATCCTATAGGCCAGCTTGCGACTGGATGCCAGTGCCCTTTGGTCACGTGACCACGTACACATCCATGTCTAATCAACCCTCTCAGATTGACTAGTACCTAAGAAATCGTTAAAAGGAGTTGCTGTCGGAATCCTTCTGTGTATGTTTGAAGCCTCTATTTTCACAATAGCATTTCTCCTGGGCTGGAGCATATGGTGTGAGAATATTGGGTGATTCTAAAACTTTTCACATTTTTTCCTCTTAATTTTCAGCTTCCGCCCAGAGTGGGGACAGCATGAACAGGTTCACGTGCAGCAAGTGCTTGACTCACAATTTTAGAATTGCACAACAAGATGCCATATCGGTTCTCTTATGCCAAACACATCAGCGCAAAATGTACATTCATCTACAGTTTTCCTATCACATAGCGCATCTCATCACCATACCCCATGCTTAAGTATTTGTATTTATTTGTATAGATTGAAGTGCTATGTCAATATATTCTGTGGATGTGCACGTATGAGTGTCTGGACAATCCCAAGATAGCCGACTTACATTAACACATGAGATGCCAGAACATATACATTAACCATGCGCCTCAGGGAGGGATTGGGACAGCAACCGGGGATGCAATAACATACAATGATTAGAAATGAACATATTAAGCGATTGGCATTTAGAGATTTGCTTTTGTTACGCAGATATCATTCAGAGTATTTACATCTACGTACAGGTGTTAGGGCCGGATGGGGGGAATGGAGAGGGGGCTTGTTAGACAGCTCAAATGCACCTTTAAGGCAAATAAGGCACTTCTTTGGGGCACTCTTGAAGCATGATATAATGGCGGTGGGCAAAATGTGAGATGCAGGAAGTTCCAGTGATAGAAAGTGAGTACAGTGAAGGAGCCAAAGTGAGAGGCAGCAAATGTAGGACGCAGAACAGAGAAGATAACAAGGTGTGTAGACCTATGAATGCGAGGGGGGAATAGCAAGAGATGGAGTCATCCGAATTGGTGGCCGTGGGGATATCCCACGAATGGATTTGTAGCGAGAGGGAGTAATTTAAAGAGAGAGCAAATGTGCATTGACAGCCATCCCACGTACAGGTGATGCATTGCTCTGGGTGAGGTGCGTGTGAGTTTGCAGAGGAGGCGGGTTACAAAGTCATGTAGCTTGTCAAATGGGCCAAGGGGGTGTAGAGCCCCACAAGTGAAGCAGTAGTCTGGCCTACTGGAAATTAAGGTGGAGGTGAGATTAATGAAGTGAATGGTGAGATGTGGCGGATTTAACATGTTCAGGAAGTTAAACCAGCCACCTAAAGTAGTCGAGGTAATTCATTGTTTCATTTTCAGATAGGTGTCAATAAGAGCCACCGGGTTATGAGCAATGGGGCGAGGGTGACAATGATATAGGATAAAGGATGGGTGAGACATTAAAGGTTGGGCGGTAGATCACAGATAGTTTGGAGGAATGAAGCATGAAGCAGCATAGAGCAATACAATGGTACATGGCGGCCAGGCAGTCTGTCTTTGCAGGAAGATAGCACCAGCACGAGGGAGGAGAAAAATAAGATTTTGTATCAACAGCAAATAGAGAATATGACAACCCAAATGAGTAGATGCGCTTTCCAAGTGGTCAGATACGGAAAGTGAATAAAAGAGGACCAATGGCAGCCCTTGGAGAGTCTCTTACTGTTAGAGCGGTCACAAAGAGTGTTACTGCGTTCATGGAGCTAGAAGACGAGCAACCAGCTTGGTAGAAACCAATCCAGACCCATAAACTGAGGCGAGAGGGCGTCAGGAGGGAAGATGCGTGATTAAGAGTGTTGAAGGCAATAGAGTCATCAAAGAGGATGAATATAGAGGATTGGTGCGAGTGATGAGCAGTAATGAGGAAGTTCAAGACGTGTGTGAGTGCTGATTCTATAGAGTGATGGATATGGAACCCAGAATGGAGGAGTTTGCTGCGTCCAAGCTTTCCCACCTAGGTGGTGATGCGGTTGGACACCACACACTCTAGTACTTAGCATAATGAGGGAGAAGTGAAACAGGTTAGAAGTAAGCTGGGTTGTTGGCCCATTGGTTGATTCTTTAAGAGGGTATGACAGTGTCCTCCTAATAGGAGACTGTTAAGATCCCAGAGGACAGGGGGAGGGTGAAGAGAGTGGGGTGGTTGATGCAAGCAAGTAGAGCAAACTCTTTAATGGTCCAGAATGTGAAGGGGTCTGCGGACACGCAAGAAAAGTTGGCAGGCTAGTGCTTGAGTATCATTTAGAGCCGGAGTGGTGTGGAAGATCTGATAGAATGGATGGGGAGAGAGTGTTGGCATTAGAGAGAAGGAGTGACAGAGTAATTAGTGGGGGTGTCATGGATTTTTGGAGTTTTTAGTATAAAAAGGAGCAGGCAAAATCATTGGCCAGGAGAAAGAAATTGGGGTTGTGAGCATGGACAGGAGGGTCCTCCATAGTGTACCCAGATGGGAGAGGAGATGTGATTGGTGTCCTAGAATTCCGTAGCAGTGTTGATGGCCGAGTAGAGGGTAATTTCGGAGGATAAGGGGCACAGATTCTGCTTCCGTGGCGTAGTAGGAGGCACATGTATTGTTGGCAGGGAGCGAAAGAGCGAGCAAGCACAACTGGTGCTCAAGTGGAACAACAGGTGCAAAATGAAGTCTTAAAAGGTCTTTTAGTGTTGTCTCCAGAAGGCACCTTGAGGGAGGGCCTGACTTCATTCTGGAAGGGAATATTGAGTGTTAGGTTTGATTTTTTGATCAAGGAGCAAGGGAGGAAGCAGAGTGAAGGAGGCACAATACAGTGAAGTGCACAAGGGAGTGATGATAGTGGGAAGACGCAATGGAAGGGAGTGAGGACTGCAGAGCGAAGGAAATAACAAGAGCTAGTGAGTTGTCACAAATGTGGGGTGACTGGTTGTGGAGAGTTAACCAAAAGTGACAGTAGAGGACAGCATCACGCTGAAGACTGTCGGCCGTTGTCATGTCAGGATCGTGAAGCTTCCCATGGATATGGCCAAGCCATCAGAGGGCAGAAATTTGAGTAGGAGGATCCAGTTCTTTAAAAGCGGTTGAGAGCACCAGGATGCCAGTAAAAGCGAATTTTGGCAGCAGGTCATTTACGAAGGCGTTCAATACCAATGTAATTTTAAACAAGTGGGGATGAAGTCACGGTGATCCCAGTTGTTAGACCACCTGGATGTGATCTTAATATTGCAATCACCATTTGTGGTCATTTATATGGGCGGAATGCTACTGCCTGAAACCTGCAGATTGTACATGACATTCTCCAAGCAGCAGGGGTGGGGGAGGTGAGATCCGCATCTGTCCTGTTTTGAGATATAGTGCATCAACGTAGATACACTGAGCTTTTGAGGGCCTGTTGGCTTTCTGTACAGTGTAAGTACTAGCGTCCGGATGTACGTCTTTGTTGAGTGGATATGGTTCGATTTTGCTCCTGGCATACGTTTGCAATGGGTTCGCCTTTTGTGATGCTGGACGCCATGAAGCAAGACTGTTCACAGTGAGAACCTTACAAGTTAGCAATACTTTTACATACAGTGGGTGTTCGAAGTCCTGTTGACCTTCTGTACAATGTAAGTATTGATATGCCTGATGCAGTTCTCGGTTGATTGCATCTGTTTTTCTTTTTTACCTAGCAACACAAAAGAGAGAGGAAACCCACTTACTGTATAGACTGGGAAACCTAGTACAAATGACTAACATGTACCCCCTCTCATTTTGTGTTTCAAACTATATCCAACAATGGATACCAATAATTTGTAATGGACACTTTTAAACCAGGCTTCAAACTGTAATCGGATACTAATAACCACTATCAAAATGTAGCACTAAATGTTGCACAATTGAAACAAAATGTACCAATTCAGCCTTGATAAAGACCCTGAGGGGTCAAAACATGTGTCGGCTGACCACCCCAATCACATAAATAAAATGCACATAGCCCACTACAAACAAGAATGTGAAGAGTAATTCTTGAGCGCAAGGTATCCAAGCCCAACTACATTCAAGACAAAGCACCAGGTGTGGGCAACACCTCCCCTTCCTGTGACCTTGCTGCAAATTAAATCATTAACGCACCAGAAATATCTCAGTGCAGCGCAAAGTTGATTCAAAAGTCTAGTGCCCAAACGTCTCTACTAGCTAGCCTTTTCGTTGTAGGCCCTGAGCTTCTATCTGGGGGTATGCGAGAAACCAGAAAGTGTCTCAGCCACTAGTGCCCGTGGATCTGGCATCCAGGTGGCCAGGGCACAGCCATCACTTTTGTATCCAGTTCCTGGGTTGGACCAGTGCGGGAGGATCACCTGGGTGAGGGGTCTTCTGGGACTGGGTGTGGGACACCGGATGGTGAGACGCGGTATCCCCTTCCCTACCTTTACCCCATCTTACCAGGTAGGATATTCAGGGACTCTACCACCCCCCCTTTTACAACACAAACACTTTCTCACAAACAGCCCGCTATGAGAGAAAACAGACTAACACCTGAGCAGTATACCTGACGTGTCCGAATACAATGGTCAGGCGAGGTCAGCCAATTACTGACCATCACACAGCTGAACAAGAGAGGAAAGATGGCAAAACAAAAGGGGATTGTAAGGAGGGAAGTTCCCGTGACCTTTTTCAACAAGGAACCAGTACTTTTCAGAAACCTCGAGAATAGAAAGTGTAAAACCAGGAAACCTGTCTGAAGAATCCTGCATTGTGTGTTGGAGATACCCGGGGCCCTCCCGCGTCAACAATCAAGTTGTGGAGAATCACCAGCCGCTGTGGTACCGTCCTTGGCTCCAAGAACAATGCAGCATCAGTGAAATCAACACAGCAAGTGAGTTGGGGAGACCGATACAAGACCGGTCTGTGTTGAAGCCAAGGTTGCAAGCAGCAACATTGTATGGAGAGCGCTGGAACGAACAATGTTAAAATGCATGTGATAAGAGACTCAAGTACCGTTGAACTGCTGATGAGTGGCTGAACTCTAAAAGCAAGATAGAATACCTATGACAAAGTGGTCTAGCACTGCATGGGTGCTCAATTGAAGGTCTCTGTAAGGTATCCAGCTGAGAAGTGGCGAAAGTGAGAAAACGGTTATATCGATAAGAGAATGAATAATCGTGAATCGAAATGGTCCTGCGACGGGTCAAGCAAAATCATGCACGCCGTCGAAAGTCTTCGATTTTTATGAGGTAGAGAAAGGATGCAAAAGTACATACATTTAGTCTGAGCCCAGCGGAAAGGGACCCGTGGTGAACAGTAAATCACTCCAGAAGTTGAATATGTAAAATCCTAAGAAGAAAGGAACTTTAATGTTTGCCATGTTGCATCAGGCCGTCTGAAATACGAGACTTTGAATGGCAAAGAAACTTTGGCACAGAAGGTCCTGATGTTGAAGTTTTGAACTGCATCCTCGTGCTAGAGAAGCCAGAGAGTTTGCCGCCTTGCCCTGTACTGAAAACGTGGGGAAGGGAAGCCAACGGCTTGAATATCCTGACATATCATTTCTTGAACACTTTTCTTTTGCATAACATTGTTTACCACACTAATTGTATTTAGAAGTAAGGATTGGCAATAGGTTTATTAGTATAGGCCATTTTATTTTGACAGACTCGACTAGGACTGCATTATTATTTTTTGATGGTCGTAGCTTGCTCCCATCTTTAGATTTAGATTTAGGATTAGATAGGTGTTTTTCAAACCCAATTGAAGTTCAAAAAACACCCTTGAACTGTGATTACTTGTGTCTGTCTTACTATTTTATACCATGCCTTCCTTACACGGTACAACCAAAAGACCTAGGGTTAAAGCCCCCAACCCCCCCTAGAAACACATATGGTTTGTATGTGCTGCCATCCTCCTCCCACTCGTTCTCACCTGCCCCTCTGTGGGAATCCCGAATGTTCTCCTTCTTCTCGTTGTGCCTCCTTCAATGCCCAATGTTGTGCGCATTGTGCCCTCCTCTATGTGCCCCACCCTGTGCAATAAGCTTGCATAAGGGGCTGTGAAGGCTCCCTGAAGAGCTGCATTGTGCATGTGGGACAGAACTTGCACAGACAGATTGCCTTACCCTTTTATTGATCTACGGTGATGTCCAACAACGCACATCTCGCAAGGGTCCTGAACAAAACAGGTGCGCCTGCATTCTACACATCAGCAGGAGAACTTGAGAATGCCCATTCAGTGTGGCATTTTTGGGAAAATGCAGATGATCCAAAGCAGTACCTCTAACTCTGAAAATTCTTCAATTGCATTACTGCGGCATAAGCCTGTAATAGATCACCTGTAATAATGACCAACTTATTTTGCCATTATCAGCCCAAAACTACAGCGGATCCCAGTAAACGACCCTTGTTGCATTCTGAATTTGGCTCTGCCAATGTTGGGCATAAAGGGCTTTAATAGCTCAAAACACAGTTCAAAATATATTCTAAAAGGCCTGCGGCTCACTGGGAGACAAGAGGCTTTATTTGTGAACTCTAGAGATAGAGACAATATATAATCTGCCCAGCCTTACAGAGAAGGGGTGTATCGGCCACCTTTACTCCCTAAAAATAGGCAAATACTCCCAAAAAATAAAAACAGGAAGTAAAAATACAGCCTACAAAAAATAGGAAACCGACACTAAGGACCGCCCCTGCTTTCACCCACAAAGCTGCATGGATAGGTGTGAACCAGTGGTGTACTTGTACCACAGGAATAAACTAATATTATTACTGCCTGATACGAAGATATAAACATGTATCTTTTAATGTGCATGATTAAACTAGCTACAAATAAGTATTTATTACAAAAACTTTCTTTTTTACAGTCATTTTACCTTGCTTATAAAATACTCTAATTTGGAACAGGACTTAATTTTTTACTCTCTAAATCAGTTTACTCCCAACTTTAAAAAATAGGGAGTAAAATACTTACACTTCCAAATCTTATATAGAGCACTGAATCCACCCTTTTTAATGGCCGTGGATTCATACACTTCTATTTAGACCTCTAATTTGCCTATACACATGCCACTCAACCCACTGTATCCCAGACGTGCTACCATGGTGAATAAGACTTGGACAGCTGGATCGCCCTGAGCACTCTAAGTTTTACATGCATTTAATGCCCCCTTCCCTTGAGGGAACGGACACTTAGCCACTTCCCTGAAATCTTCCATTATGGATTCTTGAAGCATTAGTCTCCGATAGGTTAAAAGGTCAATTTCAAAAAAGGCCTTTAGTATGCCAGTTTAAATCTGAATCCCTCCCGTCTTTGGAGTAGAGATGTGGAGGCTGGGCAATAAATATCCATGGTCCAGCCACAGCTGCCCGATATCGGCTTGAACTAACGTCCATTCCCCGCCTGGCTCCGGGCGCTACGCTTCTTGTGCTTGCTCCTGCCCACCCCCTGCTGCTGCGGTGAGCATGGGGACAGCAATCACTTGAGGAATAAGAAACATTTCTGCATGATTAGGTATTGAGAAGCTACTGCCACCGCTCATAAAATCAAAAATGATGTCAAATGAGGTCTCGGCCAGGATGCTGCGCTCAATCAGACAGTCAATAAGTACAGGGCACTCTCAAGCATAAAATCTCATTATCTTGTTAAACGCTGAAGTGCAGTCAATAAGCTCCATAAAAGAGAATGCAGGCAGTGCTGGACATCCGTGGTGATTTAAAGTGGCTTCGGGTTGTTTTTCAATTCAGGCAAAATGATGTGTAACGCATTCTATTTACAGTCGAAACCTGCATTGTTGTAGTTGCTGCTCCTATCCTAGGCTTCCTTAATTTGAGTGCCTGTATTTGTTTCCGTTTCATGTCATGTTCCTTATGAGCTTCTCTTATAGAAACCAAAACAATATGGTAGTGAACTTTAGAGGTGTAGCAGGGGCATATTGTCTCCCTACCAGTTGTTTACGTGATAATGTGCCCATTCGATGGGAGCAAATAGTGTATTAATCAATATGATCTGCGTGATATGTCTGTGAAATAAAGAACAGTCAGAAGCATCAAAGTTTGAAAGCAGCATAGCCCTGGTGAGCAAATAAGTGTAGAAACATCACACTATACGATCAAGACAAGTTTATTGGTAAATATAGGACAGACAGGGGCATCAAAGCACAAACCTATCTCCTAACGTGTCTGTTTACATGGAAATAGTTTACGCTGTAAGGTAAGGTCACACGCAAACAGCATCTTGTTCATTATAATATAAGGATAGTTGACCATTTGTGTTTGGATCATATTATAGAGTGTGCATAAACAGTTGTTAACTCATGCTTGTGACTGTTTTCTACACACCGCACAGAAGAGGTCTGATAGCACATTGTGGGGAAGGTTTACTTGCATGCATTGCCGTTGATTAATATTCATTATAGATTATGCTAGGGCGAAACATGTCTGGGAATGAGTGCAAATGGCAAGCTTCCAGAATCCAGCAAAGCAAATCAGTACTGGCCCACTGCTAGAGAAACTACAAATCAGATATCCGAGAGGTCAAAAAGGCCTATTATAATAAAAGGATCCTGAATTGCCATAGCAGCAGCAAAGAGCGCCACAGAATCATCACAGCATTCCTGAACCCGTCCAGCACCGCAGCCCTGACTGCCTCCTCACAAACGCCCTGCAACTCCCTTTCTGAACGCGTCCACAAAACAATCGTAGACAGGACGGCCACCCTCAACGCCAAACTCTCCATCTTGTCCACCCGCCCCAAACCTGCTCTACCAGACCCCTCCCCCAAGTCCCCTTCTTTCTGCTATTTCAACCCTATCTGGAGCGAGAACTTCGCAAAACTACTATATGTCAGCCGTCCCTCCACACCAACTCTTGACACTTCTCCTGCCTCTCTCATCAAAGAAATCTTCACCTCCACTTGTGCAGGAGAATTGGCAATGTCCATTTTTAACGACTCCCTCAACTCTGGCAACTTTCCAAACTCTTTCAAAACTGCGCCGGTCAAACCTTTGCTTAAAAAGCATCTGTCGACCCGCTACTGCCAATCAACTACAATACAGGCCAATCTCCAACACCACATTCCTGGTAAAACACATTGACTGCACTGCTTACTCACTGCTCAATGGTTTCGGGAACTCTAACAATCTCTGAGACCCGTGCAATCAGGTTTCCGGCCACTGACCTGGACAGTGGTCCCAGAGGGTGTACAACCCACAGCGCTTTGGAATCATACCAATGGTAAAAGGCGCTGTACAAATGCCTAATAACATAACATTGTTATCTCGCGCAGAAGGGATGTGACCTAACAGTTCGGGCAGGCCTGCCCCTTTTGGGTTGGGACCAATCCTGATTTGCATATGGTCTTTCCCCTTCTGTAATTGCTTGGCAGGCTGAAAAACGATGGGTCTGGAGAGTTGCCCAGAGTTGTGCCAGTGGTTATGATTAATTCAAAACCTTCCAGCCATCACTATTTGGTTTTGCATTACAGAAGATGTACCATTGACACTGCTTGTTCCAATGGGAGAGCACTTTGTAGAACACTCCAGTGGCAATCTGTAGGCTGATGAGTGGTCTTTAACAGCCTATTAAATATCCTCAAAATTCCCTGCAACAGTCAGAGATTGGACCATTTTATGCAGCCCGAACATGTCCTGCTTCCGGCACGTAGTGTTTGTTATGCATCTGGGGATACACCAGCACCGGTTTATGAAGAGGGGCACCACTCTTGACCCCCACCTTTTACATAGGACCTGGTACCTCTAAAAAAAAAAAAAAAAGATGACTGGAGCCTCCTGACACACACTCAACAGTCGGTGGATCTGTGTGTGGTTAGGGTAGAATTCTAGTGATTTTAGTTGTCCACGCTTGATTTTGCAGGGTATTGACCCCATGAGGACACTGTGCACACTTCTGTAATTCCCAAGCAGACGGGGCATGATGGAACCACACAATGGTATAAGGTGGGAATAGCATCCCTTAATACTATTATGCATGATTTATATGGCTATATTCTTTGTGTGCTTATTGTCTCTAGTGTAGATAGTGTGATTTAATAGTCTGTAAATGGTGTCCTTTGTACTTCCTAGATCATTTATCACCTGGTTATAGTCATTTAATACGTTCTTTGTGAGAATATCACTTCCTTGATACTTTTGTTTATGAGGGTATTGCCCCTAGATACTTTGTTTTGTGAGGCTACTGGCGGTACCACCCGGCGTTGCACGGGTCTGGATCTGACATGCACATGGTGGTCTGCTATAGCCTTGCGTAGGTTTTTTTGTCTCATAACTTCCTATTATTTAAAAATTGCAAAATCAACACATTTTCCGAAATCCACTATACTGAGAGCACAGGGCCGGACCCTGCTCCACTTCTTTGCAGGGCAAATGGGTGAGTTTGGTCAAATTTCACTATCGCCAGTACACCCCAGACTGGTATGCCGACCTTCTGTCCTAACCTCCTATATTTTTAAAAGTCACAAAATCGACAATCTCCCAAAATATTTCAAAAAAAGGTAGCATGCGCTCCTCTCCAGAAAGAACATGGCATGATAACCTGTTCTGGGATGAGAGTTTGCAGCACACGCTTTTTGCTCACTGTACTTTTCACAGATGGGAAATATCCATTTGTATATCAGTCTTTGTCCCGCCCACATGGGCAGTCCAGCACCGAAATGCTATGGCAATTCCTCTCTGAACAAGAGTACCAACAGCAACCCCATACACATGTTTCAGCCATGTTGGGCTTCATCTCCCAAAATAACCTATACCAATAGCACAGGACCAGACCCCGCCCTGTGCAGGGTGAATGGGTGGGATTGGTCAGATTTCACTATCACCAGTACGCCCCAGACTGATATGCCGACCTTGGACCAAAACCTCAGCCCATCAACTGTTATGAGGCTGGAGCCAACCCCGAACATGCAAACACACTTTCACAAATATATATATATAGATTCTCTCTTCGATAATTTCTTTTTTCTTTTTTCTAATGGTTTCATCCCTGAAATTTTATCTAGTGAGATAATTGCCCCTTGATAAGTTTTCTCGGAGGTTATCTACTCCATACCTTTAAAAAAATATATGTTTTTATTCAGGTCCGTGGATAAATAGTGCATACACAACATTTGTCCCCCATAACAGGAGACCATAACAAGATCAAGAACAATTTTTTACATTTTATAATTTGTAATTTGAAATAAAGAAGAAGAAAGGAAAGAAAAAAGAAGAAGGAAAAGAAAGAAAACGAACGGAACCTTGCTCCCTCCTCCTCCTTTCCCTCCTTCCTTTCCCCTTTGCTCAAGGCCTTTCGCCACTGACGAGGATCTGCAGAGAACTGCCGGAAAAGATCAACTTATGGGGCTATTCGGTTCTTACTGTGGATGTTCATTCATGACTTTGTGGTGGATTACTTGGAGGAGGGTTTATTAAGCCGTGCTGTTTACCTCCCAGTATTCTAAAAAGGGGAACCATTGCATGTCAATGTGTGTATGGGTTTCTTGGAGCGCCACAGTGAGGCTCTCCATCTCGTAGATCTCTTTAGGTTTGTGCAGCCAATCTTTCTTGGTAGGCAGGTTAGCTCCCTTCCATTTTATGGTTATACAAACCTGTGCTGCTAGAAGCAGGTTTCTCGGCATGTGGGGAAGGACTGAGTATTGCGCTTCGAATTTCTCTACCCCGAACAGTACTAGGAGAGGGGTGAGTTCCCTACGGATACCTTCTATGTCATGGACCCAACCCAGGAGCACCTTCCAGTAGGTCTGTGTAAGTAGGCAGTGCCACCATTGATGCCAGTATGTGCTGACTTGCATACACCCCTCCACCCCCAACTATAAGGGCAGGTTCCTGTGTACATTTTAGCCAGGAGGTGGGGGGGTGAGGTGCCTTTGAGTGAGAATCCTGCAGTTATACATTATATATTGGACGGCTATAGACGATTTCCAGACTGCCCGGTAAATGGCCTGCCATCCTTCCTGATTGTTTTCCCATCCCAGTGACCTATCCCATGGCACTTGGGTGCGAGGATTCGGGAGATGACCTCTCTCTAATAGGGCTCGGTACATTCCCCAGGTGTGTGTTTAGTATGTTCTCAAAGGGAGTTAGAGGGCGTTGCAGCTGCGCTTTCCATCCTGGGTCTGTGAGGACCCCTTTCAATTCCAGGAAGGGTAGTGGTTTGATTTTGAGGCCTTGCTGGCATGTTCTAATTCTTCTCTGGATAGGAAGACTCCCTCCTTCCACATCTGCCAAGCCCTGACCAAACCCTGCAAGCTCTTGGCCTAGAGGGCCGGGGGCAAGGGAGACCACAGTTATCGTGGTTGCAGTGTGGGTCATCTCCCCTTCTTGACCTGCTCCTTACCGGTACGCCACACAAAGGGGGACCGATGCCTCTTTGCCGTGGCAGTGCACGCGGTCACTGGGGCCGCGTCGCGCCTCAGGGAATTGCTGCTCGGCTTCTCTGTCGCACTGGCCGGTGCCGGGTATGCCTTACAGGATGGCGTTTTGGGTTCTCAGTTGTTGACTCTCTGCTTCGGAGTGGGGTGTGTCACGCTGCTCAGAGCCTGGCCCACGGGGTGATCATGGCGGGGGAGGGGAGGGCGGCGAGCAATGGTGTTTCGGGTTTTCCTCCCCTTTGCAGTGTCAGTGGGTTGCCATGTGTGTCGTGGAGTGGATGCATGGCTTTGATGCGTGGTCTGGCCTGGTCTACATAAGTGTGGGGGCCGGAGCCCGAATCAATGGGAGTTCTGCTCCGATTTTCACCGGGATTGGGCTGGATGGTAGCTGGCTTCTTTCTACTGCTGTCCTGCATGTCGGATCTGCTTGCGGGCTGGGCAAGGCAGTGGTGGACCACCGATCCGTACAGGTTCAGATGGAGGCAAGCATTCAGGCTTCCAACTTGCCTGCACCCCATGGTGGTCTCCCCTACTCCATACCTTTTAATGCAGTTATCCTTCATTTGATACTAACTTTGTTGAGGTCACCATCCTTTGTTAATTACTTTCGTGAGGATATCCTTCCTGCTAACTTTCCATTGTGAGGATATTGTCTTCTAAAAACCTTCTTTTTTTCTTGTTACCACCCAATATGTTCGATTATTGCCCCTTGATTCCCTTTTTTAAATGATCATCCCAGGATACTTACTTTTGAGGTTGTAAGGCCTTGATTTACATTCTTTTATGAGGTTATTGTTCCTTTGAAACTTTCTTTTGTGAGGTATCACCTCTCTGATTCTCCGTAGATGCTTTCTCTTATGAGGTTATCTTATCCTTGTTACATTCGCTTGTGATACGATCACCCCTGTTTTGTGAGGTATCACTTCTCTGATTGTCCCTTGATGCTTTCTTTTTTGAGGTTATCCCCAATTGAGGATTTCTTTTGTGAGGTATCACCTCTCTGATTCTCCCTTGATGCTTTCATTTATGAGGTTATCAGCAGTTCATGCTTTCTTTTCTGAGGTATCACCTCTCTGATTCTCCCTTGACACTTTCTTGTTTGTGGTTATCTTATCCTTGTTACATTCACTTCTGATGCTATCACCCTGGATACTTAATTTGGTGAGGTATCGCCTCTGGGATTCTCCCTTGATGCCAACTGATGATGCTTTCTTTTGTGAGGTATTCTATCGAGACCACCCTTAACCTGGGGAGTTCCTTCTCACCCCCAATCAAGGAACTCGGCAATACTCGTTTATGTTTCTTTAGCGCTGGCTTTACTGAGACTGATATAGAATCACACAAATCTCCCCCGCCCCCTGTGCCCACAGTGAGCCAAGAACCAAGCCGGGTATAGGAAATGTATTTATATTTAATTTAATTATAGGTAATAGAAATCACACGAAACTACACACGCCATCTTCTTTGTGGCTCACAATTAACATCTTGAATCACACCAATGGGTTAGGAAAAACACAAATTACAATACTTTTCTTTGTACACATTTCAAATGAAATGATCATCTGCACTGGTCCATGCATACAATCACTTTGCATTTGCAATGCTGTATAATTTCGATTTTCCTGCATGGTTAAAAGTCTAGCAGTTTATTTATTTATTTTGACATTTATAGCAGCGCACTAAACCCGTAGGAATCAAGGCGCTAGTTACAGACATTGGCATGGTTTAGACAGTAAGATTAGGACTATAAATACAACTTTACAAGTAAGGTGAGCAGGGTGAATACCAGTTCCGTGTTTGAATGCAGAGGGTACATTGTTCGCAACGGGGACTCGTGAGAAAAGAAGTGTTTTGAGCTGTTTGCGGAAAGCCCAGTAGGAGTGCTTCAGTCTCAAGGATGGTGGTTGGGCGTTCCAGTTTTTGGCAGTGATTACTGGGAAACTGGTGCCACCTGCCCCTGTGAGCCAGAATCCTGAAATGTTGAGGCGATTACTGAATGATGATCGGGTAAGTCTTGAGTCGGCTGTTTTTTAGAATTTGGACGACAGGTATATTGGAGCAGTGTTCGAGATACATTTTTGGGTCAAGTCCAGTGTTTTGAAGTGCATGCACTCTCGTACTGGCAGCCAGTGGGCATTTCTCCTGGCTTGTGAAATGTGACCTTTTTTTGCGATGTTTAAAGCTGCCGGTAGAGCATTGTTTTTAATAATTTGCAACTTGAGGTTGCCGGTCGATGTGCCTGCAAAAAGGGCATTGCAATAGTCTAACCTAATGCCTACCAGTGCTCTAGCGATGGTGAGGCAACTTTCTGTGGAGAGGAATGGTCTGCAGGCATAGATGAATTTTGTGATGTAGGCTGCTGATGAAGCAATGGTCTTGACTTGTCTGGATAGTGACAGGGTGGGGTTTAGGTATACCCCGAGGGTTTTGACGTGGCTGGAGACCAGGATGGGGTTGCTGTCGATGTGGAAGGATTTGTACGTCAAATCTAGTTTGTTTAAGAGGGATGGTGAGCCGACTAGGAGCAACTCGGTTTTGTTGTCGTTGAGATTGAAATTACTGGGTTAGCCGAACTCAATTGAACACCCTGAGGAGGCTGTCCACTAAGGGTAATGTTGAGTTTGTGGGGTAATGCAGCTGTGCTTTTTTCATACATGTATGGATTCTTAAAGCCAGGATGCAATAAAATCATGGAACGATGGTGCGTTAATGATGATTGTCCAATGTAGACATTTTATTCTGAGTACCACACTTTAACTTCAAAATGCTAAAGACTTAAGTTATCGTACAAATATTTGAACATCACTTTACATATTTGTTAGCAACATAAAAATATATATTTTAATGCACATTTTATATTCTGCATTTTGGATGATATGGTTATATAGTTTGGGCTGAACTATTTCGGCACCAAATCCCTCTGTACATTCCGAAAATGTCGAAATAAATTTCTTACTATAAGGCGTGCATGTTTTTTTATGAATTGCTATTTATTTTATAATCATTTCCCGATTAACATGGAGACTGATTTGAGCTTTCTGCTAAGGAGTTAACACTCTTAAGCGCATGACAGTCCCTTGTGATATGTAAGTACACCCAAACTATCATGTCATTTCGGTATTTGCGTCCCTGTGCTGCCACGCGCTCTTAATTGATTTCTTGTATGTTAATCAAAGGTGAGAAAAGGTCATGAGTGCCTGCATAAACGCACTTAAAAATCATTACCTGCCGAAGATTGCACAGCAATGCACCCGGGTCCCACATTTCAAGGCGCACAGCTCAGCAGTGATATTGCTCATTGTTATTCCTCACATCAGCTGTGCCCCTCAGTAGAAATCACCTGATAAATAACATATGCAAAGCTCATCCCACCCTTCAGCAGCCACTGCTCAGTTCACAAGATTGGACATGCTACGTTGACGCGCACCATGCCACTGTGGGTCTGCCGGCCGGCCACTCCTCCTGTTCCAGAGAAGGATGTTTTTTCCATGTGATGGAGAACCTCTGCAATGATGAGGTTGAGCAGGGAAGGGGAGCTCCCGTAGAGTGCTCTGAATGTTTCTGTGTGTCAGTACTAACAGGAGGCAGGCAGATGTCAGACCCCGGTCTCCTTCCCCTTGATGTGGCCTTTATTTTTAATTGATTTCTTTTTGATTTACGGGCCCCAACACACAGGCTCATACATGTGCCATAGGGAATGCAAAACCTCAAGTCCATCAAAGAGTCTAGCTACATGGCCATGGATCAGAACGCAGCAGTTTTGGGGAGCCTTACCAAACGTAACAAAGTAGGTAGGACTGACCATGAAACCCACGAGCACATACATATTATAGGAGAAGGGAGTCACAATGGCATACAAAATGGCATTATGGGGGACATAGCATTATGGGGGACATGAACAGGAATGCAGTGAGTTAAGCTGGTCATGACTTCCCACATCCACTGAATTTCAAACTTTTGTTGCGTTAAATCTGCTCAATTTAACTACACTTCAGTTAAAGTTTCTTTCAGTGAATTTCAAGTTTTTATTATGTTCCTCCAATGTCTGATTTTGTACAATTCATTATAGGAGATGAGATTGCATTTGTTGCTCATTAATAGATATATAAATGTATTGATGGATGATTTTTTAAAACAAAAAGAGGTCAATAAACAACCCATAGACTGGCCCTGATGTCCCAAGAGGTGGCTTCCTTCAGCCCATAGTCTTTCTCTTGAGCCAACAGATACAAAATGGATGTCCGCCATATATAGTCATGGTGAGAAACTGAGGAGTAGGGTGTGAGGACTGAACGGTGGATGTTTAAGACCCGCTGATTTTTAGAACAATGCTTTGTGCAGTGATTTAGAGGTATCAGGTAATAATGTCCCCATACGTAATGGTTCTATACATAATGTCGCTGGGAAAAGCCATTGGCAACATTATATATGGTGATATTATGTATGGGGACGGGTTGCGGTAATGTCCCCGGCTAAAAACAAAAAAAAAACAGGTGTTGCGGGGTGGTCCCCCGCATGTTCAATGTAATAATGTCTCTGCAAAAAACTGTGACTTTTTTGTCAGGGGACATTTTGCTGCGGACATTATTACATGGAACCACTTTAGAGTGGTGCATGAGAGCTGGTCATAGTTGATTATATCAGTGGCATGTAGCGTGCCAAGTTCTCTTTTTAGATGACACCACTGAGTGTGATGGCAACCATCTGATATAGTCGGCAGATCGAAAAGGGCATGCTCTGCCCTACATCTACCCTACACAAACCTTTTCAAAACCACCAACACTTCTGCCGGTATGATTTAAAAAAGACACGTATTTTGGATTTGTTGTAGTCGAAAATGAACAAACAATTGTTCAAATGACATTATGTGTAATTCCTTAAGAAAGTACTTTTGAGTCACTATGATATAAAGCTTATCCTTTGCACTAGGCGTATTCCATATCGTTTTACTTCAGCAAATTCAAGTGGTTTACTTGTCTCATTGTGTGGAGGCCTCTAAATGGAGGAATGGCTGGCATGCGTTGCATCAAAGTGTGCTTCCTGTTCTGGTAGAACGGGTCCTACTGTCGTTGTGGGTGGAGGTCCTTTGCAGTCACATTCACCAGGTGGAACTACAGGACTCAAGAGGGCCCACAGGAGGAGATACGTCCTGTGATGTCACTTCCGGTGATGCCCCTTCCCATTTACTAAGTTAATGAGTGCCCTACTTCTTTTTTCTTTTTTAGAACTTGGACAGTTGAAATCAGCAAGGGAAGCCATACTCTACACTTGATGACAGTGTTGGGCTCAGTCATATTCCACAGGTGCAAAGAGTGGCAGTTTACATGATCTCAAACCTTAGACAAGGGTATCACTAAAACAGAAAATCTAACATTCCTAGGGAAGGACAGTGTCACAAATGCCATGGATGTCATCCTCGTGTTCTTCTTTATGGAGATCTAACGTGTCCAGCTTTTGTTCTAATAAGCAGCATCACATAGGAGTAGGTCCAGTGACTTCAGTGAAACCCAATGGTGCAGCCAGGTTGTGATGGCACTGATGAAGCCTTTCGAAAGGTCAATAGCTATCCTATTGTTTTTTTTATACTGGCCGTGTTGAAAAGAAGATGACACGCAGAAAATTGGACTGCCCTGCACGCTCCAGGGAAACACAATCTTGGTACCAACAGCCAAGAAAGCATCTCATGCGCTAAATAAGTGCCATCAGCACACATCTCTCAGAAATAAAGACTATATATAACATGTTGAATTGCACGAATGCATACAATCTGTAATTGCCTTTCATGCGGCTGTCTGCGCAACAATCGGCACCTGTCTTCTGGCAGCGCCTCCAGCAACATAACTGTCCTAAAATTAACAACCTTGCTTACCGTTGTGGTGGGCAACAGCAAAAATGCATTGAAGGGGTTAAAACAAGTGTGTGAAGTGCATGTGAATCACTGCCATCACCAGGACCGAAGCAGAGGCCAGGTGCTGTCTACTTCCTGCTCTTATTTAGTCGGCTTGAAAAATGTATACATTTCGCTTTGTAACGTTGGTGCACCTGCTGCCTGCTCCGCGTTCGTCGGCATGCAAGGTGTGACACGAGAAGGCGAGTCTGAGCTGATACAACAGAAGTCTTGCAGCTAGAATGCAGGCGTGCTAGGTTGTGGTGGAGGGTTGAAAGCTTCCAGAAAAATGAAATGCTGCAATAGCGAAGGATGCTAATGCTGATGGCCATAACAGCTCTTTGCAGTGCGTTAAATGCACCACCAGTAGTCACCCACAGTATAGTGGACATGTAACTTCCTGCATGGTACTGCTAAGAGCACTAGAGATTTTGAGCCCGGTAGCAGGGAAACACACCCAAAAATGTTGCCGTGCAAACACACCAAATGACTGTCATCGTTTGAGAATAGCTTTGTATCCCTACATTCTACTATGGAAAAAGAAAGGGGACTTTAGGCTAAGGATAATCACAAATGTGATTTCCTTCCCCCAGTATGTAGAGCTTCTGTATGTGCAGGGTGCAACGCAATACAAAGCTCGAACAATATTCCTCTTAACCTCCCCTGTCCCCATTTCCATTATTGTTCCTGAAAGACATCGCCAACCTCTGCATGCATGTGAACTTAGAAGGAGGTAGCATATAAAATAGGGCAAAAGCCACACTGACCCTTGCAGGCTTAGCTTTTCAATTTCCAAATCATGTTTAGAATTCAGGGTAATGAAGGTGCAATAAGCACTTTTGAGAAGATGAGGCCAGTTGTCTTTGGTTGGATTCCTTTTTAGTTTGGGCTATTAGGTATAAGCTGAAACTATTTCATTAGGGTACAGATAGAGAGAAATGGCATAGGAGGGATCCAAAACTTGAAGGTTATTTGCCAACCCATTAACTGGCCATGCCCATGCTAAGCCATATGGCCATTCCCACCCAGTTCCTGCTCCTCCCCACCCAAAACACATCCTCATGGGAACTCTTTGAGCTCGCTTTAATGAAGACTTATTATCAAACTTTGCACTCTAAGTGACTGCCAGTTTTTTTTCAAAGTTGTCTTCTGAGCGAAAGTGTTGTAAATGCACTACTGGTGTAATAAAAATGTATTAACCACCTCTGGTTTCAGAGTTTCTATAAAGAACTATGCGTGAGCTTCACTGAAGGCCTCTGAAAAACAAGCATTGACAAAGCCAACCGTTTTGTTGTGTGTCTAAGTAATAGGCAGTAGCCAGGCACTGTTATTAGACGTCTAGGAACTGGAATTCTTCACAGCTGGACGGGCATAGAAGCCGCAGGGAGCAACTGGGTCTGACACCATGTCGGTCTCTCAAAGTTCCAAGCTGAACAAGGCGGTCAGGGAGCAGTACATGAAGCTGCCACAGGGGGGCAAGGTGCTGTTTACTTATGTCTGGGTCGATGGCACTGCTGAGGGTGTTCGATGTAAAACAAGGACGGTGGACGAAGAACCCAAGTGCATAGAAGGTAATAAAAAGGTACTCTTCCCTTTCACACCTTCCCCCAGAAGCTCACTGTCTCTAGAGCCCTGGTTCTCTCTAGGGTGGACTACTGCAACAGCCTCTTTCTCAATCTGCCTTCCTCTACTATTCGCCCTCTGCATCTAATCCAGAACAGGGCGGCGAGACGTATACTTGACCTCAAGCCCAGGGACCATATCCCTCCGGCCCTGAAATGTCTCCACAAGGTCCCGAGGCTGGAAGGATCAAGTTCAAGACCCTTTGCATTGTCCACAAGGCTTACTGGGGCCTGGTCCCAAACTACATCCAACCCTCTCTTCTTAAACAACTTCCTTCTCGAACCTTTGCTCAGCTACCTCCAACTCTTTAAGGGTCAGACGCTTCACCAGATCGAGAGTGGGTGGTAGATCTCTCTTCTCTGCATGTGCCTCCCTTTGGAATGGCCTCCCTGCCCCTCTCAAACGTGAGCGGTTCATCTGAAGTTCCGGAAGCAGCTCAAACCATTACTCTTCTCCTCTACTTTCTCTCTCTCCCTACCCTGCTGACCTACCTGACTGACCTGATTGGCTGCTTGGCTACCCTCAGTCTCAGTGGGTACCAGGCTCTCTCTTGATCAGTCACTTCTGCACTGCTTCCGGGCCTTCCACGCACTAGGCAGCTGTAGCTGTGACCTCTACAGTCCCTAGCATCCTTGCACTTACACAGAGCCACGCTGCACTGACTGCATTACTCAGAGCATTGCTGCCCTGTGCTCTTTGCATGTCTCGTTCTAGCACTTGCACGATCTGAATGATACAAGTCCTAGTAAGATCGTTTGTTTTGTCCTCCATCTGTTTCCCTCCCTGTCTTGTCAAGCCTAGAAATACTTGTGTACATTATAAATGCCATATCATATATATTGTACCATTTTGCACCTGCTACCATCAATGGACAGTTAATTCCACTACTACTGTGCCCTGTAAGTGCTTTTGCAGTGTCTACTCAAAAGCCCAAAGTGTTAGCATTGGCAATGTTTGTTTCATGTTCGTTTAGGACTTGTTAATTTTGGACAAAGCCATAGGAACGTGAAAACGTTTAAGTGAGCAATACATACAACTTAAACAAACAGGCCCATGTTCTGTGACCTAATTTCATTGAGAATGCACACCCCGTTCCTAGAATCATTTAGTTAAAAGGAAGGGCTCAGTCGGTCTAAGTGATGGAGCCAGACATGATATTCCATTTATATTTTAACTCGCACGTTTGTTTAACTAGCTTTTTGGTCAGAGGGTCTTGCTCAGGAGATCAGGGTCATAGTGCACTTCTTTTTTTTAAAACATGTAAGCTGCACACTTGTTATCATGGCATTACAAGGTGAGGTGCGCTCAGGTGTTGTGTTACGGTTGGGAAGGAAACACTAAGGACATTGTAGAAGCCCTGGTAATGGGACACCCATTGCAGCCTTGCTTTTGTGCTGAGCCCTCTATTCATTCAGTCCATCATGCTTCTCGGTCACTTGTTAATCACATTTGTGCTTTTTCCCTGCTTGAATCCTAGCCCCTCAGGCACACTGCTCAGTGCTCAGCATCCTGCTGCCTTTAACTTTGCACTGAAATCTTAATCTCTTTCCTTGCTGACAGGTTTACAAATAAGCCCCCCTTGCCTCTCACGGGCGTCTACATTATGTGGTGCAGAGCAGAAGGCAGCCAACCTTTATAGCCCCCCTTTGTCCCACTACAGTTCTCAGGAGGTCCGCAATCCACATGACTTCTTCTTTATGGCATTACATCATTAACATGAATATTCTCGGTCTTCACTAATTCACTGGTCTGAAATAAGGGCCTGATGTCATCCATGAAAATGGCGACTGACATGGACCGCCCCGGAGCAACTCTTTCTGTAAGTGCAAGACAGTACCCCTAATAGATGGTATGCACGCCTTCGTAGGTCATCATGTGTTGCGGCTGATGTTGCCATTCCACATCTTAAACAGATCTCTTGGTTGGCAGGACACAGTAATTATGGCCTTGGCGAGCATGATTTCCATGTTGCATTAAGAGTGCTGGCCTGCAAACTCCATTACATTAAGCAGGGTGAGCCCTCATGCATTCTACTAAGGCACTTGAGTGATATCTAACCTCCACTAAATCTCAGTGGAGAGTCGCCCTCCCCACTCCCCCCCTCCCGTTACCCTTTAACAGGCTGTATATTTTGTCACATGTGTGGATTTTGTCAGGTGCTTTACTTGTGGTTAGAAAAAAAGAATTGGCCAAATTCATTGAATAACAGGTTTGTACACATCTGAGTGGTGACTATTTTTGTTCCTTATTGACTGTTTTCTCGCTTTTCATCCATTTCTTTTTCGTTCTATCATGGTTAGGCACAGCAAGGTAGGCCAACCACTAAGGCAATGAAGGCCCTTGCTTCAGGACGAAGACTCCTTATGTGCTCATTTTGTTCATTGCCCTTGCTGATTCACAGCCGCATTGGAAGGGTCTCTGTAAGTTGGGGACAGCTCGTGCCGTCCAGCTCTTTGCAAAGATGGTACTCGGATTGTAGTTGCGAGTGCTGGCGCTAGGGAATCTAAGCTCACACATCAGTGTAGGGTAGAGGCAAACCAGAAACAGATTTATTTGTCTTAACAACAAAGTACCAGATGCATTGTCACTTTACGTGAACTGAACGCGACAACCTGGCCCACCGTCCAGACCTCCTGCCTTTGTAGGTCACTTGTCAAGTGACTAATCTGAACTTAACAAAGAATATTCCAGAACCTTCTTTCTAGGTCTTCAGAGAAAAGATCCTTTCCGCCTAATACAGTTGTATCACAAACCTTGCAACACGAGGAGAAAGATACCTTCCTCCCCGTACAGATGTATCGCAAACCTGGCAACATGGGTCCGTCGTCAATGTGAATCACTGACGTATCATGTGACACGTTTTTTCTGTATGTTTCCCACTCAAATGGTCAACCACTGCATGGAGTCAACTCCTCATAATGCTTCAACTGATCCTTTGTATGAGCAGGACAAAACCAGTTCCATTGATCACGAAAAAGTGCCCAACAGCAGATTTATTATTCCGGTCTGTGCATGGCAAAGAAACGAGTTAGGGAATGGACAAGAATGGCCTGAAGTCAACAACATTGAATACAAGGAAAGGCCTCTGTAAGAGAACATCTAGTAAGCAGAATAAAGAAAACACTATCATTTATTTATTTATTCTTTAAGAACCAATTTATTAAATTTTAGCATATTATCATTACAAAACAGAGTTCAGCAAAATTCACATATCCGTGAAACAATAGCAGTAAGTATAACTAAAAAAAATAGAGAGAGAGAAGAAGAAAGAAAAGAAAAATAAATAAATAAATAAAACCCACACCCCCATCCCAAAAATAAACAAGAATAAATGATACAAAGCATTGAAGAAGTCCAGAATGCATATGCCAAGAGAACTTTTGAAACCATCGAATTACAGATGATAGAAAACACTATCAATAAGTCATCGGGTTACTGCTGTGAGCAATGGGAGAGAAATAACACGCCTCAACACCGGATTGTGGTTCTCGCTGAGTCTATCTGAGTCTATCTGATCTGAAGCTCTGGTGGAACGATAGGATGTTCAGATGGTGACGGTGTGTCCTTTTAAATGGAAAGCCTTCCTGGCAAACGGCTGGAAGTTACCAGTTTCATAGTGTAGTTGGGTGAGGGTGGTCATCCTTGAGCATCAGGCTGCTTTGTTGAGAGCAGGTGAGCCCTTTAATCTCACATTTTTGCATAGGTTTGCAAACAGCCACTTTCAGCCGAAACAAAAACATATTAATTTCTCAAGTAAGGGCTTGTCTAGGGGTGTGAAATGTTTGGATCTCTGGAGGTTTTGCAGCTATCATCAACCGTAGTCAGCATAGTCAATGGGGAGAGATCAGGGGAGTGGTAGTCTAAAACATCTGGAGAAATGCAGGTTACAGGTCCCCAGACTAGACGTTTAACTAGTGGCAATAGTTTATTTTAGTCTCTCCATCTGCAGGCGATTCAGTTGAGGCGGGGGAATTCATGGGGATGGCCAAGCTGGTTTCTTTATAAGTACATACACACTGCATGAATAAATTCTGTTAGATCTATTACAGTTCCTTGTAGCGAGCAAAACACTGCGCTGTGCATTGTAAAAGTCCCCAGCCTCCCTGGTGCGGCATTGTTTACCTTTCTCAATAAAGCAGTTAAGGCCCAGGCACTGGGTGCAGTAAGAGCTCCTATACGCCCATAAATCCAGTGCCAGTGAAGAAGCACATGCAGTGCCTGTGTACAGTAAAAGGCAAGCTTTGCAGGCAGTAAAGTTCCTCAGGCTCCTACAATTCCAGACTCAGTGTCTTTTAAAAAGCAAGGTAGCGATGTGTGCAGTAAGGTTCCCCAGCCTCCCATAATCCCAGCCACAATAAACAGTACAGCCTCTGACTCTGTGGCTAACATAAGGTTCTCCAACCTCCCATACTTCTTTCTGAGAAGACATATAAAAAGGATGTCCTTTCCAAAGGTGGAAAGTGGGGGCTTATGAGTCACTTGGGTCCTCAAAGGTGGGCTGGGGGGGACACAGCCACTCATAGTAAATATAGAACTTTTCCTTGGGGCTCAACAGCATCAAGCTCGACCTCTTGGTGGTTTTACTGGGAAAAGAGTCTGCCATGTTGATTGGCCGGTTTGGGCAAATCACAGGCCAGCTATCAGTCGAATCGGCGCCATGAATCCATCATGTCATCTCAAGGAGGTCCACTGGTGTGTTGTGGTTCTTCAGTGGCGGTCAGCTTGAAGTTGTTGAAGAACAGGAAGGTGATAGGTTGAGACAGTGGCTTGAAAGCTGATTAAAAAATGGTTAGTGTCAAAAGAAGCCCCTATTGCTCCCAGCATCTTCAGGGGCATTTCAAATTGGTTTAGCTGGCTCAAAAACAGATTGAATTGGGGAGACAGGATCTAGAACTGAGCCTTGACTTGTTGGTTCAGAGGAAACACAATCCAGGATCCACACAGAACAGGTGAGTCGTTTCTTTCTGCACCCCCCAGCCATGAGGGTTGGAGAGCACACTTGCAGTGTTCTGCCACCTCCAGTGATCAGGTCCTGGGTACCAGTGTGTCAATTGCAGTAAGCCTGGCCCGGTCAGCTATGCACACCCTGGTGATCGTTAGGAAGACAAACTTGCCTCTAACATTGGGTGCCTTCTGTTGTCTCATCTCTGGCAGAGGACTTTAGAATAGTTTGTATTCCCAACATAGGTTCAGTGAATCCTTCTTATTCTGAGAGTCCAAAATAAATCAACAAGGGAGAGAGTTTACCTTTCCCATTAAAGCCAAATACCAAAGGAGATTTGCCCAAAGTAAGCATGCTCTAAGGGGTCCAATTCAGACTGTTGTAAACATTGCCGCTAACCTTCTGAGATTATTCTTAGAGTGCTTTGTCTGTAGGAACTGGGGGCAACAGGAAGTTTCTGAGTGCCCCAGCAAAAACCAAGATGCTGGAATCCCTTTCTCAGCCTACACCTCTCATCTCGGTACTCTAATTTCACCCCTTCCCATGTCTGCTGACTTCAAAGGGACTCCAGAGGTCAGCATCCTGGTTTGATCACCTGTTGTATTGTGGCAGGAACATCTTTGAAGTCTGGTCCCTAGCCCATCCCCTCAGGAGATTTCCTATTCTGTGAAAGAGTTGACACCTATTCATTGGAACATCAAAAGGGGGAAGCTTCCTGGCCTCCATTCAGGTATGTCTGGAGCAGATCCAGCCCAGACAAGCTTAATATACATTTTCCTGCCATGGATAAGGCTCTGGTCCAGGTTGATGACTATAGCATGTTAGTCATGTTGGACCTCCCGGCTGCCTTTCATACTGTAGATTTTGAGATACTTATCTCAAGACTCTCTGCCAAGGCCCAGGTTTCTGATGCATCTCTGCAATGGTTTATCTCCATTCTAAACAACCGATTCCAACAGGTTAATCTGGGGGTTCCATGTCACTTCATCGTGGGATGTTTTTTCGCAGGGTTTTTTACCGCGATTATTTTTAACGAAAAAAAAACATCAAATTATTTTTACATTATTTTTGGGGGGTTCACCTCCCAAACCCCCCATTTTATTTAATTTGTATGTATTCCCAAACACCCACACCCCATATATATGTTTTACTAACCCCCCCTAAGAAATTTGATGGGGTTTTCCCAAAAATAAATTTGTGGTAAAAAAACCCGCAAAAAAACATCCTGCGATCAAACGACGTTGTACCAAACTCGGGGACCTTTATTTCAGACTTTCTGGGAGTTAAATACATAGTGCCCCAGGGCTCCTCAATGTCGCCATTCCTCTTTAACAGTTATATTTGTCCTCTGCTGAAATCTTTGCTGAATTTGACGACATGCAGATCTACGTGCGGCTAAATGAACCCATGGAAGCCATGCAGAGAGTGCTTGCGTGTGCCAGTAAAATAAAGAGCTGGATGGTTGCCAACAAGCTCTAGCTCAATCCAAATAAAACAGAGATTATCCTGTTTGGCCCCAAGAAAAAACTGGCAATGACTTTATTACACGCGCCCTGTCCTGAATTGTTAGAGGCTTCTACATCTTTTGCCTCCAAAAGTAAAAAACCTTGGCTGTTCTTGGCAGGCCGATTTAAGCTGTAATTTGCAGATCAATGACACAGTGAAATCTGTATATTACCAACTTAGACTTTTAAAACTGTTATTACCATTGATCTTACCTAAAGATCGTCCCTTGGTGGTCGGTGCCTTGGTGAATTTGAGGCTCGACTATTGCAATGCTTTGCTTATAGGTGATTTCCGAAGAAGCAAATTCAGTGTTTACAGGTTGCACAGAATGCAGCCTTTAGGCTGCTTTTTTTTCACTGCCACACCGCTCACATGTCTCGCAACCTCAGAGAGATCTCCATTGGCTGCCTGTACAAAAAAAGGGTGCTGCTTAAGACTTTTGTTTTTAGGTGCATCCAAGGGACGGCCGCCAGATACTTGGTGTCAAAAATCTCAATTTATCAACCTTAACACTGTCTGCACTCATCCAATCAACTGCTTTTGGTGGTCCCCCACTCAAACTCTGTTACATGGGGTGACAGACGCTTTTCCTATGCAGGGCCAAGAGCGTGAAATGCTCTGCAACATTAAGTCCTTGTTGGAGTTTAGAAAAAAACTGAAAACTCACATTTTCATCTTAAATATAGTAGTTAAAGCTGGCATCTGTTTTTGTGCTGTTCTACCATCTGCGCCCAGAAGCAATCTTTTTTGCCCAGCTTCGTGGATATGTGCTATATAAATCTTCAAATACATACATGCATTTGACATCAACTTGCTTTGCTGGTGGAACCTCAAGTGCCATCATGCCAAGTAAGCCAGAGGTTATATTTACTTTACAGCTTATCATAGCATCATGCCCTTTTGAGGCAGACCGTTATCCTTTTGTGGAAAGGGGAGTCTTTGACAACAAAAGCTATCCCTTGCCTGCTTGAAGTTTTGCTCCAGTAGGCTCTCCTCAGGAATGCGCATGTGGCCTTTGAACCTTCTAGATAGTCTCAGCTGAGTCATATGGTTACACTTTGCTTTTTGCAGGGATCACTTTATGAAAGAGGGTTTGATAAGCAATGCCCCCTTTCAGAGGCAGAATTGCCAGCATCATTTTCATGTAATAAAAATCGGAAAGGTTCAGGTTATAGCGCCCTCACAGATGGCCATTCTGTCACAAAGGAAGCATATGAGGGAACATGTTATCCGACAGCTTCCCTCTTCGGCTTCTCCCCCGCCCCATCACACCACCACCGCCCCACTCCATAGGTTCCAATGCATACATTGTTTCTTTTCAGTGGTGCCAAGTTCTGTATTGCTTTAGCTTGTAATGTTCATGTGTTGGAATAAAGGCTTCCAGGAAGGAGCCAAAGGCTTTTCCTTATTATGCACGAGCTGGCAGGTCTCAGTTCAGGTTTTTGGTGCCCAGTGGTTTTACCCCGAGTTAAGCTCATGTCCGCTACTTGGCCCGGCCGACCCAGGCCCTGCTTGGCTCCAAGGGCTAGGATTCTGGTTGTATTTTGCACTGTATAAGGCTGCTTTTTCGCTTGCTCACTCTCCTACCCATTTTTCACTCCCCACCCATACACCAATTCCCCCACCCAGCTACTCACTCAATCACTCACCAACTCACCCTTTTAGATTCAGCCTTCTCCCTTGTGCAATAATCGATAGCAATCATTCTCCCTCTCACGCCAGACTCTGTGTCATTTTCTCTCTGTACGTTCCCACATTTTTGTATAACGTGCGTTTGCTTGCTAACTAGTTTTGCACTGTTTCGATCCCTTGCACTTCCCCTTGCATGCACACATACAAACAAGGGGACACCGCATATGGCGGCTGTGTTGCCCAAGCAAAAGTGGACATGCCTCATTACGGGTTTGTCAGAAAACCCACCGGTAGGCGGTGGGTTTCCGGCAACCCCCGTAATACGCATACCGCAACCTGATATCCCGGTGCCACTGGAACATTGGCCCGGATGTCAGACGGCGGGATCTGTAAGTCCCCATTCCTGTAGAGTCTTATAGGACTCCACGGGAATGGGGACACGGAAGCACCGGGACTGTTGCTAACGGTGCCGGTGCTTCTGTGAAAACCATGCCTGCAGGTGCCGGTGCTTCCAGTAGGTCAGACCTGACGGGAACACCAGCCCATGCAGGTATTTTCGAAGCCTGGCGGTCCGGAAAGGGTGCCCGTACGTTGCTACAGGGCACCCTTATTTCCGGACTCCCAGGCTTGTAATGAGCCTATAGTCTTGCAGTAAAAGTGGTCAATGGCCACTGAAGATGTCAGCAGTGACCCTTTGGACGAGGTGGGGGCCTGTTTAATTACAGACCTTGTGGTGCTGCCCATTAGTTGCTAAGCTCCTTCAAAAACAGGTGCTCGTGGATCGTTTCCTAATTGAAGGACCCTGCTGAGGCGTCCTTGTACAGGGTATTTACAAACCATAAGACACTGTAAAGAATTAACTAGAGCAACAAACACGGATGTTCCCAGCAGATGCAATGGGAACAATTAATGAACCAGATGCCCGCTTTTCGTGTGAGGTAAGAACACACGACGCCCACAGAACAAATTAGGCCCTTTTATTCTTTTTTGCGCGCCAGAAACAAGCCAGCAACTACTAACAACTGCTCCCTGCTTCCTCGCTGTCTGTCAAACAGCGAGACTCCAGGACTCAGCACATTCTCTCTCCCAAGGCTCTGGCGGGGAAAGCGGCAAGATTGAATGTCACCCCTGGGTTTCCTTTCTGTCGGCCGCGCCGGCTTATTACATCTCGCCCCGCAGACGGGTTCATTAAATATTTCTTTTAAGCTGTGCGCTTCCCACTGGCCCTTAAAATACCTTTCCCCAACCAGCTGGAAGAAAAGTAGCCAATATTTGTTTTTTGGTAAGGGTTAGTAATTCCCAAAGATGAGGCGACAGCCAGGGCCTTATCACATGTAAATGGCGACCACAGCACAGGGCAGTTCAAACCACAGTCATTTCAATTCCTCCGCATGTAAGCTGCCTCTGGTGCCCACAGTGCGAATACTATCATTTGCTGTGTATTGAATGTAGTTCTCAGGAAAGGTGTTGGAATAACGTCTCTAGTAAACAGAACGCCTGCACAGAGTTAGAGATCTTTAACTGCATGGACTGCTGGTGTGCAGATGTCCACTCAGACGCGTAGCCAGGATTGTCTAACAAGTGGGGCCTGAAGCTAATGTAGTCGGGCCCACCACAGAGCTGCTAGTGGGCATTTACAGATTCTGGGTGGACCTTGCGCTCAGGCCCCACTCTGTCTAAGTTTCTGCATCCACACTCCCTTCAAACAGTTAGGGGAGAAGTGTGCTGTCCCACCACCGCTCCCTATTCAACCCACTTGCCACAAATTAGTAATAAGGTGACTAGTGCCCAACTGAGGACGCCTGCCAGGGGCTATGGCCTCGGGTCTTTTGGTTGCTATAGCTAGCCCTGAATCCCCCCAGTCCCGACATTACCTTAGCCCCTGGTCTTTTCCAGACCGTGCAACACCCCCCCCCAACCCCCCTGACGCCCCCACTCCTTCTTGCTTCCAAAACCTCCTCACAGCTCTGCCTCACAGAGCTCTGCTCTGAATGGGTGCACCTAACAACAAGATGACATAGTTTACAAAAGCAGTGATATATTGACGTCACTAGTAAACAAAGAACTGCATAAATTAGTCGACTACGTGGACAGCAGCAGCGGAGTTGGTCCACACTACCCCACCCCCACTACCTCTGAAAAGGCCAGGGATCGAATTCCCTGTCCACTTCATCATGCAGCGACTCTGCTTGGCCTACTCTTGTGAGTGACAGTCCCCACGCAGTTGTGAAGAGGCTCTCACAGAATGGAACAGCTGCCCGCTGGGAACTGCACCGAGGTCACTAACTGATTCTGCGCAGGTCAGCGATCAGCCAGCAGACCCTAACGATTCTTGATGGGTCTGACCTGGGTTTAATGTGAACTGTTGGCCTTGAGGTGAAAGCCTCTATAGCCCCACAACAAAGAACCTAGGACTGCTTTGTGCTCTGCTTCTATCGTTTGACCAAGTTTTTGGATTAACTGCTTAAGAGTCCAGTAGTCCCTCTAGTTTCATGCGTGCAAACGTAATAGAGGCTGCTTGGGGAGGCAGGTCTATTCCTCTTGTTGCATGGGTTATGAAAGAAATTAAATTCATAACGTCCTAGTTATAAACATCCAAGCGTGCACTTGTGCAGCCAGTACAGTGCCTAACCTGTCGCTCGCAAGTCTCAATGCAGTTCATTGTGAGCCCCTCGAAAGGCACATGGTTTAGTCTCCAGCGAGGGGGAAGTTAAAGAAGCACGCTCTTGATGCCATTAAAAGGGGAACTGCATTGCACATATTCCCATTGTGAATCTGAGATGCGTACGTCATCGTCGAAATAGCAAAATAAATTACGTAGGGCAGCCACTATAAGTGTACTAGCCCTAAAAGATATCAACAGAGATAGAAGTGTAATATAACTCATTGGTACGCCGTACCACTAGTTCTTTTAACAGAGTGTACCTTTAATTCAAAGGCTCATGGCTTGATGTCTTGTCTTTCTCCTGAGCCAAATATAGAATCGGCTCAGGCTGGATATTCAAGCACTTCCAGGTTCCCAAGTCACAGCTAGGCAGCCACACACACTGTGTCCGGGCCACTGTAGGCCGTTAAGGTGCTCAGTGGCAGACCCTTTCATATGCACAATGGAAACTTTCCAACTCAAAGAATTCACAAAACATAAGTTACCTTGCAAATCTGTGCTAGTTAACGTGAGTAACACAAAGCACCCATTCAAAGATGTGTTTATATCTTAATGACTACTATCTTGACATGCAAAAAAATAAAGTTGCTTTATTTCACTAATAAAATCTTTTGAACATCATGAATAACAAACAAGTGCTGGAAGTTTGTGACATAGAATCTGCATAACTGTCTTTATTTATGACACACCTTCTTTTATTACATGTCTTAAATCACTGTAAGTACCTTGAGGTTCACTAGATTTTTGAGGTTTGCATTATCTTACATTCTGGGTCTTATGGATATTAAATCCTCAATTATATTCTTTTGGCTTAACATGTTGCTATAATGATTTACATGCTGTCCTGTGGCTTTCTTATGCAATTTGTGTTTTTTTTTAAGTACACGCTATAAGACATTTTACTGTAGAGCTTGAAATCCAAATCTTTGAGCCAAAGTTTGTGATCCTGTCACCGTTCCCCCCTCACTTGATATCCCTATTCTCCCCTCCAAACCCCTGCCATCCCGGCAATCTGTTCGACCACCCCCCCTCCTTTTTGGATGCAGTCAGAGTACCACTAGTTCCTTTTTTCCACTTCCACCCCTGCTACAAAGACAGACCTGCGGTAATCTGACATTCCTTTAGTGAAGATTCGTCCCTACTCGAGAATACTTTAGGGCGTATGGCGAGCTTTGTCTTTCTAGCACATACACTCCTGGCATCTCTTTGCAACGAATCACTGATAAACATGCAGCTTCTTGGTATGTCCAATCAGGAGCTGTGAATCATGTGTCGAATGACAGGTTTATTTGTCGGGTTCCTCTAGCTAATCAGAGTCTTGTAGGGTGAATTTGTTGAGTTTATCCGGCCAATCAAAGCTGCAAATCTCCTAAAGGAAGTTTGACACCTTTGATAAGGCCCAGCTCCCATCTCTTCCTTTGTGGGATTTAGGATAAGAGGAGAGGTTTATACAGGGCTCACACTGGAAGTGTGTTTGTATGGATTTTGGAGCTTTGGTGCAGCACTTTAAGAGTTTGTAGGAGTTTTATCAGTTTGTTGTGTGTCTTTCTGTTTACTTTTTTGGAAGTCATTTTCTAACAGACTGCCAAGGTTTGCACTTACATGCTGTTGGGTCTCCTACATGGCATTTTCATCACTCACGAAGTGGAGGGTAATTGTAAAGAGTAAATCAAGGCAAAGTTGGTTTACCTTTCACTTTTATTCTCTGCTTTGTATAAAAAAAAACACTGCTAGAAAATTATGCTTTGCAGTTGGCGTTTTATGATGGATTCCTATGCAATCCGCCTGCTATGTACCTGTTGTAAATGCAATGCATATTCCATAGGAATCCTTTGGTTTATCACCTGCATGAAAATCTCATGTAGGTGATTAAGCAGGTGCTCTTCCAAGACGGATGAGGAAAGCACATCAGAGATGCAAACTTTGCTTTGCTCTTCTCCCATGCCTTAGAAAGGCACAGAAATTAGGCACAGCCTTAAAAGGAGACAAGAAAAAATTATCCTTGTTTATATGCCTCCATTTAATGCATCACACCATCAAAAATGCCCCACCTAGTATTTAATGTGTTTTTGTAAACATTTTTTGTACCCCTTTGCTTTAGTGTTTCTTCAGTATGTGATTCTGTGTTGTATTAGTGTCCCAATACAAAAAAACATTGCATTTTCCTTTTGTGACTTTCATGTTTTATGTTCCCTTAAGAATTTAAAAAAGCAATAAAAAGTTTCTACACTTGATAGTAACCCCTGAAAAATCAAAAGAACCCCAAAAAATGGTTTCCACTTTACACCATTAGAGCCTCATTATGAGTTGGGGGGTATCACAGTGGTAAATCCGCTGGAATACCCTCAACTGAATTACTGTCACTGCCACTTGGTCCGGCGGAATTACCGGCGGATTACAAGTGTCAGTGGCAGTGTAAATACCCATTATTTTTTAGTCCATTGGGCTCAATGGGGCCTTTTTTGGCAGAATTACCGCAGCAGAATTACCTCAGCCGATTCTGCCAATTTGTCGGCGGTAAGTGGCAGAATTTACCTCCAGGATCTTCTTGGAGGTAAATCCTCCCCTCCAGGCCCGACCTTATAATTTGGCATAGTGGTAAAATTGGCGGTAACAGATTTAACCACTTACCACCATACTCGTAATGAGGCCCTTTTTCATAGACGGTTTTGTATAGTATTGTAGTAGTATGATATTAATATTATGGTAGATTAGTGTTTTGATAGTAGGATTATTTGTTAATTTGGGGTTATGAACTAGTTCTCTTTGGTCCTATTGGATCTGCTTTTAGTACCCACTCTTGGGTTCATGGGTTATACACACTGTTCTCAAAGTTGCTATTTGTGGCACTTATAATGGTGCTATTGTGATACAGGAGAGAGAATGGGAAGAAGGCTGCAGATGAGAACCCCATGATGGATGAAGAGGGGGAAACCTGGTGCATTTTGTGGGTGGTGGTCTTTAAACCTTGGCCACAAAACATTGCCAATCCTCCCATTCGGTGGGGAAGGCTGATGTTTTGGGGAAGGCCTTAGGAGTGGGAGAGGAGGCAGGTCATAAGAGGAGGCCCTAGCGGCGACAAGTAGAACAGACGATCATGTGGATGCCTGCACCAAGGCAAGGGAGGCAGTGCTTTATGCGGATGCTACTATAGGGCAATGGAGGCGGGGCCTCTTGCATATGCCCTCACATCGACAGGGCCTTTGATGGGGCAGGAGGCAGATGCAGCAAGCACCCTGGAAGAGGATCCATTGTGATTGGTCTCACAGGTCTTCTGATATCAAGTGCAAAGCAGGGCTCATCCGGGACAACAACGGGATTCGGGGTTCAGCCCTCTTCAGTGCAGCTCAGGATTGTCCTTTGTTCTGCTCGGCTCTTCAGTATACTTGGTTCCTTCTGCAAATCCATTTGAATCTGTTGCTGATATTTCTGATCTCTGCTGGAACGGGTCCAGAACCCCTCATAATATCCCAGGTCAGGTGAGTGCTCGCAAACAGCCCACCAATTAGAAGATCTGCCTTATCCATTCACACCAACAGTGGTCCAATCAGGGACCACTGTGATATTCATGCTCTCATGCACACCAGACACCTTGGCCCCAGTAATATGGATTGTGACCCGACAGTCCCAGCACGCTTCCTGAGTGCCTACACACGTGATATGCAGGAGTCTGTGAAAGAAGCAGCTTTTGTGGGCAAGTGAATGCCCAAATAAGGAAGTCCTGAAGCTGTAAGGCCAGGGGAAGGTGAAGAGACAAAATGGCCAAAGGAACGGACAAAAGACCTTGTGGCATGTACATGTTGGATACTAGCCACAGCCATGAGCCACACGTGGTAAACACGGTAGGTCTCAGTAGAAAGGTAACAAAATACAAGAAAAAGCTACTGTTGCCATCAGACTTTTCCAAGGAACATTTCACAACCAACAAACATTCCTTAAAAGGTGCCAAGGGCCATAAAACACAATAGCTCATTGCACTGTACTGTAATACAATGATAAAATGTTAATGACAAGTGGCAACAAAGTCGAAAGACTAGGAGAAACAATGTTCCTCAGTGCTGACAGCCTGAAGTGTCAGTTTCCCCATAACAATGAGCACAAGCCATTGCATGGTAGCAGAAAGCTTCACTGCACTGCATAAAGTCCATGTCAGATTCAAAAATGAAAAGCAAAAGGGTAGGGGGTCCATAGCCATGGAGGGAAGGTTTCTGTAAAGGAAATCTTTCCTAACATCACAGACGCACCGTCTCTACCTAACCACGTTCATGGGAAGCCTTGCAGCATCTTCTTCCTATCTAAATCACTGACCCACACCTGCTCCATTGATGCTTCTGCCTGTGCCATCCTGTAAGTGACAGTGAACCTTCCCAACCCCAGACCACAGTGAGGGAATGCAGATTCTCATTTGATCTATTGGGACCTTATCTCTAATGTAATCGCCACAATCTCACTCTTCTTTGAAAAATTCAGCACCACACAGCAAGAAATCCCTTTCACACATTTACCAACTAAATCACTCATGCTCCCCACTGGCCTGCCCAAGCCATTTGCACATTCATACCCAGATCCACCAGCAAATTTACAGGGTTTTAAATTCAGCATCCCAAATACACTATCTACATATATAAATGCCCTGCCCACCTTCAGAATGTGAGTTAGCTAATCTTCCTATTGCCACGTCCCCATGGCCCTGCGGAACTCGTATCCTAATCCTCTTCCCACCCTGCAGAGCCCTAAAGACTGTGCTCACTCCTGCACAGGGACCTTGTGACCTGTACTTCTCAAAAATCACCACCATCAGAGGAACCCTGAGAGCTCTCATTTCCAACCCCCTACCTTCCTTATACCCAACCTATCATCCAGCCCACCCTCTTTTCCTTCATTGGACCGCTGCTCCAGCAAAATGATCACATCCCTCGCTCCCACCTTAAGATTACAAACCTACCTTGCTAGGCTGTCCTAACACTTCTTGCGCTTAACATGCGCATAACACTTTCCCTAAGAAGGTAGTTTTCATCATTCTCATAAAAAAGATCACATCAGATTCTGCCACCCTGACAAACCTACATTCCATTTTCCTTCTTTCCTAAAATTCTTGAATGCCTTGTGTTCAACAGGCTTACACTCTGTATCTCCAAAGGAAAGCTCTTCATCAAACTCCAATCTGGACTTTGCATGCACAACTCTAGGCTCATCCACAAGTCTTACTTTTATACGTTGGCCCATCCCAACCTCGTCTCATCTATTCTCATCCTCCTCGACCACACAGCAATGCTTAACTCTCGTGCCTTGTTGGTCATTACAGACAAAACACACGTATAGCTCACTCCCAACCTATTTGATGGCTCCATCTTAGTCTGATTCCCCTCAAACCCTTCCACTCTATCTGTGGGGGTTCCCCGAGGCTTAATCCAGGAGCCTCTCCCATCACTCGCCTCTAGGAACTAGGAAGCTCACTTCAACAGCTATCTGAGACCATCATTGTTAATTAAATTTAAGAGCAAAAGTAGTCTGGTCCAGCTTCTTAATGTCTTCCAGGAGCCGAGCACACCCTTATGCCAAAGCCTTAATCAACACACCAGTCTTTAGAAATGTAGCTACTGCAACAATTTCCTTGTTGGACTCCCACAGTACACCTTCTCCCTCATCTTCAAGGTTAGCAACTTAGCTAGACAGCTCCTCTTTGGGCTCATTCGTGGTTCACCCATCTCCCCCTCCCACTCCCTATCATCACCTGGTAGGCTGTCCAGCTACCCAGTACAAAGATGTTCCACTTGGAAGCTAGAACATAGTGATGATCTCCATCTGGACTATGATCTTCTTCATAATTCAGAGCTTTGTTTATGCATCTTTAAATGTTAGAAAACATTTTGAGCTGTGCCTGCTGATCAGTCACTCCTTATTGACTGATGCAACCACCCAACCGGCATCTTTTCATATGCACTGCTGTGTTACTGTAGAAGCACTGGTAAACCAATAAATACACATACATATCTGAAAAAGATTATCATCCAGGGGTCTGCAACTTGCAGCTCTCCAACTCTCCAGATGTTTTGGGCTACAACTCCCATGATCCTCCCGCCATTGACTTTTCAAGCCAAGATTGATGGGAGTTGTATTTCAAAACATCTGGCGAGCCAAAGGGTGCAGACCCTGGAATAACAAGATAACATAATCTGGCATGTCATGTCTTTATTACTTTTCATCACAGGGCGTGATGTGGCACCTGCACTATTCTCTGGTACTCTTGAATAGTGAGGGACAAAGGATGCCAGACAATATGCAATGACCATCAATATCCTTCACCTGGACCATCTAAAATTCAACCTTTCACTACCTAGAGGAATCATTTTCAAGATTTCCTTTCTAGAAAATATCTGAGAAATAGCCCAATATTAGTCTTCTACTAAAGAAAAACAAAGCCATGGCAGCCCAAGAACATTGTACTTGCATATCCACTATTTCTGATCAGAGTAATTTTTTTTCATTTTTAAAATGTTATCAGTGGAAGATACTAAAAATATTATCCTTACTCTTTAGTTATTTTATTCATTTTTACATTTATAGCAGTGCACAAAACCCGGTGGCAACCAGGCGCAAGTTACAGTACAAGTGCGGGAGCACAGTCGACAGTGTGTCGGACCTGGCATAAAGTTACAACATAAGTGCAGATTGAAAGTACACAGTCCGGAGTAGGCTCACCTCATGGTGCGGGGGGGGCTACATCTGATGTGCACAAGGCATAATGAAAGAAGTATTTGAGTAAGTACACAGTCTGGAAAAGGCTCACCTCATGGTGCAGTGGGCTACATTGGTTGTGTACAATGGCATAATGAGAGAAGCACTCGAGTAAGTACACAGTCCAGAAAAGCCTCACCTCATGGTGTCGGGGGCTATGTCGGGTGGGCATAATGACATAATGAGATAAGCATTTGAGTAAGTATGCAGTCCGAAAAAGCATGTTGTGGGGGCCTACATCGGAAGCACACAATGGCATGAGAGAAGCATTTGAGTAAGTATACAGTCCGAAGAAGCATGCTGTGGGGGGCTACATTGGGGCCCACAATGGCATGAGATAAGCATTTGAGTAAGTACGCAGTCTGGAAAAGCCTCAGCCTCACCTTACGCTGCTGGGGGCTGCATCGGGTGTGCACAAAAAGCATGATAAAAAGAACATATGAGTAGATATATGACACCTTGGCGGGTCATTGGTTACAATTATGGGCAAGGGATGAATTGCAAAGCAGCCAAAGACAGAGATTACAGGTAGGAAGAATGTGCAGGCTATAAAGTTTATACATTTTGCTTTTAAGTCTTAATCTTATAAACTGTCCATGAGAACTTGGGTCCTCTGAGGTTATAAAGGAGTTTGCGGTCACACTCTCACCTATCATCACCTCATTTATTCATGCTTGGTTTCGAGACTGTCAGCTTATTACGCATCAAGCAAGATTGGTCCACTCCACTAATTAAGAAACCTTCTGTGGATCCTAAAAAATGTGCCAATTACTATCCCACGGTATCATTGTTATTAAAGATTTTGTATAAGGCAGATAAAATCCAGCTCTAAATGTGTCTGAGTATTTTCTAAATATTGGGCAATTCACAGTTGGGCTTTCACCCTAATAGAAGTAATAAATCTGCCTTGCTAATTGTAAACGATAGTAGGTTAGCAACACTGGTCTTTTGATGTTGCTCCATCTATCAGCAGCCTTTGACACGCTAGACTACCCCATATTTTTACAATGCCTAAGCAGTATGGCAAACATGCTGGACACCACAATCAACTGTGCCAATTCCTTTCTCCTTAGCAGAACACGGATAATTAAGTTGTGTGAGTGTGTATCAGAGGCCAAATTAGTGGACTGTGATGTGGTGTTCCCCAGGGTTCCTGTATCACCCCCCCATTCTTTTCAATAAAATCTCCTGTATCTCGCCACTTCTTTTCAATATATATATTTTAAACCTATACACAAACTCCTACTGTATCAGGGTCTAGCGTTCCAGAACTATACTGATTCCACCCAGAACATCCTGCGATTGGAAGGCAACCACCAAGATGATGTTCCTCGTCTTCACACTATTTTTAAGGTAGATTGAGAATGCATGACTTAATCAGGTCAAAACTATTGATGTTGATTCCTACACCGACCAAATGTCCCAAGGAGTTTAATGTATTTTCTGAAGATAACCGCTGTGAATGCATATCACAGCCCACACTCAGTGGTCGAAATGTATGAAAAGAAGTAGTGGAACTATGTTCCCTATTGGCCTGCCCCGCTCCCCACCAACCCCATCGCCACGCCTCCTCCCACGCACAATACAAATCCCCAAATACATGCACCTGCTTTTTAAGGTAATGCTCAGTGCAGTGCACTGTCAGTGCAAGTTTCAACTTCTTCTTGCACTTTTATTTTAAAACAAAACCATTCCTGAACCGTTTCTTTTTTAAATAAAAGTATGGGAACAGAAAAACATAATTTAAAAAAGTAGAGGAGCACAGCTCCCAACCGCTCCCGCCCACTTCGATCACTGCCTACACTGCTATCGCTGCTCGTGCTATTACGAGAATCTAAAATCAATTACATCACTGCATGCATTGTATGTTAAATATGCTAAATATATTCTACAACATTTACAGGTTCTTCAAAATAAGGCAGTTCGCATAATGACTAATATGTGTAGTCCGTATATTACAATTACACCTTATGCTACTCATGATAGCCCACAACGCCGCTATAGTGATGTCCTTATAGCGCTTCTCATGGCATGTGTCCCTTTGTTCTCAACGTCCCGTGGCAAGACAAACCGTGGCCAACACCTGCTATTGTTAAAGCAGTGCCTTTGGTCAATAGGGTTCCATATTAACAGCAAAACTTTGGAGCAGTCTACTAAAAGATATCTTTTGTATTTCATATCTCTTTTGATTTAGTAATAACATTAAAGTAATTGAAAACGGTAATCTGTAGCTCTTCTAGCCTCATTCTACAAAGCAGCCTGTGCATAGAGATACTTAATTGTGCTACTGCCTTCTGCATTTAAAATCAAGTCAATATGCCTAATTTGCATTTGAGTATATCAATCATGAGTAATATGCTCACATTATTCAGTGAATATATCCATTGTGACTGAATATATTTTTGATTGAAATCTTAGAAAGTGAACATTGATGTCCAAAAACATATGTATTTGGTACTGAAAAGTTGCTATACTGGCTGTAAAGAAACTGACTAGAGATAGTTTTAGCTCTCACCCAAATCTAATGCATGCGAAAAACTCTTAAAATGAGACTGCTGCTCAGTGACGCATATTGGGCATTTGAACGATTCATTGCATCATGACTTCCCACCCACCTACTCATTCAGCCATTTATCCACTCCTCCCCTTCACTCTTTCACTTAATCATCCATCCACACCATCCATTTTTGCAATCCGATGCAAAGCCATCCACCAATAAATCAACACTTTCACTTGTTTAAAAAGCCAGAGCTCTTTTGGAGTAAACCTTGCAGAGTGATCTCTTTTTCCATGCTGTTTCAAATTCCAATGAATGTTATACATATAAGCCAGTGGTTGGGTAAGAGAGTCCGAGCTGTTTACCACTTAACTGTCAAGCCCTCACAATCAATTATTTCGAGTATGTTCAATATATATATATTGCTAAATTAATATGAAATAAAGTGAATATTCAGGGCGTACTTTCTAGTTGGCTGGTTATCCATAACATTCTACTGGGTCCAGTTTACATTGAGCTATATAGCTCGAACTGAAAAAACAAGCAACATTGTATTGGTTAAATAAAAATGCCAAATGAAACCAATATTCACCACTATACGACTACAAACACTCCCAGCAAACACACCAGAATCAACTAGATTTCCAAAAACCCACCTACTAGCAACTGGATACTGTAGGAACCATTTGGTTAATGGTCTATTTGGATGTCCAAAGGGGATATTACATGTATATTCCTCGTACTCAGATGGAATTTGTAAATGCCAGCATGTGCCACACCTAGACGTAATAGTGAACATTAGGCAGCGTCGCATCTAGATATAATCGCGAACATTAGCCAGTGTCACATCTAGATGGGATTGTGAAGGTCAGCATGCGCCACACTTTAGATAGAATTGTGGTTGTTACCATATGCCACACTCGGATGGAATTTGTAAATGCCAGCATGTACCGCACTTAGACAGAATTGTGAATGTTAGCATGTGCCACACCTAGACATAAATGTGAACATTGGCAGGCGTCGCATCTAGACATAATCGTGAACATTAGCCGGCGTCGCATCCAGATGGGATCGTGAAGATCAGCATGTACCACACTTAGATAGAATTGTGATTGCTAGCATATGCCACACCTAGACGTACACCTAGACGTAATCGTGAACATTAGCCGGCATTGCATCTAGATGGATCGTAAATGCCAGCATGTGCCACACTTAGTGGATTGGTTAATTGGGCAAATGCTAACTATCACAATTCCATCTAACAATTTCACCACTCTGCATACACCTCTCAAACTCTAACCAAACACAACCACAAGCCTATAACAAAGCTATCCACACAAACTTCACTACACTGCAACAACAAAACAAACCACACATAGACTCACACAACAGCACATGACGACTACCGACCGGAAAATACCCCAAGCCCAACCAACGGATTTACCAGGTTGAGGCTGCCAACAGCACATCACTGCTCTCTTGCTCTTTTCCAGCTTACTCCCACTAACTCACCCCCCCCTCCCTTTTTTTGTCAGAGCCCCCAGAATTTGTAAATGCCAGCATGTACCGCACTTAGACAGAATTGTGAATGTTAGCATGTGCCACACCTAGACATAATTGTGAACATTGGCCGGCGTCGCATCTAGACATAATCGTGAACATTAGCCGGCGTCGCATCCAGATGGGATCGTGAAGATCAGCATGTACCACACTTAGATAGAATTGTGATTGCTAGCATATGCCACACCTAGACGTACACCTAGACATAATCGTGAACATTAGCCGGCATTGCATCTAGATGGATCGTAAATGCCAGCATGTGCCACACCTAGATGGAATTGTGATAGTTAGCATTTGCCCAATTAACCAATCCACTAACAATTTCACCCCTCTGAATACACCTCTCAAACTCTAACCAAACACAACCACAAGCCTATAACAAAGCTATCCACACAAACTTCACTACACTGCAACAACAAAACAAACCACACATAGACTCACAACAGCACATGACGACTACCGACCGGAAAATACCCCAAGCCCAACCAACGGACTTACCGGGTTGAGGCTGCCAACAGCACATCACTGCTCTCTTGCTCTTTTCCAGCTTACTCCCACTAACTCACCCCCCCCTCCCTTTTTTTGTCAGAGTTGTCAGAGCGTCAAGGGACCACTCCGGTGGTGATAGTGTGCGGTACAAATATCCTTTAACATTATACCGATAAGAATTCAAGCTCCTTCTACCCTACCTCTTCACACTGTATTTTGCCTGTGAAGAGCTGTACCGATAACATCAAACACATAATATTTAAATTTAAAGAGCACCTAATGTGAATTACTGATAGAAAGATGGCGCCATGCTGCCATGGAATGAAGCATGACATATGAATGCTTTGGTGTTTTTGACATGATTGGGAGGAATGTTAATGTAAATTTACATTGAATCATCCCATCGACAACTTTCACCATAGCAACACCAATCAGCACATGCTATCTCTATGAATGTGACCAGTGTAACTTTTTTAGAGATTAACATCTATACGTTTCCTATGACATACATATTTATATACACTTACTCCTACGTCCCGTCCCCTTTCCTCCATACTTATGGGACATTCCTCCGTCCTGTGGGACGGGACCGGAGCACTTTGTAAAAGCATCCAAAATTTTGCAAACATTTTAGTCCTTCCTCTCTTTCTACGCGGTGTACGGCACGCGGCCGTAACCCCGCCCCTCTCGGCTCTGCCCCGCGCATCGCCCATCAGTCCTTTTCTCCGCTCACTCGGGACTGGACGCACTTGCATCCGCGGAAGATTTTCTTCTTTTTCCTCCTCTCTGGTTCTAGCTAGCGATCGTGTACTAATCTATCTATGTCGTTTAAACTAGACTTTCCAAATTGTTCCTTGTGTCAGCGACGCTTCACGAGGGCGGATCCCCATCCTCTTTGTTTAGAGTGTTTGGGTCCCGATCACCGTTGGGACTCCTGTTTCTATTGTAATTCCCTTTCGGTCCGGGCACTTCAACGTCGGTTAGAGTGCTGGTAAGAGGTTTTCCAGCGTACTCCTCCTACACATTTTCAATCCTTCATCGACGAAAAGAAGAAACGCTCGGTAAGTTCTTTAATTTTTAGAACATCCCGGCCGGGAGTCACCTTCCTGGGGTCTTCCCAGTCCTGGAAGGGCGTTGACAGCTCTGTCACCGGGGCTTGCCCCGAGGTGCCTTCTGGGCCTAAAAACTGTACCAGAGTTTTCTCTGAGAGTCTCCGTAAGGGGCCTGTGGATACCTGAGTACACTCCGAGGCCCCTCCTCTGGGGGCTGCTTGTAGACCCAGTTCTACTGAGTCGTTGGGTACCGGAACCTGCTCCAAGGCCTCCTTATCGGCTTCCCTCAAAAGTACCGGGGTGCGCCCCGAGGCCTTGGCTGGGCTTGGTAAGACCGAACATATGTTCGAGGCCCGCAGTGGAAAGGCTACTACCGGACCTGGGTCTGAGGTCCCTCGTACAGAGGCTAAGGAAACCAACAGTTCTGAGAGGCCTGGGAAGGCCTTATCGGTGAAAGGTTTTTCTCACTGTTCCCGCTCTTGGCGACGCCAGAACCGTTGAGGGGGCAAGGAGTGAGCCAAGTTCCTCCTTTACCGGCAGTGCCGAGGTCCTTCCTGTGAAAGCTAATTTGGCTATTGGTATGTCGCAGAAACATTCCAGGCTGCACAGTTCTGGCTCGGCCGAGGTTCCTTGTGTAAAGGCTAAAATGAAGACCCCTGATCCACCGGCGGGACCCCCTGCCTCACTTCCACACGTGCCGCAGTTCCCCTCAGGTGACGGCAAAATGGCAGCCGTTCCCGCCACGACCACGGTGGCCATTTTGGGCACTTCCCCTACAACTACGCCATCGGCCTCAGGTGTGGGGAGCGGTTCTGTAGGTGTACATAAGGTTCCTTGTGCGCACCTGTTTCGTCCAGTTTACGACTGGAATGCTCGGAAGCCCCTTCCGCACAACATCTCGCTGCCTGTGGGTTCAGCACCCTTGATTTATATGGACACCTCCGGGGATAGGCCTACTTGGCAACCCTCCCCTTTGCGTCCTTGGAATTATCCTCCTCATGAGAGGCCTTCTCCGCAGCTCCAAAGCTTTCTCCGGAGGATGCTTTTTTCGGCAAGTTTCAGGTACTCATGCGTACCGACCCCATGAGGGAGTATTTCAAGGGTCTTTTTAGGGAGATATGCGCACCTGCACCTCAGGTTCCATCCGTACCTCCAGTGGTACCGCCGCCGCCTTTGCCTATGGTGCCTTCCCCTACCCTTCTGCCCTTGCCTCCGTTATCCCCTGTGGACAAGGCGGTGCATGATGCGCAGGGCGATTAGGACAGCAAAGACCAGCCCCGCTCTATTAGAGCTTTTCTCAACCGGGTACTGGACATGATGTGCCTATTGGATGTTCCAGTGCCCAAGGCACCCGCTCCGCAGGAGGGTGTGTGCTTTTGGGGGCGTTCACCTTGTCTCCTTCGGAGCGAACCGGCGTGTTCTTGCAGAAGGACGTTTTGGCCGAGGTCCGTAGAGTCTGGGAAAAGCCACACTCTTTTCGTCAATAAGAAAATTGATGCGCAGTGCAGGCTGCACTCCTCAGAAGAGGTGGTTCTAGCATCTTGTCCAGCCCCCTCCTCCACGGTGGTGGCAGCGGCCACTTTACAGTCCAGGCCTGCAGCATCCTCTTCTACGACGGCTAGTCAGGTCCTGGGGAAAGAGGACAAGCTTCTTGATTCCCTTGGGAGGAAGATCTTTGCTAACTCGGCCCTGCAGCTGCAGCAGGCCAATGCAGAACTGGTGTTAGCGGGGGCGAATATGAAGATGTGGAAAGGTCTGGCAGAGTTCGAGGAGCTCATTCCGGTTGAGAAGCTGGACGACTTTAAGGCGGGATTATTGGATGCCAGGGTCTTGGCCCAGGATCTGCTGGAGGCCGCGGCTCATCACATTGACACTTCGGCTCTGGGTCTTATGCTGGGGGTTGATACCTCTCGGCAAACTTGGTTGCATGCCACCAAGTTCTCAAAGAGGTGCAGGACAAGGTGTTGGACCTGCCGTTTGACGGTAAGGCGCTTTTTCATTCTTCGACGGATGTAGAGCTCACCAAAACGAAGGACAGCACCCAGACGGCCAAGTCCTTGTCCGTCTTGGTTAAAACTCCTTTTAGGACCCAGAGACCGTTGTCACAAAGCCGGCCCTCCTCTGGTTTCAGGGGTATTCTAGATCGGAAATCCGGCAGAGTGGATACCGCTTTGGGAAATTCCCGCCAGAGGCAGCAGCAGACTCGGTTTTTCTCCCGCTCCTCAGCCTCCTCTTTGGGTTCAGGTGGTAACACCACCGTAAATCCTGCCAAATGAGGGTATTCCGCGCTCACACGAGACCCCGGTGGGAGGGCGCATTGCGTCTCATTGGGAGGCGTGGCAGACCATCACCGAGGACCGGTGGGTTTTGTCAGTCGCTCGAGCAGGCTTCCACTTACCCTTACTCCCTACCCCACCCTTCAACCCTCCTTTCCAGCAGTCGGGGTCGTCCTCCCTAAAAGCCGAGGCTCAGAAACTGCTGGATCTCAGAGCTGTGGAACCCGTTCCCCTAGAGGAGCGAGGCGAGGGCTTGTACTCCCAACTGTTTACGGTGCCCAAACCCAACCAGGCTGGCTTGCGCACTATCCTAGACCTTTCCCAGTCCAATCTTTTCCTACCCCAAGAGAAATTCAAGATGATCACGCCCGGCCAGAAACGGTCCTCTTTGCAGATGGGCGATTGGCTCAGCATGGTGGACCTTCAGGATGCGTACATGCATATACTGATCTGGAATCCACACAGGAGATATCTCTTTTTCTCTGTGGGAGAGGAGCACTTCCAGTTTCAAGTGCTTCCTTTTGGCCTCTGCTCGGCGCCGCGTGTCTTTACTAAGATGATGTCGGTGATCGTGCCCTATCTTCGTCTGCAGGGTATCCATGTGTATCTGTATTTGGACGACTGGCTCTTACGCAGCCCTTGCCCGTTGAAAGCCGCCTGCAATTTTCAGTCTCTCCTCCAGCTCCTGTTCAACCTCGGGCTGTCTGTGAACTGGCGGAAATCTTCCATTACGGACTCTCAGGACTTGATTTTCCTGGACTTTCGCTGGAACACGATCGACTGCAGAGTTTACCTGACCAGGGACAGAATGTTGGATCTGCTGGCCACATGTCAGATGTTTGCGCAGTTGGAGAGCATGTCGGCCTGGTGGTTCCATAGGCTTCTGGGCCTCACGGCCTCGTGTGTTTTGGCTCTACCTCTCGCCCGTCTTAAGATGAGGTGGATTCAGATGGCTCTTCGGAGTTCTTGGTGTCAGGCCGTGGATCCGGACTCCAAGTTGATATAGATTCCGGTTTCCATGAGAGCGGACCTGGAGTGGTGGTCGTCTCTCAGCAACCTGTCAGTGGGAGCGGGGTTTCAGGACCTGGCCCCGATGGTAATGGTCACAACGGACTCCTCCCTTCTTGGGTGGGGTGCGATGTTGGATCTTTTTCAGGTCTCAGACCTTTGGTCGCCTCAGGACAAGCTCCTCCACATGAATCATCTGGAGCTTCTGGCGATTTTCCTAGCGCTCAAGGCGTTCAGACCGATCATTGCCAAAAAGGTGGTCCGTATCCGCACTGACAATGTGGTGTCAATGTATTACATCAACAAGTAGGGGGGCACCAAGTCTCCCTCTCTCGTGGACCTTAGGGAGGGGGCAGTTCATCATGGTGTCTGGCTAGTGGCGGTACACATTCTGGGCCAGCTGAACGTCACGGCAGATGCCCTCAGTCGGCAGACGATGGTCAGCTATGAGAGGGAACTGAAGGCGGAGATCCTCTCATGGATTTTCCTGCGTTGGGGCACTCCGGAGGTGGACCTCTTTGCAATAGAGGCAAACAAGAAACTTCCTCTGTGTGCCTCCAGAAATGGTCTGGGAGCCTCCTCGCTGGGGGATGCGTTTCAGATTTCTTGGCACAACATGAGGGCCTATGCTTTCCCGCCTCTGCCTCTCATTCATCGGACGATTTGCAAGCTGAAGAACACGGTGAACTGTTCTCTTCTGCTTATAGCCCCGTGGTGGCCGGCTAGGCTCTAGTTCTCAGGACTTTAACACCTGGCGGTGTGTACACAGATCAGGCTCCCAGTGACTCCCGATCTTCTTCACCAGGGGGATCAACAGCTGTGGCACCCCTCCCCACAATCGTTCAGCTTGGCGGCATGGTGCCTGAGTTCAGGTCTTTAGAACATCTCAACCTGTCTGCGGTTAACATGCACATTATTGAAGCAGCCAGGAAACCCTCGACTAGGTCTCAGTATAGAAGCAAATGGCTTAGGTTCTGTCATTGGTGCTTAGACAAACAGCTGGACCCAAGGGCGGCTACGATTGACACTGCGCTATCCTTCGTATCCCACCTAGCAGAGTCGGACATTCACGTTCTGTCATGCAGAACTTATATTTTGGCAGTATCTGCCTACCTATCTACGGACCAATGCTCTTACTCTCTGTCCAATTCAGTGGTTAAGAGACATTTCGCAGGTTTGATGCGCCTTTATCCCCCGGTTCGTCCGCACCTGGCGTGGGATCTCAATGTGGTCCTTACGGCATTGTGCCATAAACCCTTCGAACCAATGGCCACAGTGGACCTTAAACACCGGTTGTGGAAGGTGTCCTTTTTGGTTGCCGTTACTTCAGCAAGGCGTGTGAGTGAGCTCCAGGCTTTGTCGGTGGAGCATCCCTTCTTGATTTTTCACGAGAATAAGGTGGTCCTACGGACAAACCCTGCTTTCCTGCCGAAGGTGGTCTCTGATTTCCATCTGAACCAGTCAATCTCCCTGCCGGTCTTTTTTCCGAACCCCGCTTCAGAAGCGGGAAGGGTTCTGCATTGCTTGGATGTTAGAAGGGCTATTAAGTTCTATCTGGACAGAACATCCAAATTTAGGAGCTCTTCTCAACTGTTGGTGACCTTTGGTAATCCACAAGATAAGCAGGCCTCTAAAGCGACTATCTCCAGATGGATCGCTGCCTGCATTACGGAGTCTTACGCTGTCCAAGGACTGCAGCCTCCTAAAGGTATTCATGCACACCTGGTGCGGGGAATGTCAGCCGCAATTGCCTATCAGAAATATGTCCCCAGGTAGACCATCGCAGAGGTAGCTACTTGGGCCTCCCCATCGGCTTTTTGTAAGCACTTCTGCCTAGATCTGAGCTCCAGATCCGATGCTCAGTTTGGCCAGGCTGTGCTGAAGAAACTTTTTCAGTAAGGGGTTTTCCATCCACCCGTAGTTCCTGTAAGGAGTGCTTGGGAATCTCCCATATGTATGGAGGTAAGGGGACGGGACGTAGGAGTATAACCAGGTCACTCACCATAGTGACCACCTTACTCCTAGTCCATAGTCCCCTTTTCTCCATACGCCCGCCCGCCGTCCCCTCTAATAAGGTTCTTCTGTTATTGCTTAAAGGTCTCTGACCTGGTGATAGAAAAGGACTGATGGACGATGCGCGGGGCAGAGCCAAGATGGGCGGGGTTACGGCCGCGTGCCGTACCCCACGTAGAAAGAGAGGAAGGACTAAAATGTTTGCAAAATGTTGGATGCTTTTACAAAGTGCTCCGGTCCCGTCCCACAGGATGGAGGAATGTCCCATAAGTATGGAGGAACGGGGACTATGGACTAGGAGTAAGGTGGTCACTACGGTGAGTAACCTGGTTATTCTAGCATACCTTTGTCAAAACTACCTTTCTAGTTAGAAAATAATGCTGCATGTGCACTGTTACGGATATATCTAGCCCAGGTAAACGAACAATGGTCAGTGTGCGGCTGGCATTTCGTGGTATTTGAAAAATCTGTGATGTCACCATCTAGTGATATTACAGGCTCACTAAACAACACAAGATAGGCACCACATACAGGCCATATTTTGGAGTACTGGGACCCACCATCCCAAATCAATAGCTATAAGTAGATGTTGTCCATATGCCAGCTGACATCCATAACAGAGTTTCATGTTTGGCTACACATCCTGGTTGTTATATATTTTTTCTAATTTGCATTCCTTTTAGAGTCTTCACCCTTCTATGGGATAATTTATTTCTTTCTGTCACTTCCTACTTCCCCCAATTAACCCTAAGCCCTCGACTCGAGATGTTTTATGGTCAAGATCAACAAAAAAATTTGCAAACTCATTTTCGAAATCAGGGCGAATTTGCACCTTTTTGTAAATAGTTTGGAGAGTCCATGTTTTGAATGTCTACCTGTCTTTGAGATAGCTCTGGATGAGTTGGGATGATGATCGTCATTTGACTTGTGCCTTCTTCCGACGTCAAGGACGAGCGCCCTGGTTTACCTCATCGAGATTATGCCATTTACGCCCAGGAGCAGTAGTGCAAACATGCAGTCACACAGGGATGGCGTCAGAGGCTGGTTTCAGAGGCAGCACTGGCCACTTGCGGGATGAAGTGTAACCCTAAGATGTATAGATGCATTCAGTGTTTTTAACAAATTCATAATTAAACATTGTTAAAAAGACTTCTTGAATGAAAATGATGAAAACAATTCAGGAATGCCCTCTATGAAGGATTTATTTATTAACAAAAGGCAATAAGAAAAAGTATACAATAAAAAAGAAAGGTGAGTGTGCAGGGTTACAGGGGCAGGGAGAACCCATGTTGGCAGGTGTTGGAGAGTAACAGTGGGTGAAAAAGAGCATTTGGTAAAAGTTGATTACGGAGGTTTTTATGTGTAGGTGGTAAAAGGGTGAAAAAACAAGGAGACGTAGGAACAAGTCAGATAACCTTTCACCTGGCCAAAGCAGGCACATTCGAGGATATCAGTTGGGATGCTAGCTCAGAAGCAACACGTTTGTCCTGGTAGCAAGACAACGCAGAGCAACACAAAATTAATTCATTATTATGGTTAAATGTGGCTCGGGCCTAGTCATAAGGGACAGGCAGTAGAGTCAATTATTGAAGCCGATAGAGGGAGGGAAAACTATTTGGTTAATGTATGCTCCCATATTTTAGTTAGATCATCTGTTCATTGAGCCAGAATTTCACATTCCCTTTGAACTTCTTGAGGCTATGTTCTGTTTTTAATGTTGTGGGGAGCTTGTCCGGAGTTTCGTCCCTAACACTGAATGGGTTCTCTCTCCATATTTTAGTCTTTTGAACCAGAGCGCATTTATGTTGTCAACCTATGATGATCCTGGCTGTCTTGTATACACATATATTTATTCAAGATATTTAGGAACTATTTTTGGTGGATTTGGAGAGTAATGCAGTTGATTTTGTGTGTTATTCACTTTGCAAATTGGAGCCATTTGAGGTATTACAGGGCTGTTGAGAAATGCACCCAGGACATGAATACCAAAATAAATCTTGCTGTTGGTTTAGTTGGTTTCATCCGAGATAGAGACTATTCAAATAGTCTAGGCCAGAGAGGTTCAGAGCTCTGGTCATCTCAATTTTCTCTGCCATTTCCAAGCACGGTACACATTCCCTAAGGATGTGGAACTGCACGTGTTATTTTTGGGTCAGCGAGTCTATTTTTGGTTATGGTGGTAATCTAGTACCGAGAGTGATACCTATATTTGTTTACCTGGTACAACGAGAAGGGTGCCGTACGCATGAAGGGTGGCCACATGAAAGGTAGTTTTGCCTGTGTTGGGATCCCCCAAAACATTGTTTCAGTTTTAGAGGTGTTAAGGCAGGTTTCAGGTTCACTAATACCAGAGAAACATCTGTGTATACTGAGAAAGATGTTGAGGAGAGCTTGATAATGTCTGATAGGGGTTTTAATGTAAACAATACATATCCATGAGGATAAGATGGAGGGAGTCCTGGAGAACACCACACTCTAAGGAGAACCTTATTGTGTTGATATATTCCATTTTAACCCTCAGTGTTTTACAGTCACGGTAGTTGGTAGTCTACTCCAAAGCAGTACCATATATTCCCATCAGTAGTAGTAGTAGTAGTAGTAGTATTAGTAGTATTAGTAGTAGTAGTTGTAGTGGTAGTAGTATTAGTTACGGTAGTAGTAGTGTTAATAGTAGTAGTCATCCCAGAAGTGGTACTGGAAGTAGTCCTGGTACGTTATAAATAAATAACGTACCTGGGTCCCCAGCGAGAAAGCCTCCAGCCGTGCGAGACCCGAGTCTCCACGTGGCTGGAGGCTGCCATCGTCCCCCACTGGGGACAAAAAAGGCTGAAGGTAAGTGGCGTTGGGAGAGGGGGGAGGGAGGACAAAAAAAAAACATACATGAATCCCCGGTGTGGGACAAAGGCAGCCTCCAGCCGCGTAGAGGCTCAGAACGGGGATGGCCCTGCTTCGAGCCTCCTCTTTGACAGAGGGGCTGCCATGCCGGGGACAAAGGCATGGAATCCGAATGGTTCGTTCATTTTGATTCTCCCTCGCCGGGTACTAATAGTTTTTATAGCACACTTCATTCTGGGCTTAGTCCATTTCCAAGTGACCCCTTTCATGGGAGGTAATGGAACTGAGATACCTGAGATACCTGTATGTGAAGTGGCTTTCCCAGAATTACAAAGTGCATTTATGTGGGTATACATTATTAGTACTTACATTGTCCAAATGGTGTCCTTTTACTGTGCGCTAACTGAATATGTTATGTAATTCTGTTTCCAAGAAAACACTGTTTTTTTTAGATTTATTTTTTATTTTCCCATAACAATACAAACTTAATATCGTTTTCAAAGCAATTACATAATCCCCATTAACTCCCCCCTTCCCTCCCTCCCAACTAGTCCGAGACCATATAGTTTATACTGCAGTCTGTGTGCGGCAAGGGCTAACGTGGGCTGTCCAAGTCCTCATTGGAGGAGCAGTCCTCCTTCGTGCAGAACAGGGTCACTGTGAGGGCCACCCATTGTAATAGATCTTCAGAGGTGTCTAGCTTCTGTTGTCGCTGTGCCAACTCCCAAGTCCCCGTTTCGGCTGTGGACCATCTCCGGAGGTCCTCCCACCACATTGCAACACTAGGGGCCTTGGGGCATTTCCAGGCCATGGCGATTCGTCTTTTTGCCAAAATGTACATGAGGTCCTTGAGTCTATTTAGAGGCTTGTTCTTTTTGCCTTTAGGGTATAAGCCCAGGATGCAAGCTTTAGGTGACTGCACGTCCAGTGTGATGTCTGCCGCTGCCACCTTAGCTTTGATTTGTGTCCAGAAGGCTTGTATTGACGGGCATCCCCAAAAAATATGGGTCATTCCCGCGCAGGGTTCCTGGCATTTGGGGCACATTGCAGCACCTGTTCTCCTAAATTTGGAGACGATGTCTGGAGTGAGGTATGCCCTGTTGATGATGTAAAATTGTATGAGCTGCAATTGGGCATTTCTAGATACTTGTAATGTGTTATGACCTCCCACTCTTTATCTTCGAACTGTGTGCCGAGTTCTAGCTCCCATTTTTCTTTGCTCTTGAGGTTCTGCTGTGTGGCACAGTTGAGCAGAGTCTCGTAGAGCCTCGAGGTTTCATGAACTCCCTCTGCAGCGCTTAACAAGTTCTCAATGACCTCATGTCCGGTGTTGAGGGTCTCCGTTTCCGGCCATCGTTTTGTGAGTCTTTTTACGACAGCGCCGTGTAGGAGGAATTGACCAGTGGTCTCCTGCAGCTCGATGAACGTAAGGATGCCTTGGTCGTCTACTAGATCTCCAAGGGTGGCAACTCTGATAGGTTCCCAAATGTTTCTGATCCCTTTCTGGCCCTCTGGCCTGGCCGTCATGATTGCAGCTATCGGGATCTGTGGGGAGTAAGAGTCGACTAATTTGGCGCTTTTAATTGGCCCGCTTCCATATCTGAGTTCCTAGGCGAATTAAGTATGAGTCTTGTTATATTGTGTCTGGTTTAGTCCAGAGCAGGTCCCTAAGTAGCTTCCGGGAGTCTGCGGGCTGTAGAAGGCGAGTGTCTGTGGAGATGTCATTGGCCATCCATTGGATCACGTGCTTCAATTGTCCTGCTAAATAGTAAAGTTCGAAGTTGGGGATTTTGAGGCATCCCTTGTCATACGGTCTCTGCGTTGTTTCTGGGGCGACTCTGTCTTCCTTCGCACCATAGAAATTTCCTGCAGAGTTTATTTAGATCTTTAAAGAATTGCTGCAGGATTTTGTACGGGACATTGGTGAAGAAATATAGGAGTCGAGGTAATGCTACCATTTTGAGAAGCCCCGCTCTACCGGTCGCCGAAAGCAGCAGCTTGCTCCAAAAGTCTATTGATTTAACCAGGCTCTCCTTTGCTTTCACTGTCTTCAGCGCGTGTTCAGTTTTGGGGTCCCGGTGAATCCTAATGCCCAGGTATTTAAAGAAGATGGGTTCCCATTTGAAAGCTAGGGTGGGGAGGTGTTCTTCTTTGGTCGTACTTAGGGCTGCAAGGGGGTACAGACAAGACTTATCGTGGTTGATTTGGATCCCTGTGCATCTATGAAACCCCTCCAATGTCTCTAGTATGTAAGGTAGTATGTGTTCGGGGTCTTTTAGGTAAAGGAGCATGTCATCCGCGTACATGGAGACTAAGTGGGTCACCCCATCTATAACTATGCCCCCATCTCCATACTCCTGTCTAAGGTATGCCACCACTGGTTCAATAGCTAAAATGTATAGTATGGGGGTAGGGGGATCCCTGCCGAGTTCCACGGGAGAGGCTCCATTTGTCAGAGAAGGTGTTGTTAGTACGCACTCTGACAGTAGGGTTTGTGTAGGTGAGTTTGACCATTTCAGGAAGGCAGGCCCTATCCCCATTTTAGCCAGAGTGGCATGGAGCCATTTCCATTGGACCGAATCAAATGCTTTGGAGGCATCTAAGGACGCTACCGCACATTTTCCGGCTCGCTGTCAGTGCTATATATGACATGGTGCAGTTTACGTAAGTTTTCTGTGATGGAACGGCCCTGTACATACCCCGTCTGGTCGTGGTGAATTAGAAGTGGGATAGCTCCATGTAGCCTCTTTTCTAGGAGTGCCGTCAGTATCTTGTTGCCTACGTTGAGCATGGACAAGGGTCTATATGAGCCGCATTCTGAACTGTCTTTGTTGGGTTTTAACAAGGGGATGATGACAACTTCCCTCATGGTATCAGGAAGGCGGCTTTCCTCGTATGCTTCATTGTACACCTGGGATAACATTGGGGCTAGTATATCTTCGTAGGTCTTATAGAACTCACATGGGAGTCCGTCTGGTCCTGGTGTTTTCCCAGAGGGTAACGTTCTAATGGTGGCCTTGACCTCATCAGGGGTGATGGGGCCGTCCAGGGTCGCGGCTATGTGTTCATCTAGGTGTGGTAGCTTGATGATGTCGAGGACATCTTCAATTTCAGTGTCCGTGGGCGGAGAGGGGTCCGAGTAGAGGGCCTTATAGTACTCTTTGAACGCCAGGTTTATCCCGGTTTGTGTGTGGGTGTTCAGGCCATCTGTTCCCCGGATTAGGCAGATGGGGTTCTGGGGATTTTGCGCTTATATAGCCACGCGAGCAATTTCCCGGCTTTATTGCCTAGGGCATGATTCCTCTCAGTGTATTTCGCGTAGCTTAGTTTACCCAGTGTCTCCCAATGTGTTAGGCAAGCTTGTTTAAGTTCTATAGTTTTGTTTATGTGGGCCGGGTCTGGGGACGCCTTCGATTCTAATTCTTTCAGCTCTTCTTCAGTACGCGCTAGCAGGGACGTGGTGAATCTTTGGGCCCCTCCGGCAGCGGCAATCATTTCTCCCCTTATCACTACCTCGTATGCCTCCCATGCCGTGCTTATGTGTTGGACACTGTCCATATTCGTCTGCCAGTAGTCTGACTTGCCTTGTCTGATTTGTTCACTGAAGGCTTTGTCCAACAACGCCTCACTCCTGAGTCTCCATGTTGGAACAGGGGGCCTAGGCGTGACTAATGTCCAAGTGGTTATCAGGGGGGAGTGGTCTGACAGCACCCAAGCCAGGTACTGTGTATCTTCGAACAGGACCAGGTGCTCCTCACTCACGAATAAACAATCAATTCTAGTGTGTATGGCATGCGGAGGTGAGTAAAAGGAATAAACTCTGTTTTCAGGATGCTGTTCTCTCCATAGGTCTTTCAGGGCAAATTGTTGCGGTAGGGCATTTAGAATTTTGGCGGGTGGAGAAGGGCGGACATGTTTACTGTCCGATCTATCCACACGAGGATCCAGGGTGCAGTTGTAGTCGCCCCCCCCCATATTTTATGCCTTCTCTACTTGGGCTCAGACGGGTGTATAATGAATGAAAGAAGACTGTAGCGTCATGGTTAGGAGCGTAGGTGCTAATCAGGCAAAGGTCCATTCCCTCAATGGTGCCCTGTATCAAAGCCATTCTGCCTTCATTGTCTGTTTTGGTGTGTGTCAGGAAAATGGGGATAGAAGGTGCAATCCATATTAAGACTCCCCTTGCCTAAGTGGAATACGTGGAGCCTATCAAGGTCCCCCTCCAGACTTTGGCTAGCGTTGCTAGTTTGGGTGCATTTAGGTGAGTCTCTTGCAGCAGGCCGGCTCCGACTTTGTGGCGTTTCATGAAGGAGAGGATGCAGTGCTGTTTGACATAGCTGTTTAAGCCCCTGACGTTCCAGGACATAATTCTGAGTTTGTCAGCCATGATCTAAGCGTGGTTGTAGACTTGTGGGTGGACCGCCAGGTGGCTGAGTCATTTGGTCGAGGCCCTGGGTGGGCCCGGTCAGCCCTTCAACAATTCTGCAGTAGATGGTCTTGGTCCATTTCGTGTGCAACTTTAACTGGGTTCCCGTCTTGGGGTTCCCTTCCCGGTGAACATTAAACTTTAACATACCCCTAAACAAAACACGTCTAGCGAGGTTCCCCCTGTTCTGACTTCCCCGTTTTCGCTCCATTAGACCTAGTTCTCCTGGTGCCCTACGGGCGGGTATACTACCCAAATTATTCCTGGGGGCAGGAGTAGCTCTGCTTCGGGTGGTACTAATTATGAAATCTTTCGTGTCTGGCGTGGCCCCGGTTACGTTTAGGTTGCCGCGTCTCGTAGTGTAGTGCTGCTTATCTGATGAGCGCTGCCTGAGGCTTGTGGGGGTCGGTGCTCATGATGCTGATGGCCGTGATTTGCGCTGGTTTGGTTCAAGGTCAGGGACCTGCTCTCTATCCATCCATGCATCGGCTTTTGCGGGAGTGTCGAAGAAGTGAGCTCTGTTGTTATACAGGACTTTCAGTCTATCTGGGTATAGAAGCATGTAGCGCAGGCCTGCGTTTTTCAATCTGGCTTTGGAGTGGGTGAATTGGGCCCTGCTTCTTTGGACTTGTAAGGTGTAATCTGGATAGATGGCAACCTTCGCGGAGTCTCTTTGTATGCAGCCACTCGATCTTGAGAAGGCTAAAATAGTTTCTCTGTCCTTATAATTGAGCACTTTGGCTATGATCGGTCTGGGCGGGTTTCCCGACGCCGGCCGCTTGGCAAGGGAATGGTGGGCTCTCTCAATAGTGAAACCTTGCGATAGTTTCCCGGCTCCGAATTCATGTATTAGGAGATCTTCGACATAGTTTGTGGGGTCGTTGCCTTCGATACCCTCGGGTAGGCCTATGATTCTGATGTTATTTCTCCGGGCCCTCCCTTCTGCCTCGTCGGCTCTCTCTTCTAGATTCTTCACCTTCTGCGCTAGGGCATCCACTTCTTTCACAAGTTGGGTTTTTGATTCAGTGTTGTCCCGCACTTGGGTTTCCAAAGCTTCTGTCCTACTGGCAATGGAGCGCACATCTTGCCACAGTAGGTTTAAGTCAATGGCGACGGCGTCTATTTTGTTTTCCAATGATTTCTGGACCGTCATGATGGCCTCCAAAAGTTGTGAGTTTGCCGGTACAGGTGTCTCAGTGTGTGATGAGTCTCAGCTGGCAGTGCCGGTGTCTGGTCTGAGCGACCCGGTGGCAGCAAAGGTCTCCATGGTGGTTTGTTTGTGTTTGCTTCGAGCACCTTTTGTAGTCATCGCACTGCGAGTAGGCGAGCCCGCCAGGTCTTTCGTGGGCTTCTCTGTGACAGTTGAAGCGGCTAGCCTTGTGGTGGTGCAGTTTAGGGCAGCCCAAGGCCTATCTGGCTCAGTTGTGTCGCGCTCTGCCTGTTGTGGCAAGCATAGGGTGAGTTGAAAGGATCAGTGAGGTGTTTTGAGGTTAATGAGCCCATGTGGTATACTGGGCTCGCGGGGCGAGCTCCTCTTGACTCTGTTGATGGGACGCCCGGTATTGTTCTCACCAGTGTTCGAGGAGGGGAGGGGTAGCCCACTGTTTCGAGGTTCTCGCTTTGCTGTAGTCTGGCAAGATGCTGGCAATGCCTTCAGGCCTCGTGGTATCGCTGCGCGCCACCCTGCACCGGGTGCGGACTATGGCTGCAGTCTGGATATGTCCACAAGCAGGGGCTCCCGCAGGGACAGTGCCTCATATGCGCTGCATAGGGGCTGCGATGACCACCAGGCCATTTACCGCCGGCTACTCCCACATTGATTCCAGGCCGCCCCGCGAAGCTTTTTGGGCTGTAATCCTGGGGTCTATGGCCAGCTGGATCTGTTTAGTGGGGTGCTAATGTCTTTCGGGGCCCTCTTTGGTGGTCACAATGAGTCCCCCGGGCCTAGCGGTGCCGCCGTATGTTGCTTGGCGTAGGGTGCGGTGCTCTTTATACAATTCACTGGGACAGTGGTGTCCCCAGACCCCCCACCCCCTCCGGCTCCTTACTGCTTGTCTTCATTCAAGCTGCCGTGTGGGGCTTCTCAATGCTTGGGTTCTGCGCGGGCTGCAGTGTCTGTGTGTACTTCGGAGTTGGAAGCTAAAGTTAGCAGCGGATCAATGGGCATATCGCGCAGAGCTGCTCGAGACACGGCTTTCCTACATGGTGGTTAGCCACGCCCCTCCAAGAAAACACTGTTAGTCCTTTTATTTTGAAAAAAAGGTAGCAGGCGCTCCTCTCCAGAATGAACATGGCATGATAAATTGTTCTGAGATGAGAGTTTGCAGCACACGCTTTTTGCTCACTGCACCTTTCACAGATGGGAAATATCCATTTGCATATCAGTCTTTGTCCCGCCCACATGGGCAGTCCACCACCGAAATGCTGTGGCAATTCCTCTATGAACAAGAGTGCCGACAGCAACCCCATACACGTGTTTCACCCGTGTTGGGCCTCATCAGTGAGGTGAAGCTGTGCCTCTCTGATCACAGTGAGCAGGGAGTCCATGTCTGGTTGCCCCCAGGTAACTCAGGGTGACCAACCCCAAGTTCCTTGCACATATTTCAAAAAAAGGTAGCAGGCGCTCCTCTCCAGAATGAACATGGCATGAGAACCTGTTCTGAGATGAGAGTTTGCAGCACACGCTTTTTGCTCATCGTACCTTTCACAGGTGGGAAATATCCATTTGCATATCAGTCTTTGTCCCGCCCACATGGGCAGTCCAGCACCGAAATGCTATGGCAATTCCTCTCTGAACAAGAGTACCGACAGCAACCCCATACACGTGTTTCAGCCTTGTTGGGCCTCATCAGTGAGGTGAAGCTGTGCCTCTCTGAGCACAGTGAGCAGGGAGTCCACGTCTGGTTGCCCCCAGGTAACTCAGGGTGACCAACCCCAAGTTACTTGCATTTTTGATCAACTACTATTTATTGTTGTAAACAGTATCGATTTATTTGCATCATTTGTATTTCTCACTTTCTGTCTCTCAGCATGTGTTTCCCCATAGGCAATTCCCCATGGTTCTTCAGGAGAGAATCCTACATATTGCACTGATCATTTCTTCCTTATACTTCAATCTGTTATTTCTTTAGTGTGCTTTCCTGATTATTTTTAGATTCCTCCTTAGTTCTGTTGCCTTAGACTGTGTCTTCAGTTGGATTCGATTGTCCAGACTGTGAGAAATACAAATGATGGAAATAAATGAACACTGTTTACAACAATAAATAGTAGTTGACCAAAGTAAAAGGACTAAAAAGTGTTTTCTTGGAAACAGAATTACACAACATATTCAGTTAGCGCACAGTAAAAGGACACCATTTGGACAATGCATGTTGGATTTTATTGTAACTGTTACAATATGGGGTGCCCATTCGTGCAGACAACTAGAAAACTGCAAAAATATGCAAAGGACTCGCAGAGGAACAAGAACCTAATAATTGACCGTAATCAGTCATTTGCAATTTATTAGTACTTACATGGACATCAAACCGCATCCCCACCAAAGGAGGTCTCTTGGCTGCAAGGTATACTATATTGATAGCAGAGAACGAATCAGATGGCATGTTGGTTTGGGTTATGGTCAGGAAAGAAAACAAAACTCTCTATTGGAATGTGCAGACCAGCCGGCATGCACGCTGTAAAGTAATGCTCTAGCTGGGCATTCAAGTCATGGTGTGGGCAAGAAGTATTTTTGCCTACCATGTATTCCCCGCCTCTTCTTTACCCTAATCACCATATATGTACTATTAAATCGAGCGAGCAAAAAATACACAGCTGCTTAAAAAATGTGGTTCATTGGGGACTACATTCATCTCTTTTACGATACATTAATCACAGTCTCTCTTCTTACAATGAAACATTTCGAAGAAAATTGCTGTCTTGGAGACTGACAGGCGGAGATTTGCCGCATCCAAGAGGAAGTCGGATCTAATGGCACAGCCGGCGCTGATATGATTTGAGCATTAGTGTTCATGTCACCAAAGGTGAGTGGAACGGAATAGAATAATTATCCTAACTCCTGTTTTGCGGTGAATTAATGAGGAGCTGGTTTACCCTCTAATGCAACCTTGACTTGAGATCACGTCAGATTAGAGATCCAGCGTCGGGAGGTGATATTACCCCCTTTTTTCACTGTTTGTAACGTTGATTTGTTACGGAATTAATCAGTTAAGAGCAGATAAAATAGAAAATAGAATTACATTTCCAGAAGAGTTTATGAGACCAGCCAATTGATAACGCAATTTAAATCATGAGTCTCCCTGTGGTAGGTCAACAATCAAAGAAGTGAGGTCAACCCATCGGCATTCCTTGGAAGTCCTTTTGCCATTCTCAGTCCTTAAGACATAGCTCCAATGTTTGTATAATACATCTGGGAGCGATAAAGCACACATTGAGCTAACATGTTCCATGGGGCTCTATTACTTCCAGCTACAACAGGCCAAACCCGTTGATGTCCCACAAGTCAGTTTCCCCAATAATGTGATGGGCTCTGGACTGATTAGGCAGATGATCCTAATACAGAAACATGCCACTCATTCTGCATTGGTCACCTGTACATTCCAAAATCCACATCATGTATCTCTTAATTCAAAGATGTCACATTGATCTCCAGTTAAAACTTTACATTCCTCGAGATGTATGCCTTCAATAAGTAACAGGATTCCTATATCCGCATAGCATAGACATTGGCAAAGACATTGAGGCTTTAACCTTGCATTTCACTGTGAGTGGGTCAGACTTTGTATACGAAGCAAAAACAGTTCGGATGTTTGTGGGGAAGCATGGTGAAATCTTTGAACAGCATGGCTAGTGTTATGCGGCACAGTTCCCCAGCCCAATCCTTTTTGAGTTTGACAGCTTCAGTGTCAGAGCATTAAGTCTCCTTCAGTAGCAGTATATGAGTTTTCGTAGATTTTAGAAAGTTTAGATTTTCTTCCTTTTATTGAGATTCGATATGCTATGGAAGTTTCAAGAAGACGATGCGAGTTCCGCATCCAACTTCCTTCCCTATTGTTTGGACATTCTGTGTGAAATGTTTGCGAGGTACCACTTCAGTGGGGGACTCTATGTGCATATCCACTACCACCAACAGAAAAAATAGCCGTATGTGAAATCTGCAGATACATTAGCAGTATTAGAAAGAATACAAAAGATTAGAAGTTCACATCCCTTCCCAGACATGGAAATCTAGAGTTCTCCAACTTTGTGAAATTAACCCGTGTGCCCATTTTGCAGGGAACCCCAGACTGGAATCTTGGGGAACCAAACTGAAAATAGCGGCTCACTCCTTCAAATAAATGGGCATGAGTTCCCTAATTCCATGTCAAAGATAAATTCACTGACCATTGATCTGCACCTCCAAGGCATTTCCCATGGTTACCGCCGGACTCGTATTACCATTCCGCCTCCGTGACTCCCGGAATTACCGAGGCATTACAACCCCAGTGTCCCGGGAATTCCGGAGGCGGAATGGTGTTAATCCCCATTCCCATTGAGTCCTATAGGACTTAATGTGGATGGGGATCATGGAAACACTGGCACCATCTTGTGATGAGAGTGCAGGTGGGCGGTGGTAAACCCGCCAGGTCAGACCTGCAGGAGTTGTGATCGCCCGGCATGCAAACAACGGTGGCGGTGGGTTTACCGCCACCGTTGTTTCCATACCGGGCGAGTTATAATGAAGCCCAATGACTTGGCCAGGGTGGATCTAGAGGAATACACACAATCTTTGATTAAGACAAAATGGCTCGAATAAAAGATGCATGCAACACCAAAACTTGTCCTCTCAATCAAGTGCTGTTATACTCGGCAAGGTCATTACTTTCGACACAGTTGGTCTCATTGCTCTAAGGAGTCGAAAGGCCATCACAACAGGCTTCCACACGGATCAGCAAGACTGGCACGCAGAACTGAATACCGTCATGATCAAACAAAAATGGCATGAATTGAGTGACATTTCAAAAAAAGGAAATGTAAGACTGCAAGACTGGTTAATTCAACTAAAGATTGCATTTAGGATGCATCGAACCCCATAAAAAAATATACCCTGCACTTATCAAATACGCACCAATGTTGAAGGTGCAACGAGGAAAAGGGGACACAGAGGTATATGAAAGGTACGCAAAACTGGTCTGACGTCCAGTAAACAGTTAACATGTTCCAGTGATGTGCAATCCTGCAGAAACCTTTATTATCTCTAGCCATTCGTCTAATACAGCGAGTCTCTCATATGAGGCCAAACCTATGGGTTAAGGAAACGATCTCAGTTGGAAAACATACTGTGCTATGAAATTGGTAGTCAATGTCGGTCTTCTGGGAGACATGGGAAAAATGGTAACAACTGAGAGGGTAACATAAAAACACAGGAAGGTTTGTGAACAAATGGGGTGGGTAGTGTACGCTGACTGATGTGTGATGCCCATGTGATGTTCCAGAGCCTGTTTCAGCTTTTTCTAAACTGAACCTTACCTACCATACAAACTAACCCTTTCACTAAAACTAACGTTCTAGATGCTTAAAGTGCAACAAACAACATAGTCAGCATGTTTGCATATACTATTTACATCCGCTCTAACTTCTATACTGTTTTGAGGCCTGCTTTATCCAAGATCTGATGTATTCGCCCTTGTAAATCTTCTTTAATAGACCATTGAATAACATCTTATTTAAAAAAGAAGTGACCACATCCTCTGCCAACGTGGCCTTGCTATTGTTTGCTGTGCTGATCCTCAGTAAGCAGAACATACAGGCTCGCATCACTAACCGCTGACTAGATGATTTCATTAAATGTGCACATTGAAAGCACCAACCTTGTCCATTACTGACAGCTAAAGATAAAAACCTTGACTTCAGACCGAGGACCTGTAGTTCAATTTTCCTAATTATAATTCAGCTGTGGTGACTTTGGACAGTGTTAAGTAGTTTAATAGCCTGCATGGATTAGAGAATAATCCTCTGGGATCAGTGTGTTTACCGGGCACCTAAGACCCAGAGCAGCGCTGAAGGCCATTGCCCGTAACCACCTTGAGCAGTAGAGACATGCTGTTATCTTGCGGCATAAGCATAAGCCTGTACTGCATCCCATGTAGCATAAGATTCCGTCTACAAAGGATCACAAATATGGGCAGTAGAGTGTTAGCCTAGCGTAAGAGGTTGCAGGCAGCATTCAGTTCTCTCTTCTTGAAACCAACCGTGGACTCACACATGTGCTCAACGAGGGAAGGCTGAAGTAACTGATTGTTCATTAATGGGGCAGTGCAAAATAGACAAAATGGTCAAGAGACCTGGGGTAAGCTGACATAGTGAACCTCATCAATATAGCTTTTCCCACATCCAACACCCATGGACCACATACACATGTCCCCTCATGCTGTTCAGTTCTCCCTCAGTCGTTGCTCATGCTGTTGAAATCGCTGACCGCATCTTATACAACAACCTTGATACCCTCTTCATCACTGAAACATGGTATACCCCCCCATTCATGTTTTTGCATCCTCCTACCCATGGCTACTGTATCAAACATGCTGACCGGCCAGCAACTGCAGCGGGTGGAGTCGCAATCATACACAGGAGCAATTGGCCATGCTCCATCATTCCCTCTCTCTGACCAAACTTGTTCGAATCACTCGCCTGCCGGTTCCATTTATGTCGCAAGGAATCCATCACCTTCCACCTCATCTATAGGCCGCCTCACAGGAGTGATTCTTCATTGATGATATCTCCATCCTACTCTCCTCTGACAAATCAGAACTTAACCCTGGAGAGATCTCACCAACCTCAAATCTCTGTGCCAACCATGGGATTCTCATAACTGAATTAAAGCTGTTTACTATTACCCCATCATCATGGCAGCAAAGCCCTCTTCGAAGAAGTAAAACATTGTACCAAACCCTCACCCAACCCTGAGGTGTCAGCAAAAGGCAATGGAATCAACAACTTTTAAAAAGTACTCATAATTTGACAGATCATCGTATCAATCTCCCCCAGCATTATCCCCACCCTGCACCTAAGCATGCACACGTCCACTCTGGACCTAATTCTCTCATCCCTCTCTTCCGAGTTGCCTAAAAATGCTTGCTCCCTAAAATCTATTTCTTACTCTGATGATATCATCCCGGCCACCATCATTTACTCAGTATTATTAATTCCTCCCTCACTGACGGGTCATTCCTGAATACCCTCAAGATTGGTCTCATGCAACCTCTTTTGAAAGAAATGACCCTACACCGAGATGACCTGGCCACCTATCGTCTCATTGTGAAACTCATGTTTTTAGGAATAAGTTATTGCTACACATCTACTTGCTGGAATCAAACAACTACACCTCCTATATGACTATCAGTCATTATAGGAGGTGTAGTTGTTTGATTCACAATGTAGCATTGAGACAGCCACCATCCAGGTAGTGAATGGTGCCCGCCAACTCATGGATAAGGGCGATTCATGCCTCCTCGTCCTCCTTGACCTCACAGCTGCATACAATACTGTCAACCACGCTTCCTCTTCTCTTCCCTCGCCGACAGGATGGGATTCACTGGCACTGTGCTGAATTGGTTTCCCACCTACCTCTCGGGCAGACACCAGTCCATCCAGATGAACATGTTGCATTCCAGCTGACCCCCAGTCTCCTGCATAGTCCTCCAGGATCAATATTCTCACTAAACCTCTTTAATCTTTACATGGAGTTACAGGGCACCCTCCTCAAAGATTCCAATAGCCATCCACGATATATCAAATTCGTCTTCACCCCCACCACCCCCATTAACCCCACCCCTGTTCCCCCCGGCCACTAAACAACAACTCATACCAACAATGGCTCAATGATATGCAGCTTTCCTTATTACGGGTGTTTGAAAATTTGACCAAATCAACCCGTCCTTTGTGAAATACACTAGCTTCCTCTCCAGGCCAGGATACTGTTTAACGCTGCATCATCTACAAAGCGGTCACAAGTAGTGCAGCAGCGTACCTAGCTGCTAATCTCCACATGTCTGGTGGCACATGGTACTTGCACAGCAAATTGACCAACCGACTTGAATATTAACTTGCCCGCAAAGAGAGGACTTCCAAACAGTGACCTGTATTGGCTTGGAATGCCTCACAATTCTTGACATCTACAAAGCTATGAAAACGTGCCTTTTCAACAATACCTGATCCAGGACTAATCACAATTGATGCAGTGATAAAACAGAATAAATACATAAAAAAATATTTAGAAGTAGAGCAGTCGGTAGGTGGTGTCAGAAATTAGAGTTTGACAATTTAGAAATAGAGCAGTTGGTAGTTGGTGTCAGAAATTAGAGTTTGACATGCTTATGAGGGATTTAAAGTCTTCTGCTCTGTGGGCTGCTAACCAATTTATGGAACCCATTGGTTCACTATAATGCCACCTGGAGTGCTTTAAAGTCTGCTGCTGGTGAAGTTAATTGAGAAGCTAATAACATATGCATCTCACAGATATTAATGTTGGCATAACGCTACACTGCCCTCAATTCAGCAATTGAATGTTGCCCAGTAGTGCAGTGCTCATGACATGCTAATAATGGCCACTTGGCTGTTTGAAATGAAAATCTGGTTAAAGAGCGTCGTTCCAAGAAAACCCCCTTTGCGGTGTTCCAAAACACAAATCTGATGGAGTTTAGTGATACCTTCTGTAAACACATATTGCAAGCAGAATGTGACGAGTATATCTGAGTGCTGCCACCTTTGGCTCTCCAGATATTTTGGACCTCAATTTACATCTCTCCTAACCTGCATAGTCAAAGGTGAGAATTAATGGGATTTGTAGTCCAAAACATGTGGAGTGCTGGGGGTGGCAGACCCCTGCATTAGATTATTCACTTGGCTCCCCCAGGGTCACCTTGTTCAAATGCCTACATGTGATATGCTTTGTCTTCACTGTTGGCCCAAAATGACCAAAGGCTCTTTGTTGCTTTCTGCTCTCTAGCCTGCACTGTGCCATCGGGACCCGCTTTGCTTTTAACATTCAAATACTTTGTGTTAAAGATGCAGATGTTAACTTTGCCAAGTTAATGGACATCTTCTTTTCACAAAAATAATTGTTCCAACACACTCAAGAGATGGTTCCGAAAATGCAGAGGCCCAATGCTTGCAAATATCCCCTGATGTATCGAAACCATGATGCTGTCAATTAGTGCTAGGTAAACTAGCTCTGGGAAAACTAAAACCATGCAAATTTGCTTCAGGGTACCGTGAATTTAAGAAATTTTCTGGAAATTCATCAAGTTTGAGGTTCACCAATAAGTAATATTCCAGCCATATAATCCTGAAAATTGAAAACAAAAAATTCTTATTTCTTGGCCTGCAGCAGGTTTAAGGGACGGTATACTGGGGGGAAAGGGAGTGGGGCAGGGGATTGCTATGGACATGGGTTTGCTTAGTTTGTCTCCCTCAAGTGACCCATGAATATTCTGAAGTGTTTTTTGGGACGGGTTACCTAGCCTAAGCGGTCAACGCAGAACCCCTTATTGGTGGTCACATGGTCCAACCACTTCTAAAGGCACAATATATATATATATTTCCACTGCTGCTATCCAAGTCTGGCCTCCTTGAGGGTTTGTCCAGCTCCCCTCCCACCCTTGTGCTTCTACTTATGGTAGCCGGGTGTTGGGGTGTCATGTCTAGGGAGGTTGGAAGACCCTGAGGATCCTCCATGTACCACCTGCAGGGGACACATCACAGAGGGGGTGGCGCCCCGTTTCTCCAGTAACAGCTGAATTCTCCTATGGATCTGTGCATGGGACTTGATGACACTTGACACGTTGTAAAATGGATTTCTTTTTTTTAAAGCGTAGGTAGAGTGTTCCACTGGTTGGCAGTTTTGTCTTGATTTAAGCAATATGCACTGGTAAGGAGCCTTTAACTGCACCATCTGGTAACAACCTTGGGGCAAAGTTACTTAACGCAGGCCTTGACAATGTTACTGCTCTGTAAAGGCCCCGCTGAAGGGAATATAATTATTACTACCCTAGGGCAGGCATCACTGAATGTGGAGGTCCCAAGGTATGAATTCTATGGCACAGGATGGTATTGGGAACAGAAGAGGGATTTGAATAGAAGATGGAGTGGAGGGACAGAGTAGATCTCAGACCGAAATCGTCACCTCAGGGTACAAGGAAAGAGGTGGTGTAGCAGCGAGAATTGAAAGCGGCAAGAGGGGAGTGGCACAGCGAGGCAGAAGGCGTGAGGGGCTGGCACACGATGGCACCGGGTGATGGAGAGGCCACTAGGAGTTGCAAGCGATGAGCAGGCTTGTGCAATGTGAAGTAATTAGTGGACTTTACCATCCAGCAAAGCCTGCAGATTGACCAATAAGGAAGCAGAACTTCGGGAAACCGGATACGGTTACTATTTATTTGCAATCTACAGTGTGGATTGGGAAGGGTATTCTAGGAGCATGTGGGTTTCTGGGTGATATTTTGTACCTTGGAACGCACTCTGGAATCGGATACCGTTTGAAGAAAAAGATACACACAAAGTAGGAGCTAATGTACCCCAAGGAGAAGACACTTACATCGAAGAAGACAATATCAAGGGCTCTGTTGACAGGACATTAGGCAGTTGAGCTTGACTCTTGCTTCTGTGTGTAGTGGATTGATTATAGGAGGTGAGTGCCTGGTCAGAACATCAGAGACCTCCGATGAGCCTTTTTAGTCTGGGCTACTGGGTGACGCTTAAGCGACACCTATAAGCCAAGACTATTGCATTGGATTACAGGTAGGAGGGAGATGATATGTGAGGAGGGACACACCGCTTGTGGGTGTTGTTTGGTTATTTACCCACCCACTGACTACCTATGGCCATTCCCACCCACTCCTTGCTCCTCCCCGCCCAAAACACCTACCTGTGGGATCTCTCTGAACTCACTCTATCAAGTAGTAAAATCAATGGCTTAATTGCAGCTGTAAATGGCTACTGGTGTAATAAAGAAAACTCTTTAAAAAAGTCTTAACCAAGTGTGCCTTTAGCTACTTGATTTATATCTGTCCCTTGCACTAAAGACCTGTTAAAAACGAGCAATGACAAAGGCAACTGTTTTGGCTTGAGATATAAGATGGGCATTTGCCAGCTTCTGAAATTACATGCACAGGTGATGACTCAATTTTTTAGCTATTGTGATTTTACGTCCAGGTAGTACCTTTATATCAGTGCCTAGCAAATGCCTATCCCATACCTAAACAAAAGACCAAAATGTTGGCTTTGCCAATGCTTGTTCTATATGGTTTGGGACACTCATGTTTTACCAGTTCGTACCAGGTAAAAAATATTTATGTTAGAGGATTTGCCTCTGTTTTTCGTGACACCTATAATGTCTCAAAATGAAGAGCTGTCAAATTGTTTTTGGCGATACAGACGTCCATGGGACTAAAACGTCTCTAAAACAGAAAAGGTTGCTTATTTAATTAATTAATTAATTAAAGCGCAACTTACACCAGCAAAGGGCATACTTGTGCAACCCGGGGAGAATAGAAACACTAAAACATGATAAAATAACGAAGTCTTTAGAGAGCGACGAGACTGCAAATGATGCTGTATTTCAAAAAAGTCTCAGAGGCAGGGCATTCCAAAAGTAGCCAGTTGTCACTCATCCAGATGTTAATGGCGAGAAGACACACCTAGCAGCGTGCTGCCGCATCAGGCTGTCGAAGGTCCAAATGGACCAGAATTTGGGTGTCATCTGCACAAGAGTAGCAATTTGAAACCAAAAGAGTGAATGAGTTCAACCAGGGGTTTGATATAAACATTAAAGAGAATAGGAGATAGAGCAGAGCCCTGAGGAACCCCACGGGGAGTGGGGAAAGACACTGAAGAGAAAGAAGAAAGCAAACGAGATTGTGAGCGCTCGCACAGGAAAGAACAGAACCAGGCGAGAATTTTGCCTGCAATGCCTGCAGCGGCGGGCCGTCCAACCAGAATGGAATGATCAATGGTGTCAAAAGCCACTGATAGATTAGTTTAGTTTAGTTTAGTTTCTAATAGATAGATCTAACAAAATCAGCGCCCGACACCTCCCACATCCACCAGACGGGCCAGGTCATCCACAACGGACACCAACACTAAATCAGTACCCTGCCCAGGCCGAAAGCCTGATTAAAAAGGATCAAGAGAACCAGAGTCTTACGGAAAAGAGCTAAACAAAGGCATGACCAGTGATTCCAGTAGCTTCATAAAGAAAGGAAGCAGGGACATAGGCCGAAGGTTAGAGAGAACAATACAGTCCAGAGAAGGTTTTTTCAACAGAGGGATCACCTTTGCGTGCTTGAAGTCAGTAGGGATACAACTATTCCCAAAAGAATGATTCACAGCGGATGACACCCAGGAACTGATCAGAGTGATAATCCCTTTAAGAAGAGATTGCGGAATTGGGTTCGACGGAGAAAAGGTTTTAAGGGCATTAGTGACCTTCACAATATTTCTTTAGAGAAGACAGGAAAACACGCCCAGGTGTGAGCCCCACATTGCTGTCTACAGCAGCGCACGCCCGGAAGCCGGAATCCACAATATTCGACGGGTAGTCCCAATCTTGTCAGCGAAAAAGTAAGAGAGTGAATCACAGAGAGCTTGTGAATCAACAATAACATGGGCTGGGCCAGCAGATGACAAAGACTGGACCCGCCTGAAAAGCTCTCTAGGCTGATTTGTGGCTGAAGTTATAAACGGAGAGAAAAAGGAGCGTTTTGCCTCAAAGACGGCTGCCTGAAACACAGCAGTAGCTCTGCGCAAAGCTGTGCGGCTTGCCGGATTATAGGAAAAGCACCATAGGTGCTCTGCCTGCCTATGAAGAAGCCGAAGCCCAGGGAGGTCAGGGGAGAACCATGGCTCGGAAGGGAACCTACGAGGTTTGACCCTTATCAGAGGGGCAAGTAGGCCAGCCGTCGATAAAAAGGCAGACGACAAAAATACCAGATTAATCGACTCCGATGCCGGGCACATAGCAGTGATGTTATCTGCAATATCAGTCCAATTGCCGGTCCGCCACCCACAGTAGGACGAGCAACCTGACCGAGGGACAGAGATGGAGAATTTATCAAAAAAGTTACCACCAGATGGTCAGTCCATAGAAGGGGGAATGGAGGAAATAATTATACTAATCCAGCCATGGCAAACACAAGATCTAAAGTGTTGCCCCCCCACCCATGAGTTGAATCGGTAACTAGTTGTTCAAGTGTAAGATCAGACATGACAGAAACCAACTGTCTAGTCCTCCAATATTATAAAATCTGCACACCGCAAATTAAGGTACGCTACTACTTCTGAAAAGGCCAGTGGAA